>NW_027507686.1:219337381-220751131 GCF_037356315.1 Lithobates pipiens | reverse complement strand
AAGCGACGTCACAACGTCACTTCCTGTTTACTTGGTTGCCAATGGCGCCGGATTTTAAAAAATATACAGTACTCAGATACACCGTTTTCAGTGATCTGAATACTTTGAAATGTAAAGGAGGGATTTAGGGTCTTTTAGACCCCCGATCCCTCCATAAAGAGTACCTGTCCCCACCTATTACTGCCACAAGGGTTGTTTACATTCCTTGTGACAGCAATAAAAGTGATCTTTTTTTTTTTTTTAAACACAATTTAATAATATAAAAAGAAATGTTTTTAAGTGTTAAACTTTTCATACAATTTCTAAATTGCTGCATTTGTAAATTCCAAAAGCCAATATAAAGGAATAGTAGTGGTAAAAAAGCAATTGTGGGTTTAACTAATAATTTTTTTGTACACTGTCGTATTCTATGCCTACATACTTTTACTAATAGGTGTCTCTCATTTTTATCTCAGAAAGTTTAGAGGTATGTATATGTGATAGGTGGTGAAGTGACCATCTAGTGCAGTGATGGCGAACCTTGGCACCCCAGATGTTTTGGAACTACATTTCCCATGATGCTCATGCACTCTGCTGTGTAGTTGAGAGGCATGGGAAATGTAGTTCCAAAACATCTGGGGTGCCAAGGTTCGCCATCACTGATCTAGTGTATATACATATAATATTTTCCAAAGCAAGTTTCCTTTACACTGCCGGGCCAGTCTGGTGCTCGTTCATTGTTTACATCCTCCGAACTCTCTACAGTCAGTGCAAGGAAGGTGTCTCAAGTCAGCTTGTAATTAACAACATTGTTCTGTTAAATATAGACTCTGCCATCCATTCTCCTCTCAGAGTACAGACTTCCAGCAATCCCTGGTGCACTTTTTACGGATAGCATACAAAGCTCAGAAGATACAGTGCTGGTCCTGTATAGGCCGGCAAATACAAAGACTGGGAACGGACAATCCATTTTTATGCACAGTCCGGAAATGCTAAGTTTGCCCTTTGATGATATTCTGTCTGAAAATATGAAATGGGTCTTAACATTAATAAAGGGCAAAATAAAGAAATGCAGGAACAGCTAATGCTGTTGAATTTTTAAAAGTGTCAACTCCGGGTCTGTGGTCGTGGTCCTGGCTTTACTACCTTTATTAGTCATACTTCACTTACTGTATGCTTGTTCTAGGCCAGGGGTAGGCAACCTTTTGAGCACAATGTGTACAAAAAATGTTTTCGTAGAAATTGAGTGTGCCGATTTTATAACCAAAAAAATGTAAACTTCACACTCTCAATCAGGATTTTTATAAAGTAAATTCTGTAAACTACTTTAGTAGTGAGACATTAACATCCTGCACTCTCATGCCTTAGATCAGCCCCAATTCCTGCAACTCCACGCCTCAGATCACTGTCCCCCCTGAAAATCTGCCCCCACCACTGTACTACCCTACACATCTGCCCCACCATGTACCCCCTGCTCATCTGTTCCACCACTGTAATCCCCCTGCACATCTTCCCCACCACTGTAACCTTCTGCACATCTGCCCCACCAATGTATCCCCCTGCTCATCTACCCCACTACTGTACCCCCTACTCATCTGCCCCATCACTGTACCCCCCTGCTTTTCTGTCCCACCCTGAACCCCCTTCTCATCCCTCCCACCACTGTACCTCCTGCACATCTGCCCCACCACTATACCCCCCCTACTCCTCTGCCTCATCAATGTACCCCTTTTCTCATCTGCCCCACCACTGTACCTTCCTGCACATCTATTCCACTGCCGTATCCCCATGCTCTTCTGTCTCACTACTGAATCACCTTCAGTGATTCAATGGTCCACTTAGCAGAAATAAAAAGGTATGAGGCCAATTTCTGCTGGGGTGAAAAAAGGCCCAGTATAGGACAGTATAAGAGGGCCAATCTAGAATCTATAAGTGCTGTCATGTGAATCAAAGACTCTGGAACAGAATCCTATCAGGCATGATCACCAGATGTGCAAAACATCCACGGGCTGACCACAATTCACTACAGTCAGGGTAAGCATGAGCAATCCGAACCGGGACCCAGTACCACCGCAAGAATACTATGCTATAGGCGGCCTCAAGGGTAGTGGTATTAAATGAGCATTTCGCCACCATCTTTCAAGCTTTGCTCCAGTCCTCCCTGGATGAACACATTTCTAAGCCCTTGTACACACGGACGGACATTCCGATGGACAATGTCCGATAGGACCGTGTTGTCGGATAATCCGACAGTGTGTGGTCTCCATCGGACTGTTTCCATCAGAGTATCCGACGGACCAAGTTTTCCAACTTGGCCATAAAATTTTCCGACAACATGATCCGATCGGACTTTGTGCCACACATGCTCAGATCAAATTCCTAGACCAAAGCTATTGGCTACTAGCCTGAACGTAGTCCTGTCGTAACTAAATAACGTCATCATGTTCTGAACGATCGGATTTTCTGACAACTTTGTCCGACTTGCGTATGCAACAGTTTCGGACAAAATCTGTCGGACAAAATCTGTCGGACAAAATCCGTCGGACAAAATCCAACGGATTTGGTTGTCGGAATGTTCGACCGTGTGTACAAGGGCTAAGATGTTTGTGCTTTTTGTTTCGGAACATCTAATCATTCCAAAATTGAATGTTGAAATCAAACAAAATTTTAAAGTACTTTTGAATGATATTCTCCCATCATGCATTTCATACAAATGCTCTTTTGAAAATCTACTAGTGTATGGCATGCGGTAGCAAGAAGTTGACGACAACCAGTGACCATGGAAGCCTGGCATTACAAAGCACCCCCATATTTTGGGGTCCAATGTGCACTCTTCTTTCAGTGTTCTCACTGAAATAACAAAAGCTGAAATTGGATTGTGACCGAAAAGTACACATCACTGCGCTGTTTCTATGAACATTATGCAAATCAACGAAACGTCAAAGGAAAACCTAGGACAGATTGGACATAAGCTCTAAACTGGATCCTTAATTATTAAAAGATCCTATTTTACAACCTGTATTGTGTGATGTTGCTATGTATGGTAGGCATTGTTCTTAAATTGCCCTTTGGAAAGAAAGGATGTAGGTGAAATCTTGGCAGCACATCATAGTTCCCCAATAGATAATTAATGAATAGCTCTAATAAACTGGCGAGCTAGTTCTATCTTCGTAATATCCAGTACCAAACCATCTGGATCCGGTGATGATGTTGATTCGATAGCTTCCTTGTTTGTAAACTGACAATCAAACCTCTGTTTTCATGTCACGAGCAGCTCTAAATTTCCCATTTTCTCAGCTAGGTCACAGTACTTCAAGGTCAATGAGTGACGGCACAGAAACCAAACGTTCCTTTGGGCGAGGATAAAGGTGGTGGACACATCAGAAAATAAAAACCTTGAGCACAAAATGTGATCAATTTTTATCGTTTTTGTTTGTCCACAATTGTTAATTGTTTGCCCACAATTCCAAACTGCCCATATGTGCATAAGGTCATAAAGAGGATCTAAACTTTGGAAATTGTGCCCAACAAATGCAGGCAGAGGGCAAAGGTCTATTCACCAGTATCAGTCACAGCAGTGCCTTGGCACAGTCACACACCAGGAAGTATACTACAATTTTTTTTAAAAGGAATTAACCTCCCTGGCGGTACGATTATTTCGGATTTTAGGTGCTAAAAGCGGTACCATTATTTTGCATGAAAATTTGGCGTTTTATATTGTAGTCCTGTAATTCTTAAGCCGCGTACACACGGGCGGACTGTCTGTCCAACTTAGTCCGCTGAAACACATTTCAGCGGACAGTCCGCTCGTGTGTGGGCTTCAGCGGACTTTTTCAGCGGACAGTCTGGCGGACTAAGTCTTTCGGAATTTCCGTAATATTGTCCGTCCAACTTTGGTTTCAGCGGACAGTCCGCTCGTGAGTAGGCAAGTTGGACGGACTAAGTATGGCGCATGCTCAGAAAGGATTTACACGGCCAAAGGTTGCATTGCAGTGTATTGGACGTCGTATTTCTAGTCCCGTCGTACGTGCTGTACACGTCATCGTGCAAGCTTTCAACGGACTGTCTGTTCATCGTGTGTGGTCAAGTCCGTTCATTCAAAAGTAGGACGGACTGTCCGTCGGATTGTCTGACGGACTTAGTTGGCCAGACAGTCCGCCCGTGTGTATGCGGCTTTAGGAATAACTCTCTTAAATCTGTCCAAACCAGAGTCTAGCAGACATCCCGGGTATGATAAAGTTTGAAAAATGAAATCATAAATTATAATATAACAAATAACTATAAATAATTGTACCAAATACCAAATTGTACCAAATAATAATATAACAATAATAAAAATTATTCAATAATGTAATCAAATCAAAAACACAGAAATTTGCTAAGTTGCAGAATTGTCACTGTCATTACTTTTCAGTATTTGATGACGGATCTCCCCACAAATCACTATCGCTCAATTCTGCAAGTGATTCTAATTTATTATCGCTGTTTTCTAGCTGGTCTAAAACCATTTTTGATGTAAAATGACAGTTTGGTTGCTATGGACAATCTCCAGTTTCCAGGCATAAAGAACAGTTTTTATTATATAAAACTGCATGCAGGACACTGGGCAGACCACTAGGGACAAAGGGGATGTGAAATATTTTACATACAGCAATGTAATCTGTAAGATTACATTATACTGTATGTATACTGTGTGTTTCACTTTTTGAATTTGGCGCCGATCTCCGTCCCCGTGCGTCGCAAAGCTCGCAGGGCACGGAGATCGGCTCCGTGATAGATCGAGTGAGGCACGGCTCGCTCGTACAGCGGGGAGACAACGCTGGATGCGAGGGACAAGGTAAGTAAACCTCCTCCTGGATCCAGCGATGCAGTCCCGAGTCTGGCTCTGGGTTACCGCTAATGGTACAAAAATTCCACCCTGAGCCAGACTCAGGAAGACCGTCAGGGGGGTTAAAGATAAAGGTAGATTTTTCAAGGTATTGCTTCACATAAATAACTTTACTAGATGTCTCAATAACATAGCAAATCTTCACTTTTTTAATTCTAGTCCATTTGGTTCACAACAGATGCAGTCCAGTGTGTTTTTATTCTGCATCAAAAATGCAAGGATCATGGTAAACCCTTTCCCGCTTGACCTGGCATCTTCTTTAAAAGTTCTTAGCACCCAGGGAGGTGTTAAGAACACTAATCATGTGACCACTGTGATTGGCTATCATAGTGATCACATGATTGGAAGCCGGTCCTGCTGGCTTCCAATGTTTTCTCTGAACCAAGAGCTGTTTTCGGCAACTTGGTCTTTGTGCTGGGAACACACTTCCAGCTCATAAACCTTGCTCGCTCAGCAACACATATGTGTGGCATGTGGGTGTTAAAGCCTAGCTCTTTACTGCTACAAATATGGGTTACTAGAATGTAAAGGGGTTAACATGGATTGCAATGCCCTTGTTCACACCAGTGCAGTCAACAAAAGTAGAACATATTGCATTTCTTCGTTATGGAACGCATCTGGAACATGGCAAAACACATCAAAAGCACACCGGAATTGTACATGTCCTCAGTTCAGATGAAGAAAAAAAAGAGGAGAAAAACGCACCAGAACACATAAAAAATGCATTAAAAACGCACATGCAGAAACGAATCTGGAATACAGAAATTGTGGTGTGAACCAGCCTCAATACATGATGGATAATTTCTAGAGTACCATGAGTTATCCAAAAAGACAGAAAAGGAGATGTCATCTGCTTTTTGACATTTTGGGGGGATTTACTAAAACTGGAGAGTGTAAAATCTGGTGCAGATCTGCACAGAAACCAACCAGCTTCCAGGTTTTATTGTCAAAGCTTAATTGAACAAGCTGAAGTAAAGTCCCATACACACTATCAGATTTTCTGCTGATTTTTGTCTTCAGATTTACCAAAACCATGTAGTGCAAGGGTCTGCCTGATTGCTCACAAATTGAAACTCCTAAGGTTTGACCTCATATTATATGATTTTGGTAAATCTGAAGGAAAAAAATCAGCAGAAAATCTGATAGTGTGTATGGGGCTTTAGAAACTGATTGGCTACCATGCACAGCTGCACCAGATTTTGAGTGTGCCAGTTTTAGTAAATCTCACCCAATTTGTCTCTGTCTCTGATTATATCATCTGATGGAGCTGTACATAGGGAAGGGGAAAGACTCGCTATGGAGAGTTCATGTTCGAGGTCCGTACCACTAGTGTGACATTAGCATTGGCTTTTTTTCCGTTTTTTTTTCATAATTTTTATTGTTTTCTGGATAATTTGTACAAACAAATGATTATCATACAGAATATTTATATTTTGACCAAGGCTTCTATCTACTTCCTATTTACTCCTGGCACCACACCAATGCACATAGTCAGATAACATGTCATGCACACGTTGTTTGTCCGTCCTGGCACAGTCCCATTAGCATCAGTTTAAACACAGGGTGTAATTAAAAAATAAATGATCACAATATAGAAAGCTGTGCTGAATCCACAGGGGCTCAGACAGTCTGCAAAGGGATACATTATCTGCCCTTTCCTACTGGCACTGTCCCAAAACAGTGACACAAGACTGGACTATCTGCCGTTCTTCCAACAATGCATCAAATGCCCTTGAAGTGTGTTCTTATGCCGCGTACACACGATCGGAATTCCGTCCAGAAAAAGACTGATGAGAGCTTTTCATCAGAAAATGCGACCGTGTGTATGCTCCATCGTAATTTAGCTGTCCAAATTTCTGCCAGCCAAAAATTGATAGCATGTTCTCAATTTTCCCAAAGGAAAAACTCTCTATTGGTAATTCCGATCGTGTGTATGCAATTCCGACATGCCAAAAATCACGCATGCTCAGATTCAACTACAAGACAGAAGCTATTGGCTACTGGCTATTGAACTTCCTTTTTCTAGTCACGTCGTACGTGTTGTACGTCACCGCGTTATAAATGATCAGAATTTGATGTGACCGTGTGTAGGCAAGACAGCTTGAGCCGAATTCCGTTGGGAAAACCCTCAGAGCTTTTTCCGACGAGAATTCCGATCGTGTGTACGCGGCATTTGTCTCACGCTTTCTAATAAGCGTATAACTAGAATTCTTCACATCCCTCGATAGTTCCAAACCTGTGTCTTCACCTTTAATACTGTGAAGTTGATCCAACTGAGAAGAGAATTTAAAAGAAACCTGCGCTGAAATTCATAGGCAGTCATAGATGACCTCCTTTCCCGAAAATGACAGAGGGCATGGAGGCCAGAAGGTCAGCATAACAGTCCAGCAACTAGCACTAATCAATGCAGGTCAACAATGTAAGTCTATGTGTTAGGTAAGTCCACTTTCATGGAAAAGATATAGCAAATAAAAATATAGCATATGCATATGCAACAAGCTATATTGTAATGTGACGTTATTCAAAACCTCTCTTTTCAATCTGCAGAGCTGCAATTTTCTGTAGAATTCAAAGCAACCTGGATACACTCTCTATACACCATTGGTGTTCAGAAAGCCACCAGAAATGTAATTTGTTGTACGTGTTTGGCTCACTGATTTTACCAGAAGCCTAAGATACAAGTGAAATTTTAGGCACCCCCTGCAATAGGAATTTTAGTTTTGGTGAGACACTCCCAGGGACAAGGTGAAGAGGCAGGGTGGTGATGTCACTGTGGCCTCCTGTGGTAAGAATGCATCAGGTCTACTGTTCAACACGGGACCCGGAAGCAAGTGGAGATCACTGGGGTGTCTACTCCACTGCTTTCCAGCTTTCAGGGGAACCAACCAGATATGGTATATGCATACAGTGCCTTAAAAAAGTATTTATATCCCTTGAAATTTTCCACATTTTGTCATGTTACAACCACAAACGTAAATGTATTTTATTGGGATGTTATGTTATAGACCAACACAATGTGGCATATAATTGTGAAGTGGAAGGAAAATGATAAATGATTTTACATTTTTTTTTCCAAATAAAAATCTGAAAAGTGTGGCGTGCATTTGTATTCAGCCCCTTTACTCTGATACCCCTAACTAAAATCTAGTGAAACCGATTGCCTTAATAAGTCACCTAATTAGTAAATAGAGTCCATCTGTGTGTAATTTAATCTCAGGATAAATACAGCTGTTCGGTGAAGCCCTCTTAGGTTTGTTAGCGAACCTTAGTGAATACACAGCATCATGAAGGCCAAGAAACAAACCAGACAGGTCAGGGATAAAGTTGTGGAGAAGTTTAAAGCAGGGTTAGGTTATAACAAAATATCCCAAGCTTTAAACATCTCATGAAGCACTGATCAATCCATCATCTGAAAATGGAAAGAATATGGCACAACTGCAAACCTACCAAGATATGGCCGTCCACCTAAACTGACAGGCCGGACAAGGAGAGCATTCATCAGAGAAGCAGCCAAGAGGCCCATGGTAACTCTGGAGGAGCTGAAGAGATCCACAGCTCAGGTGGGAGAATCTGTCCACAGGACAGCTATTAGTCGTGCTCTCCACAAATCTGGCCTTTATGGAAGAGTGGCAAGAAGAAAGACATTGTTGAAAGAAAGCCATAAGAAGTCCTGTTTGAAGTTTGCAAGAAGCCATGTGGGGGACACAGCAAACATGTGGAAGAAGGTGCTCTGTTCAGATTAGACAAAAATTTAACTTTTTGGCCTAAAATCAAAATCCTACGTGTGGCGGAAAACTAACAGTGTTGATCACCCTGAACACACCATCCCCCAACGTGATGTCAGCATCATCTTATGCTTTCCTTCAGCAGGGACAGGGAAGCTGGTCAGAGTTGATGGGAAGATGAATGGAGTCAAATACAGGACAACCTTAGAAGAAAACCTGTTAGAGCCTGCAAAAGACTTGAGAGGTTCACCTTCTAGGAAGACAACCGTAAACAAACAGCCAGAGCTACAATGGAATGGTTTAGATCAAAGCATATTCATTGTTATTATTATACACGATTTTATATTTTATACATATTTTATACATATTCATGTGTTAGAATGGCCCAGTCAAGGACCAGACCTAAATCCAATTGAGAATCTATGGCTTGAAAATTACTTGAAAATTGCTGTTCCCAGACGCTCTCCATCCAATCTGACAGAGCTTGAGCTATTTTGCAAAGAAGAACGGGCAAAACTTTCTCTCTCTAGATGTGCAAAGATGGTAGAGACATCCCCAAAATGACTTGCAGCTGTAATTGCAGTGAAAGGTGGTTCTGAAAAGTATTGACTTAGTAGGGCTGAATACAAATGCACGCTACACTTTTCACATTTATTTGTTAAAGATTTTACAAATCTTTTATCATTTTCCTTCCACTTCACAATTATGTGCCACTTTGTGTTGGTCTATTACAGTGGCAGTGATGGCGAACCTTGGCACCCCAGATGTTTTGGAACTACATTTCCCATGATACCCATGCATTCTGAAGTGTAGGTGAGCATCATGGGAAATGTAGTTCCAAAACATCTGGGGTGCAAGGTTGTCCATCACTGGTCTATCACATAAAATCCCAATAAAATACATTTATGTTTTTGTGATTCAGAAATGGTGTTGCGCTCCACACAAAAACCTAGGTTTTTGTGTGGAGCGCAACACCATTTCTGAATCACTATTATAATCTGAGGGGAGGGTTTGCACCTCTGTCTGTGTTTTGCTGCAACCATATTAGCTCCTTTGTTTAACGATTGTAGCGCGAGGATAACCAATAATTACCATTTACATTTATGTTTTTGGTTGTAACATGACAAAATGTTGAAAATTTCAAGGGGTATGAATACTTCTTCAAGGCACTGTAGTCACATTAGTCTAAGCTGGACCAATGTAATTATGTAAAAATATACCATACCTGAGATTCACCTTTAAGCTGGTCATACACTGTTAGAAGCGCTACCAATGGGTGGCTCTGCCAGCTTGACAAAAGTTGAAAATGTAATTGCCGTTTGTCGAAGGAGCTCGGCCAAAAACTGCTAGCTTATTGGCGCTTACAGCCAATCGGCTACAGGCAGCTGGCACTTGTTACTGTCAAGAAACAATAATCAGCGTTACCCGTCCATGGTGATAAGGAGATCCTGTGGTGCCTTGGGCTCTGGGTCACATGACTCTGAACAAATTTGATAATTATAGAAAAGAGGTCTCACAATTGGAGTGTATAAAAATGCCAGGGCAGATTCAGCCTACCAACATCTACTTAAACTTAAAATATCTCTTTTGAGAGGAGAGTTGCAGACAACTGCACATAGCAGAGTTAACCACTTCCAGACCGCCGCACGCCGATATACGTCCTGACTTTGACGGGGGATAGCGTTGTTATGGCAGCAGCTAGCTGCCATAACCCCGGTATCCTCGTGTTCGGCTGGCGGTCTGCTTTCTGAGAAGAGTGGTCTCTGCAGCGGATTTTTTTTAACACACCCGTCCGGCTGAGCATGCGTGCAGAAGCAAAGTGAGTAGCGCCCGTATATGAAAACAGTGTTTAAACCACACATGTGAGGTATCGCCGTGATTGGCACAGCGAACGCAACAATTCTAGCCCTAGATCTTCTCTCTAACTTAAAACATGCAACCTGTAGAATTTTTTAAACGTTGCCTATGGAGAATTTTAAGGGTAAAAGTTTGTCGCCATTCCACGAGCGGAGCGCAATTTTGAAGCGTGATATGTTGGGTATCAATTTACTCGGCATAACATTATCTCTCACAATATAAAAAAATTGGGCTAACTTTACTGTTGTCTTATTTTTTAATTCAAAAAAGTTTATTTTCCCCCCAAAAATGTGCTTGTAAGACCGCTGCGCAAATAGGGGGTGGCAGAAAGTATTGCAACAACTGCCATTTTATTCTCTAGGGTGTTAGAATTTTATTTTTATAATGTTTGGGGGTTCTAAGTAATTTTCTAGTAATTTTTAACTTGTAAACAACACATCTCAAAAAGAGACTCGGTCCTTAAGTGGTTAAACACAACATTAGCAACTATATTGGGCGCATCGTAAATGTTACGTTTGAACGGAGTTCTCATTTAAATTCTTCACAAGAACTGAAACCACAGAACATGCCTGTGACTCATACTTGCTTACTCCCACCTGTCATATTAGCTTGGGTGCTAGAGAAACTTCAGCCATGGGAAAATCAGAATTACTTCTTAAATGTTTGTGTGAGGAATATAAAAAAAAAAAAAAAAAAAGACTATCGTGGGAAAATCAGGAAGAGTGGAAGTATATTTAATGCTGCTTGTATATGGGACAGGACAGAGAACTCACCACCAAAAGCTAAATACTCATAGACTTCTACAGTGAGATACCTAAGAACAGGTAAATTTGTATTTTTTTTAGGGCATTTGTAGTGCTCACCCCCGGAGTGGCCACTAAAAACATGCCCAGGTCTCCATGGTTAGTATAGAGTCTGCCTACCACATACATTTTTAACACACAGACTCAGTCTTGGGGATGTCTTTCGGTGAATTTTTTGTTTTGTATAATCTTGAACAAGAAGGTATTTGAGAGCTTGGAATACTCCAAAACAAGTGCAGAAATCAACAGGAACACATCCAAGTCCCAAAACGAGGTCTTACTCATAATTTTCCAGGAACTGTCTTCCGCCCAGCCTCCACATGACACTCATCAGTGAGGGAGACAAAAAAAAAAGATCCTTCACCAGATCAGGTCTCCCAGAGCATTACCCTCAACAGGTCACTTTAGCAACCTTCTCCAGGCCCTCTGCCCAACATTAGCCAAGGCTCCAACTGTGACACTTGTCTAACACTAGCTGCCCCCCAGGGGCAGCCGCCTCAAGAGAAATAAAACACTCCTAAGGAACAATGGTCTGTCCAGGCCTCCCCAAACATTTATTGCCTCTCCAGCCACCACCTGGGCACCCCCTTCCAAGGATTAGTTAGGGTCTGATATTAAAGATCACTAAAATGGGCACAAAGGAATGGAATGGGTTGCACTGGGGGGGGGGGGCATGTCCTATAGGACAACTGTTACCAATTGTCCCTTGAAATACCACTTAATGCTCCTGCGTGACTCAGTGGCAAGTGGTGCTAAATTTTTTGAGGGGGGGGGCCAATACAACATCGGACCCCACCCGTTTGTCCGGGCGATCAGCCAAACCCCCAACACCACCCTCCTGTCGATTGATCAAATCCTCCATCGCTCCCCATCTGGCCATCTGTCAGCTCCACACTTACCCCATTAAGGGCGAAGGCAGCTTCGGCAGCCTCCCCCTGCGTCTCCTCCTTGGTGCCTCCCCTCCTGCTCCTGGCCAATACAATTGCTTCTCCTCGCGGCCAATCAGGTCTTAAGACCCGCTTCCTAATTGTCCGAGAGGAGAAGCATATTGTCACACCACCCTTTTTTGAAGCCAATTAGAGCCTCAGGCTCCAATCACATGCTTAAAGAAAAACAAACATTAAAATCCAAGCGTCCAGCGCCCCGTGTATGTAGATAAGGGGCGGGCGCATGAATTAGGGGGGCGGCACCCATGCTCCCCTAATGGAGCCGCCACCACTGGTATGACTGCCTTTACAAGTACCAAATCTAATTACTATGTGATGCTCATGAAGTAAGAAGGAGAGTTACCTCCCTGATGGAGTCGAATCTTCCTTAATTTGTGTCTCACACGCTCCCCCTTCTAGACATTGAAGCTCACAATGGGCAGGTTTCAGCGACAGAAGCAGTAACCTCAATTCAAGAATTGGGCAGACCTAGGTTTTGCCAGGTGCTGATCAACAAGTTAGAGACTTGTAAATCAGCAAAAAAAATTTGATGATAGCCAACATTTTTTCAGCCCATTGTAGTGTGAAAATGCCAACTCTGCTCTGGATCCAGGAGCAGTACAGCATTGTTGCCACACTATCACAAGAAGGTGCTTTAGGTGGACTTCATTGGCAGGATCAACAAGTATTTGTGGGGTTTTGCATGGGGACAAAGACAAAACTGTAAAGGCAAATTAACTTATAATTAAGTGCTAAAGCACATATTTTGTTTGAATGGCAGGCCATAGTTCTTCTTAATTATATGAGAGTGGGAATTACTTGAGAATTTTTTCTTTTTAGGAAAACCAAATTTAAAGCTAGGGATAAATTCTTGTTAAGTCAAGGGGGTACGGGAATAAAAAGGAATATTTACCTTATTCCTGGCTCCAACAGACTTCTCCAATCCATGTGACTGGGTCAGCGCTGCAATGCCTCTCCAAGGTACTCTCCAATAGCCCTACATTGTACATTATGATGCTGAGGGACTGCTCACAGCCCTAAGACAGTACAAGGGAGAAGAGGACAGCGCTGAACCTGGGTACTCTGGTAAGTAATACATCCTCTTCCTCCAACCTCTAGAAATGCCAAGCCTGAAAAGTTCGAGGGGACCCCGCTGCAAAGATTTTTTATTTGTTTTTTACAATCCCAGGGCTATCTTTAAATTAAGTAGTGACCAGAATAAGTAACATATGCAAAATGTGTATAGTTTATATCTATTACTTATTATACAAATATGCAGATAATACTATAACTGAGGGTGACAACACATAATATACATTTAGCATACTGAACATCAATGTCTCCCTTATAACAATATTTAACCATACGCCTCGGCATAGTCTCAGCTTTGACATATGCATCCCTTTATGCGCCAGACATCATCTCTTTAATGCATATAAACGTATTTCCTAATATTACTTCATTTAGAGCTAATTAGTCTCCATCCATCTGCTTGCCCCACATACTCTACAGCTTTACATGAATATCTTTATTTGTCTTATTCATTTTTTAGACATGTTTTACTCCATGTTACTCACTATATCATTTTCAAAATGCAATGCATGTTAGTTTATAAATTGCTCATCAACTGCCAAATGAACAGCAGCCGGAAGAAGTACAGTCATGGGTGCTTAGGGCACATGTCAAGTTACATAGTTACAAAGGTTGAATAAAGACACCAGTCCATCCAGTTCAACCTGAGTGAGTGTCTACAATTGTCCCAATCCTTGTACATTGCACACTCACATCAGTCCCTACCCTCAGGCAGCCCATGATCAAGGTCCCCCTTCATATACTAGGGTCAATTTTGGACAGAAGCCAATTAACCTACCTGTATGTCTTTGGAGTGTGAGAGGAAACCCACGCAGGCACGGGGAGAACATGCAAACTCCAGGCTGGTTGGGATTCGAACCAGCGACCCTTCTTACTGCTAGGTGAGAGTGCTAACCCTACACCACTGTGCTGCCCATACAGTGATCTATCATGAACTGCTGCCTATTTCAGACTGTTCTTCTTGCCAAGATTTACTGATTATGATTTTTATGTTACTTTTCCTATGCAAATAAAATACAATAGAACCATCTTAGGATAGCATCTAATAAGTATCTGTGGAAGAGCTTTGGACTTGTGTTCATGGCATCAGGTTGACATCCATTTGAGATGCTTTTGAGAGCATTCAAAATTCATTGACAGGTCACAGGTGCATTTGACCTGCAGATGAGAATGCAAAGTCCATCTGACCCTCAGTTGATCTCCTTCTTATCTACAATTGGCCACCTCCAAACAGTAAGGGAAATACAAGAAATTGTAAGGGAATGCAAAACCCAAGTGAAGCGAACAAAAGCCCACCCTAGCTGCACTTCAGGTATCAAACCTACCACCCTTCCCCCTCCACACACACACACTGATAAACCCGTTTCACTTTTTATAAATCTGTGGTCCAAAGTCTTCTATCTTCCAAATTTTAGAGGAAGAGGTCCCTCTCATGTGTTTAGGAAGCTGCCTGGATGACATATACACTTCCTTTTGGGTGTCCAGCAACACGGTCCTCTTATGCTGCGTTCACACGAGCGGAATTCTCGTCGGAAAAAGTTCTGATGATTTTCCCGTCGGAATTCCGCCTGCCTTGCCTACACACGGTCACAACAAATTCTGACCGCCAAGAACGCAGTGACGTACAACACGTACGATGGGACTAGAAAAAGGAAGTTCAATACCTAGTAGCCAATAGCTTCCATCTCGCAGTTGAATCTGAGCATGCATACGTTTTTGCATGTCGGAATTGCATAAACATGATCGGAATTTGTATCGGGAAAATTGAGAACATGCTAACAAATTTTTGCTGGTGGGAATTCGGCCAGCTAAATTCTGATGTAGCATACACACGGTCGCATTTTTCGATGAAAAGCTCTCATCAGTCTTTTGGTGGCCGAAATTTCCGATCGTGTGTACGTGGCATTAGGCTCTAGAAGACTACAGAGTATTATGATTGTATGAAGAGGTGACCAGTCAGTGCCAGCTAGTCTACAGAGCTTGACTGGCACCAATAAGGGACATTGACAGCAGAGAAGCTTCAGAATATATTTAACAATAAAACATTGTGAATGGGTGGGAGGGAGGGATAAGTGGGGCAGAAGCAAGCCAATGCTTCAAACTTAAAGCAGCTACCTCAGGCAGCATTTGGTGGGGTGGCACTGAGGTCAGAGTATCCATTCTTACCCTGTATTTACAGGGCTGTGTTACTGAGGCAGTTGCTATGCTGGTAGTGATGCCTGGACCCTAACAACTAATGATGTGTACCAGCCAATAATTGATGCACAGACACATAGCATCTTTGGTTGCTAGGGCACTGGCAGTTGGGCCACACTGTCCTTGGTTGCTGTGCCAGCATCCAGGCAAGCAATTGGGTGGCAAGAATGGCTAAAGTGGTAAAAATGGGATGGTCATTGGACACAGTAGAACAGGGTCACCAGCAACATTCCAAAGCCGGTACAATTTCCAATGGGTGTCCTCATTATGTTGGCAACCCACTCACAATCCACCAAACAAGAAGAGGTAATTAAACAAGGCGGGGGGGGGGGGGGGGGGTATGTGACGGCCAGAGAATCGCTGTAGTTTTGCTACTTTCTAATTAGGTAGTTCATGGAACATTGGAGCAAACAGAAAGGGTGCAAAACCTAGTGCATTAAGTGCAATCAATATTTAATGATTAAAAAAAAAACAAGTATTGCACTCATAAGTATCCAATGTTTATGCACTTGTCACAGTCACAAAGCTGGATATTTATAAGTGCAATACTTATGTGTTTATTGTCATTAAGGATTGATTAATATTTTCCTGTTAAAAAGATTGATTGTGCTTAATGCACTAGGTGAGCGCCCTTTGTGTTTGTGTCTACGTTCTATGCAGTTCATGGGATTTTCCTGTCTGTTGGTACTATTGGTGCTGCTGCACCAGGAATAAGCTGTGTTCCAATTATGTATTGTTTAGCCCTAGGTGCATATTTACACAGCTTCAGAGGGCCTAATGCCCCGTACACACGATCGGATTTTCTGACAACAAAACCTTGTTTTTTTGTCCGAAGGATGTTGGCTCAAACTTGTCTTGCATACACACGGTCACACAAATGTTGGCCAAAAATTCCGAACGTGAGAACGCAGTGATGTACAACGCGTACGACGAACCGAGAAAAAGGAAGTTCAGTAGCCAGTGCGGCTCCTTCAGCTTGATTCAGAGCATGCATGAACTTTTGTGCGACGGACTTGTGTACACGCGATCGGACTTTCTGCCAAGTTTTTTTGGTGGAAAATTTGAGAACCTGCTATCAAACATTTGTTGGTAGAAATTCCGTAAGTCTTTAACCCCCCCCCCCCCCCCCCTCCAACCACAGATGTAAACATAGCCTAACAAGTAACAAGGGCAAGTTTACAACTTTGGGCTGAGACAGAAATCCCTTAGATCATACACTGCTGATATACAACTATGAGGCTGCAGAGAAAGCCATGTGTGTTTGAGCTTTGGGGTGCACACTCTAATGCAATATAATGTGCACACCTATGATGCTACCCTTATCTGGCCGACCTCTGGGAGTCTAGCAAATTGGATTGCAGATTCGTGCAGTAGATGAATTGTGAGACAGATGCACGATTAGGTGAGTCTGGAGGGTCTCCTGTCTCTATTTACACATTTAGGGTCAATACCCTTTCCTCAGCAGCAATAGAGGCCATGGGAAAGAGTTATGGACTCTGATATGTTTCTCACTCCTCCATATTGTTGCTTTCATACATGTGAGGAGGAAAATACAAAACTGTACTGTATACATTTGTATGCATTTAATCTAGCTTCCAGCTGACCCTCCCTTGGATGGACTGTCCCTTTTTATGACCCACATTCTTACACCCATCACACCTATCATTTTTTTAGCTCATATATGTTTTAAAGATTTCTGCCCTGTACACACGGTCGGACTTTCTGACTGAAAATGTACGATCGGACTGTGTTGTTGGAAATTCCGATCATGTGTGGGCTCCATCGGACTTTTTCCTTCGTAATTTTCGGCACACAAAGTTTGAGATCTGGATCATAAATTTTCCGACAAGAAAATCTGATCGTTTAAATTCCGATTGTGTGCACACAATTCCGACGCACAAAGTGGCGTGCATGCTCAGAATAAATGACGAGACGAAAGCTATTGGATAATGACCTCTTTATAGTCCTGTCGTATGCGGTTTACGTCACCTCGTTCTGAATGATCGGATTTTCCAACAACTTTGTGCGACCATGTGTATGCAAGACAAATTTGGGCCAAAATCCATCGGAAAAAATCTGACAGATTTTGTCGTCAGTATGTCCGACCGTGTGTACAGGGCATTAGTGTCAAGGGTAAAGCTTTATGGACTAAGTTTACCCACCAACCTGTGGTTTAAAGATTTTTCCATCCACTTTTAGTCACAAAACTTTCTCTTATATTAGGTTTCCCACACAAAGGTTCAACAGAGAACAGCACACAAAACAAGCAATCAACCCCCTGGCTAATTTTAGGTCCTCCTATGCCGTGTACACGCGACCGGACTTTCTGGCAGAAAAGGTCAGACGGAATCATTTCATCGGATATTCCGATCGTGTGTGGGCTTCATCTGACTTTTTTTTTTTATTCTGATGGACTTAGAAATAGAACATGTTTTAAATCTTTCCGACTGAATTAATTTTGGGAAACCGTTCGTCTATATGCTTTTCCGATGGACCAAAAAGGACACAAGGGCAGCTATTGGCTACTGGCTATAGAACTTCCTTTTCTAGTCCCATCGTACGTCATCACGTTCTAAACAAACGGACTTTGGTGTGATTGTGTGTAGGCAAGTCTGTTTCAGCGGAACTCCGTCGGAAAGACCATCAGAGTTTATTCTGACGGAAAGTCTGGTCGTGTGTATGCGGCATTAGATCTTTGGTCTGTTCTCGCACAGACAAGAATAGCTTAGCCTCCTGGCTATAGAGTCACCTAGGTATGGCTGTACAGGCTACCTGCCTCTGGGAGCACTGTCTCTATCTTTCTCTCAGCAAGCTCTACCTACTCCCACCTACTCCGCATCAGTCTGGACAAGATGCCTGTCTGGATGGGCAGCACTGGTGTCTTTAAAATGGAACCCCAGTCAAAGTTAAAGTCAAAGTGTACTTCCCTACAGATTCCTTCTTGGATAATGGCAACAACTACTGTAAAAGAGACCCGTGGCATTTAATAAAAGTTTCATAGTACACCGGGTCATCTCTGAGAGAGCATCTCAGTCCAGAAAGTAGATTCTGACCCCAGATGGTGCCTGACCAAAGATGGTGCTCTCCTGGAGAGAAAAGCATATAAAGGCATTGTCAGGGGTAGTACCACTGTGACTTAACACTGAGGAAGTGTTATGCCCCATACACACGATTGGATTTTCTGACAACAAATGTTGGATGTGAGCTTGTTGGCTGAAAGTCCGACCGTGTGTATGCTCCATCGAACATTTGTTGTCTGAATTTCCGCCAACAAATGTTGGATATCAGGTTCTCAAATTTTCCGCCAACAAAACTTTGTTGTCGGAATTTCCGATCATGTGTACACAAGTCCGCGCACAAAAGTTTGCGCATGCTCGGAATCAAGCTGAAGGAGCCGCACTGGCTATTGAACTTCTATTTCTCGGCTCGTCATACGTCTTGTACTTTACCGCGTTTCCAGGTTCGCAATTGTTGGCCAACATTTGTCTGATCGTGTGTATGCAAGACAAGTTTGAGCCTACAACCTTCGAACAACTATTTGTTGGTGGAAAGTCCGATCATTTGTATGCGGCATTAGACTTACATATTACTTGGCAAGCATGTGCTCAACGTGAAAATATACAGTGAGGGGAAAGAGTATTTGATCCCCTGCTGATTTTGTACGTTTGCCCACTGACATAGAAATGATCAGTCTATAATTTTAATGGTAGGTTTATTTTAACAGCAAGAGACAGAATAACAACAAAAATATCCAGAAAAATGCATTTTAAAAAAGTTGAAAATTGATTTGCATTTTAATGAGTGAAATAAGTATTTGACTCCTTCGCAAAACACGACTTAGTACTTGGTGGCAAAACCTTTATTGGCAGAGGTCAGACATTTCTTGAAGTTGGCCACCAGGTTTGCACACATCTCAGGAGAGATTTTGTCCCACACCTCTTTGCAGATTCTCTCCAAATCATTAAGGTTCAGAGGCTAACGTTTGGTAACTCAAACCTTTTGCTCCCTCCACATATTTTCGATGCTAGGCCACTCCAGAACCTTAATGTGCTTCTTCTTAAGCCACTCCTTTGTTGCTTTGGCTGTGTGTTTTGGGTCATTGTCATGCTGGAATACCCATCCACGACCTATTTTCAATGCCCTAGCTGAGGGAAAGAGGTTCTCACCCAAGATTTGACGGTACATGGCCCCTTTGATGTGATGAAGTTGTACTGTCCCCTTAGCTGGAAAACACCCCCAAAGTATAATGTTTCCACCTCCATGTTTGACAGTTGGGATGGTGTTCTTGGGCTCAAAGGCAGCATTCCTTCTTCTCCAAACACTGCGGGTTGAGTTGATGCCAAGGAGCTTAATTTTGGTCTCATCTGACCAGAACACCCAGTTCTCCTCTGAATCATTCAAATGTTCATTAGCAAACTTCAGACGGGCCTGTACATGTGCTTTCTTGAGCAGGGGGACCTTGTGGGTGCTGCAGGATTTCAGTCCTTCATGGCGTAGAGTGATACCAATTATTTTCCTGGTGACTATGGTCCCAGCTGCCTTGAGATCATTGACAAGATTCTCCTGTGTAGTTCTGGGCTGATTCCTCATCGTTCTTATGATCATTAAAACTCCATGAGATGAGATCTTGCATGGAGCCCCAAACCAAGGGAGATTGACAGTTACTTTGTGTTTCTTCCATTTGTGAATAATCGCACCAACTGTTGTCACCTTCTCACCAAGCTGCTTGGCGATGGTCTTATAGCCCAATCCAGCCTTGTGTAGGTCTAAAATCCTGTTCCTAACATCCTTGGACAGCTCTTTGGTCTCCATGGTGGAGAGATGGCAATCTGATTGATTGCTTATGTGGACAGGTGTATTTTATACAGGTAACAAACTGAGATTAGGAGCCCTCCCTTTAAGGGAGGGCTCCTAATCTCATCTCGTTACCTGTTTGGAAGACACCAGAGAGCCAGAAATCTTGCAGATTGATAGGGGATCAAATATTTATTTAACTCATTAAAATGCAAATCAATTTATAACTTTTTTCAAATACGTTTTTATGGATATTTTTGTTGTTATTCTGTCGCTCTGTTAAAATAAACCTACCATTAAAATTATAGACTGATCATTTCTTTGTCAATGGGCAAACATACAAAATCAGCAGGTGATCAAATGCTTTTTTCCTTCACTGTATATCTGATAACAGGTCCACATTGAATGATACAATTATTAATATTAATAAGATCTAAAAGAGAGATGTGGGGATACAGATCCTAATGCAGGACTGTTCTACTTTAATAAATGGAAATTTAAAAATTAAAATTTTTTAAATTTTTAGGCAACACACAGATCTAACAGTTGAGCATATTCAAAGTGCTTTGAGGATATGCACATTAAAGTAATCCAATTGGCTTACTTTAGTCATCTCAGAGATCTCCGGTTGCGGTGGGTTACAGAACACATCGCTCACCCTCATGGCTTTCTGCACGGCATGATGGCTAGGCTACAATTCAGAGGATGTACAGCAAGGCACAGTCATAGTGTGTGAGGCACAGCTGGAGAGCTAAACAAGCTTGATCTATACATTCCTGTCTACACGTAGACAGTGCTGAGATCAAGGGAGAGGAAGCATGGGTAATTAACCAGCAGATACTGAGCCGCAGAACATTAATTAAACTATGTATGGATACATCCAATTTGCTTAGTGTGCTTTGCATGCATATTATAAGCAGCAATAATTATTCATTTATATAGCTCCAACATATTCTGCAGCGCTTCAAAGAGACTAGCGGACCATCCTGATCAGCCCCTTGCCATGGAGCTCCTAATGACATGATACTATAGGAAAAAGCCTTCAAGCAAATAGAAAATACCTTTTTAGTTCACCTACTGTATGTATCCTTTCAAAAGGCATAAAATCATTTTTTTCAACAAGCTAGAATAAATATCTGAAATTTTTTTTTCACAGCAAGCTGTCACATATCAATTGAAAAGAAAATTATGTTGGAAAGCACTGAACTAGTATAACGAGTTCCAAGATGGATGGTATCATACGGCTACTTAAAGGGTCTGTCCACCCAAAAGTAACGCCGTACTCTTGCCAAGAAGTCCTAGATTGTAAGCTCTAATGAGCAGGGCCCTCCGATTCCTCCTGTATTGAATTGCATTGTAATTGTACTGTCTGCCCTAACATTGTAAAGCGCTGTGCAAACTGTTGGCGCTATATAAATCTTGTATAATAATGACAATTACATTGAGTCCAAAAGCAGTCTCAGCCTGGGCTCCTTCCAAGCCACGCCCCCTGATGCGGACCACCCCACCCATAGAACTTGGTCATAGAGATCCTTGTGGGCAAGGCAAAATGCATCAACGACCATGGCTTGGGAGGAGCCTGGCTGAGGCTGCTTTTGGACTCAATGTAATATTTGGTCTTTCTGGAGTCTCTTATATACAGCTTTATATAGTGGGCCTGGATCAGCACCTTAGATGCCGGGACCTGCATGCAGTGGATCACCAGACTTATAGCCTTGATGCTTGTAACAGTGCTCTATGTTATCTAAAGTAATGTTTCAGTGTTTGGTAGACTTGAAGTGGTTTTAAAGCCTCAACATTTTTCACTTTATTGCATTCTATGCATTAATGTAAAAAACCTTCTGTGCTGCGCCCCCCCCCTTTTTATCTTACCTGAGCCCAATCCGATCCTGTGATGTGATGACAGATTGATAGTAGCAGGAGGCACCGCCGTCAATCAAATCCAGTGTCATTAGTGTGGGGGGCAGGGCCAAGTCCCGCTGTCTGTGTCAATGGACGCAGCAGTGGGACTCGGGAGCTAGCCTGCATGGGTGGCCCCCCCCCCCAGGGAAAGTGGCTTTCCATGGGGGCACCCGATTAAGAGGAGGGGCCTCCTCTTATATTATATGGTCAGTAGAGAATGTTTTTCAAAATTATATAGTGCATGTCTGTGGACAAACTTTTGTGTCCCAATTTGTATATGCATATGCCCTGTACTTATTTGTATCTTTATGAATTCTAGATTGCATAAACCTCTACACCACTTTCTCCTGATGAAGAGAAATCACGCAAAAAACCTTGAAACGCGTAGAGCTTCACTCTGCACATTTACATAAGAGTGTTGTAAATAGTGGTTTGATTATGTTCTCATATCTATTACATCAATTGAATATGCAGTTTTGGCAAAAAAAACTTTATGTATTGATGTTTTTAGACTTTGTATTAAACTAATTTTTTATACCTAATTGTTTGCACGCAATATTTTTGGAGTCATTGCCCTAAAAAGGCCTGTCAGAGGGTTTCTTTGAGGAGGAGGGGCCTGGAGCGTCGGTGGGATACCCAAGGATTGAGGCTGCTCTGTTGATTGCACAGAGCAGGTAAGTATAGGCATGTTTGTTATTTTTATAAAAAAACACTTTCAAGTCCAACTTAAGCCCAATTCTTAGTTCAGGATATAGTGGCAAAGTGTTAACCAGGCCATACACTGATTTAAATTTGGCCTGTACCTATTTTTAATAGGCCGCTGCAGCAGGCTAGAGGAGGAATGACTGGGCCATGGGAACCTATGGAAAACTTCACGGCTTCCAGAATTAAGGGGAATCTCTCAATGGGGCACTCATAACAGTACAATCCTGGCAGAGGTTCTAAACCTTCTCCGCTTTACTATAAAACATGTTTTCTCTACATTCTACTGGCAACCTACCAGTGTACAGATCTAAACACTCATTATCTTGTGATCTCAACTTCCAATGTCAATGGTAGCTCCAGAAGCAGGGTTCATGGTGCCTGCAAGCCCTCCCCACGTTCACTTTATATACCCAAGGAAACTATTCCAGATGAATTTTCCTTACAAGCTTCATTTAGCTGGGCAAATACAGTAAAACCTTGGATTGCGACCATAATTCATTCCAGAAACATGCTTGTAATCCAAAGCACTTGTATATCAAAGCAAATTTCCCCATAAGAAATGATGGAAACTCAAATAATTTGTTCCACAACCATTTATTCATAGGTCCTTCAGTTTATAGTCCATATAAAAAGATTGTAGTAATGTGACCAGGTTGTATAAACATAAAATGTCCATCCACAAATGGCAGCCCCCACAAGGGGATTAGAAGCAAAATCCAGCCGAAACTACAGAGTATTAAAAGAGAAGAGAGGTGCCTCTAAGTGTAGCAATATGTTGCTAAATGTTGTACCTTCATTAAATGTAACCATATTGCTACACTTAGAGGGGCCTCTCTTCTCATTTATACTCAGTTGTGATATGATGCTACTTGTATATCAAGACATCGCTTGTATATCAAGTCAAAATTTATTAAAAAATTTTGCTTGTCTTTTAAAATGCTCTCAAACCAAGTTACTCTCAAACCATGGTTTTAATGTAATAAAAGAAAGTCTACTGCCAGGTAAACTATCCATTTAACCCCCATCCATAGATCCTTCATAATAATGTGCATGATTACTTTCTACTTTCTACCAATGACATGAAACAAGTGTCAATATGTAGGGACATTTCCTAAGGGTGGAGATATGACATCTTGTCGTAAGGGTGGAGATAGGCGAATGCACTGTGGAGGAAAGCTGGAATGATGGATAGTAGTGGTGGTAGTGGCAGCAGGGTTGGTATAATTCCTGACCCTAAGGGCCTGTTTACACCTGTGCGTTGCTTATTGCAAATGCACTGGATTGCGCATTATTTCTTGCTTTATCTGCATTGCGTTAAGAATTTATTTGAAAAATAATACTTGGTGATCCTATCATGAAAGCCCTTGTTCAGGCACTTCCTGTTAGAAGGTGACAGCGGTCTTTTAATAATGCTCCTGAGTGGTCACATTCCCTGGTGGAGACTACAAGTGGCAGTGCCAACACACATTGTGCAGGTATGGCCCATCTGTGCTGCTTGCATATTAACAGTCAGTGACTGATGAGAAGATCAGCAGCACTTGGATGAAAAACAAGCAAAACAATAAAAACATAATTTAATCAAAAAAAAAAGTGGCAATTGTTTATGAGGTTCTGAGGTTAGGGGTAACTTATTTATTGCATATTGTATTTTAGAATCTCAAATGATTCAGGTGAGATAACTGAATAAAAAATGTACTGGAATTGCAAGTTCCTAGACCCAAAAATACCTCATATCATTTAAATTCCTAATGCCACGTACACACGACCGGTTTTCCCGTCGGAATAAAAGCTAACGCGTTTCACACTTCGATGTAGTGCTTAGTCAAAGCTATGACTAAGCACTACGTTGAAGTGTGAAATGCATTAGCTCCTGTCTGTTCCTGCTGTGGCTTGTATTTTTGTTCACAAGAATTTTTGAATAAAAGGCAAAAAAAACGTTTTTTGAGTGCGGCTGTGCAGATCTTCTGCCTGTTTGTTATTGCTATATGCATTGCCAACACCTGGGCTTCCAGGCTGGATAAGAAGGTTTTCCACTGCCGCTTGACCTGCCTGGAGCCGTGATATCTCTCTCTCTCTCTACCTTTATTTCTGGAAATATTTAAAACATGTTCTATTTCTAGGTCCGTCAGAATTTTCAAAAAAAAAAAAAGTCTGATGAGGCATACACATGATCGGAATATACGTCAGATTTTTTCTGTCGGACATTCCGCTCGTGTGTACGCGGCATAAGTGCTGGTTCACACTGGTGTGGTTTGTGATACAACTTGAGTCTCACAGACTCCTGTTCATTCACAAAAGCCTAGTATTTTTAAGATTTCTGTGGCATCTACTTCCCTCAATCCATTTGAAATATTTGCAAACGTTGCAAAGCCCTGATGAAGAGGGCGCATGTTTTGCCCCCAGAAACATGTTGAACGTTTTGCTTAATTATTAAAGATGTTTTGCACTCCTTTATGAATTTTGTATAGCGCATCAGTGATCTTTTTACATTTTTATTCTTTTCCTATTTAGTATACATATGCATTGAAGTCCCAGCACCTCTTGGATATATCCCTTTGATTGCATGCAGGACACCAAAGATTAAGGAAGCTGTATCACAAATGGCAGACAAAAAACCTGCTCATATTCAACAAAATGTACACATACAGTATGTTATATAAAATTTACACCTAGGTTCTGTCTATCCATAAATGCATTTGTGCAATGTAATGTAGTTCCCCTACCTGATCCATTCATGCTGCCTACAGCCTCCCCTTCCAGTTTTCCCACTCATTTTCAGTAATCTGGGCTTAATTCAATCACTGAAGTGAAAAAAAACTTCACTGACAGCCTAGATTACTGTAATTAGAAGAAACGTAGTAAAAAAAAAAAAAAATGAAACCGACTTTTTTATCTGCAGATTTAGGTCATGTTAGATGGAATCTGTAAATATAAAATTGTCAGTGGAAAAAAGGAAATCCCTTATCTGGCAGAGGTTCCTCTTTGTAGTAACATAAAGGGGTTCAAATCTTGTACAGCCCCCTTGAAATTCTTTAAAGTCCCATACACACTATCAGATTTTCTGCTGATTTTTTTCCTTCAGATTTACCAAAACCATATAATATGAGGTCAAACCTTAGGAGTGTCAATGTATATGCAATCAGGCAGGCCCTTGCACTATAATATGAGGTCAAACCTTAGGAGTTTCAATGTATATGCAATCAAGCAGGCCCTTGCACTACCATGTAGTGCAAGGGCCTGCCTGATTGCATATACATCGAAACTCCTAAGGTTTGACCTCATATTATATGGTTTTGGTAAATCTGAAGGAAAAAATCAGCAGAAAATCTGATATGCCCTGTACACACGGTCGGACATTCCAACAACAAAATCCATCAGATTTTTGTCCGACGGATTTTGGCCCAAACATGTCTTGCATACACATGGTCGCACAAAGTTATCGGAAAATCCGATCGTTTAGAACGCGGTGACGTAGAACACGTACGTCAGTACTATAAATGGGCCAGTAGCCAATAGCTTTCATCTCGTAATTTATTCTGAGCATGTGTGGCACTTTGTCCGTCGGAATTGTCTACACACGATCGGAATTTAAACAATCGGATTTTGTTGTCGGAAAATTTTACATCTTGCTCTCAAACTTTGTGTGTCGGAAATTCAGACGGAAAAAGTCAGATGGAGCCCACACATGATCGGATTTTTCGACAACAAGATCCGATCGCACATTTTCCATCGGAAAGTCCAACCCCGTGTACAGGGCAATAGTGTGTATGGAGCTAGACATTCAGTTATTTAAATCAAATTGCTTGTAAGCTTTGGCAAGCAATCATTGAGGAAGGAAACGAATAACAGCAACAAACTCCATGCAGACAGTATTTGTTGATCTTGCCTTATCAAATAAAAGTCAACAGACAAATGTCCAGTACATGTCATAATGTCCAAAGTATACAATACAAGCATCTATAAATGTATGAAACTTCCCCATGGTGTATCTGGTCTGTCCACATGTAATGTAATTATTCTGCATTTTCTCAGACGCAGACACAGATAATGCAATTCCCCGACATCATCTCATACTTTTTCACTTGTAATGCAATTTCCCTGCTGTCTGTATTGAGTCTCTCCACAAATTAGGCAGTTATTAGGCACTCACTCAAACACGCTTTCAATCTTCTCAGACATCCCTACACTGCATATGTATGCTATACCAAAATTGTACCTGTTGATTAAAAAAAAAAACCCAAAAAAAACTTCTATTAGTATTATCAAATTTCAAGTTTGTAAAGCTAAGTTTTAATCAGCAAAATACATCCCAGGTGTTCAATGTCTTAGGCCCCTTTCACGATCTGTTCAGGTCCGCCTGTCAGTTTTTTAAGGGAATGTGAATGGACACTCCATAGAGGTCTATGAAGGGACGGATGTCAGCTGTGACACGTCTGATGACATCCGACCCGCTCCGATCCGAAAAAGTGTGACGGAGGAAAAACCTATTTTTCAATCTGTCTGTGGATCGGATCTATGGTCCGTCTTCATCTGATCCCCCATAGGGGAGAGCGGCCCTGTGACAGGTCCGTCCCTGCGCAGTGGGCAGAGATGGACCTGTCATCTTCCTGCTCAGTGGGGATCGACGGAGCAATCCCCTGCTGAGCAGAGCGGTCTCCGTATACGGACACGTTCATGTGAAAGAGCCCTTACTTTACATTTTCATAGAAAACAGAGGCTAAATAGAAAAGCCTGTGCCCTGCCAGCATTCTTCAGAGGAGGGCCTTTGCTCGCTGTATGGAAGCAGTGGTTTCTCTTCAGAGATCTATCTACAGCAGTGGTTCTTAACGCCTGTCTTCAGGACCCACTAAGGCCCCTTTCACACTGGGTGAAGCGCCACTATTTTTGCCAACACTTTACCGTCAATTTCACTGCGCTATTCGATCGCTAGCGGGAGAGAAGGGGTTAAAACCACTTCAAATCGCTGCTGCAGCAGTTATAGCCGCGCTGCCCCACTGATATCAATGGGCAGGAGCGGTGAAGGAGCGGTGTATACACCGCTCCAAAGATGCTGCTAGCAGCACTTTTTTAGCATCCTACCAGCGCACCGCTCCAGTGTGAAAGTCCTCGGGGCTTTCACATTGGAGACACAGGAGCCACTCTTTCAGGGCGCTTTGCAGGCGCTATTTTTAGCGCTGTAGCGCCTGCAAAGCACCCGAGTATGAAATTCAAGGGAGGGTCAACTGGGAGCTAGATTAAATGCATACAAATGTATACAGTACAGTTGTGTATTTTCCTCCGCACATGTATGAAAGCAATATGGAGGAGTGAGAAACATATCAGAGTCCATAACTCTTAAACAGGGCCTCTACTGCTTCTGAGGAAAGGGCATTAACCCTTAGACCCCTTTCACACCAGGGCGTTTTGCAGGCGCTATAGCGTCAGAAATAGCGCCTGCAATCCGCCTTAAAACAGCTGCACCATTGTTTGTAGTGTGAAAGCCCTAGGGCTTTCACACTACATCGGTGCGCTGGCAGGACGTCAGGGAAAAGTCCTGCCAGCAGCTTCTTTGGAGCGGTGAAGGAGCGGTGTGTTTACCGCTCCTCCACCGCTGCTCCCCATTGAAATCAATGGGGCAGCGCTGTAACACCGCCGTCAAAACGCCGCTTTTGCGGTGTATTGCCGGCGGTTTTAACCCTTTCTCGGCCGCTAGCGGGGTTAAAGCACCCCATTAGTGGCCGAAATGCGCCGCAAATCCGCTGCAAATCCGGCGGTAAAACGCCGCTAAAGATAGCGGTGTTTTACCGCCCACGCTATGGGCGGTGTGGTGTGAAAGGGGTCTAAATGTGTAAATAGAGACAGGAGACCCTCCAGACTCGCCTAATCATGCATCTGTCTCACAAATCATCTACTGCACGAATCTGCATTCCAATTTGCTAGACTCCCACAGATCGGCCAAATAAGGGTAGCATCATAGGTGTGCACATTATATTGCATTAGGGTGTGCACCCCAAAGCTCAAACACACATGGCTTTCTATGCAGCCTCATAGTTGTATATTAGCAGTGTATGATCTAAGGCAGTGGTCATCAACCCTGTCCTCAGGGCCCACTAACAGGCCAGGTTTTCAAGATAACTGAAATACATCACAGGTGATATCATTTGCTGCTCAATGATTGCAGTATTCTAGTCTGCATCTCCCCCAAGGTAATACTAAAAATCTGGCCTGTTAGTGGGTCCTGAGGACAGGAGGCTGCTCCAAAAGCTCCAAGCCTATTGAAAACACCCGCCCTATTAGCAACTTGCAGGTGCTGGCTCTGCTCAAGTTTAGATGAAAGAAAAAAATCCTAGACGGCAGGACACCGCTAAAGGCATCTTTATTGATTAATTAAAATCCAAAACAGTCACTTTGTGTGCTTGAGAAACAGGGGAAAACCTCTAAGGCGTTTCACATCATGTATTGATCAGCTATGACTAAGCATCAATATATGATGTGAAACCCGTTAGCTGTTTTCCCGTTTCTCATGCACACAAAGTCACTGTTTTGGATTTTAATTCATCAATAAAGATTACTTTAGCGGTGTGCGGCCGTCCAGGATTTTTTTCTTTCCTCTAGACAGGAGTTGAGAACCACTGATCTACAGGATATCACTTCAATGTGAAACAGATTGAAAAAAAACAGACAGATTTGACTATTCCTTCTTCTACCAAATGAAAGAAAATATTTCTTGTGTGTCTATGGGTCATCAAATTCAGCATGGATAGAAAAAAAAACTGACAGGGGATTTAAACGTTCCTTCTTCTAACTAAAATGGAAAAAACCTAAAAATGATGCTTAAACTATATCAAAAACATTAGCTATACTTTACGCTGCAATTGCGTATCTTGAGAATGCTAGCTGCCTGGCACATTAGTGAAACAGTAGCCCACAATTAAAGTATAATATACAGCCAGAATATCTGATTCCTATATACAAACTCCTTGATCTCCACATACTCCATTATAGAGTAACCCATGACTCCCTCACTTTTATTCCATCTAGGATCCATCTATCTGGACTACTAAATTGGTAAAGACTGTTGCTCATGCAATGTTAAGTGGCGCGCTCAAACATTTGAGGACTTTAAAGCCTAGTACACATGGGCCAAATGTCGGGCGACATCTAGGGTTGCCACCTCATACCTTTACACCCAAACACCTTTGCATTACACAGGTTCTGATGCTAATTAAATGCAGATAAGGCACCAAGTGAGTTTAATTACATAGTTACATGGTTACATAGTAGGTGAGGTCGAAAAAAGACGCCATCAAGTCCAAACTATCTGTGTGATTATAGGTCAGTATTACATTGTATATCCCTGTATGTTGTGGTCTTTCAGGTGCTTATCTAATAGTTTCTTGAAACTATCTATGCCCCCCCTCACTGAGACCACCGGCTGTGGAAGTGAATTCCACATCCTTGCTGCTCTTACAGTAAAGAACCCTCTATGTAGTTTAAGGTTAAACCTCTTTTCTTCTAATTATAATGAGTGGCCACGAGTCTTCTTAAACTCCGTTCCGTGAAAACGTTTTTTCCCTATTGTGGGGTCACCAGTACGGTATTTGTATATTGAAATCATATCCCCTCCCAAGCGTATCTTCTCCAGAGAGAAAAAGTTCAGTGCTCGCAACCTTTCCTCATAACTAATATCCTCCAGACCCTTTATTAGATTTGTTGCCCTTCTTTGTACTCGCTCCATTTCCAGTACATCCTTCCTGAGGACTGGTGCCCAGAACAGGACAGCATATTTTGGGTGCGGCCGGACCAGAGTCTTGTAGAGGGGGAAAATTATCGTTTTATCTGTAGAGTTGATCCCCTTTTTAATGCATGCCAATATCTGTTTGCTTGTTAGCAGCAGCTTGGTATTGCATGTCATTGCTGAGCCTATCATCTACTATGACACGAGGTCCTTTTCCATTCTAGATTCCCCCAGAGGTTCCCCCAGTGTATAGATTGCATTCATATTTTTGCCACCCAAATGCATTATTTTACATTTTTCTACATTGAACCTCATTTGCCATGTAGTTGCCCACCCCATCAATTTGTTCAGATCTTCTTGCAAGGTTTCTACATTCTGCAGAGAAGTTATTGCCCTGCTTAGCTTAGTATTGTCCGCAAATACAGAGATTGAACTGTTTACCCCATCCTCCAGGTCGTTTATGAACAAATTTAACAGGATTGGTCCCAGCACAGAACCCTGGCGGACCCCACTACCTACCCCTGACCATTCTGAGTACTCCCCATTTATCACCACCCTCTGAACTCGCCCTTGTAGCCAGAATAGTGTGTACTAGGTTTAAGTCTACTCATGGGCTGGCCAATCAGCATCTTTTTTGCTTTCAACTAGAATATGCCTTCCCTTCACAGTTTGGTCCTCAGGGCCCCACAGTGAGCACAATGGTTCTGAAGGACTTACTAAGGGACCTATTCCTAAAGAAACCCCTTTCTTCCATTTATCACATGCTCCAATCCTTCTCCACAAGCAAACGTATTTGGACTTGGAGGATTAGGATGACTGTTGGGACTACTACTTCAAGCGCCTTATCTCTTCTAGAGCTCCCCTTATTGAATTCAAATTCCTCCACAAAATCTACTTGACTCAAATGAGTCTTTATAAGGTCTGCTCATCCTCATCTGCACAATGATGGTGATGCACAGAGTCTCCAGCCTACTTTTTCCATGTTTTCTAGACTTGCCACAAAATCCATGTCTTTTGAAACTTGATTGCCAGGTTTCTGGAAGACTTAACGACAATCCTGGTACAACCTGCACCTCACCTTTTCCTATTATGGCTAAAAGAATCTCCATTTCCTTCTAGTGCTGCCCGCGTTTGTTGGATATTCTACTCTACTATGCTCGTGAAATGACCCTGAACCACCCCTGTTGGACTCTCGAAAAAAGTCTGGAAATTCAATGGTGCGTTTCTACAGAGCAAGTTATGAAAGTGCCTTAAGATATTTAAAAAAGTTTGGCTGAATTACTTCCTTTCTACCTCAGAACCTTGATGTGTGTTACAGAATTTCCCATTCCACAGCCATTATTTGCCCTCACCTCAACCACCTGCTATATGTTATAGGTGGTAGTATTTTTGACAGTTGGGACTAGTATTTACTATCTAATTCTTTCCCTCACACAATTCCCCCTTTTCATTCTCTCCCTACACCCCCCCTTCCATTACAAACCCCTCCACTGCCCCGGCCTTTCTTGCCCTCTTCCCTCCCATTCCTTCCCCTCCCTTCTACCTACACTCCCACCACCACATAACTTCCACCCCCCCCCCCCCCCCCTTCTTTCCCATTTCTCCACTTTCTTGATGGCCACATCTGGTATATATTGTATTTTCTCAATAGGCCCATCCTAAAGCGCACCTGTAGAGTTACGCATAATATTTCCTTGTCAGGTCTAGCCAAGCAAGCCTTAGCACAGCTTCTTCTTTGCAGTTTTTGTTCTTGTTCTCTTGTTCTTGTTTTATATTGTACAATTGTATTACCATACAATGTATGTAATTCTTAAAATCAATATAAAAATATGGTATATGCACCAAAAGCATATTACTTTCTTTATGTATGTAGTGCTAGGGAAAGTTTTATCGGACAAAAATATCTATCATTATATGTTTTATTTGTGTAAATGTCTATTTCGTAAAGATTGCTATAAATTAAAACATTTGGTAGCACTACCATGTGCCATATGGGACTCGGCTTATCTGCAAAATTTGAGTTTTTTCCCGTTGTGGCCTTCAGTAAATCTTATAGTATCATCAGCACCCTTCTTGAACAAGTACATACGTAAAATCGTTTACAAGATTAGCCACCAAAAGAATGTATGGCATTTAATCAGTCTGAGTTGACTTATAGATTTGGACTAAGAGCCAAGAGCAGCAAAGCACAATCATTATGCTATTACAGTAAGGAAGCACGACCTCAATGTGTAACAAACAAATAAAGCCCCTTATGTACATATGTAATTACTAAATACCTATTTAAGTAGAGTTTTTACATCTTGCATGTTTAAAATTCTTAAACAAAATTATAGATTACCTAGTAGTACCTAGTCACATTCAGTTGGACTGTGTTTGTATTGTTGAAGATGATTCATAGCTTCTCCAAGCCACTTCTTCAGTTATAATAAGTGTCAGGAACACACTCTGGCATTTATATCCACACAAGTAGTACTTTGGCCTTAATCCAATCACCATGGAATGTGTCAAGATAGATGTTGTTTGTCCAGTGGTCCATGGTGTTTGGTTTAAAGCAGAGGTCTCCAAACTTTCTAAGCAAAGGGCCAGTTTAATATCCCTCAAACTTGAGGGGCGCTGGACTGTGAGCAATGCGAACAGAAAATGCCCTGGCATCAGTGGGCATAAACAATGCCCCATAATTGTTTGAATGGAAGAAATAATGCCCCATTGTTTGTATCAATGGGAGGAATAGTGTCCCATCGATAGTGTCAGTTAGTGGAATAGTGCCCCATCGATGGTGACAGTGGGAGGAACAGTGTCCCAACGATGGTGTTAGTTGGTGAAATACTGCCTCAACTATGGTGTTAGCAAAACAGTGCCAGATTGATGGTATTAGTGAGAGGAATAGAGCCCCATCAATGGTATTAGTGAGAGGAATAGTGCCTCATCTATGATGTCAGTGAGAAGAATAGTGCCCCATTGATGGTGATAGTGGGAGGAATAGTGCCCCATTCATGGTGTCTGTCAGTGGAAGGAATAGTGCCCCATCAATGGTGTAAGTTGGTGGAATAGTGCCTATCAATGGTGTAAGTTGGTGGAATAGTACCCCATCGATGCTGTCAGTTGGTTGAATAGTCCCCCATCGATGGTGTCAGTTGGTTGAATAGTCCCCCATCGATGGTGTCAGTTGGTGGAATAATGCCTTGAGGGCCAGATAAAGGCAAGTCATGGGTCACATTCGGCACCTAAGCCACAGTCTGGAGACCACTAGTTTAAGGTGACTGTGCTACCTGTGTGGATATAAATGTTTGGTTATGTTCCCATCATTTATGAAAAAGATGTGGCTTTAAGAAGCTAACAAAAACATCTCCAACATTACAGAACTAGTCCAGTTGAATGTTACCAACTATTACTAGCTATAATATGACCTGGACAAATGAAAGCCTTCAGGGACACAAGACTGTAGGTTCTTTAGGTGACATATGGTAGATGTGGGTTTGGGAGGAGTTTATGTTCTTTGGCATTATGCTGCTTATACGTGGGTAGATGGAGGCAACTCTCCAAACATTTGTCAAACAGGTGTACACCATTATTCACTCCCCCCCCCCCCCCCCCCCCAGTAAATTTTCCATTAGCAATAGCTAATAGCTAACAATAGCTGCTTAGGATAGCTGCTTAGGACATTGCTCGTTTTCTACAAACATAACTAGCGATTCATTTGACATGTTCTCCTTACCATACACTATTCACTTAAAGCCCATTTGACCTTTCCATTTAAAACAACTAAATGCATTTCAGGTTTATCTTAACTAAAGGTGTGCAAAGTCTTAAGCCCCATACACACTATCAGATTTTCTGCAGACTTTTTCCTTCAGATTTACCAAAACCATGTAGTGCAAGGGCCTGCCTGATTGCATACACATTGAAACTCCTAAGGTTTGACCTCATATTATATGTTTTTGGTAAATCTGAAGGACAAAAATCAGCAGAAAATCTGATAGTGTGTATGGGGCTTTACTGTACATTTTCTTTAGTAGAAAACTCTGTCCGCTGCCAGCATGCTGCAGAGAAAGACCCTTGCTCTTTGTGTGGAAGCAGTAGTGTCCAGTGGTTTGGCACTCCCCCTACTGAGTCAAAGTTAAAGTACTCAATTGGCAGGGAGTACGACTTTTGAATGCAGAACTATAGGTCAGACTTAGAAGATCTCTGCAAGGAGACCACTGCTTCCACACAGGGAGCAAGAATCCTTCTCTGCAGCATGCTGGAAGGGTACAGAGTTTTCTACTCAGATGTAGGCTGCTTACTATAGAAAAAAAATTAAAATACTTTTATTGCACTTTAAATGTACCTTGAGTGCACTTTGAAAGTATTTAAGTATTTTAAACCAAAGATTCAATTGGACATGAACATTAAAAAATTTACCATATTGTACAGGGATGCTTAAACAAGTTCATTTATTTTGCAAGTGCTATTAATGACAATGACATGCAAAAAGCATTAACCCACATCAGCCAATCACATTACAGCAAACTGTCTATAGAATATAGGTGACAGCATCATTGCCCCGCTGTTATATCAAATAAACCAGGAATGTGAATATTAGTGTATCAAGGTCTCGGACCTCCAACGGCCTAATAGTGACCTCCAGAGTCAGGGATAGCTTACATCCGTCTTTGTAGAGTGGGTTACAAGGCATGTTGGGTGTAATGCAAGCTGAAGTGATGGGTGCCAGACACCTTTTGAATACAAAAGAGATTTATTGTCTCTAAACAGAACTTTGGGAGAGCGGGTTAAGGCTAGGACACCCTTAAGTAGATGCAATGATAATTGGCAGACTTCAAGACTTCTATAGGTATTCAGCTATACAGGTGAAGGCCTCCAGACAGATAGCACTAAAGCCCCGTACACACGAGAGGATTTATGTCCGACAGACTTCCGAAGGAGTCCTGCCGGAGTTCTGCCGGAGTTCCGACAGAGTTCTGACGGACTTTTCGACTGAGCGGACTTGGCCACACACAATCACACCAAACTCCGACGGATTCGAGCGTGATGACGTACGACTGGACTCGAATAAGGAAGTTCATAGCCGGTAGCCAATAGCTGCCCTAGCGTCGGTTTTAGTCCGTCGGAATAGCATACACACGAGCGAATTTTTCGAAGGGACCGGGTCCGGCGGAGTTCCGTCGGAAAAATTTGAAGCATGTTCCATTTTCTAAAGTCCGTCAGACTTTTGCAAATCAAAAGTCCGTTGCAGCCCACACACGATCGAATAGTCTGACGGAATCATTCCGTCGGACTTTGGATGTTGAAAAGTCCGCTCGTGTGTACGCGGCATTATAGTTAGGACCGCTGTCTTCTATGGCAACAAATCTTGTAACAGTCCCTAACGGTGGCTGTACTTAACTATTGTCAACACAAAGCCCTTGTACACACGGTCGGAGATTCCGTCGGAATGTGTCCGATCGGAGCGTTTTGTCGGATATTCCGACTGTGTGTGGTCTGCATCGGACTGTTTCCGTCTGAATATCCGTCGGACCAACTTTTCCAACTTGCCGGAAATATTTTCTGACAAAATGCTCCGATCGGACATACTCCGATCATGTGTAGAGAATTCCAATCGGACAAAGTGCCACACATGCTCAGATCAAATTCCTACACCAAAGCTATTGGCTACTAGCATGCACATAGTCCCGTCGTAACGAAATAACGTCATCACGTCGGATTTTCCGACAATTTTGTCCAACCGTGTGTATACAACAGTTTCAGACAAAATCCGTCGGACAAAATCGGACGGATTTGGTTGTCGGAATCTCCGACCGTGTGTACAAGGGCAAATAGTTCTCCTCGCATGCTACAGTCTCTCACTGTAGGCCTTCACTCACTGAGCTCCTGGTCTCTCACTAAACTCTCGGACCCAATCACCACTAGATCCCCTGAACTTGTTCACTTCCATAACTTGGTATCTTCCTCAAGCGTCACCCCCACTTCTCTGTTTGGTCTCTGGCTTGGCACTCACAGATACTCCTCAAGCGTCACCCCTACTGACCCGCTAGGTCCTTGGCTTGGCACTCACTGATTCTCCTCAAGTGTCACCTTTGCTGTCCCACTGGGTCCCTGGCTTGGCACTTGCTGAAGTTCTTCACTTCTTCACTTTCCCCGGCTGGTGAGAAGACTGCTCTGGTACTGGCTTCAGCTTACTTACAGTGGTCTCCGGTAACAAGGTGGATGGTCCCTTACTGGCTACAGCTTCCCCTCTACCTCCAACCACAACTGGTTCCCTGTCCGGCCGAACCGTTACTCTCGGTTGTACTACCAATCCTGCAGTCCCAACTCTGCGCTGTTTCTCCTGCTTCTGGACAGGCCCTCAGACAGCCTAGCAGCCAGATGTCCCCGGGATAGGCCTCAAGATTCTGGCCTAGGGGCAGCATGACACACGACCGCCCAGATAGCCGTCTTGGTGGCACAGAACCCCGATCACCTAACTCCACCCAAATAAATACGCTCTCCCAGCAGGCCAAGGGGCTAAAGAAACCCCCGCCAATTGTCTGAGACATCCCATCCATTCATATCCTGACCTCGCTAAGCCCTTGTCTATCTAGTGTCACCAGCATAACGCCACTTAGCGACAGAAGAGAGAAGGTGCAGCAAGTCCAGAACTAGAGAGGAATCAGTGAATCTACTAATGCCACGTACACACAACCGGACTTTTCAACGGACTAGGTCCGACGGTCTTCCCGATGAACTTTCAGTGGAGGTCCAACGGACGTTCTGAACGAAACGGGCTTGGCCACACACGACCAGACTAAGTCTGTTCGAAAGTCTGTTCATTTTGAACGTGATGACGTAAACAGGACTAAACAAGGAAGTTCAATAGCCAGTAGCCAATAGCTGCCCTTGTGTCATATTTGCTCCTTCGGACTAGCACACAGACAAACGGGTTTCCCGATTTTTAGTCCGTCTGACTTGAGTCCGTCGGATAGATTTAAAACATGTTTTATTTCTAGGTTCGTCTGAATTTTGGGGAAAAAAAGTCAGCTGGAGCCCACACATGATCGAATTGCCCGACGGATTCCGGTCCGCCGAACCAAGTCTGCCGGAGAGTCTGATTGTGTGTATGCGGCATAACAATTAACCAAGGCAACTACCATCTGGCAAACTAAATTTACTAGCAACACTGCCTAAACACCAGGGTGCTACATTAGATTAGCTAAGGAACCAATCAAGTTTATTTTTTTCGTGGAACAAAACCCTCTTATCCTTTTCAGCCAAGGAAGCTGCCTCTGCCTCTGTTTAATCTGCAAATGCCAAGATGCTGCACATGTGATAATTCATTATTCCAGCCATTTGATGGTTTTACAGTTTGGTTGAAATCACAAGCAAATGTGACAGTTAGCTTTCTCGATGTCGGTAATGAAACCGTTAAATTGAAGGGTTTAGTACCGCTTTAAACGACTTTTATGAAATTGTATAACTGAAACATGGTTAGACTCACTGGGAAGGCATCAGAGGACCTTCATCAAACCAATCCTCCTAATATTTTATTAACGCTATTTACCCCACTCATGCAAACCTTGAAATTAGACAAGCAATAACAAAAGCCCCTGAGCAGTATGTAATCCCTGTCCCTGAGCTGTATGTGAAAACTTGTCCCTGCCCCTGAGCAATATGTAAAACCTGTCCCTGCCCCTGAGCAGTATGTAATCCCTGCCTCTGAGCAGTATGTGGAAATGTGTCCCTGTCCCTGAGCAGTATACAAAACCTGTCCCTTCCCCTAAGCAGTATGTAAACCCTGCTCCATGCCCATAGCAATATGTAAAACCTGTCCCTGAGCAGTATGTAAAGTCTGTCCATCCCTGCCCCTGAGCAGTATGTAAAACCTGTCCGTCCCTGCCCCTGAGCAGTATGTAAAACATGTCCGTCCCTGCCCCTGAGCAGTATATAAAACCTGTTTTATTTTGTTTGGCTCATGCCTCACTATATTCAGTTTTCTTAAGCAAAACATTTTAGGGAAAAATTTGCAGGTATGTCATATTTACATCAAAGTATACTGCACTGACTTCTGAACAGTCCCATTAATTGGGCTGGGTGCACGCCTAACAGTGGTATTGTAAATGTCCAACCTGCAATCATCAGCTGACTGTTGGGCTCCTTATGTGATAGTCCAATGGTAAGGAAAAGCCAACATACCAGAAGATCCAAGTGAAAAAAAAGGTTACCCCAATGTTTCCAGAGCACAGTGGCCCTCTTTGTTAAGACAACAAGCAGAGGCAGAGACATACCTGAGACTTCAGTAAATATTCCACCTGGATCTACAACTGACGTGTTGGCTTTTTCTGATCATTATTAGACTATCATATAAGCACCCCAACTGATGAAGCTTGTATTGCAGGTTGACAATCATGCTGTTAATTATAAGGCAATGGCTTAGCGTTGTCAACCTGCAACAGGCAGTGTTGTTACTGGCAGGATCTTCAGGGAGACCACATTGGAACAGACTAGAAAAAAAGAAAACTGTATATAGTGAGACATGATGCCAAAACCATATTTGGGGTTTATATAGACTTGAATGGGCCACGTTGATGTGTATGAGTCACCATTTCTAATCATTTCATATAGTTACTCTACCGTAAGTATTGCCTTGTCCAGCCCTTTAAAGTTGAGGAAATCAGACAGGTGTTCTCTAGACACCCAAATCTGGTTCCATTACTCTGTTCTAAAGAATGCATAGAGTGGATGACATGTTTGTGAGACCCAGGAAGATTCCTATGTACTAAAATAGCACAGGATGCAAAGCTTGAAGCTTGCAGTGTCTTTTGTAACGAATCTGTCACCAAGCTCAAGTGACAGCTCCTTGGTGGATCTCCTATTATACTAAGTAGCACAAGTGTAACAAATGGGATCAGCCAGTGTTCATTAAAGACATCTGAGGGTATCTTTATGTTAAAAGGGAAAGTGAACGGCTAGGCATTGATTCCTATTTCTTGGATTATTATGTCCGCTTCTCTCCACCCTTACGGTTTAGGTGAACTTGCTCTATCCTCTCTCTATGCTGCTGTATTATACAGACATTGCTCTTCTACTTACATCCGATGCAATTACACATGTCACATTACAAGGGTTACCCTCGTTACTTTGCAATTTGCATGGCTGTGTGTCGTTTCCAGTGCTAAATAACATCTTATGAGCCTCTCTAATCATCCCCGCTCAGCTGTGGGGCATGTCTAATTTTAGCATACAGCTCCCCTGTGATCCATACCCCAAATATGAGCTTTTTCTCGGCTCTCATCGTCTCCTGGAAGCCAGCAGCACAACTGCAGTAGAATTGAATTGAACTTCTCCGTGTCCCCACAAAGGGACCATGACTCTTTGAAACAAGACCAGGGCATAGTGGCATTTAATATCCTCAAAACAGGGGTGCTGAAAAACCTTCCAATGATAGGACTATGGACCTATGATGACTTTTTCATTGAGTAAGTTTATTTATAGTGGTATTTATTATCTTCAAAATAGAGGTGCTAATAATCCTCCCAGTGATAGGACTATAGATCTATGATGACCCTTTCATGGAGTAAGTTAATTGTTAGCAGCAGGATTTAATATCCTTAAAATAGGAGCATCAATAATCCATCCAGTGATCTGACCGTAGACCTCTCATGACCCTTTCATGGAGTAAGTTAAATTTAAATAGTAGGATTTAATATCCCCAAAAGACGGGTGCTGATAACCCTTCCAGTGATAGGACCATAGACCTCTGATGACCCTTTTATGCAGTAAGATAATCACTAATAGCAGGAGCTAATATCCACAAAAGAGGGGTGCTGATACCCGTTTTAGTGATTGGACCATGGACCTCTGATGACCCTTTCATGGACTAAGGTAATTGTTAATAGTGGGATTTATTAACCTTAAAAGAGTTGGGCTGATTACCCTTCAAGTGATAGGACCATAGACCTCTGATGACCCTTTTATGCAGTAAGATAATCACTAATAGCAGGAGCTAATATCCACAAAAGAGGGGTGCTGATACCCATTTTAGTGATTGGACCATGGACCTCTGATGACCCTTTCATGGACTAAGGTAATTGTTAATAGTGGGATTTATTAACCTTAAAAGAGTTGGGCTGATTACCCTTCAAGTGATAGGACCATAGACCTCTGATGACCCTTTTATGCAGTAAGATAATCACTAATAGCAGGAGCTAATATCCACAAAAGAGGGGTGCTCATACCCGTTTTAGTGATCGGACCATGGACCTATGATGACCCTTTCATGGACTAAAAGTAATGATGAATAGCAGGATTTAGTATACTCAAAATAGGGGCACTGATAACTATTCCAATCCCTCTCTGATATGTCCATGGACCTATGGTAACATATACAGGATCAAAAGACCATGGACCTTCGATGACCCTTTCATGAAATACAATATCCACAAAATAGGGTGCTAATAGTCCTTCCAATCCCTCTGTGATAGAACCATGGACCCATGATGACATTAACAGGATCATAGGACTATTTTCATGGGGGGTAAGGTAATTATTAATAGCAGGATTTAAAATCCATGAAATAGGGGTGCTAATAACCTCTATGATAGGACGATGCACCTCTAATGACATACATAGTATCATCGGACCATGGACCTATAATAACATATACAGAATCATTGGACCATGGACCTATGATGACATATACAGTATCTTTGGACCATGGACCTATGATGACATATACAGTATCTTTGGACCATGGACCTATGATGACGGTTTTGTGGAGTAAGTAATTATTAATATCTGTTAAATATCACACCATATACACTTTGCTAACCCTTGTATTTTAAATGCTTTTATAAACACAGGGATCAATAATGGATCACCATTATAGATCACATCTTAATATATAAATGCTATGCTTACCTTGTCCGTATTTAAAGGGGTGCATGCAGTACATGAAAAAAAAAAAAAAAAAAAAAAAAAATATATATATATATATATATATATATATATATATATATTGTAATGGCATGCTGGATGATTTCAATTTATTACCTTGACAGATCACTGTTAACCCTTTCAGTCCTCTCCCTGTCTAAATTATATGGAGACCCTATTATGAAAGGTGCCATGTTGCGAATTAGTATTCAATTAAAAGAATACTAGAACTTTGTTAACCCTTTGCTCCCCCTCCATTAGAGTCAAGCATGGCGTGCATATTTTTTATGACAAAATAAAACCACAACTCAGCCACTGAAGGAGAATGAGCTGGAATACAACACAGTTACACGAGTCTGGTACATAACCCCCCCCCAGGTTATGAGGAATGAAAGGTAGGTGTCTCTGAGTGATCATACATCTTCTATAGATGCCAGCTATGCAGGGCCACCTTCCTGCAAGTGCTCATATACAGGTAGAGGAAACCTTTGGGTCTCCCAGGTGTCATGGCACTACAAGTCCCAGCGTGCCCCTTTACACCCATGTGGTTACCTACCCTACCTACCACCAGGTACAGGAAACCTTTGGCTTTCCAGTTGTGGTGGCACTACAAGTCCCAGCGTGTCCCTTGTAAGCCATGTTTCCTTTTGCAATGTTCATTTGTAAAGCTCATAGATGTCCCAGTCCAGGTCACCAGCCAGTGTGTCCTCCTACAGGTGTGTCCCCAGCCAGAAGCACTTACCTTTGTCCTCCATGAGGACAGCCCCTCCCTGGGAGTTCATGGTGCCCTTCTAGTACAGCGGTGCCCACTCTTCACACTTCCAGTGCCCAGACATCCCACACTGCTGATCGGGAGAACTCCACGTTCCCTCCCGCTCCCCCCGAGCTCCGCGCACAGACTGGCCCCCACCCGCGGACTGCCGGGGCTAAGCATCCGTGACGTCACGACCCAGCGGCCAATGGCAGAGCGGTACCCAGCCTCAGCTCCCACCTGGCTGCATCTGGCGGAGGGGTGCGGCACTCTTTGGATGCCGGAGCGGGCAGGTGACGGGGAGGACGGGGAGGAGGGCTGGCTGCACCGGAATGTCACCTGTACAGGAACACACAACCTACCGATAGGAAACACCGTGCATGAAAACTTATCCATCGGGATTAATCATTTTATATATATATATATATATATATATATATATATATATATATATATATATATATATATATATATTATTTTTTTATTATTTCTTTGCTTGTGCACAGCTATCCTAGAAAAATCTCCAAATTATATATATATATATACAGATGTCCCCACCCTCCATCAGGTTCACAGGTGTCCCCACCCTCCATCAGGTTCACAGGTGTCCCCACCCTCCATCAGGTTCACAGGTGTCCCCACCCTCCATCAGGTTCACAGGTGTCCCCACACTTCATCAGGTTCACAGGTGACCCAGCCCCTTTACCAGATTCACAGATGACCCACCCTTCATAAGGTTCACAGGTGTCCCTGCCCTTCATCATGTTTACAGGTGTCCCCATCCTTCATCAGGTTCACAGGTGTCCCCACCCTTCATCAGGTTCACAGGTGACCCTTCATCAGATTCCCAGGTAACCCACCCTTCATAAGGTTCACAGGTGTCCCTGCCCTTCATGGCGTTCACAGGTGTCTCTGCCCTTCATCAGGTTATCAGGTGTCCCCATCCTTCATTAGGATCACAGGTTTCCCAACACTTCATCAGGTTCACAGGTGACCCCAACCCTTCATCAGATTCACAGGTGACCCACCCTTCATAAGGATTACAGGTGTCCTTGCCCTTCATCAGGTTCACAGGTGTTCCTGTTCTTCACCAAGTTCACAGATGTCCTTGCTCTTTATCATGTTCACAGGTGTTCCCCACCCTTCATCAGGTTCACAGTTGTCCCTGTCCTTCATCAGGTATACAGGAGTCATCACCCTTCATCTGGTTCACAGGTGTTCTTGTTCTTCATCAAGTTCACATATGTCCTTGCTCTTCATCAGGTTCACAGGTGTCCCCATACTTCATTGGGTTCACAGGTGTCCCTGTCCTTCATAAGGTTTACAGGCGTCCCAACCCTTCATTGGGTTTATAGGAGTCACTGCCCTTCATCAGATTAACAGGTGTAAATGCTCTTGATCAAGTTCACAGGTGCCCTCGCCCTTCATCAGTCTCATAGGCACCCCCGCCCTTCATCAGGTTTGCAGACAACCCCATCCTTTATGGGGCTTGTAGGTGTCCCCACCCTTTATCAGGTTTACAGGTGTCGCTACCCTTCATCAGGTTCACAGTTGTCCCTGCCCTTCATCAGCTTCATAGGTGTCTTTGTCCTTTCTCAGAGTCACAGAATTTTCCAACCCTCATCAGATTTACACATGTGCCTGCTCTTTATCACGTACACAGATGTCCCTGCTCTTCATCAGGTTCACAAACATCCACGCACTTCATCAAGTTCACTGGCATTCCCAACCTTCATCCTGCCATTTGGTTGTGCAGCATAATTGCCTTGGATTCTAGTTCTACATAACATTGTATATACAGTATATATTTATTTATTTATTTTGGAGAGCTAAGAGCTCAGCACTTCTTAAATCATCCAGAAGTATTTAATCACGAAATGGTACATGAGAATGTAAAATAGAGGATAGCTTCTGGTTTCCCAGCTCTTCCTCAACTTTGTGGTATGTTACATTGTACAAAACAAGTTGAAATGTGTGCACAAGAAATGCATCCTCAAATCTATTACGACCAAGGTCTACCACCAGGCCTAATTGAGCCGATGATGCATTTTCTGCTGTGGATACATTTAAATTTGCTTTGTTACAATATATCCTACCATACCATTGATAAAGAAACTTCTCAGGGCCTGTAATGGTTAGGACATAATCATGTGTGTGACAGGTGGAATGTATTGATGGATTGGCATTGCATTCATTAGGGTATAATAAAACCCCCTGTGATCAGTTGCTACTCAAATGCAGGAAAAAAATTGGTACAGACTTTTGCTTAACACATCTTAAAAAAACATTTTTGGAGGATGATGGTAAATTTTTCTGCCTTTGGCAGTCTGGGCTGCTATAAGATGAAATTGAGCCAAGGAGTCACCACTCTTGTAAAGAAGGACTGTACTTTGGCAAAGAGGACATATCATACAATGAAAGTTACCCAACCCCAAAAAAGCCCAACTCCAGCCCCCTCCCAACACCATTAGTCTTTGGGTCCAGTCACATGGTTTTTCATAGGTCCTCTTCCATCTCTTCTTCTTCCAGCAGTTCTGCAGTATGGTGTAACACTAACACAATGATCAACAGGCTGTATATAAAAACATAAGTGGTCCATATAGTGAACTTGGTGTTCAGTTATTTACTTTAAGGTCATCACAGAGGACAAGGGGGCACTCTTTATGTCTGTAGGAAAAGAGATTTAATCACCAAATACGGAAAGGTTTCTTTACAGTAAGAGCTGTGGAAATGCTGAATACACTCCCTCAAGAGCTGGTTCTGGCCAGCTCAGTAGATTGCTTTAAAAAAGGACTGGATTCTTTCCTAAATGTACATAATATAACTGTATACTAGCATTTAGAGGTAAAGTTGATCCAGAGAAAATCTGAGTGTCTCTCAGGGGATCAGGAAGAGTTTTTTTCCCCCTGCTGTAGCAAATTGGATCATGCTTTGCTGTTTTTTTTTTGCCATCCTCTGGATCAACTGTGGAGATAGGATTGTGTATATGGGATTGTATGATATATATATATATATATATATATATATATATATAATTTTTTTTTTTTTCCTTTTTATAGGTTAAACTAGATGGACTTTCGATGCATTCTCCTGTGATTCCAGGTTGGCCCGATGGCACAACCCCAGAGTTGTGTCCTTGATGCCCCTTACTTAAAGGAATAGGGTGGAATGATGTTGGGCTTGTCTCAACCCAAGAAGTGGAACAGCACTGGATCACAGCCAGAACTGCTTTTTTGTTTTGAAAAAGTCTGGGCAATTCTTTTTTTTAACATATGTGTCATAAAGTGAGGTTGGGCTTCAAAGGGACAACTGGACTTAGGAGGTATAGAAGCTTCCTTATTTAACTCTATGCACCCACATACAAACAGGGCATTTAGATCAGCAGGGGCTGTTTTTGTTCTCCACATATTTCCCTTGCAGTCTCCAGAGCAGTCCCTCCCATCACCGATTGTTAGGATGCTGGTGGCAAGGCCCAGACCACCTCCATACAGCCCCGCTCTGTCTCACAGCTCCTACCCTATGACATTATGCCGCACTGTAGTGAAGATTCTTCACCAAAGAAGATTATCTGGATATATTTTACTAGCATGACATGCTGCTAGATAGTGATGGCCGAACGGTTCGCCCGGCGGTCGTTTCGCGGCGAATTTCCGACTTTCGCCGTCCGCGGGTTCGAACGCCTTTTTCCGTCGTTCGCCCCGGCGGACTTACGTGTTTAATGTATACAAGAACTTTAACCTTTCGTGACACGTTTATCATGTGTTACAGGACAACCAATTGAGACATGACAGCTCATGGACACTTGGACATTCCCCCTAACCTATAAATACACCCGATCCGGTGGCCATTTTACATTCTTTCTTCTGTCACTGTAGGGAAAGGATCCTGTGTGGAGTAGGGACAGAGAAAACGCTAGCTATTTGGTACACAAAAGTTCTTTTCAGGACTGGTATAGGTGTTAGGTCAGCAGCCTGAGTTTCTTTTGTCAGTTTAGATAAAGGGACAGAGCGCTGTATGCTGCTATTTTAGGGACAGCTCAGCCAGATTAGTCTTTCTTCATCATCATCATCATCATCATCATTAGCTGTTACTATCAGGTCCACAAAAGAGCTGTTCCAGCTAATCGTTCCAGCCTACTCTTTTTTGCCAATTTGTATAGGGACAGGCAGGAAGCAGTGTGTCAGGCAGTGAGGATAATTTTAAAGACTTGCTGTTACTATTAGTTCCACAAAGGTTCTTTTCAGGACTGGTATCAGTGGTACGGTAATAGGCTTGTACACGTATAATATTCTTTCTTCCAAATATAGAAAGAATATTATACTTGACTGCTGCCCTTCTGCTGCAGTCTGCTAATCATTCACAACTCACTTGTTCCACAAAAGTTCTTATAAGGACTGGTAACTTGGTCTGTCTAGGGTGCTACGGTACATAGGCTTGGGTGCGGTACAGTCTGCTGTTCTGTAAGGACCGCTATCGGTCCACAATAGATAGGGTTGCCGTGCACTACTGCTGACCGCTGCCCTATACTGCAGCAGTCCTTCAGCGGTATAGGGACTGACGCACAGTCTGCTAAACACTAATACACAACCTGCTTGGTCCACAAAAGTTCTTATAAGGACTGGTAACTTGGTATAGGGTGCTACGGTACATAGGCCTGAGTGCGTTACAGTCTGCTGTTCTGTAAGGACCGCTATCGGTCCACAATACATAGGGTTGACGTGCACTACTGCTGACCGCTGCCCTATACTGCAGCAGTCCTTCAGCGGTATAGGGACTGACGCACAGTCTGCTAAACACTAACACACAACCTGCTTGGTCCACAAAAGTTCTTATAAGGACTGGTAACTTGGTATAGGGTGCTACGGTACATAGGCCTGAGTGCAGTACAGTCTGCTGTTCTGTAAGGACTGCTATCGGTCCACAATACATAGGGTTGCCGTGCACTACTGCTGACCGCTGCCCTATACTGCAGCAGTCCTTCAGCGGTATAGGGACTGACGCACAGTCTGCTAAACACTAATACACAACCTGCTTGGTCCACAAAAGTTCTTATAAGGACTGGTAACTTGGTATAGGGTGCTACGGTACATAGGCCTGAGTGCGTTACAGTCTGCTGTTCTGTAAGGACCGCTATCGGTCCACAATACATAGGGTTGCCGTGCACTACTGCTGACCGCTGCCCTATACTGCAGCAGTCCTTCATTGGTATAGGGACTGACGTACAGTCTGCTAATCACTAACACACAACCTGCTTGGTCCACAAAAGTTCTTATAAGGACTGGTAACTTGGTATAGGGTGCTACGGTACATAGGCCTGAGTGCGTTACAGTCTGCTGTTCTGTAAGGACCGCTATCGGTCCACAATACATAGGGTTGCCGTGCACTACTGCTGACCGCTGCCCTATACTGCAGCAGTCCTTCATTGGTATAGGGACTGACGTACAGTCTGCTAATCACTAACACACAACCTGCTTGGTCCACAAAAGTTCTTATAAGGACTGGTAACTTGGTATAGGGTGCTACGGTACATAGGCCTGAGTGCGTTACAGTCTGCTGTTCTGTAAGGACCGCTATCGGTCCACAATACATAGGGTTGCCGTGCACTACTGCTGACCGCTGCCCTATACTGCAGCAGTCCTTCATTGGTATAGGGACTGACGTACAGTCTGCTAATCACTAACACACAACCTGCTTGGTCCACAAAAGTTCTTATAAGGACTGGTAACTTGGTATAGGGTGCTACGGTACATAGGCCTGAGTGCGTTACAGTCTGCTGTTCTGTAAGGACCGCTATCGGTCCACAATACATAGGGTTGCCGTGCACTACTGCTGACCGCTGCCCTATACTGCAGCAGTCCTTCAGCGGTATAGGGACTGACGCACAGTCTGCTAAACACTAACACACAACCTGCTTGGTCCACAAAAGTTCTTATAAGGACTGGTAACTTGGTATAGGGTGCTACGGTACATAGGCCTGAGTGCAGTACAGTCTGCTGTTCTGTAAGGACCGCTATCGGTCCACAATACATAGGGTTGCCGTGCACTACTGCTGACCGCTGCCCTATACTGCAGCAGTCCTTCAGCGGTATAGGGACTGACGCACAGTCTGCTAAACACTAACACACAACCTGCTTGGTCCACAAAAGTTCTTATAAGGACTGGTAACTTGGTATAGGGTGCTACGGTACATAGGCCTGAGTGCGTTACAGTCTGCTGTTCTGTAAGGACCGCTATCGGTCCACAATACATAGGGTTGCCGTGCACTACTGCTGACCGCTGCCCTATACTGCAGCAGTCCTTCATTGGTATAGGGACTGACGTACAGTCTGCTAATCACTAACACACAACCTGCTTGGTCCACAAAAGTTCTTATAAGGACTGGTAACTTGGTATAGGGTGCTACGGTACATAGGCCTGAGTGCGTTACAGTCTGCTGTTCTGTAAGGACCGCTATCGGTCCACAATACATAGGGTTGCCGTGCACTACTGCTGACCGCTGCCCTATACTGCAGCAGTCCTTCATTGGTATAGGGACTGACGTACAGTCTGCTAATCACTAACACACAACCTGCTTGGTCCACAAAAGTTCTTATAAGGACTGGTAACTTGGTATAGGGTGCTACGGTACATAGGCCTGAGTGCGTTACAGTCTGCTGTTCTGTAAGGACCGCTATCGGTCCACAATACATAGGGTTGCCGTGCACTACTGCTGACCGCTGCCCTATACTGCAGCAGTCCTTCATTGGTATAGGGACTGACGTACAGTCTGCTAATCACTAACACACAACCTGCTTGGTCCACAAAAGTTCTTATAAGGACTGGTAACTTGGTATAGGGTGCTACGGTACATAGGCCTGAGTGCAGTACAGTCTGCTGTTCTGTAAGGACCGCTATCGGTCCACAATACATAGGGTTGACGTGCACTACTGCTGACCGCTGCCCTATACTGCAGCAGTCCTTCATTGGTATAGGGACTGACGTACAGTCTGCTAATCACTAACACACAACCTGCTTGGTCCACAAAAGTTCTTATAAGGACTGGTAACTTGGTATAGGGTGCTACGGTACATAGGCCTGAGTGCAGTACAGTCTGCTGTTCTGTAAGGACCGCTATCGGTCCACAATACATAGGGTTGCCGTGCACTACTGCTGACCGCTGCCCTATACTGCAGCAGTCCTTCAGCGGTATAGGGACTGACGCACAGTCTGCTAAACACTAACACACAACCTGCTTGGTCCACAAAAGTTCTTATAAGGACTGGTAACTTGGTATAGGGTGCTACGGTACATAGGCCTGAGTGCGTTACAGTCTGCTGTTCTGTAAGGACCGCTATCGGTCCACAATACATAGGGTTGCCGTGCACTACTGCTGACCGCTGCCCTATACTGCAGCAGTCCTTCATTGGTATAGGGACTGACGTACAGTCTGCTAATCACTAACACACAACCTGCTTGGTCCACAAAAGTTCTTATAAGGACTGGTAACTTGGTATAGGGTGCTACGGTACATAGGCCTGAGTGCGTTACAGTCTGCTGTTCTGTAAGGACCGCTATCGGTCCACAATACATAGGGTTGCCGTGCACTACTGCTGACCGCTGCCCTATACTGCAGCAGTCCTTCATTGGTATAGGGACTGACGTACAGTCTGCTAATCACTAACACACAACCTGCTTGGTCCACAAAAGTTCTTATAAGGACTGGTAACTTGGTATAGGGTGCTACGGTACATAGGCCTGAGTGCGTTACAGTCTGCTGTTCTGTAAGGACCGCTATCGGTCCACAATACATAGGGTTGCCGTGCACTACTGCTGACCGCTGCCCTATACTGCAGCAGTCCTTCATTGGTATAGGGACTGACGTACAGTCTGCTAATCACTAACACACAACCTGCTTGGTCCACAAAAGTTCTTATAAGGACTGGTAACTTGGTATAGGGTGCTACGGTACATAGGCCTGAGTGCAGTACAGTCTGCTGTTCTGTAAGGACCGCTATCGGTCCACAATACATAGGGTTGACGTGCACTACTGCTGACCGCTGCCCTATACTGCAGCAGTCCTTCATTGGTATAGGGACTGACGTACAGTCTGCTAATCACTAACACACAACCTGCTTGGTCCACAAAAGTTCTTATAAGGACTGGTAACTTGGTATAGGGTGCTACGGTACATAGGCCTGAGTGCAGTACAGTCTGCTGTTCTGTAAGGACCGCTATCGGTCCACAATACATAGGGTTGACGTGCACTACTGCTGACCGCTGCCCTATACTGCAGCAGTCCTTCAGCGGTATAGGGACTAAGAGTTTTGTCACAGGGTGATTTAAAAAATGACAGGCAGAGGAAGAGGCAGGCCCTTCCGCAGGGGTGGTAGGGGTAGGGCAGGAGCAACAGCCTTGAGCCAAAGTGGGAAGTTGCAGAAGGTGCGTTCAATTACTTTAAAGGACGCACCAGACTTGGTTGAGTGGCTCACTCAGCCTTATTCTTCTGCACCCTCCTCATCCTCTCGATCTGCACCCTCTTCTTCACTCTCTGCTATGTGCACCCCCAAAGACACTACCACCAACAACACCACCACCACCACATACCTTCCGCTTGAGTGCAAATGGGGGCCTTCATGCTCCAGTGTTTTAATAGGGACCCCCGTATAAAAAGCATGAGGGTCAAGGACCAGTACTGGGTGGCAACGTACTTAGATCCCCGGTACAAACACAAAATGGCGGAAATGTTACCGCCGTCGCAGAGGGCTGTCAGAATGCAGCACTTCCAGGCCTTGCTTCGAGAAATGCTGCATTCTGCTTTTGCGTGCGCTGGCAGAGGAGCAATTCCCACTCCCAGAGAAGGATTTGCGGGTACCAATCCAACAGCGCCTGCAAGAAGAGGCCGGTTTGAAGATGTGTTGGTGACTTCGGATATGAGGTCATTCTTTCAGCCGACCCATCGACAGGTGTCATCCGGATCCAGCATCAGGGAACGCCTAGACCGTCAGGTGTCCGACTACATTGGGTTAACGGCCGATGTGGACGCTCTGAGGAGTGATGAACCCCTAGACTACTGGGTGGGCAGGCTTGACCTCTGGCCAGAGCTTGCCCAATTTGCAATCGAACTGTTGGCTTGCCCCTCATCCAGTGTCCTGTCCGAAAGGACGTTCAGCGCAGCAGGGGGGATTGTGACCGATAAGCGTACTCGCCTAGCTCACGACAGTGTTAACTACCTCACATTTCTAAAAATGAATGAGGCATGGATCTCGGAGGAATTCAACACATGTGATCAGTAGACCATGTATATGTCTATAAACAATTTTTGGAATCAAGCACACAGACCTTCTTAATTCATTTGGCTCACTTCCCTGACCCAAAAAAGCACACCGTACTATATGCCCCTACCCTCCTCTTTGAAGAGGTTGAGCGGTGTCATATTTCTACTGGGGCTGCTTATTATGAGGGGTTCCCACCATCCCTGTGCTGTGCTGACTTCCTCCTGGGTGTTCTTATTATGAGGGGCTCCCACCATCCCTGTGCTGTGCTGACTTCCTCCTGGGGGTTCTTATTATGAGGGGCTCCCACCATCCCTGTGCTGTGCTGACTTCCTCCTGGGGGTTCTTATTATGAGGGGATCACACCATCCCTGTGCTGTGCTGACTTCCTCCTGGGGCTGCTTACGGTGCTGCTGTCAGCGCTGTATGTCACGGAGCTGCTGTCAGCGCTGTATGTCACGGAGCTGCTGTCAGCGCTGTATGTCACGGAGCTGCTGTCAGCGCTGTATGTCACGGAGCTGCTGTCAGCGCTGTATGTCACGGAGCTGCTGTCAGCGCTGTATGTCACGGAGCTGCTGTCAGCGCTGTATGTCACGGAGCTGCTGTCAGCGCTGTATGTCACGGAGCTGCTGTCAGCGCTGTATGTCACGGTGCTGCTGTCAGCGCTGTATGTCACGGAGCTGCTGTCAGCGCTGTATGTCACGGAGCTGCTGTCAGTGCTGTATGTCACGGAGCTGCTGTCAGCGCTGTATGTCACGGAGCTGCTGTCAGCGCTGTATGTCACGGAGCTGCTGTCAGCGCTGTATGTCACGGTGCTGCTGTCAGCGCTGTATGTCACGGAGCTGCTGTCAGCGCTGTATGTCACGGAGCTGCTGTCAGTGCTGTATGTCACGGAGCTGCTGTCAGCGCTGTATGTCACGGAGCTGCTGTCAGCGCTGTATGTCACGGAGCTGCTGTCAGCGCTGTATGTCACGGTGCTGCTGTCAGCGCTGTATGTCACGGAGCTGCTGTCAGCGCTGTATGTCACGGAGCTGCTGTCAGCGCTGTATGTCACGGAGCTGCTGTCAGCGCTGTATGTCACGGAGCTGCTGTCAGCGCTGTATGTCACGGAGCTGCTGTCAGCGCTGTATGTCACGGTGCTGATGTCAGTGCTCTGTATTACGGTGCTGCTGTCAGTGCTCTGTATCTCCTGCACCCTCTTGTTTGCCTACCCTGGTCCCTGACCTTCCCTCTCCTCCATTGCCTTCATTAGCTCCATAGTCCTGAATTGTCAGAACAATTTCCCAAATAAAAAAAAAATGCTTGTAGTTATCGATCCCAAATTCACCTCATACATGTATTATGCTATTGTCCAGGTGGTGGGACTACGTGCTACCCCCTAATAATTACCCCGTGGCCGCAAATTCGACCTAAAGGTTTGCGAAATTCGCCTCCCATTGAAGTCAATGGAGCCCGCGGCGAACGGTCGTTTTCGCGAACGTTTGTGCCCGTTCGCGTTTCGCGTTCGCGAAACGTCCCGTCGGAAGTTCGTCCATCACTACTGCTAGATATGGTTGGCATATATCCTGGGAACTCCTGATGTGAACAGTGGGCTCCTGGTGTAAATGAGGAACTCTCATGTAAAGGGGTGGCTGAGGACTCCGAAATGAAGGTTCCTGAAGAATGATTACATCCAATCAATGGCACCCATAAGAGTGAATAGGCACACATTCTGTTTAATCATTCCCATTTAAGCCTCTCCCAATGTTATACATGATCTTGCTATACTCACTATTTGTCTTGGTGCATGTAGAATGGTGCAGAATGTATTTCTACTTTCTATCCCTGAGCACCCCAGGTTTTTCATAATCCTAGTCATGCTTATATTTTGTCGTACTAGTTTGACTTTTTTAGCCCTAACACCAGAAAGGTTACTCTTAACATGCACAGGGACGCTGCATTCACAAAATGCCCCTAGGTAGTGAATGATAAAAAAAAATCTGTCAACAGCACAATGATTTAAAACTATTTGGACCCATATGACGCACCATAGGCCTGCACAGGGGATGTGTCAGGGGTGCCTGTGTACACCCTAATCAAACCGTGCGGTGCAGATTATGCCTGCTGATATTTCACCAAGGCCACCCAATGGGTGGCAACTGGCAGGTACTCATGCCAGTTGTATAAAAAAATAAATAAATAAAAATGATGCTTTAATGAAAACCTAACGGCATCATTTAGTGGTTGATTATTTGCATAGAGTTCAGCATTAAAGAAATGCGAACATGAAAGGCCGCGTTTTCACAAGACATGCCTCAGATGTGAGCATTTGTTGCAATAATAGGACGGGTTAAGGGCGAATGTGCAATCATTAACAGGCTTGCATAAGTGTTAGACACGCTTGTTATTGCTCCTATATTTTTCATTTTCTTTATAGTTTTAAAGCCATGCTCAGGTAGTGCAAGGGTTAGCTTCTCATTCCGGGTTTCCATGTAATGTCCCCTTTGTAATTTTGCTTGTTAGGCCACTCTGGGGATCTCAAGTAATTAAGTTCTATGTAAAGAGTTAAACACATTTACAGCATGCTCAGCTCTCAAAGGATTACACACAGACGTGCGCAAGAAATCCGGCACTTCTCTCAGGGAAAGAAAAATGAATGATAAAATTATCATTTCTTGGGCACCAGATGTAATCCCAGAAGCCCTACCACCACTGTCTTCTTCTGGAGGAAAATAGGAAGCAAAGCATCTGCTGACACACTGTGAATATCTTGTTATCCTTTCAAATAAAAAAAAGACCCCCCCCCCCCCTCCATCATCCTTTCCATCCACTGACTACTAAGCACAACAAGCGAGCGCAGATCGCTCTTATAGCACGCTTCGCTCGGTCTACTGACAGGAGAGGCTCCTTTAAATGGCAGCCCCTTTGCAAACACAAATGATATATTGAGATGCCTGGGAATCAGCAGGAGCACACAGAAGATGAATGACTGTTTTATCAACAAATGAGACAAATGTGTCTTATTATGTGCTTCAAGCCAACGGTCAACACCGAATATAGAGCTTTTCCCAGGTAGGGATGGTGTGTTGTGGAATTCGATCAATCTTAAGCAGTTATTAACCCCTCCAAAATATGGAACTGATCTGGAGCTTCACTGATGACTTGTTTTTGAGCATACATTCTCCAGAGCTGTCATACTTCTGGGTATGAATGAAGAAGTAGCTCCCATTATTCTACCCTGACAAGTACTGTTTAGAATGAAGATGGCTTAAAAAGGGGGCTAAAACACCAGTATAAGTATTTTCACCTCTGATATAGAAAACTCGTTAGGAGATTCATCGTTGACTTTTTTTTGAACATGCATTCTCCAGAGCTTACATTTATATCATTCACTGGGTCAATGGTGATTGCTCCCATTTTTCTACCCTGACAGGCACACTTTAAACCAAAATTGCCTTAAAAAATAGATATACAGTAAAACCTTGGTTTGAGAGCGTTTTATAGGACAAGCAGAATTTTTAAATAAAGTTTGACTTGATATACAAGTGATGTCTTAATATACAAGTAGCGTCATGTCACAACTGATTTAAAAAAACAGAGAAGAGAGGCACCTCTAAGTGTAGTAATATGGTTACATTTAACCACTTTCAGACTGGACCACTTTGCTGGCTTAAGACCAGACCACTTTTTGCAATTTGGCACTGACAATTGCACGGTCGTGCGACGTGGCTCCCAAACAAAATTGACGTCCTTTTTTCCTCACAAATAGAGCTTTCTTTTGGTGGTATTTGATTACCCCTGCAGTTTTTATTTTTTTGTGCTATAAACAAAAAGAGAGCAACAATTTTGAAAAAAAAACGCATTATTTTTTACTTTTTCTTATAATAAATATCCCCCAAAAATATATAAAAAACATTTTTTTCCCTCAGTTTAGGTTGATGTGTATTCTTCTACATATTTTTGGTAAAAAAAAATTGGTTTGCGCAAAAGTTATAGTGCTTACAAAATAGGGGATAGTTTTATGGCATTTTTATTAATAATTTTTTTTACTAGTAATGGCGGCGATCAGCGATTTTTATTGTGACTGCGACATTATGGCGGACACATCGGACATTTTTGACACATTTTTGGGACCATTGTCATTTATACAGCAATCAGTGCTATACAAATGCACTGATTCCTGTGTAATGACACTGGCAGTGAAGGGGTTAACCAGTGGGTGGCAGTGTAGGGGTTAACTGTTCCTAGGGGCGTGTTACTAACCATGGGGGGCTGGGCTATGTCTTAGTGAACACTGATCTCTGCTCCAATCACATGGAGCAGAGATCAGTGTCACTTGTTGCTAGGCAGAGCGGGGAGATGCTGTTTACAACGGCATCTCCCCGTTCAGCCTCCCCCTGAGACGATCGCGGGTCCCGCGGCGATCGAGTCCGCGGGACCCGCGACCGGACTCCCGGCGGTGCGCACGTGATGGCAGGGCGGCATATAGAAATGGACGTACCTGTACACCAATATGCCTGCCCGTGCCATTCTGCCGACGTACATCATCATGCGCCGGTCGGAAACTGGTTAACGAAGGTACAACATTTAGCAACTCACATGGTTGATGATTAAAACAGGCACATTTAAGTATACAGGCATCTGAGGTAAAGCTGTCCAAGACCATCCTCCTCACTGCCATCAACATCATCCCTTCCACGCTGCATTTCACAAGCGGTTCAAGCCTCTTTTTTAGGGTAGTCTTCCCAGTCATGATTGCAGACTGACATCGGTGAGAGCCGGTGGTGTAGAGGATGGACTATATGGATGGCTTTGCCTCGGACGCCTGCATTCTTATGCCTTGTACACACGGTCAGAAATTCCGACGGAAAAGGTCCGATCGGATTATATTGTTGGAAAATCCGATAGTGTGTGGGCTCTATCGGGCTTTTTCTGTTGGAAATTCTGCCGGAAAAAAATTTGAGAGCAGGATCTCAAATTTTCCGACAAAAAAATCCGATCAGACTTTTTCCGATCGTTTGTAGAGAATTCCGATCAGACAAAGTACCACGCATGCTCGGATCAAATTACGAGACCAAAGCTATTGGCTACTAGCCTTAACGTAGTTCCGTCTTAAGGAACTAACGTCATCATGTTCTGAACGATCGGATTTTCCGACAACTTTGTCCGATCGTGTATATGCAACACCAGTTCAGGACAAAATCCGTCGGAAAAAATCCGACGGATTTTGTTGTCGGAATGTCCGACCGTGTGTACAAGGCATTAGATGTGCGTGTTTTAATCATCAATCATGTGATGAGTTGTTGTATTGTATGTGTGTTGTATGTTGTATCTTCATTACATGTAACTATATCACTACACTTAGAGGCGCCTCTCTTCTCTTTTGTAGCTCCTGTTGGATTTTGCTTCTAAGCCCTTTGTGGAGGCTTCCATTTGTGGATGGACATTTTATGGTTACACAACAATCACATTGCTATAATCTTTTTATATGGACTTTATACTGAAAGACCTATGAATAAATGGTTGTGGAACAAATCATCTGAGTTTGCATTATTACTTATGCGGAAATTCACTTTGATATAAGAGTTCTTTGGATTACATGCATGTTTCCGGAACAAATTATGCTCGCAATCCAAGGTTTTACTGTACTGTATATAGTTATTTTCATCCTTAAAGCGGTAGTAAACCCGCAATTTATTTTTTATTTTTTTTAAACCTGCAAAGCAAAATGCATAATGAGCTAGTATGCACCGCATACTAGCTCATTATGAAATACTTACCTTAGAACGAGGCCCCGACATCTGGCCCGATCCACGCCGAGGGAGCCGACATGCTCCCTCGGCGTCTCTTCCGGGTATCGCGCCGGATTTTCACGGAGAGAACCCCCTTGTGCGCATGCGCCGCTGCAGTCAGCGGCGCATACCGAGGGGAATATCTCCTAAACCGTACAGGTTTAGGAGATATTTTTTTTACCTACAGGTAAGCTTTATTATAGGCTTTCCTGTAGGTAAAAGTTAAAAAAATGACTATACAACCACTTTAATATATAGAATTGGTCAGGAGCTTCAATTATGACTTGTTTTTTGAACATGCTCCCATTTTTCTACCCTGACAACTACTCTTCAAATCAGAATTGCTTAAAAAGGGCTAAAGCACCAATATATCATATTTTCACCCCCAATATATTGAACTTCATTGCTGACTTGTTATTGAACATGCATTCTCCAGGACTGTCATCCCTAATGCCGCGTACACACGAGCGGACTGTATGGCGTACTTAGTCTGTCGAAACACATTTCAGCGGACAATCCGCTCGTGTGTGGGCTTCAGTGGACTTTTTCAGCGTGCAGTCCGGCGTACTAAGAATTTCGGATTTTTCGAAATTCTGTCCGTCGTACTTTGGTTTCAGCGGACAATCTGCTCGTCAGTAGGCTAGTTCGACGGACTAAGAATGGCGCATGCCCAGAAAGGATTTACACGGCGGAAGGGTGCTTTGCTGTGTCTTGGACTTCCTATTTCTAGTCCCGTCGTACGTGCTGTACACGTCATCGCGCAAGCTTTCGTCGGACTGTTTGTGCATCCGTGTGTGGTCAAGTCCGTTCAGTCGAAAGTACGACGGACTGTCCATCGGATTGTATGACGAACTAAGTACGCCATACAGTCCGCCCGTGTGTACGCGGCATAACATTCACTGGGTGGTAGCTCTCATTTTTACACCCTGACAGGTACTCTTTAAACCAAAATTGCATAAAAAAGGGGTTATACCATATATTGAACTGGCCAGGAGCTTGTTGATGACTTGTTTTTGACATGCATTCTCCAGAGCTGTCAGCCTTACTATTCACTGAATAAGGAGCAGTAGCTCCCATTTTTGTACCCTGACAGGTACTCTTTAGACCAAAACTGCTTAAAAAACAGGCTAAAGCAGCAAAAATATAGTTATTTTAATCCACAATATATTGAAATGGTCAGGAGTTCATTGCTGACTTGTTTTTAAACTTTGCATTCTCCAGGGCTGTCATTCCTACCATTCAATTTGTCATTAGTGGGTGCTCCCTTTTGCTCATCCTGACAGGTACTCTTTAAACCAATATTGCTTTAAAAAGGGGGCTAAAGTACCAATATATAGTTATTTTCATCACCAATATATAAAACTGGTTAGGAGCTTAATTGCTGACTTGGTTTTGAACATGCATTCTCCAGTGCTATCATCCTTACCATTCATTGGGTCATTAGTGGTGGCTTCTATTTTCCTACCCTGACAGGTAATTTTTAAACCAAAAGTGCTTAAAAAAGGGGCTAAAGAACCAATGTTTAGTTATTTTACCCCCAATATATAGAACTGGTTTAGGAACTTCATCGTTTTGTTCTTCCTACACGTTGAGCTTTGTGTAGCTCGACATGTAGCTAAACCTTCCTATCCTCCAACAAACCAGGCTGTGTGAACAATTTCTGAGGCTTTATTGAAATGAACAGGGTGAGGTGAAACTGGGAAAAATAGAAAGAACCATATAGTAAGAACAGTACCCTGACAAGGTTGTCCAGCACCCAGGGCAAGGATCCAGAAGGGGAGCCCTCCTCCCCCACTGTTAATACATGGCGTAGAATGGTTGTACCATCCTGTGTCTGTTATATGTCCCCTTGCTTCACTGCACCTGGGGCAGCTGTCCCTCCTGCCCACCCCTTGTCCCGGCCCAAGTAAGAATACTTTAAATATAACAATAATATTTTCCATTCCTGAAGTTTGTGGCAGAAACTGAAGACAAGTAGATCCAGTTCTTATTAGCAGTACTGCCACGTAGATAAGACACAGATGTAGCTCTCCACTGTAGACATGTGCTAAGGTGATGGCTGTGCTTTGTGGCTGTTTCTTCTTCACAAGTGTTCTGAAATGAAGTCTAGGCTTCCCAGGATCCATGTAACTACTTCTTGTTGGAGTGAGGGATGATGGGAGGATGGAAACCTTACAGGGTCAAACACTAACAAGCAAGTCTATTGATTAATGTAGGGTTCAAATTTAACAGGTAAACAAAAGAACATTATAAACTGTATGCTTGAGGCATGACATTCATTGCTGACTTGATTTTGAACGTACATGACAACAGAAAATGAGATGCCACACTCTGGAAGACAGCCCAAATGCAAGAGAGTAAGAAGCGGCTTCAGCCTGGCCCCTCCCATGCCATGCCCCTATGACACATTTCACCCTGCCCACAGAGCTTAGTCATAGAGGACCTCTATGACTAAACCCTGTGGGTGGGGTGAAACACACCAGTGGGGTATAGCCTGGAAGGAGCCAGGCTGAAGCCACCATTTACTGTCTGGAATTTGGGTTGTGTTCCAGGGCTCAGCATCTCATTCCCTGTTGTCATGTTCCTATATATGAGCTGAGATTAGCTTTTTGGACAGCAGCACCCATTAGCAGTGTGAGCCCCTGGGTGATTTTGGATTTTGGATTGTCGCTTGGAGCAGCCCTCAAAGTAGTTTACAGAGCACCGTGACATGTTTTTGAACATACATTCTCCAGAGCTGTCACCCCTACCGTTTACTGTGTCAATAATGGTAACTTCCATTTTTCTACATTGACAGGTACTCTTTAAACCAAAATTGCTTTAAAAGGGCTAACGCGCCAATATATAGTTATTTCCATCCCCAATATACAGAACTGGTCAAGAGCTTAATTGCTGTCTTGTTTTTAAACTCGCATTTCCCAGTGCTGTCACCCCTACCGCTAAATGGGTCAATAGTGGTGGCTTCCAGTCTTCTACTCTGACAGGTACTGTTTAAATCAAAATTGCTCAAAAAAAGGGCTAAATGGACTTTCACCTCCAATATATACAACTGTTCAGGAGCTTCATTGTTGACTTTTGAACATGATGAAAAGGGCTACAGCATCAATACATCTCTGCAAACCCTTCTGGAAAATCTGATATTGGATGGTGTAACTAGGATAATGGTGTAACTAATTGTTTATGGTTAAATGTTGTAACTAGGATATGGGCTGTACATGCAGGTGTCTAGGATGCTGAGAACATAGGGGTAAGTGTCAGAGTGGGGGAAAAAAAGCATTTAATGTAAACCTGTGTTAAGAAAAATGGTCTGGCTGATATCTGCTACTGTTGGTACCAAATGCCCCCTGAGGATGTACCCTTGCATGAAATGCATTAGGGCTGAATTACATGCTGATATCATGCCGCCAGTTCAGGGGATCAGAATTGGCATCCATCTTACCCTTGTATGGACAGTGTGTCGCTTCCCTCTGATAAACATCAGAACTTTGGACCTGGACTTATCTAGCAGTTGGATGGTCGTGTGAGAGGCTGGGAGTTTTTAATCTGATATTGAAGCATTACTTGCTGCTAATTGCAGCATAGAAAGTGGTGAGAGCATTATTAGCACCGAGCACAAGTGGTGGTGTGTTAAGATTCAAGGTGGAAGGTTTTCTTTTGACACTGGATGACACCCCCTTTTTCTCATTAATATAATTGTTTTCTCCTTGGCATACACCTATATTTTGTAAATATTTTATTCTATCTTTTCATGTGACAACACTGAAGAAATGACACTTTGCTACATTGTAAAATAGTGAGTGTACAGCTTGTATAACAGTGTAAATTTGCTGTCCATCAAAATAACTCAACACACAGCCATTAACCCCCCTGACGGTCTTCCCGAGTCTGGCTCGGGGTGGAATTTTTATACCAAAAGCGGTAACCCTGAGCCAGACTCGGGACTGCATCGCTGGATCCAGGAGGACGTTTACTTACCTTCTCCCTCGGATCCAGCGTTGTCTCCCCGCTGTACGAGCGAGCCGTGTCTCGCTCGATCTATCACGGAGCTGATCTCCGTTCCCTGCGAGCGTTGCGACGCACGGGGATGGAGATCGGCGCCAAATTCAAAAAGTGAAACACACACTATACATACAGTATAATGTAATCTTACAGATTACATTGCTGTATGTAAATATTTCACATCCCCTTTGTCCCTAGTGGTCTGCCCAGTGTCCTGCATGCAGTTTTATATAATAAAAACTGTTCTTTATGCCTGGAAACTGGAGATTGTCCATAGCAACCAAAACTGTCCCTTTACATCAAAAATGATTTTAGACCAGCTAGAAAACAGCGATAATAAATTGGAATCACTCGCAGAATTGAGTAATAGCGATTTGTGGGGAGATCCGTCATCAAATACTGAAAAGTAATGACAGTGACAATTCTGCAACTGAGCAAATTTCAGTGTTTTTGATTTGATTACATTATTGAATAATTTTTATTATTGTTATATTATTATTTGGTACAATTATTTATAATTATTTATTATATTATAATTTATGATTTCATTTTTCAAACTTTATTATACCCGGGATGTCTGCTAGACTCTGGTTTGGACAGATTTAAGTGAGTTATTCCTAAGAATTACAGGACTACAACATAAAACACCAAATTTTCATGCAAAATAATGGTACCGCTTTTAGCACCTACAGTGGTGTGAAAAAGTGTTTGCCCCCTTCCTCATTTCCTGTTCCTTTGCATGTTTGTCACACTTAAGTGTTTCGGAACATCAAACCAATTTAAACAATAGTCAAGGACAACACAAGTAAACACAAAATGCAATTTGTAAATGAAGGTGTTTATTATTAAAGGTGAAAAAAAATCCAAACCATCATGGCCCTGTGTGAAAAAGTGATTGCCCCCCTTGATAAAACATACTATAACTGTGGTTGTCCACACCTGAGTTCAATTTCTCTAGCCACACCCAGGCCTGATTATTGCCACACCTGTTCACAATCAAGGGATCACTTAAATAGGAGCTGCTTGACACAGTAAGGTCCACCAGAAGATCCTTAAAAGCTACACATCATGCCGAGACCCAAAGAAATTCAGGAACAATTGAGAAAGAAAGTAATTGAGATCTATCAGTCTGGAAAGGGTTATAAAGCCATTTCCAAAGCTTTGGGAATCCAGCGAACCACAGTGAGAGCCATTATCCACAAATGGCGAAGACATGGAACAGTGGTGAACCTTCCCAGGAGTGGCCGGCCGGCCAAAATTACCCCAAGAGCGCAGCGACGACTCATCCAAGAGGTCACAAAAGACCCCACAACAACGTCCAAGGAACTGCAGGCCTCACTTGCCTCAGTTAAGGTCAGCGTTCATGCCTCCACCATCAGGAAAAGACTGGGCAAAAATGGCCTGCATGGCAGAGTTCCAAGGAGAAAACCACTGCTGAGCAAAAAGAACATCAAAGCTCGTCTCAATTTCTCCACAACACATCTTGATGATCCCCAAGACTTTTGGGACAACATTCTGTGGACCGATGAGACAAAAGTGGAACTCTTTGGAAGGTGTGTGTCCAAGTATATCTGGCGTAGAAGGAACACTGCATTTCATAAAAAGAACATTATACCAACAGTAAAATATGGTGGTGGTAGTGTGATGGTCTGGGGCTGTTTTGCTGCTTCAGGACCTGGAAGGCTTGCTGTGATAAAAGGAACTATGAATTCTGCTGTCTACCAAGAGATCCTGAAGGAGAATGTCCGACCATCTGTTCGTGTACTCAAGCTGAAACGAACTTGGGTTCTGCAGCAGGACAATGATCCTAAACACACCAGCAAGTCCACCACCGAATGGCTGAAGAAAAACAAAATTAAGACTTTGGAGTGGCCTAGCCAAAGTCCTGACCTGAATCCTATTGAGATGTTGTGGTATGACCTTAAAAAGGCCGTTCATGCTCGAAAACCCTCTAATGTAACTGAATTAGGACAATTCTGCAAAGATGAGTGGGCCAAAATTCCTCCAGGACGCTGTAAAAGCCTCATTGCACGTTATCGCAAACGCTTGGTTGCAGTTGTTGCTGCTAAGGGTGGCCCAACCAGTTATTAGGTTTAGGGGGCAATCACTTTTTCACACAGGGCCATGATGGTTTGGATTTTTTTTCACCTTTAATAATAAACACCTTCATTTACAAATTGCATTTTGTGTTTACTTGTGTTGTCCTTGACTATTGTTTAAATTGGTTTGATGTTCCGAAACACTTAAGTGTGACAAACATGCAAAGGAACAGGAAATTAGGAAGGGGGCAAACACTTTTTCACACCACTGTAAAATCCGAAATAATCATACCGCCAGGGAGGTTAATGTCTAAACCGCTGGCAACAAAAGTGAGTACACTCCTAAGCGAAAATGTTCAAATTGGGCCCAAATTGTCAATATTTTGTGTGGCCACCATTATTTTCCAGCTGTCACGATCGCCCTAACGTTTCGACTAGAAACCTTACCCGTCGGAACCTGTCGTGGAGAGGCCGTCGTTTCCCGTCAACGCGCGTCAAAGCTAACGAACGCTCTCGCGTCAACACGAACGCGCACACGCGCGCACGTAGGTCACGGACGGGTGCACGTCGGCGTACGAGGGCGCGCTGACCCGTCGTACGTTCGTTTGGCGCCCTGAAGCCTTCTTTAGTCATTGGCTCCCTTCCATCTGTGCTGTCCAGTCTACAGCGTGTCCGTGATCCGTGTTGTTTGCATCTGAACCTGTTATCTGATTCCTGACCTCCGGCTTGTTCCCTTGACTCTGATCGATTGCTGCCTGCCTACGACCTCTGCCTGTTTGACTACGTCTTCTGCCTCATCCCTTTGTACCGTGCTGATCCTCTCCTGCTGACCCGGCCTGTATCTGACTCCGCTGTTCCGGCTACCTACCTGAGTTCCTGCATTACAGAACATCTGCTTACCTGCCAGTTCCCGCACTTGTGCCTACCAGGGACAGTCAAGCACCATCCGCTACACCAGTCTGTTATCTGTGCCCAGCTGACCTTCCGGACCAATACCATCTACCAGGCACTTGTGCCCTCTGGACTGTCGAATACCTGTCTCCACCTTCAGGGGTTCGATAGCCAGGGGATACGAGGGGCCGCTCCCTGCATTCCAGGCTCAACCACCAGGTACGTGACAGTACTGGACAGCCATGTCCGAGCCTGCGCAGGGAGCCTCCCCCATGGACGAACTCTGCCACCATCTGGCCGGCCTTACACAGGCAGTTAAGAACCTACAAGAGGGCTACAACCGACTGGAGGAACAAATCCAGACGCTATCCGCCTCTGCACCATCGGCTCCTGGGGCCCATGCCCCGCCGGCGGTCGTGATGCTGCCACCGGAACCCAGGGTCCCAACCCCGGAACGGTTCACAGGGGACCGGAGCAAGTTCAGGGCATTCCGCAACTCCTGCGAACTCTACTTCGCCCTACAGCCCAGAACTTTCTCCCTGGAGGCAACGAAGGTGGGATTCGTCATCTCCCTGTTAACCAATGAACCCCAGGCCTGGGCACCCCGACTGTTGGAACAGAAGGATCCGTCCTTAGACTCCATGGACATTTTCTTCCAGGCAATGTCCAGGCTTTATGAGGATCCCCAGCTAGCCGCCACTGCCGAAGCAGCCCTACACGCCTTACAACAAGGTCGCAGACCCGTAGAAGACTACGTCTCTGAATTCCGACGTTGGAGTGCAGACACGGACTGGAACAATGCGGCCCTGCGGTACCAGTTCCGCATGGGGCTTTCCGAGACCCTGAAAGACGAGCTGGCACGAGTGGGTGTTCCTGAAACCCTGGAGGCCCTGATTGACATCTCTATCCAGATTGACAGGCGTTTGAGGGAGCGCCGCCAAGAGCGATCCACCACAACTTCCCGTCCGGTTTGGATGTTACCACGGGTGCCTAGTCACCCACCTCCGCCTGTTCCAGTTGCATCCACATCGGACGTTCCGGAGCCTATGCAGCTGGGGCTACTACGCCCATCCCTAACCCCGGAAGAACGCCAGCGTCGTCGGGTCAATAACCTATGTCTATACTGCGGGGAACCAGGGCATTTTGTTCGTTCCTGCCTGGCGAAGATGCGTAAGTGCCTCCGTGTTCCACCTGTCTCGTCTCCAATGTTGCCAGATAACATCTCCCATCTAGCTGTTCCTGTTCTCTTGCAGCTCCCAGGAAGGACTATCTCAACCCACGCGGTAATTGATTCCGGGGCATGCAGTGGCTTTATTGACTCATCTTTGGCCCGAATGAACAAGATCCCTCTTAGACCACGAGAGAAGGGGCTCTCGGTATACCTGGCTGATGGGTCTACATTGGAATCCGGACCAGTAATTCAGGAGACCAGTCCTCTACCCGCCATCATTGCCGGGTCTCACCAAGAACTCCTTTGCCTAGATGTCATCCAGTCTCCCCTGTTCCCCATCATCCTAGGCATGCCTTGGCTAAAGGCACACAATCCGCACATCGACTGGTCCACCGGAATAATCAAGTTCCCTTCTGACTACTGCCACCAGCATTGTTGTCCGACTCCCAACGGGGACTTGTCAGTCCTTCTCTGCCTGGACTCGGATGAAGAAACCCGACAAGCTGTACCTGAGCAGTACCATGCGTTTCTCGATGTTTTCAGCAAGAAGGGCGCAGAAACTCTCCCTCCTCATAGGCCTTATGATTGCCCTATTGAACTGCTCCCGGGGGCAGAAATTCCGTTCGGAAGGATCTTCCCACTGTCCGAATCCGAATTGAGTACTCTAAAGGCCTACCTGGACGATAATCTCCAAAAAGGGTTCATCCGACCTTCTACCTCCCCAGCCGGCGCTGGGATCTTCTTTGTAGAGAAGAAGGACCAATCCTTACGTCCGTGTGTGGACTATCGGGCACTAAATAAAATCACAGTTAAAAATCGCTACCCTCTGCCATTAGTACCTGAACTTTTCCAGAGACTGGGTTCCGCTAAACTATTTACAAAGCTGGATCTTCGGGGGGCTTACAACCTCGTCCGTATCAGGAAAGGCGATGAGTGGAAAACAGCTTTTCGCACCCGCTTCGGACACTATGAGTATTTAGTGATGCCTTTTGGGTTATGTAACGCCCCGGCTACGTTCCAGCATTTTGTGAACGACATTTTCAGAGACTATTTAGATTTGTTTGTTATAATTTATTTGGATGATATACTAATCTTTTCCTCCACGTTAGTCTCCCACAGAGAACATGTCAAGAAGGTCCTGACTCGCCTCCGCTCTCACGGCCTGTATGCCAAGCCTGAAAAATGCGTCTTCGAGAAGGAGAGTATCCAGTTCCTGGGTCTGATTATCTCAATTCGAGGGGTCGAGATGGATCCCCAGAAGATAACTGCAATCCAGGACTGGCCTGCCCCTTCCGATAGAAAAGGAGTTCAGCGGTTTGTGGGCTTCGCGAATTTCTATCGCAAATTTATAAAGGGATTCTCCTCCATCATCGCCCCCATTACCGGGCTAACTAAGCTGGGCACCAAGTTCCGCTGGACACCTGAGGCACAAGAGGCTTTCGAAACCCTGAAAAAGCTATTCGTTTCAGCTTCGATTCTGAAACATCCTGACCCTACCCTGCCATACACTCTCGAGGTTGACGCGTCGGAGGTGGCCGTCGGAGCTGTGCTGTCCCAGAGGCAGGGACCTAAGGCCTTACTCCACCCAGTTGCGTTTTTCTCCCGCAAACTATCCGAAGCCGAGAGAAACTACGACGTGGGCGACCGTGAGCTACTGGCAATTAAGTCGGCATTGGAGGAGTGGCGCTATCTGCTAGAAGGGGCTATCCACCCAATCCTGGTTTATACAGATCACAAAAACCTCGAATATCTGAAGACAGCTAAAAGGTTGAAGCCTCGTCAAGCTAGGTGGGCACTCTTTTTCTCAAGGTTCGTATTCCACATAACCTTACGCCCCGGATCCAAGAACACGAAGCCAGACGCTTTATCTCGTATGTTTAGCCAGCCGGAAGATTTACCCCCCAGTGACACCATCCTTTCTGCTGGAAACGTCCTCTTACTCCAAGGAGATGTGGTCTCTCAAGTTAAACAGGCTTCCAGAGGCGCCTCACCTCCACCCGGTATCCCGCTGTCCTCCAGCGATGATCTGATGTGGCATGGGAACAGGATCTTCGTCCCCCAGACAGTTCGGACCTTGGTTCTGGCTTCCTGTCATGACCATCCCATGGCTGGCCACTTTGGAACATTCAAAACGTTAGAACTACTCAGGCGTAACTTCTGGTGGCCGCGGATGAAGAACGATTGCAGGAGTTACGTACAGGCCTGCACGACCTGCATTCGGAATAAGGGCAACAAGTCCAGAGCCTGGGGCTTACTAAGACCTCTACCCGTTCCTGATAGACCATGGAGAATGATCTCCATGGATTTTATCGTCGAACTTCCCCCTTCAGAAAACCATACAGCGATCTTCGTCGTAGTCGACAGGCTCACGAAGATGGCGCATTTCTTGCCCATGAAGGGCACTCCCTCTGCCGCGGAGACAGCTAACGTCTTCATAAAGGAAGTTATAAGACTTCATGGCATCCCCGCCAATATCACGTCTGACAGGGGGGTGCAGTTCACATCTAGATTTTGGAAGGCACTCTGTGCAGCTCTGAAGATCGACCTCTGCATGTCCTCAGCCTACCATCCGCAGACCAACGGTCAGACCGAGAGGACGAATCAGACCTTAGAGCAGTACCTGCGTTGCTTCTCGTCCTTCTCACAAGACGATTGGGTCTCCCTACTGCCTATGGCCGAGTTCGCCTACAATAATTCAGTCCATTCAGCCACCAAGCAGTCCCCTTTTTATGCAAATTTCGGGTACCATCCGTTGTTCTTGTCTGGCGATCTTCCTGAATGTCCGGTACCTGCACTTCAGAAGAGACTTGCTTTCTTTGAAGAGAATAATAAACTCTTACAGGAAACCTTGACAAAGTCGCAGGAACACAATAAAAAAGTCTTCGACAGAAAGAGAAGAGGGGAGCTGGATCTCAAGACCGGGGATAGGGTCTGGCTGTCCACCTTAAATCTCAAGTTATCCTGTCCTTCCAAGAAATTGGGTCCAAAATTCCTGGGTCCCTTCCTGATCAAAAGGAAACTAAATGACGTGGCATTCGAGTTGGAACTCCCTGAGTCTTTCCGAATTCACCCGGTGTTCCACGTATCGCTTCTCAAGCCTGCAGTTGAGGATCCTTTCTCTGACAGGACCTCCTGTCCCCCGGAACCTGTGTTGGTCGATGGAGAGATTGAATTCGAAGTTGAAGCCATCCTGGACTGTAGGAAAAGAGGAAACCAAGTCCAATTCTTAGTTAAGTGGAGGGGCTACGGACCCGAGGAGAACTCCTGGGAGCCAGAGGCTAATATTCATGCCAAGAGACTTATCCGCGCCTTCAAGAATTCTCACCCGAACAAGTGGGCTCGGTTGGGCATCCGGGGGCTGCCCCTTGGGGGGGGGCAATGTCACGATCGCCCTAACGTTTCGACTAGAAACCTTACCCGTCGGAACCTGTCGTGGAGAGGCCGTCGTTTCCCGTCAACGCGCGTCAAAGCTAACGAACGCTCTCGCGTCAACACGAACGCGCACACGCGCGCACGTAGGTCACGGACGGGTGCACGTCGGCGTACGAGGGCGCGCTGACCCGTCGTACGTTCGTTTGGCGCCCTGAAGCCTTCTTTAGTCATTGGCTCCCTTCCATCTGTGCTGTCCAGTCTACAGCGTGTCCGTGATCCGTGTTGTTTGCATCTGAACCTGTTATCTGATTCCTGACCTCCGGCTTGTTCCCTTGACTCTGATCGATTGCTGCCTGCCTACGACCTCTGCCTGTTTGACTACGTCTTCTGCCTCATCCCTTTGTACCGTGCTGATCCTCTCCTGCTGACCCGGCCTGTATCTGACTCCGCTGTTCCGGCTACCTACCTGAGTTCCTGCATTACAGAACATCTGCTTACCTGCCAGTTCCCGCACTTGTGCCTACCAGGGACAGTCAAGCACCATCCGCTACACCAGTCTGTTATCTGTGCCCAGCTGACCTTCCGGACCAATACCATCTACCAGGCACTTGTGCCCTCTGGACTGTCGAATACCTGTCTCCACCTTCAGGGGTTCGATAGCCAGGGGATACGAGGGGCCGCTCCCTGCATTCCAGGCTCAACCACCAGGTACGTGACACCAGCACTGCCTTAACCCTATAGGCATGGAGATCACCAGACCTTCACAGGTGGCCACTGGAGTCCTCTTCCACTCCTACATGATGACATCACAGAGCTGGTGGATATTAGAGACCTTGCGCTCCTCCTCATTCCGCACCAACATAGCATTTGTATACTACAAATTTTGCAAAAATAAAACAGCTTTCCATTAATTATACACTGGCTTACCTCACTCTCTTCATAGCTGTTTAAACACACTGCTCGATCACTTCTGCCTTACTTCCTGGACAGACTTTAGGTGTGTGCTAATGAGGTCAGCTGGTCAACTCCTTCCTGTATCATGACCTAAAGTCAGACTAGGACTGAGGCAGAAGGCAGAAGTCAGAAGTAATCGAGCAGTGTGTTTAACCACTTAAGGACTGGAAGGATTTACCTCCTTAATGACCAGGCCATTTTTTGCGATACAGCACTACGCCGCTTTAACTGACAACTGCGCGGTCGTGCAACATTGTACCCTAACAAAATTAATGTCCTTTTCCCCCACAAATAGATTTGGTGGTATTTGATTGCCTCTGTGGTTTTAATTTTTATTTTTTTGCTATAAACAAAAAAAGAGCGAGAATTTTAAAAAAAGGCTATATTTTTTAATTTTTTACTTTTTGATATAATAAATACGATTTCTTCCTCAGTTTAGGCTAATACGCATTCTGCTACATATTTTTGGTAAAAATAATTGTAATAAGCATATATTGCCTGGTTTGTGCAAACATAGTGTCTACAAAATAGTGGATAGATTTATGGCATTTTTATTATCATTATTTTTTTTTACTAGTAATAGCAGTGATCAGCAGTTTTTTAGCGGGACTGCGGCATTACGGTGGACAGATCGGACACTTTTGACACTTTTTTGGGACCAGTGACATTTATACAGCGACCAGTGCTATAAAAATGCACTGATTTATGTATAAATGACAATGGCAGGGAAGGGGTTAACACTAGTGGTAATCAAGGGGTAAATGTGTTCCCTGGGAGGCTTTTCTAACTGTGGGGGGAGAGTACTGACTGGAGAAGAAAGAGATAGCTGTTCCTGATCACTAGGAACAAATGATTTCTCTCTACTCCCCTGTCAGAACAGGGATCTGTTTGTTTACATTGACAGATCCCTGTTCTGGATCTCTGTGGAGTGATCCCAGGTGGCCAGCAGACATCGCAGCCGCCGGTCACGCGCATCAACTCTGGCACCACCACGCATGTGCCCTAGGGTTGCCACCTGTCCAGGATTCACCCGGACAGTTCGGGTTTGGAATCATGTGTCCGGGTTTCAGACTGCCTGAAACCCGGACACATTATTTAGACTGGACTATGGCTTTCCAGCAGCAGTTGTCTAAGCTGAGAGTGTCTGTTACACTCTTTCACACTGCCCAAAGCCAACACTAACAATCCCTCTTCAAACACACAGACGGGAGAGGAGAGGGGGCTCAATCTGCACCTCTTCCCCCCACCCCTACCCCTCTGTGTCTGCCCCACACTCCAATCCCCAGTGCTGTGCCTCAGAACAGGAAAGTAAGTTGGGGCCGGGAATTTGAAGTCCAGCAGCCTCAGATACATCTGGGTGAGAGGTGCTGACTGCCAAGGGGTGAGTGAGCTCACCATCCATCCCTGTCTGTGACTGAAGTCTCCCCCCTTCTCTTTACTGCCAGTACACTAAGGTAAATTAGGGTTCTCAGAGCACCCCTTACATCACAGTTCCCCTTTACACCAGATGCCACAGTTTTTCCCCTTACATCAGAGTCCTCTCCGTACATCAGAGTTCTCAGGGTTCCCACTTAAATCAGGGCTCCCAGAGCATCCCTTATGTCAGAGTCCTCCCTTACATCAGACTCCCCAGAGTTCTCCCTTACATCAGAGTCCCCAGAGTTCTCCCTTACAGCAGAGTCCACAGAGTTCTCCCTTACAGCAGAGTCCACAGAGTTCTCCCTTACAGCAGAGTCCCCAGAGTTCTCCCTTACATCAGAGTCCCCAGAGTTCTCCCTTACATCAGAGTCCCCAGAGTTCTCCTTACATCAGAGTCTGCAGAGTTCTCCCTTACAGTGAAAGGGAACTCTGTGAGTTCAGATGTAAAAGGGGAACTCTGTGGACTCTAATGTAAAGGGGGACGCTTGTTCTTAACTTCATATGATTAGAAATGTTATTTAGTAGCAAAATATATGTATTGTTTATACTATAAAAAAAAAAATTGCCGTGCGCCACTAAAGTGTTCGGGTTTGACGTAAAAAAAAGGTGGCAACCCTAATGTGCCCGCTGTATCTATTGCACAAATCGTCGTACAGCTATGGCGATTCGCGCAATAGAGCCAACCTGCCGCAGTATAGTGACGGCAGCTGATCGGCAAGTGGTCAACCAGCTATGATGAGAGTGAGGTAAGCCTGTGTAGAATAAATGGAAACCTGTTTTATTTTTGCAAAATGGGCACATCAATGCTATATTGGTACATAGGGGAGCTGGAACTTAAAGAAAAAAAAAGGGAAGAAAGGTGAATTAGTCTTTAAGGCTGGTGATTACAGTACAGAAATCTACAGCAGACCTGTCATCATAGTATGTCACAGATATTAGCTGACACAGTGTTGCTAAGAGTATGAAATGGTGATTTTTCATCAAAGAAACCATTAGCTATTGCACAAATCGTCGTACAGCTATGGCGATTCGCGCAATAGAGCCAACCTGCCGCAGTATAGTGACGGCAGCTGATCGGCAAGTGGTCAACCAGCTATGATGAGAGTGAGGTAAGCCTGTGTAGAATAAATGGAAACCTGTTTTATTTTTGCAAAATGGGCACATCAATGCTATATTGGTACATAGGGGAGCTGGAACTTAAAGAAAAAAAAAGGGAAGAAAGGTGAATTAGTCTTTAAGGCTGGTGATTACAGTACAGAAATCTACAGCAGACCTGTCATCATAGTATGTCACAGATATTAGCTGACACAGTGTTGCTAAGAGTATGAAATGGTGATTTTTCATCAAAGAAACCATTAGCTTTCCTATTTCCCTTATATTCAGTAGCTAAAAAATATGTAAAAATATTTTTTCTGTATGAAAATATTTAAATGTACCTTTTGCTACTGGGCAGGTGAAGTACTAGGCTCCTTTTAATGTGTGTAATTGGTTATTGTTTACTGTTTTGCTGAAAAAGCGTCTTGTTTGCGGAGCTCAGTAGCTGAAGCTTATATTTCACACACAGCTTAATGAGTGAGTGCAGTGATTACACTGCCTTACCTCTCCTCTGCCTGCCCTATATCAGTCCCTGCAGCCTTTGGTCAGCCATACACAATGCAAATTTCTGTCCCGCAACAACATAATCACGTAAATTATCAGCATGGAGTTCCCACGTGCTTACGTGTGCCCTGTTGGAGAGGTTTCCATTCACTTTCTGTCCCACAGCCAAAACAGCAAGAGAGAGGAAATCTCTCCAAAGTGAAGGGACCTCGGGTTGTCACCAGTACTAGTATCCCCATTGGAAGATTTCCCCTCAATTCTTGTTCTGTTGTTAACTCAACTCTTTTACTTTCACTCTCTGTGATAACGGTAAGCAGGATAGAGAGGGTGAATCTCCCTAACGGGGACACCAACAACAAAATAAAGCTAACCAGTGTCCTAATTTATCTCCACTCTATCCAAAACTAAAACTTTAAGACGCTGCGCCTGCAAAGCACATGTAAAGCGCCTCTCCTTTCACTCCAATATGAAAGCCCGAGTTCTTTCACACTGGAGTGGTGTGCTGGCAGGACGCTCAAAAAAGTCCTGCATCTTTGAAGCGCAGTATGAGCGGTGTATACACCAACCCTAAAGTGCCCCTGCCCATTGAAATCAATGGGCAGCGGCGCCGAATCGCTTCATATGCGCATTTAACCCTTTTTCAGATGTTAGAAGGGGTTAAACGTGCCCCGTTAGCGGCTGAAAAGCACCGCAAAAACGTCAGTAAAGTACCGCTAAAACTATCTGCACTTTTCCGCCGACGCCCAGTGCTGCTCAGTGTGAAAGTGCCCTAAGAGTCATTGAGTGTATAAGAATTCTGGACTCTCTGTACTCTCATTTAAAGTGGAACTAAACTCTCTCAATCAATATTAAATATTTTTAATCCTTATGGTGCTAGCATAAGTAAATAGATAGGAAGGTATATTTGCTTGTTTAAAAAAAAAAAATCGCAATTCTTCAGTTGCTACCTGGTTTCTGGCCAAGGCCAAAATGATATCATACATCCCAAGAGTCTCTCTTTCACCTCGAGGAGGGTGGAGGGGCTTCCTCAGCTAAGCACACCCTTCAGCCTGCGTGCCTGAGGTAAGGGCAGATGGATTCCTTCAAGTAAATGCCAGATGAATCATCTGACCTTACTCCAGATGACCACAGCTAGAAATGCTAGAGGGTTGTTTATTAAAATGATTTCTCAACAAAATAAAGCATGGAGACATGGATTGATGGGTGAGTTTGCTTTGAGTATTAAAAATCAATCAAATAGCTTTTTCATTTTGTGGTGCTCAGATACAGTTGAGTTCCATGTTATTGCATTTGTATTCCAGGTCTGTGGCTTATGCCGCATACACACGAGCGGAATGTCCGATCATGTGTATGCCCCATCTGACTTTTTACGTCGAAAATTCAGACGGACTTAGAAATAGAACATGTTCTAAATATTTCCGACTGAACCAATTCCTATTGGGAAAAGTGATTAAGAAAAAGAGAAACATTATTTGGGACTTTAAATGAGGTAGTAGGGGCCGTTCAGATCCCCTCCTCCATCCCGGGTTCAATATATCAAAAAAAAGGGGGAGCAACGGGCGGGAATTTGTATGAGGCACACGGAAGCAGAAAAATAACTTTAGGTAAAAAACAGGTTTTAATAAATTCGAATAGTCATATATTTACATATTATTGCACATAACCATACATTCATATTTTCAATTTCATCAAAATATTTCATCAATTTCATCAACAAGGACTTAATAGTAAATACATGAGAAAATTCACATTCCGTAAGCACCAGTTATATATGGGTATGTGACACACTGAAGTTTCACTTAGGAAAAAATAAAAACCACCTCTGCGGAGGTATATATGTAAGTTTATGGGTCAAGTGTACATATGGGTTTCTTCATATTGTATATTTGTCCACTTTTTCCTAGACCATCCCAAATATGATAAAAAAAGAAAAAAGGTCTCCCCTATGGTGGTTTTTTTTTGGCAACAATATGTCTATAATATGGTAAAGCACATATATATGTGAGTAGAGTTACTACAAACGCAAGAAGTCGGGCAAGCTTGTTATTTCATAATATTTATTAAGTAAAAAAAGAGGATATAAATGACTAATATAGTAGTCAAGAATTGAACTCCACTTTGACAATAAAAACATATATTATGGATGCACATATATAGACAACATAAATTATGTCACAAAAACACTGTACACCTGTATTTACAATGCAAAAATGACCCTGACGCGTTTCAACCCTCACAGGGGTCTTCTTCAGAGAATTTGTCTATTATGGAGGAAAAAGACAACTATAAATAGATATAAAAGAAATTGTTCATCATAATATACTAGGAACAATTTGCTGTAAGCAATATATACATCTATCGTCACAATGTTGTATATTTACCAATTAATGTGCATCACATGCATAGAGGATATAGTCCACAGTGGAGATCCTCATCAGAAAGCACATGTGGCCCCAAACATTCCTCTCATGTCCTGCATAGGTGCACCAAAGATCACATACTAGGCCCCTGTCGTTGGGGTCCGCCCCAAGAGGGGGGGGAGGGGAAAGAGAGGGGAAGAAGGGAGTCCAGGAGTGTGGCTTGCGAAAGATCACATGTATAGGTCCACCTCCAGTGTAACATACGGAGGGGAACACAGGTATCGATAGTCAGAGGCAGGATGGGACGTACCTGCAGCGGGACAGGACATAAAACAAACTCATTAGTCAGTTATCAACTCCAAAAGAAATGGAGAAGATCCCCCACTACTAGTGATGAGTAAGGGAACATAAGGTAGCATGTCGGAACAGTGTCCAATGAGACTAAAGCTGGTGAGTAACACCGTGGATAAAGAGTAAGAGGTGCACTCAATAAACAGTGTAGCCACCATTATTATTGGTGAGTAGTATCAAAAAAGAAAAAGAATGAAAAACCAGGATAAGTGCCATGGAAGAAAGAAAATGATGTAATGTGATGAGCAAGAAGAAAGAAAGCATCCTGGTATGGATGTAATGTGAAGTGCCCAAGGGAAGAGACGTATATGTAAGTTTACCTAAATATGGCATCTAATGGAGAGATTCTTGGAGAAATGGACCAGGATGGCCACAGTACAAATAGAGGAGAGACTATCCGGTCCCAACCTCAGGGGTCCAGAGTATGCTCACCCCGCACCCTTATATGATTCAATAGGGTACAGGGGACCCAGGTCTGTAAAAGAGGTGTGTTAAAGGCAATAGTAACCATAATGATAAAGAAGTGAATAAGAAAAACAAGAGTGCCTAAGGAAGTCAAGAAGGTAGCTTACCTAGGTGTACGGTGAAATCTCAGCAAACAATGGTCTCCTTGATGGGGACAGGTAGATTGCCCTCCCTCATCGCTGGGTAAATATAGTATATGGCCAAACCTACCCCAGCTGTGTCCTGTTCCGCAATCGCAGGTGGGCCCCACCCAGTACATCCTCCGTCAAATGAACCCGCATGGTCGCCAAACATGGCTGACCACATGTGGTCTCCCCGGCGTTCCGGAAATGCCATTGACGGAAATGACTGCAGGATCTCCACTGTGGACTATATCCTCTATGGCGTGTGATGCACATTAATTGGTAAATATACAACATTGTGACGATAGATGTATATATTGCTTACAGAAAATTGTTCCTAGTATATTATGATGAACAATTTCTTTTATATCTATTTATAGTTGTCTTTTTCCTCCATAATAGACAAATTCTCTGAAGAAGACCCCTGTGAGGGTTGAAACGCGTCAGGGTCATTTTTGCATTGTAAATACAGGTGTACAGTGTTTTTGTGACATAATTTATGTTGTCTATATATGTGCATCCATAATATATGTTTTTATTGTCAAAGTGGAGTTCAATTCTTGACTACTATGTTAGTCATTTATATCCTCTTTTTTTACTTAATAAATATTATGAAATAACAAGCTTGCCCGACTTCTTGCGTTTGTAGTAACTCTACTCGCATATATATGTGCTTTACCATATTATAGACATATTGTTGCCAAAAAAAACCCCACCATAGGGGAGACCTTTTTTCTTTTTTTTCTTTGCAATTAGGGGTGAATGGCGCTCTCCAAACCTTTGGTGCCGTGTTATTTCTCTTTGTTTTATCCCAAATATGATTGTTCTCTTTATTCATAGGTCACCATCACGGTCTTGCTCCTGAGGAGTGACAAAAAGGTCACGAAACGTGTAGAGCTGTCAACTTCCGTGTTGTGTACACAATTTTTAACAAAGAATGGGCGTTCCTTTTTGATTTATCCCCTTTTTTTGTTTTTATTTTTTCCTAAGTGACACTTCAGTGTGTCACATACCCATATATAACTGGTGCTTACGGAATGTGAATTTTCTCATGTATTTACTATTAAGTCCTTGTTGGAATGTATATTTTGATGAAATTGAAAATATTAATGTATGGTTATGTGCTATAATATGTAAATATATGACTATTCAAATTTATTAACACCCGTTTTTTACCTAAATTTATTTTTCTGCTTCCGTGTGCCTTATAAAAAGTCCCTTTCCTCCTATTGGGAAAACCCTCGTCTGTATGCTGTTCCAACAGACCAAAAACGACGCATGCTCTGAAGCAAGTACGAGACGTAAGCTATTGGCTACTGGCTATTGGACTTCTTTTTTCTAGTCCCGTCATATGTGTTGTACGTCACCGCGTTCTTGACGGTCGGACTTTGGTGTGATCGTGTGTACGCAAGACAGTTTCAGTGGAATTCCGTCGGAAAAACCTTCAGAGTTTATTCAGATGGCAAAACTGGTCGTGTGTACAGGGCATAAGAAACATAGAAGCCAAACACAGCCAAGCATCTAGGATTTTTAGAAGGCCAGCAATGGCAACTTGCAACCATGTACTTTAGGCCCCGCCCCTTAGTCTGGGCAAAGATCAGCCATATTTGGTCATACCACACCACACTTCTTATAGGGTATTATCCCTTTCAAACCCCAAAGTTGTGACATTACCATTAAAACCGTAAGTTTACGAGTTTGATTAAATGGAATTTCTTCTTCTCTTTATGTCTATTCTAATTAATATGCACATTATGATTTTGCACAAACACAGGAAAAGAATATAAAAAAAATATAAACAAGTCTAATGGCAAAAGCATTTTTTTCTTTTACATTTCTAGAAAAAAAACTAGAGCACTTTAGAGACACATTGAAATGACTCATTTTTTAATTTTAGCAAAGAAGATTAATGGAACAAATCACAGTGCAAATAAAAAGAAAACAATAATAATAATATTATTTGGAGGGGACATTAGCCGCTTGCATTCTGCTTTTTTATTTTTAATGCGAATTTATGGTCCCTTTTTGGTTTGTTTAAAATCACGGGTACTAAGTGTTCACACCCCCCTGGCCGCAATGAATTAACACCATATTTTAGTCTCTAACAAATAGATGCTTCTTGTCATTCGCTTCGCACCCCAGGGAGCAGAGACGCGACGCATGTTCTCATATGTTTTTTTTTTTTTGTGCCTGCCCTAATCACCTTGTAATGTACGGTCCCTTGGGCCAGACGCATTGCACATTGTAAGGCTTTAATATTGGATAATTTGTCTAATTATGACACGGTGTTATCCCTCAACGTGACAACAGGGGAGAAGGGGGAGGGAATGTCTCTGTTCACTATCCTAGATAAAGCGCGCTATTTACTCTGTGGCCCCAACATGGGAGAATTTAGATGTTTGTGTACAGAGAGGATCATCCTGACTTCTGAGTAATAGATGCGATTATTAACACTCTCAGATGCTAATTATTGCATTAGAGGAGCAAAATGGTTTTCGGACAATGTTTCCTTTTTTTTTAATTAATGTTTTTTTTTTTTTTATGGAATGCAAAATACAGTTATGGGTACATTATTTTGTGTTACACAAAAAGGTACAAAACATAACTGTGTTAATCAGGGGTGTCCAAACTTTTTTCAAAAAGGGCCAGATTTGATGAAGTGAAGGGCTGACCATTTTGCCTGACATTCTTTAACCACTTCAATACCAGGTACTTCCTTCCCAAGCCAATTTTCAGCTTTCTGCGATGTCGCTGTTTAAATGACAATTGCCCGGTCATGCTACACTGTACCCAAACATCATTTTTATCATTTTGTTCCCACAAATAGAGCTTTCTTTTGGTGGCATTTGATCACCTCTACGTTTTTTAAATTTTGCTAATCAAATAAAAAAACACCGAAAATGTTGAAAAAAAAAAAGTTATGCGTTTGTTTCTGTTATAAAATGTTGAAAATAAGTTGGTTTTCTCCTTCACTGATGGTCACTGGTACGGTTGCACTGATGAGGTGGCACCAATGAGTGGGCACTGACGGGCACCAACGATGGGCACTGATATGCGGCACTAATGGACACTGCTAGGTGGCACTGATATGCAGCACTGATGGGCATTGATAGGCAGCACTGATGGGCACTCATGGGTGGCACAGGTGGGCACTGATGGGCGACACTGATGGTCACTGAAAGGCTGCAAAGATGGGTACTTATGGGTGGAACTGATATTCGGCATTGCTGGGCACTGATGGGCACTAATAGGCGGCACTGCTGGGCACTGATGGGCATTGATACGTGGCACCGATGGGCACTGATACGTGGCACTTATGTGGCACTGATATGCAGCACTGATAGGCATCCCTGGTGGCACTGGCAGTGGTAGGCATTGTGAGTGGGCACAGATTGGCAGCTGCCTGGGCATTGATTGGCAGCTGCCTGGGCACTGATTTGTATTTCCCTGGTGGTCCAGTGTGGATGGCCACCATGGTGGTCCTGGGCTGGATCCAGGGGGGGGGGGGGCTGCGCTATCAGCACAGACCCCCCCCCCCCGCCAGGAGAGCCGTTGATCGTCTATCCTCTACTCATGTCTGTCAGATGCGAGTGAGGAAAAGCCGATCAACGCTCTTCCTGTTTACATCATGATCAGCCGTGAATGGACATGGCTGATCACGTGCTGGACATCATATGGATGTCATCTGATGCCCAGTCAGGATAATTGAACCACCGCCCGGCCATCATTTTTTCTATAGGCCGGGCGGGAAATGGTTAAGCCATTATAATTTGATCTAGCTTTAAAAAGGATGTTTCAGGAAAACATCTTACATTTTAAATAAAGAACTGTGAAGCAAAATAAGGGTCAGTGCCCATCAATGCAGACTCACAAGTGCCTGAATGCAGCCCCGCCATTGCCATGAATGCAACACCCACAGTGCCATGAATGCAGCACCTCCACTGACATGAATGCGGCACCCCCATTGACATGAATGCAGCACCCACGTTTCCATGAATGCAGCACCCCGTTGCCATGAATGCATCACCCCCATTTCCATGAAAGCAGCACCCCCGTTGCCATGAATGCAGCACCCACATTGCTTTGAATACAACACCCACATTGCCATAAATGCAGCACCCCCATTGCCATTAATGCAATACCCCCATTGTCATGAATGCACCACCCCCATTGACATGAATACAGGCTCACCATTGCCATCAGTGCAGCCTGATCCATGCCCATCTGCAGCCTTGGAGGAGAGAGGGAGGGGGTGTGATGAGCGCCAACAGACATACAGGAGAAACTCCTGTTTTCTCAGTGGCCTCTCTAATAGAAAGTCCCGCCTCCTATGATGGACAGAACAGTTGTCCAATAGCAGCGCAGGAGACGGGACTTCCTTTCACATAGGCCAACATGTAAACAGGAAATTCTCATTGTATGTACGGCACTTGTTCCGCCCCCTCCCCTCCAAGGCAGCCAGCATATATATCTTTTGTGGCCCCCGGCGCTCTGGGATTCGTTGGGGGCCACAAAAGATATACATGTCCAAATTAACAGGCGGGCCATCTGAAACCACGATTGGTCCGCTGGCCAGACTTTGGACATGCTAGGTGTTAATTGTTTTACTAGCCTTCATAAATGAAATAGTAATGCAGAAGTCAACAGAACGTCTCTGTATCGCCTTGTATTGTGTAAAGAGAAATATGAATAGTTGCAGAGCATCCCTTTAACCACTTTACTATCAGAGCTGTTTTTTCCATTTTTGCACACATGTTAAAAAGTATGTTTTAGGCCTGAAGGTTAGGCAAACACTCAAAACATTATATACTGTATTTTCTGAAAGGCAAATTTTCAGTAAAAAAGTACATTTTTGTGCACACAAACACAATACTTATTTTGATAAAAGATAAGGTTGCAACGGGTAAATAGATACCCAACATATTAAGCCTCGGAGGAGAGATCAGCAAACAGACATTTTCTGGTCTCCTTCCATTCCACCCATCGACACCCCCCTTACCAGTACTGGGCCTGCAGATGGAACAGTGGAGTCTTATATACATGACCAGGGCAGTGTGGTACATTCAATGGGCTTTGAGAGTAATCGGGCAGCTAAAAGCCCATCACTCATAGAACTAATTTTTATCACACTCCTGGCTGCTATAGAAAGCTGAGGGAAGCTCCTCCTTGGCTCCAGCCAAGGGAAGGACTTCATCCTTTTCCCTGAGGAAGTCACATGACCAGTGACGCAACGCATCAGTGGAACCTGTGACGTCACTTCCGTTGTCTACAGTGTACAGAAGTGCGGTGAGGAGGCGATTGTTTTTTTTTCATACTTGTACTATGGTTCTTATAGCATTTTAATGTAAGCGGTTATTGAATAAAGGTTTTGCAGTTTACTTGCGCTATGGGTATTTTTGCTCTCTGAGTGATCGAGAACCAGAGTATTCAAGCGGGCGTTTTGGAGTTGTGCATTGTGGATTCTAGCAGTTATCCTTTGGGATATTGTCAGAAACCATGAATCAGACCGAGACAAAGGTATAGTTAAATCACACTTGTTTAATAATAAAAGTAAATAGAACAAACGTAGTCAAAACATAGCTAAAATTCAGTAATTGGAACGGATAGTCAGACAAGCCTGGGGGTCAGGAAGCCACGGATCAGCGTAGTGGAACAGCAAGCAGGATCTGGAGCCAGAAGGATTGTCAGCCAAGCAAGTCTTTAACAGGAGCGCAGGAGAAAGTCTCTGTGATGTTGACCAAGGCGAAGGCAGAGATCATCTGGGCTGGACGGCTTAAGTAAGCAGGATTGACGAGCAGGATATCATCAACAGGTGAGTCACTGTCGAGAGATAGGAGCTGGCAATTAGCTGACAGCTGAGTGGCCAGCTCAGAGAAGGAAGGGCTGTGCCCAGCCCTGACAGATATAAAGTCTTGAGGTAAGCGACCATTTCATTTATAGGTGGCGGTGGTTGTTGCTTTATACCTTCTGTTCCACTGGATGTTTTTCAACTTTAATCACAATATGGATTGAGCAGTTTTATATACCATCATTTTTTGCACTTGGACTTTATATTTTCATCCTTATTTGGACTATTTTGTAAATCGTGTTTTGTTTTACACTTATGAATTTATTGTATTGATCAAGCGCACCATTTTACATGTCACAGGACTTCATGCTGCCTCTGTATATCTCTGGTCTACCAGTAACTGAGGTTAAGGAAGGAAGGAGGTCTGAACTGGAGGGGGGTCTCTGCACTAGGGGGAGGGAGCGTGTCTGTACTGAAGGGGAGGGGTCTGTACGCTGGGCGCTGGGACTGGATAGGTTTGCAGGAAGAACTTCTTCCTCCTCCTCTAAATGCCAGGGCCTGGGGGAGGGGCAAGCACGTGATTGGTTGCCCCTCCCCCAAAAAGAATCCTGGTGCAAACAAGAGAATTTCACTGCATTCCAAATCACTGGCACAGAAGATATATTATTTTTTACAGGTATTTATATAGCACTGACAATTTACGCAGTGCTTTTACATACTGTACAGTCACATTGTCCCTGCTCTCAAGGAAGCTCACAATCAGGGCCGCCATCAGGGGGGACAGCCATACACATGTAGGGGGCCTGTGTGTCCCGAGGGGCCTGGGCCCCAACCAACCAGTTGTTGCTGGGTCCAAACCCCCCAAGAGCGTCCTTCCCAAATACCCAATCAGTGTCCCTGCTGCCACAGCCGCACCGCTCAGCCATAGCGCTGGCTGTGCAGCAATCAGAGCTGTCCTTGAATGTACAGCGCCGTCTGCTGTTTTCAGCACTAGGGTTTGGTTGCTAGGACCACCCATGTCCTAGCAACCAATCACTTGCTTGCTCCAACCCCAGGCCCTGGCATTCAGGAGAGGAGGAGGAAGTTCTTCCTGCAAACCTATCCAGTCCCAGTGCCCAGTCTTTCAGCTTCCACCTGTCCTGTAACTGACTGCTGCAATGAGAAGAAACTGATTCTGTTGTAAGCTGGAGTCTTCACAATACTCCCTCCTCCCCTTCCACTACCCCAACTATTTTCTTAAACTTCTCCACTCTCCTTACACCATTCTTTTGTTCTGTTCTGTTCTGTCCCTTCTAACTTTGAGGACCCTATTGAAAGGGGGACTTTGATGTAAGGGGGAACTTTGGAGACCCTGATTTAAGACCCTGATTTAAAAAAGGGGGCTCTGGGGGAGCCTGGTGTGGCTATGGGGACCCTGATGTAAGGAGGAATTTGGGATCCTAATCTAAGGTAAGACTTTGGGGGCTCTAATTAAAGTGGAGTCTCTGATGTAAGGGAAAACTCTGGGACCCTGATTTTAGGAGAGGGAACTCTAGGGACCCTGATTAAAGGGGAAGGGACCCTAATGAAAGGGGTAAACTCTGATTTAAGGGGCTCAGGCCTGGAGAGGGCCCAGGCCTAAAGCTGTGTAAGGGGTCCCAAAATTTCCAAAGGCTGTCCTGCTCACAGTCCAAAGCCCTTATCTTACATGCATGCACGCTGGGTAAAATTTGGACAAGAACAAAATAATATAATAGCATGTGTGCGGAGTGTAAAAGAACACTGGAGGAAACCAGCGCAAGCACAGGGAGAACATGCATAAGTGTTGCATTAAGGCGTGCACCCCTAACTCGCTTATCCATGTCTTTATGGACCTTGCTTTGTGCACTGGTCCAAATCATTTGGTGGAGGGGGGATTATGGTGTAGGGCTGTTTTTCAGGGGTCCGGCTTTACCCCTTAATTCCAGTGAAGGGAACTCTTAAGGTGTCAGCATACCAAGACATTTTAGACAATTTCATGCTCCAACTTTGTGGTAAACGCTTGGGGATGGCCCCTTCCTGTTCCAACATGACTGCACATCAGTGCACATAAAGACATGGATGAGCGAGTTTGGGGTGGAGGAACTTGACTGGCACAGAGTCTTGACCTCAACCCAATAGAACACCTTCGGGGTGAATAAGAGCGGAGACTGCGAGCCAGGCCTTCTCATCCAACATCAGTGCCTGACCTCACAAATTTGCTTCTGGAAGAAGGGTCAAACATTCCCATAGACACACTCCTAAACCTTGTGGACAGCCTTCCAAGAGGAGTTGAAGCTGTTATTAGTGGCAAAGGGTGGGCCAACGCAATATTAAACCCTACGGACTAAGACTGGGATGCCAAGTCAATATATGCAGATCAGGAATTCTGTAGTAACTATGACGTTACTTGCTTCATACATGTTCAGGGTCAGTGAAGTTAGATAATCAGCATGACTGCCAGGCAGCAAGAAGTCTCAGAAGTAGGTCAGCAATGCAAACGCCAGGTAGACCATCCCGGAAGGATCTGAACATGAGACCTGGCACTACATTCAGACTTTCGAATCACTTGGTCGTTGTGCTTGGTCTTTTGCTCTTCTCAATTCCCCATGTGAGTGCAAAAAATAAATTATGAGACTGGCGCAAATAATTACATACTAAGCCTGTTGCAAACAATTATATGCTGATTCTAATGCCAGTTATTATACGCAAACAATTAATTATTGTTCACATCCGCCTGGTAAATGTCAATGATATGCTTGGACTGGTGGACTGCCAAAAAAAAATCTTACTGATCCTCGCTCTGCATTAATATTCTCCTCTTCCGTGTCTCCCCATCACCAGCTCCGCTGCTTTGAAACCAATAAGTGTTCGGAGCAGATTAGACAATGAATTTGATGAGCCAGGCTTTTGGATACTGCGAGGGAAGGGAGCTGTCTAAACACAGACCTGAGTGAGCTCGTTTTTTTTTTTTTATTTGATTAATTTTATTTATTTCGGGAGCACCAGAGTATTGTCCAACACTTTCCAGACAGAACGCAGATCTGCCCCAAGGGGGCTTAAAGTCTAATATCTATAAGCAATTAAGCCAATCTGGGAGGAAGACTGAACTGTAGGCAATTTTATTTGGCTTTGGGATTGAATGGGGAAGCCCAAGCAACTAGCATTTGCAAAAAAAAAAAATGGCATAGCTCTCAACTGTCTCTGATTTCAAGGGACTGTCCCTGATTTGGAGCAATGGGGGTTATTTACTAAGGGCAACTCCAGTACAAGTGCAAAGTGCACCTGGAATTGCACTGAACGTGCAATTGGAAGTGCAGTCGCTGTAAATCTGTGGGGTAGATCTGAAATGAGGGGAAGCTCTGCTGATTTTATTATCCAATGACATGCAAGCTAAAATACTGTTTTTTATTTTCCTCCTCGGATGTCCCTGTGTCCTCCTCGGATCTACAGCGACTGCACTTCCAAGTGTACTTTCAGTGCAATTTCAAGTGTAGTGCAAAGTGGATTTGCCTTCAGTAAATAACCCCCAATGTTCCTCTGTCCCTCATTCCTCCTCATTTGTCCCTCATTTAAAAAATTAAATTAAATTAAAATGCACTTTTTATCTTTCAAAAAGTGTTTCCCAGTACTTAACCTTTCATTCAATTTCTAAATTGCTACATTTGTAAATTTCAAAAGCCAATATAAAAAAAATAGTACTGGTAAACAAAATAGTACTTGTGGTTTTAACAAATCTTTTTTTTTGCATAATTCTCCTTTAAGGGGGCGTGGCTGGTGGTGTGTCCTATGCCTACATACTTTTGCTAATAGGTGTCCCTCATTCCCATCTCAAAAAGTTGGGAGGTATGAGCAATGGTAGTGTAGCGGCGGGCTCCTGAAGAGCACGCACTATGTGTTTTCAGAATTTAACTTTACCCAAACTACAGTTTGGTTTGGGTCTATTTGCCTAAATTTGACTTCTGTGTCAATCTGACTGGGCTGTGAGATGTTCAGCCTGGCCACAGGGGGGGGGGGCGCTGTCTCTGGTGGCAGACGTGGAACTATGGTCTGGTTGGGCGTTTAATTTACTCTCTCTCAGAGTCAGGTCAGTGGGAGTGGCCCTCTCACTGTGCCCTCTGGGAAAGGATATTTAACCACTTGCCGACCGCCGCACGACGATGTACGTCGACAGAATGGCACGGGCAGGCATAAGGGCTTACATGTACGTCCTTGCCTGCCCGCGGGTCGGGGGCCCGATCGGGCCCCCGCCCGGTGCCTGCGGCGGTCGGTATTCGTTCGGGAGCGATCCCGGACGAGGGGAGGCCACCCCCTCGCGATCGCTCCCGACGAATGAAAATGTCCCGTGACATCACTTCCTCTCCTGTAATGTAAACACAGGAGAGGAAGTGATGTATTCTCTCCTCCGTGTCGGTATTTTTCGTTCCGGCACCGAGGAGAGAGCATCGGTGAGTTGCACAAGCACTACACTACACAGTAGAACATGCCAGGCACACTCACACCCCCCCTTTACCCCCCGATCACCCCCCAATTACCCCTGCCCCCCCAGTCACAGTGACACCAATTGCTTTTTTTTTTTTTTTTGCATTGGTGTCATTTGTGACTGTAATAACTGTTAGGGCAGTTAGGGTTAGCCCCCTTTAGTTCTAATGTGCCCCCCTAACCCCCCCAATAAAGGTTTAACCCCGTGATCACCCCCCGTCGCCAGTGTCACTAAGGCTGGGTTCACATTGCAGCGGTTTATGAGAACGAATGTGATTTGCACCGCACTGCAGTGCAAATCACATCCGATCTCTGTGCGATTCGAGTTCAGCCATAAAGATAGTATGGCTGAATTTGTGTCGCAGCCGCCGCACCCGCCGCACCCGCCGCAAATTCGCACGGGACCCTTTTTTTGGCCCGCAGCAGAATCGGATCGCATGGGTGTTCACACCATGCGATCCGAGTTTGCAGATCGCACTGCGGGAGGCATGCGATGCGGGAACCCGCCGCGCATTCGTGGCGTTCCCGCATCGCTCCAGTGTGAACCCAGCCTAATAAGCGATCGTTTTTCTGATCACTGTATTAGTGTCACAGGTGACGCTAGTTAGGCAGGTAGGTAATTAGGTTCGCCGCAGCTTTTTATAGCGCCAGGGACCCCCATATACTACCGCATAAAGCCCCCTGATTGCCCCCTAGTTAACCCTTTCACCAGTGATCACCATATAACTGTTACAGGTGACGCTGGTTGGTTAGTTATTTTTTTTATAGTTTCAGGGCACCCGCCATTTATTACCTAGTCTCACTAGTGTACCCCTAAATTTAGGGGTGTCTACTTTCCAAAATGGGGTAATTTGGGGGGGTTTGTGCCATCTTGGCATTTTATGGCCTTCAAAACTGTAACGCCCTTAGAAAGCCTGAAGGCGGTGCTTGGTTTTCGGGGCCCCGTACGCGGCTAGGCTCCCAAAAAGTCCCACATATGTGGTATCCCCGTACTCAGGAGAAGCAGCAGAATTTATTTTGGGGTGTCATTTCACATATGCCCATGGCATGCGTGAGCAATATATCATTTAGTGACAACTTTGTGAAAAAAAAAAAAAAAAATTAAAGTTTGTAATTTTCCCGCAACTTGTGGCAAAATATAAAATATTCCATGGACTCAAAATGCCTCTCAGCAAATAGCTTGGGTTGTCTACTTTCTAAAATGGGGTCATTTGTGGGGGTTTTGTGCCATCTTGGCATTTTATGGCCTTCAAAACTGTAATAGGTAGTGAGAAGTGAAATCAAAAATTTACGCCCTTAGAAAGCCTGAAGGCGGTGCTTGGTTTTCGGGGCCCCGTACGCGGCTAGGCTCCCAAAAAGTCCCACATATGTGGTATCCCCGTACTCAGGAGAAGCAGCAGAATTTATTTTGGGGTGTCATTTCACATATGCGAATAGCATGTGTGAGCAATATATCATTTAGTGACAACTTTGTGTAAAAAAAAAATAAAAAATTTATTTTTTGTCATTATTCAATCGCTTAAGGCAAAAAAATAAAATATTCAATGGGCTCAACATGCCACTTATCAATTTCCTTAGGGTGTCTACTTTCCAAAATGGGGTCATTTGGGGGGGTTTTGTACTGCCCTGCCATTTTAGCACCTCAAGAAATGAGATAGGCAGTCGTAAACTAAAAGCTGCGTAAATTCCAGAAAACGTACCTTAGTTTGTAGATGTGACAACTTTTGCGCAAACCAATAAATATACAATTATTGACTTTTTTTTTACCAAAGACATGTGGCTGAATACATTTTGGCCTAAATGTATGACTAAAATTGAGTTTATTGGATTTTTCTAATAACAAAAAGTAGAAAATATCATTTTTTTTCAAAATTTGCGGTCTTTTTACGTTTATATCGCAAAAAATAAAAATCGCAGAGGCAATCAAATACCATCAAAAGAAAGCTCTATTTGTGGGAAGAAAAGGACGCAAATTTTGTTTGGGTACAACATTGCATGACCGCGCAATTACCAGTTAAAGCAGCGCAGTGCCAAATTGTAAAAAGACCTCTGGTCATTTACCAGCAAAATGGTCCGGTCTGAAGGTGGTTAAGATGCGGACGTCACGTGGTTCAGGGTTACGGTCCAGTATTCTGTGCTGATTACATGGTCCTGGTCCTCCTGACCAGCCCCCAGGAAGGCTATGGCCTGGGGTGCGGATCCACCCAACTTTAATGCCTCGAGGCTGGCTAGCCCAAGGCAAGGGAACTAGGGAAGGATTCCAAGGTGGGTGGGTGCTGTCTCCGATTCAGGAGAGACCCATTGTACTTCGAGCATTCCAGAAGAGGACTCTTTAGAACATGGGTCTTCAAACTATGGCCCTCCAGTTGTTCAGGAACTACAATTCCCATCATGCCTAGTCCTGTCTGTGAATGTCAGAGTTTTACAATGCCTCATGGGATGCGTAGTTCCGCAACAGCTGGAGGGCCGTAGTTTGAGGATCCCTGCTTTAGAAGAACACCACGTATGGGTTGGTTTTCTTAACAAGAGCCTGGAAGGGCTGAAGTAACCAAGAGAATCCGGTCTTGTGGATATCGCCAAGCAGGCTGAAAGATCCAGGTATCCTACAAGTATTCTAAAGCTTAGTTTCCCTACATGTTCTGCAACAATGCCGGTGATAAAGACTTTGTTCCTGAGTAAACACCTGGTTGGCTGCTAGGCCTTGTGAGAGATGGACTGTCCAATCTGAGTGTTCATCCAGCTGCAAATGGCTATTCTCTAGATACAGTCAAAGCAAACAAGTTCTTTAACGTTTTTGGACTTTGACATTGAGAGTACCTGAACTTTCCTTTCCAACCCCCTGATCCCAAGTTAAACACTGTTCAAAGGTTTGAGTTTTTGCAAATAAAATCCATTCAAGTGGATCTATTGTCAGTCTCAAGTTACTGGGCCATCTACCACGGGACATCCCTTAGACGTGTCACAAGGAGAGCGAAAGGTAACGGTAAGCCCAAAAATAACCAGCAGCTCTTTCGGGGGTCAGTGCTACAGTAGTCTCCATGTTTTTCTCTGGAAATGTTTCCTTAACCACTTGCCGCAAAAGTCACTTTTGTAACTTGTACATCATTCTGCTTCAAGTGGTTGTACCGGGATGAAACCTACAGCTGCAGGCATCACTCCGGGACCTGTTCTTTCTAGTGATAACAACCGATGGATGGGGCTAAGCAGGCGCTCGATTGTTATCACAAGCAGTGGGAGGGGACACCCCCCCCCCCCCCCATCCCATCGCCTTCTGCCTCTCCACCCAGCTCTTCCGTCCCACTGGGAGGTCCGAGCGAACGCATCTCCGTCGGCTGGCCAGAGACCCATACAAAGCCAGAGTCGGCTTTGATCTAGTCTCGGATCTAGTAATTCAGAAGTGATGTCACTTCTGGTTTACTGGAGCCTTAAAGGTGCCAGATTTGTAAAAAAATTCAGGATTTAAAACAGCTTTTAGGTGCAAAGGAGGGATTTGGGGACAGTGTAAAAAAATAAAATAAATAAGTAAAAAAAATAAATTAATTAAAGCACCCCATCCCTCTGTGCTCGCCCGCAGAAGTGAACTCATACGTAAGTCGCAGCCGCAAATGTAAACAGTCTTAGAACCACACATGTGAAGTATCCCCAATTCTAGTGCTAGAACTCCTCTGTAACTTTAAACTGGTATCCGTTTACATTTTTTTAAAGCATTGCCTATGGAGGGTTTTAAGTACCGTCGTTTTTCGCCATTCCACAAGTGTGCACAGTTTTAAAAGCATGACATGTTAGGTCTCTTTTTACTCTGCGTAACATAATCTTTCACATTATACAAAGAAAGGCTAACTTTACTGTTTTTTTTTTTTAAATTCATGTAGGTGTATTTTATTTGAAAAAAAATGTGTTTGAAGATCGCTGCGCAAATACAGTGTGACATAAAATATTGCAGTGACCGCCATTTAATTCTCTAGGGTCTCTGCTAAGAAATATTTATGTAATGTTTGGGAGGTTCTAAGTAATTTTCCAGCAAAAAAAATACTGATTTTAACTTGCATGCAACAAGTGTCAGAAAAAGGCCTTGTCTTGAAGCGACCAAATGCAAGTATGGGTCCAAATACAAGTACATTCAAGTACAGGTAAGGTCCAATTACAAGTATATCTCAATGTTAAAAATACAAGTATATTCCAATTGCAAACCAGTGCCTTTCGGGGTCAGAACCTCCAAATCCCTACCGCAACCCAAGATGATCACGGAAGCCCTGTAGAAACTGCAAGCCTAAAATTTAGATCCTTCACTTCTACACCTGCACTACAACATTTGATGATGGCAATAATAGGAGGAACAAAGTAATCACCCAATGGGCCCTCAGGGTTTTGGTGCTTCTTATCCACTTTTCTGGCTGCGTAGTGTGGCAGGGGTGTATGAATAAACAGAAATACATATATTTGGCAGATAAAGCAGTTCACATATACAGTATCTATGTCAGCTGTTTATTTATTGGTTTGCTGGGACTTCACGTTTTAATGTTTTAATTGGCTTCAGGCTGAATTAGAAATGGCATTTTTCTGAACACTAAATTGCACAAAGGCTTGTGCAGCGATTCAATAATTATAATGTTATCATTGAGGTTGATTTACTAAAGGAAAATAGAAAAAATATATTTTAAAACGTTTAAAGTTTCACCTTAATTGAGGGTAAAAAAAATATTTTTGGGATTTGATAAATGTGGGATGTGGTGCCTTGGTCACCCCTCCTAGAACACATTTAATACTTTACTAAAGGCAAAGAGGATGTTGATTTTGCAAGAAAAGTTGGACTTTGCAAGGAAATTATCCACAGAGCTTAGTGAATGTGGTAAAATTTCAATTTGCAAAGAATACCCAATGATGTGCAAGGGAAATAAAAAAAAAAAATCTATTTTGCTTGAACATGATTGGGTAATGAAAGTCGTCAGAAGTTCATCTAATTTACTAAGCTCTGTGGCAACTTCCTTTGCAAAATGGACAGCCTGCTTGTCTTTAGTAAATCAACCTTATTGGTAATTTTTAACAAAATTGGAATAATGTTGTAGATCCTTATGCTTCCTTAACCGCCTCGTGCCAAACGGTAAAACAAACGTTAAAGCGGAGTTCCACCCAAAAATTGAACTTCTGTTTGTTCGTCGCCTCCCCCCCCCCCCTCTGGTGACACATTTGGCACCTTTCAGGGGGGGAAGGAAAATGGGGACCTGTTTTTGACAGGTCCCCCTTCCCTCCTTCCGGGAGACGGGGCCGCTGCAGCTGCTGACTTTTAATTTTTTTAGGTGTGGGCGGACCTCCGCTTTAATGTCTAAACACACTTTTACCACTTTGACATATGTTAGTAAAACTATACATATCATCACAACTACTTTGTGTATCCAGGTGGATTAGAACTTGTTTTTTTTTTCAGGACAAATTGGGCTTTTATTTGGTGGTAAATGATAATGGATATCTCCTGTTTTTTTTTTTTTCTATTATCAAAGGAAAACTGGCCCAAAATAGTAAAAAAAAAAAAAATCTAAATGTTGTTGTATATTTTTTGCTACTACCATAAACTTCCATTAAAGAACAACCCAAGATAAATTCTCCGGCTCCTGAGAAACAACAGTGCACATTTTGCTTTTTTATCCTATCTAAAACACAGTGCCATTGACACTAACTGACACTGATATTAATTAACCACTTGGGTACCGCGCTATTGCAAAATGACGGCAATAGCGCGGACCCACATTTTCGGGACTACGTCTATTGACGTAGTCCCGGTTACGAGCGGCCTGTGCGCCCCCTGAGGGGCGCGCGCGGCGCTCTCTGTGATCGGCGAGTCCGTGAGACTCGCCTGATCACCGATCCGTGTAAGGGGTCGATCCCGACCCCTTATCACGTGATCAGCTGTCAGCCAATGACAGCTGATCATGTGATAAAACGGAGCCGGTAATCGGCTAGTATTCCTCCTCGCGCTGACAGCGCGAGGAGAAAAAAAAAAAGCCGATCGCCGGCGGCCGTGTTCGGGACATCAGTCCCGATCACGGCCAGAAATTTAAACGGACACCTGCCCCCTGCCAGTGCCCACCTGTCACCCGCAGTGCCATCCTGAAATAAAGTAAGTGCCCCCCTGTCAGTGCCACCCAGCAGTGCCCATAGTGCCCACAGTGCCACCCAGCAGTGCCCACAGTGCCACCCAGCAGTGCCCACAGTGCCACCCACAGTGCCACCCAGCAGTGCCACCCACAGTGCCACCCAAAATCTGCCTCAAAGGTGCTGCACCCCAGTGCCGCCCATCAGTGCCCAGCAGTGCCGCCCATCAGTGCCCAGCAGTGCCGCCCATCAGTGCCCAGCAGTGCCACCTATCAGAGCCACCTATCAGTGCCACCTATCAGTGCCCATCAGTCCCATCTATCTGTGGTACCTATCAGTGCCCATCCGTGCCACCCATCCGTGCCACTTATCCGTGCCACCCATCCGTGCCATCTTATCTGTGCCCATCTTTGCCCATCAGTGCCGCCTTATCTGTGCCCATCGGTGCCGCCTTATCTGTGCCTATTAGTGCCGCCTTAACTATGCCTATCAGTGCCCACCAGTGCAGCCTATCAGTGCCCACCAATGCAGCCCATCAGTGCCCACCAATGCAGCCCATCAGTGCCCACCAATGCAGCCTATCAGTGCCGCCTAATCAGCGCACTTCAATGAAGGAGAAAAATGACCCGTTTGCAAAATTTTATAACAAACTATTAAAACATGATTTTTTTTTTTTTGCATCTTTTTTTGTTTGTTTAGCAAAAAATAAAACTCCGAGCTGTAACTAAATACCACCAAAAGAAAGCTCTATTTGTGGGAAAAAAATGATAAAAATTTCATTTGGGTACAGTGTTGTATGCCCGCGCAATTGTCATTCAAAGTGCATCAGCGCTGAAAGCTGAAAATTGGTCTGGGACTGAGGGGGGTTTAAGTGCCCAGTAAGCAAGTGGTTAAGAAAATAAATCCTTTCCAAACAAAATATTGACCCTGACCTTGACCCAAACACTAACCCTGACACTGACCTAGATCAAACCTTGATCTAGGTATTTTTTAATTTACATTTTTATATAATAGTTTTTTTTAAGCCCAGATTAGCACATCGGGTGACCAGGAGCCGGATGTTCCGGGTCCCGATCGTTAGCTCCCAGCACAAAGGCAGGGCCAGATTAACGTAGGGGCTATTGGAGCTGCAGCTCCAAGCCCCTACCTTTAATATAGGCCCAGCACTACTTACACCATCCACTGCCCTCCACTGGAAAAAAAAAATAATAAAAAAGTAAAATTGTAAAAAAACAAAAAAAAAGACATAAAAAAACAAAAATAAGAATGTAAACAATAAAAGATTGCAACAAATAATTAAAAAATAAAAAAATAAATGTAAAGAGAAATACGGTATACAGAAAATGTTTGCTCATTCGCACGGGTTCTCTTGCACATAGTGTGAATGAGCAGTTTGTTAAAAATACCTAATTTGTTTTAATAAAAATTTGTTTGCGTTTTAATTTTATTTATTAACCATAAAAGCGGCCTACCAAAATCCTCAGCACCAGGCCCATGATGCTCTTAATCCAGCCCTGCACAAAGGGAGATAGGCAAATCTAACTAGGCTTCTACACTAGACTGGGATTTTTCCATGGGGGCACATATTTATGTGAGGTGAGCTTCAAGGAGTTAAAATCCAAGTATCCAAGAGTTCAAAATATGAGTTGCAAGGAGATGGAATTACAACAGAACCTTGGTTTACGAGTAATGCGGTTAACAAGCGTTTTGAAAGACAAGCAACTTTTTTTTGACTCGGTTTGCAAGTGTTGTCTCGCAAAACAAGCCGAATTCAAGATAATGGGGTGTGCAGTACTGCAATCGGCCAGAGGTGCGGGGGCGTCAGGGAAACTCGGTTCGGAAATGCTCGGAATCACTAGCAAATACTCGGTTTTCCGAGCCTTTCCAAGTTCAGCTGAGTATTTTTGAGGCTCTCCAGCGCCCCCCCCACCTCTGGCCACATGTGGTATTGTATTTAATAGAAGTCAATGCGGAACAAATTATCTTAGTTTCCATTGACTTCTATGGGGAAACTCGCTTTCTATAATATGTGAGTGCTTTGGATTACAAGCATTCTCCTGGAATGGATTATGTTCGTAATCCAAGGTTCCGCTGTAATTACTTCTGATAGTAAGTATTATGGGCTATGTACAGATACTGAATGGTATGTCCTGGTTCAAACCTACTGGTCCATATAATCTATGGATATAATATTATTATTATTATACACGATTTATATAGCGCCAACAGTTTACGAAGCGCTTTACAACACAATTACAACACAATTACAGTACAGTTCAATACAGGAGGGCCCTGCTCGTAGAGCTTACATTCTAAAGGGAGGGGGTGGTACAAAAGGTCATAGCTGCAGAGAATGATTTGATGGGGGTATATATATATATATATATATATATATATATATATATATATATATATATATATGCTCACCACTAAGTATATCTACAAGTTATTTGGTTTTTATACAATTCTACCCATACCCACAGGTAAGAGGGCTAGGACCATAGATTTTGATCCCTCTCTTCCTGTGTTAATTTATTAGTATTTATCATTTATCTATTTTTCATTTTAGATATTCCCAGATAGCTGCTCCTGACAAGTGGATACTACTCCACTTCAAAAACGCGTAGAGATTTAATATTTGATGCTATGTCACAGTTACCATGCTTTCTACTATGGGCTTTATTCGGCTGAGCCATTGAATTATTTTATTATACTCATTATGTCTGTGTATACTGTGGGTGCTTTTTTGATACTTATTATTATCATGTTATATACAGCGTACTATATTATGAATTCTTTTACAAGACTTGCATTAATCATGGTTGTCGTACCTTGTTGCGATGAATCTTTTTACAATATAACGTACTAATCATGTTTTTTTCCTCTGTATTATATCCTTGAATTAAATATATACATATTATTGAACTATGTCCTCTGTTGTTACTATACAATATTTTTCTTTATTCTTGTTCAATGTCTCATCCTGCCCGAGTGGTGTGTTTCATACAAAGTCCCAATGCCCCTCTGTCCCTTATTTTGCCCCCCTTTTTTATTTTATCTCCAGTATCATGTCTACAGCCTCTGACCCATGAGCGTCTGCAAATACGGGCAAGGTGGGGCAGTTGCCCCCCCCCCTGGAATCATTAGGTGTTGTTGGCTACTTGGCTGTGTCACCTGGCTGTGTGTTGTGCTTAATGTCCGCTGCGGCCGTGCTGCAATCGCGGCCGCCACTGACTTTTTTCCTACATCTGTCACTGTTTCTCTGCTGGCTGCTCTCTGCTGTTTTCACTGTCCAGTGTACACCGCTCCGCAGGTCAGCCTTTCCACTCCTCCTCTTCATTGATTGGCTGCCTGTGTAGTGTAGGTGTGTCACTCTCACTCACATCGTGTTGTTGTGGATCCGCCCACTCAAGCTGCCGACGAGCCAAGTGATATGCTGGCCTGACACTGGCAGTCTGTGAGCCACCCAGCCCAGTTACTGTATATTCTACTACCTGCTGTGCTGTGCCTGTGCATGCCTAGGCAACAAGAACAGCAAGAAACCACAGGTAACATCAGTTAGCATGATCCCAGTGCTCTCCACTCCCCCCGTTCACCCCCCAGTGCTCTCCCCCTGTTCTCCCCCCCACAGTGCTCTCCACCCCCCCAAGTGCTCTCCACTCCCCCAGTGCTCTCCTCCTTGCCCCCCCCCCCAGTGCTCTCCTCCACCACACTCTCCTGCCCCCCCCCCACAGTTTTCTCCTTCCCTGTTCTTGCTGCCCCCTCTGCTCTCCAGCTCTCCCCATCCTTCTCTAGCCACCATCCCAGTGCTGCCCCCCGTCCCCCCCAGTGCTCTTCACTCCGCCCAGTGCTCCCCCCCCTGTTCTCCCCACCACAGTGATCTCCACTCCCCCCAGTCCTCTCCCCTCCATGCTCTCCCCCCGTTCTCCTCCCCAGTGCTCTCCCCCCTGTTCTCCTCCCCAGTGCTCTCCCCCCTGTTCTCCCCCAGTGCTCTCCCCCTGTTCTCCCCCCCCCCCACCAGTGCCCTCCACTCCCCCCAGTGCTCTCCCCCAGTGCTCTCCCCCACTGTTCTTTCTCCCCCCAGTGCTCCCCCCCCCAGTGCTCTCCTCTCCCCCCAGTGCTCACCCCCTGTTCTTTCCCCCCAGTGCTCTCCCCCCAGTGCTCTCCACTCCCCCAGTGCTCTCCCCCTGTTCTTTCTCCCCCCCCCCAGTGCTCTTCAGCTCTCCCCATCACTCTCCAGCCCCCACCCCTGTGCTCTCCAGCCCCCCATTCTCCCCACCCCTGTTCTTTCTGCCCCCCTGGTGCTCTCCACCCCCCCAGTGCTCTCTACCCTCTGTGCTCTCCACCCCTGTTCTTTTTGGCTCCCCCCAGCACTCTCCACTCCCCACCCCTGTACTCTCCACTCCCCCAGCATTTTGCCCCCACCCATGTGCTCTCCACCCCCCATAGTGCTCTCCAGTCCCCCGTGCTTTCCACCCCTGTTCTTTCTGGCCCCCACTGGTGCTCTCAAGCTCCCCCCCATTGCTTTCCACTCCCCACTGCTCTTTGCACCCCCCCAGTACTCTCCAGCCCCCATGCTCTCCACCCCTGTTTTTCTGCCCCCCCGTGCTCTTCACCACCCCACACTCTTAGCCCCCCCTAGTGCTCTCAGCCTACCGTGCTCTCTACCCCTGTTCTTATTGGCCCCCCCAGTGCTCTCAAGTTCCCCCTCAGTGCTCTCCGCTCCCCACCCCTGTGATCTCCACTCCCCCTCGCTCTTTGCCCCCACCCATGTGTTCTCCAACCCTGCCAGTACTCTTTGCTCCCCCTTCTCTCCAACTCCCACCCAGAGCTCTCCACTTCCCCAGGACCAGAGGGCAGGCTGACTGGGGCCAGAAAATGAGGACGGCTGAAGGTGCAGGTGGCCAGGGACCACTCCATCTCACTGCAGATAGATCCTCTGGAAGGAGCACCGTCCCCATCCAAAACAAGAACAGACCCTGCCTGCTGCTGGCCGTCATGGATATCCTGCTGGCATGCAAGGTACCATATCAAGCATCAACAACACACCTTCCCACAGACAGGACCCCTTCTTCTTCTCTTTTTCTGCAACAGTCTAGGAGCCTGGTTTCAGCTCCCTGTGGTGGCAGCCCTGCACTTTGAAAGTCCCACTCAAAGAACGAAAGACACTTCCATGGGACTTGAGAACTAAAAGTTCTTATATATATTATTGTCCTATATAACTTTATACAGACAGCCCTCTAGAGTATATTATCTGATTTTTTGCGCCTCTACTTGTCGTGTCTTCCCACAGACAGGGACTGCAGACTGGGACATGGGGCACAGGAGGAGCTGCAATGATGGGCACAGTGAGACTGCATTCACAGCACAGTAAAGCTGCATTTGATGGACACAGTGAGGCTGCATTTGATGGACACAATGAGGCTGCATTGGTGGGCACAGTGAGGCTGCATTGGTGGGCACAGTGAGGCTGCATTGGTGGGCACAGTGAGGCTGCTTTTGATGGGCACTGGTGAGGCTGCATTGAACTCTTGCATCAAGTCTGCAGTCTCTGACCATCTCCTGTAACATGTCTGCAGTCTCTGAGGGAGTCTGGAGAGGAGTCAAGAGTGGGAGCACTGCCGGGATGGGGGTCATGGGAAAAGTCAGACTTGTGTGGACTGTGGACAGGAGACTATAGGATAAAACCAGAGCCACCAAGCTGGAGCCGACTGACTGAGCCCTGCACAGTGCACCTGAGAGGAGGTCAGTGAAAGCACCGCCAGGCCAGTCGAGGGCGGGGAGTGACTGATGTAAGGGGGGAGTGAATACGATAATGTAAGGGGCACTGATATAAAGGGTTTCCTCCTTATATTAGTAACCCATCCCCCTTACCTTAGAATATTCTTTCTGCAGAAGGTGGTTCCCCCCCCCCCCCACGTTCTGAGTTTCTGGGGTCCCCCTTGATGATTGATCACTTACCACTATTAACTGGAATTTGAATATATATATATATATATATATATATATATATATAAAGCCCTATGTGATTTAATATCTATATCTAATACTCTCTTCATCAAATGTGCTTTAAAATGTATGGCTTTCCCTTTCATGAACAAGAAAATAATGACGTTATGCTGTTGAGCTGGTATAATAATGCTGTGAGGCTGGTATGAAATTTTTTCCAGGGCTGGTTTTTGAAAGCATGGGCGTCTGCAAGGTTACTCAGGTGGCTGCGTACCAAGCCTATATAGCCTAGAGAATGTACATCTTTTTACATTGCAATACATCTGTTGTTGCCATATTTTTATCTTGATGAAAACAGCATATACAGTGACAGTATGAGATCAAAATATGGCCACAACAGATGTATTGCAATGTAAAAAGATGTACATTCTCTAGGCTATATGGGCATGGAACACAGCAGCCAGAGTAGCTTCCAATACAAAGTGAAGATGAATTATCTGTTATATAACACATATGTATTACCAGTGGAAAGATTTTCATGAGATTGTCGAAAAGGGGCGGAGCATTAGTGGCCTTGAAATGATGCCCCCCCTGGAAAAAGTTCTGCGGACGCCCATGCTCTGACCATCTTTTGTATCGTGTCTACAGTCTCTGACCATCTCTTGTATCATGTCTGTGGCCTCTGACCATCTCTTGTATCATTTTTGTTCAAGGAACCCAAGGTGGGCTAACACTGCGCTAGAGAATCAAAGATATGAAATGTAAACTATAAATAAAATATAGTGAAATATGACCAACTGCCAGCACTAAAAAGTCTAATACAAAAACTCCAAGTAAATATGCATAAAAGGTAAGTGCAGCGCTAAACAAACAACAAAAACATATTTTCAGAATTTGCAAGTGAAAAATAAAGAATAAAGCAAAATCCCAGTGCAAAAATCAATCCATATATAAGGAAAACTTCCACCCATGTGTAATATTGTAGGCAAATTGTAAAAGATTATGAAGAATCTTCAAATAAATGTGCATCCAGCTCCCCACCCAACTGAGTAAGTAGCCTGCTTACCAGCTATCCATGACTGCTGAACAGCAGTCTCACCTAGCACAGGGAAATCGGTCTCCCCAAGACCATTAAAAGATGTTTTGGAACCGCAGCTAGAACGATGTCACTCAGAAAACAAAGGAAAGTGCATTACCATCAGTGCAGCCTGATTGATGTCCATCCATCTGCAGCCTTGGAGGGGACAGGGAGGGGGGCAGGACAAACGGCAAAAGATTACATGCAGGTTTTTTTTCCCTGTATGTAATCTTTTGGCGCTCGTCCCGCCCCCCTCCCTGTCCCCTCCAAGGCTGCAGATGGATGGACATCAATCAGGCTGCACTGATGGTAATGCACTTTCCTTTGTTTTCTGAGTGACATCGTTCTAGCTGCGGTTCCAAAACATCTTTTAATGGTCTTGGGGAGACCGATTTCCCTGTGCTAGGTGAGACTGCTTTTCAGCAGTCATGGATAGCTGGTAAGCAGGCTACTTACTCAGTTGGGTGGGGAGCTGGATGCACATTTATTTGAAAATTCTTCACAATCTTTTACAATTTGCCAACAACATTACACATGAATGAATGTTTGTTTTCCTTATATATGGATTGATTTTTGCACTGGGTCTTTGCTTTAGTCTTTATTTTTCACTTGCAAATTTGGGAAAAATAATTTGCACTGGGACTCTGCCTTAGTTTTAGTTTTCTCTTTTACACTTTTTTCACTTGAAAATTTTGAAAAATATTTTTTGTTGTTTGTTTAGCACTGCACACACCTTTTATGCATCTCTTGTATCATGTCTGTGGTCTAACCTTCTCTTGTATCATGTCTGCGGCATCTGACCATCTCTTGTATGATGTCTGCGGCCTCTGACCATCTCTTGTATCATGTCTGCGGTCTCTGACCACCTCTTGTATCATGTGTGCAGTCTTTTCTGCAGTAATTTAAATTGCTTCAATCATTTTTGCCATTATGGGAGTGAGTGGGGCCTCATGTCTAAGGTTTGCTTAAGGCCTCACAAAGCCTAGAGCCATCTCTGCGTGTGTTCATATTAAGTATGAACACCGATCTTTCCTTCCTCCTAGACAGTCCCATCCCCCCTACAGTTAGAACACACCTAGGGAACACAGTTAACCCCTTGATTGCCTCCTAGTGTTAACCACTTTCCTGCCAGTGACATTTACACGTTTTTATGGCATTGATCGCTGTATAATTGTCAATGGTCACATAAACGTGTCAAAAGTGTCCAATTTGTCCGTCCTGATAAAAAAATCGCAGATTGCTGCAATTACTAGTAAAAAAAAAAATTATAATAAAAATGCTATAAATCTATCCCCTATTTTGTAGACGAAATAACTTTTGCGCAAACCAATCAATATGCGCTTATTGTGATCTTTTTGAACCAAAAATATGTAGTAGAATACATATAGGCCTAAACTGAGGAAAAAAAATAGTTATTTTTTTTTAAATGTGGGATATTTATATAGCAAAAAGTCAAAGATATTGTGTTTTTTTTTTTAGAATTGGCGCTGTTCTTTTGTTTATAGCACAAAAAATAAAAAACACTGAGGTGATCAAATACCACCAACAGAAAGCTCAATTTGTGGGGGAAAAAAAGGATGACAGTTTTGCTTGGGTACAGTGTCGCACGACTGCGCAATTGTCAGTTAAAGCGACGCAGTGGCGAATTGCAAAAAATGGCTTGGTCATTCAGCAGCCAATCTTTCGGGGCTGAAGTGGTTAAAATGGAAAACAAAAAAAAAGCTATTTATAATTTTTTTTAGGTATTCACAATTTTTTTTGCCTTTCATTTCTATTTTAAACTGAATGTTTTTTTTTTTTTTTTTTTTTTACAAGATGAAAGTTTGCAAATACTTTAAAGTGATACTAAAGGATCTATTTTAAAAAAAATAACAAACATGTCATACTTACCTCCACTGTGCAGCTCGTTTTGCACAGAGTGGCCCCGGACATACATTTCTGGGGTCCCTCGGCTCCTTCTCACATTACATAACCCCCTTGGAGAAGCGGTCTCCCAAGGGGATTACCTTAATTGACAGCAGTGGGAGCCAATGGCTGTGCTGCTATCAATCTATGCAATCAAGACCCGCGATCCCAGATCAGAAAGGTATAGCGTGTCTCTCTCTGACGAGGGATTGAAGGGGTTCAGGTGAGTAAAATGGGGGGGGGGGGGTGGTTAGGGGGCCAGTCATTGTCAGAAGTTTTTTCACCTTAATGCATAGGATGCATATGCATTAAGGTAAAAAAACACAAACCTTTACAACCCCTTTAAGCTTTGAAGGCCCTTGGATTGTTTTCTGCAGCAGGTCAGGAACGACAGCCCTATTCTTCTCAATGAAGGTTTCCTTAAGATAATTGAATGATCATACACAATAGGTATCCAAGCTCTCTGTCCCTGGAGCAATAATTTTGATAGTATGCACGATACAATGACTCTTTTGCATGATCCCATTAAACTCATGGGGTTGACCATGCACTGAAAACCGCCCAAGGGCCCAGGGTACAATTAAGCCGTCACTGACTCCCCTAACAGGTTCCTTTTCAGGTTTCCTAACTGCCCTCCCCCACATGTTCCAGTTAAGTCTCATCTTCTATCCTCTCACCAGCACTTGGAAAATGCAAGATGCTTTCTGATTGGTCGCCCTGGGCAATGACTCTATTAGCTTTGCTCCAGTTGGCATAAGTCAGCCCCACTGAGCCAAAACAATATAAAAAAAAGGGACACAAAAGTACAGATCTATTGCATTCTTTTATTTTTAATCACATCATCTCCGAGATTCTAATAAGCATGGTGTGTAATTATTCTCATTGTTCGCAATGTAAGTAGGGCAAGAACAAGCAAGGCTGCTCTGCCTGCCCTTATTGTTGTTATCGTGAATCAAAATAGTGTGAACCTCTTAGGAAAACCTCGCAGAAGTGGGTCAGAAAAAAACGGTCTCATTACATCTCCTCGTATGAATGTTGATTTTGCCACTCAGGACAGCGAGCATAAAATCAGCTCAGTGCCAAAAACAGCCTCCTCGCAGACGTCTTGCCGGCTATTCAGGTCAACAGCGCGGACATGAGGATGGTACGGCAGCCCCGGCCTGCCCCGTAAGACCTCTGTGCTGAACATGGATGGTCTTGTGAGGGTCTTCTGCTGCCAATGAAGGTTTTGCCCTCTAGGTGCTCAGCTTGGCATGTGTATTGGGAGAGAAGGGATCTCATTGCTAAATCCACACTCCAAATGAAGAGGAAGGAGGGGGGGACACTCAAGATTTCATCAGCTCACACATATTCGTATCATTCACATCCCTTCTCATGGGAAGCCGGTCTTCCATAGTAGAATCTTAGGTTTTTTTGATTAATGAGGTCAGTGAAGAATGCTTTGGGATTTGCATCTTTCCCAAATCCGGCCTTTTTTTTTTCCACTTAATTTGCTGACACGTCTCTTGGATGATGCCTTGATTGGGGAAGGAGGAAGGGGGGGTGACGGACATGCTGCTACACACCCTACAGCAGCACAAATGTTCCTCAAAGTCTATCCGGATCCCTTTATAGAAGGACTTTGGTCTAATTAAGAAGCAGTATAGAGTTCTAAAATGAGAAATGAAAATTGCTATATTCAGCCATTTAATAAAGTGAAGAGAAAACCTCTATTTAGTGTATTAAGAACAATTGCCACTTTTAAAAAATAAAATGCTTTTTTTTTAAAAAAAATTTTAAGCACTTGACCTTCGGAATATTTGTTACTTTAACTGACAATTGCGCGGTCATGCAACACTGTACCCAAACAAAATACATGTCCCTTTTTTCTCCACAAATAGAGCTTTCTTTTGATGGTATTTGATCACCTCTGTGGTTTTTATCTTTTGTGTTATAAACAAAAAAATCCAACGATTTTGAAAAAAACACAACATTTGTTACTTTCTGCTATAAAACACATCCAATAAAATTTTTAAAAAAATCGAATTTCTTGTTAAATGTAAGCCTGTAGTGTAGGTTCCATTGTAGACAAAGGTAGACGACTTAATACTCTTTCTAAAAGACCTTGGCCCCTCTCTCTCAGAAGCATTACGAATCCTAGATCACTTTGTGGCGATCTAGGATCCAGCATACTAACTGGGGTAAATACCTTGTTTTACCAATCGATCAGGAGGCTAGGAGGCTGGATGATCCCAATTCCCCTTTGCAATGGGCAGCAAGTGCCAGCGACTATTAAATATTTAGGGATTCATATTTCTTCCAACACTAAGGATTTTAGACAACCTAACTTGTCCCCAGCACTTCAGTGGAGTAAACAAAGGCTAAAAGCCTGGTCATATTTCCCTTTATCCCTTATTGGAAGAAGTAATCTAATAAAAATTAAAATCTTCCGAGGCACTCCCCAGTCTGGTTACCAAAATCCTTATTTAAACAACTAGATTCACTGATAGGCTCATCTTATGGCAATCCAACCCAGCTAGATTTAGTAGGAAGATTTTATGCAGACCTTGGACACAAGAGGTCTTGGCTTGCCCAGACTTTTTTATAACTACCATTTGGCAGCCATGCTCACCCATGCTCATAACTGGCTTGTCTCTGATGAAACAAATGCCTCAGTAGTTCTGGAAGCCACGCAGTCAGGATCCTATGAGACCCTCCGTAATCTACTTTACAGGGGTCTGAGAGTCTCTCACCCACCCCATACTGCTGCTATGAGGGAAATTATTATTAAACCTAATATAGTATGGGGTAAAATGTCCCCATCTAAGCCACTTTGGTTTAATCCCATGTTACTAGAATTCCATTCCTTACCGGACCCCGGTCTATTGGCTGCCAAAGTGTCAGGGCTGGCTTAGCCCTTCCTCCTCTGGGCTTGCCGCTCAGCTGTCGGCTAATTGCCAGCTCTCTTCTCTTTCCACAGTTATCAGCTGTTCCTGATGATGCGCGTCTGACCTGCCTATTTAAAGCCTTCCAGCTCACTCTTTCCTTTGCCTTCGCATTGGTCACATCACAAGGAACCATCTCCTGCTGTTTGTTTCAAGACTGGCTTGCTGACATCCCTCCTGGCTTCTTATCCTGCTTGCAGTTGCTCTCCTTAGATCCCTGACTTCAGGCCCGGCTAATTACCCAATCTGGTTTATGAACTTTGGACTGGCTGACTACCCGATCTGGCTACTGGACTCTGGCTATGCTCGACTACGCTTTTTTCTATTTACCTTTTTATTTTTTATTAATAAACAAGTGTGATTTGATTGTACTTCTGTCTCAGTCTGTTTCATGGTTTCTGACACAAAGGAGTTAGATATCTTGCAGACATCCGTGATGGGAGTGCACTATTTACATTTGACAGGTTGAGGAACAAATTTACACTGCCTAATGCGTTCTTTTTCCATTTTCTGCAACTCCGACACTCTCAAGAAAACACTATCAGTGATCTACAAGTCACTACTGCCTTTCGTTCATGAGGGTCTAGATGCCCTGTATACTTTGTGGCGCTCGGAGCAGCAGGAATTTGATAATGAAGACTGGGAGGATCTCTGGGACAGCCCATTCCAAGCATTAATATCGACTAAAGACAGATTGATCCAATTTAAAATAGTGCACAGAATTTATTTTACACCGCAAAGACTACATTGTATCTACCCTAGTTCCTCTTCTTGCTGTTTGAGGTGTTCTAACGACCCTGTGGAATTTGCCCATATCTTTTGAGAGTGCCCTCAGATTAGTAGCTATTGGTGGGATGTGTCCCAGTTCATATATACTCTGACTACTATGTGTGTCCCTGTAAAGGTTGGAATTTGTCTCCTGGGGTTGGTTGATTTGGCCATAAATACTTTATTGGGTCTCTGATTATTTTGTCAGGAAGGCAACAGTACTTTGTCCTTCTGGAAGCGTCTAATCAATAGGGTTGTACCCCTATACAAAGCTACCTATTTGTCTCGGGTTGCCCTAAAAAATTTGAGAAGGTCTGCCACTTGTGGACAGACTCAGACTATACAGCTGACAATCAGGAGTCCATGGACTGAATCTATTCACCCTTGATATGGTTTAGCCTAAGACAGGCATGTCCAAAGTCCGGCCCGCGGGCCAATCGCGGCCCGCGGTCCGGTTTTGAACGGCCCGCCTGGTTATTTAAACATATACATCTTTTGTGGCCCCCGGTGATCTCCCAGCGCTGGGGTCACAAAAGATATATAGTCCGGCTGCCTTGGAGGGAGGAGGCAGGACTAATGCCGTGCACACAGGAGGAGAATTTCCTGTTTACACGGCATTTGTAATAGGAAGTCCCATCTCTGTCATTGGACGACTGTTCTGTCCATCAGAGGAGGTCTGACTTTCTCTTAAAGGGGCCGTTGTGTAAACAGGAAATTCTCCTGTAGGATGTCTTTGGCGCCCGTCCTGCCCTCCATGGCTGCACTGATGGTAATGGTGGCTGCATTCCTGGCAACTGCAATTGTGGGGCTGCATTCCTGGCAATGGTGAGTGAATTCCTGGCACTGGTGGCTGCATTCCTAGCAATGGTGGGTGAATTCCTGGCAATGGTGGGGCTGCATTCCTAGCAATAGTGGGTGCATTCCTGGCAATAGTGGGGCTGCATTCCTGGCAATAGTGGGTGCATTCCTGGCAATAGTGGGTGCATTCCTGGCAATAGTGGGTGCATTCCTGGCAACTGTGGGTGCACTCCTGGCAATTGTGGGTGCATTCCCGGCAATGATGGGGCTGCATTCCCGGCAATTATGGGGCTGCATTCCCGGCAATGATGGGGCTGCATTCCCGGCAATGATGGGGCTGCATTCCCGGCAATTATGGGGCTGCATTCCCGGCAATGGTGGGGCTGCATTCCCGGCAATGGTGGGGCTGCATTCCCAGCAATGGTGGGGCTGCATTCCCAGCAATGGTGGGGCTGCATTCCTAGCAATAGTGGGCGCATTCCCGGCAATGGTGGGGCTGCATTTCCGGCAATGGTGGGGCTGCATTCCCGGCAATGGTGGGGCTGCATTCCCGGCAATGGTGGGGCTGCATTTCCGGCAATGGTGGGGCTGCATTTCCGGCAATGGTGGGGCTGCATTCCTGGCAATGGTGGGGCTGCATTCCTGGCAATGGTGGGGCTGCATTCCTGGCAATGGTGGGGCTGCATTCCTGGCAATGATGGGGCTGCATTCCTGGCAATGGTGGGGCTGCATTCCTGGCAATGGTGGGGCTGCATTCCTGGCAATGGTGGGGCTGCATTCCTGGCAATGGTGGGTGCTGCGTTCCTGGCAATTGTGGGTGCTGCGTTCCTGGCAATTGTGGGTCTGCAGATGGGCACTGACCCTTATTTTTCTTCACAGTTCTTTATTTAAATTTTTTTATTTTTTTTCCTGAAGCTTCCCTTTTAAAGTGAAGGTGCGTGTTATACGCCAATAAATACGGTGTATCCAAATAATACACTTGAGTTAATCTCTTCACCACACACAGCCACAAAGGCAAGAGAATTCTTGTTGGGCCGTGTATTAGTGCTTGGACGAACATACTTAGACCGAATTTTAATGGATCAAAGAATGTCAGGCAAAATGGTCGGCCCTCGCGCATTTTCAGTTCATCAAATCTGGCCCTCTTTGAAAAAAGTTTGGACATCCCTGGCCTAAGATATATATGGTTTACCTTCTTTGCAGTGACTTATGCTTCATTAGATCAGGTATCGATCCAACTATGAGTAAATGTCCTCCTGATGTATCACTCAGTTGGTTGAGAGGGAACGGGAATCTCCTTGTAATACATTAATCCTTGAAAGTTGTAATATTTAGCAGTTTGTGTTATCTGTATTTGTTAGCCAGGGAATGCCCAAAGACTATGTTCTGTACTTGTACAATATCATCTTCAATAAAAAGAAATAATAAAAAAAATTAGGCCTATAGCCTCTTTGCAGCCCTCTTTCTGTCTCTATTAAAAAAAAAAAACCCCAATAAGCGTATATTGATTGGTTTGCACACAACTTATACCATCTACAAACTATGGGCTATATACTGGATTTTTTATATATTTATTTATATTTTTCTGTTTCAATATTTTTATTGATTTTTTTTTTCAAAAATAGGGTCCACAGTGCAGGTGGAGAATATCAAGACATTAACAACAGGTATAAGAGAGAACTCATATATACCACCAGTTATTTCCGACACAAAGGGGTGCCATTCAACATAAAAGACAAAGGAACCCGTACTTTGCCACCACCCGCCGGTATGGACCGTGAGTATACATAATGTGCAACCACAAGTGGAAGCAACACAACTAAAAGAAAAGGGAAGTGAGAATCCAAGAAAGAAAAGGGGGAAGGGGGGGGGGGAGGGGAAATCAGAAGGAAGAGAAGACAAAGAAAGTAAAGGAACAAAAGAAGAGAAAGAAGGGAAGAAGAAAGAGACAAAGCAAAAGGCGAAAGAAGGACTATCCGAACGCCCGCCTCCATTCCTCAGTCAGCTTGAAGTTGGAGATACTTAATCCAAGGATCCCAAACATGGTCAAATTTAGCAGTCCTATCCTGCAGGATACTGACCAGCTTTTCGTTGAGCATGATCCATGTCAGCTTATGTTTCATAATAGCTAGATCTACCACTGGTTTCTTCCAAGCAGTCGCTATGGTGATTTTCACCGCAAGAAACATGAAGTGAATTAAAGTTTGAACATGCTTGGGAGCATCAGTGACAAGCTAGTTGAGAAGAACCACCTTAGAGTTTTTTAATTGTATTCATCTTTGTCACAGAATTGATTAGGGAGTGAACTCAAATCCAAAACCGGTGCACCTTGGTACAAGTCCACCATATGTGGAACATCGCACCCGGTTGACCACATCCTTGAAAACACAGAGAGGAAACCCCCTGGTACATCTTTGAGAGGTGATCTGGCACCAGGTACCATCTAGAAAGCACCTTATATCCTCCCTCTGCCAGGGCTGTGTTCTTGATACCCTTATATGTACGAGGAGACCACTTCCACCAGTCACTTGAATCAATCTCCTTCCCTAAGTCCTGCTCCCAAGCCTGCATATAAGGTAACTTCAAAGACGGATAAACAAACAATTTGTACAACATTGAGGTGCCCCTCTTCTAGGCCTCCCCCCCAGAAACATCTGGATTCAAAAGCATTTTTTTTAACTAGTAATGGGCGATCTTCGACTTGTAGTAGGACTGCGATATTGTGGCGGACATTCGGACACTAACTGGCACTTTTGGGGAACCAGTGACACTAATACAATGATCAGTGCTAAAAATATACACCCTCACTGTACTAATGACACTGACTGGGAACGGGTTAAACAGCTAGGGCAATCAAAGGGTTAAATGTGTGCCTAGCCAGTGTTTTGGCGTACTAGTACTGCAGTGCTTTTTCTAAGGGAAGTATTACATTTTATTCCCTGCTTTCTGGGGAGAGAAAATCTATTACTTCCCCGCTGACAAGACAGGGCACACACGTCCCAAAGAATAGAGCCCCCTCAAAAGCCAGGGCCCATAGTCAGTAGGCAATAGGCTACCCTGCAGTCCCCTCCAAAAGCCCCTGTCCTGGCTGGATCTGTCATAGTTGTTAACTGCAGTGCAGTTATCCTACATTCTTTACTTGAACCTTTTATGTTCTTTGAAGATGTTCATAAATTGCTTGATATACTGAGATATACTGAGATATACTGAGATAATTTATGTGTTATCATATGTGTCTATTTCACACAGATCGGTGGAAGGTGCTCAAATACATCTACATTATCATGTAATCCCGGGAAAGCGGCAGTGGACTGCGAATCACGACGATTTATATGGGTGTTGAGAATTACCTTATTTTTGAAGAGCTGATCTGTAAAACAAGTTATATTTTATGAATTTTTCAATCAGTTTTGTAGTCGATGTGTTTTATGAAATGACTGAACAATTTTAATGATGAGAACAATAAAATACATTTTTTTTTATAAATAGATTCCTGATGCTATGATGTTGCATTTCTGTCTTCCCCCGGGTACATTTAAACTCTTTTTTATGGTAGGTACTTTAGATGGCAGTCATATTAAAGCGGGAGTCCACCGGGACTCCGCGTTTTTTTTTTTTTTTTTAAAGCCAGCAGCTACAAATACTGCAGCTGCTGACTTTTAAATAGTGACACTTACCTGTCCAGCGCGCCCGCGATGTCGGCACCCGAAGCCGATCGCTCGCTCGTGCCGCCGCCATCTTGGGTATGGGAATCAGGAAATGGAGCCTTTCGGCTTCATTTCCCGGTTCCCTACTGCGCATGCGCGAGCCGCGCGGCGCAATCCGGACGGTCCCCGCTGCCTCTGGGAGCTGTGTGTTTCCCAGCAGGCAGCGGGGCACTTGCTGAACGGGGCGGGCGCTTGCGGAAAGGGGCGTAACGTACGCCCCTTTCCGCAGAGAGCTAGCCCGGAAGTGGGTGCAGTTACCTGGATTATCCAGGTAACTGCACCCCCCTCCCCCCTGAAAGGTGCCGATTGTGGCGCCGGAGGGGGGGGGGGATTCCGATGAGCGGAGGTCCATTTTAGGGTGGACCTCCGCTTTAAGTGTCTTTAGAGATCTAAGCTAAAGCTTTTGTGAGATGTTTTTAGATTGGATTTAAATATACTCATATGTTTTTGACCTGTAGTATCCCATTAAATCTTCCCTTACTACAGTCATTTATTGGTTCTGTTATTGTTACTTTACAGTGTCATCTAAATAAACTAAACTCTGACTTTTAACCACTTCAGCTTCAGAATGTTTACCCCCCCTTCATGACCAGGCCATTTTTGCAATGTGGCACTGCGTTACTTTAACTGACAATTGCGTGGGCCTGTGACGCTGTATCCAAATAAATGTCATTTTTTTCCCACAAATAGAGCTTTCTTTTGGTGGTATTTGATCACCACTGCAGTTTTTATTTTTTGCTCTATAAACAAAAAATGTCCAACAATTTTGAAAAAAAACAACAATATTTTTTACTTTCTGCTTTAAAACATTCCCAATAAAAAATGTATATTGATTACTGTGCACAAAAGTTACAGCGTCTACAAACTATGGTATATTTTTATTTATATTTTTACTAGTAATGGCGGCAATCAGTGACTTATAGCGGGACTGCAATATTGCGGCAGACAAATTGGACACCTAACTGACATGTCCCCTCGCGCTGCCTTTAAAATTAATCAGGCGGCTAAGCACCCGCTATTATAGCTTTTACCATGCAGGGAATTGTCGGCTGAAAAAAAAGATATCTGCATGATGCCTGCCATGATACCTGCCAGTGTGCCCATCACATGCTGCCAATGTGCCCATCAAATGCTGCCAGTGTGCCCATCAAATGCTGCCTGTGTGCCCTTTAAATGCGGTCATTGTGCCCTTGAATGCCCCCAGTGTGACCCTCAGTGTGCCCTTGAATGCCCCCAGTGTGACCACCGCCCGCTCACCCTGTCTTGGTGAGGCAGCGGGTGAGGGTGACGAGCAGGGTCCTTCGTCCTCATCTCCCATCCTCTCTTCCTGATAGGCGTCCAATAGCAGCGCCTGTCGTTTCAGCCAATCAGTTGACAGGTAACAGACCCGAGTACCTGATTGGTGGAGAGGCGGTTTCGTGTTAGAAAAGCAAATATTCATTTGCATTTCTAACACAGCTGAGTGATCTGTGAGTGCTCAGCATGGCGCTCGCAGGTTACCTTTTTTTGATGCCTATTAGAGCCTATGGCTCCAATCAGGTGCTTCAAAAACACCCCCTGCCCCTGTAATTCAGGTGCCCTGCACCCGAAAAGGGTCCTGAATAGGGGATGGCAGTGGCGGCCATAGATCGATTCATGCAATGCATGAATCTATCTATTGGGGATAGAGGGGGTGGCAGGAGAGAGGGAGCGGCGCCTGTGCACCCTTAATGTATGGGCCACTACTGCGGGCTTGATATAAATCTGTATCACACAAAAAAAGTTCCTTTGAAGAAAGCCAGAAGATAAAGTGTCCCAGCACCAGCCTCGGTGTGATAGATGAAACCACACACCACCACAGTGATCAACTAGTTCCCCTTACCGGACAGAGTGGATCCTCATGTTATAGAGAGGTCAAACTCGCCGAATAGACGTCAGATGGAACTCTCGATCCAAAAGTGCGGTAACCACTTCACATAAGGAAACTCCAAAGATACCCGTATCCTAAGGGCCACCATGTAGTCCTTCCAATCGCCAGCAATTAATCACACATCCACTCCCAACAGTAGAGTATTTCACCTCATAGAAGCATAAAAAGTACCATAGTGCAGTATGTACTGAAACCGATGGTTGCTTTTATTTTAAATTGCACACTCACGTGTATTCAGATATTAATATATTTGAGATCATTCAGTTATCTCCACTGAAAATCCAGGATGTCCTATGACGTCCTACAGGCGGGAAGTAGTTAAAAAAAAAAAAAAATTCCGGTCCATGACATTTCATCTTTAACAAAGTAAAACAGTAAATCAGAAAAGTGAGACACTCCCATATTATATCTTTGTGCTTATCCCCTGTAATACATCATACCAACTGACAACAGGAGCAGAGCAGGGAGAACCCCCATTGTATTATGCTAGTTACAGCTGAGGTTTAGGTATAGATATTTTTGCATAGTTACTCTGGTCTAGCTTGAATCAATGCAAGTGCATTGATTCATACAGTGCCTTCTACAATCTGGAAATCAGTGTAGTAGGCACCGCCAGGGCTTTTTTTCAGCGGGAACGTGGGGGAACACAGTTCCAGCACCTCCCGCACTGAATGTATGTAATAGCATGGGGTGTGGGGTATGCTGGAGGGTCTATTCATGTTGGCTGCTGGGGGATCTATTGTCACTGGTGGGGATCTGATTTTGTGTGAGGGTCTATTGTTGCTGATGGGTAATCTATTGTTGCTGCGGGGTTCTTATGTTGCTGGAAGGGATCTACTGTTGAGGGGGAGGTCTATTTTTACTGACTGCTGGACGATTTATTGATGCTGGCTGCTGGTAGATCTGTTGTTGCTGTTGGGGGGAAGTGTCTAATGTTGCTTGGGTGGATATTTTGTTACTGAGTGTGATATTTTGTTGTGGGTAGTTCACTGTTGCTGCAGGGAATCTGTTGTTGTTGGGGTGGAGTCCATTGTTGCTGGGGGGGTCTATTGTTGTGTGGGGATCTATTGCTGAGATTCTATTGTTGCTGGCTACAGGGGATCTATTTTACTGCTTTTCTTTTTATCACCAAAATGTTCCACACAAATGATTTAGTACCACAAAATGATACTTGGTTCTGTATTCTCTAAAAGGGGCAGTACTGGTAGGTGGGTAGGGGGTGGAATCAAGGGATGGTGGTCAGAGGGGGGTAGGGGGCAGAGACAAGGGGTGACTCAGACGGGGGGGGGGGAGTTCTTGCACCTATTCTCCAAGAAAAAAATCCCTGGGCACCGCTATCCAGAATCTAGTGCCAATCACTGTAGCTGTGGTGGTGGTAATTCATTGAGTTCCAGCTTCAATGGGAATCTGCCAGGGTTAAGCAGGACCAGAGTGACTATGCGAAAATATCCATACCTAAACCTCAGCTTCTTCAGTTATTTTTCTTTATTTTTTAGACCTGGCCAGCTACAAAATAATGGGGACTAGTAGTAGCTACAATAATGAAAACTGAAGTTTAATCTGCTTTAAACGTTACCCTCCCCGACTACTTTCTCCATTCGGTTGTCATTGCATACTGTGACAGAATGTCCAGCACCCGGCCAGCTTGGGTGCTTTTGTCAGTATACAGCTTCCTCCAGTCTGGACCCAGGAACCGAGTATTGTAGCTGAGCACCCAAGAACTAGATAACACTAGCTTAGGTGCAAACTGGAAATCAAACTGACTTTATTGTAAATTCACACAGATTATATACCATGCAAGATCAGGTAATAGTAGGGTTGCCACCTCATCCCTTTAAACCCAAACACATATGAATGACACAGGTTCTGAGGCTAATTTAATGCAGATAAGGCACCAAGTGAGTTTAATTACCACTTTAATATGTGTTCGGTTTTAAAGGGATGAGGTGGTGACCCTAGGTCAGTGATGGCGAACCTTGGCACTCCAGATGTTTTGGAACTACATTTCCCATGATGCTCATGCACTCTGCATTGTAGTAGAGCATCATGGGAAATGTAGTTCCAAAACATCTGGGGTGCCAAGGTTCGCCATCACTGCCCTAGGTAATACCCTGTTTCCTCTAAAATAAGACCTAGCGTGATTGTCGGCGATGGCTGCAATATAAGCCCTACCCCACAAATAAGCCCTACTCTGTTTCCCTGAAAATAAGACCTACAAGGACTTTAAGGGTTTATTTGGGAGGTAGGGCTTATATTGCAGCCATCACCGACAATCACGCTTAAGCCGCGTACACACGGGCGGACTGTCTGGCCAACTTAGTCCGTCGAAACACATTTCAGCGGACAGTCCGCTCGTGTGTGGGCTTCAGCGGACTTTTTCAGCGTGCAGTCTGGCCGACTAAGTATTTCGGAATTTCCGTAATACTGTCCGTCATACTTTGGTTTCAGCGGACAATCCGCTCGTGAGTAGGCTAGTTCGACGGACTAAGTATGGCGCATGCTCAGAAAGGATTTACACGGCGAAAGGTTGCATTGCTGTGTATTGGACTTCCTATTTCTAGTCCCGTCGTACGTGCTGTACACGTCATCGCGCAAACTTTCGACGGACTGTTTTGCATCCGTGTGTGGTCAAGTCCGTTCATTCGAAAGTAGGACGGACTGTCCGTCGGATTGTCTGAGGAACTAAGTTGGCCATACAGTCCGCCCGCGTGTACGCGGCTTAAGTCTTATTTTCGGGGAAACAGGGTAGCTTGATCACATTAACCTAGACCAGTGGTGGTGAACCTTGGCACTCCAAATGTTTTGGAACTACATTTCCCATGATATTCATGCACTCTGCAGTGTAGTTGAGCATCATGGGAAATGTACCAAAACACCTGGGTTGCCAAGGTTCACCATCACTGACCTAGACAATTATCACATCTAAGGAACAGCCAACATAAACAGTATGCTAATCCAGATCTAGCAACTAAGAGCTGACAATGATCTAATTAACATGAACTAATTAACAAATAGTCACTTAAACAAGCCTAGGTGCCCAGACCATCAGACACCAATCTTATGACTGAAAGGGATTGGCCAGGGACAGTAAGGCTGAGAAGAAAGGATGTTGTGAGAAGATAGATGAAAGATGATGCTGGATTCCTGCAGCCAGAAAGTGAAATTGTTTTCCACAGCTTCTAATGCATACTGTGAGAAGCTTACAGTGTGCCGATAATCGGAGTAAGCCTTTCACTGCCAGAAGAGTTTGGAGTACATTGGGAAAATCTGACAAGCTGGCTTTTAGTTGTCAGACGGAAGTGGTCCGGCAGCTGTACAGCCACCTGATTGCATTAATGCACCCCCAGTTCTTTTGCCCTCCTCCCTGCATTACTATTCCCTCATTGCGTTTCACACTCATAGGACCGATGTAGCATTGCTAATTCATTAGACTAAGTATACAATTCACCAAGATGCAACATAGGATGAAAAAAAAAAGTATTAAAATGACAGGTTTTTTTTATGATGCACTGTGCGTTAAGAAACTAAGATAAACCCATGGTGAGCTATAAATCGGTTAATGAATCACAGACTTTTCAGTGACTGATCCCTTCCCATAGATAACCATTAGTCTGGGATCTTCACGGTAGGCCTTCTTGGGTGGGATCTGTAAAATGTTGAGGTTTCCCCCTGGTATTCCACCGCTCATCCTAACCACATCTGGGCCACCGGGCTCTGTCAGATTCTCAATGGGCTAAAGTCAATTATCTGTCTTTTGCTTTCCTCGCCAAGGGAGATGGCAAGCAAAGCAAAAAAAAAAATCTGAGGCTTTTTGCATATTAATCATGCAGGAGCAGAAATGGGGTTAACATATTTCCAGAGGGTACAGGAAACATAAATCCTGTTATGTGATAATCATTTATTCCCTTCATGAATGACTTCAATAAACAGTAGGAGAATGCAGACTGACACATCAGCTCTATTTCTTCCTCCACGTCTAGAACAGGCTCCGGGAAAATGGTCTAGTTTACTGTACTGGTGGTCACGGTGAGCCCACGTACAGATATGGACAGAGTAGACCATAACAGCCACAATTTTTGCAGCTGACAGCTCTTGTATAATAATTTGCCATTAAAAAAAATGTATATATATATATATATATATATATATATATATATATATATATATATATATATATATATGCTTTTATTTTATTTTTTTTATCCTTTGGTGTGCCTTGGTGCTGGACAACATGGAAGAGATCAAAGATCAACGGGCTCCGGCGCCTTTTTAACCACTTCAGCCCCAGACGTATTTACCCCCTTCCTGACATGAGCATTTTTTGCGATTCGGCACTGCAACACTTTAGCTGACAATTACTCTGTCGTGCGACGTTGTACCCAAACAAAATTGACGTCCTTTTTTCCCTACAAATAGATCTTCCTTTTGGTGGTATTTGATCACTTCTGCGGTTTTTATTTTTTGCACTATAAACAAAAAAAGAGCAACAATTAAAAAAAAAATTCAGTATTTTTTACTTTTTGCTATAATAAATGTCCCCCAAAAAGTATATAAAAAAACAAATGTCTTTCTCAGTTTAGGCCGATATATATTCTTCTATATATTTTTGGTAAAAAAAAAATTGCAATAAGCGTATATTGATTGGTTTGTGCAAAAGTTACAGCATCTACAAAATAGGGGATAGATTTATGGAATTTTTATTATTAAGGCCGGCGACCTGCGATTTTTATCGTGACTGCGACATTATGGCAAACACAGATATTTATACAGCGATCAGTGCTATGAAAATGCACTGATTACTGTCTAAATGACACTGGCAGGGAAGGGGTTAACACTAGGGGGCGATCAAGGAGTAAAGTGTGCCCTAAGGAGTGATTCTAACTGTGGGGTGGATGGGCTACCACTGACATGACAGTGATCACTGCTCCCGATGACAGGGAGCAATGGATCTTTGTCATGTCACTGGGCAGAACAGGGAAATGCCTTGTTTACAAAGGCATCTCCGCATTCTGCCTCTCCTCACCACAATTGCAGGCCGCCGGCGAACATCGAGTTCCCAGGACCTGTGGGTATGTTCCTGCGGCTTGCGGCGGGTGCCCGATAGGCGGCAAATTCAAAGGGACGTACAGGTATGCCCATTTGCCTGCCTGTGCCATTCTGCCAACGTACATCTGTGTGCGGCGGTCAACAAGCGGTTAAAAAAACAAACTATCAAGCCCCAAAAAAACAATGTCATGAAATTGTCACAGTGGTGCCCTCTGCCTCCCGCCCACAGTAGAGTCCTGTGTCCTCCCACAGTAGTGTCCTATGCCCCCAAAGCAGTGTCCCGTGCCCCCACAGTAGTGTACTATGCCCCCCGAGATAGTGTCCTGTGCCCCCCCAAAACAGTGTCCTCCAAAGCAGTGTCCTTTGCCCCCCCCCCCAGCAGTGTCACATATCCGCCACAGTAGTCCATAGTGACCTTTGCCCCTCAAAGCAATTTCTTGTGTTCCCTACAGTAGTGTCCTTGCACAGTAATGATTTAACTTTCATATTCACATTCTGGTGATTGGTGGGTAAAAGTCTCCTGTGTCTTGAAAAGTAACTTGGGCAGCTCCAGCTTCCACCCTCCATCCTGAGCTGTGCTGCCTCCCACTCTCCGCTCTGACATGAGGATGAGAGTGGCAAAGTAGGCTGGTTGGAAGGAGCAGCACCTAGCCTGCGTCAGCAAAGCAGGGCACGGTCACGATCTACCTGCCACCTGCCTACGGTCAACGGGTAGATCGCGATCAACGGGTTGCCGTTCTACAGTATTCTCTTTGCAGCTGCTTCCCATCCACAAACACTCCAGCAATGGCTGCATGACATTTCTCAGAGTGGGTTTCTTGATGGTGACAACTTTATCTTATTATTATATAGAGGTTTATAGTGTGGCAACAGTTTGCACAGCCCTTTACAAAATAAAGGGAGACAGTACAGTTACAAAACAATTGAAGACAAGAGGGTTGGAAGGGTCCTGCTTATGCAAACCTACAATCTAAGTGATGCCAGAGCACAAATTGAACACAGTAGCAGAGAGTTATCACCCTATAACAGGACAGGCACCTTTGACCAGCAGCATTGTCTGTCAGGGGGGAGGGGAGTGTTGGATGGACTAGCAGATTTAATACACTAACATTCTGAAGCTAAACTCCAGCTAACACTTTAAAAGCAGTTACAGCAACAGTTTTTTTCCTTTTGAGATAAAGGTTTTACATAACTAGATAAAAGCTAATCATTGTAAGCACCCCTTCCAGTGTTGAATGGTTTGTCTTATCCCTGTAACTGATACATTTTGCAAGACAGTTTGTTCTTTTGAAAAACAACAGACTTATTGGCCAGGTTGCCAGGGGAAAATAGAAGAAAGAAAGCCTAAAGAAGAAAACTAATGCAGCCCTCACATATAAGAATTGGTAAGCTGCAATATAATAAATGTTTGCTTATGGGTTTAATACTGCTTTAAGTCTAAAAGGCGGAACTCGAGACTGTATTACTTACCCTAACTCCAGCTCTCCTGGAAGCTTTGGCCTGTAGACACTCTCTTGGTGTCATCGTTTAAAATGTGAACTATTGATCCTTTTCTGTGTCTTTAACACGGGGCAAAAGGGGCAGCTCCCAAAGGCCTGGGGTCATGTCCTCCCCTCATCTGACTCCTCCCCCTTTCCCCTCCTCGACTCCTCCCCAAATCTCCTAATGCCCCATACACACAAGTGGATTTTCCGTCTGAAAAAACTTGGATGGTTTTTCCGACGGAATTCCGCTCAAGCTTGGCTTCCATACACAGGGTCACATAAAAGTTCTCTGAACTTTCAACCGTCAAGAACGTGGTGATGTACAACACTACGAAGAGCCAAGAAAATGAAGTTCAATGCTTCCGAGCATGCGTCGAATTGTTTCCGAACATGCGTCGGAATTTGCGTGTCGGAATTTGTACAGACAATCGGAATTTCCGATCGGAAATTTTTCTGACCGAAAAATAGAGAACCTGCTCTCAAGCTTTTGCTGGTTGGAATTCTGCCAGCAAATATCTGATGGAGCATACACACTGTCAGAATTTCTGACCAAAAGCTCACATCAGACTTTTGCTGGCAGAATTTCTGATTGTGTGTATGGGGCTTAAGTCTTGCCAAGTAAAGAGCCCACCTGGATGATGCTCACTGCGGCTCCCTGATCTTCTCTCCAGGATGGACTTCAGCTAGGCCGGTCTGTTTGAATGCATTGAGGACCTGAATGCGGCATTGGTGGCTGGTCATTTATTGAGGGTCCCCCATGACAGTGGGGTATATACAGAAGTAAAATTATGGTTTTGAGAACTTTACAGTGGCCTCCCCCCATCATTTATTATTAATATTAGTATTATTGATTATTGCTCTGTATTTATTTCTCATCACATGAAATCACTTCCCCCATCAGTGAGCAATAATGATGTGCAGTAACCTCTAGCAACCAATCAGTTAGCAGTAATGATGTGCAGTGACCTCTAGAAACCAATCAGTGAGCAGTAATAATAAATAGTAACATATAGCAACCAACCTGTGAGTAGTAAAAAATTGCAGTAACCTCTTGCAACCAATCAATGAGTGGTAATGACGTGCAGTAACATCTAGCAACCAATCAGTGGCGGTAAAGATGTGCAGGAGCCTCAAGCAACTTACATTATGAAACTTTTTTATATTAAGTCTATGAGGTTGATTTACTAAAGGCAGATTGTACAGTTTCTCCACTCTGCAAGTGCAGTTGCTCCAGAGCTTAGTAAATTAGGTAAACCTTCATGATTCACCAATCATGTGCAAGGAAAATTAGAAAAACAGCATTTTTGCTTGCACATGGTTGGATGATGGAAGTCAGCAGTGCATCTGCTCATTTACTAAGCTCTGGAGCAACTACACTTACAAAGTGCAACTGCACAGTCTATTTAACTTTAGTAATGTAACCCTTATGGACGTATCGAAAAAAAGGTTTATTAATGTAAACATAAAGAACTGGTCCAAACTCACAGATTAGTCCAGGCTCACTGATTAGTTGCTAGAGGGTCCTGCACATCCTTACTGCTCACTGATTGGTTTCTAAAGGTTACTGCACATCATTAGCGCTCACTGAATGGTTACTAAAGTGTACAGTCTATTTGCCTTTAGTAAATCAACCCCTATGTGTGTGTTTGCTTGTTTTTTGGGATGTTGAGGTGGAGAGCGAAATTGCATGGGGGGGTGGGACAAAAAAAGTTTGGCCATGGACCAATCAGATGGGGGGGGGGGGGCAAGCATGGGGCTGCAACTGTGAGCGACTTAGAAGGGGGGCTGTGGAGAAATAGTCACACCGCTGGAGGGAGCATGCTGGAGTGCAGAAGAAGGTATTTCTCCTTATTCTGGCAATAGAACAAGCATATAACCCCAGTGAGGTTCACTGCAAGTATTTTATTTTTGTGCCCGGAGTTGTGCTCAGGGGCGGACTGACCATTTGGCTACTCGGGCACAGCCCGAGGGCCCCGGGCCACTAGGGGGCCCCATCAGGGTTGCCAGCATCTGTAAAACCAGGGACAGTATGTAAAAATCTGTGTTTTTTTTTACATCTGTCTCTGAAATGTCCCTTACCGACATCCTTTTGGTCTAAAAATCCTGAGATTATAGCTGCCCCAACTCTCCAGTACCTTCTCAGCCAATAGAAACATGTCTGTGTATACTGTGTGTACATGTATGTGTATACTATGTGATTGTATACTGTGTGTGTGTATACTGTGTGGCCCCATAATCTCTTATTGCCTGGAGGGCCCATAATCTCCTATTGCCGGGGGGCCCCAAAATCTCCTATTGTCCGGGGGCCCCATGAGTTGTCAGTCCGCCCCTGGTTGTGCTTTACGCTTTCTACATGGTAGAGGTAAATACCAGCTAATACCTCTCTAAAACTTTAAAAATGGGTCCTTTTCTTTAAGCTGTTAAAATTGACATCAATACCTGAAAGCCAATTTAAAAGACTTAGGCCCCTTTCACACTGACGTCCCGTTCAGGCCCGCCTGTCAGTTTTTCAGGCGGACCTGAACGGGTGCTCCATAGAGCTCTATGGAGCGTCGGATGTCAGCGGTGACAAGTCCGCTGACATCCGACCCGCTCCGATCCGAAAAAGTGTAACGGAGGAAAAAGCTATTTTTCCATCCGTCTGCGGATCGAATTGGGTGACGACGGGCACTGCAGTCCATCGTCATCCGATCTCCCATAGGGGAGAGCGGCGCTGTGACAGGTCCGTCCCTGCGCAGTGTGCAGAGACAGACCTGTCATCTCCCTGCTCAGCGGGGATCGACGGAGTGATCCCCGCTGAGCAAACGGATATCCACGGGGCGGATCAGAACTGATCCGCCCCGTGTGAAAGGACCCTTAAGTTTCCCTTTAAGCCTCAACCTTTGTTAATAGCATGTCTCTATGAATAGCATAACTTTATACACAAGAAAACATTGCGCAATATGAGAAGGTTTTCCTATTATGAAAATGTCATAGTTCATAAGTAATTGGAAAGACATTTTTTAGACTAAGCATTGTAAGTCAGGGATAACCCCGGATCTGATAGTCTTATGATAGAATTTTAATTAGGTTATATAAATTCCACATAACTGTCATTTTCCCGATTCTGCTAAAGGGGGTTAGAAACCTATAGTATTTCCATTGTATTTGTTTTGTCATTATTCCAAGAGTGCATGCTACCTGCTGACATTTGTTATATAATTGCAGAGTATGCATTTTTAACAAGCCAACAATCTGCATATTTAAAGAGTTGGTCCATCCAAATGTTATATTTCAATCCCAACTCGGCAGAACAGGGGCTTTGACATTTTTAACCTTTAATATTTTTCGTTTCTGTTAAACTTTTAACAATACTGTTTTGTTGCTTATTTAGCTGTTTGTAAGCCCCACTGCATCATTAGCCACATAATGTAGCGAGAGCTGCACTTCAGGCACCCAGCTGTATCGGTACATTCACTATTACAGACGACAGTTCCATTGCTGTGTCTCCGTACCCTGCCATTCAGTGGTGGCCCATCCATAGGGGGCTCCCGGGTGCCGCCCCCGCCCCCCAAAAAAAAGTAAAAAAAAATGCTATTTAACTACTTAAGCCCTGGACCAATTTGCAGCCAAAGGACCAAGGCCCTTTTTGCGATTCGGTAGTCTTTAACTGACAATTGCGCGGTCGTGCGACGTGGCTCCCAAACAAAATTGGCGTCCTTTTTTCCCCACAAATAGAGCTTTGTTTTGATGATATTTAATCACCTCTGCATTTTTTATTTTTTGCGCTATAAACAAAAATAGAGCGATCATTTTGAAAAAAATTCTATATTTTTTACTTTTTGCTATGATAAATATCCCCAAAAAATATATATATAAAAAAATTTTTTTTACCTCAGTTTAGGTCGATACATATTCTACTACATATTTTTGGTAAAAAAAAAAATCGCAATTAGCGATTATTGATTAGTTTGCGCAAAAGTTGTAGCGTTTACAAAATAGGGGATAGTTTTATAGCATTTTTTTTTTTTTTTTACTAGGGGGCATGGCCTGGCATGCGACGTCACTGATCGTCTTTCCCTATAACAGGGAACAGACGATCGGTGACAGCCACAGTAGGAAGCATGGGGAGAGGTTTGTTTACACAGACCTCTCCTTGTTCTTCAGCTCTGTGACCTGATCACGAGACACAAGCGGCGATCGGGTCCGCTGGTCCTGCGGCCACGGTCACGGAGCTCAGGACCGGGTCGGGAGCGTGCAGCCCACAGCTGGGCACTTAAAGAGCCACGTACAGGTACGCGATTGTGCCCAGCCGTGCCATTCTGCCAACGTAAATGTGCAGGAGGCGGTACTTAAGCAGTTAAACATGTCCCTTTAAGAATTTTTTTTTTTTTAAAAAGGTCCTTATGTGTACTGTGTCCCGGAAGCGAATCGGAGGAGTTAAAGTGTTATTTATTATTGGCCTTGGAGTTATTGCTTTGACATTATTTTTCTGGTTGAATAATGATGTGATTTTGTATATTTTCTATATTTTTGGATGCATAGAATCTACTTTTTGGTTCAGTTCTATTGGCAGATAGCATGTGTAATTGTATTTGTTTTCTTTTTTTTAATGAACAATTTAAAAAATTGTGTAGAATAATACTTGGCTATGTGTTTTACTTCAAATGTTTGGGAGTTACACTTTAAAAAATACAATGTAAATTTAACAAGGGACACCAACATTGTTGTATCCTTGATCTTAAATACTACGGGATAATGGTGTTGTGGTAACTTGCCCAAATAAAAAAACCAAAACATACTAATATTATTCTTGATATCACTAGAAAAAAAAAGCCAAAATTTGTTTGCAATAACTCCATCAGTATCACAAGCAAAGCAGCTTCATTATTATCCCATTAAAGAAGAAGAGAATGTGCGCTGCATTTCAAGATTTCATAATTTGCCACGTCACAAATGTTAATTCTCAATTATGACTGCTAGTTTACAAGACCGACCTCTTCCGGCTCGTCCTTGCTTCCGAGCATGCGTGTTTGTACTTTGGACTTTTGTCCGGCGGACTTGTGTACACACGCTCGGAAAATCTGACAACAGACATTTGTCCGAGGAAATTTTGAAAACCTTCTATCCAACATTTGTTGGCGGAAAGGCCGACAACAATTGTCCAATGGAGCATAGTCGGAAAGTCAGATCGTGTGTACGCGGCTTAGCTCTAAAAGAGAAAGTGGTGTCACGCCGCCGGTTGTGATTTCTGGCAAAGTTAGCTAGATAACGGTTGTCCACCAAGGAGAGCGCTTCTCCTCATGGACACTCGATGCGGGAGGAGCCACCAACGCCACTGTGGGACCCCAGAAGAGGAGAACCGAGGCCACTCTGTGCAAAACGAACTGCACAGTGGAGATTTAACACTGGCAGGGGTGCTAAAAATGTGTGCTGTAACTGATTATAAAGTGCAGTGGCGGCCCATTCATAGAGGGTGCACGGGCACTGCCTCCCCTATCCATGCGTCTGGCCCACTGATCTACATATCAGTGGCGCCGAACCATGGATTTCAATTTGGGAGGGTGTTTTTTTGAAGCACTTGATTAGAGCCAGAGCCGCTAATAGGCTTCAAAAACGGGTGGCCTCGGAGCCCAGAGCATTGCGCTCTGAGGTCACCCAGTTGTGTGACCATAGCAAATACATTTTTGCTATTTTCACACTAAAGTTCCAACCCGCCAATCAGGAGGCAGGTCTGTGAGACTTGTTTCCCAATTGGCCAAAGCGCCAGCCGATCCTATTGAATACCTAGCGCTTTGGCGGAGACACAAAGCAGATGAAGTCGCTGGAGGAGCGGACACTGAAGCTGCCGCAGACGCTACCAGCACTCCAGGAGAGGAGGAGAGGACACCACAGCCCCGCAGGTAAGTCCCGGACTGTCCGGGGGGGGGGGGGTGTTTCACGTGCCACGCACTGGGAGAGGGGTTTGAGAATTGTTTCAATGCTGTGCCACGCCGCCAGAGGGGGGTGTTCTTTGTTTGTTGCACCCCCCCAAAAGAAGAACCTACCAGCTGCCAATGATAAAGTGTGAGCTGAAGTTTGGCTTCAATTTGCTAGTGTATCTAAATTTACTAATACATTTAGCACTACCTTCCAACTCAGCCTGACAATGTCAATGCTGCTGTCTGCTGTGCCTCCTGTGCTCATTCCACCAGGTGTGTTACTAGACAGATCACTAGGTGAAAACAAAGTATAAAAAGCCAAAGAAAACCAATGCAGCCACCACATCTAATGATTGGTAAGTTGCAATATACTAAATTTTTGGTTTGGGGTTTAATACCACTTTAAGGTGTCTATTTAAAAATGTTTTCACACAACGTTTATCCAAAATGTATACCTTTTTTTAATCAGATTTAATTAGCAAAAAATGTGAATCCTGGGTTAAAGTTGTGTGAATCTTGTGTGAAAATATTTCTAAAAAAGACCCCCAAGAATTTTTCACATTTTGGTATTCATTTTGTCATGATTAGGCCCTGTGGTATGACATTTCTTACCTTTAAAGAACCTTTTCTTCTGTTGATGACAAATATCCTTTCCTCTACATGAAAGATGATGGCCCTTTGTCCTTTGCACAGTCCTGGCGACAAAAAGCTAATCTCCCAAATCTTTATATTGTCCTTGGATATATTTATACATTTTAATTAGATCACCTGCAAGGCGTCTCTTTTCCAAACTGAACAAGCTTAATTTTGAAAGCTTTCATTAGAAGTGAGAACTCTTATCATCTTTATTAATGTGGTTGTCTCCTTTTGAATCTACAATGTCCTTCTTCTAGTGTGGTGCCCACAATTCTACATTCGTTCATTACTCATACACGTGAATTATTATATAGGGGCAATACTATACTACTATCATATGTCTTAACATACGTCCCAACTTTTTGTGATGGGAATGAGGGACACCTATCAGCAAAAGTATGCAGGCATAGGACACACCCCTGGTCATGCCCCTTAAAGAGGAAGTAAACCCTGATCGCATAGTAGTCCATTATGTGTCACTTACCTGACACAAAAGCCAGTGATGTCACAGCTGTCCCCTTGTGTACGGAGCGTCCATCTTCTTCCGGGTATCGCTGCTCCGGCCACTCACATCGCCGGAGCAGCGATGACGTCATTCCCGCGCATGCGCATGGGAGCCGCCACTAACAGCATATCGTCGTTAGCAGAGGCATGCTCAGTGTGCCTGCGCACCGCTGTCTACGGTGCATGTGCCATAGACAGCGGTGCCTGTCTTTTTGTAAATATCTCCTAAACTGTGTAGGTTTAGGAGATATTTCTTGGACCTACAGGTAGGCCTTAATCTAGGCTTACCTGTAGGTCAAAGTGGTTTGTAATGGTTTACAACCACTTTAAAGGGGAATTGTACAACAAAACAAGATTGGTTAAACTCACAAGTCCTTTTTTATACCACTGCCATTCCTTTATATTGGCTTTTGGAATTTACAAATGCAGCGATTTAAAAATCAGATGAAAGGTTTAGCTCTGGAGAACACTTTTGGAAAGATAAAAAGTGCAGTTTATATACATCTATATAGATCAGACCAAAATGAGGGACAATTCAGGAGGAACGAGGGACAGAGGGACATTACTCCAAACAGTGGCGTAACTAGAACCTTCAGGGCCCCGATGCAGGAAACCTTGGAGGGCCCCCCCCCCCCTGACCTCCGAACAGGGCTCTTTTCTCAGAGTCCGATCGTGGAACACCAGGGCCCAGTCCTAAGTGGGTGGCCGCATATAAAGGAACCGATTTAAAAAACATCAATTAAAACCACTGTACCATCAAGCGCCACCACTGTACCATCAAATGTCACCACTGTGCCCATCAAACTCTGCCGCTGTGCCCATCATCAAATGCCACCGCTGTGCCCATCAAATGCTGCCAGTGTACCCAACAAATGCTGCCACTGTGCCCATCAAATGCTGTTGGTGTGCCCATCAAATGCTGCCACTGTGAATCCCCACCACCCGCTCGCTGTCTGCCCGCCACTTACCCTGTCTGGGTGGGGCAGCGGGTAACGGCCATGAGCGGGGTCCTCCATTCATCTCCTGCCATCCTCATCTCCTGTCCTCTCCTCCTGATAGGCGTCCAATAGCGGAGCCTATCGCTTCAGCCAATCAGGTGATGGGTAACAGACCCGCACACCTGATTGGTGGAGAGGTGGTTCAGTGTTAGGAAAGTGAATATTAATTCACTTTTCTAACACACCTGGGTAGACTGTGAGCGTCAAGCATGGCGCTCGCAGTTCACCTATTTTGAAGCCTATTAGAGACCATGGCTCTAATCAGGTGCTGCAAAAACACCCCCCGCCGCTGTAATTTAGGCGCCCGACACCCCAAAAGGGACCAGACACCTAAATATGGGGGTGCCAGCGGTGGCTATGGATAGATTCATGCTATGCTATGCATGAATCTATCCATTGGTCATAGAGGGGGTGGCTGGAGCGAGTGGCACCTGTGCACCCTTTTGGATGCACCGCCACTGATAAACACATGCACATTCACATACATACATATATGCACACTCACATACATGCGCACACACACATGCATACATACACATACATATATGAACACACACACACACACACACACACACATACATGCTCACACACATACATGCTTACACACACACACACACACATGCTCACACACACACACATACATGCTCACACACATACAAGCATGCTCACACACACACATACAAGCATGCTCACACACACACATACAAGCATGCTCAAACACGCACATACAAGCATGCTCACACACACACACATACAAGCATGCTCACACACACACATACAAGCATGCTCACACGCATACATACAAGCATGCTCACACACACACGCACATACAAGCATGCTCACACACACACATACAAGCATGCTCACACACACATACATACAAGCATGCTCACACACACACGCACATACATGCATGCTCACACACACACATACATGCATGCTCACACACACACATACATGCATGCTCACACACACACATACATGCTCACACACATACATGCATGCTCACACACACACACATACATGCTCACACACGCACATACATGCATGCTCACACGCGCACATACAAGCATGCTCACACGCACACATACAAGCATGCTCACACGCACACATACAAGCATGCTCACACACACATACATACAAGCATGCTCACACACACATACATACAAGCATGCTCACACACACATACATACAAGCATGCTCACACACACATACATACAAGCATGCTCACACACACATACATACAAGCATGCTCACACACGCACATACATGCATGCTCACACACGCACATACAAGCATGCTCACACGCACATACATACAAGCATGCTTGCTCACACGCACATACATACAAGCATGCTCACACACACACGCACATACAAGCATGCTCACACACACACACATACACACACACACACATACAAGCATGCTCACACACACACACGCACATACAAGCATGCTCCTCCATGCTCACACACACATACATACACACATACATACAAGCATGCTCACACACACACACATACAAGCATGCTCACACACACACATACATACAAGCATGCTCACACACACACACACATACAAGCATGCTCACACACACACATACATACAAGCATGCTCACACACACACACACATACAAGCATGCTCACACACACACACACATACAAGCATGCTCACACACACACACACACACACACACATAAACACAAATGCAGTAGCTAGTCTTATAAAAAAAAAAAAACGGCAGACATTTACAGTACCTTGGCTCTTCCTGCCGGGTACTGCACTGTAGGGGGAGACAAAGAGCACACACTTTACCCTAACGTGAGGAGCTCCCGCACAGAGCCGATTTCAGTTCGGCTGATGATAGAGGAGCTCCTCTCAGCCTCCCCTCCTACGGAAGAGTACAGGGGGCCTGAGGGCCCCCTACAGCAAGGGGCCCGGTCGCCATGGCGATCTTGGCGACCCCTATAATTCCGCCACTGACTCCAAATCAGGGACAGTCCCTCGAAATCAGGGATAGTTGGGAGCTATGGTCTTTATCTTTCTTTTTCTGGATCTTGAAATATCACTGCTTTTTGCAGCTATCTCATGGCATTGCGTGGCAGTTTACTATTTAAAGTGGTTGTAAACCCTGACATATACCCAGTGAAGTGACTGGCTTCAAGTGATACACAGAGATTAACCTCCCTGGCGGTACGATTATTTCGGATTTTAGGTGCTAAAAGCGGTACCATTATTTTGCATGAAAATTTGGCGTTTTATATTGTAGTCCTGTAATTCTTAGGAATAACTCTCTTAAAGAGGAAGTAAACCCTGATGAGTTTACTTCCTCTTTTTTTTCCTGCAAAGGTAAAGCATAATGGACTACTATGCATCGCATAGTAGCCCATTATGTGTCACTTACCTGACACAGGAGCCAGCGAAGTCGCCGCTGTCCCCTGTAGTCCGCCGCATCCATCTTGCTGGTGGCGTCTCGCAGCTCCGCCGCTGTCATTCGGCGAAGCCGCGATTACGTCACTCCCGCGCATGCGCACGGGAATCGACAAATGCGGCAGCTCCATTCTTGGAACTGCCGCGTTCAGTGCGCCTGCGTGCCGCTGTCTACGGCGCATGCGCCGTAGACAGCGGTGCCCGTTTTCGGGCAAATATCTCCTAAACCATATAGGTTTAGGAGATATTGCTTGGACCTACAGGTAAGCCTTAATCTAGGCTTACCTGTAGGTCAAAGTGGTTTGTAAGGGTTTACAACCACTTTAAATCTGTCCAAACCAGAGTCTAGCAGACATCCCGGGTATGATAAAGTTTGAAAAATGAAATCATAAATTATAATATAATAAATAACTATAAATAATTGTACCAAATAATAATATAACAATAATAAAAATTATTCAATAATGTAATCAAATCAAAAACACTGAAATTTGCTCAGTTGCAGAATTGTCACTGTCATTACTTTTCAGTATTTGATGACGGATCTCCCCACAAATCGCTATCGCTCAATTCTGTGAGTGATTCCAATTTATTATCGCTGTTTTCTAGCTGGTCTAAAACCATTTTTGATGTAAAGTGACAGTTTAGTTGCTATGGACAATCTCCAGTTTCCAGGCATAAAGAACAGTTTTTAGTATATAAAACTGCATGCAGGACACTGGGCAGACCACTAGGGACAAAGGGGATGTGAAATATTTACATACAGCAATGTAATCTGTAAGATTACATTATACTGTATGTATACTGTGTGTTTCACTTTTTGAATTTGGCGCCGATCTCCGTCCCCGTGCGTCGCAACGCTCGCAGGGCACGGATAGCTCGTACAGCGGGGAGACAACGCTGGATCCGAGGGAGAAGGTAAGTAAACCTCCTCCTGGATCCAGCGATGCGGTCCCGAGTCTGGCTCGGGGTTACCGCTAATGGTACAAAAATTCCACCCCGAGCCAGACTCGGGAAGACCGTCAGGGGGGTTAAAGAGGAACTGCAGTCTGCTCTCATAATTTGTAATAAACACATCTTTTGCCATTCTGAAGCTTTCCCCCAACTACTTTGCATATTATTTTATATATACTGTGATTCTGTAATTGCCAAATATGCTGCAGAAATCTCCCTCCACTAAGTCTGGCTGCAGCCATTTTAACTGTGGGCAGCCAAAGCTGCTGCCTGTTCACTTCCTGGATTTACACAGACACACAAAGGCACAACTCCAGCTCTGCAGCCCTGCAGCTCTCATTTGCCCTCTTATGACTTATCCCCCTCCCTTCCTAGCAAACTCTCACAAGAGTGAGGGAGAGAGCTGTGCATGATGTCATAAGCCTAGGCTAATGACCAGACAAGAAACAGGAAGTGGGCTGTATAAGGTATTTACTGGCAGAAAAAATGTTCTACTATCCAAAGTTAAAACAACAAGGACAGAAGATTTAATAGGTGGAAAGTTGAAAAAAAATGACTGAAAGTCTGCTTTAAACATATCCCCCTGCATAAATTGTACCTGCTAATCTGCATCCTTCTCTCCTCCAAAGCTGTTCAAACTACATAACTTACACAGCTTTTCTTAGCTTCAGAAGGCAGAGGGTGAGGATCTGATATCACACACTGCACAACACAGAGATAAGTGTAATCTGAGATCTGAGTGAAGGGAATGAACACACCCCTCTTCACTCTCATAGAAAAGCATACATAGCCAAGGCTGTCAGTCGCCTGCTGTTTGCTGGGGTGAGAGGGGGTATATCCTGGGATTACTCGGTGTAGGAGTAGACTGTCAGGAGTGAGATAGCCAGTTGGCAAACACTACAAAAGATATAAAGGAGAAAGGGGTTAATATTAACCTCTTACTTTCTCAATTTTAGGCAACCTAACAGGTTCTCTTTATAGCTTTCCTCCACTGCTTCCTATAGTGTTTAACTTATTTGTGCTTCCCTGTCAAAGCCCTGATTAAGTTTGTGTCCGACTTTCTATAGTGTCTCCTCCCGCGGATATGGGAGGTATAGCTCCCCCCATGGATGTTTCTGAGCCATCAACACAGATTGCAGCTAGGAGACCTGAAACCGACCTGAAAATCTTCGGCCCTCTGGAGGTGGAGATGGTGTCTATATCCCAAGGCGAGGGTCCTATGTGGCACCCTATCAGGGGGACCTAAACCAGGGGAGACATCCCTCCAACTCCAGGGGTAAAGGTTCTAAATCTAGGAATAGACAACGGCAACATGAAGGCACCAGAAATCAATATCATATAGATGGATATGAAAGTTCACCAAGGAATTGGTATAACAACAGAAATCCACGGGAGGAGACACTTTCTTTTGCCAATTAAAAACAGAATTTACTTTTATAATCGTTTATGTCTCGATTATATTTTTTATGTTTTTTTATTTCTCTGGTCAAGTTCCTCTTTTTCTAGATGATTTTGCAGACTGGTTTATCTTTGAGATCTCTGATATCCTTATCAATGACTGTCAGCCTTACTCATTTTCTATCCACCAGGAAGCCAAGAAATGTAATTCCTGCCTCATTAAAATACCGGAACCATGGTTCCAACTCAATATCACCCTGCTGGGGATGCATATCCCAGCGCACACCCCTTGGGACCATATGTTCTTTGATATATTGTTCCAAGAATGCAATATCCCATTGAAGGCGTAACTCTGTCACCATCAGGTTTTTTAAGCCTGAGAAAAAGACCACTTATTTCAGTGTCTGTACTAGTAGTGACAAAGACTCCTTCTGTATTAAAGGACCCAGAGGTCCTTTATTCAAAAAAATCCATGATCAAATGGAAAGGAGGTAGCTGCAAACAACAAATGTGTCAGGATATAAATGTATATAAAACATAAAATTCTGGGGGGGGCGTGGCCTGGACAGCAATGGAGTAGGACCCTTGTGACCTGAGCTCCGCTCCTACCGCGATCTCCTGTAGTGATCCTGGGTGCCCACTGACTGTTTTACCTACGATTTTACAGGTGTAATACCCGCTACCTTCTTGTGTATACATTGGGACAATGTCTCCGACGAAGAAGCAGTCTGCAGCGGCGGCATCTCTTGAAAAGTTCCGGCGGGACCATGAGGGCCAACATGGCGGACAGTCCACTCCGGCTGCAGAACCTGCTACCTCAGACACGGCGAAGGTGCTTGAGGCGATTTCTACCTGCCAGACCACACTGACAACTAAACTTGAGGAGGTTAAGGTGGATGTTTCACTTATCCGACAGGACATGGCCAAACTGCGTGACAGAGTGAAGGAAACTGAAACCCGGATCAGTCAGGCCGAAGATGTCCTGTTCCCTCTGCGACATGCCCAAGAGGATGTGCAAAGGCAGCTCCAGCAGCTGGCCCAGAAACAGGACGACCTTGAGAATAGGGCCCGCAGATCTAACCTCCGCTTTATCGGCCTGCCAGAGGGCTCCGAGGGGGCTGACCCGGCGACATTTTTGGAATCTCTCCTGATTAAGGCCTACGGTAGGGAAGCGTTCTCTACCTGATTTATTATTGAAAGGGCCCACAGAATGCCTGCCCGCCCGCCGCCGGAGGGGGCACCTCCTCGCACGTGCATTGCTAAGCTGTTAAATTACCGGGATAGGGATGTCATCCTTCGCCTTACTCGTGAAAAAGGCAACATCCCGTTTCAGAACGGACATATCTCAGTGTTTCCTGACTTTTACGCAGAAGTTCAAAAACGTCGTTCCCGATTTGTGGAAGTCAAGAGGCACCTCAGGGCACATCACCTCAAGTACGCCATGTTGTACCCGGCCAGACTTCGCGTAGTGGGGGAAGATAGGGCCTACTTTTTTGAGGATCCTGAGATGGCGGTTTCCTGGTTGGACCAGAGGGACACGGCTCGAAATCGGCCACCTCGAGACTAAAATCATTGGAAGATTTGTGAGTACTCTATCTGCTCCCCCCTCTCTATATTTGCCCGTATGCAAGCAGATCGCTGTTGGACTGCCTATGTGTGGTTCACTATCCTCAGTCCCTGAATTGATGCTTCTGTTCCCCCTCTCTAACATGGATGGCCGATGCTCTTGTTGACTGAACATATACTGCTGCCTATGGCCACGCTCTGCGGGCATCCCCCTGGTTCGCTACACAATACCCCTTCCCCCTCCCTCTTAGTTTGGGGGACCCGCTTGGCGGGCTTTATTGGGCCCTTTTCCTGGGGGGGTGGGGGGGAGACGCAGGTCTTCTGGACTTGTTGCATGGGACTGCAGAACTTTGAATTTCTCCTAATACATGCCCTTTCTTGGACTGTTATGTCCCGCTGCTGAACTGGGCACCGCACCAATGGGAGTGGGGTGGGAAATGGACGCATGGTCCGGCTCCGGCCTACAAGCCGGGTTATGACGGGAGAAGACTTGGTCTTGTCACTGAGTCCATATCTGGCAAAGTCCACCCCCGTGGCTTATTGTTATTGACATTGCCTAGTGTTCTATGGTTTGTTTTGGGAAGGGAGCTCCAGCCAAGTTGGGGTGGCTGAGAGCAGTGAGGGTGGAGATGGGCTGTAGTTATTATGTTATAGTATGTTATGTTTTATGCTTAGTTTATGGCACAAGCTTTATTTGGTTATGGAACAGACAAATGTCTCTTTTTCATGTATACTCTGATGAATATGGGAATGGATACTGCTTTGGAAAAAAAAAAAAAAAACATAAAATTCTGGAAACCACTAAATGAAAATTAATTAAATATAAAAAGCTGCACACTAAAACAAAGTCCAAATACATAAAATACAACAAAGTGTAGCGCTAAATGTGCTACGAAAGAGGAACACCACTGATATGGTGAACCAGGAAGAAAAATGTGTAAAATACTAAAACACAAAATGATAATGTTCAAAACGTCTTAAGGATAAAAAACACAGTGAAGTATTTGATACCTAAAACTTAATAAAGTCCAGACACTAAATACAAAGAAATGTGAATAAACTTCATAGAAAGTGTCCAATCAAATAGCTATGATATACTCCTCTGTAGTGAATAATAAAACAGTGTAGACAAAAATATATTTTGCAACTGCGTGGCATGTACAAAGCAGGATGGACATTCATCTGATAAAGGGTTGAGGTTAGATACTTCATTGCTGACTGATAATCCTAAATCCATTCAGGAATCAGTTTCAGGATAACAAGTTTCGGTGGTCCTTCTTTACAGCTTTCTCAATGCAGCATACGCAAATAAAGAGGATCATCAATAAACATTGGGGGGTTTTATTGAATGATAGACTTTTGGGACCAGTTCTTCCAGAGCGAGCAGGGGTCATATTCAGGGGGGCTAGGTCCTTACAAAGGGATGTTGCTCCCGATATTATTGATCCACTCACGAGGTCTGTTTTCTTCCAACAATGTAAGGACTATTACCCTTGCCGCAGTTGCAACGTTTGTCTTCATAACCCATGTGGCAGATGCAAGACAGACACTTTTGAGTCTACAGCCACTTATCGTAGTGAAATGAAGCACTTTACCACTTGCGCTACGAGATATATAGTCTATCTTATCACCTGGCCTTGTAGTAAACAATATTTGGGGCGCACCATCAGGACCTTTACTGTGAGGGTCAATGAACATCTGGGCAGTATAAATGTAAAAATGGCTGAACCAATCACAGTGTGCCTCGCCATTATTTACTACACCATGATAAGAACCCCACTGGTACCCATTTTCAAATTATTGACAAATTTGTTCTGCATTGGAGGGGCATTTCTTGTTTACGAGGAGTATCTAGATTAGAAACATAATGGATACATGAACTTAGATCCTACTTGCCATTCGGTATGAATGTTGATTGGAATATTAATTGTTTCATCAATCAGCTTGATAGTCTTTCATTACACTTTGTCTGCCTTATTCACACTGTGACACATGTGCATTGTTACTAGGTTATCAATGTAGCATGTGTACATTGTGATTTTCTATGCTCTATTTTTATTTGTATTTGACAAGATGATTTATGTCAGATTTATATTATACTTCTGTTTTTGATATGTATGTTAATTATGTACTGGGCGGCACAGTGGTGTAGTGGTTAGCACTCTCACCTAGCAGTAAAAAGGATCACTGGTTCAAATCACAACCATGACACTACCTGCCTGGAGTTTGCATGTTCTCCCTGTGCCTGCGTGGGTTTCCTCCGGGTACTCCGTTGGCTTCCGTCCAAAATTGGCCCTAGTATATGAATGCGAGTTGGGGACCTGGAATTGTGGGTTTCTTGAGGGTAGGGACCAATGTGAGTGTGCGATGTATGTGTGGAGTGCTGCGTGAATTGATGGCACTATATGGGTACCTTAAATAAATAATAATATAATAGATGAGCATCTTAATGAGACACAATGTGCAGGGATAGGGAAAATTGTAGACACACACCCACACTGGATGGACTAGTGTCTTTATTCAACCTTACTAACTATGTAACTATGTACTATTCATTATATTTGTCTCATGTATATTATGGGTTGTGTTAAGATCTTTGTGTTTAGGTGGCCTTCTAATACTACTTTCGTAGTCACGCTGGCTATTTACCCACAGTGAGGCTTGATTTGCTTCTAAGTGGAGCATGTGAGCGTCTCAGCTGACTTCGGGACATCATGGCGATATGGCGACGGTGGCACCATGTGACCTGGTTCCGGGTCGCGTGGTGGTCACGTGCTCCGCCTGTTGCTGGCACTGTGTGTGCTGTGCGTGTCTGAGATGGGGGCTGGGTCGTGCAGGCCGTGCCGCCCATTCAAAGCGGCTGGCATTGTGTGACGTCATGGTGCAGCGCGGACTGTGCCGCCCATTATGAGTGTCTGATGTTGCGCAACGTCATCATGCTGTGATCAGCACGTGGCCATTGTGATTAGCGGTCAGTCATTGGGTTTGTCACATGACCCAGATAACACCAGTGGTGTCCTAGCATAGTTCCTATTGGTCATTGCTTTTAGGAATCTTGTCTTGCAGCCAATTACGTGAGATATTATCCTTAAGTGGTTTTGAACATTATCATTTAGTGTTTTCGTATTTTTAGACATTTTTCTCCCTGGTTCACCATATCAGTGGTGTTCCTCTTTCTTGGCACATTTAGCGCTACACTTTGTTGTATTTTATTTATTTGGACATTGTTTTAGTGTGAGCAGTTTTTTATATTTAATTCATTTTCATATAGTGGTCTAGCGCAGCAATTTCCATAATTTGACATATAATCACACACATAGGTTGGACTTGATGGACTTGTGTCTTTTTTCAACCTCACCTACTATGTAACTATGTAACTAATGAAGACCTCAGGGAAAAAGACAAACCTGGAGTACTGGGGTAAGAAAAAGTTTTCCAGGAAAAAGTTGATTATTACCACAGAAACAGTAGGCCTTACCTTGGAGGTCAGTCTTCAGGTAGTAGGGAGGGATAGGATCAGCAGTGGCTGCTGGGAGTTCATTTTGGAAATGTTTGACGAGGGAAGAAAGCTGTACTACCCAACCTACTAACTACCCTCATTTAATGTTTAACTACAGAACTAGATCTACATGTACAGCATGTTTTTATTGTCATGGCAGCTTGGTGGGTTTAGAGTCTTTGGAGGACTGTGAAGAGGTCAGATGCTACAAAGCCTGGGGGGGGGGGGGGGGTTATATGGTGCTCCCTGTTGGTGTCAGTTGTTTTAACCGTGGGGTCAGTCCCTTGGGTAGTTGGAAATAGTGAATTCTGGAGATATTCTCAAGTTGGAGGAGTGTGGCCAGGGACATGGGTAGACTTTAGTCAAGCATTTTCAGCTGGAGGACACCAAAGATCCCTTCTCCTAACCAGCAGTCATGATGTTATTCATATGCAAAGGTTTTTGGTTATTGTTAATTGGAATTGTTAATGGTTTAATGGATAAATCAAGGGCTGCTGTGGCTATTTAAAACCATGTCACGCACTCCGTGTTTATTGGGAATTTCACCAACAGTAGGGAAATAATGAATCCATCAGTTGAGGGCATTTTCTTCTTTTCACTTTCCCTACAATGTGTGATATTATTAGTTGCCTTGTTACTTTTTTTATTATTTCTTAAAGATAAAAGCCAACCCATCACTGGAATGATATCTGCTCAGCTACTTCCAGATGATTTTGCTCCTGCAACCCACCCCAGCATTCTCTCATCACCTCTCCAGGTCTGTTTTTCCAGATTTATATCAGCAATTTTAGAGAAAAAAAAAAAGAAGCATTTAACTGAACACCGAGATAAGGGGAGTGATTTGGTGTTCAGTCAGTGAGAGATACTCACAGATCCCAGGATTTATAAGCTCCTGGATGTCTAGCGGATACTAGACAAAGAAAGTAAAAGAGAATTTATGATATTGACCTCCTCTGTCTTGGGATCTCTGAGCAGCCCTACTGAGCATCTGATTAAAAAAGATTTGATTGGCCCACCATGAACCTGTCCCATAAGAAGGGCAACCCACAGGATTTATATTGGACTGGAGAGATACAAAATGGAAATTATCACCTATTTTTTCCAGAACCATTGAACATGAATTGTACTAAAACCTTATATGGCCTGCTAAAGCTTATTTCTTATTTCTAAAGATCTCTGTTAGCTTTTTATTGGTGTTCTTTTAATGACCACAAATGTAAAATGCTGTATTCTGATAAACACATGTGGTTAATACTTATAATGATAATGATGAGTCCTTATATACATCTTTTTTTTTATTGCACATGCCCAACCCCAGTATTATATGCATTTCTGTTTTTTATTTACATACCATAACCCCCAGCATTGGTGTCAGTGACCACAATAATGACCCTCCCCCCCCCCGCACACACACAATGGTGTCAGTGGCAGTACTATTAAAGCATTAGTGGTCAGTGGCAGTGATCCAAGACCCTTCATCCCCTGCACTGGTCCTCAGTACAGTGCTGTTTAAGCCATGGGTTTATAAATTTGCTGGATGAACGATGAAGATTGTCTGACACAAAGAAAAATCACAATGCGGAAGTAAGGTTCATTCCTTTGAACTTGGAGAACTTGGAACTATAATTGTCTTGTAATGTCAAGCAGAGATCACTCAACCCAACAGTACTATCTTTATTTCAGTTCTGGGTGCTGAAAAGCAGAGCGCATTTCAACTCCCTGCGGCTGCCTATTTGCAAAGCAACAGGTGGTGGTGGACACATCAGAACGCACACAGAGAGCCAACATGGGAGGCCTGTTGGGCACTACTGATGTAGCTGCATATAAAACTGTTCAAACGCGACAGTGACCAGGGATTGGACATTGACAGGGATGCTTGCAGCAGTCACCTTTTGACATGTGGTTAAAATCTTGGAAAAAAAAAAAGCTGTTCTCTTTCCCTGTTTTCTTTCTAAGCAAAGGGCCATTTTACTGTCATTTAGGCTTTAAGGCAGGTGTAGGCAATCTCGGCCCTCCAGCTGTGGTGAAACTACAAATCCCATCATGCCTTGGCCTCTAGGAGTCATGCCTGTGATTTCCAGGGTCTTGCAATGTCTCATGGGACTTGTAGTTTCAAAACATCTGGAGGACCAAGGTATCCTACCCTTGCTTTAAGGGGCTGTAATGTGACCAGTGGGAGAATTCCCCATTGTTGATTTTAATGGAAGGAATAGTGCCCCATCAATGGCATCAGTGGGAGGAATAATGCTCCATCATTGGTGTCAGTGGGAGGAATAGTGCCCCATCATTGGTGTTAGTGGGAGGAATAGTACCCTATCATTGGTGTCAGTGGGAGAAATAATGTCTCATCAATGGTGTTAGTGGGAGGAATAATGCTCCATCATTGGTGTCAGTGGGAGGAATAGTGCCCCATCATTGGTGTCAGTGGGAGGAATAGTGCCCCATCATTGGTGTCAGTGGGAGGAAGGGCATCCCATTATTGGTGTCAGTTGGAGTAGTGTCCCAAGGGCTGGATAAAGGCAAGCAAAGGGCTACATCCGGCCCTTGGACCACTGTTTGGAGACCACTGCTGTAATGGATTGGGGAAACAGGGCACCTCTACCTCTGATGATTACTTTAGGTACTCCAGTACTCCCCTTGTTAATAGTTTCTGCCTGCCCTGTTTTATGCATGTGATCTTTGTTTATATATTTTGCACTATATTTGGAATTTTGTCCATCCAATGTGCGCTTTGTTCCACTCCATTGTTTGAATGCTATCTGCACATTTTCGTGTCTCTTTTTGACTGCAAATAGTAATATTGTACTATTATTTTAATATTTATTAATAAAACCTTTGTAAAAAAAAAGTAGTAATAAAAGTCTCATTGGTTGTACTGAGAGTTCCCAATTGCTGGACTCATATCCTACAAAGTTTGCATGACACCAATACTTTCAGCCACTTGAATCTGTCAAAACAGAGAATATAACTAAATTGGCTAAGAAGGACCCATCAAAATCATACATACTCCTGTCCAATTTAGCTCATTACTGGAACCCAGCCAGAGATCTGCCATTGCCTGTTGCACACTGCAAAACCAACAAATTATTATCAGTATAGAAGATGGCGGATTAGGACGTTTCTCTGGCTGCAGGGAAGTTCATACTGGGGTGGTGGCCATTTCCCCTGGTGAGAATGCTTCTCACTGCTCTGCCTTCTTCCTAATCTAATTGGCTGTTTTGTTCCCCCCCAACCTATGTATTTGATATGTAAACCCTAACAATAAATTTCTATTATTTGTTCTATTTTGTATGTTCAATATATTGTTCAAAGATTATTGTTATATCTTGACAAGTAGAAATGAACAGGCTGCATCTTGATGCGGTCACTGATGTAAAACCAGTTTTAATATAATATAATAAGTAGAGGATTCCCACCATATAGTCTCACCTGTCCATGGTCTCCATGATTGTGGGGTGAAATATGTTGGAGCGGGAGGTGGAAAGGTGTTGTGAATATTCTACTCATTATAGTAAAGCTGGCTTTACAACGGTAATTACATCAGTGTGCCTCCCATTCATTGCTGATATTATTATTATTATTATTCACGATTTATATAGCGCCAACAGTTTACGCAATGTATAGGGGGGACAACACAATTACAGTACAATACAAAAGGTACAGGAGGGCCCTGCTCGTAGAGCTTACATTCTAAAGGGAGGGGGTGGTGGTACAAAAGGTAATAGCTGCAGAGCAAAAATGTGGCTCGTGGGCATGCATCTGATGACAGCTGACGGTACAGGGAGATAGAGCATAGCTACGATTTTACAAACTGGGAGTTTTGTTGTATCTGTTGATAAATAAAATTAAAAAACTGTTGATCCTGGTAAAAATGTGCCGTTTTCTATAGAGATCCTGCAAAAGGTAACAATAATGTGTTAATTCACAATACTACCTTTCAGAATAAGCCTGGTATTAGATCATAAGCCTTGAAAAGCATGGTGCCCTCATACCTCACTGTGGTTGGCACGTCTTGTTATATAGACTTTTCCTGACTACCTGGAAAATTTTGGTATTGCCTTTTGTTTTGCAAGAATTCCTTCCATATTCACCTTACTTTAAAAAGCTAGTCATAAATAAATTGGAGCAGTTGCCCTTTTTGTTTCGCTTGCTCCAGCCTGATGCCCATACATTGTCAGGGGCCTGGAAACAGTTTCAACACCTGTCTTTATTGTACTTCTGCCAGTCAGAAACAATAGACCTTTGGTAAAAAATTCTAGCTAGGGCAATGCAAAATGTAACTTGAATGCCTTTAATTTGCTATTTGAACAGGCCAACACCAAGGATTGTACTTGTTCCAAATTTTAATTATTTTGTTTGCGACAGAATGATGAGTTTTCCGTCCATGCTTAAGAGGCTCAGTGGCTTTCAGATGGCATGAACAATCATCCCCATGTAACCGATGTCTAGTAAACAACCAAGTAATTATTTTTCAAAGCAACAGGGAAAATCCAAGCATGTTTGGCCCTATTTGTAACACTGGTAGATGGCATAGTGCAAATGAAGGAATAAGCCAGACCATTGAAAGGCAAAATAACTACCTGGGTTCCCAATGGAAGTTGTTGGATTTACCCATTGCTGAAAACCAAAGCGGACCCCCCCCCCCTTCCCAAATACCTCTTCTAGGAAAAAAACAGATGTTCTTCTGTCTTTTCTCACCTAGGCGAGAATGTCATATCTCTCTTCCCGAAGCCTCCTGGAACACACATTCAGGATGCTTTGGGTCAATCCCGAGTATACTGTGAATGTGCTAGGCAATCTTATGTACTCTGCACAGGGCTGCGTCCTCAAGGGATCGGGTGAAAGAACCAAAGAAAGACACCAGGCCTTCTGATAATGTTAGAAGATGGCGGTGCTAGATTTGGAAGGTTACAGCAGACAGCACATGATTTGCTGGCTGTGTTAAAATGTTTTTGTGGTTTTGTAGGTAAGAGATATAATAAAACAAAAAAAAACATAAAGGGGAGTGAAGTTTCCCTTTACCCCCCACCCACACAGTTTGAAGTGCCCAGAGGGCAGAAAAGATCAGCAATCATTTGACCATTGTCACAGTGGTCACGTGATTGGAAGCTGGTCCTGTCAGCTACTGATCGTTAGTCTGGACCGAGAGTAGTCTTTGTGCTAGGTGCAGGGCCGCCATCAGGGGGGTACAGCCGATACAACTGTAAGGTGCCCGCCCCGGGCCAGAAGAAGGCAGGACGGGTGAAGGGGAGCCATGGTGTGCACTGTAGAAACAATCTCGCAGCTTTTGCTGCTCTGTAATTGAGGTCAGATATCAAGCTCTTTACTGCCACCTCTGGCTACTATGTGCATGTGCACCCCTCATGTGAACTGCCTGTACTGTGCTCCCCTGTGTCAGCAATATGTCATCTTTTTGAAAATTATCTGGGATTAGGTAGGAAGATTTCCTTTACAAGTAGGGACTGTGAAGGGAAGGGAGGGGGGCTGTTTGTGTATAGGGAGGGGCCAGAGGCTTGTGTGTTTACAGATGTGTGTGAGGCTGACATATAGATACAGGTGGGACTGGCATATATACAGGTGTGAGGGGGGGGCTGACATATATACAGGGGGGTGGGGCTGACATATATACAGGTGTGAGGGGGGCTGACATATATACAGGGGGGTGGGGCTGACATATATACAGATGTGAGGGGGCTGACATATATACAGGGGGGTGGGGCTGACATATATACAGGTGACGGGGCTGACATATATACAGGTGACGGGGCTGACATATATACAGGGGGGGTGTGGCTGACATATATCCAAGGGGGGTGGGACTGACATATATTCAGGTGTGAGAGGGGCTGACATATATACAGGTGTAAGGGGGGCTGGCATTTATATAGATGGGGGGCTGACATATATACAGGTGTGGGGGGTGGCATATATACAGGATTGAGAGGGGGGCTGAGTGCGTACAGGTGAGGTAGCTAGTGTGTGGATTCGGAGGGATGGCACGTGGGCAAGCCCTTGGGAATGTTGGTGGTCAGGCTCGGGGGGGGGGGGGGGGGCCAGGCCTAAAGCTGTGTAAGGGGCCCAAAAATTTCTGATGGCTGCCCTGGCTGGGAGCATGCAGCTACACAGTGTGCATATGTGCAGCGTGTAGGCAGTAAAGTTCACTCTTTTGCCCCCATACCCCCATACATATTTGTTGGGCGGTCGTAAAGGGATTAATGAGCAAAAACTTTTATTTAGTCTGAGCCTCTGCTGTGAATTTTTTTAAATGTTGTCTGTGTCAACGCAGAAATTAGTTCTCTATTTTTCTGTTGTGTTTGACATCTATCACCTGGACATGAAGAGCAAGGCAGTCTCTTTCATAGGGGCAGAAAAAGGAATTACTGCCTGACGAAGGCACAAAGTCTTTTTTCTTATTGCTGCTTATGTTTCATTGGTGGGAATTTCCTTTCTGGTGCAAGGTTAGAATCAACAATGCAAAACGGGGTCAGAATGATGAAGAGCATGCACACACGGAAAAATAATACAAAACAGAATATGAAAGCTGCACAAACATGGAGTCTTCTCAGCAAAGTCTCTGTGACTCAGCCAGGGTAATAGATGACAGCATTGCATATTCTATTGCAACAGAGAGTCTAGCTGAGACTCTATACTTCAGTAAAACAGTTCAGAACATAATGTACTTTTGATTATCCTCATAGACAGTCCCTCTCACTGAAATCCAAAGTAGCTCTGATAACTCAACTGTAACTATTAACAGTTGAAGAGAACCCAGGCCCAGGGACAAAGCACCACCACACTGGAAAAGCTTTTCTCTGGTAGCAATCGGGGAGGACTAGCTGGGTCTTCTGTAATAGATGCGTGCTATTCGATTCCTGCTCAGCTGTCTGCAGTCTGCACATTTCTTCAATTATTTCCTGATTTCCAGGCCTAGGCCATTGATGTTATACACTATATTGTAAAGTATTGGGACACCTGCCTTTACACGCACATGAACTTTACTGGCATCCCAGTCTTAGTCTGTAGGGTTCAATATTGAGTTGGTCCACCCTTTGCAGCTATAACAGCTTCAACTCTGGGAAGGCCGTCCACAACGTTTAGGAGTGTGTCTAAGGGAATGTTTGATCATTCTTCCAGAAGCGCATTTGTGAGGTCAGGTTAGCTGCAAAGGGTGGGCCAACTCAATATTAAACCCTATGGTCTAAGACTAGGATGCCATTAAAGCTCACGTGTGTAAAGGCAGGTGTCCCAATACTTTTGACAATATAGTGTATATTACAGCAGTCTTCAAGAGGGGGAGAGGGGTTTTCTCATCAAAGCACTCTCTTGCTGTATGCCTGAGCTAAGGGCAGATGGATTCCAGAAAATAAATGCTACACGAGTCATCTGCCCTTACTCAAGATGGCTGTGTCCAGAAATGCTAGGGGGGTGTATTTCAAAATTTCTCAGAAAATAAAGCATGGCGACATGGATGGGTGAGTTTGTTTTCAATACAAAAAATTAAAGGTGTTGTAAATCCTCATGGTTTTTCACCTTAATGCATTCTATGCATTAAGGTGAAAAACCTTCTGTAGTGCGGCAGCCCCCCAGCAGCCCCATTTTACTTACCTAAACACTGTCATCCTCTGTCCAGGAACGAGCACACCATCTCAAACTGGTGTCTCATGTCCTGATTGACTAGATTGATAGCACTGCAGCCATTGGCTCCCGCTGCTGTCAATCAAATCCAATGACATGGCGCCGGGGGCGGGGCCAAGTTTTGCATTCTGTGTGAATGGACACAGATGCGAGACTCGGGAGCGCACCCGCATGGGTGTCCACCAAGGAGAGAGCTTCTGCAACGTGGATACTCGATGCGGGGAGGAGCCACCAGCGCCGCTGAGGGACCACTGAAGAGGAGGACCCGGGCCACAAAACGAACTGCACAGTGGAGTGAAGTATGACATGTTTGTTATTAAAAAAAAAAAAACAAGGGGGGTTCAGAACCCCTTTAACACTGGCAGGGGTGTTAAAAATGATCAACTTATTTATTCAGGCAAAACCTTTATCGCAAAAGGAAAAAAACTGTTTGCTGTAACTGATTATAAAGTGCAGTGGCGGCCCGTCCATAGAGGGCGCACGGGCGCCACCTCAACTATTCATGCATCTTGCCACTGATCTACATATGGATTTCAATGCGGGCAGGGTGTTTTTTTAAAGCACCTGATTAGAGCCAGAGCAGCTAAACGAGGGTTTTTAACCCCTTTAATTAAATAGCGTTTTCGGTTTGTGGTGCTCAGATGCAATGTAGTTCTGCTTTAAGGTAATATTCTTGGCATCACAATAGCTTCCATGGCCTCATAATATTGACAGTGATATTACAATAATTACAGGCACATCGCTATAATTACTATAAAACTCTGACATTGTTAAGGGATTTACACTTCTCAGCACTAAAACCTATAAGCATTGGACTCCCAGTGTAGTTGCATCAAACCCTGCTCATCCAGCACTTCTAATTTTAAAGAAAACCTGGCCCAAAGGTTTATTTTAAAACAAATCCTTGCACTTTAAAAAGGCCAAATACCAATAACTGTCCCCAAACTACATTACATGTGCCCAGAATCTCTTATTCCTAGGTGTACATAGCAAGCAGAACCCTGAACATGACTATCTGGTGGAACTATTCAGTAGCCAATAGAGAGCTCCAATGTTGGAGCCAAGTCAAAGCCTCTGACACCATGTGTGGTGGGTTTATGGGATCCGGGGCTGCCCAGAAGATGATTTGGAGATGATGTAATGTGTATTCACATTTTAAAGTAAAACTCCAATGAAAAATATCTTTTCAGTCTTGGATAGAGCAGGTATGGATTGAAAACTCTGTTATGGTCCCTAATTTCAGGCATTGAAGGCATTTTGTTGCTCACCAGTTGCTGTTTGCTCACTTAAACTTTACCTGCTTCTATGAGCCCTCTTATGAGGCACACTCTTGCTATTTGGGATTCCACCAAATAGTGTAGCTCTCGCCACACTTACCTCTCTCACCCCTTCTGGGTAACCCAATGTTTACTCGGGGACTGGAGAATTTTTTTTTACTGTGCATTAAAAAAAAAAAAATTAGACATGCTATCTGCCTATAGAACTTAACCAAAAAGTGCATTCTATGCATCCACAAATATAGAAAATATAACAAATCAAATCATTATTCAACCAAAAAAATAATGTCAAAGCAATAACTCCAAGGCCAATAATAAATAACACATTATCTGGTTACGCAACATGGCTGGTTGACGAATGTCCGTTCAGAAACTAACTGAAAAGCACGAACTGAAAAGAGCTAAATGAAAAACGTGAATCAACACTCAAACTTCTACTAACATGAAATTAGCAGAAGGAGTCCAAAGGGTAGCGCTAAAGAGCTGAAAGACCACGTAGTACGTCTAGTACGTCACTACTTTCGTAATTGTTGGCCAACACTTGTGTGACCTTGTGTATGCAAGACAAGTTTGAGCCAACGCCCTTCGGACAAAATTGCACGCTTTTGTTATCGTAAAGTCCGATCGTGTGTACGAGGCTTACGAGGCATCATGTATATATTTTTTGTTATCTTAAATAATGAAAAATTCACCTCCAAATAAACAGACTCGAAGTGTTAATGTGAAAATTGCTCTGGTCTATAAGGGGTATACAAGTAGAAGCAGGGGCGGACCGACCATTCGGGCACTCGGGCACTGCCCGAGGGCCCCATGCCACTAAGGGGCCCCATCAGGGTTGCCAGCCTCAATAAAACCAGGGACAGTATGTAAAAATTTGTGTTTTTTTTTAAATCCCCAGATTATAGCTGCCCCGCCTCCCCAGTACCTTTTCAATATGTGTATGTGTATTCTGTGTGTGTAAACTGTGTGTGTATATTGTGTGTAGGGATGAACCGAACACCCCCCCCGGTTCGGTTCACACCACAACTTTCGAACGGACCCCAAATTCGTACGAACTTTAGAACCCCATTGAAGTCTATGGGACTCGAACGTTCGAAATTAAAAGTGCTAATTTTAACGGCTAATATGCAAGATACTGTCCTAAAAAGGGTTTGGGGACCTGGCTCCTGCCCCAGGGGACATGGGTCAATGCCTAAAATGTTTTTAAAAATGGCCGTAACACTGATTTTAATGACAATTAAAGTGAAAAAAAAAGTGAAATATTCCTTTAAATATGGTGCCTGGGGGGTGTTTGTAGTATGCCTGTGAAGTGCCACGTGTTTCCCGTGTTTAGAACATTCCCTGCACAAAATGACATTAAACGGAAATAACATCATTTAAAACTGCTTGCGGTTTTAATGTTATATCTGGTTCCTGCAATATGGTTGAAAATCATTGAGAAAAATGGCATGGGTAGCCCTCCCTGCCCATTACCAGCCCCTTTGGGTCTTGTACGCATATTAAGGAGAACCCCGTACCCATATTAAAAAAAAGGAAACGTGTGTGGCCCCCAGGCCCTATATACTCAGAACAGCAGTATACAGGCGGTGCAAACAAGACAGGGACTGTGTAGGTTTGTTGTGTTGAGTTTAATCTGTTTGTAATTTTCAACGGGTACATTTTTAAAGTGTAGCTCCAGTCAAAAAACTATTTTTAAGCTTTTTGGAAAACATAGGGAAGGGTTATCACCCCTGTATAATTTGTTTTGTCGTCCGTCTTTTTTCATCTCACTTGCTGTTGTCTCCTTCCGTTTGCAAGTAGGAGATGTTTGTAAGTTGGATGTTTGAAAGTAGGGGCCTGCCCTATATGCTCTGCAGAAATGGCGGAACAAGGTGTTAGTTTTGCCACAACATTGTAAGCCCTCAAAGTGACTCTTTGTGGGCGCTGGAGCGCCCTGCTGTGAACGATTATATCAAGAATTGTAATTACATGCCATTGTTGAACAGTGGTAGAAAAATTGACCTTTGGTGGTTGTGGTGCTGGTGCCACAACACTATAAGTCCTCACAGTTACTCTGGGTGGGCACAGGAACGGGCCCTCCTGTGAAATATTATATCAAGAATTGTAAGTACATGTCCCTGTTAAACAGGGGCAGAAAAATTGGGCCTTAGGCACTGGTGCTGGTGCCACGACACTGCAACCTCTCCCATATACTCTAGTTTTATTGCAGGAATTAGCCCTGCTGCAAAGCATTGCATCAAAAATTGTACTTAAACGCCCCTGTTAAACAGGGGCAGAAAAATTGGGCCTTAGGCACTGGTGCTGGTGCCACCACACTGCAACCTCTCCCATATACTCTAGTTTTATTGCAGGAATTAGCCCTGCTGCAAAGCATTGCATCAAAAATTGTAATTAAACGCCCCTGTTAAACAGGGGCAGAAAAATTGGGCTGATGGCATCACCCAGAACCAGAAATGTCATATCAGCGGAAGAGGAAGTGGATCAACATAACAGGACAGTCACTCAGCATCAGCATAGGCAGTCTTGAAGGGATGTGATATTTCAAAAAAAATTATTCGGTTACATCAGCTGCAGGTGCTTGGTAGCTGTGGGTGATCCAAGACTGATTCATCTTGATGAAGGTCAGTCGATCAACTGATTCGGTGGACAGGCGCACCCTGTGATCGGTAACAAAGCCACCAGCAGCACTGAAGGTGCGTTCCGAAAGAACGCTGGATGCAGGACAGGCCAGTAGCTCAATTGCATACTGTGCAAGCTCTGGCCAGTGATCCATCCTCAAGACCCAGTAAGCCAGAGGATTTTCAGTGGGAAAGGTGTCCAAGTCTGACCTTGCCCCTAGGTATTCCTGCACCATGTAAATCATACGCTGGCGATGGTTGCTGGAACCGATCATACCTTGGGGCTGCGGACTAAAAAATTGTCTGAAAGCATCAGTCAGACGGCCACCTTCTCCACCGCTCCTTCTGACCGATGCCTCAGCAACACGTTGTCCAGGACCAGGAGTTTGTAACCTCCCAGTCTCTGGGAACGCGTTGCACAGACCTTTCTGCAAGGCCTCCCGGAGATGTCTCATCCTCTGGTCCCTCTGGATGGCAAGATAAGGTCGGCAACCTTACCCTTGTACCGTGGATCAAGGAGAGTGGCCAGCCAGTAATGGTCCCTCTCCTTGATCCGAAGAATACGAGGATCCTTCCGCAGGCTTTGCAGGATCAGGGAGGCCATGCAGCGTAGGTTAGCTGAGGCATTCGGTCCGGAGTCCTCTGGGTCACTAAGGACAACATGATCCGCAGCTACCTCCTCCCAGCCATGTACAAGTCCACGTGTTTCTTGGGACTGTAAATCATCCCTACAAGACTGCTGCTGCTGCTGATGCTGAGTGCCAGCCTCCACCTCCATGTTGACACAATCATCCTCCTCCTCCTCTTCCTCCTCCTCATCCTCTTCCTGTGTGATGGGTGGCACAGCAGGAACACTGTCTGGATAAAGGGGGCCTTGAGAGGCAAGGAAGTTCTCCTCTTCCTGCCTCTGTTCTGCCTCAAGTGCCCTGTCCATTATTCCACGCAGCGTATGCTCCAAGAGGTGGACAAGAGGTACAGTGTCACTGATGCATGCACTGTCACTGCTCACCATCCTTGTGGCCTCCTCAAACGGTGACAGGACAGTGCATGCATCCCTGATCATGCCCAACTGGCGTGGTGAGAAAAAAATCGAGCTCCTCTGACCCTGTCCTGGTGCCGTAGTCGCACAGGTACTCATTGATGGCCCTCTGCTGCGTGTGCAGCTGCTGCAGCATGGCCAACGTTGAGTTCCACCTGGTGGGCATGTCACATATAAGGCGGTTCTTGGGCAGGTTCAACTCCTTTTGGAGCTCAGCCAGCCGAGCACAGGCATTAAATGATCAGCGGAAATGCACACAGACTTTCCTGGCCTGCTTCAGGACATCCTGTAAGCCGGGGTACCTGCCCAAGAACCGCTGCACCACCAGGTTAAGGACGTGAGCTACACAGGGCACATGGGTCAGTTGTCCCTGTCGGAGGGCGGAGAGGAGGTTGGTGCCATTGTCGCAAACCACCATTCCTGGCTTAAGCTGGTGTGGCGTCAACCACCTCTCGGCCTGCTCCTGCAGAGCTGACAAAACATCCGCCCCAGTGTGGCTCCTGTCCCCCAAACAAACCAGCGCAAGCACGGCATGGCATAGTTTTGCCTGTGTACTTGCGTAGCCCCTGGAACGCCTACGGAGCACCGCTGGTTCTGAGGCCAGAGCACTGGAAGAGGCCATGGAGAAGAAGAGGAGGGGGTGGAGGAGTGAGGTGATAAAGGGGTATACTGTAATGGAGTCACACAACACCCACTAAGCCCTGCAGATGGCTCTATTAGAGAACAGCAATAAAGGGTAGATACAGGTGTATATTGTGCTGGAGGCACAAAACACCCACTAACTCGTGCAGATGCCTTTATTATAGAACACCAGAGATAAAGGGGTATATACAGATGTTTACTGTGCTGTGCTGGAGGCACACACAACTTCCAATAACTCCTGCAGATGGCAAGTGGGCTCAAATAGAGAAGAGCTATGTAGGTGGATATAGCGATGTGTACTGGGTACAGAGCACGCAGACAGCACGCACAAGCTCCTAACACTACTGACTGCAAGCTCTATTATAAAAGATAGATCACTAGCTATATAGGTGAGGTGAATATAGCGGTGTATACTGCGGTCAGGGCACGCAGACAACAACCACTACACAACAGCAAGATCGAAAATCGTCCGATAACGATCGGTGTATACTGTGTTGAAGGTACACAGAACACCCACTAACTGCTTCAGACGCCAACACACTACACAAGGCCGCCGCGCTGGCGGCCTTATATAGTGTGGGGCGAGTACTACACAGCCTGAGCTATGATTGGCCACAGGCATCCTGCCTGTGGCCAATCATGGCTCTTCTCGCTGCTGGCGCTGTGATTGGCCAAGCATGCGGGGTCACAGTGCATGCTTGGCCAATCATGAGCCAGCAATGCACTGCGATGACGCAGTGCATTGTGGGCCGTGAGCGCCACACGAATTTGGCGCGAACGGCCCATAATGTTCGGAATTCGCCGAACGGGCGAACAGCCGATGTTCGAGTCGAACGTATGTTCGACTCGAACACGAAGCTCATCCCTAATTGTGTGTATACTGTGTGGCCCCATAATCTATTGCCTGGGGCCCCATAATCTTCTATTGCCTGGGGGCCCCATAATCTCCTATTGTCCGGGGGCCCCATGAGTTGTCAGTCCGCCCCTGTGTAGAAGAACAAAATTGGCTAAAGGCTGTTATTAGTAATGACAGGTTCACTTTAGGGTCTATGGTTTTTGGTGAATAGAGATGAAGGAGGCATGCAGCATCAATACCAGCATAAAACATTTTTTAATTTTACATAATACCCTTGTGTATCAGTACACATGTTGCTCTACACATCTTGTTCTTCAATTGTCGGGAAGGAACATTTGTACAGCTCTCCTTTTTTTGGCGTTCTTGTAAGGAATGCCAACATGTCTTGTGTAATTCTGCTGCAGAAGAAGCTAATGAATATTGTTATAGAGCACTCAATGCATAAGGCTGGATGTGCTACACAGGAATGCAAATCATATCATAGCAGAGGAGAAAATTGAAAGAGACAGCTTGTACATAACTATTATCACATGTAGAGTGTACATTAATCAGATGTGATCCTAATGGAAACTCTGGGGATATCTTCTGTAATACACACCCTACTCTTCTCATTGAGCTCTTATATCCCTACAACACATTATAAAGCCGTATCTGCACATCTCGGTGCTGAGACTTCTGAAGGAGTAGAATGGCATAGAGTAGTGCAGATCCCAACCAGAGGTATGTGTATCATATGTGCATGAATCCTCCTAACTGTCCTTCATTTGGAGGTACTGCACCTCTATTGGAACCAAATTTTGCTTGGATGTATAGACCTCTATAAAAACATACTATCAAGAGACTGTAAGCAACTCCTCATTGTCAAGTACCTTGTAGCACATACACTAAGAATTACAGGTCCAAAAATTCTTTGGTGTCTAGGAATTTTTCATTGAAACCTTGCCTATAGATACCCAACAAACGATGGTGTAATGATTTCAATATACCCAATGGTATCAAACCAATTGTTAACCAATGACCCTCCAATTGATATCTTACCCCCCACCTATATCAATATGCTTTAATAGCTGCCTGAGGCATCCCCTCTTTCTTTCCTGTATCTGCTAGTTCTTAGACCAACCCCCATCAATCTTCTTACTTATTAATGTCCATCCTTAGACCCAGCACTGCTAATTGCATGTGTATTTTTGTTGTTAATTCCATTCTCGCATCAAATAATAAAAAAAGAAAAATTATGCTAATTAAGCTATACGCTTAAGCTACAGGTTCACACTGATGCGATGCGGGAACCACCGCGATAACAGCGCTGGTTCCCGCATCGCATCTCTCCCACAGGCAGTTCACACTGTTTCTGTGAACTGCTGCAGGTGTCAATACATTGTTAATGACACCCCCAGATCGGTTCACAGATCGCAGTGCGAACTGTGAACTCGCACAGGAATCAGATGAGAACACCAATGCGATCCGATTTCAGTGCTGGGGAAAAAAGTCCCTGCACTTTTTTTCCTGCAAATTTAATGCAAGTTCAAATGTGGAAATACGGGACAACTTGGGATCTAGCGATCATAGGATGATCACATTTAGCGTAAAGCATAGAAAAAGGAGGTATGAGGGTAGCACAAGAACAAATTTCATACGAGCCAATTTTTCTGAACTGCGGTCTTTGCTACATTACATCAATTGGGACCAAATCCTAGAAACATTGAGTACAGAAGAAGTAAAAATCTGCATTAAAGGGAAAAATATGGCCTTTAAAAAATATAAAAGGGATGGGTCATTGTCAGTATTCCAACACTACAAGAAATGCACTAAGAAGTGTAAAACCGCAATTAGGGTGGCTAAAAAAGATTACGAGAGACACATAGAGGAGGAGAGTTAAAAAAATCCAAATAAATTTTTTACATATATTAACCACTTCAATACCGGGCCTATTCTGACACTTCTCTCCTACATATAAAAATCATAATTACTCAGAACCCCCAAACATTATATATGTTTATTTAGCAGACACCCTAGGGAATAAAATGGCAGTCATTGCAACTTTTTATCGTGCACGGTATTTGCGCAATAATTTTTCAAATACCTTGTTTTTGGAAAAAAAATGGTTTCATGAATTAAAATATAACAAAACAGTGAAGTTAGCCCAATTTTTTTGTATAATGTGAAAGATGATGTTACGCCAAGTAAATAAATACCTAATATGACACACTTTAAAATTGCACACACTCATGGAATGGTGGCAAAATTCGGTACTTAAAAATCTCCATAGGTGGCGCTTTGAAAATTTTAACAGGTTACCAGTTTAGAGTTACAGAGGAGCTCTAGTGTTAAAATTGTTGCACAAGCTCTAACGCATGCGGCGATACCTCACATGCGTGGTTTGAACGGCGTTTACATGTGTGGGCGGGACTTACATGTGCGTTCTCTTCTGAACGCGAGCTACCGGGAAACGGGGCATTTAAAAACATTTTTTTTATTTTACTTAATTTTTTTATTTTTGCACTTTTTTTCACTTTTTTTATCACTTTTATTCCTATGATATGGAATGTAAACATCCCTTGTAATAGGAATGGTCTGCGACAGGTCATCTTTATGGAGAGATGTGGGGTCAATAAGACCCCACATCTCTCCTTCAGGCTGGAAAGCATGAGATTGGGAAAGAAAAATTCACCAATCTCATGCTGACAGCCGCAATCGCGGCTTTGTTTATTTCTGACGGGCATAGAGATGACTGGTGACCATCTAGTCCCCGGAAATCTCTATGCTCCTCATCCAGTGGCGAGCGATTCTTTCTCCAGGCCCCGATTGCACAGGAGAGCCTGGAGAAGCACCAGATGGCGACACCTATAAAAACAATCAAGCAGTGGAACTGCCGCTATGATCGTTCTTATCGCGCACAGAATCGCTGGCTGGAAAGAATGATATCTGAATGATGCCTGTAGCTGCAGGCATCATTCAGATATATCCACTCAATGTCAAGGGTGTCATATGAGACAATTAGTATTGAAGTGGTTAACAATAAAAAGCCAAAATCAGAGCACATTACCCACATAAAAGATGGGAATTGGTTACAGATGACACAGAGAAGACAACTGTACTAAATGCCTTCTTCTCCTCAGTTTTTATGCAGGAAAAGGAGGGGTGTATACCGACCAAGACAGTACTGCTAACCGGTTCCCGACCAGCACACACCGATGTATGTCGGCATAATGGCACGGGCAGGCATATTGGCGTACAGGTACGTCCAATCTTTAATTCCGCCCTGCCATCACGAGCGTGCCGCCGGCGGCGTGCTCGTGTGCTGGTCAGGACCCCCGTGAGTCCGGTCGCGGGTCCCGCGGACTCGATCACCGCGGGCATACCCGCGATCGTCTCACGGGGCGGCTGAACGAGGAAATGCCATTGTAAACAGCATTTGCCCGTTCTGCCTAGCAACTAGTGACGCTGATCTCTGCTCCGTGTGATTGGAGCAGAGATCAGTGTTCACTAAATTAAAGCCCAGCCTCCCACAGTTAGTAACACACCCCTAGGAACATTTAACCCCTACACTGCTACCTACTGGTTAACCCCTTCACTGCCAGTGTCATTTACACAGGAATCACTGCATTTATATAGCAGTGATTGCTGTATAAATGACAATGGTCCCAAAAATCTGTCAAAAATGTCCGATGTGCCCGCCATAATGTCGCAGTCACAATAAAAATCGCTGATCGCCTCCATTAAAAAAAATTATTAATAAAAATGCCATAAGACTATCCCCTATTTTGTAAACGCTATAACTTTTGCGCAAACCAATCAATAATTATTCAGTCTCAGGTAGTGTACGAAGACACAGGGCTACACAATGAGATTGGAGTAGAAGAAGTTTAACCTTAAACTGCGCAGGGGGTTTTTCACTGTCAGGGTGGACAGTGGTGGCAGCAGGGAGTATGGATATTTTCAAAAGAAAATAAGTATGGGTTTTTGTTTTTTTATAATTGTAGCGGCCCTGGGGTTTAGTCAGGGAGCTCCTCACCAAATTCCTTGGAGTAGCTACTGTAGTTAATTACTAGAGTTTTGCCTGGTTGTACTTTCCTCTTCTATCACCAAGTGACTGGGCACTTGGAGGTATTAGATTGAGAAAGACGATTCAAGGTCAGGTTATGCGTAAATAGGGTATCCCAGCCAATGAAAAGGGATTTTGTTAAATCCCTTGGCCTGCCTATATATTTGGGTGAGGTCAGGTGATCCAAGTTCTTGTGTGCCACCCAGACCGCCATCTGGGTAGATGTGTGCCGTCTGCCCTGGGCTGCTAAGCCGGAGATTGGGCCTATCCCAGGGGCATCAGGCTGCTAGGCTGTGTGAGGGCCTATCCCAAAGTAAGAGGTCGGCACCTGTCGTGGTCAAGGGGAAAAGGGATACTGTCGCCACTAAGGGACCAATTGCCTATACCAGGGACCACAGTGAGTAACTGAAGCAAGTACCCAAGCAGTACTCTTACCGAATGGGCACGGTGGAGAATTGTGAAACTTCAGGTGGTGAACAAGTCAGGGACCCAACCAGCAGAGGTGACGCTTGCAGAGCAACCTTGTGTGTCAAGCTATGGACTGAGCCAGTCAGCAGGTGTGAAGCTTGAAGGTATCCGAAGTGCAAAGCTAGGGAAACCTATTTTACATCCAAAGTGTCTGGCGCCTAATGACTTTTAACACCTTTGCACCCACTATGCCTCACAGCCCACCACATATTGAAGGATGTCAGCTATCCCTGGTCCTGGAGGTTCTCATTAGACTAAAGGAGACCTAGGACCTTGCTACATAATCATACTCACCTAGGTGGATGCAGCTTTAGAGAGATGCTGCAGGTGTCCCTCGGCGCCTCTGCACTTAGAACCGATCCACGAACATTGCCGATGGCTCGGTTTCCGCTCCTCCCTGAGTGGAGAAATGCTGCCTGTCAGTCAGCATCTCTCTTACTCTGATCCTCCACACTCACTGGAGCGCTGAGCTGTGGAGGGGCGGGGAGCAGCCATCTCAGCGGCTCGCTGAGACTGCCATCAATCAAGGCAGCTGGCGGATCCAGACTTCGGAAGTCGGGATGACGCGCTGCTTCGACTGATAGCAGTGATGTCAGCGGAGAGTGGACTTCAGACTGCTCTCTGCTGAAAATGGATCACAGGAGTAAAATACTAATTGCACTCCTGTAACCCATAGGAGAAGCCCAGCCTAAAAAGCTCAGGCTGGACTTTTCCTTTAAAGAACACAACATACAGGGATATAGGAAACAATTATAGACACTGACACACGTACACCTACACAGGTTGAACTGGATGGACTATTGGGAGAGATTTACTAAAACTGGTGCACATAGAATCTGGTGCAGGTCTGCATAGAAACCAATCAGCTTCCAGGTTTAATTGTCAAAGCTTAATCAAACAAGTTGAAGTTAGAAGCTGATTGGTTACCATGTACAGCTGTACAGATTTGTTTTCACCAGTTTTAGTAAATCTCCCCAATTGTCTTTATTCAACCTTACCTACTATGTAACTATGGAACACATGCACTATAATGGATAGGCAGAGGGCAGGTAAGCCTGGAAGGAGCCCACCCCTCCTTAAAGGTACAGGGGTACAATGGGCACCCAGCACATATCACTATGGCAGCAAAAGTATCCAATGCGTCCCCTTACCAGTATTTCAACAGTACAAACAAATGACCACTGCCCTCACCTAAAACTGGCCTTTGCAGCAAGGAGCACATAGAAGGGTGATGCAAAAAAAAAAAAAAAACCCTCAGAAATTCCCTGCTCAACTTACCGATCAGCCTGCAATCAACCAAATTTTCCTGTCTAACAGTATGCGTTAAAAACAGGTTTAATCGCCACACATTTGCAAATACATGCCTAAGCTACAGAGGCCCATCATACCTTTAAATGCTCATGCACACGGATGTTTTAAAAAACTGGCTGCAAAGCTACCTCCGACGCCTGGAAAAATCTGCGTTAAAAACGCAATTTTTACCGCGTTTTGCATTGGCGTTTTTGCACGTTTTTTAGCGTTAGCGTTAAGTAGCGTTTTTAAAGAAACACATCTCTTGGCTATAGCACTCAGAAAACAAAGAAAATATGTTGCGCCTTTGTGCGCGTTTTTACAGCTCTAGCTCCGCGCCACGGAACGCACTGGTCCTGGGTTTTTTTTACAGCTTAAAAACGCCTATGCCATTTGCAGCTCAAAAACGCCTAGGTGGGCATGAAGCCATAGACAGGCATTTTTAAGCTGCAAAAAACACTCAAAAAAGCGGCTGTAAAAACGTCCATGTGCATGAGGCCTAAGGAGGGGTGGCTCCCTCCAGGCTCACCTGCCCTCTGCCTGTCCGCTATAATGCATGTGCTTCCACTTGGAGGCTCTCAAAATTTAGAGTTAGGACTACAAAAAATACTGAGGTGCTTTGATGGGGCTCTGTAGTTTACACATGTGTTTGCAAATGTGTGCAGACTAAACTTTTTTTAAAGGACATAAAATACTGTTAGACAGGAAAATTTGTTTGTTTGCAGGCTGGTCGGTAATTTGAGTAGGTAATTTTTCTGTTTTTTTTTCAGGTTTTAGTGCAGACTAAACCCTTTTTTAACGCATACTGTTAGACAGGAAAATGTGTTTGTTTGCAGCCTGGTCGTTAAGTTGAGCAGGGAATTTTTTCTGGTTTTCTTGTGCATGTGTAAGGGATGTCAAAATCAGGTACCCCATATCAAAAAGGATTATAGTTCTGTTTATAGAGAAAGTAAAACTTGTGGCATTTCTATTAAATCACCAGTAGATGGCAGCATAGAGTTAAAAGCCTGAATGACAAAGAACACAGTTTAATGAATACTGCTAATAGCAGGGGGAACCAAAAAGACTGACCTTTGTTTCTGGTGGGAACTGAATGGAATAGCAGTTGCTACCTGGTCCATCAGACTGAAGGTCGTGTGTTTGTGTCATTGCAGGTAAGATGGAGTATATTTAAGGCTATAAACAGGGCGAAATTGATTTAATTTACATCCCTGTGATCAGTAAAGGCTGCTGTCGCTGTGTGTGATTAAATAACATACCAGCACATGTGCAATTGTTTGTTATTTTTTATAAAATTTTATTATTACATATATAGACATGCATTATTATGATGAACAGAATAGCAGTTGCTACCCGGTCAGACTGAAGGTCATGTGTTTATGTCTTTGCAGAAACTTTTCAATAAAAACACTTCTGGTTTCACCCGGCCCACTCCCTTCGCACATTGGAATTATTGACCATACTTTCAGCATATGTCCAACACATGCATTGCCCTTCCATGTGCTCCTTGCTACAAAGGCCAGATATAGGTGAGGGTACAGTGTAATCCAGCACCCTCACTAGGAAGAAGAGATGATTGGTCACATGCCAAAACTTTTTAACCTTGTAAAAAACATTCCAAATATCATTTTTGAAACTATTTAAGAGCAGTTATAGTCCCTGCTTAGTTTTAACTGTATTAAAAAGTGTCCATAACATTTTATATTACCAATTACTTGATCCTAAGGCCCAGCACTGAGCTGCAAGAGTGTTAATGAATTACACAATTAATTGAATTACTTACATGTGTAAATTTTGCAGATTCTCTGGTTCATTTAGATTAACCAGGGCATTGCCTGGCTTTAATCAGCCATACAACCTGTTACTTTTTTTATTTATGAGTAATTAAAATAATAAGTTGTCACTCCTGCTATGTCTCTGCATGCCCTCTTGCCATGGTGTCAGAGTGTGCCTCAGCCAGAAGTTCATGGGAAACTTACAGCGTGTGGTCTCTGCAAGCGCAGCAGCCTTTTTTATGATCTACTTGTTTTTGATGTCTGCCTCCTGGAGCTGAGAACTGGGGGAAAATATGAAGCTAATATGAAATATGAAATTATAATGCAACGTATTCCCTTTACAAGGCACCCACTAGCAAATTAGTACTCATAATATTTAGGTAAAACACCTGGCTATAGTTTAATGTAGCATTGGTCAGTCAACCAAACCTTGCCAAAAAGTGCAGAAGACTAGCATTAATTTTGGTGCATCCTTATGTCTTATCCTTAGTCTGGCGGACAAACACCCGGAAAGTCCGCTGGACTTTCCAAACGAGCGGACCTGCACACACACAACCTGCGGAATATGGCGGGAGTCTGCCGTACTTTTGAAATGAATGGACTTGCCCACACACGGAGGAAAGTCCGTTCATTTTGAACGCGGCTCCAGGTAGACGGGACTAGCGAAGGAAGCCAATGTCGCTGCCTTCCGCGGCGAGATTGACACGTCGCTGGCCCCGTCACCTGGTATGGACTTAAAGGGGAAGCCCTATGCCGAAAAAACGGCGTGGGAGTCCCCCCCCCAAGGTCCATACAAGACCCTTATCCGAGCACGCAACCCGGCCGGTCAGGAAAGGGGGTGGGGACGAGCGAGCACCCCCCCTCCTCCTGAGCCGTACCAGGCCGCATGCCCTCAACATGGGGGGTGCTTTGGGGAAGGGGGGCCCTGCGGCCCCCCACCCAAAGCACCTTGTCCCCATGTTGATGAGGACAAGGGCCTCTTCCCGACAACCCTGGCCGTTGGTTGTCTGGGTCTGCGGGCGGAAGGCTTATCGGAATCCGGGAGCCCCTTTAATAACTCCTGTATAGGAACCTGTATAGGAAAAAAGCAAGAACAAGTTTAACATTAAGGAGGTAAGGTTTAATGTTCAGTGAGCTGTAGATACAATATGAAAACTATTTCAGGGGTTCCCTGAGATCTAAACTTTTTTGCCAAGGGCTCCTACAAGAAGGCTCTATCTCTATTCTATGGACAATTCGAATTTTGGGATTTTCTTTTACGTATTAACCTCCCTAGCGGTAATCCCGAGTCTGGCTCGGGTTGGGAATTTACTGATAGGAGCGGTAACCAGACTCGGGATCGCTTCGCTCGATGCAGGGGAGGACGCAGGGAGACTTACTTACCTTGTCCCCTGGATCCAGCGATGTCCTCCGCGCTGTGTGATCGAGCTGTCCTCCGCTCGATTCACAGTGCCGAATGCCGCCGAGCTCCATTCCCTGAGACATTAGGGTGCACGGGAGCGGAGAACGGCGGCAAATTCAAAAAAGTAAAAACACACAAAACACACACAGCACTGTAATCTTACAGATTACAGTGCTGTATTAAAAAATACACACATCCTTTGTCCCTAGTGGTCTGTGCAGTGCCCTGCATGCACTTTTATATTATAAATACAGTTTTTTCTGCCTGGAATTTGGAGATTGTCCATAGCAACCAAAACGTGTCCCTTTTTCAGTGTTTTAGGATTTGATTACATTATTGAATAATTTTTATTATTCTTTATTATATTATAAACTTTATCATACCCGGGATGTCTGCTAGACTCTGGTTTGAAGAGATTTAAGAGCGTTATTCCTAAGAATTACAGGACTACAAAATAAAACGCCAGATTTCCATGCAAAATAATTGTACCGCTTTCAGCACCTAATTCCAGACTGAATCATACCGCCAGGGAGGCTAATGGTAAACAACAAACTTAATGAGGGCACAGAAAGCAATAAGAAAACCTGATAAGGGTTCTAATCCTTCTCCACTCTTCCCGAAATAAAAAAATGCCTTTAGTTTTACTTTAAAGAGATTTTAAACTAAAAAGCAAACATTTAAAATATTGGGGCTTACCAATCCTCTGATGTTTTTCAACAGAACAGGGTGTCCTGCAGAAGTAGCAGTTAGCGGGCTAAGACAAACCATTTAACCAGTGGCTTACCAACGGGGGGAGGGGGGGGGTGGTCTGTCCCGAGTGTCACACATTGGGGGGTGTATGCTGGGCTCAGGTAGCAGTGCTGTGACAGCCAGGGCAGGGAGAGACGAGCTGTGACTGGGTACCCAGGTGCAGAGCGTACCCGGGTGACTCACACCCAGGGCTGGCCACCGGATTCACTCTGCCGCTCACAGAAGGGAAGAGAGACAGTGAGCATCGCTAAAAAAGAGGACGGCAACTGCTGGACTTAACTTTTCAAGTTAACCAGGAGGTGATTGGTTGCTAGGTGGTCCTAGCAACCAATCATTAGCTTGTTAATATGAAAAATTCACTCCAGCAGTTCCCGCCCTCTGTTCACTGCTGCTGTGTCTCCAGCTCTGCATGCATGTCCCAGTAAAGTAGGAAGGGGCAATGTATAATGTGCAGGGGTCCAGAGCTGGGGGGGCAATGTGTAATGTGCAGGGGTCCCCAGCTGGGGGGGTATTGTGTAATGTGCAGGGGTCCAAAAGCTGGGGGGACAATGCTTAATGTGCAGGGGTCCAGAGCTGGGGGGCAATGTGTTATGTGCAGGGGTCCAGAGCTGGGGGGCAATGTGTTATGTGCAGGGGTCCAGAGCGGGGGGGCAATGTGTAATGTGCAGGGGTCCAGAGCTGGGGGGGCAATGTGTAATGTGCAGGGGTCCAGAGCTGGGGGGGCAATGTGTAATGTGCAGGGGTCCAGAGCTGGGGGGGCAATGTGTAATGTGCAGGGGTCCAGAGCTGGGGGGGGGCAATTTGTAATATGCAGAAGTCCAGAGCTGGGGGGCTGTGTAATATGCAGGGGTCCAAATCCGGGGGGGGGGGGCTGTGTAATGTGCAGGGGTGCAGACCTGTGGGGGGAGGGGCTGTGTAGTCTAAAGGGGTCCATAAATCTGCGGAGGGGCTGTGTAATGTGTAGGGCCACCCCCAAAGGAGCCGGTTGGTGATTTTGGGTTCTCTGATCTCTGCCTCAGCTCCAAGAATGGCCTCAGCCCCTGCGGCACACCTGGTTAGCTAAAATCCGTGAAAACACTTTTTAAGGACACAAGTAGAAAATACTGTTAGCCTGGTTGTGGATTGTTACCAGAAACAGACAGACACACCAGTAGTGATAAACAAGTTGAATATATTATCACGGTTAAACATATGTGGATACTTACAACACTGTTGAACCTTACCGCAGAGTATCAATACAACAGAAGTGACAACCTTCAATATTTAGCAACTATAAGTATATAGAAAAAACAGTAATCTATATACCCATAACATAGGTGCCGAAAGGGAGGAGAGAATGTTTGCCAACTTCTCAGCTCCTTCTGGGCCGTGAACACTGTTGAAATGTAAACAACAAAAATAGATTAAACAGGTATGGTGAACCGAGTTCTGCAGCTTTACAGGTCCTGTGTTGAAGAGTACTAGTGTCTTCCGCTAACAAATGTTGGGGCCCTTTGTAAAGAAAGTAGGTTTAATCAAGCAAAATTGAGACCGTAATAATCTAGGACAGTGATGGCAAACCTTGGCACCCCAGATGTTTTGGAACTACATTTCCCATGATGCTCAACTATACTGCAGAGTGCACGAGCATCATGGGAAACGTAGTTCCAAAACATCTGGGGTGCCAAGGTTCGCCATCACTGATCTAGGATATTCCATTAGGTAGTGGTTTGTAAGAAAAGTGGCTAAAGGTGGCAGCTCCAAACAAGCATCCTCTGACACTAGAAAGGGGAATAGGTGTCTGCATGCAGTGTATGTACTATGTTAGGAAGGATGTTTGAGTTTTCACCCGCACACCAATCCTCTATGCAGTGACACAATGGAGATTCCAAATGCTGGTTTAGGCTCCCGGCAATGTTGTAAGGCACCAGATCACCTCCTGTAGACCGATCAGAATGGCTGATAGCTAAACTGGCAAGGTGACTGAACAGCGGTCGACTGGACACCTGGATGGGTATTGCAATCCCTTAAGCGGATTGGGTCATCTCCGCTGGGTTAGGCGGCGCTGAGTTGCTGAGCAGGGTCCCCGGACCGAACGGTGGTGTACTGTTCCTGGCTCCTTTCTCCTCACTCTCTTGACAGCAGTCTTTGGCAAAACATCTCTCTCTCTCTCTCTCTCTCTCTCTCTCTCTCTCTCTCTCTCTCTCTCTCTCTCAGGTGGAGTTCAAACTGTCATACCACCTAGGGGCTTTTGTGGCTGTGGCTTGGTCTCTGTCTCTCTTCAGCCACCTCAGTCTCTTTTTTCCATCTCTGCACTTTCCTGTCAGAACCTCTCTTTTTCTGGGCTTCTAAACTCTCTCCCTCTCAAATCTCCTCAGCTCTTCCTGAAATTCCCCTTTTTCCCAGTGTGCTCTGTGTCTCTGAGTTTTCTGGAAGGACAAGTCAGCATCTCCCTGTCTCCATCTTGTGGCCAAAGGGAGAAATTTATAAATAGAGGTGCGGGGGCTGTGTAATCTAAAGGGGCCCAGAGGTGCAGTTGTGGAGAGGAGGTTCACAGTAGTGACGAAGAGATATTGGGAGGTGCAGAGGTAGGCTATGGGCACTGTGGGGTGTTTTTTAGATTTTAAAGTTGGGGGGGGGTGCCAGACACAGGATCCGCCCCGGGTGCCAAATTCTCTTGGTACACCCCTGCATTTACCAAAGACAGAGCTGCTTACAATGATCAGCCTCTCAAAATGAACAAAACTGTTGCTGTAACTGCTTATAAAATGTGAACTGGAGTTTGGATTCAGTTTGTTAGTGTATATAAATTTGTTAGTACGTCTAACACTCCCTCCCTTCAGACTGACAATGCTGCTGTCCAGAGGTATTTCTGTTGCTCCCTCATCCAGATTGGAGGCACTCTAATACAGAAGGTGTATTACTGGCTGAATCAAGAGGTGAAAACAGATGAAAAAAAGCCTAAAAAAAGAAAACTAATACAGCCATCACATCTAATGATTGGTAAGCTGCAATATATTACATTTTTGGTTTTGGGTTTAATACCGCTTTAAAAAAAAATGGCTTTACACATACATTTTACAATGATCAAAATGGTGAATCAATGGAACAAACACATACAGAGCTGATGTGTGTGGCCAGCTACTATCAATGTGATTTATATTTATCAGGCAGATAGTAAGTGACAAACTGCTTAAGACCATAAGGATCTGGCTGAATCTCTGTCTGGGCTACCAGCAGCAGATGATGCTCAAACGGAAGATTAACATGTTCCTGATGGCAGGGCTCATGTCCTTGTCACTTACTGTTACACTGCTCAATGGGTCATCCCTGGGTTCATTAAGGATCCAGCGGAAAGGTGGCAGACTGGGCATCCTGCCTCATTCTCAATATGCTTTACCTGGCCTGGCAGCTGTTGGAACATAAAAACTGCAGCTGGCAAACAGCCCTTGACAGCCAATACATCTTCAGCGCCAGTGAGCAGGAGCAACCTGGCTCTGCCAGTCATTAAATGCTGGGTGAAAGCCTTGGCACTGCCAGTCACAACAGCAAGTGGCTTGCCAAGAGCTAGGGTTGGACAGTCATTATGTAGCTGCAGCCAACTGCTGAATACAGAAATCCCTGTCGATGGGAGTATAAAAGCTTTAAGTGCAGACGAGCTTTAATGAGCCAATCATAATAATGCACAAAACATACCAATCTACAATTAATGAAATGAGGGAGAGGTGGCAGAATTAAAGTGTTTCAAAAGCCACACTTTTTTTTATTTGTTTTGGTTGGGTGTGGAAGAGTTAGAACCCTTGTTAGGTTTTTTGTTGTTTGTATAGCTTCGTCTGCTTTATGCACCCTGGTGACCAATAATAATGAAGAATAAGTCATTGACGGTTTGAATCTCGACTGGTTCAGCAGCAACTGGCTGAGATTGGAACCATGTGTGTGCAGGCTGAATGTAACAAGTTGATCAAACAATCAACTTGGATACTACCAGCCTGCTGGATTCACTTGTGATTATCGGTAGCTGCTAGCAATAACCCCTGTCTTCTCCCAGAGGGGACAGCTTCCCCCGCCTGGCGGACAATTTCTCAGGGATTCCCATCAGCACTTTCTGTCTTGATGGTCGAACCCATGGTTGCTTAAAAGGAATCTGCACCATCTATGGCCTACCTAAGGGGAAATCTTCCAACGGGGATACTTGCTCTTGTGATAACTGTATAAAAGCAGAACCCTCTTATTTTGTAGATATTTTCTCTCACTGTCCATTGTGAGAGGGCCTATTGATTTTTAGATTATTTTATTTTGTGATGTGTATTGGGTGAGGTTTTACCAAAGGTGAAGTCAAAACTAATGGCTATTCAGAAGTGATATTCCAGTTTTGCGTGGTTTCTCCCAGACCTTTGGGCATTTAATCAGTCAAATGCTCTTCCCAGCCCTGCCCAGGACTGTGTTTAGACATTAAGAGCAATAGTGCCCCTTTTTACAGGTGTAACACACTCTAGTGTGCTACAAAGGTTAGTACAGGCAAATTTAAGCTATGGTAAGTTGTGTGAGTCAGAAATTGGGTCAGGGTTACTGCTTGTCAGGCTGGATGGCTCTACAGAGGCAGGTCTCTGGTACTTCCCCCCATATCTGGAAGCTTGTAGAAGCTTCTGGAAGTTAGTGGGCAGAGCCAAGAAGGTCCTGATCTGCAAATTTAGGGGAATCTGACCGATCCCCAGATAGAATGTCCTGGCAGGGTGGATGGATCAGCCCTTAAATATGGCAGAGCCTAGACAGCAGGGGAGTTGGGTGGAAGATGGAGTGCTGAGGAGTCTGTCAATGGCCTAGGAGGGGACCCTTGGGTCTGGAGGGACCACAAGCTGGGCTTGGGCTGGCTTGGGAAGAACCTTTTAGCACCTAAGGAGCAGCAGCGAACAAGGAGGACAGAGTGAGTACATCAGCATACTCAGGAATTCACAAGGAGAAAGACTGCTATATGTAACAAGATTTCTGAAGGACAGTGCAGTGCTTAACCCTTTCTATCCCTTGCCCTGGGAGATCTTCAGAGCAGCCAGGTGGGCTGGCAGTTCCTGCAGGCAGTGGAGCTGAAAGGAATTCTACAAAGGAGAGGAGATAACCATTCATTCAGTTTACAACAGACTGTGCTATTTTTCAAAGGGCTTTTTGCTGCTAATCCTGAAGGACTGAAGGTATTTAGGAGGGAGAACAGTCTAGGATCATTACTTTGTATAGAGGAAGGAGGTTGTCTGAATCCATTGTTTCTGTCAAGTTTGGTATCCCATAACCCCTCTACCCCATCCAAGTTGTGATCCCTAATAAAAACAACAGTCAGAGACTTCTTGTGTCTGGATGCAAGTGAAAAATGCTTGTTGCCTGGTTAGGCAGGAATAGGGGAGACAGTTACCAGCAGCCCTTGCTTGGGTAGTGCTACACAGGCTTGAAATTTTGCAGTTGCCAACCATGTCGCAAGACTATATATTGCATAGAGAATGTTGTCTGTTTAGCGTACATAGCATCCTTTAGATTATACAGTCCACTAATGAAAAGTCTGTGAAGAAAGAGAAGATTGTGTGTTATTCGAGCAGTGAGTAGCTTATGACTCCTCTCAGCAGCACCTGCAGTTTTGCAGGGATTACTAACAAGAATCTAGAGGTGGCTAGAAAAAGGCAAAAGTAAAAAAAAAAAATTAAACAAAGACTGAAAATGTTGAGCGTCAGTGCTTCTCTCACTTATGCTTCCAAGTTATGTTCTGGCCAAAGGTCAATGGTGAGTAAAGCACTCCTGTAGCACAGAACATAGTATGGAAAATGGGAGAAATTAATAAGTTGCCGTGAGCAAGGAGAAAAATTGGTAGACATGGTCTTTATAAGTACTTGGAGGAGGGAGAACTTGACCATATTGCTGCCCATAGACACAGGTTAGCATTCGTTCAAGCTAGGTCAGGTGACAACCATATTCCTTTTGAAATGCCCATCAGTAGACCTTTGTTTGGGCAAATGTGACGGCAATGAGATAGTTTAGTAAACCTCACCCAGTCCTGGAGATAAGTGTCAGCAATAGCTGCCTGCTCAGCTCTCCTCTCTGTGGACCACACTATGTTTATTCCAGGTGGCCATGGTGTCATAGAATGGTAAGCTCATGCCTATAGACCATCCACCCTACATAGATTGATACCCTAAGCTCTGAATCATGGCTCGTGTCAGGTTTACACCCCAATATAATGTTTTCTGTTTCATGGTAAGAGTATAACTACCTTATAGAATTCCCTTTTGAGCAAGTATGGTATGGTATGGAAACATCTGCAGCTCTACAGCAAATATCTATAGTCTAATTGAACTCATGGGTGATATACACTACAGAGGATGAATTTCTATTGTTCGTGTACTTTTATGGTCACTTCTGTTACTGGTATTATTGATTTGGTAAATGTTCTTTTGATTACATGCCCTCTTGTTGTGTAATTGTGTTTTCTCAGGGGGAATTATACTGTCAGCTGATAACCTAGTTTTCCCTGAGTGCCAGTAATACTTGAATCCATTTCTGAACTTCATTTCCCATTCCACGTTATCACAATGAGCACTGCACATCTAGCTGAAAAGGAGCTTATGATTTTAAGATCCACCAAGAAATGACAAGATAGGCTGAAGATAGATTATTAGTATGTATATAATATAGGAATGATCGTAAGAGGGTTTGGCGATTGTTTGAAGGAAAGATGGTTGACCTTTTGAAATATTTCTCTGCATGTCTGATTGGTAGTATTGTAAGTTTACCCATGGCTTTCTTTTGATAAGGACCATGGCTTTCTTTTGATAAGGACCATGGCTTTCTTTTGATAGGCATATCTCGTGATATTCACATGTAACGGAGAGACTCTCATGCTTGTAACAGGGGGTAAGAATTATTTTGGGGGGTGCACACTTGGCCTCCTGCATCCCCCCCCATGTCTCTTACTCTGGTATCCTGGTATGAGGTGACAGGGTTTTTGCTTCATTTATCTTTGCTACAAGCTACAGGGTTTTACTTTCCATGCCTGGCTTTACTAACTGGAAATTCTTGAGGGAGCATCTTATCAATCGACTCTCATGAGCAGAGCTGGTAGATCTTTTGAGCAGAAGACATAACCCGCCCCATGTGAAAATGTATGTAGCACACCCCCTTAAGAGCCATAAGTAACTGGGAACCCCCACTCTGCACAGCCAGGCACACCAACTTTTCACAGTCACTTCAGAGTCAGAGAACAGTCCAGTGCTTTTCTTATTAAGGGATTAGAACTTGGATAGGAATTGGGAAATTATGGGATGCCCACTTGACTTCAAACAACTTCATGGACAACTTTTCCTATGTACAATCCAGGGGCGACCCATCAATTAAGGGCGCACAGGCACCAGCTCCCCTTTCCATGGGCGGCGCCACCCCCTATCCATGTGTCTGGCCCCTTTCAGGATGCCGGGCGCATGAATTACAGCAGGTTTTTTTTAAGCACCTGATTAGAGCTAGAGGCTCTCATAGGATTCAAAACAGAATATTCGCTATTCTAACACTGAATCGCCTCTCCCCCAATCAAGAAACATGGGTCTGATACCTGTTTCATGATTGGCTGAAATGGCAGGCGATCCTATTGGATGCCTAGGAGGAGGAGGGAGATGCACGGAGGAAGGAAGAAAGCCGCCGCTCGCCGGACACGCTAACTGCCCACACCCTTCCTAGATGGGGTAAGTGTGGGGCTTTGATGTCCCGACTGTCCTCCCGGGGAAAGTTGCCACCAACCGACCTACCGGCTGACCGGAAAAAAACACCAACCGCCACTGGTACAGTCTATATACACTCCTCTGCTTCCTGCAGCACTCATTTTCTTGTAGAACTCTGCTGGCACATTGTTAGAGAATCTGACACAGCACTCAGTCAGATTAGAGCAAAAGCCTATCACGGGCAGGAACCGCTGGCCCCTTACAATAGGTGTGTAGCAAAAAGTCAGTTTCCAGCATACATTCCTGTGACTCCCAGACTGAACATTCACCAGCCCCTCCGGCTGACTTCTCAGGAGATGTCCCAGACATGCAGACCTGCTCCCGCTGTCCTCTCTCCTTGCTCAGGTGCCTCCAGAAAGGGGTTCCTCCGTGTATTGTGTGGGATCCTTCCAGCACCTGAGCTCCAGGCCCAAGGTCACCCCTCCCTAGACAAGGGCCTCCGACAGCCTCCTCAGCACTCCATCTCCATATTCCACCCTTCTGCCCCTGCTGGCATGATTTATGAAGTAAGCTGCCCCCCCTGCCAGCCTATTTGCTGGGGATCGGTCAGGGTCCTCATAAATATGCATGACAGCCCCTCCTAGCTTCCACCCACTGCATTAGGGGCAAGCAAAGAACAGCTGTCAGATGAGTAATTCAGCACCCGTGAGTCACTCAACCCTGACCCAGACTCTGCCCACGCCTGGCTCTCAGCCAAGCCAATTTTCCTACACTAACAACTAACTAGATGTAGCACCCTGTAGTTTAGGCAGGGAGCTCTTCACAAATTTACTTGCCAGGAGTAGTTATCCTGGTTGATTGATAGAGATCCATTGATTTCTCCCTAAGTTTGACCTTGTTGCACTTTTCTTTTCTTCCACTAGGTGGCCAGGTATTTGGTGGTACTCGATATGAGAAGGACAACTGAAAGACAGGTTATGGGTATATGGCAGTGGTCCCCAACCTTTTTGGCACCAAGGCCCGGTTTTGTGGAAGAATATTTTTCCAAGGCCCGGTGGGGGGGGGAGGAATCGCGATGTGGTGCGTTATCGGTTCAATCATCCTGATACCATAATATCGGGACGATTGAAGTGCATTATTTATATTATTACAATATAATACAATGATTATATAGTTCCACTCAATGTAATGTAGAATCAGTGGGAGCCCCAAGCTTGTTTCCCTGCAACTAAACAGTGTTATGGTGTCAGGGTGACTGAAGCACGTTATTTCTATTACATTGGAATATAAAATGAAATAGTTCTACTCACCATAATGCAGAATCAGTGGGATCCCTGAGCTTGTTTTACTGCAACTAGGCGGTCCCATCTTGGGGTGATAGGAGACAGTGACACTCGAAGTGTGTTGCTTATGTCCAGTCTGCTCCGTAATCTTGTTTTGGTTGCTGTCACTGCAGAAAATCCAGCTTCACAAAGATAGGATGTTGGAAATGGCAGCAAGCTTTTCAGCGCTTTTGTGGCAATTGCAGGATATTCTGCCTTGACTTTAATCCAGAACGTATGGAGGTTTGAAGTCGTCTCAAACATACTTTTAAGGCCACCATCATTTGCGATCTCAAGCAGTTGATCCTCTTCTAGCACGGACAGAGTGGATTCACCTGGCTTATTCACAAATGGGTCACGGATCCATTCCTTCCCAATTCGGGGGTCTTTTGAGGATGGGAAATAATGCTCAAATTCATTTGAAAGCTGATAGAGGTGATCATGCACCAGCTGTGTGAAAGAAGGTTCTGGCTCAGTCTCTTTCAAAAGCTCTGATAAGGTTGGAAACATGTCAAAAATATTATTGTTGACTCGTCGCCCCCATAATTCCAGTTTGGCTTTGAATGCAGCCACTTTATCAGCAGACTTAAACACAGTTCTCATTCTCCCCTGAAGTGACAGATTGAGTTCGTTGAGCAGGTTAAATATGTCACACAAGTAAGCAAGTTTTGTGACCCATTCTGTGACACTGAAATGTGCTGCAAGTGGTGACTGTTTTTCAGAAAGAAATCTCTGGAGCGGCTCTCGTAACTCAAACACTCTGCTCAGTGATCTACCTTTAGAAAGCCATCTCACTTCTGTGTATAAGAGAAGACGAGTGTGCTCTGCATCCATCTCCTCACAGAGCTGTTCGAACAGACGTGAGTTAAGGGCATGTACTTTAATGTGGTTGATTATTTTAATCACAGCCTGCAAAACGTTGTTCAGTTCAGGTGACATTTTTCGGCTAGCCAGCATTTCTCTATGGAGGACACAGTGCGTAGACTCACATTCGGAAGCAACCTCCTTGACCCGAGTGGTAAAACCAGAAAGCCGCCCAGTCATGGCAGCAGCTCCATCCGTGCATACACCAACACAAAACGACCAATTCAGTTTTCCTGACATATACTCATTTAAAGAATTGAACAATTCTGCAGCTGTGGTGTTGGTCGGCAAGAAGAGTGCACATAGCATATCCTCATGGACATCCTCCTGGAAAACATATCGAACAAAAACAAGCATTGTTGCCTTGTTGTCAACATCAGTAGACTCATCGACTTGTATGGCATACCATGGTGACTCCTTAATTCTCTCTATCAGTTGCGTTTCAATATCCTCTGCAATTTCATTTATTCGTCTAGCTACAGTGCTAGCCGAAAGAGGAACATGCGCCACCTTTTCAACCGCAGCCTCTCCTAAAATTTCACGGCAAATGTCCTTTGCAGCAGGCAGGATCAACTGTTCTCCGATTGTAAATGGTTTCTTAGATTTAGCAATACGGTTAGCCACTAAGAATGAGGCTCTCAATGCAGACGCATTTATCGAAGAGGTGGTCTTCAATAATTGCTTCTGTCCTTCGTGTTCACGTTTTTTTCTTTTGAAAAACTCAACCGGCTTGTCTTTTAATGAAGGGTGTTTGGTCTCCATATGGCGAAGCAGTTTTGAAGGTTTCATGGCTTCATTGGATAGCCGCTCACCACATATTATACAAAGCGGGTTTGGAGAATGTGAATCACCTGATGCAATGAACCCATAATTTAAATAGGACTCTTGGTATTTTCTTTTAAATGCAGCTTTCTTTTTGTTTGCAGTCTTAGAACAGTCTTCTGTTGTCTCATCATTGGGTCTTTGCCCCTTTTCAAAAAAGCTCTGCAGTGACATTTGTTTTTTACTCATTTTGGCTAGTTGGCAAAGCCTGCCACCAGATGGGAATTGCCACTGCTGTGGCCTGTCTTCAGATGGGAATTGCCACTGCTGCGGCCTGTCTTCAGATGGGAATTGCCACTGCTGCGGCCTGTCTTCAGATGGGAATTGCCACTGCTGCGGCCTGTCTTCAGATGGGAATTGCCACTGCTGCGGCCTGTCTTCAGATGGGAATTGCCACTGCTGCGGCCTGTCTTCAGATTGGAATTGCCACTGCTGCGGCCTGTCTTCAGATGGGAATTGCCACTGCTGCGGCCTGTCTTCAGATGGGAATTGCCACTGCTGCGGCCTGTCTTCAGATGGGAATTGCCACTGCTGCGGCCTGTCTTCAGATGGGAATTGCCACTGCTGCGGCCTGTCTTCAGATGGGAATTGCCACTGCTGCGGCCTGTCTTCAGATTGGAATTGCCACTGCTGCGGCCTGTCTTCAGATGGGAATTGCCACTGCTGCGGCCTGTCTTCAGATGGGAATTGCCACTGCTGCGGCCTGTCTTCAGATGGGAATTGCCACTGCTGCGGCCTGTCTTCAGATGGGAATTGCCACTGCTGCGGCCTGTCTTCAGATGGGAATTGCCACTGCTGCGGCCTGTCTTCAGATGGGAATTGCCACTGCTGCGGCCTGTCTTCAGATGGGAATTGCCACTGCTGCGGCCTGTCTTCAGATGGGAATTGCCACTGCTGCGGCCTGTCTTCAGATGGGAATTGCCACTGCTGCGGCCTGTCTTCAGATGGGAATTGCCACTGCTGCGGCCTGTCTTCAGATGGGAATTGCCACTGCTGCGGCCTGTCTTCAGATGGGAATTGCCACTGCTGCGGCCTGTCTTCAGATAGGAATTGCCACTGCTGCGGCCTGTCTTCAGATGGGAATTGCCACTGCTGCGGCCTGTCACTGCTGCAGCCTGTCTTCAGATGGGAATTGCCACTGCTGCGCCCTGTCACCAGATGTGGATTGCCACTGCTGTGACCTGTCACCAGATGTGGATTGCCACTGCTGTGACCTGTCACCAGATGTGGATTGCCACTGCTGTGACCTGTCACCAGATGTGGATTGCCACTGCTGCGACCTGTCACCAGATGTGGATTGCCACTTTTCTGCCCCCAGATGTGGATTGTCAATGTCAGCTGCCAGCAGATGTGGATTGTCACTGTCACCTGCCACCAAAGCGTAACAGATTGTCACTAATTGGTTTTATTATAACAGTCCCACTATAAAAGTATTATAACGGTCCCAGTATAAAAAGTATTATTAAAAGTCCCAGTATAAAAGTATTATTAAAAGTATAAAAGTCCCAGTATAAAAGTATTAAAAGGATTATTAAAAGTCCCAGTATAAAAATAGTATTAAACGTCCCAGTATAGAAATAATATTAAATGTCCCAGTATAGAAATAATATTAGATGTCCCATGATAGAAATAATATTAGATGTCCCAGTATAGAAATAATATTAGATGTCCCGTGATAGAAATAATATTAGATGTCCCATTGCAGAAATAATATTAGATGTCCCATTGCAGAAATAATATTAGATGTCCCATTGCAGAAATAATATTTAATGTCCCATTGCAGAAATAATATTAGATGTCCCATTGCAGAAATATTAGATGTCCCATTGCAGAAATAATATTTAATGTCCCGTGATAGAAATAATAGATGTCCCGTGATAGAAATAATATTAGATGTCCCATTGCAGAAATAATATTAGATGTCCCATTGCAGAAATAATATTAGATGTCCCATTGCAGAAATAATATTTAATGTCCCATTGCAGAAATAATATTAGATGTCCCATTGCAGAAATATTAGATGTCCCATTGCAGAAATAATATTTAATGTCCCGTGATAGAAATAATATTAGATGTCCCATTGCAGAAATAATTTTAGATGTCCCATTGCAGAAATAATATTTAATGTCCCATTGCAGAAATAATATTTAATGTCCCGTGATAGACATAATATTAGATGTCCCGTGATAGAAATAATATTTGATGTCCCATTGCAGAAATATTAGATGTCCCATTGCAGAAATAATATTTAATGTCCCGTGATAGAAATAATAGATGTCCCGTGATAGAAATAATATTAGATGTCCCATTGCAGAAATAATATTAGATGTCCCATTGCAGAAATAATATTAGATGTCCCATTGCAGAAATAATATTTGATGTCCCATTGCAGAAATAATATTTGATGTCCCATTGCAGAAATAATATTAGATGTCCCATTGCAGAAATAATATTTAATGTCCCGTGATAGAAATAATATTAGATGTCCCATTGCAGAAATAATTTTAGATGTCCCATTGCAGAAATAATATTTAATGTCCCATTGCAGAAATAATATTTAATGTCCCGTGATAGAAATAATATTAGTTGTCCCATTGCAGAAATAATATTTGATGTCCCATTGCAGAAATAATATTAATTTCCCAATTAATTAAATTAAATTAAATTAATTAAATTAATTAAATTAAATTAATATTAATTATAATAAAATATTAGGAGTGCAGAGTGCAATGTACTTACAGTTCCAGCATGGGAGTGAGGGGAGGAGCCGTTGGAGACTGCGGGAAAGTAAGTTCAGTGAGGGTGGGCGGGGAGAGATGAGGTCACTCTCTCTCTCTCTCTCTCATTAGCCGCCGCTTCTGTGTAACTGTAGCCAGGACGGGACAGCGGCGCGCCTGTGCGTAGCGCAGAGAGATGAGGTCATCTGCTCTGCTTGTTCGGCCGGCCGCACCGCTGACAGTTTTCTCCGTCAGCGGTGAAGCTGAAGCCTTAGCCGGCCGCGGCCCGGGGGTTGATAATCTCGGACCTGACAGTGTCCTTGGAGCTGCGGCCCACCTAGAGAGGCGGCACGGCCCGGCTTTGGGCCGCGGCCCGGGGGTTGATGACCCCTGGTATATGGGGTATCCCAGCCAATGGGCAGGGTTTTTACTAAATCCCTTGGCCTGCTGTGAACACCTATATATTTGGGTAGAGTCGGGTGATTTGTGTACTGTGCCACCTGGACGGCTGTCTGGGTGGACATGTGTCGTACGCCCTGGGCTTCTAGGCCAGAGATTGGGCCTATCCTAGGGGGCACCTGGCATCCAGGTTGTGTGAGAGCTCATCCAGAAGTAAGAGGGCGGTGCAGAGTTGGGATTGCGGCTTGCAGTTCAACCAAAAGTGAGGGTTCTGCCAGCCAGAGAACCTATCGTGGTCAGAGGTAGAAGGGGAGCTGTCGCCACTAAGGGAACAACCACCTTTACAAGGGACCACAGTGAGTAACTGAAGCAAGTACCTCAGCAGTATTCTCACCGAATGGGCACGGTGGAGAATCTGGAAACTTCAGGCAGTGATCAAATCAGGGACCCAGCCAGCGGAGGTGATGCTTGCAGAGCAGCCTTGTGTGTCAAGCCAGGGACCAAGCCAGTCAGCAGGGGTGAAGCTTGAGAAGTATCTGGAGTGCCAAGCTAAGGACCCCGCAGGTAAGCGTGGGTGAAGCTTGAGGGAGATACCACTGTAAAGATTGGAGAAGCTCAAAGGATTGAGAGTCAGTGAATCAGAGGGTCTAGTGAGAGACCGGGAGCTCAGTGTTGAAGAACTACAAGAAGCAGTTGTAGTGAAGCTGAAGGAACAGTTACATTTGAGTTAGGAACTGTTAAAGACTGTTGCCATAGGGGACAGCATTCCTGCTTGTGCAGATGCGGCACCTTGCTGGGGCCTTTCCCTGCACGGCTGTCCTCCTATTGAAGTCTCGGAGTCTGCCAATTGAATCTACAACTACTTAAGGCTGTCCTAGCCCTAACCCTCTTTCCCCAAAAAATACAAAAAGGACTATTAAGAGAAATAAAACCTCTTTTACATCCGAGAAGTGTCTGGCGCCCAATAACTTTCACCATCTTTTCACCCACTATGCCTCACAACCCATTACATATGGAAGGATGTCAGCTATCTTTGGCCTTAGAGGTCCTCATTAGACTGGAAGAGGCTAAAGACTTTGCTACATATATAAATCTAGCACACTAGCTAGCAGGTGCTACATTTAGCTGGCTTCTAGGCAGGTGCAGTCTGCATTCTCCACTGCAGGTGGTGCTCAACCACAGTGGCAGATGGGGAAGGAAGTTGAAAGGAAATTGGTTCTCTATGATTTCCTAGGTCATAGGGGGGCAGCTATCTGATTGGATGCTGGCACCCCATGTGACTTTGGCAGCCATCTTGGCTCAGGCAGAGTCTACATTATTTAAGACTCCAGCTCTCAGGCTTCATGCATTTTATGCGAGTGACTAACATAGGGGCAGGTACCCCATTTCTCAGGGACAGTGATTAGAGATAGGGAAAGGTTCTGGAGGAGTAGGGACAGTGCATAGACTGCATCTACCTATTTTCGGAGGACTCCCCTTTGAGTGTGGACCATCCAGGCTGCATTCCGCTTCTCATGGCTGAACCTGTCAGCATCTTCCAGTCTTCAAACTGCTGTTCCACCACTGTTACAGTTGTAAGTGGCTCCAGGGGAGTGTGTCTCCCTGCTGGGCCTGTTTGTACTTGCTGAACTTTTATATTGCTATTGCCAAACTTGGATTCTGTGAGTTCACAACACTGCGCCTATCCCACAGGCTACTAGGCCTAAGTTAGCCATAGACAATCGAGTCTCCTATTTTTCACTTATGTTCCCTTCTTCTAATGATATTTATGCTTCTTTTATGGTGACAATAACTTGAGGCTTACACACTGGAACTACTTGGATTCTGAACACAGACTTCACTTAGCATCATCATCAACTGCCCATTTATTTAGCTTGGCAGAAAAACCTGCTAAAGTGTTTGTACAATTTGTCATCTACATAGCAATTATTCTTTCCTTTAAATCAAAAGAATAAGGCCTAGAGATAGATGTGCAGCATAGGCATAAGGCCAGACATGACTGGGTTGACAGGATAGGTGCAGTAAAGCATGAGTTAGTTGTGGTTTAGGCCAAGTCCCCCTCTTGATTGGAGAAAACAAGGGTTGAGCAGGGTGGGGTCTGTATAGGAGTAGGGGGATGGTCCTTATTCCTTAGAGGTCATTGGTTTATTTTCAGTTTTCTTTACATTCAATAGGGGCGTTTTATTTATATATTGTGTCCAGGAAGGTATGCAAGCGGGATCGCTTTTGGGAATAATATGTTTTGTGGGATTGTTCAGTTTATTTGTCATGTGTCATAGCATTGGCAGGGGTCTCGGGGTCTTGGAAGGCAGTGACGGTTTAAAGTTTGGAGAAGGAATGGTGGGGCCCATCTCAGGTATGGGTGCACCTACCCTGGTAAGTTTAACCTAGTAATGGTTTAATGAGTCATTTGGTTGTATTACGGGTATCTTAATAGTAGTAGTCCTTGAGCCGGTGTAATTGCGGCTGAGGGCCTGGAAGTCAATTTTGATGGTGATACAGCCAGTTGGTGGAATATAAGTTGCCTTCCAGGATCCTAGACTTTAATAAACATACTTACTGTCCTGAGATTGGATTATTCATGTTCAGATATGTAAATGAGGAATAAAGTATATGTTGAGAATAAAGTTGTATTTTTTTGGTTTAATAAAAATGTCTGCTATGGCCTTTAAAACCCATAAAAGTTAAAACTGTTGACATCTTTCTTTTATGGGCGGGTTAGAAGGTTAGGATTGGGGTAAAAGGTATAAGCAGCCATAATATCTGCAAATACCTCAGTCATGAAAATGCATAGGGGAACCTAGATCTCACATGGTACTCCTCATGGGTAGGCCATTTGTTATGGATCAAATGGGCTGAGGTGCTTGTCCTAGCTGTTGTCTACTGTATATAGTATTTATCAATGCCTTCACAGAGAGCACCAGATCACATGAAAACACATAGGGGACACCTAGAGCTCACATGGTCCTAATGGGTTGTCCAATTGCTTGGATACCTGATTTTACATGGCTACTGGGGTCAGACTTTAACAAGGGAGAAATGGAAACTCTTCATACTCTTCAACACACCACTGAACTACTACATCTTAAGAGCAGTCTCCTTTGTCAGATTCATCTGGCCTGCAAATGTCTAAATGGTCAGGAGATATTTAAAGCATCCAGTAGTCTCCTAATGCAGTGTACACACGACTGGACTTTCCGGCAGACTAGGTCCGAAGGGATTAGTCCGTCGGGCAATCCGATCGTGTGTGAGCTAGTCCGAACATTTTTCGAAAAATAAATCAGACGGACCTAGAAATAGAACATGTTTCAAATCTATCCGACAGACTAAAATCAGGAAAACCATTTGTTTGTGTGCTGGTCCGACGGACCAAATACGACGCAAGGGAAGCTATTGGCTACTGGCTATTGAACTTCCTTGTTTAGTCTCGTTTACGTCATCCCGTTCAAAAGGAACGGACCTACAAACGGAGTTCGTTTGTGTGTGGCCAAGTCCATTCCTCTGGAAATTCCATCGGAACTCCTCCAAAAGTCTGTCGGGAAGACCATCGGACCTAGTCTGCCGGAAAGTCCGGTCGTGTGTACGCGGCATTACAAGTACTTACACCAATCAGCCCTAGGATGCCCTTAGAACTCTCTAGACATTTCATGTTCTAGCAAAGCTAAAGTAAGTTAACCCCTCTTTCCCCTAGTTCCTCATTACACATACATTAAATGAATAGAACTGTATGCTCTGCATTTACTTATCTATTATAGCCTTGCTAAGTCTGGGTACCTCTGAGTAATTCCAGCAATAGGGTTTTGCAGGGTCTACTGAATGAGTTGCAAGACATTCTGTGACTGAAATAAGATGTAGTCGTCTCCTTATTCTTTTAAAACGTGTAATTGGTGGCCTATTCAGTCTAAAGATAGCTGTGAATAGACAGCACCTAGAACCTTACACAGCTTACATCTCTGAGGGACTTCAGTAATGAGACCTTCCTGCCTGAATACCTAGCTCTGCTCCTCCAACTTTTGTATTCTCCATAAATAAAATACAGAGAGAAAACGAGGCCTCCTTTTAATGGCTGCAACAAGCAGGTAGAACAGCGAAATTCAAGTTCACAAATTTCATTGCTGGAGACACATAAAAAACAAGTCAACGATTCCACTCGCTGGCGACTTTAAAACTCGAAACTGAGGTTTTCCTCCCTCATCAACTTGCTTATAGCATTTTTAAATAAATCATTTCAGATTTCATTACATAGCTTATTTTAGACCCAGTGATGCAGTCACTGGGTCTGGGTCTGCGCTTCTCTATGCAATGCAGCCAGATCATGGCTGGTGTGAGGTGCTGACATAGGGTATACTACATAGCTTCCTAAAAACATCACAGCACCCTGCCTCACTAATGCTCCCATGAGCCGTTAGGTAAGGCTGGAGTTTAGCTTTGCCCAGCCAAAACTTTTTTTTGTTTTGGATAGAGTATGAAGGATGATATGAATGTTTACAGCTGTTTTAAACTCTTAAAGATAAAAGTTGTGAGTAAGATCAGACACAAGGGGCCAGCTATTCGTTTTGTTAGCACAAAAAAACCTTGTGAGGCTGATGCTACAGGCTCAGCTTCCCAGACTTTGGGGCTAAGTCCAACCCCGGAGGCTAATCTCCACCTCCAAGACTTTCCCTTTTTGGATGAGAGTACCTTAGTGTAGTGGTACCCCTGTAGGGGCCGCTGACATTAACTGGTTCTTTCCCAACCAACACTCACCCAAGCAACAGTCCATTCACCCTGCCTCCAATAAACAGTCTAGGGATTGTCTTTTTGTTATTTATTGCTGATAAAACATGTAACAAGAGAGGTGTTGGGGGACAGGATACTCAAAAACGGTTAAGCCCTTGTACACACGGTTGGACATTCTGACAACAAAATCCGAAACTGGTGATGCATACACACGGTTGGACAAAATTGCCGGAAAATCCGTTCGTTCGTAACGTGATGACATTATTTAGTTACGACGGGACTACGTTCAGGCTAGTAGCCAATAGCTTTGGTCTCGTAATTTGATCTGAGCATGCGTGGCACTTTGTCCGATTGGAATTCTCTACAAACGATTGGACAAAGTCCGATCGGATCATGTTGTCGGAAAATGTTTATATCCAGCTCTCAAACTTTGTTGGTCAGACATTCCGATGGAAAAAGTCAGATGAAGCCCACACACGGTCGGATTATCCGACAACACGGTCCGACCGTGTGTACAAGGGCTAATAGTTAGACATTTGAGGACATTCTTCTTCTTAAGCAACTGTGAATATTGAACAATTTAAGACCTCACAGCTGGAAACTATGGTGCAAGTATCTTTGGCACCTACCTACCCTGCACAAGTGCACAGCTGTAGGTACCCAGTGTAATCTCCAGAACACTACACAGTCACAAGGGATCAATTTAGTCTTTAGTCACAAGTCCGGAGGACAGCTGCCACCTTCCAGCTTCCTCTGGACACCTACCAGTGAGTGAGAAAAATCCTTTCTCAAGACCAGATTCCTTTGGTGAAGTCATGCAGCCAGCTCCAGGTCCCTTACAGGTCTCCAGTCCCAAGATCTCATTGAACAGCAGCCCTATCTAAGGCTTGCTTCAGAGGGGCAACAATCCTTGAAGACTGGAAACTCTCCTTCCTGAGGAAAGACAACCCGTCCGGAGCTTTAGACTAATTATCAGCTGTCTAGCAATCATCTGGGTGCACCTCCCAAGCGATTGGCTAGACCCTGATCAATATTCAGGCTGGCCATTTGAATTCGCTTTTGCTAAGCTTCAGAAGTTTCTTCTAGAGGCAGGGGGAAGCAATCAACATCCCAGCCAGTGAAACCCTGATCAGGCCAAACAAGCTCTGCTCCCTGGATTACAGAAGGAGCCAAAAATTAAATTTACCTAGCAGCCTAACTAGGAGGGTGCTACATCAGTAATCAATTTTTCAAGTACATTTTCATTAACAAAAGGAGATAATGGGTAGACAATGCATAGCACAGGGGCCATATGAAAACAGAAGACACACTGCTTGGTTGGATTTTCCTGCTCACCACCATGCAGAACACCAGACTGGGCTCATTTAAAGCAACATACAGCATTAAAAGCTGGACTTTACTAAATGTGTAATTCTTATATTTTATTATCAAGAAGCTCCTTGTATAATTATACAAGGTAGTACTAGAAAGTGTAGGATAACATACTAAGACACTGCAAGAAGCTTTTATCTTTTCTTTTTACAAAAGTGTCTGTAATACAAAAGCAATTTCATGATTTAGGTGTCTTCTTAAGCAGCACCTCAAAGCCCCATTCTGATCTTCCTTCCCAAATACCAGCGTTCCCCAGAGCTCAAACGGACCTGCCATTTCCGCCCACACTGTCAGTGTTGGTCCGTGCGATAGCAGAATGAAAGACACAGACCTAGCTAAGCACAGAAAATTGTTAGCAAGAGAGACAATAAACGCCTTATTAAATTACTGGCTGTGCACTTGCAGCAGGAATGCTGTATAATGACAAAATCCAATTACCCGACTGGATATTCAATGTGTGCATACATCAATTTTTGAGGCCAGCTCACCATTCTACCATAAGGTTGCAGAAAACACCATATAACCAAAGAGCAGTAAACCCCCCCCCCCCCCCCTGGTGGAAAGCTATCTATGATCTGGGGGAATAGTCAGATACATTGGTCTTATTCTATAGGAGTGTTTTTATATTTCCATAGAATTGTGGAGAAATGTTGAGGGTTTGTAGCTAAGCAGCTGTGCTGGGAAAACTGTTATGACAGTTTATCTTCTGCCAAAAAAATTGTTTATGTGAGTCAGTTATTGCAGATTTGCATAGCCACTGTCTCCACACTCGTTACAATATACAATAAGTAGCTGATACATTCTGATAGTTGGCTGTCAGTTGTAAGGACAGTAGTGATGTCCCTTCCCTTTTCTTGCCAGGGTGATGTTTATTATAAGTAGGAAGATGTTGGGAAGACAACAATGGACACGTGAACACATGCATATGTATCGCTTACCCCCGAAGGAGACACTGTCTTCTCGGGTCTCAATGCCCCTTCCCTTTTCTTGTCAGGGTGATATTTATTATAAGTAAGGAGGAAGACAGCAATGGACACGTGGACATACAGTGGTGTGAAAAAGTGTTTGCCCCCTTCCTCATTTCCTGTTCCTTTGCATGTTTGTCACACTTAAGTGTTTCGGAACATCAAACCAATTTAAACAATAGTCAAGGACAAAACAAGTAAACACAAAATGCAATCTGTAAATGAAGGTGTTTATTATTAAAGGTGAAAAAAAATCCAAACCATCATGGCCCTGTGTAAAAAAGTGATTGCCCCCCTTGTTAAAACATACTATAACTGTGGTTGTCCACACCTGAGTTCAATTTCTCTAGCCACACCCAGGCCTGATTATTGCCACACCTATTCGGAGCTGCTTGACACAGTAAGGTCCACCAGAAGATCCTTAAAAGCTACACATCATGCCGAGACCCAAAGAAATTAAGGAACAATTGAGAAAGAAAGTAATTGAGATCTATCAGTCTGGAAAGGGTTATAAAGCCATTTCCAAAGCTTTGGGAATCCAGCGAAAAACAGTGAGAGCCATTATCCACAAATGGCGAAGACATGGAACAGTGGTGAACCTTCCCAGGAGTGGCCGGCCGCCCAAAATTACCCCAAGAGCGCAGCGACAACTCATCCAAGAGGTCACAAAAGACCCCACAACAACGTCCGAGGAACTGCAGGCCTCACTTGCCTCAGTTAAGGTCAGCGTTCATGCCTCCACCATCAGGAAAAGACTGGGCAAAAATGGCCTGCATGGCAGAGTTCCAAGGAGAAAACCACTGCTGAGCAAAAAGAACATCAAAGCTCGTCTCAATTTCTCCACAACACATCTTGATGATCCCCAAGACTTTTGGGACAACATTCTGTGGACCGATGAGACAAAAGTGGAACTCTTTGGAAGGTGTGTGTCCAAGTATATCTGGCGTAGAAGGAACACTGCATTTCATAAAAAGAACATTATACCAACAGTAAAATATGGTGGTGGTAGTGTGATGGTCTGGGGCTGTTTTGCTGCTTCAGGACCTGGAAGACTTGCCGTGATAAAAGGAACTATGAATTCTGCTGTCTACCAAGAGATCCTGAAGGAGAATGTCCGACCATCTGTTCGTGTACTCAAGCTGAAACGAACTTGGGTTCTGCAGCAGGACAATGATCCTAAACACACCAGCAAGTCCACCACCGAATGGCTGAAGAAAAACAAAATGAAGACTTTGGAGTGGCCTAGCCAAAGTCCTGACCTGAATCCTATTGAGATGTTGTGGTATGACCTTAAAAAGGCCGTTCATGCTCGAAAACCCTCTAATGTAACTGAATTAGGACAATTCTGCAAAGATGAGTGGGCCAAAATTCCTCCAGGACGCTGTAAAAGCCTCATTGCACGTTATCGCAAAAGCTTGGTTGCAGTTGTTGCTGCTAAGGGTGGCCCAACCAGTTATTAGGTTTAGGGGGCAATCACTTTTTCACACAGGGCCATGATGGTTTGGATTTTTTTTCACCTTTAATAATAAACACCTTCATTTACAAATTGCATTTTGTGTTTACTTGTGTTGTCCTTGACTATTGTTTAAATTGGTTTGATGTTCCGAAACACTTAAGTGTGACAAACATGCAAAGGAACAGGAAATGAGGAAGGGGGCAAACACTTTTTCACACCACTGTATGCATATGTAAAAGACACTGTCTTCTTGGGTCGCCTGTTCCCAAAGAAGCTACACACTCTCCGACATAGCTGGAACACAAGCATTGGCCTGCAGATGGAAGCATATGTCCTGAAACCTTTTCATGATAGTATAACAGTCACTTGTAGAAAGTCCACTGGGATGGTCAGTCTCCATCTCTCCCAGTGTAGCGAGATGGGTTCAGCCACTCAGATGTAACACAAGAGTTTGCGTTCAGGATCTTCAGATGGCTGGGTAGCTAAATGGTCAATGCACCCACATTTTTGTAGGACTTTCTTTGCTGGAGGTTATGACACAGCTTCTGTTGCCACAAACATACATCCAATTCTTTATCTAGGTCTAGGGGAATATCTCCCTATATTTCTCCCACTGAAGATGTGCTTGCCTCACTCGTCTTCCCCCACCCCCTCGCCTAATGCAGCCATCCATACATATAGTGGACAGCCAAAATGTAGCAGCTCTACATGAGAGTGTCCACTAATCCTCATTGAATGAACAGTGCCTCGGCTAATGGCAGGCCTCCATGCCCCCTATCCTGGGTTCCTCACCTGTCTAGACAGCACCTGATGCTGACTCTTTTCTTTCAAAGCCAACAAACCCAGTGAGAAAACCAACCTGTGCTTCCTAATCATCAACTTTTATGTTTACTTCCATACTCAGGCTAGAATTGGGTTCCTAAGCCAAGAACTGCCTCTGCCATCTTCCCACAAGCCCATAAAATGCAAATTCCTATGCCCACTGATAACATAATCCTTAAAGAAGAATTGTTACCACTCTACACTTTAAAAAAAGCAACGGAGTGGGGGTGGGCAGCACCAAAGCCCAAAATCTAAAAAAAATATGTTTAATGTGTTATTGCAGGGTCTAGCAACATGAACATCAATGCAGCAATAGCTAAAAATATCATAGCGACTGGATAATATTTAAGTCATGGACAACCATGATCTATTTACTAATAAAAAAACGTTGCGCTGACCCTGTGTTCATGTAAATAAATATTCGGTATTAAAAAAAAACATTGTGTAAAAAAAACGATCATAAACTGAATAAAAAGTCCCGATTGTAACAAATAAGTGAAGAAAAATCTGATTAAAAGCCGGGAGGTCACGATTATCCACTTTAGTAGAACATAGGTGATAACAGTGGCGTGATAACAGAAGGGCTACTGGAAAACCTTCAAGCTTGGATCCTCCTGATATTGGGATAATGCCGCTTCTTACCTGAGTGCCCTATACACACTGTTAGATTTTCTGCAGATTTTTGTCTTCGGATTTACCAAACCCATGTAGTGTAAGGGCCTGCCTGAATGCATAGAAATTGAAATTCTTAATGTTTGAGCTCATATTATATGTTTTTGGTAAATCTGAAGACAACAATCTACAGAAAATCGAATAGTGTGTATGGGGTCTTAGAATGGCCCAGTCAAAGTCCAGACTTAAATCCAATTGAGAATCTGTGGCCATACTTGAAAATTGCTGTTCACAGACAATCTCCATCCAATCTGACATGCTATGCTATTTTGCAAAGAAGAATGGACAAAAATGTCACTCTATAGATGTGCAAAGCTGGTAGAGACATACCAAAAAAGACTTGCAGCTGTAATTGCAGGAAAGGTGGTTCTACAAAGTATTGACTCAGGGGGGCTGAATACAAATGCACACCACACTTTTCACATATTTATTTGTACAAATTTTGGAAAACCATTTATCATTTTCCTTCCACTTCACAATTATGTGCCACTTTGTGTTGGTCTCAAAAATCTCAAAAAAGTAAATTTAAATTTTTTGGTTGCAACGTGACAAAATTGTGGAAAACTTCATGGGATATAAATACTTTTTAAAGGCACTATATGCGCAGCAATTCCACCATTTACTAAGCCCTAATGAGTCTAAAAAGATGTAGCGGGCATTCAATGTAGAGTAACACAGCCGTGTTCCGCTCCTTTTTAAGCTGTTAAACTTTTATTATAAAACTTGTACGAGTGGCATAGATAAAATGGAAAATATATAGTGTACACAGTGCTTTTCATGCCGCTAGCACACACACACAGCTAAAAAGACGGCATTTACTTCCAGCTTACCTGCTTGCATTATAGAGTAATCTGGTAATGAAAGAAGAGATGCAAAGGCCTTTTGTTGTGCATACGGGAATATAAACACAGCTGCAGCTTGTGTTCCTTTTCCGAAATACATCTGTGCATTGGGGACAAGTTATGTTATCATTTACCAACCATCATCCCCTTTATAGGTTTTTATCTTAAGCTGTCTTTTCTGCTTTCAGTTACTGCTTAGGGGCATTTGAGCGCCTTGTGCGAGATGTTGGAGGGAACCCCTGAGATCGGGGATGCCACAATAACACTGGGATCAGAATAAAATCAATTTGTAAATTAATTTACCCAACAGTAACCCCTTTCTATCCTTTGAACCAGCAGCTCTGACACAGGGAAAAGCTCCAAACTGTGATCATAGTACAGTTTCAACAAATCAGCTGTTAAATGCAAATAGCATGGCCAGAGAAAGGCATCCATCTCTGGAGCCTATAGGAACATTGAGTGATTGATTATCTTTCCTGCAACCCATGGTTGAAGGAAATAAAATTGCATAGTTTTTGACCTGCCTAAGGCTAAACCACAGTAAACTGGCATACACAGCATTTATAAGAACAACATCAACCATGAAAAGCCTGAGTGGCACAAAGAAAAGCCTCATTATAACTTTTGGCAATAAGTATTCAAAAAAGTGTTCATACACCTTTAAGAGTGGGTGGGTGTACATGTTCCAAAGAGAGAGGTATCACTGGGGATAACTGTAAAATACCTGGTGTCTACTAGTCAAATTTAAGCCGACTAACTTTGGGGCCTGTCTGTACGGTGGTGCACAAGTTACTGTTTTCTACTGGAATTAAACTGCTGTAAGTGATGGGGCAAGTACAGTGTGTTCTACTCACCATTCCTGGTACAAAACAGTTTCATTCCAGAACACTTGGCGATATGTATTCCCTGTCAACTCAGCCCTCATGATGAACTCCCACAAGGCTATGCTTTCTCTGGTGTAGTCACTCACATGGCAACATGTCTTTCCAACTTAGCCCAGCACAGTAAAAGACCTTTCTGTGGCTTAGTCCTCGGCACTCCAGCCCTCACCAGGCTCTCTCCCAGTTTAGACATGCATAGCAACAGGACTGTACACTCTGGTTTCCACGTATTGGCTGCACATTTGTCCAGAAAAACGGCGTCCTCTTCCCTCTCTCCCACAAGGTATCCTGGGAGTTAAAGTTTGTAGCCTGTCCACACCATGGTACAGCCCCCACCAGAACTAAATGTCCCATCATCCACTGCAGACACTTCATCCAAGATGGAGGGACTGCACAGCTGGGTCATCTTTTCCCTATCAGACTTTATCGCTGCTGAAAGGAGGGGCAGGGTAAGCAGGGATTCTCAGACACAGTCCACAGCTGTGCCACTCTTTTCCCGTGTAGTGGCAGGAAGAAGAAGAAGAACAGGCACCCCTCTAGCCAGTGGGCACCCAGCTACATAAACTTATAAAAAAATGCTGTTTTTCTGCTGATGGTGAAAAAAAATACACATGGCTTATAGAGGGAAAGCTGCCTCTTCATCTGTGTGGTCTATAGGCACAAGCCTACAGTGCCTAATGGTAATTTCAGACCTTAATTTCTTGTCCCAGTGACACATCAGGAAGTGAGAGGAAATTTTTCCAAAGTGGGTGGAGTTCCCTTAGAAGGTTGTAAGTGGAATAGGTGCCCACTATTGGAAAATTTGCCTCTTAATTGCGAGCCTCCATACATCGTATCTTGGGTTGTTCACCTGCTTGGGCACTTTACATGTAACTCCTTGGGTTTAATAAACACTTGACAACCTGATTTAACCACTTAATAACCGGCCGAATGACGGCTACAGGGCGGTTGTTTAACTCTGGGAGGCCGTCATATGACGTCCTCCCAGAATTCCGCACTCGAGAGCATCCGTGACCGCCGGGTCCTCACGGATCACTGTAAACGGCCGCTCATCGCGGGGTGTAATTTGTGGTATGCATATGCTGTGTGTGAGAAATAAACTGATAATATGACAATTTTGTGAAGAAAAAAAAAAGTAAAAAAAATCTTGATTTTGCAAAGAATTGTGGAAAAAATGACAACTTCAAAAAACTCACCATGCCTCTTACTAAATACCTTGGAATGTCTTCTTTTCAAAAAGGGGTCATTTGGGGGGTATTTGTACTTTTCTGGCATGTTAGGGTCTCAAGAAATGAGATAGGCCGTCAGTACTTCAGGTGTGATCAATTTTCAGATATTGGCACCATAGCTTGTGGACTCTATAACTTTCACAAAGACCAAATAATATCCACCAATTTGTACTTATTTTTACCAAAGATATGTAGTAGTATAAATTTTGGCCAAAATTTATGAATTAAATTACTAATCTGCTAAATTTTATAACAGAAACAAAGAAAAATTCATTTTTTTACAGAATTTTCTGTATTTTTTCTTTTATAGCACAAAAAATAAAAAACCGAGCGGTGATTAAATACCACCAAAAAGCTCCATTTGTGTGAAAAAAAAGGACAAAAATTTCATATAGGTCCAGTGTTGCATGACTGAGTAATTGTCATTCAAAATGTGAGAGCACCGAAAGCTGAAAATTGGTCTGGTTATTAAGGATGTTTAAGTGCCCAGTGGTCAAGTGGTTAAAATCATTTTTCACATAGCTTTATTTCATGTGTTTATACAATCTCTTAAAAAAGGGTTCATTCTTTTAAAAACAAAATAACAAACTGGTTTGTCCAGGCTGCTGCTATCCTGAGATTGAGATGGCTTTTACTGCCAACGGCTTTCGCGAGATGACCTGCTTTGTCAGGGCTGCATATCCTATTATATACTGTGATGCTATCAAAACCACCAGCAAGTAGCCTGGGGAGCTCATGGAGAATGTCTTCAAACCCCCTAAGGAAGATGTTCACACCCTAGCGTGGGTAGTGCCATTGATCTGTAATTTCTGTGGGTCTAGGATATGTATACAGGTACCACAAAGAGGGTAAGAGGCAGCATGAGGGAAATTCCTTCATTGGCCTCACCTAGCTCTCTGTATTTCCACAGACATAGCACCCTTCCAATGTGGTGTGTACCTGGTACCACCGGCAGGCTGTTTTCTCTTTCAAAATCAACAAACCCATTAACTGAGAAAACCAACCTGTGTCTTCCTAAGCATCCACTTTTATGGGTACTTGTATAGGCCAAACTTGGTGCCCTAAGCCAAACACTGCTTGGGCCACCTTCTAACAGGCACAAAAAATGCAAATCACTATACCCACTGATAACATAGACCTGTCATCCCTTTATGTATTCCTGTATGAGTGACTCTGAACGATGTCAGAGCCTCTATGAATTAAAATTGTCAGATATAGTTTCTATGATTTTGAGCTATGAAACCTGGTTTGTGAAAGTCTTCAAATAGGCCAAAAACTAATGTTTTCCTATCTCAGGGCTGCAGCTTGTTTTGCCCTCAAGTTTGTGTATGGAGCAAATTGTTTCAAGACCACATTCAGTCCATGAACAATGGCATACTCTTGTGTTCATATAGGACCTGGATTCAACCGATACTGTCCTATGTTTGCGAGGCATTAACAAACGAACCAGTTTTAGGATTAAGGAGTACATACTCTCTATTAAAATTACTCTTCCATGTTTACAAGGCCTTCAGAAACCAACAAGTGTTAATGTACCTAGCTGAAGGAGACAAGACCCTAATTTTCTGCATTGTTTCACTTGTCGAAACAATTGGCCACAAAATAAGAAGGTTACACAACAGATGTTTATCGAGTAAATATTCTGGAACTGTGAAAATTAATTAATTAATCCAGAGAAGAGCCTATGGGAAGTGAATGATGGCTATTGCAATATTTTATGAGACAAAGCAGTTGGTACTTACGGGACACGTCTGAAAACACAAAAAAAAAAATTAAATCCCTGTTCAATTTATGGATATATATATATATATATATAAGACAGAATGATAGCTAAAGAAATTCAAGCATGATTATGATAAAATTACTATGTGTTTTCCCTGTAATCATCGTAATAAGAAATATGTGTTTCATAAGCTACACATTCTCAGGAGTTGGATGGGAATAATATAAAATGTGTACAAAATATTTTTAAGGGTATAATCATTATTTTAACATGGATTGCTGGATAAATTACATCTTTTTAGCTAAGGTTTTATGTTTAAGAAGCTATCCTAAAATTAAAATCATAAATGTAACAAATCCCTTGGAGGGATATAATTGTATACACTCTAAATACATTACCACATTAAGTTAAGTTAATGTATTTAAATTGTTTTATCCTATAAAGAATGAATCCAATAAACCCATTCTCTTCCCAGAAAACCTCATGTAGGGATTTATAGTCTCAGAGTGCCATCTGGTGGACAAGATAAGCTACTGTTTATGCAAACAAGTAGTTAAAGCGGAGCTCCACCCAAAAGGGGAAGTGCCGTTTATTTGCCTCCTCCCCCTCTCTGCTGCCACATTTGGTACCTTTCACCTTCACCATGGCAAAGTCATCCAGAAGTTCAGACCCCCTCCTCCTTCCCCAGCCGCCGGGCCATTCACTGGGCTGGTTACCCAAAATGGCTGAAGCAGCACCCAAAAGCCGATTAAAAAATCAGCTCGGGTGAAGACACCGCTGGATTCATGGACATGTAATTGTCCTAATACAGTATTAAAAGTCAACAGCTACAGTATTTGTAGCTACTGACTTATTTTTTCCTGAAGGAGCCTGGAACTCCTCTTTATTCTGTAATATTGACCTCCAATCAGAGGTGGGTAAATATTACAAACTGCGCCCTCTGGGATGATACATAATTAGGTTAGCTTTTGGAGGATAAAAGTGGAAGCTCAGAGAGAGATTGATGCACCCCATGTTGAAATTTCAACTCCACCTTAACTACTTCAGATCCGCACTGTAGCCGAATGACGCCGACTGATAGGCTCATCTCCGCCCATCAGTAGTCATTTTGAGGGTATGGTCAGAAGCCATCTTAAGGCCATCTCCATTCATCCAAGCAATCCATCAATGTCTTACTCTGAGAGTAACTAACAATGTGCTATTATCTAAATGATTCTTGCCCGTTTAATTTAATATTCTGCTTATAATAGTTTTTGCTGGTTCCTGCTTACGATATCATAGCCCCTAAGGATTAGATAAATACATATTTTTGCTGCATTGCCACAACCCATTGACAAACTTGGTCCTTTAATCCTGCTTCAGGGGGGAAAAGGCAGTCAATAGTCAGCCAAACACATATTAATGTCTGCTAGGTTTAGTTATAGTTGGTTATGGTACCTATGTGAGGTAATTAATTATTCGACTCACTCTAGTTCCCCAATATATATATATGTTTTATCCATATAAACTGAGGGATTTATTGTGAAATATAAAGTTTAGTGTCTGTGCTATATTATCAATCTTACTGCTATCCATAATTGTTAGCAACTTAATTGTAAAATAAATCTTAATTTATTTTTCTAGTTTTGTAATCCATACTTTTACACATTTTTATTGTGCTTAAAAGACCCTCTGACCTTTATTTCCTCTATTAGGTCGGCAAATTCTAACAGTCCTCTCAAGCATTACATACATTATATTGCCAAAAGTATTGTCCCTGACATCAACAAATGGCCAAACATAATGTTCAATATACACTATATAGCCAAAAGTATTGGGATGCCTGTCTTTACACACACACATGAACTTTGTTGGCTTTCCAGTCTTAGACCGTAGGTTTCAATATTGAGTTGGCCCACCCTTTGCAGCTATAACAGCTTCAACTCTTCTGGGAAGGCTGTCCACAAAGTTTAGTAGTGTATCTATGGGAATGTTTGACCATTGTTCCAGAAGTGCATTTGTGAGGTTGGGCATTGATGTTGGATGAGAAAGCCTGACTCGCAGTCTCCACTCTAAATTATCCCAAGGGTATTCTATCGGGTTGAGGTCAGGACTCTGTGCAGGACAGTCAAGTTCCTCCACCCCAAACTTGCTCATCCATGTCTTTATGGACCTTGCTTTGTGCACTGGTGCACAGTCATGTTAGGACAGGAAGGGGTTCATCCAAAAACTCTTCCAACAAAGTTGGAATCATTAAATTGTCCAAAAATTGTCCAAAAAAGGGGAAAAGCCCAACCCCTGAAAAACAACCCCACACCATAATTCCCCCCCCCCCCCCGACTACCAAATGATTTGTACACGTGCACAAAGCAAGGCTCATAAAGACATGGATGAGTGAGTTTTGGGTGGAGGAGTGTGACTGGCCTACACAGAGTCCTGACCTCAACCCGATAGAACACCTTTGGAACGAATTAGAGCAGAGACTGTGAGCCAGGCTGAAATAACTACTAAAATAAATATTATCCGAGGGTGGTTACAGATTTCCCCTATTTATTCCACATATGTAGTCATTTGTCTATTCCTATAGTTAGCTAGTCTATTAAAACTCTGATAATGTTACTGTTGATAGCACAACAATATAAGGTTAGCTATGAAAACAAACACACTGCTTAATAAAACAACGTCTTATTTATTTCCCAAGAAAATAGGAAAATGCTATAGCGCATATAACAAAAGGACATCAAAGATACTTATCGCAAGGCTATCCCCTAGACATGGTCTCATCAGCTGGGCTCAAGATGGTAACAGAGAGAGCTCTCTGTCTCGGTCAGCCCTTTTTAAACTTCAATCATACACAGACCAGACCCAATCCCATTGCCAGTCCATCTAAACTTTTGACGAATCAAAGTATTTACTGGGCAGTCCTCTTCAATATATTTTTTACTGTCCGTCCTGCTGTATATGTCTCTAGGGGCAGCAGGCCTTCTCGTCAACATCAGTGTCTGACCTCACAAATGTGCTTCTGGAAGAATGGTCCAACATTCCCATAGACACACTCCTAAACCTTGTGGACAGCCTTAACAGAAGAGTTGAAGCTGTTATAGCTGCAAAGGGTGGGCCAACTCAATATTGATACCTTCTTATTTTTATGCTTCATCCTCCCTTTCTGTATTTGTTACGTTTAAAATCTTACTAATAAACACAGATTATTTCAAATTATTTTGCAAAAAAATATAGCCCATGGGCCATTGACGTGAAGATAAGAATGCTCAGATTTCCTAGTGTTGTATGAAGAAGTTATATGGTCGTCAGGAATAGGGATGAACAAGACGGACAGTTTTCAATTTCCTGGACTTTTTGTAAAAATCAGGAGGTACTGGTTTAAAGTGACACTAAATGATATCTTTATTCACTAAAATTAATACATTTTGGGGGGGGGGCGGCAAACGGTGTCCTGTCAAAATCGTGACCGTGGATAGAGCATTGGGTTGGTGGATAGATGGAGCGGTGCTCTGGTGCCCCTAATGGAAGGGCCGCCACTGATCCATACACATTGACTACTTAATGGCCCTGTAATTTATTTTTTATGGATTCATTGTTTCTTACTGTGTTTTTTGTCCTCCGTGAGCTCCTGAATCTCTCCTTTTTTCCCCTCAATTCCATTTGTTTGGAACGAGCAATGCATGTTAGGTGCTGCCATGCACATTGCTCTATGCCAAGTCTTGTGTGCGTCCAGGGGCACACACTCATTATAAGGCAGATCTGAGCATAGCTCAGGGAAGGGGGAGTAGGAGTTGGTGTTGGAGCAGTTGCTGCAGCCAGGATGGTGGTGTGCTCCTGTTTAGTAACCCAGGCAATATCCTTCAGATGGCGCGCCATATGGGAGAGGTTCCAGGTCAGTGGACTGAGAGAGTTGGGCCAGCTGAGAGAGCCTGGGGGACCATAGCTGAGACAGCTGGAAGAGAGAGTGCTGGGGACCAGAGGGGACTGTAAGACCCCTTTCATACCACACCGCCCATTGCGTCGGCGGTAAAACGCCGCTATTTTTTGAGGCGCATTTCGGGCCACTAGAGGGGCGCTTTTACCCCCGCAAGCGGCCGCGAAAGGGTTAAAAGCCACCGGCAATACACCGCAATAGCGGCGTTTTGCCGGCGGTATTACAGCGCTGCCCCATTGATTTCAATGGTGAGTAGCGGTGGAGGAGCGGTAAATACACCGCTCCAAAGAAGCTGCTGGTAGGACTTTTTTCTGACGTCCTGCCAGCGCACCGCTGTAGTGTGAAAGCCCTCGGGGAGTGTCAGGAGAACCCCTTCCTAGAGGCCAGGAGTGGGCCTGCGCAGCATCGTACTGGGAGTATTTTCATTTTGTTATATTTTTTCTGGAGAAGAACCCCTGTGTGGGCAACCCATGCATGTATGAACTTTATTTTTTGTTACTTTTAATAAAAGTGGGCTACCACACTCTAAAACCTGAAGTTCCTGCTTGCTGTAAACTCACTGAAAAATGTATCTATCACTGAGCTAGACATTCCCCATATTACAGAAACATATTTGAATATCATTTCTTTTTAAACCAGAGTTTAGTGTCACTTTATGGGTGCATGGGCTTTAAAGCGTCATTAAATTTATATTAAAGTGGGAGTAAAGTCCGCTTTTTTTATTTATACCTATGGGTAAGCATATAATAAGGTAGGTACATTAAATATCTCCAAAATGTGCACCATTTAGGAGATATTTTTACTTTAGTAGCAACCGGTGATGTCCTTGGCGCATACGCACTGCTCTCTCAATAGATGGCATTGGGAGAGCTGTGACGCCCAAGATGCTTCTGTTTAGGCCTCATTTAAACTTTTATTTGGGGGGTTGTAAAAACGTGCAGCTGAGCTCCCTTTAAGGGCATGTCACTTTTTCAGGCAGACCTGATCAGAAGCTACATGTGGGTCTATGGGCAGGTGGATGGACTTATGTTAGTTTACACCCACCTATCTCCTAGTCCAGTGATGGCGAACCTTGGCACTCCAGATGTTTTGAAACTACATTTCCCATGATGCTCAACTACACATCAGAGTGCAGGAGCATCATGGGAAATGTAGTTCCAAAACATCTGTGGTGCCAAGGTTCGCCATCACTGTCCTAGTCTATTCAGGTTCTGGAAAACATTTTTTCAAAAATCTAAATGTGACGAATCAGAGGAAGCCTGATGTAAACGTAAGTCTGTTTACATCTGACTGCCAATAGAGCCATCACGTGTCCACCCATATCCACTATATAAATGTCAGCGATGAAATGTCATCAGTGCACCAAGGATTCCTCAAAAGGTACTCTTTTTTTTGAGGAATCCTTGATGTGCTGATGACATTTCTTCACTTTGATGGTCCACGATTTCCAGCCTGTGATGATTACAGCACCCAGAATAACTGAACAGCAATTTTTAGTAATCTGTGCATGGGGAATATTATGTTTGCACTGTGTAATTCCGGACACAAGCTTGAACAGGCACGGATGTAAAAAAAATGACATCCATCCCATTCAGCTCCGATCCAGCAGGGAGTCTGTGGTCAAAGACTAAGGGGTCATTCGCGCAATAATTCTTACTATGTGAATAAGTGATTTGTTCATGCAGCTGGAGACACCTGTTACTCTATGGGGATGCAGGGAACTATAAGGGCACAACCACAGGTCCTGATTTCATAGGTGTGCAGGTGAGCTGCCCTGAATGTGCATTGTCTTTGCTTTGGGCTGCACCCTCATGCCTGTCAGATTAGTACCTGCAGCTATCCCCTTACCAGTGGCGGCCAGTTTATTAGGGGCGCTGCCCCCGTAATCCATGCAACCAGGCCCTATTTTCCATGCAGGACGCCGAATGCATGAAATGGAGCCTGAGGCTCTAATTGGCTTCAAAAAGCATGGGCTTGGGCACAGAGCACTGCGCCCCGAGCCAACCCACTTGTGTGACGTTATAGAATTAATATTCGCTAATGTCTTCCTGCTTCTCCTCCAATCAGGAATCGGGTCCTGAGACCTGGCCAGTGGGGTCTCAGGACCCACTTTCTGTTAGGCCAGGAGGAGAAGCAATGGCCCCAGCTCTTCCCTCCGCAAACTTCTCTGTACACCTCTACTGCAGAATAAGGTAAGGCCATGGATCGCCGCCTTTCTGACCGAGCGCCGTGTGAGTGGATTGCCGAGGGGTTTTTTTGTCGTTGTCCCCATCAAAATTTTTTAGCTCCAGCCGCCACTGGTCCTTACAGCTGCTAAATCCTCATAGTATACCATAGGCTGCACACAGCTTCATGAAGCTCCAGACACATTGAAATTTTGATTTACACTGTACAGGCCCCATGATTTCTAACAGTAGCCTTCCTGTCCCTCTCTCCCTCTGGGAGTGGAGCTGGCAGAAGAAGGGAGAGCAGCCACCGGAAAAAATATAGGCGCGGCAGCCATGGGTAAGGTAAAAGACAGGCGGGGGTGAAAGCAGCTTAATGGTGGGATAGTGACAGATAACAAAGGAGCTGTGTGTCAAGCATCCGTCACTCAACGCAATGGTGCAGCGGCAGCCATCGTCTGTTTTATGATTGCCACAGAGGCGATCCCTGGATACGACAAGATCAACCAGGTATTTACTGTTATGGAAAAGTTACATACTGGGAAGCTTCTGCACACAGCTTTAGAATATATATTTAAAGTAATAGGCACAAAAAATATTGGGGTTTGATAGCCCTTTAAATAACTCCCGAGAGTTAAGGAAGGTTCTTTTTAAAAAAAACGATTTGTCATTAACCTCATTATTTAACCATTTTATTTATTTATTTATTTTTTTATGATTTATTGGTAACTTTAACATACAGACAGGAATAGGGTAGCTTTGGTACATAATTGACATAGAAACACAGTCCACAAGTGCCGCCATAGTACAAATGTAGAAGAACAAACATTTAAACAGTCCATATATATGCCAATATTTGCAAAGTCCAGCAAATCACCATCAATAAAGTAAAGCCCCCCACCATTGTGACACTCTTCTAAAACTGCTAACAATTAAAGGGAAGTGTGAGAAGGAAGAGAGATAGAGGGAAAAAAGTGGGGGGAGGCAGGAGGATGAGATGGAAAAAGTGTGTAATGCCGCGTACACACGAGCGGACTGTATGGCGTACTTAGTCCGTCGAAACACATTTCAGTGGACAGTCCGCTCGTGTGTGGGCTTCAGCAGACTTTTTCAGCGTGCAGTCCGGCGTACTAAGAATTTCGGATTTTTCTAAATTCTGTCCGTCGTACTTTGGTTTCAGCGGACAATCCGCTCGTCAGTATGCTAGTTCGACGGACTAAGAATGGCGCATGCCCAGAAAGGATTTACACGGCGGAAGGGTGCTTTGCTGTGTCTTGGACTTCCTATTTCTAGTCCCGTCGTACGTGCTGTACACGTCATCGCACAAGCTTTCGACGGACTGTTTGTGCATCCGTGTGTGGTCAAGTCCGTTCAGTCAAAAGTACGACGGACTGTCCGTCGTATTGTATGACGAACTAAGTACGCCATACAGTCCGCTCGTGTGTACGCGGCATAAGTGTATGTGTATGGAGGGGTGTGGCGGTAGGGGAGAGGGAATAGAACCTCACCCATATTCTGAGGGCAGAATTGTACTCCAGGAACATGTATACAGAGTCCAGTGGAACCACTTCCTTCTGAACTTCTCCTCCTCGCCCCTCAGGGCCACAGCGATAGATTCTAGAGCGACTATCAACTACTTTAGAGCCACAATGAAAGAGTAGGCAGTGTCTCCTGTTTCCATTATATTGCTATACAGGCCCTTGCCACATTTAACAAGTGAATAAGTATAGATTTCTTGTATCTGTGTTTCGGGAGATCAGAGAGGAGCAGAAGGAACCTGGCGGGTGAATGAGCCATCTAGATCGAAGTCAGAAAGCAGCTTAATGGTCTTCCCAACCTGAAGCCAAAATCCGTCTAGTTTCCTGCAAGTCTAGAAAATATGAAATATGGTGCCCTCTCCCTTTCCACAGCACCAGCAGGTGCTCCCCAGGTAGATTTTCTGTAGAAGAGCAGGGACCTAATAACAGTGAGTAAGGATTTTATAGCCCAACTCCTGATATTTGCTCACAGTTCAGAAGAGAGAATGAGGCCCAGATCCCTTTCCCACTTCAGCAGGAATGGGGGTACAAATCCTTTGGGGGGGGGCCAGAGAAGACACTTGTATGCCCCATGAGAAGAGGGTTTAGATTCCAGACAGGGATTTTCAAGTGGGGTGCCAGAACTCTATGACAACCCCCCCACCCAACAAGCCACAAAGAAAATGAGTCAGAGTTGCCACGAGTCCAGAGGTGGGTCAAACATCTCCTGTATGGCCGATGGGGTCTTCAGGCCAAAGCTATAGAGAAAGTACCTTAGGTGAAACACAAAAACATAGGGGATAGCGGCGCTGTCACATGGTATGTATGATAACAGAAAGTCCATCAATTTAGTCCTTGTTATGGAGTTCTTAGTATGAATGGAGAGGGGCTGAGACTGCCTAGAGGGGAGGGGAAGGACAAAAGACCTGTATGTAGTTCGCAAAAGTCCATAAACCAGGGCATGCCTTCAGAGGGGAGTTGAGAGCAGACGCCAGGATATGCAAACAGAAGAGAACAGGCATCTCCAGGTTAGAACTAATAGCATTTAATGAATTACAGGTGCAATTATCCACTTATATCAAAGTTATGGAAGTCCGGCACATGTCCAATCCACACTGATGTGGCGTCCATCCATCTTGTTAGCCAAGAGCACATGCTCCGAAACATGACTGTATTTGAATCAATGTAGTTTATTGTACATACTGTAAATAAATAAGACATCCCCTGAAAATAAGCCCTAGTGTGTTTTTTGTAGCCAAAATTAATATAAGACCCGGTCTTATTTTCGGGGGAAACACGGTAGGTTCCTTCAAATGGGAGGTCAATTAGCCACAATTCAAGAAATCCTTAGCAACCTGCGGAGGAACTCCAGTTGAGAATGGCTGTCCTGGAAAAACCCTAGCTGAGAAAAGCTAGTCTAGACTAGATATCCAATTGGATTGATATTTTCTCTGCTTTTCTTCGGTCAAGCTTTGACAAAGCTTCATCCAGACTGTCACAAGTTAGATAAGTAGACCAGCCAAGGTCACTTTATAAACCCATAAAAGAATGTCATAATTGGGTTCTCCTCTTTCAAGAAAAGCAGAACTATGAAATAATCCCACCAAATCCATCCTTAGATTGGAGAACAATCGTCTGGATCACCTTTTCAACTTTCAGTAATTCTGTTAAGCAGGCAGTTTAAACACATGTCTGGTACTTTCAATTAACGGTAACTACTACCACCCACTCTTCGCTGCTCTTCTAAAAGAATGCCTTTTAAGTGCTAATTAACAAATAAAAAAAAAAAAGAGTATAGTGATGTATAAACCTTGAAAAACTGAAATTGTTTTGTTTTTTGTAGAGGACCTGTCCTTGTGCACCCGCACACTAAAGACATTTCTTAAAGTTAATTTCTCCCGAAACTAATACTGCAGTATTGTGTGTTTTCTATAATGCTATCATGGTATTCTAACTTCAGTTTGTTGGAGACTACAGTGGTGTGAAAACTCCAACAGAATTATTCATTCTTCCAATGTAATTGTATAGCTCGGCTTCAATTAATTCTTCATAAGGAATCTAGAATCAATGGAGAATCTGCTTATGATCTTTTGGGAAGAGATGGAGACAAAAATGAATGCAGTGTTATATTTTATTGTTGAGGGTCCCCAAAAATTAGCAAGCTGGAATGTCCCAACTACTAAAGCGGCTTTAGTAAAGCCATCCAGCAAGCACTGCAAGTTTGGCAAAACAGAAACTGTCAGTCAGTCTGAATACTCTATAACAGTGATGGCGAACCTTGGCACCCCAGATGTTTTGGACCTACATTTCCCATGATGCTCAACTACACCGCAGAGAGCATAAGCATCGTAGGTAATGTAGTTCCAAAACATCTGGGGTGCCAAGGTTCGCCATCACTGCTCTATAATATTTTGCAACTCATTTCAGGTTCTCTGAGAATATACACTCACCTGGCACTTTACATGGCAGCTACTCAATGCATTTAGGCATCTAGATGTGGTGAAGATGACTTGCTTCCCATTCTGATGCAAACCGAGCATCAAAATGGGGAAAAAAGGGTATTTAAGTGACTTTGAACGTGGCATGGTTGTTGGTGCAAGATGCACTGGTCTGAGTATCTCAACAGCTGCTGCTCTACTGGGATTTTCACATACAACCATCTCTAGGGTTTAGAGAATGGTCTGAAAAAGAGAAAATATACAGTTGTGTGGACAAAAATGCCTTGTTGATGTCAGAGGTCAGAGCAGAATGGGCAGACTGGTTCCAGATGATAGAAAGGCAACAGTAACTCAAGTAACCACTCCTTACAACCAAGGTATGCAGAATATCATCTCTGAACACATCGAACCTTGAAGCATATGGGCTACAGCATTAGAAGACCACACCGAGTGCCACTCCTGTCAGCTAAGAACCTGAAACTACAATTCTCACAGGCTCATCAAAATTGGACAATAGAATATTGGAAATATGTTGCCTGTCTAATGAGTCTCGTTTTCAGCGGCGACATTCAGATGGTAGAGTCAGAATTTGGCATAAACAACACGAAAGAATGGATCCATCCTGCCTTTTATCAATGGTTCAGGCTGGTGGTGGTGGTGTAATGGTGTGGGGGATATTTTCTTGGCACACTTTGGGCCCCTTAGTACCAATTGAGCATTGTTTAAATATCACGGCCAAGTATTGTTGCTGACCATGTCCATCCCTTTATGACTACAGTGCCCCCATCTTCTGATGGCTCCTTCCAGCATGATAATGCACCATATCACAAATCTCCAATCATCTCATCGCTGGTTTCTTAAACATAACAATGAGGTCACTGTACTTCAGCGCCCCCCACACTAACCAGATCCCAAATCCAATAGAGCACCTTTGGGATGTGGTGGATGGGGAGATTTGTATCATGGATGTGCAGCCGACAAATCTGCAGCAAATGCGTGATGCTATCATGTCAATACAGACAAAAATTTCTGAGAAATGTTTAAGTTAAAGAATTAAGGCAGTTCTGATGGCAAAAGGAAGTCCAAACGGGTACTTGCACGGTATATGTAATAGTAATAAAGTGAACAGTGAGTGTATATATCCTACAGCTTGTGCTGTGTTACTTTACACAAACACAATATTATACCCAATCACCAATCAATGGTTAACCACTTCAATACCGGGCACTTAAACACCTTCCTGCCCAGACCAATTTTGAGCTTTCAGCGCTGTCGCACTTTGAATGACAATTGCGCGGTCATGCTACACCGTACCCAAATGAAACTTTTATCATTTTTTTCCCACAAATAGAGCTTTCTTTTGGTGGTATTTGATCACCTCTACGGTTTTTATTTTTTGCGCTACAAATAAAAAAATACCGAAAATTTTGAAAAAAAAAATGTTTTTTTTGTTTCAGTTTCAAAACTTTGTAAATAAGTACGTTTTCTCCTTCACTGATGGGCACTGATGGGGCTACACTGATGGGCACTGATAAGGCGGCACTGATGGGCACCAATGATGTGGCACTGATGAGGTGGCATTGATGGACACTGATAGGCGGCACGGATGGGCGACACGGATGGGGGACACAGATGGGCGACACGGATGGGCGTCACGGATGGACACTGATAGGCGGCACAGGTGGGCACTGATAGGCGGCACAGGTGGGCACTGATAGGCAGCATTGGTGTTATATTGTACTAATGGATGCCAATCAGTGCCAAACAATAATGCATGCCAATCAGTGATGCCCATTGTGGGCACTGATTGGCATCCATTATGGGCACTGATTGGCATCCATTGTGCTGACTGGCATCCCTGGTGGTCTAGGGAGGATTACCTTTTGCTTAGCATCCCTGGTGGTCTGGTGGCGTCCCTGGTGGTCCAGTGTGGGCATCCTCGGGGGGGTGTGCTGATAATCGATCAGCACAGACCCCCCCTGTCAGAGGAGCAGCCGATCGGCTCTCCTCTACTCGCGTCTGACAGACGCGAGTGAGGAAAAGCCGATCACCGGCTCTTCCTACTTACACTGTGATCAGCCGTGATTGGACATGGCTGATCACGTGGTAAAGAGTCTCCGTCGGAGACTCTTTACCGAGATCGTAGTTCCCGGGTGTCAGACTGACACCCCGCAACAACGATCGCCGCGATGCACGCCCCCGGGGGCGCGCAGCGGCTCATAATCCTGATCACGTCATATGACGTCTGATCAGGATTATGAAACCACGTTGCCACCGTCAATTTGTAATAGGGCGGGCAGCAAGTGGTTAACATATAACAGATGATGTTGCAAAGTAAATAGATACCAAACGTGTCAAGATTAAAAATTTTGCATGTCTGAAAAAGCAACAACCACCTAACATAGATGAATATGGATATGCTTGATCTAACAGAAGTCTATGGGAAAGTGTGGATAACCTGCAGGAAAACCATGGGTACACTATACTGCACCTGCGCTATGGGGAAACCGCAGCAGAGCAGTGAGAAAGGAACCTAACTGGAGCATACCTTTAATTAGCTCAAATTAGGTCCTTTTTTTTGTCCTGGTAGACTTAATTAGAAACAGGTCCTATTTGTTATTTATACCACACGTGTCTGACTGTTAAATATATTGGATCTAATTTTCTTTCTAGAAATGGTTACTGCTTTTAATAGATTGTGTTTGGATTATGATATGTGGCTGGTTAAGCTGCACATTAAACTTAATTAGTAACACTGGCCATATTTATAATTAGCCACACACGGCAATAGTCAAGCGTGTCATTACCATAACTGATATAAGATAGCAGTATCCTCTCCGGTAGGTCTTTATATATGCAGAATATAAATTGAAGTGTCAGTAAACTCCAGCAATGGACTTCTCTTATTTGCTCCCATGTGGTCTGTTATAATGACCACTTCCTCCTAACAGCACTCGGGTCATCGGTTCAAATGCCAACCATGGCACTACCTGCTTGGAGTTTGCATATTCTCCCTGTGCCTGCGTCTGTACTCCGGTTTCCGCCTGCACTTCAAAACAAAGACATGCTAGTAGGTTTTTTGAATCCTGTCTCAATTGGCTCTAGTATGTGTATGTATGAATGTGAGTTAGGGACTAGTGGCAGTTGATGCTCAATTTTCTTGCCAGCCAACCAGCCAGCCAGAAAGTCAACCAACCACATAACTAACCCCCCCCCCACTGTGCTCGCTAGATCAACGCCCCCCCTCCAGCCGCTCGATCGATCGCCGTCGCCCACTAGGCCCCCCTGCTAGCCCCGCGCTTACCCCACCTAGGTGGCGACTTCCCTACCTGCGTCTCCTCCTGAGTCCTGTTGGGGTGAGTCGTAGTCAATTGGGTCTTAGGACTCGTGGCCAATGGAGTCTTAGGACTCCTGGCCAATCGGGTCTCAGGACCTACTTTCTGGCCAGGAGGGACATTAGTGAATATTCATTTGCTAATGTCACTCAACTGAGTGGGCTCAGGGCGCAGTGCTCTGCGCCCCGAGCCCACTCTTTTTGTAGCCAATTAGAGCCTCCGGTTCTAATCACATGCTTCTAAGTAGATTAGGGGCTGGGCGCATGGATTAGGGGGGCGACGCCCCTGTGCCCCTAATGGACGGTCCATCGCTGTTAGGGACCTTAGACTGTAAGTTCCTTGAGGGCAGGGACTGATGTAAATGTACAATATACATTTAAAAGAATTGTGTAAATTAATGGTGCTATATAATTACCTGTAATAAATAAATTAATTGCTCCCAGTTTTCTCTAGACTACAGAACACCATCCCTGTATGTGTTAGGGGGTGTTCTATAGTCTTGGCCTAGGGTTACAACACTGCTCCTCCATAGATACAGTGTGGTGAGTGAGCATTGTCTCTATACAACAGGAAGTGTGTTATGCCACGTACACACGATCGGAATTCTCGGCGGAAGCAGCTCTTATGGTTTTCCCGATGGAATGCCGACGGCATTCGATCAAGCTGTCTTGCCTACACAAGGTCACACCAAATTCCGTTTGTTTAGAACATGGTGACGTACAACACGTACGACGGGACTAGAAAAAGGAAGTTCAATAGCCAGTAGCCAATAGCTTCTGTCTCGTAGTTGAATTTGAGCATGCATGATTTTTGGCGTGTCGGAATTGCATACACACAATCGTAATTTCCGATAGAAAGTTTTTCCGTCGGGAAAATTTAGAACATGCTATCAATTTTTGGCTGGCAGAAATTCGGACAGCTAAATTCCGATGGAGCATACACACGGTCGCATTTTCCGATGAAAAGCTCTCATCGGTCTTTTTCTGGCTGGAATTCCGATCGTGTGTACGCGGTGTAACTGGTAGGATTACCAGGTAAAAATAAACTGGTAAAAATATTGAAAAAATAAAACTAATGCAGCCACCTCATCTAATGACTAGTAAGCTGCAATATATTCAATTTTTGATCTTGGGTTTGTATACACCATAAACCTGAAGTTTAATTTCCGTTTATATAACCTTCCCATGGTTTCTCCCTTTTCACCATTTTAAATAAAACCTTCCTGTTTTCATTGCGTACCTTAATGTGGGCCTAGAGATGTCATGACTCTGTGCTTCTCTATGCAATGCAGGCCGATCAGGGCTGGTGGGAGGGCCGGCAGGTTGCTGTAGATAGTTTCTTGGAAATATCACAGCACTTTGCCTCTGTACTTTTCTCAGGAGCCCTTGGCCTGGATTTAGTATACAAAAAACGCAATGTAGTAAATGAAGACAAGTTGCAGGCATTGGCAATGGCAGCAAAACGGCTCAATAAATTTTTTTCTTTTTTTTTTTACGAGTGGAAAGACTGATGAGAGTACAGCCGGGAAACTCTAGCCTGGTAGAGTCATAACCAGGTCAGTGCTACAGCTTTTGAAGGGTCTTGTCCTATGGGAGAAGGTAAGATTAAGTAAGACTAAGTAGCTCCTCGGTGGAGTGGAGAGGAACTTTCAAGGTCACATAGAAGTCATCTGTCTTCCCGGTCCCCGGTGTACACTCTCACGCTGCTTCTCGATACCTGATTGACTTTACTGAAATAAGCAGTTTGATTCATAGAACGTAGATTGAAGGTTGAAGACTTTCCGCGGAATTGGACATTGCATTTGAGGCGTAAGATTGATAAATCAATGTTTTTGATGGCAAATATTAACATTAAAAGAGCTGTGGGTAATATGTCTGTTAAGATATATGGTGCCTGCTGCTTGGCCTTTTAGCACAAAAGCTCTTTTTTTTCCCCTGTTGCTTTTGTGTTTTCTGCTGAAAAATGAGATCACTTGTATCCCTGTTATGTGTTTTATGTTTCATTTTGAGAATGATCACTCCTAGTGGACTCCATTATAATCCTAGCATTCATCCTGCATAGGGGGGTCTTGTACCAGAAAAATTATTTTGAGTTTCCAATGTTCTTACTGAAAATGCATCTAAAACCAATGCATGCCAGTAGGTTCCATGTATCTAAACACAATTTTCTTTACTTTAAAGTGGTCACATCTGGTTTTAATCTGCATCAAAAATGCATGTGCAGTGTTCTCCATGTATTCCAAACAGTGGCTGGTGCTCAATATTTTGGCTCAGGGTGCAGTGCCCTGCGCCCCGAGCCCACCCTTTTTTAAAGCCAATTAGAGACTCAGGCTCTAATCACGTGTTTAAAAAAAAAAAGACCCCATTGAAATCCATGCGTCCAGCGCCTTGCATGTAGATTAGGGGCCGGGCACATTGATTAGGGGGGTGGCGCCCCTTATGGACAAGTCACCACTGATTCCAATATCCCTAGTTTACACAAGTGCAGTGCATTCCTGTGAAGTCAACACATTTAAAACATGCTGCGTTTTTCTTTCTGTATGGAACACATCTGCAAAATGCATAAAAAATGCTACGGAACACACATGTCATGAATTGGAATTAAAAAAAAAAAGAGAGAGAGGGGAAAAAAGCACACTTAAAAGCATCAAAAACCCATAAAAATCGTAGCAGAGCAACCAACCGTTACAGGACCCAAAAGCTAGTGGGGATCTCCATAATAGCGGTGTCTACTTTTAGCTTCCACAGGAATAATAGAGGTTTGGTATATACATTGGTACATTGGTTCAATCAGGACTAATATACAGTGGGTATAGAGAAGAATCACATTTTGTTGCTTTGCAGCCTGAAGTGAAGACACACACAGTTTTTGTTTTATCCAGTCGTATTTACTAGTGCAACTTATAACATCCAAGTGAAAGATATAACACCAACATCTCAGAAAAAAATATTCAAAAACAGAATCACTTTAGTTGGAAAAAGGATCACCCCCTTGTGTCAGTATTTTATTGAACTACCTTTTGCCCTAATTACAACCTTTAGTCTGTTGGGATGTCTTTGCACATCTAGACTTTGCAATATTTACTTTGCAATATTTACTTTGTCTTGGTGACAAACAGGACAATTAAGGCTGAATCTTTCTAATGGGGCCACAGACAGTGATAAAAACTTGACAAGGGTTCTAATCTCTCTCCACTCCAAAACTTAATAAAAAAAAAAGCTGCATTCAGTTATACTTTAAAAAGGCTTTTATTGTTCAGCTGATACAAAGGCTGTTGTTTTCTAAGGTGCTATGCTCACATTTATATTTTAGCATGTTTTAATGACACTTGTACTTTTTAGCTGCCTTTGACAGCCGCCTTCAGCTTATGCGTGCATAAAAGCATGTAAATGAGTTTAAACACGGAAAACCTCAATATAACAGCCAGGCTCCCTAAGGCAGTGGTTTGCTTATACTCAGCGTATATAACCAATGTGCGGCGCTAAAATAAACATGCATCAGAGTAGCAACTATATACTATATACTAAAACTCTAAAAAATATTATATTAATAATCACTAATAACTGTGCAAGTGCTCAATGATCAAGATGGAGTGCAAGTGCTCAGTGTGTATGAATGATATTTGCAAAAACACAAAATAATAGTGAAAAATATAAAATGAGCAACGGTGCCAAAAAATACAAAGCAACCAATAACGTAATGTCGCACCAAAAATTTGTGAAAACGAATAAAACTAGAAAAATTGGGCACAAAACCATATAAATATGTATATGAATATGAAATCACCCAATCATGCGTGAGTGCACCATATATACCAGCACATATACCATAAATATGACATCAAAACAATCCAGCATAAATGATGAAATTATATCTAAAAAAAAAAATATATATATATATATATATATATATATATATATATATATATATATATATTAGTTCAATTCTTTTGTATGTGTAGTGACTCCAACACTCCAACCAGGACATTCTAAAGCGATTTTTAAACATATTAAATGTGAGTGTAATGTGATGAGTTTGTGCTGCCATTAAATGTATTGTAAACGAAATTACACTATTGCACGCCTCTATTTTTCCCTGTATGCATATGAGGTGATCTTTGGAATACCAGATGGAAATTGTGGCTTTATTGATCAGCATTTTCACCAGGAAGATGAATGAATATGAGATTTATGCTTATTACCAACCAGCCCTTATGGATGATGGCCATCTAAGTTTTTAATATTCACTACATGCTTGTTTTTAAAGCCCTTAGGCCCCTTTCACATGGGGCAGATCAGTAATGATCCACCCCGTGAGGATCGCTCCGTTGTCCCCGCTGAGCCGGCTGCGGACAGGGCGGTCTTCGCACACTGCGCAGGGACCGCCCTGTTAGCTCTCCGCTCTCCTCTATGGGGATCGGATGAGTACGGACCGTCTGTCCGTGTTCATCCGATCCGCTCTGCAGACGGATAGAAAAATAGGATTTTCCTCCGTCTGCAGAATCGGACAGTTGCGGAGGCGGACAATAGCGGGTGTCTGTGGATGTTCATCCGCAGACACCCGCTATCCCATAGGGATGCATGTATGTCTGTATTTCATCTGCAAACGGATGGATGAAATACGGACATAATGTCCGCATGTGTGAAAGGGGCCTTAAGGTGAGGGCACACCTAAAGGGTGAGAGTGCACATTGCATGAAGACACCATTTGTTTCACTTATTTCCTTAATATCTTTATGGACTATTATGTTTGTGTGTTTGCAAATATCATTCAGGACTGTGTATATATACACACTGAGCACTTGCACTTTATCTTTATTATTGAGCACTTGCACTGTTATTGGTGATTTTAATACTATATTTTTTTAGAGTTTTAGTATATAGTTGCTATTCTGATGCATGTTTATTTTAGCGCCGCACATTGGTTATGTGCGTTTGTATTGTCACATTTTGAGGAAGTGGGGAGTGCTGGCAGCTATTTTTTAGTATAGTGGTTTTTTTTTAGTTTTGGCAGCTCACAAGGTTTATACACATACATGTTTATAATCAGCCCCTGCCAATAAGGATACAGGAACCAGTTCCCCCTGATCCCTAGGAGTGATTCTCAGACACGGACTCAACAATGTCTTTGCTGTATGGGGCCTTCCATCAAGCAGAATCAGGACAGATGACTCACATATAGATAGCCGGCCAACATGTTTGAAAGGGACAGAATGTCTTGCTCCCGCATCTCAACAGTGTGACAACTGGGCACGATCAAATTAGCCATGTCCAATTTACACATTCATTTACACAAGGTGACAGGCTCATGCATATATAATGCTGTTTGCATGGTCTCTAGCAGCTAACATCAGAACACTTGAAGGTGTAGAAAATAAAGTTGCATAGCAGTTCACAGTAAAAAGTACATATGTATTCATTCTGTGCAGATGGGGCAAGAAATAATTATTAGGTTAAATATTTGCTGTGCTGGTCGAATGTTTTTCTATAATATAAAATTGAAAAATACCACATTTAGCCACTAGATGGTGCTAAGAAATTTCCTACAATACATGGCGCCATCTAGTGACCAAAATGCAGTATTTTCAGTTTTTTTATAAAAATAGAAACAATTGATAGCTCCCCGCATGCTGTCTTTCAAAAGCAGCAAATGTAACAGACTTTTCTCTTCCTCAACTTTTATGTGTGAAGATGAGAAGGAGCCTGGGAGGAAGGACATCCCACATGCTGCATCTGAGGTCTGTAAGTTTAAAGTGTTTGTTACCCCAAAACTTCATATTCCTGATATGTGCCTGCTGTACCATGTACTTGTATGAGAAAGTCTCCTGTTCTCTTTATATTGCTTCCTTTGTGTGAAATCCCTGGTGTTCTTGAAAGTAACTCTGCTTTCCTGTTAAAAACTGACCACACTGGGCAGGGGGACACACAGTGGTCAGTTCTCTAACTATGCTGGCAACTCAAACTGCTCTCCTCCAATGATCAGCCATTCATTGGGAAGCTCAGTGTACTGCTTCTTCTCCTCCCCCCAGCTTGTATGCAGCTGAGAACAAAGGGAATGTGATCACTTATAAAAAAAAGGGGGGGTATTTATAATGTTTTTTATATCTATACAAAAATGGCATGTATGTAATCAAATAAAAAAAATAATAATTAAATACATATAAAATAATTGGTTGTCTTACAGGATAATCCTTTACAATCACCTTATTTGGCGGGGGGGGGGGGGGGGGGGTGGGATTACATTGAGGACACAACTGGGGGTGGGGGGGTGCACGGGGGGGTTTTGGGATTACATTGAGGACACAACTGGGGGGGGGGGCAAACATTTGTGATCGGGATGAGTGTATTTGTGCTCGAAGGGGAAAGGGGGGAGAGGATCTGTGCTAAGAAGGGGGAGTTTGGGGCTTGTGCTGGAAGGGGGATTTGGTGGAGGAAGAGGATTTGTGCTAGGAGGGGGCATCCGAGCTCAGACTGGGGGTGGGGGAAAGGACCACAAGGAGTCAGCCAGTAAGGCTGTAGTGCAAGGAGCATGCTGAAAAAAGGAGAGATGAGCTCATCAGTCTGCTGCTTCTCTTTTCACTGGCCACTGACCACAGAGTCATAAGTTAACATTATGTTAGCATACACTGTAGTATACACTGATGAGCTTGAGGTGTTGCAAAGCAAAATTTATATCACAGGTTACATTCGGCAGGCAGAACCGACCTATGTAAATTAATGGGGACACACCACAACTGCAGGCAATGCACAGGGTATAGCGAGCTTTCAATGGTTAACACAGGAGGCACATACTGTATCACCTCCGAAGTGCCTCTGAACATCGCCGGCAGAAGGGGTGGGCAGGAGGGGAAGCTGCCCTGGGCACTGTGGTATCATGTGAGGTGGGGGGCACCACAAGGAGATTGGGGGGGATTTGTGTTGAGGGGGTGGGGAAAGAGGATTTGTGCTAGAAGGGGAGATTTGGGAGGTCTGTGCTATAAAAGTAAAACGGGAGAGGGGAATTTATTTTTTGGAGAGGGGATGTTTTGTGCTAGTAGGGATGATTGGGGGATATTTGTGCTAGGAGGGTAAATTTGTGGGAGGGATATGTGCTAGGATAGGGGATTGGAGTGAGGGCACTTTGTGCCGGAAGGGGGGATTTGGAGGGGAGGAGAGGATTTGTGCTAGCAGGGGGAATTTTTTTGGGGGGGGGGGACAGGGATTTGTGCTGGGAGCTGGGAGAGAGAGAAGGTTTAAGCTAGGGGGCGCAAAAGTTTGTGCTGGAAGAGGGGATTTGGAGGTGGAGGAGAGACTTTGTGCTAGCAGCGGTAAAACATTTTTTGGGGGGGCAGAGATTTGTGCTGGGAGCTGGGAGAGAGAGAGGGTTTAAGCTGGGGGGGCAAAAGTTTGTGCTGGAAGGGGGGAGTTGGAGGGGGAGGAGAGGATTTGTGCTAGCAGGGGGAATTTTTTGGGGGGGGGCAGGGATTTGTGCTGGGAACTGGGAGAGAGAGAAGGTTTAAGCTGGGGGGGCAAAAGATTGTGCTGGAAGGGGGGATTTGGAGGGAGAGGAGAGAATTTGTGCTAGCAGGGGTACATTTTTTGGGGGGGTGGGGATGTGTGCTGGGAGGGAGAGAGGGTTTAAGCTGGGGGGGCAAAAGTTTGTGCTGGAAGGGGGGATTTGGAGGGGGAGGAGAGGATTTGTGCTAGCAGGGGGACTTTTCTGGAAGAGAGAAAGAGGGTTTAAGCTAGGGGGGGGCAAAAGTTTGTACTGGGAGGGGGGGTTTTAGCAGGGGGGCAGATTTGTACTGGGAGGTGGGGGATTTAGGCTTAGGGGGTGAGCATGCTCGATTTGTTTTTGAGGGGGAAGGGATTTTCACTGACACATAATGCTCATAAATCTTGGGGGGGGGGGCGCAATTTGGCCTGTTCACCCTGGGCTCTAGATGACCTTGTCTCAGCACTACCGCTGAAAAGTGATCCACTGCATATCATTTATAAGGGGGTGGCAAATCTGGGCACACACGTTACTGAAATGTAGCAGAGGAAAAGCTGGTCTCCTGCCCTGCCAGACTGCTGTGTGGCATGGCTGTGTACATCTCCAAACTGGATGGGCAGTAATACAAATAGTTTGGCAAGTGAACAGCTCGTATGTAATGAGTGTTTAGCCGCGTTCCTATTTTTGATGAACACATAACCGAGGGGTGATTTTATATATATATCTGCCTACGCTTTTCATTTAACAAATGTTCATGGGCATGAGTTCAGTTGACAAAACAACAAAAGAATGACAGCGGTAAGAAATCATTCCCGAGACTTGAAAACTGTTGGCGGGGGTGAGGGCGCTTGTAGTGAAGCAGTTAAATATGGATTCCATAATCCTCTGTCTTCCACTGAGCGTTATCTGCTGTTTGATGGCGTCTGAAATGTGCTGTATGAAAAAAAAGCATGTCTATGATCACAGGTGGAAGAGGGAGTCTTCTTTATTCATTGCCGGAAGACTGATCGCAGGATAAAATCCAAAGTATAATGTAAGAAGTGTTTTTCTTTTCATTTCATATCAGAGTCGCCATTCATCTTGTTAGCGGAATTTCTAAACTGAGCTCTGCAACTTTTTTTTTTTTTTTTTCCAATTCTGGCAGGATTTTATCCTTGCAATCGCACCAGCGCTTTTTAAAGTTCAAGAACAAAAGGTGAGAGGTCCTTTATACCTAAAAAAAGGTATATGACCTATACATCAGAGGGAATAATCTGGGGCGGAATGCAATGAGAACGTTTAAGAATAATACCTGAAATGCAGTCTTATTATTTTCAGGCTTAGATTTAAGATTAGCTGTAAAAATCTGATGCTTGCAAATATAATATTACAGCCCTGGTTTAATGAAAGTGAAGGCAGGTGGGCTGGACTGAGGGGTAGGCAGTAGGGATGGGCGAACGGTTCGGCCCGATCTTATGCTAATTTTGGCTGTTTGGATGTCCTGCAGAACACCGAACAATATGCACCGAACAATATGTGTTCGGGGCAAATTTGAAAGCCGCCGGAACACCGTTAAAGTCTATGGGACATTAACATGAAAAATCAGAAGTGCTCATTTTAAAGGCTTATATGCAAGTTATTGTCCTAAAAAGTGTTTGGGGACCTGGGTCCTTCCCCAAGAGACATGTATCAATGCAAAAAAAAAAAATGTTTTAAAAACGCCCGTTTTTTTATTCGGGAGCAGTGATTTTAATAATGCTTAAAGTGAAACAATTAAAGGGAAATATTCCTTTATATTTCGTACCTGAGGGCTGTCTATAGCATGGGTCTTCAAACTACGGCCCTCCAGTTGTTCTGGAACTACAATTCCCATCATGCCTAGTCATGTCTGGGAATGTCAGAGTTTTACAATGCCTCATGGGATGTGTAGTTTCGCAACAGCTGGAGGGCCGTAGTTTGAGGATCCCTGGTCTATAGTATGCCTGTAAAGTGGCGCATTTTTCCAGTGGTTAGAACAGTCCCTGCACAAAATGACATTTCTAAAGGAAAAAAGGTAATTTAAAAGTACTCATGGCTATAATGAATTGTCAGTCCCGGCAATACAGATAAAAGTCATTGAAAAAAACAGCATGGGATCCCCCCAGTCTATTATCAGGTCCTTTGGGTCTGGTAGGAATATTAAGGGGAGCCCCAAACCAAAATGTAAAAAAAATTCCATACCAGGCCCTTCAGGTCTGATATGGATATTAAGGGGAACCCTGCTCCAATTTTTTTTTTAAATGGCGTAGGGGTTCCCCTCAAAATTCATACCAGACCTGAAGGGTCTGGTATGTATTTTAAGGGGAACACCGTGCCAATTTTTTTTTTTTAAATGGGGTGGGGTCCCCCCAAAATCCATGCCAGACCCTTATCCAAGCACGCAACCTGGCAGGCCGCAGGAAAAGAGGGGGGCGAGGGAGCGTCCCCCCTCCTGAACCGCACCAGGCCACATGCCCTCAACATGGAGAGGGTGCTTTGAGGTAGCCCCCCAAAGCACCTTGTCCCCATGTTGATTGGGGACAAGGGCCTCATCCCCACAACCCTTGCCTGGTGGTTGTGGAGGTCTGCGGGCGGGGGGCTTTTCGGAATCTGGAAGCCCCCTTTAACCACTTCAGCTCCGGACCAATAAACACCTTAAGGACCAGAGGTCTTTTTGCAATTTCGCACTGCGCTGCTTTAACTGGTAATTGCACGGTCATGCAATATTGCACCCAAACAAAATTTGAGTCCTTTTCTTCCCACAAATAGAGCTTTCTTTTGATGGTATTTGATTGCCTCTGCGATTTTTTTTATTTTTTTTTTTGCGATATAAATGGAAAAAGAGCGAAAATTTTGAAAAAAAAAGATATTTTCTTCTTTTTGTTATAAGAAAAATCGAATAAACTAAATTTCAGTCATGCATTGAGGGCAAAATTTATTCAGCCACATGTCTTTAGTAAAAAAAATGTCAATAAGCGTATATTTTTTGGTTTGCGCAAAAGTTATAGCGTCTACAAACTAGAGTACATTTTCTGGAATTTACACAGCTTTTAATTTATGACTGCCGATCTCATTTCTTGAGGTGCTAAAATGGCAGGGCAGTACAAATCCCCCCCAAATGACCCCATTTTGGAAAGTAGACACCCCAAGGAAATTGCTGATGGGTATGTTGAGCCCATTGAATATTTATTTTTTTTGTCCTAAGGGATTGAATAATGACAAAAAAAAATAAAATAAAATTTTTTTTACAAAAAGTTGGCACTAAATGATATATTGCTCACACATGCCATGGTTATATGTGGAATTGCACCCCAAAATATATTCCGCTACTTCTCCCGAGTATGGGGATACCACATGTGTGGGACTTTTTGGGAATCTAGTCGTGCACGGCACCCCGAAAACCAATCACCACCTTCAGGATTTCTAAGGGTGCAAATTTTTGATTTAACTCCTCACTACCTATCACAGTTTCGAAGGCCATAAAATGCCAAAATAGCACAAAACCCCCCAAAATGACCCCATTTTGGAAAGTAGACACCCCAAGCTATTTACTGAGAGGCATGTTGAGTCCATGGAATATTTTATATTTTGCCACAAGTTGCGGGAATATTATAAACTTTTTTTTTTTTGCACCAAGTTGTCACTAAATGATATATTGCTCACACATGCTATGGGCATATGTGAAATGACACCCCAAAATACATTCTGCTGCTTCTCCTGAGTACGGGGATACCACATGTGTGGGACTTTTTGGGAGTCTAGTTGCGCACGGCACCACGAAAACCAATCACCACCTTCAGGATTTCTAAGGGTGCAAATTTTTGATTTAACTCCTCACTACCTATCACAGTTTCGAAGGCCATAAAATGCCAAAATAGCACAAAACCCCCCCAAATGACCCCATTTTGGAAAGTAGACACCCCAAGCTATTTACTGAGAGGCATGTTGAGTCCATGGAATATTTTATATTTTGCCAAAAGTTGCGGGAATATTACAAACTTTTTTTTTTTTGCACAAAGTTGTCACTAAATGATATATTGCTCACACATGCTATGGGCAGAAGTCAAATTACACCCCAAAATAAATTCTGCTGCTTCTCCCGAGTACGGGGATACCACATGTGGGGGACTTTTTGGGAGCCTAGCCACGTACGGGACCCCGAAAACCAAGCACTGCCTTCCGGATTTGAATATAAAATGCTACCAAAAAACCTGTTAGCGATCAGGCTTACCAGGGATCAGGCCTGACTCTGCGATCGCTGCAGTTATGTGTTTAGTGTTTTGTAAGTGACAGTGATCGATCGATACTGCACTTGGGTGGGCTGGGCAGAGGGGCAAAACGCAGGTGCTAGCAGGTATTTGGGCTGATCCCGCTAACAATGCGTTTTTTTGGAACCCTAAACTGCTGGGGACGCTAGTATAGATCTGATCAGATATTGATCTGTTCAGATTCTATACCACTACGGGAGGTTTATGCTTTGCGTGTGGGTGTTAGCGGTACTGGCACTAACCTAGCGCTGCCTGGGGCGAAGCAGACCCTGACCCTAAAACCTAATTGATATCACCCGCCGGGTGATCAGGGGGTTAAACCTTTATTGGGTAATAAATGGTGGGTGCCCTGATGCTATAAAAAACAAACTAACCAGAGTCACCCGTAACACTTATACGGTGATCAGTGGTGAAAGGGTTAACTAGGGGCAATCAGGGGGTTCAAATTTTTATTAGGTAGTATATGGGGGTCCCTGGCGCTATATAAAAACCTGACGGGGAACCTAAATAACTAACTGGCTAACCAGCGTCACCAGTGACACTTATACTGTGATCGCTGGTGAAAGGGGGTGAAAGGGTTAACTAGCAGCAATCAGGGGGTTAAAACCATTATTGGGTAGTATATCGGGGTACCTAGCGCTATAAAAACCTGGCGGTGAACCTAAAAAAATAACTAGCTACCTAGCGACACTGATGCAGCGTTCAGAAAAATTATCGCTTAGTGACACTGGCAAAAGGGGGTGAAAGGGTTAACTAGCGGAAATCAGGGGGTTAAAACCATTATTGGGTAGTATATCGGGGTACCTAGCGCTATAAAAACCTGGCGGTGAACCTAAAAAAATAACTAGCTACCTAGCGACTGTAGCGACACTAATGCAGCGATCAGAAAAACGATCGCTTAGTGACACTGGCAAAAGGGGGTGAAAGGGTTAACTAGCGGCAATCAGGGGGTTAAAACCATTATTGGGTAGTATATCGGGGTACCTAGCGATATAAAAACCTGGCGGTGAACCTAAAAAAATAACTAGCTACCTAGCGACACATGCAGCGATCAGAAAAATGATCGCTTAGTGACACTGGCAAAAGGGGGTGAAAGGGTTAACTAGCGGCAATCAGGGGGTTAAAACCATTATTGGGTAGTATATCGGGGTACCTAGCGCTATAAAAACCTGGCGGTGAACCTAAAAAAATAACTAGCTACCTAGCGACTGTAGCGACACTAATGCAGCGATCAGAAAAACGATCGCTTAGTGACACTGGAAAAAGGGGGTGAAAGGGTTAACTAGCGGCAATCAGGGGGTTAAAACCATTATTGGGTAGTATATCGGGGTACCTAGCGATATAAAAACCTGGCGGTGAACCTAAAAAAATAACTAGCTACCTAGCGACACATGCAGCGATCAGAAAAATGATCGCTTAGTGACACTGGCAAAAGGGGGTGAAAGGGTTAACTCTAGGGGCAATCAGGGGGTTAAATCTTTATTGGGGGGTGATAGGGGGCTACCCTGGACCTAACACTAACTGTCCTGACAGTTTTTACTGTCACAACTGACACTGAATGCATTGATCAGTAAAGAAATGATCAATGCAATCAGTGACACTCTGACTGGGGGGGGAGGGGGGGCGGGGGGGATCGGGGGGGGGTTTGTGTGCCTGTGTGTACCTACATGTCAGTGTAGTGTTGGTGCACACTTACTATTAGTCTTCTCCTCGTAGTCCGGTCAAAAAGACCGCCCCGAGGAGAATGACATCACTTCCTCCTTCCTGTGTAAACAATACACAGTGGGAGGAAGCTTCTCATTGGCCAGGAGCGATCCAGAGGGGGTGGCTGAAAACGAACGGCCATCCCCTCATCACGGAGCGCTCCTGGAGCGAACCGGACCGTCGTATCCAACGGGAGGGGGTCCGATCGGACCCCCCACCCGCTGGAAGGCAATCATGTACATCTACGTGATTGTGCCTGCCTGTGCCATTGTGTTGACTTACATTGGCAATACGGCGGTCCTGAAGTGGTTAACAAGGAGACCCCCAGATCCGGTCTCCCCCCCCCCCATGTGAAATGGTAACCGGGTACAAATGTACCCCTACTATTTCACAAAAAAGTGTCAAAATGTTAAAAGATAAGACACAGCTTCGGACAAGTCCTCTATTAAAATATCAAAAAATAAAAATGTCACATGAAGTCCATTCATCTTCATCTTCTTCTCTCGCTCTGCAGACGCACCGAAAAAACAAAAAAAACAAAGCCGCGACCAACCCGGCTCCATGGGAGGCACCTGCCATATGACGCATCTTCGCTTTGACAGTTCTTATATAACTGAGGGCAGGGCCCCACTGTGAGGTTCCCTGGTGACCCCGCCCCCTCTGACCCACCGGGACTTCCCCATGGCTTTCCTGGGGCGTCAGAGGGGGCAGGGCCACCCATTTACTTAACCTGGTGGCCCCACCCCCCTCTGACACCCTGGGAAAGCCGTGCGAAGTCCCCGTACATCAGAGGGGGCAGGGTCACCCAGGAACGTCACTGTGTGGTTCCGCCCTCAGTTATATAAGAACTGTGAAAGCGAAGACGCATCATACTGTGGGTGCCTCCCATGGAGGTGGGAACCCTTTAGCCTTTCCACCTTGGGTGCTAAATGACTTTGTACTGCAGGACCACTGTTGCCAAGGCCAACCCTGACAACTGTTTATAAGATTAAGGGCAGTTAAAAAAAAATGGCATGGCAGGCTTCCTTGGAGGTGGGGCCTTTACAAGGGGTGGGCAGGAGGGGCAGCCGAACAGGGCGCAGTGCTGGTGGGGGGGGGGGCAGACCCTTATTACACACAAGCTCCAGATCAGTGGCTAGAAACCACCAGGCTGCTCTGACAGCTACTATTGTCACAGTGTGCCCACTCTCCACCTACAACAAAAAAAAAACAGCTAATTTTCAACTACCTTCTAGTTGCTAGAAAGCAAGAAATTGGCCACCCCATGCTACAGCATGCATTAGGAGTGGAAGGGGGTGCAGTTCTTCATCCTTGCCCTGAACCAGCCTGTCCCGATACTGTCTGGGGGTGCCCTTTTACATGAATATTCATTGGAATTAACCCTTTATGTTGGCGTTCGGTGGAATCTCCACCATTAGCATTATTGCCCCTTTACATTAGCATTCGGTGAAATTTTCAAATTTATCATTTATCAACTTTATTTGAAATTTTAGTGGGTTGGTTGAATTCAAACAAGTACATTATCTGCATTGAGTTTGCATGGATTTCTTCCCATGCTCCAAAGGCATGCTAGTAGGTTTTAATTGACTTCTGTCTAAATTGGCCCTGTGAGATAGCATGTGAGACCTTAGATTACAAAACCCTCTCAGGACAGGGACTAATGTGAATGTGCAGCATGTAAAGTTCTGTGTAAATTATTGGTGCTATATAAATACCTATAAGAAATAAATGCCACTTTACAGTATCTATACACAAAGAGCATTTTAGTATAGGAAGAAGTAGTTTGAGGAACTCTCAATTCTATGTTACCCACATGTGTCCCACCGCCATCAGTGCCACCTTTTTAGTGTAGGCATATAGTAGAAGCAAGGAAGCTTCCTATCCTATCTGGACCAATCAGGACATGCCATGGTTCATCTTCTCATGGCTGGTCCTGATTCTCTTGCATTCAGTCAACTAATTTTGTTCAAAAGCCCTTCAAAATTGTGTCCAGACTAGATAGTTGAATGGATATTCTTCTCATTACATCCTGACTGAGTAGAATGAACTTGAACCACCTGCATGCGCTGGATGGGGGAACTTGGTGGTCATCTTTAACATTTGAATACTGATAAAGAACCGTTAAGCCGCGTCCACACGGGCGGACTGTATGGCCTACTTAGTCCGTCGAAACACATTTCAGCGGACAGTCTCCTCGCGTGTGGGCTTCAGCGGACTTTTTCAGCGTGCAGTCTGGCGTACTAAGTATTTCGGATTTTTCGAAATACTGTCCGTCATACTTTGGTTTCAGCGGACAATCCGCTCGTCAGTAGGCTAGTTCGGCGGACTAAGAATGGCGCATGCTCAGAAAGGATTTACACGGCGAAAGGTTGCATTGCTGTGTATTCGACTTCCTATTTCTAGTCCCGTCGTACGTGCTGTACACGTCATCGCGCAAGCTTTCGACGGACTGTTTCTGCATCCGTGTGTGGTCAAGTCCGTTCATTCGAAAGTAGGACGGACTGTCCGTCGGATTGTATGACGGACTAAGTAGGCCATACAATCCGCCCGTGTGTACGCGGCTTTAGAGTTCACAGATACATCTCCACTAACTGTAGACGTTATATGCCTTCCATCTTCTCGCTGAGGCAGAGTTTTCTGGGCCTGTCCATTTATGGAGCTTCCCCTTCCATGCTATATATGTTTTTAAGGAGTTGTGCATTGTGTTGCCTTTCATGCAGATGAAAAATGTGAAAATTAATTTGGACATTTTAATTGTGTTTTTTTTTTTTTTACTTTATATACTGTATGTCTACAATTAGAGATGAATTACGTACAAAATTCTATGAGTATGTTTGTGTAAAACGTGCAATCATTTTATTGGGTTTTAACCTTTATATGATGGAATAAATTGTTTTGCTATTTTTTACACATTGTGTAGTACTTTTAAAACCCTGTTTAGATATTTGTCTAGGGTTTTTTTTGGCTGCATTCTACGATGGAGGCTGTGGTATCTGTAAATCCAATATTTTAAGGGGGTGGCTATCATACCCCCACCCCTCACTTATCTTTAATATTTTTGAACCAACATGGACAATGAGCCTTTGATTTGACTGGGGCACCTAACAAGTACCAACAAAAGATGAGGATCCCCCCAGGGTACGAGAACAGGTCAAGCATAGTAAGCACCCCTTGCTTGCCTAGTCAACAAACATAACTATAGGAGCTGTTCCCTTGGCTTCTGAAGTGTGGTCTTGGAAGGTCTGTAGCTATAAGGCCGCGTACACACGCGCGGACTGTTCGCCCAACCTTGTCCACTGAACAGTGTTTGGGCGGACAGTCCGCTCGTGTGTGGGGCTTCAGCGGACAGTTTCAGCGGACAGTTGGCCGAACAAGGTCTTACGGAAATTCCGAAAAACTGTCCGCTGAAACAAGGTTTCAGCGGACTGTTCGCTGGTGTGTAGGCTTGTTCGGCCAACTAAGTCTCGCGCATGCTCAGAAAGGATTTCCACGTCGGAAGGTTGCATTGCAGTGTATAGGACGTCGTATTTTTCGTCCCGTCGTACGTGCCGTTCACGTCATCGCGCACGGTTTCAGCAAACTGTTCGTCCGTCGTGTGTGGCCATGTCCGTCCATGCTAAGTTTGAGCGGACTGTTCGCTCAAACTGTTGGACGGACAAAGTTGGGCCAACAGTCCACGCGTGTGTACGCGGCCTTAGTGTTGCTGAAGTGAAATCTCCATTCCTGAGTACTTGTTCACTTTCGCCTGGAGTTGTCGATTAATCAGAATTATTAAATTATTGCTGGAACTCAAGCTGCCAGACTTACGAGTGGAAAGCAAGTCTCCACCAAATCTCCATAACCAGTAAATCACTATATTCTTGATTACAGATAATATTAAGCAACCCATGATTTCCTCATACAAAATGTTTCTGAATCAATTAAATCAGTAGTAAAACGCTGTGTTTTTTTTTTTTTTGCAACCTGCTTGTGCATGGGAGCCGCCATTTATGGCACAGGACTCTGAAGGAATAGCCCAAGTGGCCTTTCCTTCAGAGCACATGTGCCGGTGATGGTGCACATTTAGGAGCTATTTACAGTACCTATAGGTAAGCCTATATATATATGTAGAGTTGGAGACACAAATGTGTGCTTGAGCTTCAGGATGCGCACCCTAATGCAATAGGCTGCGCACACCTATGCTAACAATTAACTTCTCTTATTTTTCCATTGTGGTCTATATAATATACTATTGGAATCATTTTAAATCTGTCTGATAAATACAAAAGGAAAAAAACAGTTGTCATAAATTGAGAGCTGTCTTGTGCTCTCACCACAATCTCTGTGTTAAATCAAAGAGCCCTCTTATCTTGGACTACAGAAGGACTGGATTTTATGTTGTGGAGATATGAGAATTGTTTAGCAAAAGGCAATGGGCAGGGCCGATACCACTCAGTCCACAGACTCCTTGTTCTCAGTCCACAATGCTGAGTGCATTTTGGCAGATTAAAAGATACTTTTCTGTGCTTGCAGAGTTTCTAAGTGGAGAAAACATTGGGAAATATGCATGTATTGCAGAGACATACTGTATTTTATTATTATTCCCTGGCTTAGCATTGTTAGCCTGTAACAGCGCATGCTGTTATTGCAGGATTCCCTAATATGAGACTTTGCAACAGATTGTCAAAAATGATTTGCTTAAGAAAACTGTGTACAGTGAGACATGACGCCAAACATAAAAAAAAATTGATTTTAGGCTTACAAACGCTTTAAAAATTGTCAGGACAAGGTTTTAACCACCTGGAAGATGCATTGATCCAACTCATACCTTGTGAAGCAAGTTTAGTAAAGAACAAAAAACTGAAATGGTGTATCTCCTTCTGCAACATGATGGTGTTCCTCTTTAAATATTATACTGGGCTTTGGGCTATGCTGCGGTGTCTCATACCTTTAGCTTGTAATGATTCCCAACATAGCAACATGGCCCACTAACAGCTAACAGTCCCGTTTCTGGGTCCTGCCAAGGGTTGACCCCCACTTAGGTTCGATTCTACATCTCCTTGTGTATGGTTCTGCTCACTCCCATGACTAATCAACAACCACTATGGCCCAACCCCTTTTTGCATAAAAACCCCTGCTCAGTGCTGAGACAAGGTCATCCATTGCCCAGGGCAAATATGCCAAACTGCAACCCCCCCCCCCCCCATTCACCCTGTTGTCATTACTCCCGTCAGCCTTATAGCAGAAGGAAGGCACTACCACCCTCTACAGAAAACCATTGCACCTAGGACAGCCACCCCTTCTCCTGGCCCTGACCTTGCTATGGAAAGCACCAAGGGCAAACAGCAGACACACCACAGCATGTTAACCATTAGAAAACAGTACACCTGCCTACAAGCACTGTTGTTCTGAGTCAATGGTTTGCAAAGTATAGAAGCCACTGAATACGCATGACAGCAAGGGATATAGCATGAAGAAGTAATAATGATGATGCTGTGCTGTTGAATAATGGTGATATATAATAAATAAATAAACTTCCACTTAAAGAGCAAGTGCATGAAACATCAATAAATCCAAGTATATGAATAATCCCACAAAGAAATGTGCAAAAAAGCCAAATAGGTGAATGAAAAAAGTACAAAAAACAAGGGCGAAGCTCCCATGTGCTACTCTAGGCACAAATTAACAACCAAACAAATAAATGATTCATAAGTCAATCAAACGATGATAGTAAGTGATAAGTTCCTTCACCAGGGCAGTAAATGAATGGCTGACGCCTGGCCACTCCAATGTGATGACACCTCACGTGACTTCATCAGGGGGCTGAAGCATTTGGCTTAGAGTTTTCATGGTGTTACCTTACAGCAGTATAGTAAGAGGCTAGTACACATAGAGGTGTCATCACACTGTAGGGGGGGGTTGTTGGTCTGTTTGCATTCAACCTTGCTATCTCAGTATAGACCAGTTTATTCAACCTTTCAACCCTTGAAAAAAACATTATCTCGGAGAACCCCAGGAATTATTTTGCAAACCACAGCTCACAGTGCATTAGTGTGATCAATGAGAAAATATTGTCTGGAGCATCTAACTCATTTCATTTTGTCTGTTTCTAAATGTTGTCTCGACATACACTTTAAAGCTAAGTTCCGGGTATGAATGTTTTTACATGGTTGTATTGGTCCACCTTGGACCAATATAATCATGTATAGCCAGGTCCCGGGACCCCTGAGGCCTAATGGTGACCTCCAGAGTTAGGGACAGCTGACATCCATCTATGTAGAGTGGGTTACAAGGCATGGTGGGTATAATTCCGGATGAAATGGTGGACGCCAGACACTTTTTGAATTCAAAGAGATTTATTGTCTCTTGAACAGAACTGTGGGAGAGAGGGTTAGGGCCAGCCAGGACACCCTTAAGTAGATGCAATGGTAATTGGCAGACTCTGAGATTTCTATAGGTAGACAGCTATACAGGTGAAGGCCTACACCACTTCTGTATAGGTAGGAACGCTGTCTCCTATGGTAACAATCTTGTAGCAGTTACAAACGGTAGTTGTATTCAACTATTGGCAAAACAAACAGTTCTCTGCTTACTCCACAATCACTCACTGTGGATCTTCACTCAACGAACGCCCAGTCTTTCACTAGAGTTAGTGATCCAATAGCCACTGGATCCCCTAAGCTCTGTCACTTTTGGCACTCAGTATCTTCCTCAAGCATCACCCCGCTTCCCTGCTGAGTCCCTGGCTTGGCACTCACAGATACTCTATAAGCAGCACCCACTGATGCTCCTCAAGAGTCCCCTCTGCTGTCCCGCTGGGTCCCTGACTTGACACTCGCTGAAGTTTTCCCACTTCTTCATCGTCCCCAGCTGGTGAGAAGATTGCTCAGGTACTAGCTTCAGCTTGTGTATCTCAAAAATAAAAGAACGGAATTTAGTTCAACCGCCCCCTCGCTTGACCAAACAAGAAACTCTCATCGCCCAACATACATCTCAATAAGGCAAAAAGTTTAATGGTATTAAAAAGTTATGGAAAACTACATATAAAAACACACATATGACAAGAACCATACATTGCTAAAAGAATGTGACCACCTCTACAGTTGAATTGTAGAACCATAAGTGCTATTGTGTTGTATATAATGTCCTCTATATTAGCACTGAGCTACTTAAGACCCCTTTCACACCACACCGCTGATAGCGGCGGCGGTAAAACGCCGCTATTTTTAGCGGCGTTTTGCCGCCAGATTTGCGGCGCATTTCGGCCGCTAGCGGGGCGCTTTTACCCCCCGCTAGCGGCCACGAAAGGGTTAAAACCGCCGGCAATACAGCGCTGCCCCATTGATTTCAATGGGCAGCAGCGGTGGAGGAGCGGTAAACACACCGCTCCTTCACCGCTCCAAAGAAGCTGCTGGCAGGACTTTTTTCTGACGTCCTGCCAGCGCACCGCTGTAGTGTGAAAGCCCTCGGGGCTTTCACACTACACACACTGGTGCAGCTTCTTTAGGGCATTTATAGGGCACTTTCATGCAGATGAAAAATGTGAAAATTAATTTGGACATTTTAATTGTGTTTTTTTTTTTTTTACTTTATATACTGTATGTCTACAATTAGAGATGAATTACGTACAAAATTCTATGAGTATGTTTGTGTAAAACGTGCAATCATTTTATTGGGTTTTAACCTTTATATGATGGAATAAATTGTTTTGCTATTTTTTACACATTGTGTAGTACTTTTAAAACCCTGTTTAGATATTTGTCTAGGGTTTTTTTTTGGCTGCATTCTACGATGGAGGCTGTGGTATCTGTAAATCCAATATTTTAAGGGGGTGGCTATCATACCCCCACCCCTCACTTATCTTTAACCACTTTCAGACCGGACCATTTTGCTGGTAAATGACCAGAGGTCTTTTTACACTTTGGCACTGCGCTGCTTTAACTGGTAATTGCGCGGTCATGCAATGTTGTACCCAAACAAAATTTGCGTCCTTTTCTTCCCACAAATAGAGCTTTCTTTTGATGGTATTTGATTGCCTCTGCGATTTTTATTTTTTGCGATATAAACGTAAAAAGACCGCAAATTTTGAAAAAAAATGATATTTTCTACTTTTTGTTATTAGAAAAATCCAATAAAATCAATTTTAGTCATACATTTAGGCCAAAATGTATTCAGCCACATGTCTTTGGTAAAAAAAAAGTCAATAATTGTATATTTATTGGTTTGCGCAAAAGTTGTCACATCTACAAACTAAGGTACGTTTTCTGGAATTTACGCAGCTTTTAGTTTACGACTGCCTATCTCATTTCTTGAGGTGCTAAAATGGCAGGGCAGTACAAAACCCCCCCAAATGACCCCATTTTGGAAAGTAGACCCCCTAAGGAAATTGATAAGAGGCATGTTGAGCCCATTGAATATTTTATTTTTTTGCCTCAAGCGATTGAATAATGACAAAAAAAAAAATTTTTTTTTTTTTTACACAAAGTTGTCACTAAATGATATATTGCTCACACATGCTATGGGCGTATGTGAAATGACACCCCAAAATAAATTCTGCTGCTTCTCCTGAGTATGGGGATACCACATATGTGGGACTTTTTGGGAGCCTAGCCGCGTACGGGGCCCCGAAAACCAAGCACCGCCTTCAGGCTTTCTAAGGGCGTAAATTTTTGAGTTCACTTCTCACTACCTATTACAGTTTTGAAGGCCATAAAATGCCAAGATGGCACAAAACCCCCACAAATGACCCCATTTTAGAAAGTAGACACCCCAAGCTATTTGCTGAGAGGCATGTTGAGTTCATGGAATATTTTATATTTTGCCACAAGTTGCGGGAAAATTACAAACTTTTTTTTTTTTTTTTTTTTTTCACAAAGTTGTCACTAAATGATATATTGCTCACGCATGCCATGGGCATATGTGAAATGACACCCCAAAATAAATTCTGCTGCTTCTCCTGAGTACGGGGATACCACATATGTGGGACTTTTTGGGAGCCTAGCCGCGTACGGGGCCCCGAAAACCAAGCACCGCCTTCAGGCTTTCTAAGGGCGTAATTTTTTGATTTCACTCCTCACTACCTATTACAGTTTTGAAGGCCATAAAATGCCAAGATGGCACAAAACCCCCACAAATGACCCCATTTTAGAAAGTAGACACCCCAAGCTATTTGCTGAGAGGCATGTTGAGTCCATGGAATATTTTATATTTTGCCACAAGTTGCGGGAAAATTACAAACTTTTTTTTTTTTTTTTTTTTTTTCACAAAGTTGTCACTAAATGATATATTGCTCACGCATGCCATGGGCATATGTGAAATGACACCCCAAAATAAATTCTGCTGCTTCTCCTGAGTATGGGGATACCACATATGTGGGACTTTTTGGGAGCCTAGCCGCGTACGGGGCCCCGAAAACCAAGCACCGCCTTCAGGCTTTCTAAGGGCGTTACAGTTTTGAAGGCCATAAAATGCCAAGATGGCACAAACCCCCCCCAAATGACCCCATTTTGGAAAGTAGACACCCCTAAATTTAGGGGTACACTAGTGAGACTAGGTAATAATTGGCGGGTGCCCTGAAACTATAAAAAAATAACTAACCAACCAGCGTCACCTGTAACAGTTATATGGTGATCACTGGTGAAAGGGTTAACTAGGGGGCAATTAGGGGGCTTTATGCGGTAGTATATGGGGGTCCCTGGCGCTATAAAAAGCTGCAGCGAACCTAAATACCTACCTGCCTAACTAGCGTCACCTGTGACACTAATACAGCGATCAGAAAAACGATCGCTTATTAGGCTGGGTTCACACTGGAGCGATGCGGGAACGCCACGAATGCGCGGCGGGTTCCCGCATCGCATGCCTCCCGGCGGCAGTTCACACTGCCCTATGCGAACTGCTGGGAGTGTCAGTGAAATGTTACTGACACCCCCAGATCAGTTCGCATATCGCAGTGCGATCTGCAAACTCGGATCGCATGGTGTGAACACCCATGCGATCCGATTCTGCTGCGGGCCAAAAAAAGGGTCCCGTGCGAATTTGCGGCGGGTGCGGCGAATGGCTGAACTCGAATCGCACAGAGATCGGATGTGATTTGCACTGCAGTGCGGTGCGAATCACATCCGTTCTCATAAACCGCTGCAATGTGAACCCAGCCTTAGTGACACTGGCGACGGGGGGTGATCACGGGGTTAAACCTTTATTGGGGGGGTTAGGGGGGTACCTTAGAACTAAAGGGGGCTAACCCTAACTGCCCTAACAGTTATTAGTCACAAATGACACCCGCCGGGTGATCAGGGGGTTAAACCTTTATTAGGTAATAAATGGCGGGTGCCCTGAAACTATAAAAAAAGAACTAACCAACCAGCGTCACCTGTAACAGTTATATGGTGATCACTGGTGAAAGGGTTAACTAGGGGGCAATCAGGGGGCTTTATGCGGTAGTATATGGGGGTCCCTGGCGCTATAAAAAGCTGCGGCGAACCTAAATACCTACCTGCCTAACTAGCGTCACCTGTGACACTAATACGGCGATCAGAAAAATGATCGCTTATTAGGCTGGGTTCACACTGGAGCGATGCGGAAACGCCGCGAATCCGCGGCGGGTTCCCGCATCGCATGCCTCCCGGCGGCAGTTCACACTGCCCTATGCGAACTGCTGGGAGTGTCAGTGAAATGTTACTGACACCCCCAGATCAGTTCGCATATCGCAGTGCGATCTGCAAACTCGGATCGCATGGTGTGAACACCCATGCGATCCGATTCTGCTGCGGGCCAAAAAAAGGGTCCCGTGCGAATTTGCGGCGGGTGTGGCGGGTGCGGCGGGTGCGGCGAATGGCTGAACTCGAATCGCACAGAGATCGGATGTGATTTGCACTGCAGTGCGGTGCGAATCACATTCGTTCTCATAAACCGCTGCAATGTGAACCCAGCCTTAGTGACACTGGCGACGGGGGGTGATCACGGGGTTAAACCTTTATTGGGGGGGTTAGGGGGGTACATTAGAACTAAAGGGGGCTAACTCTAACTGCCCTAACAGTTATTACAGTCACAAATGACACCAATGCAAAAAAAAAAAAAAAAAAAAAAAAAAATGACATTGGTGTCACTGTGACTGGGGGGCAGGGGTAATTGGGGGGGTGATCGGGGGGTAAAGGGGGGGTGTGAGTGTGCCTGGCATGTTCTACTGTGTGTGTGAGTGTTGGTGCAACTTACTGATCCGCTCTCCTCCGTGTCGGAACGAAAAATACCGACACGGAGGAGAGAATACATCACTTCCTCTCCTGTGTTTACATTACAGGAGAGGAAGTGATGTCACCGGGGATTTCTATTCGTCGGGAGCGATCGCGAGGGGGTGGCCATGAATGAATGGCCGTCCCCTCGTCCGGGATCGCTCCCGAACGAATACCGACCGCCGCAGGCACCGGGCGGGGGCCCGATCGGGCCCCCGACCCGCGGGAGGCAAGGGACGTACATGTATGTCCTTATGCCTGCCCGTGCCATTGTACCGACGTACATCGGCGTGCGGCGGTCGGCAACTGGTTAATATTTTTGAACCAACATGGACAATGAGCCTTTGATTTGACTGGGGCACCTAACAAGTACCAACAAAAGATGAGGATCCCCCCAGGGTACGAGAACAGGTCAAGCATAGTAAGCACCCCTTGCTTGCCTAGTCAACAAACATAACTATAGGAGCTGTTCCCTTGGCTTCTGAAGTGTGGTCTTGGAAGGTCTGTAGCTATAAGGCCGCGTACACACGCGCGGACTGTTCGCCCAACCTTGTCCGCTGAACAGTGTTTGGGCGGACAGTCCGCTCGTGTGTGGGGCTTCAGCGGACAGTTTCAGCGGACAGTTGGCCGAACAAGGTCTTACGGAAATTCCGAAAAACTGTCCGCTGAAACAAGGTTTCAGCGGACTGTTCGCTGGTGTGTAGGCTTGTTCGGCCAACTAAGTCTCGCGCATGCTCAGAAAGGATTTCCACGTCGGAAGGTTGCATTGCAGTGTATAGGACGTCGTATTTTTCGTCCCGTCGTACGTGCCGTTCACGTCATCGCGCACGGTTTCAGCAAACTGTTCGTCCGTCGTGTGTGGCCATGTCCGTCCATGCTAAGTTTGAGCGGACTGTTCGCTCAAACTGTTGGACGGACAAAGTTGGGCCAACAGTCCGCGCGTGTGTACGCGGCCTTAGTGTTGCTGAAGTGAAATCTCCATTCCTGAGTACTTGTTCACTTTCGCCTGGAGTTGTCGATTAATCAGAATTATTAAATTATTGCTGGAACTCAAGCTGCCAGACTTACGAGTGGAAAGCAAGTCTCCACCAAATCTCCATAACCAGTAAATCACTATATTCTTGATTACAGATAATATTAAGCAACCCATGATTTCCTCATACAAAATGTTTCTGAATCAATTAAATCAGTAGTAAAACGCTGTGTTTTTTTTTTTTTTTGCAACCTGCTTGTGCATGGGAGCTGCCATTTATGGCACAGGACTCTGAAGGAATAGCCCAAGTGGCCTTTCCTTCAGAGCACATGTGCCGGTGATGGTGCACATTTAGGAGCTATTTACAGTACCTATAGGTAAGCCTATATATATATGTAGAGTTGGAGACACAAATGTGTGCTTGAGCTTCAGGATGCGCACCCTAATGCAATAGGCTGCGCACACCTATGCTAACAATTAACTTCTCTTATTTTTCCATTGTGGTCTATATAATATACTATTGGAATCATTTTAAATCTGTCTGATAAATACAAAAGGAAAAAAACAGTTGTCATAAATTGAGAGCTGTCTTGTGCTCTCACCACAATCTCTGTGTTAAATCAAAGAGCCCTCTTATCTTGGACTACAGAAGGACTGGATTTTATGTTGTGGAGATATGAGAATTGTTTAGCAAAAGGCAATGGGCAGGGCCGATACCACTCAGTCCACAGACTCCTTGTTCTCAGTCCACAATGCTGAGTGCATTTTGGCAGATTAAAAGATACTTTTCTGTGCTTGCAGAGTTTCTAAGTGGAGAAAACATTGGGAAATATGCATGTATTGCAGAGACATACTGTATTTTATTATTATTCCTTGGCTTAGCATTGTTAGCCTGTAACAGCGCATGCTGTTATTGCAGGATTCCCTAATATGAGACTTTGCAACAGATTGTCAAAAATGATTTGCTTAAGAAAACTGTGTACAGTGAGACATGACGCCAAACATAAAAAAAAATTGATTTTAGGCTTACAAACGCTTTAAAAATTGTCAGGACAAGGTTTTAACCACCTGGAAGATGCATTGATCCAACTCATACCTTGTGAAGCAAGTTTAGTAAAGAACAAAAAACTGAAATGGTGTATCTCCTTCTGCAACATGATGGTGTTCCTCTTTAAATATTATACTGGGCTTTGGGCTATGCTGCGGTGTCTCATACCTTTAGCTTGTAATGATTCCCAACATAGCAACATGGCCCACTAACAGCTAACAGTCCCGTTTCTGGGTCCTGCCAAGGGTTGACCCCCACTTAGGTTCGATTCTACATCTCCTTGTGTATGGTTCTGCTCACTCCCATGACTAATCAACAACCACTATGGCCCAACCCCTTTTTGCATAAAAACCCCTGCTCAGTGCTGAGACAAGGTCATCCATTGCCCAGGGCAAATATGCCAAACTGCAACCCCCCCCCCCCCCCATTCACCCTGTTGTCATTACTCCCGTCAGCCTTATAGCAGAAGGAAGGCACTACCACCCTCTACAGAAAACCATTGCACCTAGGACAGCCACCCCTTCTCCTGGCCCTGACCTTGCTATGGAAAGCACCAAGGGCAAACAGCAGACACACCACAGCATGTTAACCATTAGAAAACAGTACACCTGCCTACAAGCACTGTTGTTCTGAGTCAATGGTTTGCAAAGTATAGAAGCCACTGAATACGCATGACAGCAAGGGATATAGCATGAAGAAGTAATAATGATGATGCTGTGCTGTTGAATAATGGTGATATATAATAAATAAATAAACTTCCACTTAAAGAGCAAGTGCATGAAACATCAATAAATCCAAGTATATGAATAATCCCACAAAGAAATGTGCAAAAAAGCCAAATAGGTGAATGAAAAAAGTACAAAAAACAAGGGCGAAGCTCCCATGTGCTACTCTAGGCACAAATTAGCAACCAAACAAATAAATGATTCATAAGTCAATCAAACGATGATAGTAAGTGATAAGTTCCTTCACCAGGGCAGTAAATGAATGGCTGACGCCTGGCCACTCCAATGTGATGACACCTCACGTGACTTCATCAGGGGGCTGAAGCATTTGGCTTAGAGTTTTCATGGTGTTACCTTACAGCAGTATAGTAAGAGGCTAGTACACATAGAGGTGTCATCACACTGTAGGGGGGGGGGGGGGTTGTTGGTCTGTTTGCATTCAACCTTGCTATCTCAGTATAGACCAGTGTATTCAACCTTTCAACCCTTGAAAAAAACATTATCTCGGAGAACCCCAGGAATTATTTAGCAAACCACAGCTCACAGTGCATTAGTGTGATCAATGAGAAAATATTGTCTGGAGCATCTAACTCATTTCATTTTGTCTGTTTCTAAATGTTGTCTCGACATACACTTTAAAGCTAAGTTCCGGGTATGAATGTTTTTACATAGTTGTATTGGTCCACCTTGGACCAATATAATCATGTGTAGCCAGGTCCCGGGACCCCTGAGGCCTAATGGTGACCTCCAGAGTTAGGGACAGCTGACATCCATCTATGTAGAGTGGGTTACAAGGCATGGTGGGTATAATTCCGGATAAAATGGTGGACGCCAGACACTTTTTGAATTCAAAGAGATTTATTGTCTCTTGAACAGAACTGTGGGAGAGAGGGTTAGGGCCAGCCAGGACACCCTTAAGTAGATGCAATGGTAATTGGCAGACTCTGAGATTTCTATAGGTAGACAGCTATACAGGTGAAGGCCTACACCACTTCTGTATAGGTAGGAACGCTGTCTCCTATGGTAACAATCTTGTAGCAGTTACAAACGGTAGTTGTATTCAACTATTGGCAAAACAAACAGTTCTCTGCTTACTCCACAATCACTCACTGTGGATCTTCACTCAACGAACGCCCAGTCTTTCACTAGAGTTAGTGATCCAATAGCCACTGGATCCCCTAAGCTCTGTCACTTTTGGCACTCAGTATCTTCCTCAAGCATCACCCCGCTTCCCTGCTGAGTCCCTGGCTTGGCACTCACAGATACTCTATAAGCAGCACCCACTGATGCTCCTCAAGAGTCCCCTCTGCTGTCCCGCTGGGTCCCTGACTTGACACTTGCTGAAGTTTTCCCACTTCTTCATCGTCCCCAGCTGGTGAGAAGATTGCTCAGGTACTAGCTTCAGCTTGTGTATCTCAAAAATAAAAGAACGGAATTTAGTTCAACCGCCCCCTCGCTTGACCAAACAAGAAACTCTCATCGCCCAACATACATCTCAATAAGGCAAAAAGTTTAATGGTATTAAAAAGTTATGGAAAACTACATATAAAAACACACATATGACAAGAACCATACATTGCTAAAAGAATGTGACCACCTCTACAGTTGAATTGTAGAACCATAAGTGCTATTGTGTTGTATATAATGTCCTCTATATTAGCACTGAGCTACTTAAGACCCCTTTCACACCACACCGCTGATAGCGGCGGCGGTAAAACGCCGCTATTTTTAGCGGCGTTTTGCCGCCAGATTTGCGGCGGATTTGCGGCGCATTTCGGCCGCTAGCGGGGTGCTTTTACCCCCCCGCTAGCGGCCGCGAAAGGGTTAAAACCGCCGGCAATACAGCGCTGCCCCATTGATTTCAATGGGCAGCATCGGTGGAGGAGCGGTAAACACACCGCTCCTTCACCGCTCCAAAGAAGCTGCTGGCAGGACTTTTTTCTGACGTCCTGCCAGCGCACCGCTGTAGTGTGAAAGCCCTCGGGGCTTTCACACTACACACAATGGTGCAGCTTCTTTAGGGCATTTTGCAGGCGCTATTTCTAACGCTATAGCGCCTGCAAAACGCCCTGGTGTGAAAGGGGTCTAAGGGAAGAAACATAGATGGAATTGTACACCCTGGCAAAATAGTCCTGTGAGGTAAAGGAGTGAAGATGGACCACAGGAAGCATGGATGTTGCACCAAAGTCACAGCTCCAAATGAACACAGATCAATGGCAAATGGTGAAGACAACCAAACCCCGGATTAAATGTTTCCTGAGGCTGGTAGTAGTGGTCTAGAAGAGGTTCAAATGTCAAGAACAAGATGTGAAAGTGAAGTATCTTTCATATATTTGTGTATTCAATCATAAAGTCACTCTGTATCATAGACTCCCTCTAGATAGATGTACAGTCTGTGTAGAACACTAGGCTACCAATCAGATTCTTGTGGAGTCCTTTGGAGAGCATAATCCAGACTAAGTAGGTTGTTACACAGTCACTATTCCTTCAAGATAAAATATTGAACGGGTACTTATCCAGTCCTGGGGTGCTTCATCAAACTCAATGCTTGGTCATCACAGGTTGTGCCATGCTTCAAATCTTCATGGTGATATTGCTGTGGTCACAACATCAGAGGTGCTCACCTAAATCGCATGACTGGTTTCATACTGGCTTCAGCTTACTCACAGTGGTCTCCAGTAACAAGGTGGATGGTCCATCAGTGGTAAAAGCTTCTCCTCTACCTCCGACCATGGCTGGTTCCCCATTCGGCTGAACCAGTACTTCTAGTTGGACTACAAGCCAGTAGTCCCAACTCTACATTGCTTCTTCTGCTCCTGGTAAGGCCTCAGGCAGCCTAGTAGCCAGGTGTCCCCAGGATAGGCCTCAGGCTTCCGGCCTAGCAGCCCGGGGCAGCATAACACACATCCACCCAGGCAGACGTCTAGGTGGCACAGAACCCCGATCACCCGGCTCCACCCAAATAAATAGCCTCTGCCAGCAGGCCAAGGGATCAAAGAAAATCCCCACCCATTGGATGAGACACCCCATCTATTCATGGCTGAGCTTGTAAAGCCCCTGTCTTATGTAATGCCACTAGCATAATGCCACCTAGTAACAGAAGAGAAAGGCGTGCAACAAGTCCAGATTTAGAGAGGAATCAATGGATCTCCTAACAATTGGCCAAGGCAACTATCGCCTGGCAACTAAATTTGATAGCAACCCTGCCTAAACATCAGGGTGATACATCTACATATGCCATACTTGTGAGAAGCCTGTGTAAATGGGAAATCGCAGTAGTAGTTGTCAATACTACAGTGATCGCTGCTGTTATTCAGGCCCTGTGTAGGGGGCTGCTTTTTTGGCGTGGGTGCTTTTCACAGAATGCCTTGCATTTTTCTTAATGAATGCAAAGTGTTATTTGATTAAACTAGGTAGAGATTGTAATGTCCCACCTCTACCACCTCATCCAATCGGAGAATGCCTTGCATTTTTCTTAATGAATGCAGTTTTCTCTGATTGGGCTATGTGGTGATTGTGATGCCCCTCCTCTACCACCTTGTCAAATCAGAGAATGCCTTGCATTCATTGAGAAAAAGGCAAGCTGTTTTAGAAAGGAACTGTCAAAATTGCAAAATCCTGTGTTCCCAATGCAGCATGACATGGGACCCAGAAGACAGCAGCGATAACTGTAGTAGCGGCAACCAAAGTAACAATGCCAAAGAATCCATACCTGGGGTTCAGCTTTAGGTTTCTCTAGTCTCTCCTTTAAATATAGATAAAATAAATAATAATAATAGATTATAGAAAAGAATATTAGATAATAGACAAAAATAGATAAGACTGAACATTCCTTTCACTAAGTACTATCCCAGGCATGTTCCATTTTATATATAGAACATATCATCATGCAACCTTCTTTCTCTCACACTGAAGCTTATATATTAAAAAGAATACAATACTTCAGAGTAAAATAAATTTTACATTATAGCTTTGTGGAATTTGAGATTGATATAAAAGCCCTGACCCAGTGACCTTTTTTCTTGTATCAGATTGCCCCTCGGTCCTCTAACGTATAATTTACAGCACAGTGCGTGTCATTCATTTCATATTCCGGGTGACTCTTACACTGTGTGACTTATGACACAAGCCTGAAAATAGCGCAGCCACCTGAGTGCTATATGTACACTGTATATGTATTGTACAGGGGGCCGTTACGCTTGTTTTAATAAGCTGCTGAGGACCAGAAATCAAGATATAACTGTATACAATTACCAAGAACTGCAGAGTTAATTTTGTGCGGGAAACCTTTTCCCAGAGCTAATGTGTCAAATCTGTGCCATTCAAGTGCTCCTCGGAGAGGAATAAGCCCCATAATGAGACTCAATGAGTTTAATAACACATACGCTGATTTATCTGCTAATAATACATATCAACTTTTACCTATGATCCTAACAGGAAGGTATTTCATACCGTCATTTACAAATCATACACAATATTAGGTTCAGTAGTTGAGTTTATAAACTAGACTATTCAATACAACATTGAATAAAGTGGAGATTCTTTTCAGCCATGTAACCCTTTAAGCGTTTGCAACATCTCAAGGCACTCCAGTCTAAGATGTAAAAAATGTAAATGATATTTATCAATAGGAAAACTGAGCCTGGAATGATGCACAAACCCCCTTGATGAAATTGACTTTACATCAGAAGCCCCCCATTATATTAAAGGTTCCCTCATCATATCAGATCCCCTCTTTAAATCAGAGGTCCCCCGATCATGTCAGAGGTTCCCCCATCACATCGGATTCCCTTCCTCACATCAAAAGTCCCTCCATTATATCAGAGGTTCCCCATGGCTTAAGAGGTCCCCTCATCACATCAGATGCCCCCTTCACATCAGAGATCCCACTACCACATCAGATGCCCCCTTCACATCAGAGATCCCACTATCACATCAGATGCCCCTTCACATCAAAGATCCCACTATCACATCAGATGCCCCCTTCACTTTAAAGGTCCCCCATCACATTAGAGGTCCCCATTACATCAGAAGCCCCCCTCACATTAGAGGTTCCTCCATCACGTCAGAGGCCTCTCATTGTGCCAGAGGTCCCCCCCTTCACATCAAATGCCCCCTTCACATCAGAGGCCCCCCCATCACATCAGATGTCCCCTTCACATTAAAGATCCCCCCATCACATCAGAGTTCCCCATCACATTAGAGGTTCCTTCGTCACATTAGAGGTCCCTCATCATGCCAGAGGTCCCCCCTTAACATCAGAGGTCCCCCATCACATCAGAGGCCCCTAAACATGAAAGGTTCCCTACCACATCAGAGTTTCCCCCATCACATCAGAAGTTTCTCCATAACATTAGAGGTCCCTCATCATGCCAGAGGTCCCCCCTTCACATCAGAGGTCTCCCATCACAACAGAGGCCCACCTTCACTTGAGAGATCCCTCACATCATCAGAGGTTCCCCCATCACATCAGAGGTTTATCCTTCATAGCAGGGGTCCCTCATCATGCCAGAGGTCCCCCTTCACATCAGTGGTCCTCCAAAACATCAAAGGGCCCACTTTTACATCAGAGGTCCCCCATCACATCAGAGGTTCTCTATCATGTCAATGCCCCTCTATTCACATCAGAGGTCCCCCATCATGTAGGAAGTCCCCCTTTCACATTAGAGGGGGACCACCATGTCAGCAGTCTCCCCTTCACATCAGAGGTACCAGGGGTCAAGTCCTGGGGAAAAAAGTGTGGGAACTCCCACCCAAGATCCACTCCCCCACCAAAAAATTATATGCACGAACGCTTCAAAAGTGATATTTTTCATCCAATTTTCGTATATTGTGTGTATGAAGCTTAACTGTTAGTACTGTTGGATAACACAGGGTTAAATGCAAAGGTCATAAATTAACTACACATCATCTGGACAGAATGCTTGGGGAGATAGTGATGTGTTCCTGCTTAGGAGATGTATGTTAGCTTGGGGGGCGGCAAACTCTGCAGGGCTCTAACACACACTCGCTGCTATTCCAACCCTTCACATATTTCCACATAAACTTCCCTCCTGGCATTAAACTTTGCCAGGTATTGTGCTCAGCTTACCACCCCAAACTGATGTTCCTCCCTCAGCTCATCTCTCAACCTGCACGTCCCGTGAGCAGAATAGCTGATCTACTCGTCAGCTAGCTGTGATTGACAGGTAGATCGAAGCAGAAGCTGTCATGGGGCCCCCTACTGGCAATGCCTGAATGGTCAGGTGTGTGGCACTTACTATTGCGAGCTGTGTCGGCGGCTGCTGGTGTAGCACCTGCCACACAGCTCACATACTTCAAAGTCTTGCAGGACACGGCTGCTAATGGGAACTGAGTTCCTGTTGTGGAAAAAGTACAGGAACTCTGTTCCCATGCGTTCCCGCAGGACTTGAGCCCTGAGAGGTACCCAATCATGCAAGAAGAGATGTCATCAGCACACCAAGAATTCCTCAGACGGGTCCAAAGCTTTATTTACATGGTCACAGGGTACACATACAGCAACGTTTCGGAGCCACGCAGGGCCTCTTTATCAGGCAAGTGCTGTCGTCATTACAGCACCCAGCATTATTACAGCCATTTCCATGAACGTGTGCGTAGGGAATATTGCAGTAGGACCCATCATGCAAGAAGTCCCCCCTTCACATCAGAGGTCCCCCATCATGCCAGAGGCCCTCCCTTCTTACCAGAGATCCCCTATCACATTATTGGTTCTTCCATTACATCAGAGGTCTACCATTTTGTCACAGGTCCCTCCATCACATCAGAGTCCCCTATACATGGAAGCTCCCCATTGCACACACCACGGCAACTCATGATGCCGACCGATCCAGGTCAAACTGGGTCCTGTGTTAATTTTTTTTGACATGTACTTTTTTTTTTCTTTTTTTTTTTTAGTAGTATAGGGGAAGTCTAGAAGCCCTGTCTCATATTCTTCTCAGGGGATCTATGAAATAAATGAGTAAACCTAATTGAACCACCTCAAGTGTTCTGTCTTCCTTATCTGAGACACAAACACCTATGGGAGCTGTTTTACCTGGCAAAGGATAAAGTCCCATATACACGATCAGAAATTCTGCCAGCAAAAGTCGGATGTGAACTTTTGGTTGGAAATTCCGACCGTATGTGTGCTCCATCAGACTTTTGCTGGCAGAATTCTAGGCAGCAAAAGATTGAGAGCAGGTTCTCTATTTTTCGGTCAGAAAAAGTTCCAATCAGAAATTCCGATCGTCTGTATAAATTCCGACGGGCAAAATTCCTGCGCATGCTTGGAAACAATTCAGCGCATGCTCGGAAGCATTGAACTTAATTTTCTCGGCTCATCATAGTGTTGTACATCACCTCGTTCTTGACGGTCGACAGTTCCCAGAACTTTTGTGTGACCGTGTGTATGCAAGCCAAGCTTGAGCAGAATTCAATCGGAAAAACCATCCAAGTTTTTTTTATGCGATCAGACTATCCGGCGGACTTAGTCTGGCGGACAAACCGCCATAAGGACTAGGATTATTCGCCGTACTTTTGAAATGAACGGACTTGCCCACACACGGAGGAAAGTCCGTTAATTTTGAGCGCGGCTCCAGGTAGCCGTGACTAGGGAAGGAGGCGTCCCCTCTAGGTCCATATCAGACCATATCAGACCCTTATCTGAGCACGCTACCCAGCCGGCCAGGGGACGAACGAGCGCCCTTCCCTCCTGAGCATACCAGGACGCATGCCCTCAACATGAGGGGGTGCTTTGGGGAAGGGGGGCCCTGGCCGTTGGTTGTCGGGGTCTGCGGGCGGGGGCTTATCGGAATCCGTGAGCCCCCTTTAATAAGGGGGCCCCCAGATCCCGGCCCCCTACCCTATGTGAATGAGTATGGAGTACAATGTACCCCTACCCATTCACCTGTGAAAAAAATTTAAAAAACACACAACACACAAGGGTTAAAAATAGTTTATTGCACAGCTCCAGGGGTCTTCTTCCGGACTCCTCCGCAATCTTCTGCTAGCTCTTTTACTAGTGGAGGAGCCCGGCTTTCTTCTTCGTCGCCGCCCTCTTCTTCTGACTTCGGCGGTCTTGTCCCCCTCTTCGGTTCTTCTTGCCGGGCCTCCGCGACTTCTTCTAACATATTTTGGTGCAAAACTACTTTCTTAGTCTGCCGGACTTTTGGGTAAAAAAAAGTCCACCGGAGCCCACACACGGGTCCGCCGGACTTTTCCACTGGATTGTTTGATCGTGTGTACGCCACATAAGACGGAAAATCCGCTCATTTGTACGGGGCATTAGTATTATTGTCCACCAGGGTTCTGAGATTTACCCAGCTCTGCCACACAACAGATCCCTATCTGGTGGTGGGGGGACAACGTGATTTTTCTCTGCTGCAGATAGCATAGCTCTAGAATCTTATAATTATACTAATGTTGAGGATGGCATAGGGATATTTGCATAGGATATCTGGATTCTTAAGGCTGGCAGTTATTATACGCCTTAGGTTTTTCACTGTCTCCTTGATTAGTAATTAAGGAAATCTGAAATTGAAGCGCTACACCTAAATTTATTCAGCCAGCTATAGATTTGTTCCAAAGTAAGATAAAAATTTTATCACAAAGTCAACGCGTTTCGGTTGTCAGTAGATGTTAGCTGTAGCAGTACATGTTAGTTGTGGTCATGTGCGCTGCTCTATGCACACTATACATCCCATAGTCCATCTCAGGATTGACCAAGAGAGGATGGCTACATTCCTACATACAGTGGGATCACGGAGAATGAACGCAGCCACCCTCTAACAGGAAGTCTGATTAGAGCATTAAAGAAAAGTGGAATTTGGAGATATGGAGGAGGCATAAAGCAAAAGAAGGGATTTTTTTTTGGGGTAGGAACAAATATTTGAATAGACATTTTTAAACCAGAGTTTAGTGTCACTTTAAGGTATAACAAAAAGCAAAACGTTTTAGTTCTGAATTGAGTAGAGAGGTTTTTATTGCTGTCTGTGCCAATATCAGGGAGATTCACCTTCTCTATTTGTCTTGTTTACTGTTACCAGTAGGAATAGAGGGGGAAACTTCCAATGGGGACATTAGTTCTGGTGGCAGCCAAGGATTCCAACACTTTGGGGGAATTTGCACCTAATTCCTGTTTAGCTCTACTTTAAAGCAGAACTTCACCCAATCTAACACCCATGGCCCTACTGGTAGCTAACAACGAAATGGTCCAGTGTGGTCCAGTGTGGTAAGTGGGGTCCCTCAAGGATCTGTTCTGGGACCAATTCTGTTTAATTTATTCATAAACGATAAAGACGATGGGATAAATAGCTCAATCTCAATATTTGCAGATGATACTAACCTAAGCTGGGCAATAACTTCAGCACAGGATGTGGAAGACCTAAATAAAATAATGGGCTGGTCAACTAAATGAGATTCAATGTTGAAAAATGTACAGTAATGCATTTGGGTGCTAAAAATACAAATGCAAGTTACTTACTGGGGGAAGAACCTCTTGGGAAATCCAGGATGAAAAAGGACCTGGGGGTCCTAGTAGATGATGCAATGCCAAGCTGTTGCAAGCAAAGCCAACAGAATATTGGCATGCATTAAAAAGGGGATTTACTCCAGAAATAAAACAATAATTCTCCCGCTCTACAAGACTCTGGTCCAGCCTCATCTTGAGTATGCTGTCCATTTCTGATCACCAGTCACCAGTTGGGATGTGCTGGAACTGGAGAGAGTCCAGAGAAGAGTTCTATTCATTGAGATACAGCATTCGTTATTTCGGATAATTCGTAACTTTGGATAAATTCGTATTCGTTGTGTTCACTAACAGCCAAATTTGAAAGGAAATTCCAATACCGATAATTTAATAGTTAAGTTATTATTATTTAATTATTAATTCAGATTTTCAAATTTTCGAATTTTCAAATTTATGAATTTTCTAATTTATGAATTTTCAAATATTCAGAAAAATGTATGAAAACGAGTTTTCGTTAATTTGGATATTTCCAAATTAACGAATTTGTCGAAATTCCTTAAAAAACTAATTCTGAACAAAATAAATTGCACATATCTAATAAATAGATAGGAAGGTATATTATTTTACTGGTTTAAAGTTTTTTTTTTCTACATTTCTTCAGTTCCTTTTTGGTTTCTGAATGATGTCCCAGGAGTCTTCGTGGGCATTTTATTTTTTCTTCTGGAGGAGGGATTTTCTCAGCTATGTGCACCCTCTTGCCTGCATGCCTGAGCTAAAAGCAGATGGATTCCAGGGAGTAAATGGCTACATGAATCATTTGCCATTACTCAAGATGGCTGAAGCTAGGGGGGCATTTTATCAAGCTCTTTCTCAACAAAATAAAGCATGGAGGCGTGGATGGATGGGTGGCTTTGCATTGCATATTAAAAATTAATTAAACTGAGTTTTCAGACAGTTTGTGATGCTCAGATAAAGTTTAGTTAAGTTGTTTCAGCCCCGGAATATTTAACCCCCTTCCTGACCAGAGCACTTTTTGCGATTCGGCACTGCGTCGCTTTAACTGACAATTGCGTGGTTATGCGACGTTGTACTCAAACAAAATAATTTTTTTCCCATCAATAGAGCTTTCTTTTGGTGGTAATTGATCACCTCTGCAGTTTTTTTTTTGTTTTTTGCGCTATAAAAAAAAAAAAAAAAGAGTGACAATTTTGAAAAGAAAGCTATAGTTTTTACTTTTTGCTATAATAAATATCCCCAAAAAATATATAAAAAAAAAACAAATCTTTTCCTCAGTTTAGGCTGAAATCTATTCTTCTACATATTTTTGGTAAAAAAAACAAAAAAAACGCAATAAGCGTTTATTGATTGGTTTGCGCAAAAGTTATAGCGTCTACAAAATAGGGGATAGATTTAGGGCATTTTTATTCTTATTTTTTTTATTAGTAATGGCGGCAATCTGCGATTTTTATCGTGACTGCGACATTATGGCAGACACATCGGACACTTTTGACACTATTTTGGGACCATTGTCATTTATACAGCGATCAGTGCTAAAAAATCAGCAAAATGCAAAAAGCACAAAAAATGCAGAGGTGTGAATCCAGCCTTAATGTCTCTGGCTGTGGCCATCTTGAGTAAGGGCAGATGATTCATGTAGCATTGACTTCCTGGAATCCATCTGCTCTTAGTTCAGGCATACAAGCAAAATAAGGCGTGCTTAGCTGAGAAACCCCCTTCTCTCCTCCAGAAGAATTCTGGGATGTATGGCATAATTTGCCTAGGCAAGGAACCAGGAAATAACTGAAGAAACATAAAAAAAAAGTTTAAAACAAATAAAGATGATATACTTTTCTATTCATTTACTAATGCTAGCAGCATAAGGATTAAAGTTTTTCAATGTTTATCGAAAGAATGACGTTCCACATTAAAGCTAATCTCCATAGGGCAAGGACCTTCATTCGTTTTGGGTCTTGGCTAGGCCTTGAGAGGCATTTATTCCCGAATAGCCTTGAAAAGGCTGAGCCTTGCAATCGTATTTCACGGTGCAGGAGCGCAGATGCCACGCAAGTGTTAATTGACTCTATCCATATTAATAATGTCATGTATATTTGTATATACAGAACCCAAAGACATGTTGGCGGAGTGGGGGGGGGGGGAGTCGACTCAGTTCTGTTCAACCGTCTGTTGCCGTAGCATCAGAGCCAGATGTTCATACTTCAGAATTAGCCTGCCTGCCTGTCAGATGTTCCATGCCTTTCAGTAATTACCCAAACAACGAGAAAAGACAAGTCCGGCTCCCAACGAGCAAAAAGCCTCAATCAAACGCTGAAAAAAAAAAGAAAAAGCTTTTCCCGGAGCCCGCAGCTGCGATCCGCCTTGTAGCCGAGGTTCAGCACCATGGACAGTGGGATGGGAGGCTATTGACTAGACTGGTACAATTAACAAAGGAGCGCGTCCATGCTCCTCTGCCCACTTGTTTGTGACTAATTTACTATGAAAGCCAATGAAGGCTGTGTTATTATAAGGGCACTGCAATGTAAATATTTGCTTTTATGTTCCCATTGTGTAGGGTTTCCATTAAGGAATACAAACACACAAAAAAATTTTTTTTTTTTTTTTTTAGACAAGCACACGGTTCTTGGCGGGAAGCGGCAATTTGGCGGCGGTAATTTTCATTACACAAAGGGGCAATGCTTCTGTGAAGACAATCGGAATGAAAATACACATTGTTACTAGTTTGGTGCCAGGCAGTGGTAAACCGCGGCGGAGAGGTAGAATTATCTATGTGATGGAGCTAAATGCTAAACTCCAGGAAAATGTACCAAAAAATTGAATAAAAGAATAGAATAAAATGTTTTCAAAAATGTGAGGGGTGTACTCACTTTTGTGAGATACTGTGTGTGTGTGTGTATATATATATATATATATATATATATATATATATATAGATAGATAGATAGAGAGATATATATCTATAGATATAGATATATATACCGCTGGCAACAAAAGTGAGTACACCCCTAAGTGAAAATGTCCAAATTGGGCCCAATTAGCCATTTTCCCTCCCCGGTGTCATGTGACTCGTTATGCCGCGTACACACGGTCGAACTGTTTGACGTACTTAGTCCGTCATACAATCCGACGGACAATCCGGCGTACTTTCCACTGAACGGACTTGACCACACACGGATACACAAACAGTCCGACGAAAGCTTGCGCGATGACGTACAGCACGTACGACGAGACTAGAAATAGGAAGTCCAAGACACAGCAAAGCCCTGTAAATCCTTTCTGGGCATGCGCCATTCTTAGTCCGTCAGACTAGCATACTGACGACCGTATTGTCCGCTGAAACCAAAGTACGACGGAAAGATTTTTGGAAAAACCGAAATTCTTAGTACTCCGGACTGCACGCTGAAAAAGTCTGCTGAAGCCCACACACGAGCGGATTGTCTGCTGAAATTTGTTTCAACGGACTAAGTACTTCAAACAGTTCGACCGTGTGTACGCGGCATTAGTGTTACAAGGTCTCAGGTGTAAATGGGGAGCAGGTGTGTTAAATTTGGTGTTATAGCTCTCACTCTCTCATACTGGTCACTGGAAGTTCAACATGGCACCTCATGGCAAAGAACTCTCTGGGGATCTGAAAAAAAGAATTGTTGCTCTACATAAAGATGGCCTGGGCTATAAGAAGATTGCCAAGACCCTGAAACTGAGCTGCAGCACGGTGGCCAAGACCATACAGCAGTTTAACAGGACAGGTTCCACTCAGAACAGGCCTCGCTGTGGTCGACCAAAGAAGTTGAGTGCACGTGCTTAGTGTTATATCCAGAGGTTGTCTTTGGGAAATAAATGTGTGAGTGCTGCCAGCATTGCTGCAGAGGTTGAAGGGGTGAGGGGTCAGCCTGTCAGTGCTCAGACCATACGCTGCACACTGCATCAAATTGGTCCGCGTGGCTGTCATCCCAGAAGGAAATCTCTTCTAAAGATGATGCACAGGAAAGCTCACAAACAGTTTGCTGAAGACAAGCAGATTAAGGACATGGATTACTGGAACCATGTCCTATGGTCTGATGAGACCAAGATAAACCTATTTGGTTTGCAACCAGGTGAGGAGTACAAAGACAAGTGTGTCTTACCTACAGTCAAGCATGGTGGTGGGAGTGTCATGGTCTGGGACTGCATGAGTGCTGCCGGCACTGGGGAGCTACAGTTCATTGAGGGAACCATGGATGCCAACATGTACTGTGACATACTGAAGCAGAGCATGATCCCCTCCCTTCAGAGACTGGGCCTCAGGGCAGTATTCCAACATGATAACAACCCCAAACACACCTCCAAGGTGACCACTGCCTTGCTAAAGAAGCTAAGGGTATAAAGGTGATGGACTGGCCAAGCATGTCTCCAGACCTAAACCCGATTGAGCATCTGTGGGGCATTCTCAAACGGGAGGTCGGAGGAGTGCAAGGTCTCTGACATCCACCAGCTCTGTGGTGTCATCATGGAGGAGTGGAAGAGACTCCAGTGGAAACCTGTGAAGATCTGGTGACCTCCATGCCCAAGAGGGTTACTGCAGTGCTGGAAAAATAATGGTGGCCACACAAAATATTGACACTTTGGGCCCAGTTTGGACATTGTCACTTAGGGGTGTACTCTCTTTTGTTGCCAGCGGTTTAGACATTAATGGCTGTGTGTTGGGTTATTTTGAGGGGACAGCAAATATATACTGTTATACAAGCTGTACACTCGCTACATTACATTGTAGCAAAGTGTAATTTCTTCAGTGCTGTCACAAGAAAAGATATATATATATATATATATATATATATATATATATATATATATATATATATATATATATATATATATATAAAATAGATATCTATATCTATCTATGTAACTGCTGCATAGCTGCAAGGTGGGGTGAGTATTTTCAGGAATTTAGTTCCACTTTAACAGAGGAGGTCAGCAATAGAAGCCTTCATATTTCTCTCACTAAAGGTTTCCTATAGGTACAAAACAATTTAATTAATAAAATGTAAGGCTAGTTTCACATGGTTGCAGTCTCTGAAAAGCAATCCATAGTAGATAAATTTTCAGAGGGCAGTAGAGAAGCAACTTCCAGGCACTCATACTGGTGCATTGCTAAATGACAGTTTTGCATCATATAACAAACATGTCGCAACTATAAGCCAAGCATTGAGCTCACGGTTGCTGCATGGTCAGTTGACTTCAATGGGCGAGGGTGGCAGGCGGTTTCACCTATCGATCCGAGGTCAATTTACCGTAGAAATTAGGTAAAGCAATCATGGCAACAGTATCAGTATGATTCCCTCTGTCTGCCTTGTTACACTGTCAGGGAGCGTTTTTTTTTGGATGCACCCATATGACAAATTACCTTTGTAATGCTGTGTACACCCGACTGGACTCTCCGGCAGAAAAGGTCCATCGGAATCAATCGGATCTTACGATCGCGTGTGGGCTTCATCAGACTTTTTTCTTCAAAAATTCTGATAGACCTAGAAATACAACATGTTTTAAATCTTTTCGACTGAATCAATTCCTATCGGGAAAACCGTTCGTCTGTATGCTATTCTGACGGACCAAATACGACGCAAGGGCAGCTATTGGCTACTGGCTATTGAACTTCCTTTTCTAGTCCCGTTGTACGTCATCACGTTCGAAACGAACAAACTTTGGTGTGATCGTGTGTGGGCAAGTCCGTTCGGTCGGAAACTCCATCGGAACTCCCTCAGAAAGTTTATTCTGACGGAAAGTCTCCCATTTGCTCTGTTAATGATTCGCTAGGGCACATGTGTCAAACACAAGGCCCGCAAGCCAAATCTGTCCCGCCACGCCATTTTATGTGGCCTTTACACACAGAGGGGATGTGAGAGAGTGTTGCAGTAGCAGTAGTCAGAGCTGAGGTGGGGTGGAAGTGAGATGTGAACAGCCCTAGACCCTGCATTCTGTATGTAACGCTGTCCTCAACCCTGCACTCTGCATTTAGCACTCTCCTTAACCTTGAACTCTGTACACAATGCACCCCTGAACTCTGCATTCTGTACATAGCACACCCATGAAATCTGCACTCTGTGCACAGTGCACCCCTTAACTCTGCATGTAGTGCACCCCTGAACTCTGCACTCTGTACCTAGCCCACTCCTGAACTCTGCACACAGTGCACCCCTGAACTCTGCACGTAGCAGACCCCTGAAGGCTACACTTTGTACCTAGTGCACCCCTGAACTCTGCATTCCGCACACAGGGCACACCTGAACTCTGCACTCTGTACCTAGAGCACTCCTGAACACTAAACCTGGCACACCCCTGAACTCGGTACTCTGTACCTACTGCACCCCTGAACTCTGCACTCTGTACCCAGGGCACCCCTGAACTCTGCACTCTGTACCTAATGCACCCCTGAACTCTGCGCTCTGTACACAGTGCACCGCTGAGCTTTGCACTCTGTACCTAGCGCACCCTGAACTTTTTATACACTTTTTTCACAATAAACTACAAAAATTAACATATCTACGCGTGTTCTTTATGAATTCAAAATTTGGTGACAATTCTCAGGTTGAATTTCATCACTAAAATAAGTGCTCACAGTTGCGGCACAGTAGAGGAAAGAGCCAGACTGTTACTGTTTGGTCACTCGTTCACAAAAAAACGACAACTGTCGCTTTGGACGTAAAAGAGACCCAAAGATTAATGCTAATATATTTGCACACATAATGCACACACAAAGTGCTGATTTGAGATGTATTGCATTAATAAGAGTTCCCCGCTGTGTCTTCATGTCATAGATCCTCTCATTTGGACCTCACTAAATTCTTTTGTCTAAAGTCTTGTAATTCTATCTACATGATCACAATTCCCATTCACTCACTCTGGCCAATGAGGATGCTCATCTGCTACGAGCTAAAGCTTCAGCTTTCATTAGTGAGGTGCAATGGTTAGCGAGTATTGTGATTACAAAGTGACAATCATTAGTCGCAGCAGGCTCGCTCAGCAGGGAAGCCCCACAGTTTGAAAATTGTTAGTGGTTGTAAAGACCACATCGCTTTATGATCTGTAACTGAACAGCAGGTTCTCCTAGGGAAAAATAATTAACCGTAACAAGCTGGTCTGTCAGTCAGCGACTCAGGACTGCACTGTAAGGGACATAAAGGACTTTCCCTCGAGTGGCACAGTGGTTTTGTGGCTTGCAGGTCTGCAATGCAGCACTGGTGTTGTTGGTTCAGATCCCAGCCAGGACACTATCCACATGGAGTTAACATGCCCTCCCTGTGCTTGCATATGGCTGACTTCAGGACACAACCATGAACATGGACATCATTAAGCCAGGAAGAGGGACCCAGCTACAGGTCAGGAGGATGTTCTCAACATAGCACATTGTCTTGGATCTCCAGCAGCAAGGCACCCTTTATCTGCACATTGCTTTAAGCCAGCCCTTTAAGCCACTGTGCCCCCCCCCCCCACCAGCACACAGGGGTGCTCACTGTATTCTACAGGGGTGCTGAGGCAAAATGCCTACAAAGTTGTCCCAAATTGTCAAGCTGGAGGGTGAACCAAGCCTACATTTTTTGTTACAAAGCCATGTTTTAATTGGGCAGCATCATAACACTGGGCACCATGAGGGCCAGGCAGTGGCATCCTAACCATTTTCCGCAGACAAAGCATCAGACTTTTGTCTGAAGGGTTTGTGCCATGAACTTGTCTTGCATACAAGCGGTACACAATTGTCAGCCAACAAACATGAACGTAGTGACTTACTATGTGGAATTTCAGCTCTTGAGTGCCACCCTTTGGGAACCTTTTGCTAATGTCGTGTTTGGTGAGCATTGATTCCGAGCATGCGTGTTTGTACTTTGGACTTTTACTAGTTTGCCATCCAGCATTTGTTGGCCAACAATTGTCTGATGGAGCGTTTCAACGGTTGGATTTTAGGCAAACAGTCTGTCGTCACACAATTCCCTGCCGAAATTCCGATTGTGTGTACGAGGCTTAAAGCCTCGTACACACGATCAGATTTTCCGCAGACAAAACTTCAGACTTTTGTTCGAAGGCGTGTGCCTGGATTTTGTCTTTCATATAAACGGCAAAATTGTCAGCCAACAAACACGAATGTAGTGACGTACTATGTGGTTTTTCAGCTCATTAGCGCCACCCTTTGGGCTCCTTCTGCTAATTTCGTGTTAGTAGAAGTTTTGTTCACGCTTTTCATTTTCACTTTTCATTTAGCGCTTTTCAGTTCATTTCTTAACGGCCATTTGTCAATCAGCCATGTGTTGCACATTTACACACTGCAGAAGTCTCAGCTTCCTTGCTTATACCACAGAGTAACCTTGCTAGATAGATGCAAGCAAAACACCATGTTGCGGAATCGGTGGAGATAATGTGTTATTTATTATTGGCCTTGGAGTTATTGCTTTGACCCATGTTCAGTCCAGGAACAGGAGGAGGAGGAGTTCTTGGACCAAAAATTGGTTGCTTTATTAATCGTGACCAATAATGTCATATGCCTTTGCTGGGGGAGCTCCAGGAGAATAATCCGGAATTATCTCTGGATGAGGGACCCCTGCTTTCACCAACTCTTGGCATTGTTGACCTCATATATTAAAGAGGAAGTAAACCCTGATGAGTTTATTTCCTCTTTGATTCCCTGCAAAGGCAAAGCATAATGGGCTACTATGCATCGCATAGTAGTCCATTATGTGTCACTTACCTGACACAGGAGCCAGTGAAGTCACCGCTGTCCCCTGTAGTCTGGAGCCTCCATCTTCTCGGTGGGTTTTGCTGCTCTGCCGCTGTCATTCGACGAAGCCGCAATGATGTCAATCCCCTGCATGCGCACGGGAGCCGCCACTCGCGGCGTATCGCCGTTGACAGAGGCGTGCTCGGTGCGCCTGCGTGCCGCTGTCTATGGCGCATGAGCCATAGACAGCGGTGCCTGTATTTTGCCAAATATCTCCTAAACCGTGTAGGTTTAGGAGATATTTCTTGGACCTACAGGTAAGCCTTAATCTAGGCTTACCTGTAGGTCAAAGTGGTATGTAAGGGTTTACAACCACTTTAAGAGGCAGGACACATTCATGAGGTTTTTATTTTCTTTTTTGGTTGAATAATGATTTGATTTGTTATATATTGTATATTTTTGGATGCATAAAATGCACTTTTTGGTAAAGCTCTATTGACAGAAAGCATGTCTAATTTTATATGTTTTCCTTTTTTAATGCACAATAAAAAAAAAATGTGGAGATTAATATTTGGCTATGTGTTTTACTTCAAATGACGGTTTGGAAGTAGGCAGTTACATTTAAAAAAATACAATGTAAAATTGACAAGGAACACAACATAGTTGTATCTTTGATCTTAACCACTTGCCGCCCGCCCTATTACAAATTGACGGCGGCAAAGTGGTTTCATAATCCTAACCGGACGTCATATGACGTGATTAGGATTATGAGCCGCTGCGCGCCCCCGGGGGCGCGCATCGCGGCGATCGTTGTTGCGGGGTGTCAGTCTGACACCCGGCAACTACGATCTCGGTAAAGAGTCTCCGACGGAGACTCTTTACCATGTGATCAGCCGTGTCCAATCACGGCTGATCACAGTGTAAATGGGAAGAGCCGGTGATCGGCTTTCCCTCACTCGCGTCTGTCAGACGCGAGTAGAGGAGAGCCGATCGGCTGCTCCTCTGAAAGGGGGGGCCTGTGCTGATCGATTATCAGCACAGCCCCCCCGAGGATGCCCACACTGGACCACCAGGGACGCCACCAGACCACCAGGGAAAAGGTAATAAAAATCCATAATCCTCCCTAGACCACCAGGGTGCCAGTCAGCACAATGGGTGCCAATCAGTGCCCATAATGGATGCCAATCAGTGGCCACAATGGGCATCACTGATTGGCATGCATTATTGTTTGGCACTGATTGGCATCCATTACTATAACACCGATGCCGCCTATGAGTGCCCACCTGTGCCGCCTATGAGTGCCCACCTGTGCCGCCTATGAGTGCCCACCTGTGCCGCCTATGAGTGCCCACCTGTGCCGCCTATGAGTGCCCACCTGTGCCGCCTATCCATGCCCACCTGTGCCGCCTATCCATGCCCACCTGTGCCGCCTATCCATGCCCATCCGTGCCGCCAATCCGTGCCGCCCATCTGTGCCAGCTATCAGTGCCAATTTGTGCCACCTATCAGTGTCCGTCCGTGTCGCCCATCCGTGTCGCCCATCAGTGCCACCTATCAGTGCCGCCTATCAGTGCCACTTCATTGGTGCCACATTGGTGCCCATCAGTGCCACCTTATCAGTGCCCATCAGTGTAGCCCCATCAGTGCCCATCAGTGAAGGAGAAAACGTACTTATTTACAAAGTTTTGAAACTGAAACAAAAAAAAACATTTATTTTTTCAAAATTTTCGGTATTTTTTTATTTGTAGCGCAAAAAATAAAAACCGTAGAGGTGATCAAATACCACCAAAAGAAAGCTCTATTTGTGGGAAAAAAATGATAAAAATTTCATTTGGGTACAGTGTAGCATGACCGCGCAATTGTCATTCAAAGTGCGACAGCGCTGAAAGCTCAAAATTGGTCTGGGCAGGAAGGTGTTTAAGTGCCCTGTATTGAAGTGGTTAAAAACTACGGGATAATGGTGTTGTGGTAACTTGCTCAAAAAAAAAAAAAGAAAAGCATAATATTATTTTTGATATCACTAGAGAAAAAAAGCCTTTGAAAATTCATGTGCAATAACTCCATCAGTATCACCAGCAAAGCAGCTTCATTATTATCCCATTAAAGAAGAAGAGAATTGTGCGCTGCATTTCGAGATTTCATAATTTGCCGCGTCACGAATGTTAATTCTCCGTTACGAACGCTAGTTTACAAGGCCGACCGTTTCTGGCTCGTCCTTGCTTCCAAGCATGCGTGTTTGTACTTTGGACTTTTGTCCGATGGACTTGACTCAGAAAATCCGACAACACATATTTGGACATTTGTCCGCGGAAAATTTTAAAACCTGCCATCCAACATTTGTCCGCGGAAAACCCGACAACAATTGTCCAATGGAGCGTACAAACGGTCGGATTTTCCACCAACAGCCTGACATCACACAATTCCTGACGGAAAATCCGATGGTGTGTACGAGGCTTTAGGCTTTGAAATCCATGTAGCAGGTATGTTCTACCAAGTAGGGTATCTGACATAAATTTACAGACACAGGGAGTACCTGGTTAATTTTATAAAATTGAGAGGTACAGCTATACACTGTCAAACCACAGACTTCTCCTCAGATAAGAAATAATGGATAATATGAGGTTTCTCCCTGGAAATAATAAGGAAATATGGAGTGATCTGACGGACAAGTCCGCTCTTTCTCTACAAAGAAAGTAATCATATTTTGGAGAATCATGTTCCCGCACCCACATTGCAGTAATAACATGGAGAGAGCCGCGATAGGAGACATGGAAAGTGACTACAATGGGGCCATTTATGCATTTGTGTGGAAAGTCTGTTATAACAATATGTTACAGCTCTGTCTCTCTGATGAAATTGCGTTTCTTGTGCCTGACGGAACAAATGGTAATGGATTCTATGGTTCGGGGAAGGGGAGAAGTCCCTTTATCTGCCTTTTCTTGCCTTGGGCTCCAGGAAAGCTGATTTGTACAAGTCTTCAAATCAGAAATGTCATGAAAAGGATTGCTCAGGTTCTCATACATTTCCCCATCCACATTATCATACTGACACTGAATAGTTAAAGAAAAGGTCAATTTGGCATAGCGGTACACCTGTTTCTCTGAATACCTAAAGCAGTTTTATGTCCCAAGCGGATTTTCCGTCTGAAAAAACTTGGATGGTTTTTCCGACGGAATTCCGCTGAAGCTCGGCTTGTATACACACGATCACACAAAAGTTTGCTGAACTTTCGACCGTCAAGAACGCGGTGACAAACTTTTGCACGTTGAAATTTGTACAGACGATCGGAATTTCCGATCGGAACTTTTTCCGACCGAAAAATTGAGAACCTGCTCTCAATCTTTTTCTGGCTTGTATTCGGCCAGCAAAAGTCCGATGGAGCATACACACGGTCGCATTTTCCGACCGAAAGCTCTCATTGGACTTTTGCTGGTGGTATCGTGTGTATGGGGCATTAAACCCAAAACCAAAAATGTAATATATTGCAGCTGTCCAATCATTGGATGTGGGGGCGGCATTTGTTTCTTTTTTTAGTCTTTTTTCCTCTCTGTCTTCACCTGGTGATCTGGCCAGTAGCACTCCTCCTGTATTACAGTGTCCCCACTCTGGATGAAGGAGAAACAGAGATAACTTTGGACAGCAGCATTATCAGTCTGGGGGTGAGGGGAGTGTTGAATGTACCAGCAGATTTAGATACACTAACAAATTGAAGCCAAACTCCAGCTCACACGTTATAATCAGTTATAGCAAATCATTTTTCCTTTTGGGATAAAGATTTTATATAAATAAATAAAAGCTGATCATTGTGAACATATTTTGTTGGAAAACAGACTTATTGGCCAGAGCAACAGATTGAAATAAAGGAAAGAATGCCTAAAAAAAGAAAACAAATTCAGCCATCACATCAAAGATATAGTAAGCTGCAATAAATATTTGCTTTTGGATTTAATGTTGCTTTAAAAGATATGTTCACCTTCTAAAAAAAATAATAAATGCAAGTTTTTTTGCAGGAAATAAGTGTGAATTGAGTATTATTTTTACATAGGAGCCTGCAAAGTATTGCACCTGCAATCAGTGGATCATGTGTGCAATGTCAGGCTCCTGCAAACACTTCCGCTAAGTGTCGGTTCACACAGGGGCGACACGACTTGCAGCGCGACCCACAGACGTGACCTGCACACGACTTCAGCAGTGACTTGCAAAATGACTTCTGTATAAAAATAGTACAGGAACTTTTTTCTAAGTCAGAGCGACTTAAAGCAATGTCTATGGTACGAATACTAAACTGGTGCCACGACTCCTTAAATAAGGCATGGGTTTCGGTAGAAGAAAGTATGGCGGGCAGAAAACTAACAGGGGCTCCATGGATACAGGCCACGAATAGAGCGTTATCAAAGTGGACATCACCACTAACACGGAGCACGTTAGCAGTATGGGACAGAATGAACAAAAATGGAAAATATGCCCCACGCACATCACCGCTAGCCCCATTAGGGGGATACCCATGGTTTCCACCGGAGGAAGAAAAGGGAGCATTAGGTTCCTGGGGCTCAGGGGGGAATACAAGGTGTCTAAGATATGCTCCATTAGGAAGTTTACTCCCTTTAACAGAGTTAGTATCATCACAAGGAGATATACATATGTCGAGATGGAGATATTATCAAATGAGAGATTTCTTTAATAAACTAGAACCTCAAGTAAGACCTCTGAGCTCCCTTACGACATATGAGAAGATGTGCATGAAAATAGAAAAACCAAGTAATTTACTATCTCAGATGTATAAATTAGTTCTTAGTGAACAAAGTAGCACAATTCCTTACTTTATAAGAGAGTGGGAGAAGGAATTAAGATGCACATTTAGACCAACACAAATAAAAAAAACTTATGGAAATGACGCACGCGACATCAATAAGTGCAGCAATACAAGAAATGTCATATAAGTTTATAGCCAGATGGTACCGAACCCCAGCCAGAATAGCAGAGATATATCCAACAGCGGATGGGCATTGCTGGAGAGGATGTAAGGATAAGGGGACATATCTTCATATATGGTGGAACTGCCCAAAAATTAGGATTTTTTGGGAGGGAGTGGCTATATGGATAGGGAGGATAACAGCAAAACCTATAGAAATGACACCCCTACAATATCTGCTTCATGGGACAGAAGGATCCATTAAATCTTACAAAAAAGGAGTCATACCACACCTGCTGAATGCAGCCAAAATATTAATACCTAGATATTGGAGGCAGATAGCATGTCCCACTCTATTGAAATGGAAGGGAGAGGTAGATAAAATAATGGAGGCTGAAAAATGGATATATGATATAAAAAAACAACAAGAAAAATATAAAAACATGTGGGCAGGCTGGAAGCACTATTCCCGAGAAATAGAGAAAGAGTAAGTTATACCAGATTAAAAATTCTGATAATCCCTCCTGAACCTCCCAGAGATCCCTAAAGGGAGAGGGAGGAAGGAAGGGAGAGAAAAATCGAGAAGCTGTTGCGTAAGCTCGTGTCCTCCAAAGGTGCATCGTAGACAGGGTAAAGGGGAAGAGAAGGGAGAAGGAAAGAAGAAAGAGAAAGAAATGAGAACCGAACCACAACCTTTAAATTTATTTATTTTATTTATTTTTTTGGTTTTTTTTATTTTTTGTTTGTAGTATGTCTTAAGGTATATGGGAAGTGAATAAGTGATGGAAATGTTATTGGAGGAGGGGCTTGGGGGAGGGGGGAGGAGGAGAGATAACCATTGGTGGAGACACAAAAATAAATAACACCATTTTTAGAAATCATAAAGGAAGGCTAAGGATCTCCCTAAGCACAAAATACAAGCAATGCACCAAAGTAAGGTCACAAATGGAACAAAATCACGTAATAATGAATAAATGATTAAAAAATGGTCAAAGGCCAATAAATATAGAGAAAAGATAAACACATTTTTTTTTTTCTTTTTTTTTTTTTTTTCACAAGGGCACAATAAAAGCACATAAAGAAGGGAAATAACACAAGGGGTAAATTAAATTTTCCCCTTTTTTTATTTTTATTTTTATTTTCTCACAGGATGTCTCTCCTCCAGTACTCCCTCTCCCGGGCCACCATCTAATATTGTTATAGATATGTAATGGATAGGTATGTATGTAAATGTGAAGACATTGGGGGATTTGTGTAAACCTCAATGCCTTAGGATCGAATGCAATTGTTTGTTGAACTTTATATAAGAAAATAATAAAGATGATTTAAAAAAAAAAAAGTCAGAGCGACTTGGGTCGCTCCTATTAGAATGGTTCCATAGTACAGAACGGAGCACGACTTGTCAGGCGGCTAAGTCGCCTGACAAGTCGCTCCTGTGTGAACCGGCACTAACTGCCTGTCCGTACCTCTATATGGGCTGTCAGATACCTGAAGAAAGATTCAATGGACTACAATTGTGCTGATTACCACACTTGTAGTCCATTGAGAGCTCCATATCTGCTGTAGTGGCATACAGGATTTGTAGTTCATTCGTTGACAGATCCTTCATCCCTGTTAACGAATGATGTGTCGGTGTGGGTGGATCCCTTCTAAGCTGTGCCAATTTGAAATGTAACAGCGGCTGCAGGGGTGTTTACAGGGCAAGGATCATTTTGAGGGCGTGGGGGGGGGGGCTTTGCACCATGTTATATATTACACCCTAAATATGGGTGTAAGACAACATGGTGCAAAAGGTGAACTTAGCCTTTAATCCAGGACTCCTTTAGCAGTCCTCAGGCCCAGTGGCGGCTGGTGCTCAATTTTTTGGGGGGCGCAAACAAACTCCAAAATTCTAAAAAGTACTGAAAAAAAAACCCATCAATTGCAGCCTCACTGTGCCCATCAAATGCAGCCTCACTGTACCCATCAAATGCAGCCACTGTGCTATCAATTGCAGCCACTGTGCCCATCAAATGCAGCCACTGTGCCCATCAAATGCAGCCATTGCACCCATCAAATACAGCCAATGCGCCCATCAAATGCAGCCACTGTGCCCATCAAATGTAGTCACTTTGCCCATCAAATTCAGCCGCTGTGCTATCAATTGTCCATGAAGCATACAGGAGGTGGCCTGGAGAGAGGGGGCGCTCCCTAATGGATGGGTCACACCTGCCCAGGCCTCTGCTGAAGCATAGATGAGCTCTGCCAGATAGCCAGCCCCCCAGGAACATTTGGCAGAAGTCATGTGATCGAAGCCACATGAGGCAATCACAAGAGAAGGTCTGGAGCTCACCTTTCTGCAGCAAAGTTATCCCATAGCTGCAAATACCATGTAATGTTTAATGGAGCACTGCAGTTACTATAACTTTAAAGTGACCACTAAATTATATCCTCATTCTCCAAACATAGTCCATATACATCCAATACTTAATGGCCCTGTAACCTATTTTTCATGAGATTGTTTCCTACTTTCTGCCTCCTTGTAATGTTCTCCATGAGCTCCCAAACCTTTTATTCCTCCCCACTTACATTAGTTAAGAACGAGCAGTACACGTTAGTTGTGGTCATGTACCCTGCTGTAAGAAAACTGCTGTGACATGTTGGGCGCACGGACTGCATAACTTGGCTAAAAGAATTGTGCACAGGTGAATAAATATTCACAAATACGCTAGCACACATGCACAAAATAATGTGTGCACTCACAGGAGCACGTTCACAGTTGCTCATAGGTGGTGCAGGCTCCAGAAGGTGGGACCTTCTATGTCACTCGGCAGCGCTCCGAGTCAGATCGGTCCCTGCTCAGGCTCGGGACTAATAATACATTTGTGAATGCCTGAAACCCTGGGCTTTTTGGGGGCCTACTCGGTGCTCCAGCCCCCTTAAGCCTCCCTCTTGATGCCACTGGAGGAAGGTCTCTATATACAGGAAGGAAGGTGGATGTATATAGCTACCTGCATACAGGACAGGTGAAGTATACCTGCATATCCTGATCTGTGAGGCTGAGCTATATAACTTGATATATAATGCTGAGCTATATACCCTGATCTGTAATGTGGAGCTGTATACACTGATCTGTGAGGCTGAGCTGTATACCCTGATCTGTGAGGCTGAGCTGTATACCCTGATCTGTGAGGCTGAGCTGTATACCCTGAACTGTGAGACTGATCTGTATACACTGTCCTGTGATGTTGGGGCTGTATACACAGTCCTGTGATTCTGGGGCTGTATAATCTGTCCTGTGATGCTGAGCTGTATACTCCTAACACTATGGATGGAAGCAAGTGGAATATATAAGGGGTGGGGCTTATGAGAAGTGTGAGGGGTCAAAAAGGAAGCGCCCCCCCCCCCCATCCTAAAACGTCACCAGCTGCCACTGGAACCCAGCCTGAAGAATAGATACTGTACTTACATAGAATTTTTTTTTTAAACTAGAATTGAATATTACTTTGATTGTCTATTAAGACAGAATTGTGTGTAAAACGTAGTTTTCAGCCTTTCATATGATTGAATAAAGTCAGTGAAATATTACGTTTTATAATTAGATATTTTTTTATTATATCTAAGCAGATTGTTAAGCTATCCACAAGATCTCTTTTTATCATCCAATTTTGTTATTTTTTTATTAGCAGGGTAATCTAAAGCATAAGTGTAGGCAGATAAAATATTACATTCCAACCAAGCTATATATTCACTAAAGAGGTTTTTAAATGTATTTTAAATATTAGCTATATTTAAAAAACACACACATATATATACAGTATCTCACAAAAGTGAGTACACCGCTCACATTTTTGTAAATATTTTATTCTATCTATTCATGTGACAACACTGAAGAAATGACACTTTGCTACAATGTAAATAACTCAACACACAGCCATTAATGTCTAAACCGCTGGCAACAAAAGTGAGTACACCCCTAAGTGAAAATGTCCAAATTGGGCCCAAAGTGTCAATATTTTGTGTGGCCACCATTATTTTCCAGCATTGCCTTAACTCTCTTGGATATGGCGTTCACCAGAGCTTCACAGGTTGCCACTGGAGTCTCTTCCACTCCTCCATGACAACATCACGGAGCTGTTGGATGTTAGAGACCTTCCATTTGAGGAGGACCCACAGATGCTCAATAGGGTTTATGTCTGGGGAAATACTTGGCCAGTCCATCACCTTTACTCGTAGCTTCTTAAGCAACTCAGTGGTCATCTTGGAGGTGTGCTTGGGGTCGTTATGCTGGAATACTGCCCTGTGGACACATCTCCTAAGGGAGGGGATCATGCTCTGCTTCAGCATGTCACAGTACATGTTGGCATTTATGGTTCCCTCAATGAACTGTGGCTCCCCAGTGCTGGCAGCACTCATGCAGCCCCAGACCATGATGCTCCCACCACAGTGCTTATCTGTAGGCAAGACACACTTGTCTTTGTACTCCTCACCTGGTTGCTGTCACACACGCTTCGCTTGACACCATCTGAACTAAATAAGTTTATCTTGGTGTCATCAGACCACAGGACATGGTTCCAGTTATCCATGTCCTTAGTGTACTTGTCAGCAAACTGTTTGTAGGCTTTCTTGTGCATCATCTTTAGAAGAGGCTTTCCTCTGGGACGACGGCAATGCAGACCAATTTGAAGCAGCATATGGTCTGAGCGCTGACAGGCTGACCCCCCCCCCCCCCCCACCCCTTCAAGCTCTGCAGCGATGCTGGCAGCGCTCATACATCTATTTCCCAAAGACAACCTCTGGATATGACGCTGAGCACGTGCACTCAACTTCTTTGGTCGACCATGGCAAGGTCTGTTCTGAGTGGATGCTGTCCTGGTAAACCGCTGTATGATCTTGGCCACCGTGCTGCAGCTCAGTCTCAGGGTCTTGGCAATCTTCTTATAGCCTAGGCCATGTTCATGTAGAGCAACAATTCTTTTTTTCAGATCCTCAGAGAGTCCTTTGCCATGAGGTGTCATGTTGAATTTCCAGTGACTAGTATGAGAAAGCGAGAGAGATAAAACCAAATTTAACACACCTGCTCCCCATTCACACCTGAGTCCTTGTAATGCTAATGAGTCACATGACACGGGGGGGGGGGGGCAAATTGGGCCCAATTTGGACATTTTCATTTATGGGTGTACTCACTTTTGTTGCCAGCGGTTTTAGATATTAATTAATGGATGTGTGTTGAGTTATTTTGGGGGAAATAACAAAGCAAAATAATAATAAGTTACAGCAAATTTACACTGTTATACAAGCTGTACACTCACTACTTTACATTGTAGACAAGTGTCATTTCTTCAGTGTTGTCATATGAAAAGATAATATAAAATATTAAAAAAAAAATATGTGAGGGGTGTACTCAGTTTTGTGAGATACTATAATACGATATATATATATATATATATATATATATATATATATATATATGTATATATTCTACAGGACGCCAAGGTTGGGTCCTGGACGGGTACTATGTGGCGCCTATATTCGGGATGTGGTCCCTTTAAGGGAATCATGGTAGGGCAGCACAGTGGTGTAGTGGTTAGCACTCTCACCTAGCAGTAAGAAGGGTCGCTGGTTCAAATCCCGACCGCGACACTACCTGCCTGGAGTTTGCATGTTCTCCCTGTGCCTGCGTGGGTTTCCTCCGGGTACTCCGGTTTCCTCCCACAATCCAAAGACATGCAGGGAGGTTAATTGGCTTCTGTCCAAAAAAAATTGGCCCTAGTATATGAATGGGGACCTTGGATTGTGGGCTCCTTGAGGGTAGGGACTGGTGTGAGTGTGCAATGTACAGGGATGGGGACAGTTGTAGACACTCACTCAGGTTGAACTGGATGGACTGGTGTCTTTATTCAACCTTACTAACTATGAAACTATGAAACTATGGTAGGCCTCAGGGGGTCACCCAAAAACGGGTGACAGATTCCGGGTATAGTTTTCGGGAGACGACTCATTCGCGGTCCTCTCTATATTTTAAGAGAGGTAGTTGGGACCCGGAATTTGGGAGGCTCTAAAGTGACATTTGGGTGGGAAAGAGCCTCCCTCCCTGACCACAGGGGGTTAATGACCTCCAGGAAGACAGACAGCCTATAAAGACAGGAAGTAGACAGAGAGGGGTGGTGAGGAGGAGAAGGAGATGAACACCTGTCTGAGGAGCTGGCTGGCTGTGCCGTTATATTTGCTATTTGCTGTTTGCTGTTTTGGAGGCTGCAAAAAGATCTCTGCAAGGACTCTTTTTGGTGAAGACCTATCTACAGAACTGTAGGTGCTTTTCTTTTTGTATTATTTTGTGCTGAAGACAAGCGGACTTTAATTTACAGTTTTTACATGCTGAAGAAAAGCTTTATTTTTGATTTAATTATAAATAAATATATCTTGGTTTCACCTGACAACGGTTTATGCACTTAATCCCGCGGAGCTAGTATCCCCAAACTTCACTATATATATATATATATATATATATATATATATAGAGAGAGAGAGAGAGAGAGAGAGAGAGAGAGAGAGAGAGAGAGAGAGAGAGAGAGAGAGAGACTGTATATGTATATATTAATTATATTACCACCGATTGTGTGCCACCCCTACAGGGCAGGGTTCATACTTGTAGAGAAAAGTAACGCTGCAAGCCAATCACATTTTTTCTTTATTGCACAGTTCACAGAGAGCTTGCTGATAGGATGGAAGAGAGCACACATTGCAGCTCCTTTGCTATCCAATCACAGGGCAGGGCGGTCCTTGGCCAAGCTATATTGCATAAAGTGTTGAAGAGAAAAGTAAGGTCGGGACTTGGCCATGTTTCCTTAATTTAGATATTTTGGATTTGAAAACGATAGAACAAAATTACACATTTAAATGAAATTACCTGTTTTCTTATTCCTACATGTCCACTTTATTATTTTTTACCTCTTGTATTATACAATTAGATTTTCATGTCTGGTGAGCTTGCACTCTTTCCAGTTTCAGGCCTTCCTTTACATGAACTGGCATCCAGAATTATATTGGTTATTTAAGATGAGGTCAGCATTTCCTCCTGGTACCTATAGGCATTTAGGTAATCACGTTACATCTGGAAGGTCTATTTTGGTACAGAATTACATTGAAAAAACCCCAGCGGGCTCTCCTCGCTTTCTGCACATACCTGGATAAGTCCACATCTTGACATACGGCAGAGATAACAGGACATATGTGAGCTCGTCTTCCGGATTGGCACAACTTGGCAACAGAAATGGCAGCCTAAGGCCATCTCAGTCTCTCTTTTTCACTAATGGGGACAGTGAAATATCAAAGCTGGATCTGTCCCTCTGGCATGTCTATGTCATCTGAAGTGAAGACGGGAGGGGGTCAGGAATTCAGTGATCTGAAGAGTAATATAGACAATGTCCTGCAGAGAGACTTATAATTATTTATTGAGTACTGTCTTCTGTTGGGATCTAGCACATATACTAATCTATATATAAATGACTGTTGGAGGAGGACTAAACCCTTTCCTTGCCAGAGAAAATAGTTACAAATGCCACTGTTAAAAATGTTTACATTTTATTACATAACATCATTTAAATATGTAAAGTATTGATATATTGTTATATAGTTTGAAACCTTATCATTTAACCCAACATACTTAATACTATATTATTAGAGAGAAATTCACATATTACATCAATTTAGGTCTTTTTGAGGAATGTCTAAATAGGGATATCAGATGAGAAGATGATTCCCTACATGTTGCATAGACCAACGGCTCACTTAATCAGGAGGCGATTGGCGGTAATTATACTGTGTGTCTCAAACGCACTAGTATAAAATCTTTGTTACCACTTGTGCAAAAGCATCTTATATATCCGAAAGGGGACTGTAGAAGTTCTCCGGAATGTATTAAGCCTCTTTCCACACCCGGATGGCCAAAATTTGAAATTTCAAACCGATGCTCTGCATATTTTCATTTTTAATATAACATTGTTAAGAGATCAACATTTAATACAATAGTACAGTGCCTTGAAAAAGTATTCATACCCCTTGCTATATTCCACATTTTGTCATGTTACCACTGAAAACGTAAATGTATTTTATTGGGATTTTATGTGATAGACCAACACAAAGTGGCGCATAATTGTGAAGTGGAATGAAAATGATAAATGGTTTTCAACATTTAAAAAAAAAAAAAAATATGTGAAAAGTGTGGCGTGCATTTTGTATTCAGCCCCCCGGAGTCAATACTTTGTAGAACCGCCTTTCACTGGAATTACAGCTGTAAGTCTTTTTGGGAACGTCTCTACCAGCGTTGCAAATCTAGAAAAAAATTTGCCCATTCTTCTTTGAAAAATAGCTCAAGCTGGATGGAGAGTGTCTGTGAACAGCAGTTTTCAAATCTTGCCACAGATTCTCATTTGGATTTAGGTCTGGACTTTGACGGGGCCATTCTAAAACATGAATATGCTTTGATATAAAATTCCATTGTATTGGATTCCATTCCTTTGTAGCTCTGGCTGTATGTTTAGGGTCATTGCCCTGCTGGAAGGTGAACCTCTGCCTTAAAGCGGTTCTGCACTCATAATAAAGCATTTGCCCATTCTGTTGCCTCTAGACCATACATTTGATAATGCCACATGTTTTTTTTTTTTTGATTCATCTACCTTTTGTAATCCGTAGTAGTTTATTTTCATCCCCTGCGGCGATGGGCGGTCTCTTGCGGGGATCAGCATCACTTCCTGCTGAAGCCCGCACTGTCTCCTGGGATCTCGTCCAAGTAATCCCAGGAGACATTGCGGCTAATGCACCCGACATCTCGCGAGATCTCGGCTGTAATAGCCGAAATCACGCGAGATGTCGGCTATATTAGCCGAAATCTCGCGAGATGTCGGGTGCATTAGCCGCAATGTCTCCTGGGATTACTTGGACGAGATCCCAGGAGACAGTGTGGGCTTCAGCAGGAAGTGATGCTGATCCCCGCAAGAGACCGCCCATCGCCGCAGGGGATGAAAATAAACTACTACGGATTACAAAAGGTAGATGAATCAAAAAAAAAAAACATGTGGCATTATCAAATATATGGTCTAGAGGCAACAGAATGGGCAAATGTTTTATTATGAGTGCAGAACCGCTTTAAGTCTTTTTCAGACTCTAATGCTGCGTACACACGACTGGGCTTTCCGGCAGACTAGGTCCGACAGGATCAGTCCGTCGGACAATCCGATCATGTGTGGGCTAGTCCGACCGTTTAAAAAAAAAAAAAATCGGACGGACCTAGAAATAGAACATGTTTCAAATGTATCTGACGGACTCAAGTCTGACGGACTAAAAATCTTAAAAACCATTCGTCTGTGTGCTAGTCCGACGGGCCAAATACGACGCAAGGGCTTCTATTGGCTACTGGCTATTGAACTTCCTTGTTTAGTCTCGTTTATGTCAACATGTTCAAAACAAACGGAAATTCGAACGGACTTAGTCCGATTGTGTGTGGCCAAGTCCGCTCGTTCAGAAAGTCCGTCGGACCGTCACCGAAAGTCCATCAGGAAGACCATTGGACCTAGTCCAACGAAAAGTCCAGTCGTGTGTACGCAGCATTACAGGTGTTCTTCTAAGATTGCCCTGTATTTGGCTCCATCCATCTTCCCATCAACTCTGACCAGCTTCCCTGTCCCTGCTGAAGAAAAACATCCCCACAACATGATGCTGCCACCACCATGTTTCACGGTGAGGATGGTGTGTTCAGGGTGATGCGCAGTGTTAGGTTTCCGCCACACACAGCGTTTTGCTTTTAGGCCAAAATGTTACATTTTGGTCTCATCTGACCAGAGCACCTTCTTCCACATGTTTCCTGTGTCCCCCACATGACTTCTCGCAAACTGCAAACGGGACTACATATGGCTTTCTTTCAACAATGACTTTCTTCTTGACACTCTTCCATAAAGGCCAGATTTGTGGAGTGCACAAGTAATAGTTGTCATGTAGCCAGATTCTCCCACCTGAGCTGTGGATCTCTGCAGCTCCTCCAGAGTTACCATGGGCCTCTTGGCTGCTTCTCTGATGAATGCTCTCCTTGCCCGACCTGTTGGTTTAGGTGGATGGCCATGTCTTGGTAGGTTTGTAGTTGTGCCATACTCTTTCCATTTTCATATGATGGATTGAACAGTGCTCCATGAGATGTTCAAAGTTTGGGATTTTTTTTATAGCCTAAACCTGCCTTAAACTTCTCCACAACTTTATTCCTGACCTGTCTGGTGTGTTCCTTGGCCTTTGTTTGCTAAGGTGCTCTAACAAACCTCTGAGGGCTTCACAGAAGAGCTATATTTATACTGAGATTCAATTACAAACAGGTGAACTCTATTTACTAATTAGGGGATTTCTGAAGGAAATTGGTTCCACTCAATTTTATTTAGGGGTATCGGAGTAAAGGGGGCTGAATACAAATTCACACCACACTTTTCACATATTTATTTGGTAAAAAAATGTTGAAAACCATTTATCATTTCCATTCCATTTCACAATTATGTGCCACTTTGTGTTGGTCTATCACATAAAATCCCAATAAAATACATTTACCTTTTTGGTTGTCAATTTCAAGGGGCATGAATACTTTTTCAAAGCACTGTTTAGCAAAATAAAGAAATGCCCCCCCCCCCCCCCGCAAATTTTAACCATAATGTACTAGTATGCACATGTGCATCCGCAGCTCAGATCACATTAAAAAAACACTACATATTCTCCTTAATAAGACATTGCATACACACTGAATTTACAGTGACAATTTCCTTATTGTCTGCAAATAATGCATACATACTCACTAATTAATGGCCTTGTAATTGATTTTTCATTAAATCATTTCTCACTTTGTTTTTCTGCCTTCCGGTGATGTCTTCTGTGAGTGCCTGAACCTTTTTTTTTCCCCATTCACTTCTGTTTGTTTGGAACAAGCTGAAGAGCTAGCTGTCTCACATATATCCCCTCATAAGAGAAAACTGGCAGGACTGCAGTGAGAGGAAGAGAATCAAGTCCTCCTGCCGGCTCTAAGACTGTTAAAGCTGATGCTTGGTGACTGGTGGTTACTCCTTCGCACCGCCCCATCTCCCTGCCCTCTGTGACATCATCCACCACCACTCTCAGACTGAAAACAAAGCCAGGAGAGCAGTGCGACACTCTGCCTATACAAGACAGGCAAACTCCAAGGAAGAGGCCAATGTAGACATTACAGAGCTTACTAAGACCACACCTGTAGAATATTTGTGCTGTTTAAGCAACATTGCCCACTACCCAGCACAATGGGCACCCAGTTTCAGGAGGGTTTACCATCCAACATTCAGGGTCTTCCAACTCCAGGAGAGGCTGAACCTGGAGGAGCGGTGCCGTAGGGGGGATAGACTTGCATATACCAAAGTACTTACCAACTGCAATCCACAGGTGGCCTAGAGCATGACCAAAAAAAGAACACTTCAGTGTGGGGGGGGGGGCTGTCTTTTATTTAGCTAGGAAGAGGTGGTCCTGTGGGTTCCACAGGAGGTGTTATCCCCATTCAAAATTGTAATTTTTTTGTTAATAGCGCCAAAAATGTATAACAAATACCACCAAAAGAAAGTTCTATTTGTGGGGAAAAAGGGACAGACATTTTATTTGGGTACAGTGTCTCATGTCCACGCAAATGTCAGTTAAATTAATGCAATGCCATATCACAGAAAATGGCCTGGTCATAAAGGGGGTAGTACATTTTCCAAGTGGTTAAGAAGCTGCAAGAATGCTGGCAATCCGGGAAGTTGTGGAAAAAGATGACCAGCAGACAGATAGCATTCACAACATGAAAGGAGACTATTCACATACGCCTATATTAGATTGTCAAAAAAAAACGATTGTTTGTATTGTTATTACAGTGCTGATAAAATGAAAGTGTATCCTGTGACTGCGGCACTGCGTCGCTTTAACTGACAATTGCGCGATCGTGCGACGTTGTACCCAAACAAAATGTACAGTCTTTTTTTCCCACAAATAGAGCTTTCTTTTGGTGGTATTTGATCACCTCTGTGGTTTTAATTTTTTGCGTGGTAAACAAAAAAAGACCAACAATTTAAAAAAATATATATATTTTTTACTTTTTGCTATAATAAATATCCAAAAAAAACAAACGTCCGTATCAGTTTAGACTGATATGTATTCTTCTACATATGTTTGGTAAAAACAAAACGCAATAAGAGCATATTGATTGGTTTGAGCAAAAGTTATAGCATCTAAAAATAGGGGATAGATTTATGGCATTTTTATTATACATTTTTTTTTTGTACCAGTAATGGTGGTGATCAGCATTTTTTAGCGGGACTTCAACATTGCGGCAGACAGATGGAGACACTTTTGACACTTACTTGGGACTAGTGACATTTATACATGTAGCGGCCACAACCCTTTGCTGTGCGTCCTTGAATTGTTGGGCTTACCAGTTACCTTCTCTTGGCCTGCTCTTCCACGTCTAGGGGTTCCCAGGGTTGATACCCAACGACTTAAACACTGACACAGATGAAGGAGGACTTATTTTACAGTAATAACTTCCAGACAACACAGTCTCTTAGGGAACAGAGGGTACAGGTGAAGAACTCAGGCACCTTGAACTGCAGGTCTAGCAAAGTCTCTAATTCCACCCAGAGAGTAGCCACTCGCAGCTGGGCACTTCAAGGCTGAACAGATCTCTAGCTAGAGATCATGGCAGTCAGCACCTTGACTCAAAAACTTGAAACAGTCCCGTGAACGTGGACAAGTTGTAACTAAAGGTGAACAGGAACCTTTTCCTCAGTACCCGGAATATTTCCCGTATCCTCAATGGTACTAGAAAAGCGTGAATTCTTCAATGTCCTTCCCAACTCAGTAACCAGGCACTTCCCAGGATACCACTTGCCGGCCCTCCTCCGAAGAGTCCTCCCCCGGTCACTTCCATGAGCTGTGGTGCCTCTCCAAGCCAAGAGCACACCTTGAATCCTCCCTCAGTTACTGCGCCTCGGACCAGCCGGGTCGGAGACTCGGGAACAGATGGATCCCTACCCCAGACCAGACAGGTCTATCAGGGGCATTCCACAGGAACATGTTGCAGGGTATTGAACACCCCGTGACCGGGACCCCTCACGGGGCTTCCCCCAGTCCTGGAACCAGACCAGACCCCATGGGTCTCACAAACTCCTCTCTTCCTAACACGTGACCTACACCCCTTAAGTACCCCTTCCCAGACTGCTCAGCAACTCCCACTGATTGGTTCCGAGAAGGCTGATACCCAAACCTCCAACCGGACCTGGTTCTGGCCTGTCATGTGCACCTCACCGTTCACATGGTCAGGCAGAACTTCAAAACACAGCCCGGCCAGACTGGTGTTAAGGCCCACCTACTTAATTAATGCTCAGAACCCCTACTGTTCTGAGGCAAAAACTAAATTTACATGCGTATGACATTTTATCCAAAATGTCATCCGCTACATACAGCAATCGCCGGTCACGCGCATCAGCTTCCCCGCCGTGCAGCGGGCTATTAAAGGGACCGGCGTACAGCGATTTGCGGGAACGAGCCGACCTGCCGCAGTATATTGATGGCGGCGAGTCTGCGTGCGGTTAAGCATACATACATGAATCAAATTTTTTTTTTCAGAGTTAAAGCACTACTTAACTCTCCCAATCAACATTGATTATTTTTAATCCTCATGCTGCTAGAATTAGTAAATAGATAGGAAAGTATATGATATTTACTTGTTTTAAACATTTTTTTCTACATTTCTTCAGTTACTTCCTGGTTTATTGGCACCCCAGATGTTTTGGAACTATATTTCCCATGATGCTCATGCACTCTACAGTGTAGTATCATGAGAAATGTAGCTCCAAAACATCTGGAGTGCCAAGGTTCCCCATCACTGGCCTAGGCAAATGATGCCATACATCCCAGGAGTCTTCAGGAAGGGGGGAGAGGTTTTCTCAGCTGAGCACACTCTCCTGCATGCATGCATGAGCTAAGGGAAGATGGATTCCAGGAAGTAAATGCTATATGACTCATTTGCCCTTGCTCAAGATGGCCATGGACAGAAATACTAGGGTGTTGCTTTTCAAAGTGATTTCTCAACAAAATAAAAAATAGTGACATGGATGGATGGGTGAGTTTGCGTTGAATATTAAAAATTAATTAAATTGTGTTTTTTGGTTTGTGGTGCTGAGATGTAGTGAAGATCTCCTTCAACTGTCTGTGTTTGTATGAAGACAATAACCTTAAAAAAAAAAAATAATTCAGCTTGAAAATAAGACCATGTTGGGTATTTAACCCCTGCATAGAACCCATCACCTCTCTCCATTCCCCTTACAAACTCAATAACGGCCATATTAACCTAATTGTGCTCCATAGCTCCTGTCTTGGCATGAAGTTATTTAGCAGAAGCCTAAGAGACAGCTATCAACTGCTGGTAATAATAGCTTTGGATTCAATTATTGGCCTCTATTGGATGACATATTTTATAGTTTGTCTCTTTGGATATATCAGTATAATTTCTGATCCTGCCTGCTTTATGAGATCATTTCAGTTGTATTAACTCCCATTTATTGCTGAAGAGACCTGCTGAACAGTGCAGGACATTGAACTAATCTGGGCAGAGGCAATGGAAGAGCGTGAGCTGGGAGGATATACTGACAGCGCACTGTGGTACTGACACCGATGTTACTGCTTTGTGTGCAGCAAACCCAGACTGCGTTCCTTCAGACACTGTCATAAATAAAGAAAGGTCCAGTTAGGGCTTATTTACACAGGTGGTAGCTCTTAGAGAGTATTGTATTGAGGGGTGGTCATATAAAGAATATAAGTAGGTAGAAGCAGATAGTCTACACTGGTCTAGCAGGAGCCAATGTCACCCCACCAGGGCCATGCGGGTTGGTGGGGGGTATGCGTTTAACCACTTCTCAGTGGGAATATCTGAATGATGCCTGCAGCTACAGGCATCATTCAGATATTCTCGTTTTCAGCCAGCGATTCTGTGCACCATAAGAATGATCATAGGGGCAGTTCCGCCGCTTGATCGTTCTTACAGGCAATGGGAGGGGACAGCCCCCCCTCCCGCCGCCATCAGGGACCCAGAGCTTCTCTGGGCTCTCCCGTGCCATCAGGGACCCAGAGAAACAATCGGCAACCGCCGGATGACGACCATAGAGATGACTGGTGACCAGTCATCTCTATGACCGTCAGAGGCCCGGACACGGCTTTATGACATTACGTCCGGGCCACGATAGTAAACAAAGCCTTGATCGTGGCTGGTAAGCATGAAATCGTGAATTTTTTTTTTTGATCTCATGCTTTCCAGCCTGGAGGAGCGATGTGGCGTCTTTTTGATCCCGGATATCTCCATAAAGAGGACCTGTCATGCACCATTCCTATTACAAGGGATGTTTACATTTCTTACAATAGAAATAAAAGTGATCAAAAAAATGTGAAAGAGAAAGTGTAAAAATAAAAAAATAAATTAAAATAAACAAAAAAAGTTTTGTTTTTTTAAACGCCTCTGCTCAGAAGCAAAATGCACGAGCAAGTCCCACCCACATATGTAAACGCCATTCAAACCACACATGTGACGTATGTTAGAGCGTGTGCAACAATTCTAGCATTAGAACTCCTCTGTAACTCTAAACTGGAAACCTGTAAAAAAAAATTAAAAAGTGTCGCCTATGGAGATTTTTAAGTACAGAAGTTTGGCGCCATTCGCCGAGTGGGCGCAATTATACAAAAAAATTGGGCTAAATGTACTGTTATGTTATTTTTTAATTCATGAAACCAAAAAAACGCATTTGAATGTAGCACTGACTCCCGAAGGAGCGGCTGAATTTATTGGGCTTATCGTTACCTTCTTCACCTCGTATGCGTCTAGGGGTTTCCCGAGGTAGATGCCCCAAAAACTGCAGAGACTGACGACAGATCCACTTAAAGGGATTTGTATTTGCAAAAAACAGTTAACACAGTCTCTCAACATAGGATCGGAGGGTTTAGGTGAAAAGTCCAGGTACTCTTGATGATAAATTCAGTATGAAACAGTCTCTCACTTTGAATAAATCCAGAGAATAGCCATTCACAACTGGAACCTCACCCTAATTGGATAGTCCTTCTCTCACCAGGCCTAGCAGCCAGCAGGGTGCTTGAGTCAGGAATAAGTCTCTGCCACAGACTTTACTATAGAAAACGTGAGGGAAACTTGATTGCTTGTAGAACACTCGTGTGGTACCAGTATCTTGCAGCCAGTCCGGCGATACCGCACGAGATTGGATTCACTTAGGTCCTTCAGCTTTTCCAGGCTCTTGTTGAGAAGACAACCCTTGCGTGGCCTTCTCCCGAAGAGTCCTCCCCTGGATAACCTCACAGTTGCTGGGCCTCTCCACTAACTGAGACGGCAACGGACCACCTCTGAATCCTCCTTTCAGTTTCCTCGCCTTGGGCTAGCCAGCCCCGAGACATAAAGTCGGGTGGATCCACACCCCAGGCCATGGATGTCCTGGAGGCTGGTCAGGAGGACCAGGACCATGCAGTCAGAATATACTTCTGGACCGGAATCCCGAAACATGTGACATCCGCACCTTAAGTACCCCCTCCCAGAAATCAGAGCAAGAGCGACACTCCCACTGGACTGGTTCCGAAAGAAAGTAACCTTAATGCACCCAACTAGACTGTGTTTCATGCCTGCCAAAAGTGACAGCGCCCCCCATGGCCAGGCAGAACACCCTGCAGTCCAGTCAGACTGATGCTGAGGTCAAAAATTTAGAACAATTAGACCCAAACCAAACTACGGTTTTGAGGGTAACATTAAATTCCAAAACATATAGCGTGTGCTCATCAGTAGCCAGCGCTACATACTCCCCTTGGTGATTTAGACGATGTCCCTATCGTCTAGCTATATAAAAAAAACACCTAAAGCTAGAAAAATTTGAGTACCTGAACTTTAGGGTTAGGAATGGGAAAGGGAAAAGGAATGTAAAACATATTTAAACATTGCAGTATATAAAACCGTTGACACAAGTAAAGTACACATACACCACCCAATTCCTGCCTATCTACACCACCCATTCTCCGGCAGTTTTGATAGATGGTCTTGGTGAATCCTGAAAGAGAAAACCCAGAGACAAAATACACTCTGAACTTGTTAGAAGGCAGGATATCATCCCATTCTCAATGAGACCCTCTCTTCTAAACTTTTAAAACTTTCCTTATTATTTTTATTTTTTTTTCTTAGCAAGCAGTAGCAGTAAACTTTTGTGCCAGCCCACACCACCTAGTGGTCAGAGTCGCTGAAGTGCAAGTCCATTTTTCCCTAAAAGCAGGTACTGTGACCCATTAAGTAGTCTTGACACGCCGCTTCTTATGAGCTGACCCTAATCTAGCTACCCCACAGTCCTTGGTTGTTTTTTTTCAAGAAAAAAAAAGGGAAAAAGAAAGGAAAAAGAGAAAAAAAAACTCTTTCGAATCCAAAGGAGGAGTACAAAGTTCAGGTAATTTCTCTTTACCAATAAAACCTTGGATCCAGTAGAGTCAAGTCTTTTCCTTGCGCGTCCACTGTTGTAACAAAGTAAACTGGACTGTCTTTATCTGGTCTGCAGATAACAACTTTGTCCCCATAAATATGTTGGCCGTAGCTCCAGTGCTGCAGACAACCAACAAATCATTCGTACAGCTCAGGGGAAAAAGCTTTATTGCAAAGTGGCTTCGGAACCTTCAGATAGCTCCAGACGTCATCTGCGTACCATGCTTCACGATTTTCTTCATTCGCATCCATAATCTCTCTGGGCACATATGGGAACTCCAACCCATACTCAGTTGCTACCCGTTTGTTTAAGAAGCACTGAGACCTAGAAAGTCTGGGTAAAGCTCGGGCACTTAGCTCCCCGGGGATATACATGAATTCGGGGACCTATGCACCAGCGTGGCAGAGTTTCTCTGGAGTGTGGGCAGGTTTACGGGCTTTGGCAAAGTCACATTAATGGTGATCGGGGTTTCCGCATGTGGCTGTCCACTCCCTAAATTAAGAGCTAGCCAGCCCGAAATCTCTGTACAGGTAGCGGCCACATCATTCCCACCAGCCCATAGCAACTCCTGGGACATCATCTCAAAAAGATCATCATTCCCTGTGTCAGACAGTCTAACTCCAAGTCCCGTAACTCTTCCGCCGGCAAGTAATTAATCACAGTCTTACTCACTGTTTTGTTAGACTTCTCCGAGGCAAGCTTCTTCCACCGATTTGGTCCGGCCGGACTTGGGAGTGGTCTTCCACTGCGGTTGCTGAAAGTTTTTGCACGCTCAACTTTCTCCAAAGCGGGCATGGTGACATCGGTGTTGATGGAAGAATTTATGTCTATCAGCTCCGGAGTGGTTCCTCCAACAGTAGTGGTAGCAGAAGTGGTGACATCTCCCTCAGGGATACTAGTGGCATTCGGCATTGCTGCTGTGGAAGGCCTCACCAAAAGAGCATAGGTAGCAGACTCCTCTGTAGCCACGCCGTGGCCCAGTCTACGTGGTAGGCCTTCGGCGACATAGACTGTTCCACTTTGAAGAAGTATTCCCCACAGCCAGGACACAAACAAACGGCCGAGGATTTACGATCAGTCCTTCATATTTTGCACAGAGCATCCCCAGAGCCTCGACGTCACCTGATGCATACAGGAAACGAAACAGACGAGACTTCTCCCACTGGTTCCTCCAGCCATGCAACTTGCTGGCTTTTTCCAGGCTCCTCCCACGCTTACATGCGAACAGTGGATGTTGCGAAAATACAGTGCAAGATTTTGCAACAACCACGATTTTATTCCCTAGGGTGTCTGCTAAAAAAAACATATATAACATTTGGGGGTTCTGAGTAATTTTCTAGCAAAAAAATTATGATTTTTACATGTAGGAGAGGAGTGCCAGAATAGGCCCGGTATGGAAGTGGTTAAAAAGGTGACCCACCATGCAGCTGCAACGTGGCCATATTCACTTGAATGGGTCACATTTGGCAGCAACAACAGCCACTGAAAATATCATATTGTTCAATTATTGTACAGCCCAGGGTTGCTGCATGCCCTAGTTTAGGTAGGCGGTCGGGAGGTGAAACTGTGTTTTAACTGCCTGCTTTCAATTCCCCCCCCCCCCCATGTGAATGAGCTCTTAAAGTGTACAACAGTGTCTCTTGTTTGCTGCCTTTTGGTCTGTTAAATATAAAATTGGAAATATTTTGTTAGATCGTATCAACAAGCTGGATGCTGTAGGGAGCGGTACTCGCATATAGGGCCATAGTTCAGGCACATTTACCCCAAAGGCCTCTGTGCTTTCTGGGTTCCCCAAAAATATTAATTTAACAAACAGTGCTCTGTGTGCCTTATGGACACACAAGGCTAGCTCCATGGCGAGCACACACGAGTGCCCCCATAGAAAGCCGCTTGCTATGGGGGTAGGGTTGCCACCTGTCCAGATTTACCCAGACAGTTTGGGTTTGGAATCATGCGTCTGGGCTTCAAAGCCAGCACTAACAACCCCCCCAACACACACACACACACACACACAGGAGAGGAGAGAGAGCGCAATCTGCACCTCTTCCCCCCCACCTCCACCCCTCTGTGTCTGCTCACACTCCAATCCCTGGTGCTGTGCCTCAGAATAGAAAAGTGAGTTGAGGCCAAAAATTTGAAGTCTCAGATACATCTGGATGAAAGGGGTGAGTGAGGTCACCATCCATCCCTGTCTGTGACTGCCAAGGGGTGAGTGAGGTCACCATCCATCCCTGTCTGTGACTAAAGTCTCCCTCTTCTCTCTCCTGCCTCTGAGTAAGTACACTACTTACTTACCTTTCACACTGGGTTGTTTTGCAGATGCTACAGCGCACAAAATAGCGCCTGCAAACAGACCTGAAACAGCCACTGCTGTGTCTCCAGTGTGAAAGCCCCGAGGGCTTTCACACTGGAGCGGTGCACTGGCAGGACGGTAAAAAAGGTCCTGCTAGCAGCATCTTTGGAGTGGTGAAGGAGCAGTGTGTATACCGCTCCTTCACCGCTCCTGCTCATTGAAATCAATTGGGCAGCGCGGCTATACCGCTGGCAAAGCATCTCTGCAGAGGTGCTTTGCGGTGGTTTTTAACCCTTTCTTGGCCACTAGTGGGGGGTAAAACCACCCCGATATCGACAAAATAGTGCCGCAAATCCGACGGTAAAGCACCTCAAAAAATATTGGCGCTTTACCGCCAACACATCTCCCTGCCCAGTGTGAAAGGGGCCTAAGTCAAATCAAGGTTCTCACAGCTCCCCTTACATCAGATTTCCCCTTTTAGACCAGAGGCCATAGTGTTCCTCCTTACATCAGAGTCTTCTCTGTACATCAGAGTTCTCAGTGTTCCCCCTTAGATCAGGGTTCCCAGAGGATCTCTTATGTTAGAGGCCCCAGAGTTCCCCCTTACATCAGAGTCTGCAGAGTCCCCTCTTACAGTGAAAGGGAACTCTGCCGATTCAGATGTAAAAGGGGAAGGCTGCGGACTCTGATGTAAAGGGGGACTCTTGTTCTTAACTTCATATGATTAGAAATGTTATTTAATAGCAAAATATATGTATAATTTATACTATAAAAAAAAAAAAAAGGTTGTGCACCGCCAAAGTGTTCGGGTTTGACTTGAAGAAAAGGTGGCAACCCAATATGGGGGCACTTGGCAGGTGGGAGGAGCCAGGAGCACTGGGGAGGGGGGCCTCAAAAGAGGAGGATAGGGGCATAGAGCAGGTAAGTGTAACGCGTGTTTTTTTTTAAAGAATTTTACTATCGCTTTAACATATGCTTTAATTGACATAATTATCAAGTAGTGTACCTTTTGCTATTTTGTAACCTAAATGTGAGTTACAGCACTACCTATCATGAATATTGCCGTTCCCTTTACAGAACACCAAGATCATCCTCCTGTAATGAAAGCGAGTGGCTGGGGAAGATTTCCGTTGAATCAAAGCGCAGGTTTTATAATTGCTGTGTGTTATCCAAACCCCAACAGAAATGAGGACTGACTTTGCTTCTTGTTACCCCCAACAAAAAATCTTTTAGAATTGTGGCTTTAAAAAATAAACAGTCAAAACTTATTATTGAATATTGTGATTTTTTTCCTAACTGTGACAGCTGGTGTCCTGGGACAGTTGCTGTTTTTGAGGATTTGTTCCTGGAAACATTTGTCCCCCGTGGGCTTCTTAGTACACACGGTCGGAGATTTCCACAACCAAATCCGTCGGATTTTGCCCGTCGGATTTTGCCCGTCGGATTTTGTCCGTCGGATCTTGTCCAAAACTGTTGCATACACACGGTCGGACAAAGTTGGCGAAAAATCCGATCTTTCAGAACGTGATGACGTAATTTCGTTACGATGGGACTACATTCAGGCTAGTAGCCAATAGCTTTGATGTAGGAATTTGATCTGAGCATGCGTGGCACTTGGTCCAATCAAAATTCTCTACACATGATCGGAATATGTCCGACCGGCCCAGTTGGTCGGGAAATATTTCCAACATGTTGGAAAATTGGGTCTGACGGATATTCCGACGGAATCAGTCCGATGCATACCACACACAGTCGGATTATCCGACGACACGGACTGATAGGACACATTCCGACGGATTCTCCGACCGTGTGTACAAGGGCTAAGACTGAGAAACAAGCGATCAAAGGCCGCTGATTGCTCGGTTCTTCAAGCTTTGTGAGCAGAGTTCTGGTGACTGTTAGCCACCGCTCTGTGCTCTTCGCTAACCCCCCCTCCCCCAGCCAGGTGCCGGGCCAGGGTTGCAGGCAGATCCCGACTTTATTGATCTTGCCTCATCCTGGATCGGCTCTGTGACATCAGCCAACAGCAGGCTTCAACCCACTGGAAACGTGTCACAGGAGTGCAGAACAAACTGCACTCCTGTGATCCACAGCAGAAGTACACCCAATGAGCTTTGGCTGTACTTCTCCTTTTAAAGTGATTGTAAAGGTTTTTTTTGTTTGTTTTATTTAAATAACAAACATGTCATACTTACCTCAACTGTTCAGTTTGTTTTTCACAGAGTGGCCCCGATCCTCCTCTTCTGGGGTCCCCCGGCAGCACTATCAGCTCCTCTCCGCATTGTATAACCCCCTAAGAGAAGCTCTTTCCCAGGGCACTCCCGATTCTAGCATTTGTGTCCATAGAATGTAGAACTCAGCTCCGCCCCCCAGTGCCCATGTCATTGGATTTGATTGACAGCAGCAGGAGCCAATGGCTGCGCTTCTACCAATCTATCCAATCAAGAGCCGAAAACCTAGAGCAGAGGGGTATAGCGCGTCTTCACAGAGGGATCGAAGGTGGTCAGGTGAGTAAAACAGGGGGCTAGGGGACCAGTCACTGTCAGAAGAATTTTGCATAGGATGCATTAAGGTGAAAAAACACGAGGGTTTACCCCTCTCTTACTCTATCCAAAATGAAAAAAAGAGTTTTACCTATAGTTCTAGTTTAGGTTAAAATTTATAATTAAAAAAATATATATTTTATCAAGGTAAATTTCAAATTTTATACATTGCCAAATGCCTACATTTAATATATAAAATCTTTATGTTGTGATCCTCAAAGATGCTCTTAAGAAGCTTAGACATATCATCTCTGCAGCAAAGGGTTGTCTTGAAATGAAGACCTGAGCCTGTCTGAACGTCTAAATGCTGTAGGTGTGCCAGCACAGCGAAACATGTTTGCCAACTGTTAGGGTTGTCACCTGTCTAGGATTCACCCAGACAGTTTGGGTTTGGAATCATGCGTCCGGGTTTCAGACTGCTTGAAACCCGGATACATTATTCAGACCAGACTATGGCTTCCCAGCAGGGATACTGGCTGCAGTTGTCTAAGCGGAGAGTGTCTGTTACACTCTTTCACACTGCCCAAAGCCAGCAACAATCTAGCAACCCTCTCAAACACACACAGACAGAAGAGGAGAGGGGTCTCGATCTACACCTCTTCCTTCTGCCCCTACCCCTCTGTGTCTCCATGCATTAGAGTTCTCAGTGTTCCCGCTTCAATCAGGGTTCCTTGATCATCCCTTATGTTAGAGGCCCCAGAGTTCTCCCTTACATCAGAGTCTGCAGAGCCCCCCTTTACAGGGAAAGGGAACTCTGGGAGTTCAGATGTAAAAGGGGAACTCTGTGGATTCTGATGTAAAGGGGGACACTTGTTAATAGCTTCATATGATTAGAAATGTTATTTAATAGCAAAATATACGTATTGTTTATACTATATAAAATAAATAAAAATATAGGGGGATCTGCCTCAGGCACTTATAGAAGTAAACTATGATTTAATTTTGTTATTTATTTATTGAACCCCTGTAAGGAATCAAGTGCATAAAGCACTTGGTTAATTTCTAAACAGTGGCCTCATTGACCCCTAAAAACACCCCTACATGCTGACTGTAGCTGCTCCCCCTTTTGAGGCCCAATTTATGGGCATTCCTATGAAGGGAGGTACAGCCAGCACAGAGCCCCACCCCTCACAACAAAAAACTTTTGGATGAAAATTTCTGACAGGAGATAATATTCATTGGTGATTAGTCCAGTCTTAGCAGCCAAAGGATGTCTGCATCCACTCATAAATTTTATCTACTGGCAGAAATTTCTATCCAAGAGCTTTTGTTTTGAGTTCTGTAGATATTTTTGATACATTGTTTTAAGAAGTACTCAACTCACCTCCCCCATGCTCGTTTTACCTGTGGTGCTATAATGCTCTTCAAAGCACATACCCACACAGAGAATCCAGCGTTGTCCTGGTGCAATTTGTTTGTTCGGGTGCCACACAATGGATCTTGTGCCATGTGTTGGCAGCCAGTCCTGATGATGTTCTGGACCTTTCTGAAATTTCGGTGCATCTCTAGTGATTTTTATGCCGCAATAGAAAGTGCCTGATTGAACATGTTGGATTTTTTTTTTTAAACAAATTTCTAATCATTGATGGGGAAATCCTGTGAAAAAAATTAAATAAAAAAGCACATGAGCTAGAAACGTATGACCCATTAGGAAAAGAACGTTCATTGTCAAGAAAGTTCTTTCATACATAACAATAAACATGTATGAAGAGTAGGCAACAAGAATGAGCTATGTGTCTGCATGCAGAGGGGAATGCACAAAATGTTCTTGCATTACAATGAAAGTACTAATGTACTCCCAGCACCAGGAAACAACAAGTCTGCTAATGGAAGGCTAGAACATAAAGTGCCAGTGTCTGGAAGCAGAGTGAAACCGTCTGCAGTAAGAAAAGAATAATGTTTTTGTCCGCACGCTACTATTTAAATAGACAAGATGAGTGTACAAAGAGAGTGTACAAGTAGAGTGTACAGGGGGAGTGTACAGGGGGAGTGTACAGAGAGGGTGTACAGGGGGAGTGTACCAATGGAGTGTACAGGGGGAGTGTACAAGGGAAGTGTACAGAGGGGGTGTACAGGGGGAGTGTACCAATGGAGTGTACAGGGGGAGTGTACAGAGAGGGTGTACAGGGGTAGTGTACAGAGGGTGCGTACAGGGGGAGTGTACAAGCGGATTGTACAGAGGGAATGTACAAGGGGAGTGTACAAGGGGCATGTACAGAGGGAGTGTACAAGGGAAGTGTACAGAGGGGGTGTACAAGGGGAGTGTACCAATGGAGTGTACAGGGGGAGTGCACAGAGGGAGTGCACAGAGGGAGTGCACAGAGGGAGTGCACAGAGGGAGTGCACAGAGGGAGTGTACGGGGGAGTGTACAGAGGGAGTGTACAAAGGGAGTGTACAAGGGGGGTGTACAGAGGAAGTGTACAAGGGGAGTGTACAGAGGGAGTATACAAGGGAAGTGTACAGAGGGAGTGTACAGGGGGAGTGTACAGGGGGAGTGTACAGGGGGAGTGTACAGGGGGAGTGTACAGGGGGAGTGTACAGGGGGAGTGTACAAGGGGAGTGTACAGAGAGTGTACAAGGGTAGTGTACAAGGGTAGTGTACAGAGGGGGTGCACAGGGGGAGTGTACAAAGTGAGTGTACAAGGGAAGTGTACAGAGGGGGTGTACAAGGGAGGTGTACAGAGATGGTGTACAGAGGGAGTGTACAGAGTGAGTGTACAGGGGGAGTGTACAGAGGGAGTGTACAGGGGGAGTGTACAGGGGGAGTGTACAGAGGGAGTGTACAAGGGAAGTGTACAAGGGAAGTGTACAGAGGGAGTGTACAGGGGGAGTGTACAGGGGGAGTGTACAGGGGGAGTGTACAGAGGGAGTGTACAGAGGGAGTGTACAAGGGAAGTGTACAGAGGGGGTGTACAGAGGGGGTGTACAGGGGGAGTGTACAGAGGGAGTACTATATACTGCTAATGAGAAAAGGTATTTAGCAGTTTATATTTGCTAAAATAATTGCATTCCCGTGTTCTGTGTACTGTGGGAGACCAGATACAGTGAATGCAGGCTCCTGGGTTTAGCAACACTTTCAGACCAACTTAAAAAAAAAAAATAATATGAGTAAATATCTCAGAACTCTGAAATAAGAAGTTAGAATTTGAAAGTGAAAGCTTTGAGGTGATAATAAAAAATTCTGAAATAAGTAGACAAAGGGATGTTTTATTGGTAGAAAGCAAATTCTTAACATTTTTAAGAACCGTATAAGACATTGGAGTTTATTTTCCATTGAAGCCTACTTCTACCAATTTGAGCCTCCAGGTGACAATCCGAAGCTCTACATAACTGTCTGTCTTGACATGGTCTATATTCATCCCCAAAGGATGGTATTACTCAGTGCATATTATTGTAATAATTTTCTGAGATGACTGAGGCCTTTTTCCCCCCCAAGGGTCTCAACGTTTCAATGGATGATATAGATGTGTCAGAATTGTACACCTCTATATGGCTATCAGGATTACAAGAAAGTATGTAGTTGGTTTCCGATGACCCTGTAATGTCAATGTAAATGCATCATCTTTGCTTGTGAAAATTGAAAGAAAATAGCTAAGAATGTAAATCTGTAATGGTTATGGATAGCCTGGTTTACTTTGGTTTGTTGTAATGCCTTATAGAGATACCTGGACAAATGAGTCTTTCCATTAATCATCTCTAATCTTCTTTTCCAAAAGATTTAATTAAAGCTGGGTGGTTCTCTGGCTTTTGCCAAACAGTTTTTTTTTTTTTTTTAACAGAAGTTGCTGAACAGTTTTTAATGCTATTAATTTAAAGTGTATGTAGCCACAGTTGTAGTGTCTTCTCTAAACCCTTGTTAACCAGAATCCACAGACACCAGATCATTCAGTGTGGTGATAGGAACAGACATTTGAAAAAATATGGTATCAGAACAGCTTGGAATCTGATTTATCAGAAGATGCCTAAAAGTCTGATACACGGTGGTCCAGGAAGAGGGACACAGCGGTCACAACGTTGGCTAACCGAGGCTGGGTCTAAACAACCAGAGAACAGAGGTTGACCGCACTCCAATGACCAGAGAAATGCAAACCTTATTCAATAAAATCCATATTACAGCAACATCACAGTTCCAAATGCAAGATTATAGGAGTTGTTAATGTGTTTAATGCAGCAAGTGCTTAATCATAACCCGTTTATAATTAAGCGCTTGCTGCGTGAAGCGCGTTAGCAACTGCTGTCATCTTGCATTTGGGAACTGTGATGTCATTGTTATATGTTTTTTTTTAGAACAAGGCTTGGATTTCTTTGGCCATTGGAGTGTGGTCAACTTCTGTTCTCTGGATGTTTTGACTAAGACAATCACGGATTGGACTGGCACCTAATCTCACAGTGGAGGGCTGATATATGGTTCACTATGCTATCGATGCACCTATACCTGGAAAAATCTGACAAAATCTTGACATTCACTTTGCTACCTATGCTTCCATACTTGGAAGAATTTGGCTGAAGCTGGATGTTCAATTTGCTGCCATTGCTTCTACACCTGGAAGAACATGACCTAAGCTGGATGTTCAGTTTGCTGTCCTTACACCTATATTTGTGTAGCGGCAGGCTCCTGAAGAGCATGCGCTATGTGTTTTTCAAAATGAAACTCTACCTAAACTGCAGTTAGGTTTGGGTATTATTTGTCTAAATTTGACTTCTGTATCAGTCTGACTGGACTGAGAAATGTTCAGCCTGGCCACAGGGGGCACTGTCTCTTCTGGCAGGTGTGGAACTAGGGTCTGGTCAGGTGTTTAAATTACTCTCTCCCTTGGAGTCAGGTCAGTGGGAGTGGCCCTCCCGCTGTGCCCTCTGGGAGAGGGTATTTAAGATGCGAACGTCACGTGGTTCGGGGCTCCGATCCATTATGATGTGCTGATTACATGGTCCTGGTCCTTCTGACCAGCCTCCAGGAAGGCTATGGCCTGGGGTGCGGATCCACCAGCCTGTAATGCCTCGGGGCTGACTAGCCCAGGGCAAGGAAACTAAAGGAGGATTCTGAGGTGGTTGGGTGCCGTCTCTGGTTCGGGAGAGACCCATTGTACTTCGAGCATTCCAGGGGAGGTCTCTTTAGAAGGACACCACGTACGGGTTGGTTTTCTTAACAAGAGCCTGGAAGGGCTGAAGTTGCCAAAAGAATCCGGTCTTGTGGATATCGCCAAGCAGGCTGAAAGATCCAGGTATCCTACAAGTATTCTAAAGCTTAGTTTCCCTACATGTTCTGCAGCAATGTCTATGACAAAGACTTTGTTCCTGAGTAAGCACCTTGTTGGCTGCTAGGCCTTGTGAGTGTTCATCCAGCTGTGAATGGCTATTCTCTGGATGCAGTTAAAGTAAGCAAGTTCTTTACCGTTTTTGGACTTTGACATTGAGAGTACCTGAACTTCCCTTTTCCAACCCTCTGATCCCAAGTTAAAGACTGTTCAATGGTTTGAGTTTTGCAAATAAAATCCATTCAAGCGGATCTATTGTCAGTCTCTAGTTACTGGGTCATCTACCACGGGACATCCCCTAGACGTATCACAAGGAGAACGGAAGGTAACGGTAAGCCCAAAAATAACCAGCAGCTCCTTCAGGGGTTAGTGCTACATTTGGAAGAACCTGACTAAAGCTGGATGTTCATTTTACTACCCTTGCTCCTATACCTGGAGGAACCTGCCTGAAGCTGGATGATCATTTTGCTACCCTTGCTCCTGTACCTGGAGGAACCTGACTGATGTTAGATGTTCACTTTGCTATCCATGCTCCTATTCCAGGAAGAACCTGACCAAAGCTGGTTGTTCACTTTGCTACTTATGCTCTTGTAACTGGAACAACCTGACCAAAGACAAGACTTCTTGCCAGAGTTTCTCAGAACTTTACAATGTACCATTCTAAGTTTCTAAGATTCATAAGCCAGGTACAAAAAGTTCTTGCCCCCTGTCTTCCCTGCCTCAGAGGTCGTAGCTTAATTTGCTGGAAAAAAATGAATTCTTTAATCAATTTTTTAGCACATGTGGCACCATATTTTATTCTTATTGTTTCCAGTACTAGACATTTTTCATCCTGCACATCTAAAGGATAGAGCCTACATCAAGGAGAATGATTCATTTGATTGTATAAGTAATATACAGTATGTTAAATCTAGTCAAAAGTACAGATTAGACTGATGGCAACTTTGGAAAAATTAGGTTGGGTGGCTTATTGATGCAGCTAAAAACCCAACTATACCTCCATGGTAAATCTGATATTTCAAGGCAGGGTACCAAAACCATTGCTTGTAATTAGTGCTAATGAACTTTATTGTCCTTTGTATATTCTTAAAGTATTCATTCTGCTCAGTGGGAAGTTATTTTTTGGTTTTGTTGATGTGACAGAAACATGAGCAGCACAATGGCTAAGTGGTTAGCATTTCTGCCTGGCAGCACTAACTAGGGTTGTTGGTTCAAATCCCAACCATGGCACTACCTACCTGCCTGGGGTTTGCACGTTCTCCCAGTGCTTGCGTGGGTTTCCTCCCACATTCCAAAGAAAGTGAATGTACAATATACAGTATATGTGTAATGTGCTGCATAAATTAACAGCATTATATAAGTACCTGCATTAAATAATAATAATGTGCCATTATGTTACAACAGAGCTTTGTAAACTGTGTTCACTTTCCTAGGTTCTACCCCGTTTCTCCTGAAATTGAGGATTATCCACCACATGTGGTCTGTGCTCACTTCACTAAACCACACCTCTCCTTTGATCTGCAATGTCATAGTTGCCTGGATTTTAAAATATATATATATATATTAAAATTAAATCAGGGCTGCCCAACATGTGGAACTGTCATGGTCGTCTCCGGAATCCAGTGGTTCATGGAAGGCCTACCCACGGAAAGTTAACAGGTATCCATGGGCGCACGTTGGCGCGTGTAGGTACGAACGGGCGCACGCCGGTGCGCGATGTTGCGAACGAGCGCACGCGGGTGCGCGATGGTACGAACGGGCGCACGCGGGTGCGCGGGGTCACGAACGGCTGCGCGGTTTCACGCGGCCGCGCGCAGGCACGCCGTGCGACCGTTCTTGGCGCCCAAAGGGCTACTTAAGGAATCCGTTTCAGTGCCTCTGTGCTGTCCAGTCTACAGCGTTCCGGTTACTCTGCCTCCTGCTTACCTGATTGTTCCTGTTCCTTGCTACCTGGCCTGTTCTTGACGACGCCTGCTTGCTGCCAGCCTTTGACCCTCGGACTGTTTGACCACGCTTCTGCCTTCTCCTGTGTACCGTTGCTGCCCGCCTGTTACCGGCCCGGCTTGTACCTTGACCTCGCTTCTTCTGCCAGCTGTTCCAGTCTGACCACCTGAGCCTGCTGTTGTCTGCTGCCAGCTGTTCCAGTCTGACCATCTGTACCCGCTGCCGGCTGCTGCCTGCCTACCAGCTGTTCCAGACTGACCACCTGTGCCTGCCGTTGTCTGCCGTCAGCTCCAGAGCCAGTTCTACTCTTTACCAGCTCGGCACTTGTGCCCTCTGAACTCTAGAGTCCCTGTCCCCACTTCCAGGGAATCTCGAGCCAGAGGCTTACGAGAGGCCGCTCCCTGCATTCCGGGCTCCCTCCACCAGGTACGTGACAGTACTGGACAGCCATGTCCGAGCCCACGCAGGGAGCCTCTCCTATGGACGAGCTCTGCCACCATCTTGCAGGACTCACTCAAGCGGTGAAGAATCTACAAGAAGGCTATAGCCAGTTGGAGGAACGTGTCCAGGCCCTGTCTGCTTCCTCACCGGCTGTCTCCGGGACCCCTGCTGCGCCTTCCGTGGTGATGTTGCCGCCAGAACCTAGGGTACCCACACCAAAAGATTCGCAGGCCACCGGGGAAGATTCAGGGCTTTCCGCAACTCCTGTGAGCTTTTCTTTGCCCTTCAACCAAGGACCTTCTCCCTTGAATCCACCAAAGTGGGATATGTCATCTCCCTGTTGACAGGTGAACCCCAGTCCTGGGCTCATCGTCTATTGGAGAAGAAGGATCCCTCTCTCGATACTCTGAGCACCTTCTTTCAGGCCATGTCCCGGCTATACGAAGACCCACAATTAACTGCTACCGCTGAAGCAACCTTGCACACTCTGCAGCAAGGCGCAGACCCGTGGAGGACTACGTTTCGGAGTTCAGACGTTGGAGTGCTGACACAAACTGGAATAATGCAGCACTTCGTCATCAATTCCGTATGGGTCTCTCGGAACCCCTGAAGGACGAGCTAGTCCGAGTGGGCGTCCCTGAGACTTTGGAAGCTCTAGTGGATTTGTCTATCCAAATTGACAGACGCATAAGAGAACGTCGTTTGGAACGCTCCTCAGCGACCTCTCGTCCAGTGTGGATGCTACCCCGGGTACCTAGCACCTCCTATCCAGCCTCTTCTACCCCCGCCGCAGTGAACCGGGACTCTCCCGAACCCATGCAGTTGGGCTTACTTAGACCTTCCCTGACACCTGAAGAATGCCAACGTCGTCGGGCAGGGAACCTCTGTTTGTACTGCGGAGAACCGGGACATTTTGTGCGCACTTGCCCTGCAAAGCTCCGTAAGTGCCTCTCCATGTCTCCTGCCCTTACTTCTGCTTTACCGAGTAGTACTTGCCATCTGACTGTACCCATTCTTTTGCAGTTCCCAGGTGGGAACATCCGAACCAGCGCAATTATTGATTCGGGAGCTTGCAGTGGCTTCATAGACCAGTCCTTTGTCTTAAGACATAACATTCCCCTTCGGCCCAGGGCAAAGGGACTTTCCGTACATCTGGCCGATGGCTCAACTCTCAAGTCGGGTCCAGTAACTCAAGAGACTTTACCTTTGTTTACCACCATTGCCGGGATTCACCAGGAGTTACTGTGTTTGGACGTCATCACGTCCCCTTTATTTCCTATAATATTAGGCATGCCCTGGCTGAAGGCACATAACCCCCAAATTGACTGGTCTACTGGAAAGATGAAGTTCCTCTCACCCTACTGCCTCCAACACTGTTTGTCGGGGACCAACCAAGCTTCCTCCTCCTTGCTCTGCCTGGAAATAGACGCAGAAACTCGTCAAGCCGTGCCCCCAGTTTACCACAGCTTCTTGGACGTTTTTAGCAAAAAGGGTGCTGAGACTTTACCCCCTCACAGGCCATACGATTGCCCGATAGAATTGCTTCCAGGGGCAGAAATTCCTTTTGGGAGAATCTTCCCATTATCTGAAACCGAATTGGTAACCCTGAAGACCTATCTGGACGACAACATAAGGATTCATTCGTCCCTCTACTTCCCCGGCAGGCGCGGGAATCTTCTTCGTGGAGAAGAAGGACCAATCCTTACGTCCCTGTGTTGACTATCGGGCACTTAACAAAATTACCATAAAAAAACGATACCCTTTGCCGCTTGTGCCTGAACTGTTTCAGAGACTGGGGTCCGCAGCGGTGTTTTCCAAACTGGATCTTCGGGGTGCCTATAATCTCGTTCGCATTCGGAGTGGAGACGAGTGGAAGACCGCTTTCCGCACTCGCTTTGGGCATTTTGAGTACTTGGTCATGCCATTCGGCCTATGCAATGCCCCCGCCACGTTTCAGCATTTCATAAACGATATTTTTAGAGACTATCTGGATCTGTTTGTTATCGTCTATTTAGACGACATCCTGATCTTTTCTCCCTCCCTGGCCGAACATCGGGAACACGTCAGGAGCGTGCTATCACGACTCCGTCTTCATGGACTATACGCTAAGCCAGAAAAATGCATTTTTGAGCAACGGAGCATTCAGTTCCTTGGCCTGATAATTTCTGTAGACGGTATTGAAATGGACCCCCAGAAGATTTCTGCCATTCGAGATTGGCTCGCTCCTACAGACAGGAAAGGGGTCCAATGGTTTATCGGATTCGCAAACTTCAACAGAAAATGTATTAGGGGATTTTCCACCATCATTTCTCCCATCACGAGACTAACTAAACAGGGCCTGAGGTTCCAATGGTCTCCCGAGGCTCAAAAGGCCTTCACCACTCTGAAGGACTTGTTCGTGTCGGCCTCTATTCTTAAGCACCCCGACCCAACCTTGCCATACATTCTGGAGGTCGATGCCTCCGAGATAGCGGTTGAGCAGTACTTTCCCAAAGACATGGACCAAGATCTCTTCTGCACCCAGTTGCGTTCTTTTGCCGCAAGCTATCCGAGGCAGAAAGCAATTATGATGTCGGAGATCGGGAACTATTAGCCATCAAGGTGGCTCTTGAAGAATGGCGTTATCTGCTGGAAGGAGCAGCCCATCCAATCCTCATTTACACGGACCATAAAAATCTGGAGTACTTGAAGTCTGCCAAGAGATTGAGACCACGTCAGGCCAGATGGGCACTTTTCTTCTCCAGATTCTCCTTCCACATAACTTATCGTCCTGGGTCAAAGAATACCAAGCCGGACGCATGTTTAATGAACCCGAAATCTCCTCGCATCCGGACACCATTCTGCCCTCAGGGAACTTCCTCCTGCTTCAAGGAAATCTGCTGTCCCAGATCAAGCAGGCTCTAGTTAGTGCTGTTCTACCACCTGACATCACTCTTCTGGCCAAGGACGAACTCTTCTGGTACAAAGACAAGATTTTCGTTCCTCAGGAAATACGAGTTCCAGTCCTCAGTTCTTGTCATGACCATTTGCTGGCTGGCCATTTTGGAGTTCATAAGACCTCCGAACTGGTTCAACGAACATTCTGGTGGCCGCAGTTAAAGTCGGACTGTAAGAAATACGTGGAGGCATGTGTCACCTGCATCCAGAACAAAGGCAGTAAGTCCAGGGCCTGGGGTCTGTTAAAACCACTACCCGTCCCAGAAAGACCCTGGCGGATAATCTCTATGGACTTCATCGTCGAGCTGCCACCTTCAGAAGGCTGTTCCACGATCTTTGTGGTTGTGGATAGGTTATCTAAGATGGCCCACTTCTTACCAATGAGGGTTACTCCCTCCGCCGCAGAAACAGCCAAGATATTCATTAAGGAAATCGTGAGACTGCATGGCATTCCTGCGAATATCACTTCGGATCGGGGAGTTCAGTTCACGTCCAAGTTCTGGAGAGCTCTTTGTGGGGTCCTGAAGATCGATCTCTGTTTCTCATCTGCCTACCATCCTCAAACCAATGGGCAAACTGAATGAACGAACCAGACGTTGGAACAGTACCTACGCTGCTTCTCTTCATTCTCTCAGGATGATTGGGCCCCCTTACTACCTCTTGCCGAGTTCGCATATAATAACTCCGTTCACTCAGCCACGAAACAGTCTCCATTCTTCGCAAACTATGGTTTCCATCCTCTGTTCCTGTCCAACGATCTTCCAGAATGCCCAGTACCTGCGGTTCAGGAAAATCTTGACTTCTTTAGATCCAACAACAAGCTTCTGCAGGAAACCATGGCAAAGACCCAAAAGTATAATAAGGAGGTGTTTGATAAGAGGAGGAGGGGAGAACTTAATCTCAAGGTCGGGGATCAAGTTTGGCTATCCACTCTGAACCTAAAAATGGCCTGTCCATCTAAGAAGTTGGGTCCAAGATTTGTGGGTCCCTTTCCAGTTGTATAAAAAGGTGAATGATGTGGCGTATGAACTTAAGTTGCCAGAATCGTTCCGGATTCACCCTGTCTTCCACGTAGCTTTACTCAAGCCAGCCGTTCCAGATCCCTTTGACAGCCGGAAGGTTGCTCCTCCTGAACCCGTGATCATCGACGGTGAAGTCGAATACGAGGTGGAATCCATCCTGGACTGCAGGCGAAGACGCAATCAAATCCAATTTTTGGTAAAATGGAAGGGGTACGGGCCTGAAGAAAATTCTTGAGAGCCTGAGTCCAATATTCACGCCAGAAGACTGATACTTGCCTTTGAGAGGTCCTATCCGGGTAAGATGGCACAATTGGGCATCCGGAGGCTGCCCCTTGGGGGGGGGGGGGGCAATGTCATGGTCGTCTCCGGAATCCAGTGGTTCATGGAAGGCCTACCCACGGAATCCCCTCGTTGAGAGTTAACAGGTATCCATGGGCGCATGTTGGCGCGAACGGACGCACGCGGGTGCGTGTAGGTACGAACGGGCGCACGCGGGTGCGCGATGGTACGAACGGGCGCACATGGGTGCGCGAGGTCACGAACGGCTGCACGGTTTCACGCGGGCGCGCGCAGGCACGCCGTGCGACCGTTCTTGGCGCCCAAAGGGCTACTTAAGGAATCCGTTTCAGTGCCTCTGTGCTGTCCAGTCTACAGCGTTCCGGTTACTCTGCCTCCTGCTTACCTGATTGTTCCTGTTCCTTGCTACCCGGCCTGTTCTTGACGACGCCTGCTTGCTGCCAGCCTTTGACCCTCGGACTGTTTGACCACGCTTCTGCCTTCTTCTGTGTACCGTTGCTGCCCGCCTGTTACCGACCCGGCTTGTACCTTGACCTCGCTTCTTCTGCCAGCCCTTCCAGTCTGACCACCTGAGCCTGCTGTTGTCTGCTGCCTGCCTGCCAGCTGTTCCAGACTGACCACCTGTGCCGTTGTCTGCCGTCAGCTCCAGAGCCAGTTCTACTCTTCACCAGCTCGGCACTTGTGCCCTCTGAACTCTAGAGTCCCTGTCCCCACTTCCAGGGAATCTCGAGCCAGAGGCTTACGAGAGGCCGCTCCCTGCATTCCGGGCTCCCTCCACCAGGTACGTGACAGGAACATATAGTACTTGTGGTAGTGATCTTACCTATAGATAGCTCGTGGACAAAAAATATCTTGTAGGAGGATGTGTTTATTCTAGTGTCAATGGGAAAGACTTCTAAGGCTCGTTACACACTGTTGGCGGTGTCTACCCTTCTCTTGAAAGGCAATCTGTGGTTGGCCACTTTTTTGGGATGGCGAAAAGTGCAGACATGCTGATGCCTGTTTTTTTTGGGAGGGGAGTTATTTGCTTGATTGGCATTTTTTTCATTGCGGGACAATGCCGCAATTGGGAGCCAAGCGTATGGCTCGCATTTGGGGGGTGACCTTATTTTTGGGGTGTAACCTTAGTCTCTTACATGGAACAGTTTAACAAGTGGTTCCACCAGTCAAATTCTGCATGTAGCATTAAAATTACTGCACCTCAATGTAAAGCATCAAGGCAATGTGTAACCATCTGAGCAGCTCCATGTCCACTTCTAGGTGTGGCTCAGGAAGCAGATAAAATTGTGGATCAGTCACGTGTTTTTACAAACTCCTGGCTGCCTCTGTAAAAGCAACCTTAGGGCCTTTTTGATGCATCAGTGATGCTTCGGTGATGCTTTTTGAAGCTTGGCAAATGGGCCCAGTAGAACCCTGTCTCTGTAGTATCCCCAATCAGAAGATCCCCAGCGTCATAGTACCCCTGTTCAGCAGATCCCCAGCTTATTAGTACTCTCAGCAGATTCCCTGCTCAGTAGTGCCCTCAGCTCTGCTGATGCCCCACTCAGTAGTACCCCCAGCTCTACTGATGCCCCACTCAGTAGTACCCCCAGCTCTGCTGATCCTTTGTTCAGTAGCAGCCCTCAGCTTTGCTGATGCCCCACTCAGTAGTAACCCCTAGCTCTGCTGATCCTTTGGTTTGCTGATACTCTTCTCTATCTGGTCCCTTCCTCTTCCCTTCCTTTTGTACAGTGTCTTCTAGTTCTCCAGCGCTGCCACTAATGCAGCTAACTAGACTTTACACCCCCATTGACTATATATATTGTTATATATTGTTTGCAACCTCATTGACTGTCTCTATGCTCCTTTAGCTGGTTACTACCTGGGACTGTTTGCTTTTAGGTGCTCTGAATTTTTCCTCTCTCTGGTCCCTGCTCACCTCTCGCTATATTGCTCCCACACAGCTCACCACATGTGACATTACTAGTTTATTCTGCTCTGGTTCCCCAGATGTGCTGATCCTCTGCCACTCAGTCCTATCTCTCCAGGCCCCTCTCACCTTCTGCTATAGCGCTCCCGTGTTGCATACCATCTACGCTGTCTGCTAGTTACTCAAGACAGGACCCCACTCACCTTCCTGCTACTCCACGCTGCACACCAGATGTGACGTACACACCAGGCACTTCCATAATGTATACACATGAACTGAAAGTGAATGCTGATAATGTCTTTCTGGTTCGCTTGTTGGTTTCCCGGTGGATCCTTAGATATCTCATACCTGCAATACTTTCAAAACAAAGAGAAGATAACGCTGAATAAAAACCCCTCAAAAGCTTCAGGTGCTGTAAGCGAGCTTTGTCATAGACTTCTATGGAGGCTTTTGGGATGCTTTGAAGTACCAAGAAAGCAACAGGTCTGTTTCATACAGGCGTTGAACATAGGCAGTTGGGTTGTGTTTTTATGGCTTCCTGACTAAGGATGGGCTCAGGCGTGTTCACAACTCCACGTGCCCAAGACCGCCAGGAAGCTTACACTGCGCAGCGCTAATCACAGGCAGAGGGACAATTCCCAATCTGCGGCTGCACGGATCAGGAAATGTCTCACTACCTGGGATTACCGCTGTACAGTGTAAGCTTCCTGGTGGGCTCGGGTATGTGGAATTGTGAACACCCCTGAGCCCATCCTTATTCCTGACTACCAATCAACACCACTCAAAATTGTTAAAATATGGAGCAGATGAAAGTGTTCACAATGCAGCCCTTGACTTGCCTTGCATGGCGTTAAAGCGAAAGTAACGTCACCTGTAGAGTTCGGCAGGTGTTGTTTTTTTAAAATCACGCCATTCTTTTCTATTGAAGTGCACCAAAAGCACGGCATAAACCCCCTCTAACGCACCTATGGTGTTTAAGGTGCGATTGCAAAGCATCAAAAGTGATCATTGCCCATTTTAGCCTTGTACAAATTAAAAAAAAAAAACACATTTCACAGGGTGTTGACCATTTTTTTTTGTGACATCTGCTTTGTTTGGCATTTAGAGTGTGTAAAAAAAGTGTGTCCAATGCCAGTTTTGGAAGCAAAAGTAAAGGAGCGCCTAGAGAATCCTGTTATCTAGCCAGCAGAGATAGATAACAAAGTTTTGGCAATTTTAAGATGGGAAGGAAAGATGGAAAACCCATAGCAGGAGGTGGGAAGAGGCACAAGACTATCATCAAGTTACCGCTCACAACTTTGTAGTGAAATCCAGCCAGGGTCGGTGCTACCACTAGGCAAACTAGGCAGCCGCCTAGGGCACTTGCTGCCTTATCTACATTAAATCAACCTCAGAACCTGTGTAATTCTTATGTGTCCTGGATTAAAGGGATGATGTGGCAACCTTAGCGCTTGGCCACTAGTGTTCCTACTCTCTTCTCTCTGCAGCAAGCAACTAAGTATCAGCATCAGCAGGCAGCAGCCGCTCCATTTGCACATAGTGTCAGAGGCGCAGCGGCAGCGGAGGACTTTGTCTGTGTCCCAACTCCCAAATGAATGGAAGCAAGCAAACATTCATTGATGGGCAATGGTAGGCTGCATTGTATGGATGCTTCATTAAAAAGGTGGGGTATACATGGGCAGAGCAAAGGGGGTGGAGTCGGGGTGGGACCGGGGGTGGCAAAATAAGGGTTTCGCCTAGGGTGTCAGAAATCCTTGCACCAGCCCTGAATCCAGCACAGCTATATGAAAACTGTCAAGTCACTAGTGTCAAAGAGAAAGCAGGCCTTAAGAATTCTTATTATTGCCTTAAGCAACCAGACCTTTTTTAATGTTTCTAGTGTAGAAGGCCAGAGTGAGAAATATAATCTGATGTGATGCTATAAACCATAAGATTGATTTTGCTTTAAAGCTTATCTATGGTCAAATGTAGAATAAAATTAATTTCCACGTTGTATTTTTATTATTTCTAGCACACTCCTATTAATCTGAACAATACTAAGTTTGTGCAATTCCAAACACATTCACTTGACTTCTGTGACACATATTCGCTATGCCTGTGACTGCCACTGTTTCAGCAGGTGGAGTCACTACAGGAATCACAGCTTGCCAGCAGCAAGGTACCATGGGATATGTAGTCTTTAGAAATTGAAAATAAAAAACAGAGGAGCAGCAAAGCATGCAAGGAATCTAGGACGTTGGGGAAAGAGATGACCAGCAGACAGCCAGCAATCACAACATGAAAGGTGATTTTTATTTTACAAAGGTTTTACTGACAGAATGTAAAGACTTACAGAGCCAACTGACTATAACTGTTATCTGGGGTACACAACATGACTCAGAGAATAGCTCTGGGATACAGTAAGATATATGACAGTTACAATAAGGAGAATATGGAATAAGTAAACCAATCCAGAGTATATGTGTGAAATTCAGGTGTTTATAAAAAGTAGAACATAGTTGTTGGCGGTAACAAAAACGAAATAGAAAGAATGAAGGAGGCCGGACCTCAGAGGCCACAGGGAATGCCTCTGATCTAAGGTGCGCTCCCGGTCATTCAACCAGAGGAATGTCAGTCAACTGAGATATACAGGAATATATAGGAGTAAGAATAACCCCTGATATATGTAGGAGGGTATTAAAGGAACAGGGAGAAAAAGAGAAGAAATTAAGGAAGGTTAAAGAGGAAGCCGCATAGGCGTGCGCAGGGGGTGTCCTGGGTGTGCCAGGGCACACCCTAATCACCCTGTGTGGAGCAGATTTCCCCTGCTGATAGTCTACCAAAGCCCCTAAACAGGGCTCCGAAAAAATTGTAAATAAATAAAATAAAAACCTAATAACACCATCCACTGCCCTACTGAAACCAACCTCTGCCCTGCTGACAAGTCTCCTGCTCTACTAACACTGTCCATGTTTTATTACATTTGAGGTGCACATCCTACTGCAATAGGCTGCGCACACCTATGGGAAGAAGAAAAGGTAAAATTGGTCCCAGAGGACAACACACCTGATAAAGTCATAATGTCAGTAACGTATGGTCACAGCGAGAAGGATAAGCATAAGATGTCTAGGGCTCCCAAACATGCAAAAAATGGTCATGGGAATCAGACGGTACATATGTACAATGTTTAACTGCTTCGAAGCTGAGAGCAGGAGTTTTCCAGACCCTCGATATAGTGAGCTTTGTTGCAAGAAAAAAGTGTGTTGCCCATTTGGGTTCAGCCCATAGCAATGATTCGATAGGTTTAAAAAGGAAGGCTTCACAGGGGCTCCTCTTAACATCTGAGTGCAGCAATGTTTGCAATAGTTTCTAAACACAGATCTATAGTCTAGTTGCCATGGGGCAGTACCATCAGATATGAGCCATTGTCCCCGGCTGGGTGCATCTGCGGAAACAAGTCGACGGATATTGGGGAATTATGCAAGTCAGCCGTTCTGGAGTATACTACCAGAGGTATATGACCGTATATGCATTTTCTAAAGTAGTGACATTTCTATAACACTTTGAAGCAGCTTGAAGCATAATCTGCCAGTCTTTCAATTCCACTGCCAATTCATGCTCCCAATGTTGCTGGAAGGAGCAAAATGGTCAGATTCCTAGAGGAGACAATTGATGTATATATCAAAGAGATTATGCCCATGGAATGTGGGTGAGCCTTGCATATGTTTTAGAAAGCCAAAAGTAGGTAAGGTGTTGGGTGAGGCCTAAGGGGTTTTTGGATGTAATGATGGAGCTGTGAATAGCGAAAGTGTTCTTGTAGTGGTATTTCATGCAAAAAGTGGAGCGCATCGAACAACATTATCCTAGTTGGGGTTAGTAAGGAGTGTATTTTCGAAAACCCATTCTCCAACCACCAATTGAACTGGCCTGGGGTTTCCATACCGGGGGGAATAGTGGGCAGTGTAAAAGACGTAAAATGGGTAGATGAGGTGTGATCAAGCATGCCGAGAATACTAGAGTCCCAAATGTGGAGAGTATGGCATAAAGAGGGACTTATGCCTGTTGGATGGGAAGTGGGAGGAAGCCATGGGAATTGGATGTGAGTCTACCATACCAATAGTGCCCCATAAGGTTAAGTCTCGTGTAAGTGTGATATAGGAGCTAAATTGGCTGCGATATAATAAGCTTGAAGATTAGGAACTGAGAGGCCTCCACTGATCCTAGAAATCCTTTAGGCAGTTCCGATCCTGAGATCTATTTTGTCAAGCACAGGAGTAAGCTGTATTCACTAAGCTATAATATACATTATTTGCTGTAAGAGTTGTTACTTCCAGCAATGAGTGACAATGAAAGCTGAAAATAATGATCACATGGCTGAAAGTAATAATGGCTATGTCAAATAATACATGCTTTATTGCTGAGTGAAAAGCGCCTATAGATTTAACTGCATCCTCATCAACCACCAGCATCAAATTTCCTGTTATTTATCAGCACCATGGAACATAATGCTCCTTTCTGTAGGTATGGATGAGCAGCAGTGACAAGGAGGACCCTCTTGCCTCCCTAGCACCCATGTAACCTCTAGTGCATCCCATTGATGGAACCACCTTGTCTGTCAAGCTCCTGCACATGTAGCATGTCCTATGTTTCCCTGTATGGGGCTTTTGGTGGACCTTCTTGACTTGTCACAATGTACAAAAATAAAAAAGTTCTTCACCTTTAATCAAGAAAGAGCATATCTGCCTAGACCACATATTTGAAACACAAGGCCTGTGGGCCGCATCCGGCCCACCAGGCTTTGTTATGTGACCCTTGCACCCAGTTTTGCAGCCGGAAATGTAGCAGAACTCCATTCCTCTACCTCACCCTCTGTTCCCAGCTGTCACTTGTAACAGAAGCCTTCTGTATTTACAAGGGACAGCTTTCCTCTCAGCGGCTGCTCACAGCAGGGACAGATCTCCAAAATCTGAGAGAGACAAAGATCTCCCTGCAAGGCGAGGCAGAGCCACCAAAAAAGGGAGGTACTAGAGCCTGGCCAGGTAGGAGAGAGAGATGCGGAGAAGGTGTGGTATTGTACACTGTGCATAGCGCACCCCTAAACCTTGCACTCTGTACACAGCACACCCCTGAACTGTGCACTCTGTACATAGCGTACTCCTGAACCCTGCATTCTGTACGTAGTGCACCCCTAAACCCTGTACTCTGTACATAACTCACACCCCTGAACTCTGCACTCTGTGCACAATGCACTCCTGAACTCTGCACTCTGTACGTAGCATAATCCTAAACTCTGCACTTTGTACATAACGCACTCCTGAACTCTGCTTTCTGTACACAGCATAATCCTGAACTCTGCTCTTTGTACGTAACTCACTCATGAACTCTGCACTCTGTATGTAACGCACTCCTGAACTCTGCACTCTGTACACAGCATAATCCTGAACTCTGCACTGCATGTAAAGACAGCAATAAACTAATAATGACATTAAAAGTCCATAAGATCCATAGAAAATATAAGATGGTAGGGTGAATTAACTGGATTTACAATACACCAGTATCCGACACCAGCAGCCCCTCTGTATGTTTTGGGAATACCTCATGGACATGCCACAAGAAAGAAAGGTCGCCAGATCAGCAGGAGTTAAAAGTCGATCTCCTGCGAGGGGTCCCGGCTCTGTGACTTGCGGCTTTGCCAGGCCATCCAGACTGTTGTCTGCTTGCTCTGTTCTCTACACCCACCCTGTACAACGAATCTTGGCATTTTCCATGTAAGTGACTCTGCAATAAATTCAAGTTTCTTTTAACCCCTGCTGATCTGGAACCCTTTCTTTCTTGTTACTTTGTACGTAATGCACTTCTGAACTCTGCACTCTGTATGTAACGCACTCCTGAACCCTGCACTCTATATGCAGCATAATCCTGAACTTTGCACTTTGTACATAATGCACTCCTGAACTCTGCACTCTGTACGTAACGTACTCCTGAACCCTGCACTCTGTACATAGCACACTCTTGAACTGTGCACACTCTATTTAGCACACCCCAGATACAACTGTCCCTTTGAAGGTAACCATACAGCTGATGGGGTCCACAATGAAATTGGGTTTCACACCCCTGGCCTAGACAAACATGATGTCATCAGTCAACTGCAAGCAGGAGGTAGCATTTCCTCAGTCTCCTCTTCCCGCTGCAACATTGTAACTTTGTAGCAAGGAACATGGTGAGAGGCTGATCTGTGAACTGATTTGCGAACACAGCCATAGACTACACAGGCACAAATCAATTCACAGATCTGCCCCTGCTGATCTGTGAACGGATTTGTCATCTCTGATCTGGCATCTCAGCCCAAGGAGAATTTTGGTTCCATAAAGTGCATAGAAAAAACTAATTTCATCTTCATCTTCACAAGGGACGGTTGAATGGTAAACAGGGTGGCTGCCTCAGAGGATTTCCCCAGGAAGAATATGGTGACTCTGAATGATGCCTAAACAAAGATGGTTCGTTCATTCTGGATAGAAAGCATATAAAGACATTGTCAGTGGTACTGTGATTTCCGTGAGAAGTAGTAACTACCTGCAAAATTAGCTCCTTCAGGGGAGAAAATTGATGTGAATGTTTTTTTCAGTTTGTTTTCTTAATACAGAAGACTCCAAAGACAATATACAAGGCTTCTAAGGTGTGGAAATTCCATCAAAGCAGTTCTGTAAATAGTCCTTCCACATTTTAAATAGACGCAGCCAGAACCGCCTGATAATCAGATGTGAGTTAGTGACGGCGCTGTACTATTCACACCTTGCAATGGTGAGATGTGCCGCTGGAGGAACTGAAAACAACCCTAAGGCCGCGTACACACGCGGGGACTGTCTGCCGAAACTAAGTTCGTCAAACAGTCCGCTCAAACTTTTGAATTAACGAACACGCCCACACACGGCACTTTTGAGCGGACAAATACGGCAAACTTTGTTCGTCGTACTAAGTCCGCGCAACTTTTGAAATGAACGGACTCGCCCACACACGAGGCAACAGTCCGCTCATTTCGAGCGCGTGTGCAGGTAGGCGGGGCCCGCGACGGAGACGTCGCGGGCTCCGCCGCCTGGAATGTACTTAAAGGGGAACCCCAACGCCGAAAAAAATCGGCGTGGGGGTCCCCCCAAAGTCCACAACAGACCCTTGTCCGAGCACGCTACCCGGCCGGCCAGGAAAGGGGGCGTGCTGATGAGGACAAGGGCATCTTCCCGACAACCCTGGCCGTTGGTTGTCGGGGTCTGCGGGCGGGGGGCTTATCGGAATCCGGGAGCCCCCTTTAATAAGGGGGCCCCCGGATACCGGCCCCCCACCCTATGTGAATGAGTATGGGGTACAATGTACCCCTACCCATTCACCTGTAAAATAAAAGTACCCAAAAAAAAACACAACACACGAGATAAAATATTTTATTGCACAGCTCCGGGGTCTTCCGTCTTCGGGGGTCTTCTCGCCGGACTCCTCCGCTATCTTCTTGTAGCTCTTTTGCTAGCGGAGGAGTCCGGCTTTCTTCCTCCCCGCCGCCGGCCTCTTCTCCCGACTTCGGGGGTCTTGTCCCCCTCTTCGGTTCTTCTGCCGGGCCACCGCGCCTTCTTATAGCTCTTTTAGAGGCGGGGGCCCGGTCTTCTGTCGCCGCTGTCGCCTTCCGGTCGCCTTCCGTTCTTCTTCTTGTTCTTCTTCTTCTTCTTCTCCAGGAGATGTTGACACGTCGCTCTCTCCGGCCGGAATGCCAGAGCCGCGCTGTGCGGCCACTTATATAGTGACAATGGGGCGGTGTCACATGGTATATGTCACATGGGTTGGTCACATGGGTTGATGTCACATGGGGACTATGACATCGTAAGGGGGCGGGGTCACCATGTGACCAACCCATGTGACATATACCATGTGACACCGCCCCATTGTCACTATATAAGTGGCCGCACAGCGCGGCTCTGGCATTCTGGCCGGAGAGAGCGACGTGTCAACATCTCCAGAAGAACCGAAGAGGGGGACAAGACCCCCGAAGTCGGGAGAAGAGGCCGGCGGCGGGGAGGAAGAAAGCCGGACTCCTCCGCTAGCAAAAGAGCTACAAGAAGATAGCGGAGGAGTCCGGCGAGAAGACCCCCGAAGAAGGAAGACCCCCGGAGCTGTGCAATAAAATATTTTATCTCGTGTGTTGTGTTTTTTTTTTGGGTACTTTTATTTTACAGGTGAATGGGTAGGGGTACATTGTACCCCATACTCATTCACATAGGGTGGGGGGCCGGTATCCAGGGGCCCCCTTATTAAAGGGGGCTCCCGGATTCCGATAAGCCCCCCGCCCGCAGACCCCGACAACCAACGGCCAGAGTTGTCGGGAAGAGGCCCTTGTCCTCATCAACATGGGGACAAGGTGCTTTGGGGTGGGGGGGCCGTGCGGCCCCCCCTTCCCCAAGGCACCCCCCATGTTGAGGGCACGCGGCCTGGTACGGCTCGGGAGGGGGGGAGCGCTCGCTCGCCCCCCTTTCCTGGCCGGCTGGGTAGCGTGCTCGGACAAGGGTCTGTTGTGGACTTTGGGGGGACTCCCACGCCGATTTTTTTCGGCGTTGGGGTTCCCCTTTAAGTCCATACCAGGCGGCGGGGCCCGCGACGTCTCCTTCGCGGGCCCCGCCTACCTGGAGACGCGCTCGAAATGAGCAGACTTTCCTCCGAGCGGGAACAGTTTGCTCATTTCGAAAGTGGCCTACACACGGGCGGACTGTCCGCTCAAACCAAGTTTCAGCGGACAGTTTTTCGGAATTTCCGCTGAAACTGTCCGCTGAAGCCCCACACACGAGCGGACTGTCCGCTGAAACACTGTTCAGCGGACAAAGTTGAGCGAACAGTCCGCCCGTGTGTACGCGGCCTAAGGTGTAGTAATGAGTTCCCTATATCCGGAAAAACATTGGTGGCCTCGGTGTGATATGGTGACTAAATAATCTTTACATTTCATTGCACATAATATTTCTATTGGTATTCATATTCACTGGATATGCCCTGCCAAGGTGTAATAATAAGGGCAGACATTATGAGCGCCTCCCTAGGGCATACTCACTTGTAGAGGGCTAAAAAATCCCCTATGAGCTAGATTGAAATAACCTGACCTGTACTAAATCCATAACCCTCTAGAGCAGGGGTCTCCAAACTTTCTACACAAAGGTCCAGTTTATTATCTTTCACATTTCAGAGGGGCCAGACTGTGGCCAGTAGATGTAGAAAATATGTTGGTAACAATGCTCCACTGTTGGTGTGAGTGGGAGGAATAATGCCCCATCATTGGTGTCATTGTGATAAATAGTGCCCCATCATTGGTGTTAGTGGGAAGAATAGTGTCCCAATCTTGGTGTCAGTGGGAGGAATAGTGCCCCATTGTTAGCGTCAGTGGGACGAATAGTGCCCCATCGTTGGTGTTAGTGAGAAAAATTGTTCCCCTGTGTTTTTGCCATTGAGAGGAATAAGTGGCCCATTGTTGGTGTTAGTGGGGCTAATAGTGCCCCATCATTGATGCCAGTGAAAGGAATAGCGCCCCATCATTGGTGTCAGTGAGAGGAATAGTGCCCCATCTTTGGTGTCAGTGGAAGAAATAGTGCCCCATTGTTGGTGTCAGTGAGAGGAATAGTGCTCCATCTTTGGTGTCAGTGGGAGGAATAGTGCCCCATCATTGGTGTCAGTGGAAGAAATAGTGCACAATCTTTGGTGTCAGTGGGAGGAATAGTGCCCCATTGTTGGTGTCAGTGAGAGGAATAGTGCCCCATCGTTGGTGTCAGTGTGAGAAATAGGGCTCCATCTTTGGTGTCAGTGGGAGGAATAGTGCCCCATCATTGGTGTCAGTGGAAGAAATAGTGCACAATCTTTGGTGTCAGTGGGAGGAATAGTGCCCCATCGTTGGTGTCAGTGAGAGGAATCGTGCCCCAAGGGCCAGGCAAAAACATGCAAAGGGCTGCATTTGGCCCCGGGACGCGGTTTGGAGACCAATGCTTTAGGGGTACCTGAACTCCCTTCATATTGGAAAGCTGTACCTCTGACTTATGTCAAGGGCATGTTGGACCTCTGCAGAAAGACCACTGCTTTCCTATAGAGATGCTTTTTTACTCAGGCTATGGCTGCTCCTTAAAGAGCACTGCACAAAGACATTGCACACTTTATGTTTTGATGCACCTGAAATGTATTTACTTTAAACTTAAAGTGTTACTAAACCCAGGACCCTGCATTCACTATATCTGGTCTCCCACGGTACACAGAACATGGAAATGTAATTATTTTAGTAAATATATACTGCTAAATACCTTTTCTCATAACCAGTATAAAGCAGTCTTATGACTTCTGTCACTGTCTGGTTAAAGCTTTAGAAGTAGATTCCATTTTCCTCTGACCGTCCTATGAGGCTGCAGGTCCCCTGATCCTCTGGCTGGCAAGTGTAGATTGGCCTGTATAAATAACATGCACCCTCCCAAGAAAAGAAAAAAAATGCTCTCTAGCAATACACACCAAACTGAGCATGTGCAGAGTGCCCCCAGGGCTCTGTTCTATCAGGAGATGGTTTGGGGACAGTGGAAAAAAAGGGAGGCTCAGAGAAGGCAGGATCAAACAGCCTTTTTACACAATGCACAGGATTAACCCTTTAGGTTGCACAGTGAGTATAACAAGCATGCTTTACTGCATATATACAGATATATGCAGTAAAGCATATATACAGACAGATTTTACTGTTTACTGGGTTTAGTCACATTTTAAAGGTGAGTTCCACTTTTGTTAAAAAATAATATAGCACATAAAATTGCCACACAAGCCATTTTGTAATTAAATTTTATAAAAAATTACCTTTCCATATTAATCTGAAGTTACTAAAATGTTCAAAAAAATCTATGTCAAAATTTGATGATTGTGAGCTCTAATAAGCAGGAATCTTGTATTTAATTGTATTGTAACTGCACTGTCTATTTCCATCTTGTAAAGCATGACAAACATTGTTGGTGTATATAAATGCCGTATAATAATAGTAATAATAATAATAAAAACAATTCAGTATGGCAGCTTGGAGGCATTCTGTACATAATTGGTGTACAGAATGCCCCCAAAAATGTCATCTCCTGCTTGTGTGATTGGCTCACAGATTTCCCTAGAAATCTGCACTATGATACAAGTACAATTTTAGGCATCCTCTGCAAAAAGGATATTTTTTGGAGGTGAGATACTCCCTGGGGGGTAATTACTTCTAAAGGGATGCAGACAATTGCAGCTTTTCTCATTAGAAATCTAAGAGTGCAACAGGTGGTTATAATAAACCAGACTTACTAATTCAAAAATCAATCTTGCCATGACATGGCAAAACAAACAGCTCACACTTTGTGTATCGGGACTCCTGATCCTTTTTGAATGACAAGCTTCATGCTATTTTTAAAGGCGCATTTTTTTCATATTTTTGTTATTCTGTTAAATTGAGAGATGTGTTAATTTACCACTAGAGGGAGCCCTGTTTTTGTCTTCCCCATGTAAAGCGGAGCTCCAGGCTTCTTTATAAAAAAAATAAAAATCAGCAGCTACAAATACTGTAGCTGCTGACTTTTAATATTAAAGCGGAGTTCCACCCAAAAATGGAACTTCTGCTTTAAGCACTCCTCGCTCCCTTACATGCCACATTTGGCATGTCATTTTTTTGGGGGGGAGTGGGGGCTTCATTAGGAGGGGGACTTCCTGTCCCACTTCCTCCTTCCGCCCAGGGACCGCCAAGGCGACTCCTCCTTTCGCCTTAGACGGCCCCTCCCTCTAGGCGATCTCCTTGGACACGTGACAGGTCCCAGGAGATCGCCTATCCACTCAGGGAGTGCAGCGTGACTCACGCATGCGCAGTGTGTGCCCAGAGGTGAAGCCGAAAGCTGTCACGGCCGGGTGCCCAGAGTGGCAATGGAGGTGCCAGCAGAGGTGAGGGGGAGAGGAGCAACACCCCATTTGGCCGCATCGCTGGACCGTGGAACAGGTAAATGTCCGTTCATTAAAAGTCAGCAACTATACTTTTTGTAGCTGCTGACTTTTAATAAGCCTGGAATTCCACTTTTAGCCCTTGTACACACGGTCGGACATTCTGACAACCAAATCCGTCGGAATTTGTCCGAAACTGTTGCATACACACGGTCGGACAAAGTTGTCGGAAAATCCGATCTTTCAGAACGTGATGACGTAATTTCGTTACGATGGGACTACGTTCAGGCTAGTAGCCAATAGCTTTGGTCTCGTAATTTGATCTGAGCATGCGTGGCACTTTGTCCGATCGGATTTCTCTACACATGATCGGAGTATGTCTGATCGGAGCAGTTTGTCGGAAAATATTTCCAGCAAGTTGGAAAATTTGGTCCGACGGATATTCCGACGGAAACAGTCCGATGCAAACCACACACAGTCGGAATATCCGACAAAACGGTCCGATAGGACACATTCCGACGGAATCTCCGACTGTGTGTACAAGGGCTAAGACCTTTACTTGACCAGGAATCCAGCGGTGTCTTCACCCAAGCCTATTATTCAATTGGCTCTCTGGTGCTGCCGCCGCCATCTCAGCTAAGGGAAACCGGTTCTGTACTGTGCATGCGCAGAGTGCATTGCGCTTTGTGAATGGCCCAGTGGCGAGGGAAGCAGGAGGAGGGGTGAAATTCCAGATGTGTTTGTCACCGCAAAGTCAGTCGGAAGTGGGAGCGAGTACCTGTCAAAACCAGGTACCCCCCTCAAAGGGTGCCAAATGTGGCAGTGGAGGGGGGGAGAAGGCAAACAAGCAGAACTCAACTTTAAAGACAGGTTCCCCCCAGACCTTCCTCATTAGCGCATTGCTCTTAAAGTCTGGAGGTAGAGGAATAAGCTGTAATTGTCATCTCTTCATTGCTCAGTCTTGCTGTTCCACTTTGATATCATCAAATATAACGAAGGACCAACAGGCCTGCATTGTACATAAGGACAACTAGGACCTACCCACAACCTGGAGCGTCAGAGAGATCAAGCTGCTGGGGTAATGAGGAGTAAGGTAAGTATTAGAGCTTATTTCTCTACCCTAGGCTTAAAACTAAATTCCAGGATATGCAAATACTGCCTAAATATAAGTGCAGTGTATTCTTCCATTTTATCTTATATACAGAACAGTAATCCAGTGCGAAACTCTGCCTCTGTGCAGGAGCTTCCTGTAATTAGGACCAGTCACTGATGCTCTCTCCTTGTGCAGGGTGACAGGTCTTGTATCAGCCTCCTTCTGCAGACAGTCTGTAGTGGGTGGAGCCTGCTAGGCCCCTCCCACAGCCCTGCTCTCTACATAGGCTATGTACAGCACAGTGATGATGTCACTGCTACAAAGTAATGATTGGATTTACAAAGACATTTTTTGCATGCATATTGGATTTATAACCTTTGTGTACCACAAACACGCAAAGTGATTGTAAAGGATTGTAAAGGAAAAAAAAAAAAAAACATGTTAACATATAGGTTGGGGAACAAGACTTTTAACTAGATGCTGACCGCCGGCCGTCAAATGACGGCCAGGCGGCGTACCTATTGTGGCGGGAGGCCGTCATATGACGGCCTCCCGTTTAAACAGGGAATGCGCGTGATCGTGCGCGCGCATCCCTGTTTCTTCGGTGGCGGCGTGTCACGGAGACACCGCTCGTCACCGAAGGGGGTGAACAGCCATTGGTTATGGCTGTTTACCACGTGATCGGCCGTGATGAAGTCACGGCCGATCACAGATGGTTACACCCCGACTGTCCCCGGGAACACTGCTCGTCACCGATGCTGGTAAACAGCCATTGGCCGGATGTTTACCCACGTGATCGGCTGTGATCCTTTCACAGCCGATCACTAAATTGTAAACAAACCGCGGTAACGAGATGTTACCGGGTTGTTCTCCTCCTCACACACCGATCGTGTGTGAGGAGGAGATTGCGGTAACATCTCGTTGCCGCCTAGTGTACACCAATCACACTGATTGCCTGCCTGCCCCCCCCCCCAATAAAGAGGACCTGTCACCACCCCTCATAGTACCTGTCAATCACAGTCCATCAGAGTACCTGTCACAGTCCATCAGAGTATTTGAGTACCTGTCCCAGCCCATCAGAGTACCCGAGTACCTGTCCCAGCCCATCAGAGTACCCGAGTACCTGTCCCGGCCCATCAGAGTACCCGAGTACCTGTCACGGCACATCAGAGTACCCGAGTACCTGTCACGGCACATCAGAGTACCCGAGTACCTGTCACGGCACATCAGAGTACCCGAGTACCTGTCACGGCACATCAGAGTACCCGAGTACCTGTCACGGCCCATCAGGGTACCCGAGTACCTGTCACGGCCCATCAGGGTACCCGAGTACCTGTCACGGCCCATCAGGGTACCCGAGTACCTGTCACGGCCCATCAGGGTACCCGAGTACCTGTCACGGCCCATCAGGGTACCCGAGTACCTGTCACGGCCCATCAGGGTACCCGAGTACCTGTCACGGTCTATTAGAGTACCGAGTACCTGTCACAGTCCATTAGAGTACCGAGTACCTGTCACAGTCCATCAGGGTACCCGAGTATCTGTCACAGCCCATCTGAGTACCCGAGTACCTGTCACAGTCCATCAGGGTACCCGAGTACCTGTCACAGTCCATTAGAGTACGGAGTACCTGTCACAGTCCATTAGAGTACCGAGTACCTGTCACAGTCCATCAGGGTACCCGAGTACCTGTCACAGCCCATCTGAGTACCCGAGTACCTGTTCCAGTCCATCTGAGTACCCGAGTACCTGTCACAGTCCATCTGTGTACCAGAGTACCTGTCACAGTCCATCTGAGTACCCGAGTACCTGTCACAGTTCATCTGAATACCCGAGTACCTGTCACAGTTCATCTGAGTACCCGAGTACCTGTCACAGTCCATATGAGTACCTGTCACCGCCCTTCAGAGTACCCAAATACCAGTCACTAAACCATCAGAGTACCTGTCAGCAGGCCATCAGAGTACCCGAGTACCTGTCAGCAGGCCATCAGAGTACCCGAGTACCTGTCACCAGGCCATCAGAGTACCCGAGTACCTATCTCCAGCCCATCAGAGTACCCGAGTACCTATTTGCAGCCCATGTCTCATAGAATATACGTTGGGGTGTTTGCTTTCCAAAATGGGGTCATTTTGTGGGTAATTTCACTGTCCTGGTGGTCCAGGACCTTCAAAAGTGTGATGGGTAGGAATGAAATGAGATGTGTCATTTATGCTCCTAGAACGCCTGAACGTACTACTTCAATGTTCGGCCTCTCTATGTGGCCAGGCTGTGTAAAAGTCCTACACATGTGGTATCGCCATACTCAGGAGGAGTAGCAGAATGTATTTTGGGGTGTCATTTTTGCTATATACATGCTATGTGTTAGAAATATCTTATAAATTGACAATTTTGTGTAAAAAAAAAATGCGTTTTAATTTTTTTCCACATATTCCAAAAACTTCTGGAAAAAAATTAACCATTCAAAAGACTCATTATGCCTCACAGATTATATGTTGGGGTGTTTGCTTTCCAAAATGGGGTCATTTTATGGGAAATTCCGGTACTCCAGGGCCTTCAAAAGTGTAATAGGTGGTTGAGAAATGAGATGCGGCATTTTTGCTCGTAGAATGTCTGAAGGTACTACATCAATGTTAGTGCTCTGTATGTGGCCAGGCTATGTAAAAGTCTCACACATGTGGTATCGCCATACTCGGGAAGAGTAGCAGAATGTATTTTGGGGTGCAATTTGTTGTATGCATATGCTGTGTGTGAGAAATAACCTGATAATATGACAATTTTGTAAAAAAAAAAATAATAATAAAAAAAATCTTCATTTTGCAAAGAATTGTGGGAAAAAATTACAACTTAAAAAAACTCACCATGCTACTTACTTAATACCTTGGAATGTCTACTTTGTAAAAAGGGGTAATTTGGGGGGTATTTGTACTTTCCTGACTTGTTAGTGTCTCAAGAAATGAGGTACACCTGATGTACTGAAGGCCTGATCAGAAGTGATCAATTTTCGGTGATTGGCACCATAGTTTGTAGACTCTATAACTTTCACAAAGACCAAATAATATACACTAATGTGTGTTATTTTTACCAAAGATATGTAGCAGTATAAATTTTGGCCAAAATTTATGAAGAAAAATTACTAATTAGCAAAAATTTATGACAGAAACAAAGAAAAAGGCATTTTTTTCACAAAATTTACGTTTTCTTTTATTTATAGCACAAAAAATAAAAAACCCACTAGTGATTAAATACCACTAAAAGAAAGCTCTATTTGTGTGTAAAAAAGGATGCAAGTTTCATATGGATACAGTGTTGGATGACTGAGTAATTGTCAGAGCGCTGAAAGCTGAAAATTGGTCTGGTCAGGAAGGGGGTGTAACTGCACTGTATTGAGGTGGTTAAAGTGGTTCTAAAGCCTTAAAGTGATTGTAAAGGCTTTTTTTATTTTTTTTAAAATAACATTTTATACTTACATCCTCTGTGCAGTTGGTTTTGCACAGAGCAGCCTGGATCCTCCTCTTCTCGGGTTCCTCTTTGTTGCTCCTAGTCCCTCCCTCCTAATCCCTCCTAATCCCTCCTAATGAGTGCCCCCTCAGCCAGCAGATCTCTATGGGGGCACCCGAGCTGAGTCAGGGCCTCGTGTATCCATTCAGACACGGAGCCCTGACCTGGCCCTGCCCCCTCTCTCCCCTGATTGACTATGACTGGGTTTGATTGACAGCTGTGGGAGCCAATGGCCAAAGCCACTGCTATGTCTCAGCCAATCAGGAGAAGTGTCCTGGACGGCTTAGACAATCATGGACATTGCTGGAGGGAGATGGGGCTTAGGTAAGTAATTAGAGGGGGCTGGGGAGGCTGCTATACACAGAAGGTTTTTTTTTATCTTAATGCATAGACTAAATTAATATAAAAAACCTTCTGCCTTAACAACTCCTTTAATCTATAAGCTGAGGTTTGTAAGCATGGACCATAGGGTTTGTTCTTGGATAGAAAACTGGCTACAGGGGCCTTTCCAAAGGGTGGTGTTGAATAGCGTGTACTCAGACTGGTCTGGAGTGGTAAGTGGGGTAACCCAAGGCTTTGTCCTGGGACCAATTTTTTATTTATTTATAAATGATATAGAGGATGGGATAAATATCTCAATTTCAGTGTTTGCTGATGACACAAAAATATGCAGGGCAATAACAACACAGAAGGGTATAGAAACCTTACAAGAGGACCCGAATAAATGAATGGGGTGGGCAACTACAAGGCAAATGAGGTTTACCATTGAAAAATGTAAAGTAATGCACTTGGGGGTTAAAAATATAAATGCAGGTTACTTACCAGGGGGAGAAGGTCTGGGGGATTCCAGGATGGAGAAAGATCTGGGGGTCCTAGTAGAAGACAGACTGAGCCAGTGTTGCAAACCTACCAGATTGAAAGTTACTGACACAACACCAACATTTTTTATATTATTGATAGGGATGGAGGCAGGCACACCTTTGATGCTCGCTTCATTTAAAGTCCAAAAAATGTATTTTCTTTATTTGATACCCAACATTTACTGGCACAGCCTAGTTTTTACTGCCATTTCTAAAAGTTACAAAATTACAGTTGTGCAAATTGTGCAAATGCAAATTTCAGTATTTAGGCTACAAATAAGTACAATATTCAATTAGCAATGTGATTTAAGGTAGATACTAAAGTAAAAAACATATTTCTTATTTTATTTTCAATATAGTAAGTAAGTGGCTCAGGGATAGGACTGTGCACATCCCATCCTCTGTCACAGTGACAGTCTCTCTCCATGCCAGGTGGTCCTCTCAGTCCCTACCAGTCCAAACAGCACTGACAGTCCCTCTCCTGGCTTTCCTTGCTCCCTTCCCACAGACCTGCTCTGGCTGCTCTGCCCGCCTCCCTTGCACCATGACATCACACGACATGTTCAGGCACCGTCTCCGCCAGACCTGCCCCCCTCCGGTACCACCCAATCACACTGTAACAGGCACTTGGATGGTCCTGGTTGGCTCTGGATCCGAGCTGCGCATGCCCAGTTCCAAGCCAAGCGTTACAGCTATATTTTTTACTGGCAACCTTTTCCTCTTACTGGCATTTACCGGCAGGAGAAAAGTGCCAATTTTTTACAGGCTGTCAGTAAAAATACTGATGGTTGGCAACACTGGACTGAGCAATAGCATGCAGTGTCAAGCTGCTGCAAGCAAAGCCAGAAGATGTTTAGCATGCATTAAAAGGGAATTTACTCCAGAATTAAAATGATAATCCTGCCACTTTATAAAACTCTGGTTCGGCCGCATCTGCAGTATTACATTCAGTTCTGGTCACCAGTCTTCAGGAGGGATGTGCTGGAGCTGGAGAGAGTTCAGAGAAGGGAAACTAAATGAATAAGGCTGCTGGAAGACGTCAATTACGAGGAATGACTACAAGAGCTAAATATATTCTCCCTGGAGAAGAGACGCTTGAGAGGAGATATGATAGCGATATACAAATATCTCAATGGTGATCTCACTGTAAATAGGAAACTATTCAGTCTCAGGGAGTGTAGGAAGACACAGGGCCACACAATGAACCTGGAGGAGAAGCCGTTTAACCTTAAGCTCCGTAGGGGGTTTTTCACTGTCAGGGTCGTAAGGATGTGGAACTCCCTTACACAATCGGTGGTGTCAGCAGGGAGTATTAATTCAAAAGACTCTTGGACGTGCATGTTAGCGAACACAATATAAAGGATATGGGAAATGATTATCTACGCGAAAACACACAGGGTGAACAGGATGGACTATTGCCTTTATTCAGCCTTATCAAATATATTTTAATGAAAGTGTTTGTGCCCTGAGTTCAGCTTTAGCAATCACTGCAGGGGTATTTTTTTTTTAATCCTGCCCTGGGCACAGTTTTTGGTTCAGAGTAAAATGCAGCCAAATGCAGAATATGTACAAGCTGCTGTGAATTTTCTATTTTTAAATCAGTTCTGAGATTGTCAGAGCAACCAGCAGGAGGTCAAACTAGGGCACGTATTCTCTCAAACACATTAGACCTTTCGTCAGGTTCCAGAGTTGCTGGATTTTGGGGCCTGCTATTGACAGGTATGCAGTGGTGCTCAGCAGGCAAATGATCACAAGCTCAATAGGAGGATAATCAAAGAGCCCTCTCAATAGGGGGCGCTGTGGAGCAGGTGGCGGAAGGATTAGATACCTATGAAAAATTAAGCATGCCCCCGTACATGTCAGCCTGGCTGATGAAAGAAGTGAGCAACTTCCCACTGACAGGCAAATGACAAAACACATTGCATCTGTCACCGTCTCCCATCAGTGGGATGAGCTGCAGGTGCCGTCTCCTCGCCTCATCTAAGGAACGTCTGTGATTTATTGTCAGCGTTTTATAGCTGTTATAATACCCTTCACTCCCCCCCAGATCTGCCTCCCCACACCTCATCTCCATCTCTTGTATCAAAAGAGTTCAGCACGAGCAAATTCTATAACGTAAATCGAAGATTCGGGGTAATGGGAAGAGAATAAAAAAAGACAATGATACTGCACTCCAGCATGTGCCAGATCAGGAACAGAAGCATAACCCATGACCACAGCACAGGAAAATATTCTTTAATGATGGAGCGCTGCAGAGAAATGTTCAGGTGGTGAAAGAGCGATCCATAAAGGAAAGCTGTATTGGGGAAAGATGATGACATACCTGCCTGCTAAAAATGCTGCTTTCCTGGTTGCCTCTGGCTTCAAAACCTTTCCAGGCAAATAGAAAGGAATGCAGACATTCTACTGCAGTGGTTTCCCAACCTTTTTGGGCCCGGTAAATTCTTCCAAAAACCTTCTATGCCCCAACAGTAAAGAATGAAGATTTGAAAGGAATTGTTGGGATTTTAAAGGTGCTTTACATCAGTTTCATAAAAAAAATTATCATTTATGCAAACATTGATAAAAACATATTTGTATGCCAATACAAAAGCACAATGACATTTAGGGTTCATTTCACATAGGTCCTGCTTTACAGTATTCTGATGGCATAATCCCGACATGTTTCATGTGCATGGCTTCTTCAGGGGATATTTTGTCCACATACAGTTCTATCAAGCAAACTTACAATATAAGTTCATGTGCCAAAACAACACAACAAAAAAGAAAAACAAGAAGGCAAAAAAAGCATTGTATTTGATGGTGTTTCATTCACATGCTTTCCCCACACTAGTTCAAACAGAGTTTCAGTAAAGAATGAAGTTTATGCCTTCACAAAAAAAAGGATTTGGGGAATGCAAAACAGATATTGAAATGCCAGAAGGCTCTGGATGGGGCTAGGTGTCACTGTGTGGGTGATGGTGGTTGTGGATTGAGGTAGAAGACTGCAGCAGACTTAAGCCCCATACACACTATCAGATTTTCTGCCGATTTTTGTCTTCAGATTTACCAAAACCATGTAGTGCAAGGGCCTGCCTGAATTTACACATTTAAACTCCTAAGGTTTGACCTCATATTACATGGTTTTGGTAAATCTGAAGACAAAAATCAGCAGAAAATCTGATAGTGTGTATGGGGCTTTAGTGGCCCTGTAGAGCAGGCATGTCCAACTTTTTGACCTTCCTGGGCTACATTGAAGGAAGACAAATTGTTTTGGGCCACCCATAAGGTACACTAACAATAAGGATAGCTGATGAGCAGTTCCTCTTGCAACTATCAGCGGGTAGGTGCCTGCAGCTGTGATCACCGCAGGTAATCGCTGGCTGTGTAGAGAGCTATGAATAGGTGCGGCTGCCAGCGAACTGTCATTATACTGAATTTGCACCGTGAATGTAGCCTACATATGTGCTGTGTGGGGAGGTGGGGGGATTGTGGGCTTTGGGGGGTGAAATTGACATCCTAGGGGATGCAGCCCATCCAGGCACCCCCCTACATTTGGCCATGCAGCATTTACTTACCTAGCGCCTCTGCATTCCCTGCTGCCGTTGCAATTACAAACATGGCAACCCCAGCATCTCTCCAGGTAGACATTTGCCTGGCTTCCCAATGTAGGCTATCATAGCTGCTATGTTTGCATGGCACCTCCAGTGTCCCTACAGAGATGCATAGGCCGGGCTTGTCTGTGTTGCCGCTGTGGCTGCTGTGCTTGCACAGCATCCTCTGCATCCCTCCAGACGGGAAGGGCTGCATGCTAAACTTTCTGTGACCACATGCAGCCTGCAGGCTGTGAGTTAGACACCCCTGCTGTAGAGGATGATTTCTGGTTGAGGCTTAGTAGCTTTGTGGAGGGCTGGAGGCTCTACAGCAGGCTGGGGGTCACTGTGGGAGGCTGAACAGCAATGTGGCAGGTTGGGAGGCACTGTGGAAGCTGAGGGCTATCGGGGGGCCTGGGGAAATTATGGGCCACAGTAGGAAGCTGGGGAGAACTATGGGAACTGGGAGGCTCTGGTGGAGGTTAAAAACATTAAAACATTTTCCTCCTGCAAGACAATGTTATGTGCTAGTACGCATCACATTGGCTCTGAAGGGCTATGACGGAACTGCACAGGTATGGAATGCGTAGACATCACTAGCGGACAGGCTTTCAGCAGTTGCAACAGGGAAAGGGGCTTGGTTCCAGTAAATGCCCCAAGTTCCATAAAACCTAATGTGACAGGGATGCTGCACGGGCCCCCTGGAGCATGGGCAGGGTCACCGTTGCAACCCCTGAAGCTATGCCCATTGCACGCAGGGTGATTAGGCTGTGCCCAGGCATACCTCTTGTGCACGCCTAAGGTCTGGAAACTCATTACATGAGACTGCTTCACTGTGTGTGTGGTATGGACTTTATCTAGTCTCCCACTGTCTCCTGGAGCATATTCCTGGTCACCAGCAATTCCTGTATCTTCACAGTGTGGCCATTTTGGTGATATCGGGGGCTGCATATGAGGATCCTTCTATCCCAAAAGTTGACCACTACAGCGCTATACTGTATATTTTCACATAGCAACAAGCAACATTACTTCCATGCCATATGTCACAGTTAAACACTAGAGATCTTTTTCTTTAAGGTAAAGCCCTAAAAGTTCTTTCAGGAATATCCTGCTGGTGACCAGATGGAACGTACCCTGCAGATAAATCAGGAGCCATGAGTACCAAGACACCCCTACATACATGTGTCAGAGGCCTCCAACACAGCCTCCTCTCCTTCAATAGCCCAGGAGGCAAGGACAAAACACCTTTCTAGAAGGTCAACCAAAATAATTAGATCCTCCTCCAGCATGCACTACTGGCAATAAACTTCCTAGTGGTTGGCCAGGCAGACGTAAAAATTCATAACTTCTATTTTTTTACTATGGCCAGGGAAACTCCCCAGCAGGGTTGAGCTTGGTTTTTGGCCTGGGTTTGGTCCAAACGTATGATTTGGCCAAACCCAGAAGGAAGCTGTCAGTGCTGGGCCAATGAGCTGTGGGCAGAGGTTTCCCCACCTTGCAGCTTCACATTCATAAAGAGGCGAGGATGCTTGCAACATCATTGACCTAATCTGTCCACATGATCATAGTAGGTCTTTGTCATTTGCCTAATAAGGCCAAGGGGCAGGGAAGCTTGTGATATCATTGACCTAATAAGGCCACATGGTCATATTAGGTCTTTGTCATTGACCTAATATATCCAAGAGGCAGGGATGCTTGTGACCTCATGGATGCTTGCAAAATCATTAACCTAATATGGTCACATGACCATATTAGGTCAAATATATAACTGACCTAATATGATTTTATTAGATCAACGATGTCACAAGCATGTCCACCCCTATTTCGTTCATGAAGCTGCGTAGCGGGGGATTCCCCCGCCTGCAGCTGATTAGCCCGGAACTGACAGCTTCCTTCAGGGTTTGGATAGAACTCAAGCGCATCCCTACTCCCCAACAGTAGGGATAAGCAACCAATCTAGGTTTAGGAAAAAAAAACTGAAAAAAGCATAACTATAACAATTCAGAGCTCAGGCTGAATACAGCCCAACAACAACACCAAATTGAATCTAGAAACTTTCCTATATCTGTGTTCCCCTTATAATGGAGACATTTTTTTTTTTCACTCATGACTGGTTAGTTTTATAAAATCCCAACTTTCACAAATATAAACCAACAGAAAAAGTAAACTTTTCTCTCCACTCCATCCAAAAACAATCTGGCTAAAGTTCATTTTTTTATTTATAACTGAGAACAGACTGCACAGTAAATATAGGTAGAAAGGTAATAAGCGAGGTCACTGGTGAAAAATGTAAAAAAGGGATGAATTTTGTCATTAGGCCACCTAATGTGTGTCACTCACACACGGGGAAAAAAGAATGCGTGCACAAAGTAAGCTTGACAAGAAGCATCATGGGTGTTCTGTGATGGCTTCCCGAGCCAGTAAATTGGTCATGCAACGTGGTGATTATCCCAATTTAGAGCACTGTTGGTGGTAAAGAAAGCCACGGCGGAGCGCAGAGCGGGCCGGAGGAAAGCGGAAGATGGAATCTGCTAGTTAAGGAAGAACAAAGTCTTAGTGAAGCTGACAGTGCAGATTAGACCTCTCCTGGAACAGAAGATTGCAGGTTGATAAAGCAAACATTAGCGCAAAAAAAAGGGCTTCACATTGCTGGGAGGAGATTCAAAGGCTCCAACTTACTCCCTTGTTCATTGAGCTGTGGCCTACACCGTCAGTTCCCTATAATTGAGGGTCTCGGAGAGCGGCAGAGATCGCATGGCTCCAGCTTGGCATCATTAGTCCGAATCCGTCACATTAGGGATAGCATTTAGCATTAGGATGAAATTTAGCTCAATATAGCAATGGAACAAAATCATATTGGTTTCTGTAAATTACTTTGCTGAGTTAGTGCCAATGTTAGACCTACAATTAAAAGAAGGGGAAGCGCTACAGAAAGGATAAACTCCAGAAAAAATCCTAAGAGCGGAAGGGACACTGGGGACTATTACGGTATCAGGAAATAGTAGGCAAGAAATCATAAAATTTATTACATTTTATTAGAAAATAAAGAAAAAGGAAAAAAGACATGTACATACAAACAATAGCCATAGAGACATATTGATAATGGTCAGTCTATATAAAACCAATGGTGTTGTACAGTAATAACTAGAAACCCCACACAAGGGGGTTTTTACATTAGTGTGGAGTAGTCGTATAGCTCGACCGATTTTGCGGCAAAAAGCTACTTCCTCAGGAGACGTCACCTACAGTATCTAACACGCAAAGAAAAAATAGTAAATTGATATTTTCCAAAACAAAAGAAAACATTTTAATAGTTCATCATAGGTTAGAAAAACTAGGTACATTAAGACCAGAGTTAATAAGCATAAGAAATCCGTGACTCACTCAAAGATTTATTCTGACCCTAAAACACGGAGACGGCGAATTTTGAGACACCCTTACATAGGGTGCCCCCCCTGGGAGCGGATATGGGGGGGGGGGGTAAACCGTGGAGGAGCACACCTTACACTACAAATAAAAAAATTATAAATAGTTTACATTAGAATGGTCTAAGACTGGATCTAGCATCCATGGGTCATACACACAGAGAGTGATTTGTGATAGATATATATTATATCTATCACAAATCACTCTCTGTGTGTATGACCCATGGACCACCTGGTGCACTATCTGATATGGGGAATTCTTTACTCATCTTTAAGCTATAGTTGTTTACTAGCTTTACAGTATGTGTTTTATGCAATCTCGTCCATGGGCCACTATATGATGCTAGATCCAGTCTTAGGCCATTCTAATGTAAACTATTTATAATTTTTTTATTTGTAGTGTAAGGTACTGTTAATACCTAATGACTTGAAACAAGTATACAATCAGTATAGCCAGACCCCTGGTCTTATACTTGTCTGAGGTTAATTGCCCACCAGACAGCCAAGAAACTAACAACTAGAAAGAAAGTTGACAATGGGAGCGTAAGTATTTGTCGAATAAAAGCCCCAACTGTCAGTTCGACAGCCAAGTAGTGCTTTTTAAATCGAGAGCGCTGGCAGAGGCTCCTTTGTGAATGAAGCCTGCAGTCACTTTTAGGCCGCTTTCACTGGCGTACCCGATCGTACCACCCATTGTTTTTTATGGCGTGGCGGATGTCAGCAGACATGTGTTCACTGAAACTTGTCGGTAGCCGATCTGGATCGGCCCGCTAAAAACAAACAGATGGGGGTACGTTCACTGTGTGTCCGGGGATCAGATGACAGTCTAACTGAAACAGACAGGTGGTCCATTTCCATTGGACAGCACCATAAATAACAGCAAGCTGTGTCCGCTCTGCATAGCGGAGCAGACACGGACCTGGCATCTGCCTGCTCAGCAGGGATCAGTGGACAGATCCCCCACTGAGCAGACGGATCTGCTCGACGGAGTCCGCCCCATCTGAAAGGAGCCTATTTGGCAGGGGTCTCAAACTGGTGGCCCTCCAGCTGTTGTGGAACTACAAGTCCCATCATGCTTCTGCCTGTGGCAGTCATGCTTGTAACTATCAGCTTGCAATACCCAATAGGACTTGTAGTTCTGCAACAGCGTGAGGGCCACCAGTTTGAAACTCCCGTGGGCTTCATTCATAATTAAATTGTTACAAATTTTCAGACCAAGAAATACGTCCTTTGATTTGCATGTAATATGGGTTTCAGTAAACACATGTAACACCTTGTTAAATCCTCCCTCCCCTTCTCCACTTAACCTTTTATGTAGATATTTGATTTTTTTTATTATTGCTCCTATGTTTTTTATTTGTGTTTTTGTGTGGTTTGGTTTTTCGTTTTTGTTATATTAAAAATACACTTTTTAAAGCCTTTATTGTTTATTTACCTGTAAATAACTTTACCTTACTGATGGGGAGGGGCAAGTATATTCTGCAGTCCTTTAACCATACCTCCCAACTGTCCCTGATTTCGAGGGACTGTCCCTGATTTAGAGCAATGTCCCTCTGTCCCTCTTTCCTCTTCACTTGTCCCTCATTTTGGTCTGATCTATATAGTTGTATGTAAAATGCACTTTTTATCTTTCACGCAATTTCTAAATTGCTGTATTTGTATAATATAAATATAAAGGAATAGTAGTGGTAAAAAAGCGCTTGTAGGTTTAACCAACCTTTTTTTTTGGGCCTAATGCTCCATTAAAAGGGGGTGTGGCAGGGGGCATGTCCTATGCCTACATACTTTTGATAAAAGATGTCCCACATTCCCATCTCAAAAAGTTGGGAGGTATGCTTTACTAGTTATTTCACTGTAAGTGTGACCTACCTTGTGCATAGCTTTGTGGTGTGAATGAGGCACATGGAAAACCATTGTTTTTTATGTATCCCACCTGCATGGTGTGAATGGCCTTCAATATTTGGTAATGCAACTCACCACGATGCACAAATCATTAACATTAGTTTATTGTGGTCTGTAGTGTCCGGGACAGTCCTGAGATTTGTACTCTGTCACACAGTGTTCATGTCCAGGAGGATACAGTATACGGTACACAGTGTCAGCGTTCTGCCAACCAGAATTCCAACTAGGCTGCCAGGCAAGTACCATGAGGGAACTTATTTTATTTCACTAACACCAATGCTGGGACTTATTTGATTTTTGTTTTGTTTTTTTGACACAAACAATAGAGTTTATTTTATTTCACTGACACCAATGATGGGGCTTATTTTATTTCGCTGACACCAATGATGGGGCTAATTTTATTTCCCTGACACAAATGATGGGGCTAATTTTATTTCCCTGACACCAATGATGGGGCTAATTTTATTTCACTGACACCAATGATGGGGCTAATTTTATTTCACTGACACCAATGGTGGGGCTAATTTTTTTTTCAGACACCAGTGATGGGGCTAATTTTATTTCACTGACACAAGCTATTTTTTTATCACGGATGCCAACCATGGAGCTTATTTTATTTCACTGACACCTATGAGGGGACTTATTTTATTTCACTGGTATCAATGATACAGCTTATTTTATTTCACTGACACAGATGATGGCACTTATTTTTTCTCATATTTTCTCTTCAGTGTACCCACAGGCCCTATTTTATCTAGAATATAGCAAAATATACAGGATCTCACAAAAGTGAGTACACCCCTCACATTTTTGTAAATATTTTATTATATCTTTTCATGTGACAACATTGAAGAAATGACACTTTGCTACAATGTAAAGTAGTGAGTGTACAGTTTGTATAACAGTGTAAATTTGCTGCCCCTCAAAATAACTCAACACACAGCCATTAATGTCTAAAGCGCCAAGAAATAAGGGGAGGGATGGAACTGTACTTGGACAAGTTTGGTCTGTCTGACCCAAACATTGAGAAAGTAGAAAAAAAACTGGTACCAAAGGTACAGCGAGAGACCCCTTAGCCCTTGTACACACGGTCGGAGATTCAGACGGAATGTGTCCGATCGGACCGTTTTGTCGGATATTCTGACTATGTGTGGTCTACATCGGACTGTTTCCGTCGGAGTATCCGACGGACCAAGTTTTCCAACTTGGTAAAATTTTCCGACAAAATTCTCCGATCGGACATACTCTGATCATGTGTAGAGAATTCCGATCGGACAAATTGCCACACATGCTCAGATCAAATTCCTACACCAAAGCTATTGGCTACTAGCCTGAACGTAGTCCCGTCGTAATGAAATAACGTCATCATGTCGGATTTTCCGACAACTTTGTCCGACCGTGTGTATGCAACAGTTTCGGACAAAATCCGACGGATTTGGTTGTCGGAATCTCCGACCGTGTGTACAAGGGCTTAGGGTTGTTAATAGACAGACCAAACCAAAAGGTAAAAAAGTATAAATTTTTATTATAAATTAACAATAATATACATGTAAGAACAAAGCATGTGAAGCGTAAAAGCCGTATCTAATACCCTAATTAATACAATTGTATAGATTAGTCACCATCTTGGTGCAGGAAGGACTCGTGACGATCAACACAGTGTATATAACACCTTACATGTTACGGACTAGGGGTCCTTCTTCACAGATTTATGTTATTAATTCAGATGGGTATAGATTTTCTACAAGGGAGACCATATAAGTAAATTAAACATTAATAAGAAGTGGTAATAATCCATAGTCGTTCAGCTAAACAACAGGCTATGCAGAACATTAACATGACATGTAATGATAAACACGAGCTGATTACTTACATGGCAAACAATTCATATTAAGCGTTTTCCCTTATGCGGCTCAGTTGCCTGATGGACCTGGCAGATGCATGCCTCCATGATCTAATGCCGCATACACACGATCGGAGGTTCTGATGGTTTTCCAGACGGAATTCGGCTCAAGCTGTCTTGTCTACACACGGTCACATCAAATTGCGATTGTTTATAAAGCGGTGACAACACGTACGACGGGACTAGAAAAAGGAAGTTCAATAGCCAATAGCCAATAGCTTCTGTCTCGTAGTTGAATCTGAGCATGCCTGATTTTTGGCGTGTCGGAATTGCATACACACGATCGGAATTACCGATAGAAAGTTTTTTCGTCTGGAAAATTGAGAACATGCTATCAATTTTTGGCTGGCGAAAATTCGGACAGCTAAATTCCGATGAAGCATACACACGGTCGCATTTTCCGATGAAAAGCTCTCATCGGTCTTTTTCTGGCCAGAATTCTGATCGTGTGTATGTGGTATAAGAGTACCTTTTACCGAGCCATTTCCTTCAGATAAATGCTTAATGTGAATTGTTTGCCATGTAAGTAATCAGCTCATGTTTATCATTACATGTCATGTTAATGCACTGCATAGTCTGTTGTTTAGCTGAAAGATTATGGATTATTACCACTTCTTATTAATGTATAATTTACTTGCTCTCTCTTGTAGAAAATCTATACCCATCTGAATTAATAACATAAATCTGTGAAGAAGGACCTCTAGTCTGTAACATGTAAGGTGTTATATACACTGCGTTGATCTTCACGAGTCCTTCCTGCACCAGGATGGTGACTAATCTATACAATTGTATTATTCAATTGTTCAATTATACTTTTTCACCTTTTGGTTTGGTCTGTCTATTAGCAATGCCTAAACCACTGGCAACAAAAGGGAGTACACCTGTAAGTGAAAATGTCCACATTGGGCCCAAAGTGTCAATATTGTGTGGCCCCATTATTTTCCAGCACTGTCTTAACACTCTTGGGCATGGAGTTCACCAGAGCTTCAGAAGTTGCCACTGGAGTTCTCTTCCACTCCTCCATGATGACATGACGGAGCTGGTGGATGTTAGAGACCTTGCGCTCCTCCACCTTCCATTTGAGGATGCCCCACAGATCAATAGGGTTTAGGTCTGGAGACATGCTTGGCCAGTCCATCACCTTTACCCTCAGCTTCTTTAGCAAGGCAGTGGTTGTCTTGGAGGTCTGTTTGGGGTCGTTATCATGTTGGAATACTGCCCTGCAGCCGAATCTCTGAAGAGAGGTGATCATGCTCTGCTTCAGCATGTCACAGTACATGTTGGCATTCATGGTTCCCTCAATGAACTGTAGCTCCCCAGTTCTGGCAGCACTCATGCAGCCCCAGACCATGACACTCCCACCACCGTGCTTGACTGTAGGCAAGACACACTTGTCTTTGTACTCCTCACCTGGTTTCCGCCACACACGCTTGACACCATCTGAACCAAATAAGTTTATCTTGGCCTCATTAGACCACAGCACATGGTTCCAGTAATCCATGTCCTTAGTCTGCTTGTCTTTAGCAAACTGTTTGCGGGCTTTCTTGTGCATCATCTTTAGAAGAGGCTTCCTTCGGGGATGACAGTCATGTAGACCAATTTGATGCAGTGTGCGGCGAATTGTCTGAGCACAGACAGGCTGACCCCCCACCCCTTCAACCTCTGCAGCAATGCTGGTAGCACTCATATGTTTATTTCCCAAAGACAACCTCTGGATATGACACTGAGCATGTGCACTCAACTTCTTTAGTCGACCATGGCGAGGCCTGTTCTGATGAACCTGTCCTGTTAAACCGCTGTATGGTCTTGGCCACCGTGCTGGAGCTCAGTTTCAGGGTCTTGGCAAACTTCTTATAGCCTAGGCCATCTTTATGTAAAGTACAATTCTTTTTTTCAGATCCTCAGAGAGTTCTTTGCCATGAGGTGCCATGTTGAACTTCCAGTGACCAGTATAAAAGAGCAATAACACCAAATTTAACACACCTGCTCACCATTCACACCTGAGACCTTGTAGCATTAATGAGTCACATGACACCGCAAAGGGAAAATGGCTAATTGGGCTCAATTTGGACATTTTCACTCAGGGGTGTACTCACTTTTGTTGCACTTGGTTTAGACATTAATGGCTGTGTGTTGAGTTATTTTGAGGGGCCAGAAAATTTACACTGTTATACAAGCTGTACACTCACTACTTTACATTGTAGCAAAGTGTCATTTCTTCAGTGTTGTCACATGAAAAGATATAACAAAATATTTTCACTTTCGTGAGATACTGTATAGGAAGGGAAGGATAAGACACTACATGCCATACACCATGAATTCACACCCACTTTAGGACTACCCCACACATGATCGTCCACCTTGTGTTATGCACACCTAATTTTTCCTTTCTGCTCCTTCCTGCACATTTTTAAATGTTAGCCACTATTTTAGTGAGGTGTCGGCACAGCTGGTCCTACTGCAGATTTAAGCAGAGGCAGTAGGGTAAGTATACCTGCAATCCTTTACTAGCTATTCCACTGTATGTGTGACCTACCTTTTGGATTGCCTATGGCTGATCAGCACAAGATGACCAGCTAAGGCAGAGAACACGCAGCAGGAAGGTCTCACAATGTCACTGCACACTCCTGTTGTCCTGTATGCTGGGTGTAATTCTCAGTATCTGTTCTTATTCTGTATATATGGACTCTGCACAGTGCTACTTCTCGTTCTGTATGCTAGGTGTAATTCTGTCCCTATTTCAGATTTTTCTGTTATTGTTATTGAGCCCCACCCATTATACAATACTACCAAAAGTATTGGGACACCTGCCTTTACACGCACATGAACTTTATTGGCATCCCAGTCTTCTTTTGTTGGGTTCAATATTGAGTTGGCCCACCCTTTGCAGCTATAACAGCTTCAACTCTTCTGGTAAGGCTGTTCACAAGGTTTAAGAGTGTGTCTATTTGTGAGGTCAGGCACTGATATGGACGAGAAGGTCTGGCTCCCAGTCTCTGGTCTAATTCATCCCAAAAAGTGTTCTATGGGGTTGAGGTAAGGACTCAGGCAGGCCAATCAAGTTCCTCCACCCCATACTCTCTCATCCATGTCTTTATGGACCTTGCTTTGTGCACTGGTCCAAATCATTTGGTGGAGGGGAGATTATGGTGTGGGGTTGTTTTTCAGGGGTTGGGCCCCTTAGTTCCAGTGAAGGGAACTCTTAAGGTGTCAGAATATCAAGACATTTTGGACAATTTCATGCTCCCAACTTTGTGGGAACAGTTTGGGAATGGCCCAGCCATGGATGACCTCAACCCGATAGAAAACCTTTGGGGTGAGCTAGAGCGGAGACTGCGAACCAGGCCTTCTCTCCAACATCAGTGCCTGACCTCACAAATGCGCTTCTGGAAGAATGGTCAAACGTTCCCATAGACACACTCCTAAACCTTGTGGACAGTCTTCCCAGAAGAGTTGAAGCTGGTATATCTGCAAAGGGTGGGCCAATAGCAATATTGAACCCTATGGACTAAGACTGGGGTGCCGTTAAAGTTCATGTGCGTGTAAAGGCAGGTTCCCAAATACTTTTGGTAATATAGTGTATGTATCCACACCCCTAAATGATTCCTCCAAGCTGACACACCGACATATCTTAGTTTTTATATATGTGGCCCCAGGATGTTCATCTTCTATACATCACCCGCCCATCATTTGTCATTCATCTATACATCATTCATATGTCATCCATACGTCATCCATACGTCATCCATACGTCATCCATAAACCTCCATCAAAATAAAGTGGTTAAAACAATTTGAAGCCTAATTCAGGTATTCTTGTTAAAGCCACTATTTCAGCTTCATTTCCCTGTCACCCCCCTCCTTGGCGGAAGCCTGTTTGTGCTGGTAATTCTTCACATCTCTGTAACCTTTTCCCCCCATAGAAAAAGATTTTTCAGCCTAATGAATTGAAACCCGGAGAGTAAGGTGCCGAGGCACAGGGACAGCGTGCGCCTGTCAGCCTCGTCTGCCAGGGAAGATCTGAGGCCTCTGTGAAAAGCGATCGTGTTCTTCAAAAGAATAAGCTGCTAATGAGAGAGTTTCTCAGCAAGACAACGGGCAACACGAAGGATTGTTCACTGAGCGTCAGCGCTGCCACAACTAGCTCAGCACCAAGACACATACTGGTCAGTGCATGAGGGGGTCTAGGAGACAGGCTAGCCATACACGTGTAGAATTTCAATCGCACAGAAATTCAAAACAAACATATTCATAGGAGCACGAATAGTACTACCAAAGGCTCGACAAGTTGCATTAGAAAGCACTTCAATTTTTTCTTCAATAGCCATGCCAATAGTTCCAGTTTTAACTAAAGCCAAAACTTGTTTTTTAGTTTTGGATGAAGTGGAGAGGGATTAGAACATCTGTCATGTTTTTATTGCTGGCTTCCCATTAGGTAGATTCCCCCTCTCTGTTTGTTCTATTTACCATAATCACTGTAAGTAAAAGATAAACCTAAATTTTGCTTCATCACCAAAATCTATGGTGGTGCTGAAAAACTAAAACAGAAAACCACGAAAAGTGAACAAAAAACGTGCATGTGAAACACACTCTAAAAAGCGCACATTAAAGCAGAGCTCTACCCAAAAGGGGAAGCTCCACTTGTTTGCCCCCCCCCCTCCACTGCCACATTTGGCACCTTTCGAGGGGGGAGCGGGTACCTGGTTTTGACTGTTACCCGCTCCCACTTCCAGCTGACTTTTACATTTTTCTGAAGGAACCGCTTTAAGGGTGTGCTTTGTCAACCCCCCGAAGGGTTTGGACCTCTCCTTTATCCCCCAGGTCGCAAAGCTCCTGACAAGGACATAGGGTTCAACATGGTCCATATAGCCAGAAGGCCTGGCAAACCCCTTTTCCCCGTGGCCAGCCGAAGCTGACCTCCAAGTACTAGGTTGAGGTGCTCTCCCAAAAGAGAGGCCATCCCCCCGGGTAAGAGGAGGAAGGCGCCTGAGGGCCACACATCCTCCCCCTAGACTTCAGGGCAAGCCCGAGGACTCACACCCTCCACCCTAGTGAGAAAAAAAACACACACAAAAGAGAAAGTGACAAAACAGTGAAGGAAGAAATAAATAAAAGTGGCTGTGCAATGTGTTCTGGCTGGGCCCTGAAACCTTCCAATGGGGACACTAGCTCTGGTGACAACCAAGGATTCCCTAATTTTGGAGAGATTTACTATCAATTCCTGTTTTGGCAATGGTACAGGAAGAGAAATCACTATTAAGTTAATAGTGAGTGCTTTGGCTTATCCCTATAAAGATATAACACAGGAATCTTTTGGTGGACTTGAGAAAGGGGGCACGCCCCCGAAACATGTTGCTTTAATGGCAACTGTACTCATCCAGGAAGTGCACAATAAAGAGTGAAGAAGTTCTCTACAGGCTTTCTGTGTGGCTGCTTTACCCCGGCTCACCTCCTTAGCAGCATATAGCACTATATAGGAGTGGACCAGTATTCACAGATAAAGGCCCCTTTCACATTACTGATCTGTCCCGTGATGATCCGCTTGCTCAGCGGGGATCGCTCCATAGTCCCCGCTGAGTCGGTGGATAACAGGGCGGTCCCGCCACACTGTGCCGGGACCGCCCTGTCAGCTCTCCGCTCTCCTCTATGGAAAACTAGGATTTTCCTCCATCTGCAGAATCGGACAATAGCGGAGGCGGACGATAGCGGGTGTCTGCGGATGTTTATCCGCAGACACCCGCTATCCCATAGGAATGCATGTATGTCCGTATTTCATCCGCAAACGGATGGATGAAATACGGACATAATGTCCGCATGTGTGAAAGGGGCCATACATGCATTCCTATGGGATAGATAAACATCCGCAGACACCCGCTATCGTCCGCCTCCGCTATTGTCCGATTCTGCAGACGGAGGAAAATCCTAGTTTTCTATCCGTCTGCAGAGCGGATCGGATGAACACGGACAGACGGTCCGTGTTCATCCGATCTTCCATAGAGGAGAGTGGAGATCTGACAGGACGGTCCCTGCACAGTGTGCCGGGTCCGCCCTGTTATCTGCCGGCTCAGCAGGGACAACGGAGCGATCCCTGCTGAGCAAGCAGATCATCACGGGGCGGATCATTACTGATCTGTCCGGTGTGAAAGGGGTCTTAGTCTTAGCCCTAATCAAGTCATCTTGACTTTCAGCTGATGACTGTTATAGGCAAACTATTACTTGCATGTGAGTTATTTAATTTTCCATCTAATTATCCATCTACATCATTTTCCGGGCTATAGGAAGTTGGCAAATGAGAGCCATCTTTAATAATATTGGTATGAGATCCATATTTGATGCTGGAATAAAGATGTTTTTGATGTAAGTGTGCATTTTTGGAGTGTTTTTAAATAATTTTAATACAGAGTAATTCACATTCGTCTTTTCCTTCTGCTGCTTGTTCCCTGGAATGGCTAACATGGTATCGGAGGAGCATTAAAGTGGCTTGTAGGAGTCCAATTTGGTGGAGTGACCCCGACGGCTACATGGAAATATAGCACTAAATACAACTGTTCTGGACCAGCTTATTAATTAGAGGGGTCAGAGAGTTCTGATGAGTGCATAATTTAGCTGTGAGCTGGAAGTGGATTTTTAGAGGAGGTGTTTTGTAGTTCACAACACATATTGATAAAGAGAACACTTGTTTAAGAGCACTGAAACCTGAAAGACTTAAAAAATGAAATGCATGCTGTTTGATTTATTTATTTATTTTTTATTGATTTGTCACAAGCTGTTTAATATTTTATACACAGATTTATTTGCACTGTCACAAGGTTACACAACATTTATATTCATTGCAACATGATTGACCCAAATGGTGGAATGTGTTTATGAGGGAGCACACCTTTAAGTGTTGATTATTTGGTTTATATATAATTGGTTTCTATTTAACCTCTTCCCATCCAGGCCAATTCTGACATTTCTCTCTCATACAGTACTTAGAACCCCCATACATTGTATATTTTTGCTTTAAGCAGAGGCCCTAGAGAATAAAATTTTGGGTGTTGCAATTTTTTATGTCACAGTGGTTTTTCAAGCGCAATGTTTTTTTTTGGAAAAATGCAATCCAATTAATTTTGATGCACACAAACACAATATAATACCCATTTTTTTTTTTTTTTTGTGAAATATCAAAGAGGATGTTATGCTAAGTATAGATACCTAACAAACGCTTTAGATATACATAAGCCTGCGGAACGCCACCAAACTACGGTACCTAAAAATTTCCATAGGCAAAGCTTTAAAAGCCTTTTCTGGTTACCAGTTTAGAGTTATACAGGAAATCTGGAGCTAGAATTATTGCTCTCACTCTGATGTTTGTGGTAATATCTCACATGTGTGGTGCGATCACTGTTTACATATGCATGCATGACCTACGTATGCGTTCGCATTTGTGCATGAGTATGGGAGGACATGGACACTTTTTAAATGGATTATTTTAATTTTATCCCCTATTATATTTAAAACTTTTTTTGTACACTGTAACTTTCATTTTAAAATGTATTTTAGTCAACTTAATTGCTATCACAAGGGATGAACAATATCCATTGTGATAGCATGGGCCATGACAGGTCCTCTTTATGGAGAGATCTGGGGTCTATTAGATCCCAGATCTCTCCTCTTGTCTCGAATGCAGCCAATCAGACACAGATCAGCCTGATCGGCTGCTTCACTGGCCGGTAATGGCCAGACAAACAAAGAACTGAGACCAGCAGTGACAAAATCCCTGTTGCTTCTGGTTTCTGACATCACAGAGAGGGAGGAACAAAGTCAGTTCCTCTCTCTGTGTAATGCAGATAATGCAGGTGGTTGGAGCGCTTCCGAGCTCCCTGATCAGATGGGAGAGCCCAGGAAAGGCGGGACCCCTTTCCGCCGCCTGTAGAGGTAATCCAGTGGCTCTATAGCCTCTTGAATCACTTCTAATTTACAGCATTGGCTGCTAAATCTTTTGATACTGGGAGGATACCTGCAGAAGCAGGCATCATCCCGGTCATTGGTGTGTGCAGCCTATTGCATTAGGTTGTGCAGTCCAGAGCACAAACACACATGCGTGTATATCAGCATAGCAGTGGACAGTGTCAGCAGAACAGTATGTGTCAGTAGTTTTTTTATTTGTATTATTTTTTATTACAATTACATTGTTAAATTATTTTTTACAATATTTTTTTATTATATTTTTTTACGATTTTTTTTAAAAGTCCCGTCCCCAGACTGTTGATGTCTCACTTTTGAAAGGGACTGAGGACAGAGATTCCCCAGCCCCTTTTTCTCTGCAGCCTTAGCTGCACCGGACAGGGAATGAATGGGAAGCGTTCTGTGCAGAGTGGCTTCCTGTTCATTTACAAACTGATGCATATTAAACATCGCTTATTATGCTTCAGTTAAGAACGAACACAGGAGCGATCAGTACAGACAACTCAGTGTGTTCATTTTGAAAAGGAAGGGGCCACGAAACATCCTCCACAGCAGGTAGTGGAAGAGGAGAGTAGGAAAGCTGGCAGCACTGCAGGGGGAGATGGGGGCACCAGTAAGCAGGGGGAATCAGCACAGCACCAGGTGATTAACGTGTGTCCAGACACATCCCGCACACCCTGTGCGCACACCTATGGACCACTGAAAGTCCAGGATGACATATAAAGTCCTACGGGCAGTAAGTGCTTAAATGATTAGCACAGCATCTATTATTTGATGTATCTAGAAACGAAATGAAAGGCTATATATAGATACCTTATCCAAATAAGAATTTAAACAAATGCATGGGCTTTAACAGTATCAGAAGGAGACGCAGCAACCAAAATGATATCAAACAAAGTTTATTTTAAAAATTTAAAAATAACACATTTAAAACATCCAGAGCAAAAGGTCATATGAGAATGTAAACAATTGGCCAGACTGTGTTAGCTTGTACTGTTCTATCAAGAGGTCAACGCGTTTCACAATCTGCTTCCTCAGGACTTTTTAATCTTGACAAATAACAGTAGGCCTATCCAAGAAAAATACAACATAATTAGTATAGCCACTGAAAGTCCAGGATGACATATGAAGTCCTACAGGCAGTAAGTGGTTAAATGATTAGCACAGAAAAAAGAGCATCTATTATTTAATTTATGTCATAACACAATGTTGACCCTATAGAAAAATAGATAAGAGGGGGTATATGGTTTTTGGCTTAGGCAGCTGTTTTTGTTATAATAATTCTATCACTTTATTAAGCACAGGATCTACCGTATACTATTATTATGGGATCTAAATATCCAACTGCAAAGGTCACACCCCTTAAGAACTGGATGAGGACGTTGTGGCCTCGCCCCACATTACAGACCACAATGTGGGGCGAGGCCACAACGTTCTCATCCAGTTCTTAAAGGGTGTCACCTTTGCAGGCATCCTCCTGCTCTCTGCTGTCAGGACCGTGGCATCAGCGCCAACTCAGGACCTTGTAATAACGATCTCTCACAGAACCGGTGGTGGATCTCTTCAACAGTTGTGTCCTCCATGTAGATGTTGCAGTCCAGCGTCTCTCCAACACAGCAGCGAACACTTGCAACAGGCATCTCTCCAGCTCAGCATCCCAGTTTCTGGCCACCTCTCATATGAGACTACCCCAACCCCTGGCATCTCCTTCCTTCTCCTCCGCTGCAGCTTTCTGTCCCCATGTGACTTGTAGTCCCACCCAGTCCTTGGCTTGCTAGTCTGAGCCTTTATAGGCCAACCCACCCTAAAACTGATATTTTAGTTTTGCATTTTTGCTGGCAGCGTGAATGATACAGTGGTGACATGGAACTACTGGGAAACCAAAAGGAAAGTCATCTCTGCAGCTGGCCATACACAAAGCAATTTGATAGTATGACCAAAAGTTTCAGTTCAACTTTTTGTCTAAATTGCAAAGCAATGAAAGGGATAAAATCATGGTTTTGATCAACTGCAAAGAAATGGGAGTGAAATTGCCTTGATCAAACCTGGCAGAAAAATCCAATAGCTTTTAAAGGAACTCTAATATAAGTAATATCACGTTACGCTTCGCTGATTTATACTGCTTCAGTAGTGAACAAAACATCCATAGTCCATGATTTCGCTAACGTGTTTCATCCTCTAGTGTGGCATAATTGTACAGTCTAGTCTATGATTAAGCCAAACTAGAGAACAGTAAAATGCATCGGAGGAAGACAGTCTGTGGAGTGTTTGGTCCACTTTCAATACTGTACAAGCAGTACGTATGGTCGGAGCGTGGCCTGATTTTGTTTCTATTGGAGGTAAGTGGGAAGTGACAGGACCAGACACAATACCCGCACCTGGGATAGCTAGGCTGCATCTTTGGGAAGAGCGTGGAGTCCTAGGAGGATTACTGAATCACTTTTAATGAAAGTTCTTTTCAGTTATTGGTTTCATTTCTCAATAAATTTTATTGAAACGATCGATTTATAGCCCAGCTCAACTTCACGATTGACAAAAATAGTAAAGCTGAGCTCCCGGTACACAAAAATAAAAATAAATTAATTTGTATCCTAAACAACCATAAAAGATATAAATCCACTTTGTGTTCACCGCATTTCTTTGAAAACCAAGATATTTAATTTGCAAGAGTGTGAACCCGGCCTGAATGTTTGTTTGAAAATCTACTAGTATATGGCCAAATTAAAGTGGTATTAAACCCAGGAACAGTAATTATTATATTGCAGCTCACCAATTCTTAGATGTGATGACTACCTTTGTTTTCTTTTTTTCTTTATTTTCACCAGGTGATCTAGTTAGTAAGTCTGTAATTTTTTAACTTGCTTTCACCACTTGCCTACAAGGCACTTTCCCCCCTTCCTGTCCAGGCCGATTATCATTTTTTTTCTTATTTATTAGATTCTGTTATAAAATTTTGCAAACAGGTCATTTTTCTCTTTCACTGATGTGCACTGGTTAGCACTGATGAGTTAGCACTGATAGGCACTGATTAGGAGGCACTGATGAGACAACACTGATGGGCAATAATAGGCAGCACTGATGGGCACTGATAGGCATCACTGATAATCAGGACACTGATTAACAGTGCCATGATTATCAGTGAAGATGTCCCCTTTCACACTTGAAAATCAAGTTTCTCGGGGTTACCCCAATCTGAACTATTTAGATACCTACAAATAAAAAATGTTTATACTCCTTTCCTTAATTCTAGTGAAAATCTACAATCTATTTCCCAATTTGAAAAAATCTGCCTCAAAGAACCTCACGCTAAAGGTTGTATCTCTACAATTTACACTCAATTGATTACTAAATCTAACACAATAGTACCTACATATACATCCACTTGGGAAAAAGATCTTGAGCGCTCGATTGATCCCAAAACTTGGTCTCATATCTGGTCTAATACTAAATCTTCTTCCACAAACATTCTGGCAATTGAGTCATCTTATAAGGTGCTTACAAGATGGTATTTGGTTCCTGCCAGATTAGCCAAATTCACAATTGATACTTTAGGCCTCTGTTTTCGCGGCTGTCCAGAACAGGGTACTTATATGCACATCTGGTGGCATTGTCCTATTGTGTACTCATTTTGGAAAAAAGTCTTTCTGATTATCTCGAAACTATTCGATTGTTCTATTTCACCAGACCCAATGCTAGCTCTTCTTAAAGAGGAGCTGCACCTAAAAAAAAAATATTAAAAGCCAGCAGCTACTAATATTGCAGCTGCTGACTTTTAATAATATCACACTTACCTGTCCCAGGTTCCAGCGATGTCGGCGGCAGATAACGAGCGATCGCTCGTCTCGCTGCAGCCACCGCCGCCATCCTCTGTCAGGGAATCGGGAAGTGAAGCATGAGGGCTTCACTGCCCGGTTCCCTACTGCGCATGCGCTTCTCTTATGGTCCCCCGCTGTGTCTCTGGGAACTGTGTGTTTCCCAGAACACAACGGGGGGGCGGAGCCATGCGAGGGTGGGCGGAGCCATGCGGCGGTCTGGCCGGAAGTGGGTGCAGATACCTAGATTATCCAGGTAACTGCACCCCCCCCCCCCCCGAAAGGTGCCGATTGTGGCACCGGAGGGGGGGAGGGATAATACTAGCGGAACTTCCCCTTTAGGGTGAAGAACCGCTTTAATCTAAAACCGGATTCTCTCACACAGAACCAATTCAAACTATTCCTCACGTTTCTGATAGCCGCAAAACAGACAGTAGCCAATGCATGGAAAACATCTGTTGTGAAAATTTCAGAAACCAAAACTAGAATGAACCAATCTTTTATACATGCCAAAATGGACGCTTTAGATAAGAATCGTCTGTCAAAATTCAATAACATATGGAGACCATGGATTAGATACTATATGTCAGATAATTTTGATAATCGAACGCTCTTGTCATGGTAATTTATATATATATATATATATATATATATTTTTTTTTTTTTTTCTTTCTCTCTCTCTCTTTCTGGTATAATATTTAGCTATATAAACTATAATTTATACCTGGAGTTAAATAATTGTATCTCCCCCTCCTTTCTGTCCCCATCTCCTTTTACCATTTTCTCTTCCATACTTCTTCAAAAAACCTTTAATTATACTACAGTATTTGTTATCTATATTGAAGTATACCTAAGGTCAGGATTTCGTTTTGCTCAAATATGTAAAATTGATATATTTCTGTCTTTTCTAGTTTATTGAGCTCCTGACATTTCAGATATAAATAATTTTATACTCTAGTCTTCTCTGGATTATATAATAACCACACTTTTTTTTAATTTATTTTTTTGGAATGTTTATTATTCCTCCTTGGTATTTTATTCCCTTTTTACTTAGATATCTGTAGTTATAATTTGCATTCATCTCCATAGGTTGTAAATGATGGAGCACCCCTCTCTTCTTTTAGTGTGTTTATTTTTTTTTATTTGCATATTTATTTATGTATTTAATTATTTTTTTATATAACATTTATACTTTAATGTTATATTTTAATATTTTTGTTTTGTCAAATATTCTGTATTTGTTGTTATTTATTATTTCTAAAACAAATAAATCTTTTGAACGAGAAAATCAAGTTTCTCTCCTCACGACAGCATGAGGAAAGGAATTCCGATAACTGGCAAGTGTGTTTACATTGTGATTGGACAGCTGTAACTGGACACTGATCACGTGGTAAACAGTCGCTGTGATTGGCTGTTTATCCTGATCTACGATCAGCTGTGTCCAAAGGAAACAGCGATCACGGCGTGTGCCATGTGTGTGCTGCAGCGGGCAATGGAACTGGGAATAGATGCCCTCCCAGAACTGGATGACCACACTGTAATCGTCCGCTAGTGATAGGCAAGTGGTTAACAGACCAAATAGCAAATCCTTACATAGTGCTTACATAGTAGGTGAGGTTGAAAAAAAAAAAGTCCATCAAGTCCAACCTATGTGTGTGATTATATGTCAGCATTACATTGTATATCCCTGTATGTTGTGGTCTCGTCTTGAAACTATCAATGCCCCTCGCTGAGACCACCACCTGTGGAAGGGAATTCCACATTCTTGCCGCTCTTACAGTAAAGAACCCTCTACGTAGTTTAAGGTTAAACCTCTTTTCTTCTAATTTTAATGAGTGGCCACGAGTCTTGTTAAACTCCCTTTTAAAAGTTTTATCCCTATTGTGGGGTCACCAGTACGGTATTTGTATATTGAAATCATATCCCCTCTGAAGCGTCTCTCCTCACAAATAATATCCTCCAGATCCTTTATTAGCTTTGTTGCCCTTCTTTGTACTCGCTCCATTTCCAGTACATCCTTCCTGAGGACTGGTGCCCAGAACTGGACAGCATATTCCAGGTGCGGCCGGACCAGAGTCTTGCAGAGCAGGAAAATTATCGTTTTAAGTCTGGAATTAATCCCCTTTTTAATGCATGCAATATTCTGTTTGCTTTGTTAGCAGTAGCTTGGCATTGCATGCCATTGCTGAGCCTATCATGTACTAGGGCCCCCAGGTCCTTTTCCATCCTGGATTCCCCCAGAGGTTCTCCCCCCAGTGTATAGATTGCATTCATATTTTTGCCACCCAAATGCATTATTTTACATTTTTCTACATTGAACCTCATTTGCCATATAGTTGCCCACCCCATTAATTTGTTCAGATCTTTTTGTAAGGTTTCCACATCCTGCGGAGTAGTTATTGCCCTGCTTAGCTTAGTATCGCCTGCAAATACAGAGATTGAACTGTTTACCCCATCCTCCAGGTAGTTTATGAACAAATTAAATAGGATTGGTCCCAGCACAGAACCCTGGGGGACCCCACTACCCACCCCTGACCATTCCGAGTACTCCCTATTTATCACCACCCTCTGAACTCGCCCTTGTAGCCAGTTTTCAATCCATGTACTCGCCCTATGGTCCATGCCAAGGGACCTTATTTTGTACAGAAAACGTTTATGGGGAACTGTGTCAAATGCTTTTGTAAAATCCAGATACACAACATCCTTCCTTTATCTAGCTGGCAGCTCACCTCCTCATAAAAGGTTAGTAGATTGGTTTGACAAGAACGATTCTTCATGAATCCATGCTGATTACTGCTAATGATACCATTCTCATTACTAAAACCTTGTATATAGTCCCTTATAATCCCCTCAAAGAGTTTACATACTATTGCTGTTAGGCTAACTGGTCTGCAATTTCCAGGGATGTATTTTGGGCCCTTTTTAAATATTGGTGCTACATTGGCTTTTCTCCAATGAGCTGGTACCATTCCAGTCAGTAGACTGTCAGTAAAAATTAGGAACAATGGTCTGGCAATTATTTGACTGAGTTCCCTCGGGTGCAAGCCATCTGGTCCCAGTGATTTATTAATGGTAAGTTTCCCAAGTCTAATTTTAATTCTGTCCTCTCTTAACCATGGAGGTTTCAATAAAGGGTTGAAACTATTTACCGTTGACATAGGTGCTTACAATGATCAGCTTTCATTTATTTATGCAAAACCTTTATCCCAAAAGGGAAAAAAATATTTTCTGTAATTATTATTATAAAGTGTTAGCGCTAACACTACCCGCCCCCCAGACTGACAATACTGCTGTCTACAAAGGTGTCTGCTTTACTACTTTATCCAGAATGCAGACATCCTACGACAGGAAGTGTGTTACTGCCAGGATCGCCAAGAAAACGAATGCAGCCATCACATCTAAGAATTGGCTGCAATAGATTACATTTTTGTTTTTGGGTTTAACTTTACGAAGAAGTGGGCTATCAGTAGATAGTGTTTTGGTCCTCCCAATAGGCAAAGTGACAACGTTTCTTTAATATATTTCTTTACACTTAAGATGCTTCACTGTCCCCCACCTTCTGTGCATGGCAAGTAGTTATTCTCGGGGAGTTGAAGTTCTTTAAGAGTGCCGGATGACAATGATCTTGCAGACCAGCCTGACCGCAATTCTCTGTGCAGACAGCTGAAACCATATAGGGCAAATCATACAGACCTTTCATTCTTGCAGTTCATTACTGGGTAGCCTCTATGACTGAACCCCGTGGCCAGGGCAAAATGCGTTGGAGGGCACGGTCAGTGGAGTAGTACTGGCTAGTGCCATATAACATTGCACACACGAAAATATATACAGGAGAGAGTGCCCTGGGGATTGTACAGGTGGGGGTTAGGTGTATACAAAAAGTAATTAAGAATGGTGGAAATAGTAACAAAATGTATTTAAGCAAATACAATATCCATAAAATACATGGTGAAAAGACACTGCTAGCAATTATATTGAACATACATACAGTTAATATCCTGAAGCATGACAGAAGGTCTCTAAGAGAGCATAATCAATCATGATGATCAGAACACCCAACGTGTTTCAGAGTTTACTTATGTAATAAATCTAGGGATGAGCTGAACACCCCCCGGTTCGGTTCGCACCAGAACTTTCGAACGGACCCCAAATTCGTACGAACTTTAGAACCCCATTGAAGTCTATTTGACTCGAACGTTTGAAATTAAAAGTGCTAATTTTAACGGCTAATATGCAAGATACTGTCCTAAAAAGGGTTTGGGGACCTGGCTTCTGCCCCAGGGGACATGGGTCAATGCCTAAATTTTTTTTAAAAATGGCCGTTTTGGCGGGAGCACTGATTTTAATGACGATTAAAGTGAAAAAAAAAGTGAAATATTCCTTTAAATATGGTGCCTGGGGGTGTCTGTAGTATGCCTGTGAAGTGCCACGTGTTTCCCATGTTTAGAACAGTCCCTGCACAAAATGACATTAAACAGAAATAACATCATTGAAAACTGCTTGCGGTTTTAATGTTATATCTGGTTCCTGCAATATGGTTGAAAATCATTGAGAAAAATGGCATGGGTAGCCCTCCCTGCCCATTACCAGCCCCTTTGGGTCTTGTACGCATATTAAGGGGAACCCCGTACCCATATATAAAAAAGGAAATGCGTGTGGCCCCCAGGCCCTATATACTCAGAACAGCAGTATACAGGCAGTGCAAACAAGACAGGGACTGTGTAGGTTTGTTGTGTTAAGTTAAATCTGTTTGTAATTTTCAACTGGTACATTTTTAAAGTGTAGCTCCAGTCAAAAAAACTATTTTTAAGCTTTTTGGAAAACATAGGGAAGGGTTATCACCCCTGTATAATTTGTTTTGTCGTCCATCTTTTTTCATCTCACTTGCTGTTGTCTCCTTCCGTTTGCAAGTAGGAGATGTTTGTAAATTGGATGTTTGAAAGTAGGGCCCTGCCCTATATGCTCTGCAGAAATGGCGGAACAAGGTGTTGGTTTTGCCACAACATTGTAAGCCCTCAAAGTGACTCTTGGTGGGCGCTGGAGCGCCCTGCTGTGAACGATTATATCAAGAATTGTAATTACATGCCATTGTTGAACAGTGGTAGAAAAATTGACCTTTGGTGGTTGTGGTGCTGGTGCCACAACACTATAAGTCCTCACAGTTACTCTGGGTGGGCACAGGAACGGGCCCTCCTGTGAAATATTATATCAAGAATTGTAATTACATGTCCCTGTTAAACAGGGGCAGAAAAATTGTGCTTTAGGCACTGGTGCTGGTGCCACCACACTGCAACCTCTCCCATATACTCTAGTTTTATTGCAGGAATTAGCCCTGCTGCAAAGCATTGCATCAAAAATTGTAATTAAACGCCCCTGTTAAACAGGGGCAGAAAAATTGGGCTTTAGGCACTGGTGCTGGTGCCACCACACTGCAACCTCTCCCATATACTCTAGTTTTATTGCAGGAATTAGCCCTGCTGCAAAGCATTGCATCAAAAATTGTAATTAAACACCCCTGTTAAACAGGGGCAGAAAAATTGTGCTTTAGGCACTGGTGTTGGTGCCACCACACTGCAACCTCTCCCATATACTCTAGTTTTATTGCAGGAATTAGCCCTGCTGCAAAGCATTGCATCAAAAATTGTAATTAAACGCCCCTGTTAAACAGGGGCAGAAAAATTGGGCTGATGGCATCACCCAGAACCAGAAATGTTCTTCCAACATATCAGCGGAGGAGGAAGAGGATAGACAATCAACATAACAGGACAGTCACTCAGCATCAGCATAGGCAGTCTTGAAGGGATGTGATATTTCAAAAAAAATTATTCGGTTACATCAGCTTCAGGTGCTTGGTAGCTGTGGGTGATCCAAGACTGATTCATCTTGATCAAGGTCAGTCGATCAACTGATTTGGTGGACAGGCGCACCCTGTGATCGGTAACAAAGCCACCAGCAGCACTGAAGGTGCGTTCCGAAAGAGCGCTGGATGCAGGACAGGCCAGTAGCTCAATTGCATACTGTGCAAGCTCTGGCCAGTGATCCATCCTCAAGACCCAGTAAGCCAGAGGATTTTCGGTGGGAAAGGTGTCCAAGTCTGACCTTGCCCATAGGTATTCCTGCACCATGTAAATCAGATGCTGGCGATGGTTGCTGGAACCGATCATACCTTGGGGCTGCGGACTAAAAAATTGTCTGAAAGCATCAGTCAGACGGCCACCTTCTCCACCGCTCCTTCTGACCGATGCCTCAGCAACACGTTGTCCAGGACCAGGAGTTTGTAACCTCCCAGTCTCTGGGAACGCGTTGCACAGACCTTTCTGCAAGGCCTCCCGGAGATGTCTCATCCTCTGCTCCCTCTGCGATGGCAAGATAAGGTCGGCAACCTTACCCTTGTACCGTGAATCAAGGAGAGTGGGCAGCCAGTAATGGTCCCTCTCCTTGATCCGAAGAATACGAGGATCCTTCCGCAGGCTTTGCAGGATCAGGGAGGCCATGCAGCGTAGGTTAGCTGAGGCATTCGGTCCGGAGTCCTCTGGGTCACTAAGGGCAACATGATCCGCAGCTACCTCCTCCCAGCCACGTACAAGTCCACGTGTTTCTTGGGACTGTAAATCATCCCTACAAGACTGCTGCTGCTGATGCTGAGTGCCAGCCTCCACCTCCATGCTGACACAATCATCCTCCTCCTCCTCTTCCTCCTCCTCATCCTCTTCCTGTGTGATGGGTGGCACAGCAGGAACACTGTCTGGATAAAGGGGGCCTTGAGAGGCAAGGAAGTCCTCCTCTTCCTGCCTCTGTTCTGCCTCAAGTGCCCTGTCCATTATTCCACGCAGCGTATGCTCCAAGAGGTGGACAAGAGGTACAGTGTCACTGATGCATGCACTGTCACTGCTCACCATCCTTGTGGCCTCCTCAAACGGTGACAGGACAGTGCATGCATCCCTGATCATGCCCCACTGGCGTGGTGAGAAAAAACAGAGCTCCCCTGACCCTGTCCTGGTGCCGTAGTCGCACAGGTACTCATTGATGGCCCTCTGCTGTGTGTGCAGCCGCTGCAGCATGGCCAACGTTGAGTTCCACCTGGTGGGCATGTCACATATAAGGCGGTTCTTGGGCAGGTTCAACTCCTTTTGGAGCTCAGCCAGCCGAGCACAGGCATTAAATGATCGGCAGAAATGCACACAAACTTTCCTGGCCTGCTTCAGGACATCCTGTAAGCCGGGGTACCTGCCCAAGAACTGCTGCACCACCAGGTTAAGGACGTGAGCTACACAGGGCACATGGGTCAGTTGTCCCTGTCGGAGGGCGGAGAGGAGGTTGGTGCCATTGTCACAAACCACCATTCCTGGCTTAAGCTGGCATGGCGTCAACCACCTCTCGGCCTGCCCCTGCAGAGCTGACAAAACATCCGCCCCAGTGTGGCTCCTGTCCCCCAAACAAACCAGCGCAAGCACGGCATGGCATCGTTTTGCCTGCGTACTTGCGTAGCCCCTGGAACGCCTACGGAGCACCGCTGGTTCTGAGGACAGAGCACTGGAAGAGTCCATGGAGGAAGAAGAAGAGGATGGGGTGGAGGAGAGAGGTGTGTCACAACCAATAGTACCATTTTGGAGGCGAGGTGGCAGAACAACCTCCAACACTACTGCACCTTGTCCTGCATCCTTCCCAGCTGCCAGAAGAGTGACCCAATGGGCCGTGAAAGACAGGTAACGTCCCTGTCCATGCCTGCTGGACCATGAGTCAGCGGTAATATGCACCTTACCGCTGACCGCCCGTTCCAGCGAGGCAAGGACATTGCCTTCCACATGCCGGTAGGGTGCCGGAATCGCCTTTCCGTGAGAAAAAGTGGCGTTTGGGGACCTGCCACTGAGGAACCGCACATTGTACAAACTCACGGAAGGGGGCCGAGTCTACCAACTGAAAAGGCAGCAGTTGAAGTGCTAGCAATTTAGCCAAGCTAGCATTCAACCGCTGGGCATGTGGATGGCTGGGAGTGAACTTCTTTCGCCGGTCCAGCAGCTGGGGCAGGGACATTTGCCTGCTATAATCGAACGTGGGTGTACTGCTAGCAGAGTTCCCGGAAGCACTTGGCTGTGACACACCTAATTCTACACCTTCATTCCTCTCAGAGCAGGTTTCAGAGAGGACTGAAGGTCTAGTGGGTTTGGAGATGGCAGCTGATGAGGAGCAAGGAGAGGTCCGCTTTGTTCTTTGGTGTGGGTCTTTGAGGTACGCTTGCCAATGAGCTGCATGGCAGGTCAACATATGTCTGGTCAAGCATGTGGTGCCCAAGCGGCTGATGTTTTGACCACGCGAGATATGCTTGAGACATATGTTGCAAATAGCAGCGGTGCGATCTGATGCACTTGTCTCAAAAAAGGCCCACACCAAAGAACTTTTAGAATAACGTGCAGAGGCAGCGCCCTGCACAGGCGGAGCTCTGCGGTGTGATTCAGTCGGTGTGCTGCCCCTAAGCTGGCCCCAGGAGGGCATCCTGCCTCGTTGGACATGTGCCTCCTCCTCCTCCTCCTCTCTCCTACCAGGCACCCACGTGGAGTCAGTGCCCTCATCATCCCCTCCCTCTTCATCGCTGTAGCAAACCTGGCAGTATGCTGCAGCTTGTGGAACATGACTGCCAGATTGCTGTCCTTCTTGAGCATCCCCTCTCTCTGCGCTCACGCTACTGCCTTCCTCTAGCTGAGTGTCATCATCAGAGCCTACAAAACACTGGGCATCCTCCTGGAGCATGTACCCAACACTGTGCTCAAAGAGTTCAGGAGACTCCTCAGGAGGACGTGGTGGGTCTAGGGAAGAAGTCACTGATGATGACATTGAGACGAGGGAAGACGATGCGTTGGCAGCTGCTTTGCTAGTACCCTGAGACTGGGTGAGAGAGGATGAGGAGGATGAAGAGGGCTTGGTCATCCACTCTACCAAGTCGTTGGCATGTTGCGGTTCAATATGTCCAGCTGCCGAAAAGAAGGACAAGCGTGTCCCATGGCCACGTGCTGATGACAATGCACCGCGTCCACGACCAGCACTGTTGTCTCTAGACACAGAATCTGCTTGCCCTCTTTTATCGGCTCGCGCCTGTCTGCCTCTCCTTGCTGGCCTTCCAGACATGGTAATGGCCTGAAGGGAGTTGGGTAAAACAGCAGTTGGGTAGTGTATATTGTGCTGGAGGCACACAACACCCACTAACTCCTGCAGATGCCTTTATTATAGAACACCAGAGATAAAGGGGTATACTGTAATTGAGTCACACAACACCCACTAAGCCCTGCAGATGGCTCTATTAGAGAACAGCAATAAAGGGTAGATACAGGTGTATATTGTGCTGGAGGCACAAAAAACCCACTAACTCCTGCAGATGCCTTTATTATAGAACACCAGAGATAAAGGGGTATATACAGATGTATACTGTGCTGTGCTGGAGGCACACACAACTTCCAATAACTCCTGCAGATGGCAAGTGGGCTCAAATAGAGAAGAGATATGTAGGTGGATATAGCGGTGTGTACTGGGTACGGAGCACGCAGACAGCACGCATAAGCTCCTAACACTACTGACTGCAAGCTCTATTATAAAAGATAGATCACTAGCTATATAGGTGAGGTCAGGGCTGGACTGGGACAGAAATTTGGCCCTGGAGTTCACCCAGACTGGCCCACTTTATTTTTGCAAGCATGCACCAAAACATTATATAAAACTATATGCAATTGCTGAATATGGATACTTAATGAGTTTGGGATGGATCTGAGGGAAGCGGTGTGGCCTGTGTATGGGGAATCAGAGCGGCCGGGGGGGAAATTGCACCCTTGCCCCCTGGTAGGGTGATCACATTCCCAGACTGCCATTCAGGGACAATTTTGCCAAGGACCAGGGGGGATGTAGTCTCAGGGTTCACAGGGAATTTAGTGATGGGGGTGATTTGTCGGATGAATGGCTGGTTCTAGCACTGGAAACATCTGGACAACATGCTTAATATGGTGTCAGGATGATCAAATCTAATTATTTCTATTACTACATTGTACTATATAATTGCAGTGTGTCATTTGCCACCGTTGCTTGCCACCAGATGCAGCGTGTCACATGCCACCAGATGCAGCGTGTCACATGCGACTGTCACCTGCCACCAGATGCCATGTGTCACATGCCACCGTCAACTGCCACCAGATGCAGTGTGCCACTTGTCACTATCCCCTCCTGCCAGAGAAAGGGCAGGGAGAGAGAGAGGGAGGGGAGAGGGAGAGAGATAGAGAGAGGGGAAGAGAGAGGGGGGGAGAGAGGGGAAGAGAGAGAGGGGGGGGAGAGAGGGGAAGAGAGAGAGGGGGGGAGAGGGAAAGGGAGGGGGGGAGAGAGGGAAAGGGAGGGGGGGAGAGAGGGAAAGAGAGGGGGAGAGAGGAAGAGAGAAAGAGAGGGTGGAGAAAGAGAAGGGAGATGAGAGAGGGGCAGAGAGAGAGAGGCAGAGAGAGAGAGGCAGAGAGAGAGAGAGAGAGAGAGAGAGAGAGAGAGGGGGGTTGAGAGAGGCAGAGAGAGAGGGGCAAAGAGAGATTGAGGCAGACAAAGAGGGGGGCAGAGAGAGGCATAAAGAGAAGGAGCAAAGAGAGAAGGGGCAGAGAGAGAGAGAAGGGGGAGATAGAGAGAGGGGCAGAGAGAAGGGGACAAAGAAAGAAGGGGGCAAAGAGAGCGGGGCAGAGAGAGAGAGGGGGGCAGAGAGAGAGGGGCAGAGAGAGAGAGGCAGAGAGGGAGAGAGGCAGAAAGAGAAAGAGTGGCAGAGAGAAGGCGTCAAAGAAAGAATGGGGCAAAGAGAGAAGGGGCAGAGAGAGAAGGGGCAAAGAGAGAAGGGGCAAAGAGAGAAGGGGTAGAAAGAGAAGGGGTAGAGAGAGAGAGGGGGCAGAGAGAGAAGGGGCAAAGAGAGAAGGGGCAGGGAGAGAAAGAGAGGCAGAGAGAGAAGGGGGCAGAGAGAGAGGGGCAAAGAGAGAAGGGGGCAGAGAGAGAGAAGGGGCAGGGGGGCAGAGAGAGAGAAGGGGCAGAGAGGCAGAGAGAGAGGGGGAGAGAGAAGGGGGCAGAGAGGCAGAGAGAGCAAGAAGGGGCAGAGAGAGAGAGAGCAAGAAGGAGGCAGAGAGAGAGAGGGGGGGAGAGAGAAGGTGGCAGAGAGAGAGCGAGAAGGGGACAGAGAGAGCGAGAGGCAGAAAGAAGGGGGCAGTGAGAGAGAGGGGCAGAGAGAAGGGGCAGAGAGAAAGAGAGAGGGGGGGCAGAGAGAGAGGTAGAGAGAAGGGGGCAGAGAGGCAGAGAGAGAGAGAACGTGGCAGAGAGATAATGGGGCAGAGAGAGGCAGAAAGAGAAGGGGCAAAGAGAGAAGGGGGTAGAGAGAGGGGCAGAGAGAGAACGGGGTGCAGAGAGAGAAGGGTCAAAGAGAGAAGGGGGGAGAGAAAAGGGGCAGAGAGAGAGAGGCAGAGAGAGAAGGGACAGAGAGAGAGGGGCAGAGAGAATAGGGGGTAGAGAGAAGGGGGCATAGAGGCAGAGAGAGAGCGAGAAGGGGGCAGAGAGAGAGAGGGGGGAGAGAGAAAGGGGCAGAGAGAGAGAGAGAGAAGGGGCAGAGAGAGAGAGAGGGGGGAGAGAGAAGAGGGCAGAGATGCAGAGCGAGAGAAGGGGCAGAGAGGCAGAGAGAGAGCAGGGGGCAGAGAGAGAAGGGGCAGAGAGAGAGGTTGGAGCAGAGAGAGAGAAGCAGAGAGAGAAGGGGGCAAAGAGGCAGAGAGAGAATGGGCAGAGAGAGAGAGGGGGGTAGAGAGGCAGAGAGAGAGAGAGAGGGGGACAGAGAGTGAGAAGGTGGCAGAGAGAGAACGGGCCAGAGAGAGGCAGAAAGAGAGAGAAGGGGGCAGAGAGGCAGAGAGAGAGATGGGGCAGAGAGAGAGAAGCAGAGAGAGAAGGGGGCAAAGAGGCAGAGAGAGGAGGGAGAGAGGGGTCTGGGTCTGGTCAATGCTCAGCTCACTCACTTGAATGGTGGCTGTCGGCTGCTTGTTTAATCTTTCTGCCCCCTTTTGCTCTTCATAGATGCAACGCATGGGAAGGTAGAGAGGGGCGGGAGAAGTAGTGTGTGCCACAAGCTGGCTGAGGAGCAGTATGCAAATCTTCTCCTCTAGGGCTTCTGCACCAAGCCGTCTGTCACCCGCTGCCCACACACTGACATCAAGGATGATCCGGAGGATGGAGCAGCAGTGGTCGTCGGAGGACTTCCCCGGCCACCAACGTGACCTTTCAATAACCTATCGCAGCAAAGGAAGTGCTCTGTGCTACAGGTGGTGGGCGAGCCGGTGTCTTGTCAAATAACTATACGGCAGAACACCGGCAGTGAAACACTAAAGCACTGAGCAAGCTCCCACCATCCCGGCCCAGTCTTCCCCTGAATTGCTGCCTCGGCCGCATAGTAGAGCCCGCAGTACAGCAGTGCTCAAATTAATGGCTGCACAGGCAGTGCATACATTATTTTGACAGGCTGTCTGTCACTGAAACAGGCCCACTGAGCCATCGGCCCACCGGGAAACTCCCGGTAGTCCCGATGGCCAGTACATGCCTGGGTGAGGTGAATATAGCGGTGTATACTGCGGTCAAGGCAAGCAGACAACAACCACTGCAGAAGAGCAAGATCGAAAATCGGCCGATAACGATCGGTGTGTACTGTGTTTAAGGTACACAGAACACCCACTAACTGCTTCAGACGCCAACACACTACACAAGGCCGCCGCGCTGGCGGCCTTATATAGTGTGGGGTGTGTACTACACAGCCTGAGCTATGATTGGCCACAGGCATCCTGCCTCTGGCCAATCATGGCTCTCCTCGCTGCTGGCGCTGTGATTGGCCAAGCATGCGGGGTCACAGTGCATGCTTGGCCAATCATGAGCCAGCAATGCACTGCGATGACGCAGTGCATTGTGGGCCGTGAGCCCCACACGAATTTGGCGCGAACGGCCCATAACGTTCGGAATTCGCAGAATGGGGGCGAACAGCCGATGTTCGAGTCGAACCTATGTTCGACTCGAACACGAAGCTCATCCCTAAATAAATCGATTGGGCCGTTCCATAGGACGAAGATGTCATCTACGTACCTGTGCCACATGACGACGTGGCACAGGTACATAGAGAGATCCTCATCTTCAAAAAGCATTTGCTTCCATTCCCCCAGGTACAGATTGGCATAGCCAGGGGCACAATATGTCCTGTACCTGGAGGAAATATTGACCATTGAAACCGAAGACATTATGTTCAAGTATGAAACTCAATGCCAACAGGATAAATTCATAGAACGATTCTTCACGATGGCTGGCTTGTGACAAGATTTTTTTAATGCAGATTACTCCTTTGTTGTGCGGTATGGAGCTGTAAAGTGTTTCTACATTGATCGAAACCAAGGTAGAATGGTTGGTTACCTGGACTCCATCGATAATTTGAAGTTAATGAATCGTGTCTCTCACATGTGAAGGTAGAGAAGACACAAATGGTCTGAGATGTTCATCTACCACTTTAGAGAGATTTTCCGTGATGGAACTGTTGCCGATACGATCGGTCTACCTGGGGGGTCTACATTGCTCTTATAAATCTTGGGTAGGAATAGAATGTGGGTATTATTGGAAAGGATGTACGGATAAACTTCCAGAGCTGGTTAGAGATTACATTGTTATGGAGTGCACTGTCGATAAGCATATAGAAATCCTCATTAAACATATTAATCATTTCAGGTTTAATAGGTCTATACTAGTCCGTATTGTTGCGTAATTTCATACACATCAATACATAATTGCCATTGTCCATTAGGACGATGTTCCCTCCTTTATCTGAAGGTTTAATGGTCAGATTGGGATTACTGGATAGTTCCTTTAAGGCTGCTTTATCATTGGTTGTTAGATTTTCAGGTAAATGCATTGTAGGATTTAGACTTTTAATATCCTAAGTTGTCAACTTCAGGAAGGTAGCTATGCCATGATTTAAGCTTGGGAGAGGATATAAATCAGATTTTTTTTTTAATGTCAAAGGGACCACACGAGTAGTAGAAGGATTTACAGATTGTTCTGAAAGAGACTCCAAATCAATAGTATTGATTAGGTCTCTAGTGTCGCTTTCTTCTAGAAGAGAATTTAAATTACCTAGTGCTTGTCGTTCACTAAGAGAGAAACCCATAGTAGAACCTAGACCAACTTTATCATACTTACTTTGTAATTGGAGTTTACATGTGAACAAATGCAGAGCTTTTATGGTTTCAAATTTATCTACTTTACGGTTTGGACAGAACGTAAGTCCCTTCGACAGTACAGAACCCTCATTCGAGATGAGGAGATGTGAAGACAGATTTATAACATTAAATTGCGGCGAGATAATCTTTTGTGTATGTATAGGGCTTTCTAAATGAGAGGGGCCGAGGGGGGTCCTGAATTTTTGGGAAATTGCTAATAAATACTAATTTAGCTATGTACACACATTGCTTAGCTCATGCTTTACATTCACACTATATCATATTATTTATTATGTTTAGGGGTCCGTGTCTGCTGCTCCTTGTGGATTCTATAGCGTGCCGCACTTGCCATGTCCCCTTTGTGCTATTATTTGTAGTCACTGTCGGGAGCTTTATTACTCCCCGTTCCACAACCCTATATTACAATATTGGGTTGTCCAAACACCTTAACTTTTCAAAAGTCAGTCTCATACTGACATCATCATTCGGAAGTTGAAGAGTAACGTCACACCTGCTGAGTAAATTGGCCATTAAGTGCCTGTGCCATTTTGTGCATGGACATTTCCATCAATACGTTTTTCAACCTTTGTCCTCCATCGCTTGTTGTGTTCTTCTGTTTCCTTCCCAAATGCTTGCATGTAAATTATATTTAAAGCGGTTCTGCACTCATAATAATACATTTGCCCATTCTGTTGCCTCTAGACCATACATTTGATAATGCCACATGTTTTTTTTTTTTGATTCATCTACCTTTTGTAATCCGTAGTAGTTTATTTTCATCCCCTGCGGCGATGGGCGGTCTCTTGCGGGGATCAGCATCACTTCCTGCTGAAGCTCGCACTGTCTCCTGGGATCTCGTCCAAGTAATCCCAGGAGACATTGCGGCTAATGCACCCGACATCTCGCGAGATTTCAGCTAATACAGCCGACATCTCGCGTGATTTCGGCTATTACAGCCGAAATCTCGCGAGATCTCGGCTGTAATAGCCGAAATCACGCGAGATGTCGGCTGTATTAGCCGAAATCTCGCGAGATGTCGGGTGCATTAAACATGTGGCATTATCAAATGTATGGTCTAGAGGCAACAGAATGGGCAAATGTATTATTATGAGTGCAGAACCGCTTTAAGTAATTTGTGCTTATGTATTTTTACGCTAGATTATACATTGTATCTTCAAAACCCTGAAGAAGGAATTTTTTAAGTAAACTCTGAAACATGTTGGGTGCGCTGATCGTCATGATTGATTATGCGCTCTTATCCTAGAGATCTTCTGTCATGCTTCAGGATATTAACTGTATGGAATGTTCAATATAATTGCAAGCATTGTCTTTTAACCATGTATTTTATGGATATTGTATTTGCTTAAATAAATTTTGTTACTATTTCCACCATACTTAATTACTTTTTCTATACACTGTACATTCCACGGGGCACTCTTTCCTGTATATTTTTTCGGATTATTTGGGATGAGGTGTGGGTTTAAACTTTTCCAGTAGTTCCTACATTTTCCTCTATAACACTGCACACAGTTCGGGTTGGGAGAACGGCTTCCCGGATGCTTGATAAACATACCGCTGTATGTGCTGGGAAGCCGTCATGTATGTGTCCCCTTCCCGTACAGGACTGTACCCCCAGCCGCATTCAGTTGGCAGTTAGGAGATTTTTCCAGTCAAATGCTAAATGTAAACAAAGGGGATGTGATACTGGTGAGGACTGCAGTATATACAGAGTTCCCTTGTCATTGGCTTATGCATAAATTTGCAAACGTGTGCCAATAAAACCCTCTGTGTTAACGTAAACTGTTAGATAAGGCCAATGTGGTTGTTTTGCAGGCTGGCTGGTAAGTGTGCTGGGAGATCTTTAGTTTGGTTGCAATGTGTGGTGCCCTTCTATGTGCACCTCACTGCAAAGGCCTGTTATACGGTTGGGGTTGTTGCCATTTTTTTCTACAGTTGGTTGAATTGGGTGCAGGGATGCACTGGATGCCTTCGCTGCCACTGTGTTTTTGCTAGGTTTCTCATGAATCTCTGTGCCCTCCAGGCACACCTACCCTTAACCTATCCCATTATTATATGTGCCCCTACTATGAAGACTCTGTAAATTGTAGAGTTAGGACTGCAGTATATACAATGGTCTCTTGAAGTGGGCACTGTAGCTTACACATATATTTGCAAATAAAACCTGCTTTTAATATAAACTGTTAGCCCTTGTACACATGGTCAGAGATTCAGACGGAATGTGTCCGATCGGACCGTTTTGTCGGATATTCCGACTGTGTGTGGTCTACATCGGACTGTTTCCGTCAGAATATCCGACGGACCAACTTTTCCAACTTGTTGGTAAAATTTTCCGACAAAATGCTCCGATCGGACATACTCCGATCATGTGTAGAGAATTTCGATCGGACAAAGTGTCACGCATGCTCAGATCAAATTCCTACACCAAAGCTATTGGTTACTATCGTGAACGTAGTCCCGTCGTAACGAAATAACGTAATCACATCGGAATTTCCGCCAACTTTGTCCGACCGTGTGTATGCAACAGTTTCGGACAAAATTCTCAGAAACTGGACAAAATCCGATAGAAAAAAATCCGACGGATTTGGTTGTCGGAATCTCCGACCGTGTTTACAAGGGCTTAGACAGGTTTAATTCAGTTGTTTTGCAGACTGGCTGGTAAGTGTGCTGGGAAATCTTTTGTTCGTTTGCGACCTGATACTGGTGAGGTCAGTACCCAAACTTGGCAATGCCCATATGGAGGGAAAAAAAGTTACAGGGAAGAAGTCCAGATGGGGAACCAGTCACCACCTCCACAGCACCTGTTGTGTGGTCAGAGCCTGATGGGGAACTCAGAGACTAGTTCTCCATTAAGTCCACCTTGCTTTTGACTGATGGCACTCGACTGGGCGTATTCGAAAGCCGCTTTTGGACTGAATAGCGGATATGGATCCCCTTATGCCCCGTACACACGAGAGGACTTATGTCCGACAGACTTCCAAAGGAGTTCCGCCGGAGTTCTGACAGACTTTTCGGCCGAACGGACTTGGCCACACACGATCACACTAAACTCCGACGGATTCGAACGTGATGACGTACGACTGGACTCGAATAAGGAAGTTCATAGCCAGTAGCCAATAGCTGCCCTAGCGTCGGTTTTAGTCCATCGGAGTAGCATACACACGAGCGGAGTTTTCGAAGGGGACCGGGTCCGGCGGAGTTCCGTCGGGAAAATTTGAAGCATGCTTCATTTCTAAAGTCCGTCAGACTTTGGCGAATCAAAAGTCCGTTGCAGCCCACACACGATCGGATAGTCTGACGGACTCGGTCCTTCGGACTTTGGATGTTGAAAAGTCCGCTCGTGTGTACGGGGCATAACGCTCATGCTCTTTTAAAAGCAAGGTGGACCTGATGGGGAACTAATTTCTTCGCTCTCCCTCAGGCTCCTTGGCTATGTGCCTGTATGTGTGATGGTAGGTCACATGCCTGAAGAAGGGGCCCTGTTTGTCTCCGAAACGTCAATTCTATTTATTTTTTTGATACTATGTGATTAAAGTTTTGGACCCGATTTTGGACATCCTGGTGTGCTGGTGACACGTCCTTCTCATGTATGTGTGATGGGTACAGTGGCTGGGAAGGAAGGGGTGGAGCACTTAGGAAGGGGTATCCAGTATAAACATTTGGACTTCAGTGCCAGCCTTCAGAAGATTCATAAACCTGTCAGAATCTTCCGCAAGCACCAACAATTTCAGTTCAGAGGCTGGGTTGAATTCTAAAGCGTGTCTAGCCTTTATGAGATCAGAACTTCAGAAAGTATCTCAGATAGTCAACTAGGGTTTCCAGAAGGAGGTCAGAAATAGCAGCCTCCGCCTTCCTCTCATGACAAGTTGTTTGAGTGCTAAAGCTCAACTCCAGCCAAAAACAATATTTAGACATGTGCACTATAAAAATAAATTAGCACCAATGAAGTGTGTGCCATGTGTGTAGGCTGCAGCATTCTGTAAAACCCGTAATGTAATTTACCACGTAAAGTCATCGCCAAATTTCCAGCACAAAGCCTTGAGGCTGGAGTACAGTTCTCACAGCAGAGTGCTTGGTCTGTAACTCGGGTCTTGTAATCTTTTTATGGAATGCAAGGCGTTCTGTGACCAAAGAGAGATCATCACATTCATCTGTACCTTCTCCATTTGCAGAGTGACTTGCATTCTGAGAAAAGAATGCAAATCCTTTAGGGTTTGTTCCCACATGCAGCCAGGGTGCAGTAAAACCAGGCGGATGAGAATAAAGACATGCAGCCACAATGCTATACTTAGTGGACCCATCAAAAAAATTAAACATGTTGCATTCAAGGTGCGTTACCGCAAACAAACACAACCCATGCAAGTCTATGGGGCCACAATGCAATCACCCTGCACCTGTGTGCATTGCATTTAACTGTGGCAGGTGGTGTTGCATTTACAAGATGAAATCAGAAGGTGAGGAGGGGTGGCAAGGGCTGTCACACATGTGAATGAGCCCTTACTTAATCAATGAGCTGCTGAGCAAGTGACCCAATTGTGGGAACTCTAGTCCAATGTGTAAAGCTGGCCATAGATGGTTCAAATCTCAGCCAATTCAGCAGTTGAGGAGGAATCAAGCAGTCTTCTTTCCTGCAACTCGTGGATGAAAGAAAGAAAATCGCACCATCTATGGCCGGCTTTAGATTAAGTTTCCTTTTCATTCATTGATGGACAAAGCCTCTTGATTTTCTTAGCCATAGGGTTATACTGCCCCCTACAGGGAGTAGGACACTAGGCAGAACAAAGAAGCTGAGCATCGCCTATGAGCAGTTCCGGGTGATAATAAACCCCCCTCATGCTATAGGCAGCTCAGTCTAACTCATCAAGCTTTTTCAAGTGGTTCCCAGGAAGGATCTAGTTGGATAATGCCATTACATTGGCCTAGGTCCTTTACCAGGGCAAGAAGCTTGGCAGCAGCGCTGGAGTCCTCACACCTTTTTCAGTGAGCCTATATTCTTGTGTGAGTTTTCTATGCTATTTACATTTTTGGATTAGGATAGCTGGCAAGCGGACTACCTCTGTTATGCAACACTGGATCAAGGAAAGTGGTCTCTGCATCGGGCCAGTTTTTCTTAAATTTGCCTGCTGTGGGGTACACCTGTTGGCCCCTTGTCTCAACAGGAATGGTTGAGATTTATGATAAGGCATAAGATACCCTCTCTTCCACTTCTCCCTTGTCTGCTACGCAGGATAAGGGTCGAAGGGTATTCAGGCCATCCTCCCTGTGGTGTTGGTTTGACCTTGGCCTGGTACGGCAACATGGTGCAGTTAGTTGCAGACGTCACTGGAAGAATTCCTCTGCAGGGCGATCTTTGATCCTGCTTTTCTGTTGTTGGCCTAGTAGGCGGACTATCAAAAGCTGGGCTTTGAAGTCTAGGGGTTGCCTGACTTTGTACTTCCCACCATACTGGAGGCACGTACTTTCCATCTCAGATGCATTCTCATAGTACTTAAGAAGTGTTAATTTCCTGGTGTGAGGCTGCAGCTCTGCACCCATGTCCCCTCTCGGGGTCTGGGATTTTTTTTTCTGGGGTGTGGATCAGATATTGGCATTGTTTTCTGTTAAGGGCTATGTCTAGGCACTTGCGATTTTCCTTTGGTAGCCATTTGGCCGCATTCTCATTGGGTTGTGTCTTCATCCCAGGGGTTCGATATGTGGCTCCTCCAGGCGGTGCTTCTGTGGGATCTGAACCTGGTGCTCTGGGTCTTCAGAAGTCTCCCTTCGAGAACAGATCTTTTTGCTTTCTCTGTCTCGGGAGGTTGCCTTTTTTTGTTTGGTTGTTATCGATTCCATACGTCTAGGGTCAGAGCTGGTGGCCTTGTTCTGTCAGGCTCCTTATTTGGTCTTACACAGGGTTTTTTTTTCTTTATTTATTTTTCCATCAATATAACAATAAGGTGGTTAATCGTCCACTCCCCTCCTAACCTTCGAAGTCCAACCTTCACCTAAATGAGGACTTTGGTCCTGTCTTTGTGTAGGCGCTCTTCCCATTCCTAGATGTGGTCCGGGCAGTTTTTATCTGTCTGCTACATTTCCTTATGGGGGTCAGAGTCTACTTTTGAGATTTAGGATGGCCTCTGATAGGGCCTGGCGACCTCCTCTGCCACAATTTCTTTCTGGCTCTGGCAGACGATAGTTCCGTTTTCAGGGTACAACGCTTTCCTTCCTCGCCACGGTGCACTCGACTAACGTGATGGTGTCTATTGTGGGTTTCAACATTAGGCATCTGTGTCTCAAATGTGCAGGTGGCTATCGTGTCGTCTGTGTGCATCTTTGCCATGAAGTTTGGGCACCTTCAAGTGCATGTTTTGGCCACTGGCTTTGCTGGTCGCTGTGTGGTGATTGTTGCAAGCTCTTCATGTTTTACCACCCCTCTTAGAAACACTGCTTTGGAACATCCCTATGGTCAAGAATATGAAGAGACTGTGTCCATCAATGAACGAAAGAGAAAACTGGATTTTTTTTGTTACTCATCATAAAATCCCTTTCTCTGAGTCCATTGATGATACAGCACCCACTCCTACTCATTTTCTTCTACACTAGTGCTTTGTGACCAACTGAGCTGCCTATAGCAGAAAGGGGGTTTGCTATCAGCTGGGACTGCCCATAGGCAGGGGTTACCTTATTTTTTTCTGCCTGGTATCCTGCTCCTGTAGGGGGCAGTATAACTCTATGGTCGAGAATATGAAGAGGCTGTGTCAGTCAATGAACTCAGAGAAAGTTATTTTATGGTGAGTAACGAAAAATACCATTTTCCTTCACTTCAAAGTGCCATATTAGTTCCGCTGAAAACCACTTGCCTAACGTCGCCATTTATTTAGATTATGCCTGTGCGATATTAAAAAAAAAAACAGATAGTCGTTTATTTTGTGTATGTAATTATTACATCTTAAAATAGCTTGAACCAAATAAATCTAAAAAGAACAGGAACATGAGTTATCAAATACAAATGAAGCAAAATTAAAGTCCACCGCCCGCGAGGTCTTTCACCGCCACGGTTGCCAATGGCTTCTTACAGGTGTTGGTCTTTGTTTATCTTTATTGGGTGTCACAGAATGACATAACTCCTGAGTATGCACAGGAGTTTAGTCACCCCAGCACAGTGCCAGATTGTATGCTGAGCTGCATATGAGCAACTCGGATCTTACTTTACCGCTTAATGATATTTTCCATCTTGTAAGTGCAATATTTTTTAGCATTTAAAAATATATTAAATATTCTGGCGATACTGCACGATGAGCTGCGTTCTTTTTTCTATATATAAATTTTATATCTCGGCCCAAGTGAAAGACACAGCACATTGAAGGTTTTCAGAAAACTTGGAGGCTGGGGCGCTAACCCCTAAGCACAGGATCCATTCTGAGCTATGCCGCTGTGAGGACAAGATTGTCCCTAAGGAAACCTTTCTGTTCTACGCTTTTCATGATCTCGTATAACAGTGATGGCGAACCTTGGCACCCCAGATGTTTTGGAACTACATTTCCCATGATGCTCATGCGTGCTGCAGTGTAGTTGAGCATCATGGGAAATGTAGTTGCAAAACATCTGGGGTGCCAAGGTTCACCATCGCTGTCCTATAATTTAGAGATCATGTCTATCTAGTAAGAGATTAATATATCTTAAAAAGCACGTGTGGAGTATCAAAGCGCTTGACTGTGCATCACTCATTATTGGAACTGGAAGAAGTGTACTTTCTATTTAGTTAGGTTGAAACACAATATGGACACTGATTTATTCAATTGTTTTTTGATTTCTCACATATGGACATATGTTATTTGTAGGTTGATATAATTGTATCACTTGATTTGTCTTTCCCCCTTTTTTTTTTTCTTTAGAGCATTACTTTTGGAATAGCATACATTACTTGTGGATGGGTGACAAACAAAAGACAGCACATTTTTTTTTTCACTTTGGTTTCTTTATCCTGTATTCAGAAAAGAAAAACCCCCTTTGTTGGAACTTTATAGATTAGAAAATGTATTTATTATATATACATAAAATTGTTTGATCATGAAATGATCATTAGTTTAAAAAGACATATCAAAACATATTACAAAATAAGCACAAAAAAGACAAAGAACACACAGGTTACATGTTTTGCATGACATAAAAAATGTGTAAGCCTTTGTACACACGGTCGGATATTACGATGGACAATGTCCGATAGGACCGTGTTGTCGGATAATCCGACAGTGTGTGGGCTCCATCGGACTGTTTCCATCGGAGTATCAAACTGACCAAGTTTTTCAACTTGTCTATAAAATTTTCTGACAAAATGCTCCGAACGGACTTTGTCCGATCATGTGTAGAGAATTACGATCGGACAAAGTGCCACGCATGCTCAGATCAAATTCCTAAACCAAAGCTATTGGCTACTAGCCTGAACGTAGTCCCGTTGTAACGAAATAACGTCATCACGTTAAGTACGATCGGATTTTCTGACAACTTTGTCTGACTGTGTGTATGCAACAGTTTCGGACAAAATCCGACGGATTTGGTTGTCGAAATGTCCAACCGTGTGTACGGGGGGCTTACTCTCCCGTACCCGACGCATTTCGGGTTCAAGCACCTTTGTCAGGGGTATTTGATAAGAGAATATATACAATCATCCTTTTGTCTTTCATGCAAAGTTTTCCATCGTGCAACTTAAACAGATAAACAAGGCACTGTCAGTTTATCGGTGCCGATAGGTGCCCACCAGGAGCACCAGTATCACACGGAGGTGTTAGAAAAGCTCACCTATAAACTTATAAACGTAAGCGAACCATAAGCAGTAATCTGTGGCTGCTTTTTATTTATATATAAATAAATAAATAAAATGTATGTATGTATCTGGAATGGATTTAGCTGATTTATGTCCTGTACACATGATGAGATTATCAGACGAATCATGGTCTGTTTTTTTTGCATGCTAATCTCACGTCAAATCTGATGAATTTACTAAAGTCACGAAAATCCTCGTACGACAGCATAAAAATTCGGAAGTGATGTGTTGTAATGCATTTGTATTGCATTTTCCAACAACAGCTGTACTGATTAAACTAAAATCTTACGACCTGGCATCGTACGAAAAAAAAATTCTGTGCATGTCCGATAGAATAATATCGGATGAACTGTCCTGATTGGCTCTCGAAAGCTCTGTACTAAGGATCTGATTATCGTACGATCGGTTCGAATGCGGCATTTTTGGTACGATTTTCGGATCGTGTGTACGGGGCATTAAAATGCAGGTTCACACCTGTAAAAATCAGAGTACAAAGTGAAAATATTCCTAGAAAGATATTTTAATTAAAACCGCACATCAAAATATTCAGTAGATCTAGATAGAATATGTAAATCTTTGCTTTTTCTATAAAACTCAACCAGTGATCCCTCTGGGATTGAACGTTTTTCTCCTAGCCAGTAAATCCACCCATCACTTTGAAGGAGCAGTAGGTAGAATCAAGAGCTGGGAGGGTAAGGGCCAGGTTTGACTTTTACAGGAGAAGTCAAGATTTACATAAGTTTTAGCTGCCCTTGAAGTTTCCCTAAAGCCCTTGAACTACTTTTAAAAGCAAATTTCAGAGAAGGTAGTTACTGCTTCTGCATTTTCTTTCTATATTAGTTAAGCTTGAGCTGCCAGGGTTTTCGACAAGTTTACTTTAATGAGCTATAACACAGTTTGAGGCCACTTAAAAACCTTAAGCTGGCCAAGGGCTGCGAGGAGAGAGTATGAGGGCCTCATGGAACCAGTGTGACGTGCCTTCCTTAGGGGAACTTCCCTGACAGGTACATGGGGCTCTCCTGCTTATGAAAGCTTAGATAACAGGTTCCTGTTTTTGAAAATAATAAATTGAACAGGTAACACAAATAGCACTTTAGAGATGTACACTGCATCCAGAAAGTATTCACAGAGCTTCACTTTTTCTACATTTTATGTTACAGCCTTATTCCAAAATGTATTAAATTAATTATTCTCCTCAAAATTCTACAAACCATACCCCAGAATAACAACGTGAAAGAAGTTTGTTTAAAAACTTTGCAAATGTATTAATAAAAACTAAAAAATCACATGTACATAAGTATTCACACTCGAAATTGAGCTCAGGAGCTCTATTTCCACTGATCATCCTTGAGATGTTTCTATAACTTGATTGGAGTCCACCTGTTGTAAATTCATTTAATTGGACATTTGGAAAGGCACACGCCAGTTGCGTCGGCAGGGGGGGCTCTTCGTGGCTGAAGCCCTGAGTGGGTCCCCAAAAAACCCCAAATCTTGAGTGGACACCATTCTATTTATAGCCCCAAGCGCCGCCAAGTGGGGACCGATCTTATCCCGAGCGCCGCCGAGTGCGGTCGAGTCATATAGCAGGTCCCGCCTTCTGGAGCCCGCAGCGCTGATAGATGTCCCACTGGTCCAATGGTGGGACGGCGGGATGTGCAACGTCCATCATAGGTGCTGCAGGCTCCAGAAGGCGGGAATTACATTGCAGCCACCACGTGAGATCCCCGCTCGCCTCTCATCCTCTCCTCCGGCTGCCTGCTGTGATGATGGGTGTGCACTGTACCCCACGGCTGAGCTATTGCTGCAGGACACATGAATTCTCCTTGTCAGGTAGGTCAGTGTGTCACTACTGTGAGTGTAGGTAGATCAGTGTATGTATGTCAGGTAGGTAGGTCAGTATGTCAGGTAGGTAGGTCAGTGTATGTCAGGTAGGTCAGTGCATGTATGTATGTCAGGTAGGTCAGTGCATGTCAGGTAGGTCAGTGCGTGTATGTATGTCAGGTAGGTCAGTGCGTGTCAGGTAGGTCAGTGTATGTATGCATGTATGTCAGGTAGGTCAGTGCGTGTCAGGTAGGTCAGTGCATGTCAGGTAAGTAGGTCAGTGTGGCAGGCAGGTAGGTCAATGTGGCAGGCAGGTAGGTCGGTGAGGCAGGCAGGTGAGTTTAGTAGTCAGCATTGATGGGCACCGGTAAGCCAGGCAGCAACCAGCAAGTAAGCTTACCACCGCCACACAACCCCACCGCCCAGCCAAAAAATCCTGCAATGCCACCGCAGCCCCCGACCGCCCCTCCTGTGCCAGCCTTGGACTTTGGGCTGAAGCCCCTGGTCTTTTTGCCACCTAGAAACGGCCCTGGCACCCACCTGTCTATATAAGGTCCCACAGTTAACAGTGCATATCAGACAAACCAAGCCACGAAGTCCAAGGAATTGTCTGTAGACCTCAGAGACAGGATTGTATCGAGGCACAGATCTGGGGAAGGGTACAGAAACATTTCTGCAGCATCGAAGGTCCCAATGAGCACAGTGACCTCCATCATCTATAAATGAAGGAAGTTTGGAACCACCAGGACTTTTCTTAGAACGGACTGCCCGGCCAAACTGAGCAATCGGGGGAGAAGGGCCTTAGTCAGGGAGGTGAACAAGAACCCGATGGTCACTCTGACATAGCCTTTCTGTGGCAAGAGGAAAACCTTCCAGAAGAAAAACCATCTCTGCAGCACTCCACCAATCAGGCCTGTATGATAGAGTGGCCAGATGAAAGCTACTGTTCAGTAAAAGGCACATGACAGCCCGCCTGGAGTTTGCCAAAAGGCACCTGAAGGACTCTCAGACCATAATAAACAAAATTCACAGATTGAACTCTTTGGCCTGAATGGAGAACGTCATGTCTGGAGGAAACCAGGCACCACTCATCACCCAGCCAATACCATCCCTACAGTGAAGCATGGTGGAGGCAACATCATGATGTGGGGATGTTTTCCAGTGGCAGGAACTGGGAGACTAGTCAGGATCGAGGGAAAGATGAATGCTGCAATGTACAGCGACATCCTTAAGCTGCTTCAGAGCGCTCTAGACCTCAGACTGGGGCAAAGGTTCATCTTCCAACAGGACAATGACCCTAAGCACAGTGTGGCTATGGGACAACTCTGTGAATGTCCTTGAGTGGCCCAGCCAGAGCCCAGAAATGAACATCTCTGGAGAGAACTGAAAATGGCTGTGCACCGAGGCTCCCCATCCAACTTGATGGAGCTTGAGAGGTCCTGCAAAGAAGAATGGGAGAAACTTCCCAAAACCAGGTGTGCCAAGCTTGTAGCATCATACTCAAACAGACTGGAGGCTTTCATTGATTCCAAAGGTGCTTCAACAAAGTATGGAGCAACTGCTGTGAATACGGCACAGTGGTGTAGTGGTTAGCACTTTCACCTAGCAGTATAAAGGGTCACTGGTTTGGATCCCAACCACGACTCTACCTGCCTGGAGTTTGCATGTTCTCCCTGTGCCTGCGTGGGTTTCCTCCGGGTACTCCGGTTTCCTCCCACACTCCAAAGACATGCAGGTAGGTCAATTGCCTTCTGTCCAAAATTGGCCCTAGTATATGAATGGGGGACATTGGATTCTGGGCTCCTTGAGGGTAGGGACCAATGTGAGTGTGCAATGTACAGGGATAGGGGTAGACACCTCACTCAGGTTGAACTGGATGGACTGGTGTCTTTATTCAACCTTACTACCTATGAAACCTATGAAACGTATGTACATGTGATTTTATTTTTGGTTTTAAATTTTTAATAAATTTGCAAAGATTTTAAACTATTTTTCTTTCATATTGTTTGTAGAATTTTAAGAAAAATAATAAATTGAATCCGTTTTGGAATAAGGCTAAATATAACAAAATGTGGAAAAATGAAGAGCTGTGAATACTTTCCAGATGCACTGTATATAGGCATTTAAAGGGTACTAACTGTATATACTTTTGCCTTAATCAACCAATCTATGAGGAACAGAACACTATACTAATATTAGGAGAGATAGGGCTGTTTTGAGAGCAAAGGGTGACCCTAATTCTTCATAACAGGGATTCCACAAACATTCATTTGAGATTCTGCTCCACGTTGACCTTATTGTATAATGCAGTCTCTGTAGATTTGCTTCACATTTATTCTGCAAGTCTCCCGAAGATCCAAATCCCAAAGGTGTTCTGTTAGATTGGCTGATTGCCCTACCATCTGTGTGCCTCAGCCAAAATTGAGATTCATCAGACCAGGCTCCTATTTTCTAGTATTCGACTGTCCAGTTTTGGTGAGCCTGTACCCCAGGGACGTGTGGTGAGGTCAGTGATTGCTGAGGCACTGGCTAGTATAAGAGCCAGATACACACAGGTTACATACGCCGTCAACGTTAGAGTGAGAGCAATAATTCTAGCACTAGACCTCCTCTGTAACTCTAAACAGGTAACCTGTAAAAAATGTTATTGCGCCGCCTATGGAGTTTTTGGAGTTATTGTTTTAAGGTAATTTATTATATTTTCAAAAACTGTACTCAAGCAGGTGGCTTAATGGACAAATTGCTGAAGTTTGGAGTTGTAACTTCCAACCAGTAGCTTGTACCTTTTCAGCAGCAGCAGATTCTCATTCTCCTTCTTATCTGTGTGAGAAAAACCATGGGATTATGGGTAAATCTCATACACATAAACACGTTTTTCCCTTGTAGATAAGAGGGTTGGGTTGGAATGGAGCATTTGTCTTTTAGACACATTCCCCCTTCTTTGAAACTGCAGTGAGACAAAGGAAAAAGGAATCCACCGCTCCAGGCCAATCCACCAGAGAACTGTTTGCTTCTCCTCCAGACAAGTAGGGGTCCCAGGTGCAGGCTGATTGCACAAACCAAATGGATAGAAAACGGAAGAACTCTGGCCAGCCGCACTCCGGATATAATAAAGTAAACTGCGCTTACTCATAGCTAATTTTAGCGTGAAACGCGTCAGTTTTTGTTCTGTATTTTTCCCTTTGCTGCTGTGATTTGTGTGATGTGAGGTTTTTCATTTGAGAAAATAAAGGCACAGTTTACTTTATTCGATCCGGAGTGCGGCTGTCCAGAGTTCTTCCATTTTCTATCCACACTGCAGTGAGAGGCGTGCCTCCACTGCAGCATTTTTATTGGACAGCTTGGGCTAATGGTACTTTACCATTGGTCCAAGACTCCAAGCCATCCATTGAGCTCAGTGTCTCTGACAAGAAGTGAGAGGCACTGTGAGCTCATCCTCTCAGTCTGCTGCAAACAGAGTGTGCCAGCTTGTATTTAAACTGGCCACTCTGTATGTATCGTCTGACAGGCAGCACAAGGAGCCCTGTATCTCCGGAACCATAGGTCATAGGAGCCCGAATTTTGAACAGTGGTGGGGTAGGACCAGGCGCGGACTGACAGCTCATGGGGCCCCCGGGCAATAGGAGAATATGAGGCCCCCGGGCAATAGGAGAATATGGTTCCACACAGTATACAATCACACAGCATACACATACATGTACACACAGTATACATAGACATGTTTCTATTGGTTGAGAAGGTACTGGAGAGGTGGAGCAGCTATAATCAATGGATTTTTAGACCAAAAGGATGTCGGTAAGGGACATTTCAGAGACAGATGTAAAAAAAACATGGTGATGGGGCCCCCTAGTGGCCCGAGGGCCCTCGGGCAGTGCTTAAATGCCCAAATGGCCAGTCCTCCCCTGGGTAGGACATCAGCTACCAAATTTGTGCCCCCAGGCCTCCAAGCTATGACCCTCGAAGTCGATCAATTGTTTTTCTTTTTTTATGTTCATGGCTATGCCTCACCTGCCTCCCCTGAATGCACGTCCCTCCTGTACCCACTGTAGCCTCCGCTTTTTGTTTGTGGCTGATAGGAGTGGTCTTCTACTGTTGTAGTCCATCCACATCAAGTATTGAGGTGTTGGGCATTCTGAGATTCTCTTTGCAATTTTAAAGAGTGGTTAAGTTAGTTACAAAAACCTTTCTGTCAGTAATTGGCCTCAGGTGATACACAGATTTTTTTTAAAAAACTCCTACATTAGTTATACCTGTTTATCTGCTGCCCTTTCTTCTCTACATCTGTTCAAAGTGCTAAATTGTAAAGCTTGTCCGAGAGTTCAGAAAAAAGGGAGCCGAGAGCTGAAGTTACACTCTGCGGCGCTCAGTGAGGAGAGCTCTGACAGCTGTTTGGAGAGATAGCTTTACACTGTCAGTGGGGTAGATGGAGGAAATCCCCCACTGGGATGTTGCATTCTAGAAGCACAATCTGCCGCTGTCAGAATACAATGATCAATGGCTGCAGTTTTCCAGCATGTCCTTCGACAGACGTCAAACTGTCTAGTAGGGACCTGGACACATTGATCGACATTTAGCCAATTCAACAGGGAACTGGCCGAATTTGGATCAATGGAAGACCAACATCAGTCTATGTAATAGGAAAAAGCACTAACCCTTTAATTATTTTAGATATATCTGAATACAGATCAGTCTGCTAAAGAGCATTTTGAGTGAATTAATGCTCTCTTAATTTAAGCTCTCATGAAGGGGGGTCTTTTGGCCCCTGAAAATCATTGAATGTTATAAACTCTCCGCTTGATAACTGATTTTATAATAAAAATTTGTTTGGTGCGCATATTAATCTGTCTGCATGTGTTTTATTTTATCAACAAGGCCTTTCCATCCTTAGTGAATGAATGAATGAATGAAATACTTGTATAGCGCACAATGCGAACTGAATCGCCTCTAGTCTGCCATTTACTGGGTGATTTCTGCACCATTCTGAAAAAACCTTGAAGACCATTGTGTGTGAAAAACCCAAACAATCAGCAGTTATAGGTATATTCACACCAGTCCACCTGGCATCAGCCATCACGACGACATAATTTGCTGACAAAACACATAGGGAGGAGTTGGAGACATGCAACATCCTTGTGTACCGGATGCCACAGCCATCTTGCTGGTTAGAAATGTTGGAGCCGTTTTACAGACATGCAAGTGTAGCCAAGTCCCAGAGCCCTTCAGGCCTAATGGTGGCCTCCAGAGTTAGGGGACAGCTGACATCTTTTTGTGTAGAGTGGGTTATGAGGCATGGTGGGTGTAGTGCAAGGTAGATTAATGAGCGTCAGACACTTCTTGAATGCAAAGAGATTTATTGTCTCAAACAGAACTGTGGGAGAGAGGTTTAGGGCTAGGACACCCTTTAGTAGTTACAATGTCAATTTAGCAGACTTCGATACTTCTATAGGCAGACAGCCATGCAGGGAAAGGCATCCAGCAAGACACCACATCTACATGAGTAGGAACGCTGTCTTTTATGGTATCAATCTTGAAACAGTTTTTAACAAAGGTTGTAATGAACTTCTTCTACGATCTCCTATTGCAGATCTTCACTCATCCTAGCTCCCAATCTTTTACTAGACTTGCTGATCCACTGCCACTGGATCCCCTGAGCTCCTCCAATCTTCTCATTTAGATTCTTCCTGGAGTGTCACCTCTGCATCCCTGCTGGGTCCATAGCTTGGCACTCAGATACTCCTCAAGCGTCACCCCACTAGCCTGCTTGGTCCCATGGCTTGGCACACAATATTGCTCTTCAAGCATTACCTCCACTGGCTGGGTCCCTGGCTCGACATCTGCTAATGTTTTCCAATTCTTCACCGTCCCCGGTTGGTGAAAATACTGCTCTGGTACTTGCTTCAGCTACTCACTGTGGTACCTGGTAATAAGGTAGATGCAGGTTCCCCTCTACCTCCGACCACAACCCGTTCTCTGGCCGGCAGGACTGTCACTTTTTGTTGGACTGCAAGCTGTAATCTCATGCTTCTGGATAGGCCTTCAGACAGTTTAGCAGCCAGATGTCCCCAAGATTGGCCTCGGACTCTGGCCTAGCAGCCCAGGGCAGCACAACACACGTCCACCTAGACAGCCGTCCAGGTGGCACCGAACCCCGATTCATCTGACGTCCCCCAAATAAATACGATCTCCCAGCAGGCAAAGTGACCTAAGAAAGTCCCTGCCCATGGGCTGAGACACCCCATCTATTCCCTAATCTGTCCTTGCAATGCCCTTGGCTTATCTAATGCCACAAGATACCCAGCCATCTAGTGACAGAAGAGAGAAGTGCAGAAATTCCAGAATAAGGGTGAAATCGATTGACCTCCTATCAATTGGCCAAGGCAACTATCACTTGGCAAATATATTTACTAGCAACCCTGCCTAAACATCAAGGTTCTACACAAGTTTTATTCAATTTAAATGTTAGTGTTATTTCTTATAACTAATAAACAGAGTCAGGATTTCTACACCATGAGAAGTATTTCTTTGGTCTCTTTATGATGCTGATGAGTCCATAGAGATGTTTGGGAGTCCTAGAGGTGGATTATTTACACAGGAGATCTGCTCAGGAGTGCTTTTTACTGCGCATTTGACCTTTGTCATGAAGGTCCATGGTGGATGGTAAGAGGCTGTGTGTTTGGGTGTTGGTGGTGGTCTCTTCATTTTGGAGCACTTAGCCTTACCACAGTATTATTACTTGTCCTGAACACTTCCTGTGGATTACTGCTAAAATTAAGTCTTAACTTTTTGATGTGAGCATTTATTATGTTTAGCGCTGCACCTTGATTACTTTTATATCATCAGCAATCACGACATGGTCAGAATCACTGAGATCACATTTTTCCTCATCCTGTTTGATGTAAACATTAATTGAAGCGCCTAATGTTTGCCACTTGATTGGCTGATTAGATAACTGCATCAATAGGCAGGAATACAGCTGCTCCTAATAAACTACTTGGTGAAGGCATACAAATACTGTACACAGTAAGGCCGGCCAAAGATGGTTCGAATCTCAGCTTGTTCAGTAGGGACTGGCCGAGATTAGAACCATCTAAGTGAAGGCTGATCCATTGAGCAACTTGGGTACAACCAGCAAGTGGGACTTTCGGGCATGCGATTATTGCCAGCAACTATAGGCAGTAGCAATAGTAATTGTGTCCTCCTGCCAGGGGCAGCGCCCTGCGCCCCCCCCCCCCCCCGGCAGGGAGAACACAATAGTTCCATTGTAGGGTTCCCCCCATCAACACTGACTGTGTTCAAGAGGGAATGGAGTGATTTTCTTACCTTCCACCACAGCTCAGCTATGGCCTTCCTAAGGGCTCGTTTAGACTTGCAGTTGGGAAATGTCCAATGTTAGCACCCCCAGCCCTTAGCTGAAAAGGCAGTGGTGACGGGGTGTTTACATCATGCCACGGTTGTGATGCTTTACTTCACATCCATAGCAAAACGATCATTCCTTTTGCGTTCAGCAGGCACTAAGCCCTGCCAAAAGCAACTTATTCTGGTGCATAGGAAAGCACCGCAACCATGTGCAATGCACACAATTTCAGCATGGTGTTAAAACAGGCGGTGAGGAGGAGTCAAAATGGCACCTCACTGCCTGTCAAACATGATATACTGCAGATTGCTTTTCAGAAGGGTAACAGTTTATATGCAAGTCTAAACTTAAGCCGGCCATAGATGGATTGAAACTTGGCCGGTTTAGCAGGGACTGGTCGACATTCGATCCATCTATGGGCAGGCTCTTTGTACCCATGTCATTCCATCAATCGATCTTGGATACAACCAGCATCTTGGGTTTTTAGCATGTTATTACTGCCTGTAATTATTGTGTTCTCCTGGGAGGAAAGGCTCCCCACCAGGAGAACACAATGGATCCTCAGGAAGGATTCCCCCATCCCCTGAGTTGATGGGGGAATCAAGCAATTTTCTTTCCTGCAACCCGTGGTTACAGAAAAGAAAATTGCATAACCTATGGCTTGTTTTAGCCGTTTGATTATTCTATTTTAAATGGTATATACTGGAATGCACTGCACTCATGCAATTACTGGCGATAATGAACTGCAGGAAGCAGGCAGCCACTTCATATATTGAGTTAAAGAGCACATCTCCAGACCTAGACTGGGACACCAAGGATTCCTCTGGATTTTCATTCGTAATTGCTCAAATGGCTGCTGGAAACACATTGACTGACAGGAGAATGCTTAGTAAAATGTAGGTGCACTCTGCTTTCGGCAGTATGTGATCTCTATTAATTCTTTGGGTGCAGCACAGAAATAATCATCTACAATGCCTTGCAAAAGTATTCACCCCCTTGGTTTTTTACCTATTTTGTTACATTACAATCCGGTACTAGCAAGGTGTACCTAATAAAGTGCCAGTGAGAGCGCGCGCGCGTGTGCGTGTGCGTGTGTGTATTGGGTGAAGCCTGGCTGTCACACGTCATATGCCATAGCACGTGCGGAACGTGGCCATCTAGTTGGTTGGAAACCATGCAGCATATTGTTATATAAAACACTTATTTTTATTGATTAAATGTGAGTATTCTGGACTACTTTTTAAGAACTTCAATACCAGGCACTTGCCCCTTCCTGCCCAGGACAATTTTCAGTGTTGTCGCAATTTGAATGACAATTGTGCGGTCATGTAACACTGTACACAAACCTAATTTTTATAATTTTCTTCCCAAAAATAGAGCTTTCGTTGGAATTTGATCACCTCTGGGGTTTTTATTTTTGGCTAAACAAAATAAAAAAGTGCGAAATTTTTGAAAAAGAAAAACATGTTTTTTTTAGTTTCTGTCATAAAATGTTGTTTTCTCCTTCACTGACGGGCACTGATCAGGAGGCACTAATATGCAGCACTGATGGTCATTAATAGATAGCACTGATGATGGGGTACTGACAGGTGTTACTGCTGGGCACTGTGGAGGGCACTGACTGGCAGCTGTTGGGTACTGATTGGCAGTTGATGGGGGGGTGTGTGGATAATCAATGTGCCGATTATAAGCACAGACCCCCACCCCGGCAGGGAGAGCCGCCGATTGGCTCTCCCTGTCAGCGCGAGCTGAGTAATGCCGTTTACCGGCACTTCCTTGTTCACGTGATGATAAGATGTGATTGGTCACAGCTGATTACGTGGTAAGAAGCCTCTGTCAGAGGCTCCTTATCACAAACAAAGATGCAGCGCATCACACTGACACGTCCCACTCACGATTGCCATGTGCCGGCATGTTATCCTGCTCGACGTCATATGACGCCCAGTTAGGATAACAGAACCACTCCCCGGCCGTCAATCTGCTAGGCTGGGCGGGAAGTGGTTAAATAAACCTTTGAGCGCACTGACTTATTACACTATGATGTGGTGTCTGTTCTCATTTTGACATATGTGACCTGTGGAGAGATTTTCTGAGAGGGGCCAACAGCCTCTAATCTGGTGTTAATATTGAGGAGCAAGGATGAGCCAGAGGAGTTTCATAGTTAGTAAGGTTGAATAAAGACACCAGTCTATCCAGTTCAACCTGAGTGAGTGTCTACAATTGTCCCTATCCCTGTACATTGCATACATTGCTAACCAGTACACCACTGTGCCGGAGTGTTGGAGCACATGTAGAACACTTATAATTTAGTGGTCCACATCTTAGGGTAAAATGCCTGTGTGCTATGGTGTCGGTGGCGAATCACTATATACCTATCGTTTAACCGACACACTTTTGGCGTCCCTCAGGATTTATGGACTTTCATATTTATGAATGTTTATCAGTTTGAAATTGAATCACATTCACATGCTCTTGGATTTCCTAGACCAGTGTTTCTTAACTCCAGTGCTTAAAGCACCCCAACAGGTCATGTTTTCAGGCTTTCCATTATTTTGCACAGGTGATTTGATTAGTTTCACTGCCTTAGTAATTACCACAGCTGTTTCATCTGAGGGAAATCCTGAAAACATGACCTGTTGGGGTGCCTTGAGGCCTGGAGTTGAGAAACTCTGTCCTAGAGTTTGTAAACTTTTCATAAATAAACTTAGAAGCACTGCATTTCCTTTTACATTTGTTTTGTTACCTACAGTTTACAATGGTTGCAGATTATAACCTAAGTGCAGTGGAAATTTCTCAAATTTTACATTATATATATATATAAATATATATAATATGTCCCCTGATGACCTCAGAGCATGCTGACGAAACACGTAGGAGGGTCTGAGTGTAATACGTCACTTTTGCCATTTGCAACACAGCTGGAACGCTCAATGCGTCTCCAATACATGGTTGTGTTAAGCTGTTATCGAGATTTTATCTGTTTTACTTAAATTTTTCATTACATTTCGACATACTTCACCATGGAAGCCCTTTTTTTTCTTTTAAATCCTTGGTAGCAACTTGAATCGATGTTGTGATTATTTTCACATCAAAATTTCCTACATTCATTTGTGAGTGCCTGGAATAGGTTTCTTGGGATCCCGATTTAACATCCGTCTGGACTGGAGCTGTAGCTGTGAGATTTCCTATTGGCATTATCCACAAGTGTATATGACTACCTGTAATGGGTGTCATCGGATTCTGGTGAGTAGGATGTGTGGTTGGCAATGGTGGTGGGAAAATCTACATGCACATTTTTTTTTTTTTATATATATATATATATATGTATTTTATCAGTCTTCCTCATTGTCTCAAAGGTGGAACATCATAGGTCTGTTTAGACCTCTAACATGTCACCAAAGATCCCCCAACGGGACTCCTAAAAAATTGTAAAAAAATAAAAATAAAAATAAAAAACTACTGATACCAGTGGCGAAACTCCAGGGCTCACAAAGGTTGTACCTGTGATTGGGCCCTGGAGTTCCACCACCAGACTCGGAGGAAAGGGCCCCGGATGGGGTTCAGGGGGGGGCACTTAATGGTTCCTTGCACCGGGGCCCTGAAGGTTGAAGGTTCTAGAGGGGGGGGGGGGGGTGTGTGTGTAAAAATAAGAGATAAAGTGATATAAACATAATGAAATTGTCCACACAGTTTTACCTGCAAAAGAAACTACTGACACTTCTCCAGCTACCGAGTGCTCCTCTGTTAAAGAAAAATCTTTCTAGAAAGTCTGCTGAGAAGCTGACACTTCCAAAGCGTTGATCTCCTTTGTTCCCTATTGTGTTGAATGGTTCCTGCCATTGACCTTCATTACTTCTACTGTCCTGTAGTGATGAGGACTTGGTAGCATTCAGTAGTAGGTAGCTAGCAAGAGAGGCAAGTATTTATTCTTTTCTTTCGGCTGTTTTTAGCCAATTTAGCCAGCTCCCCATTATTATATATTCACTTTAAAGACTTGCTATGCAAAACTGTCATATACCCAGAAATCCTTTCTGCTACTAGAGAAGGTTCACCAGGGAGCAGTGCCTGGAGCCCTTACCAGAGAAGTCAGTCCCATCAAAGAAAAAGATGTTGTGTGTATTAATCTCTTTCCAAGAACACAATACACATTTCCTTTAGAAATGAAACCTTTGCCTTGCCAGGAGAGAAGACAATCAGTTCTGTAACAAATGATCTAGTACATAGCTAACAACCTGTATAGTGATACTGAGACTTGTATTCATCTTGTGACAAGGAGAGGAGTTATTATCAGTGCAGCAGTATGACAGACCCTCAAGAAAGTGTCTCTATAGGAATCTTTGTTCTGGTTACTATGCTTTAATGATTAGCTGACCCTTCCACTTTCTTATCAAGACCATTAGAAAACTAACTGCCTCCCTTAACCACTTCAGCCCCAGAAGATTTGGCTGCTGAATGACCAGGGCATTTTGGGGGATTCGGCACTGTCGCTTTAATGGACAAAATTTATGTCGTTTTTTTTCCCCACAAATAGAGCTTTCTTTTATTGGTATTTATAGTGCAAAAAATAAAAACCACCGAGGCGATCAAACAAAAAAAAAAAGAGCGACAATTAAAAAAAAAAAAAAAAAAAAAAAAAAAAATCGCAATATTTTGTACTTTTTGCTATAATAAATATCCCCCATTTAAAAAAAAATATTCTTCTACATATTTTTTGGTAGAAAAATAAATCGCAATAAGCGTATATTGCAGGGATATGCAATTAGCGGACCTCCAGCTGTTGCAAAACTACAAGTCCCATCATGCTCTGCCTCTGGGTGTCATTCTTGTGACTGTCAGAGTATTGCTATGCCACATGGGACATGTAGTTCTGCAACAGCTGGAGGTCCGCTAATTGCAGATCACCGGTATATTGATTGGTTTGCACAAAAGTTATAGCATCTAAAAAATAGGGATAGATTTATAGCATTTTCATTATTATTATTTTATTTATTTTTTTACTAGTAATGGCGGCGATATGTGTTTTTTTTTTTATTGGGACTGTGACATTATGGCAGACACTTTTGACACATTTTTGGGACCATTGGCATTTATACAGCGATCAGTGCTATAAAAATGCACTGATTACGGTTAAAAATGTCACTGGCAGTGAAGGAGTTAACACTAGGGGGCGATCAAGGGGTTAAATGTGTTCCCTGTGTGTGTTTCTAACTGTAGGGGGAGGGGACCGACTAGAGGAAATTGCAGATTGTGGTTCCTAGCTATTAGGAACTCACAATCTGTCACTCCTCACAGAACGGAACAAGGATTTGTGTGTTTGTATGTATATGTATATATATATATATATATATATATATATATATATACATATATATATACATATATATATATATATACATATATATACATATATATATATATATATATATACACATATATATACATATATATATATACATATATATATATATATATATATACATATATATATATATATATATATATACATATATATATATATATATATATACATATATATATATATATATATATATATATATATATATATATATACACATATATATATATACACATATATATATATATATATATATATATACACATATATATATATATATATATATACACATATACATACACACACACATATATACACACACACACGTCTTCCCCCCCCATTCTGGCATTTGTGCACACGCGCGCCTGCTATCGCGATCCCGTGGTTCGACGTATAGCTATGACGGCTCGCGGGATCGTGGCGACCTGCCGCTGTATAATGACGGAGGCAGGTCGGCAAGCGGTTAAAGGCAACAAGGTCTTCAGCTATTAAACTAAAAGCTGAAAAGGCCAGATATATACATTTTAACCACTTAAAGTGGTGTTAAACCCTGTTACACCACTTTTACCTACAGGTAAGTCTATAACAAGACATAACTGTAGGTACCTTGAATATCTCCTACGCTTGCACAGTTTAGGGGATATTCATTATATGTGATGCTGCCGATGTCATCGGCGTATGCGCACTGAAGAAACGCCAAAGTAGTTTTTTCAGTAACCGTGCCATGACCAGTGACGTCATTGCAGGTCTGGCCAATCACAGCGCAGGAGCCCACGTAGCCGGAAGTAACTCCGGTGGAGGATGTCTGTGCTATACTCGGAGGGCCAACGCAGATCCAGGGCATCAAGGTCAGTATTTCATAATGAGCGAGTATGCGATGCATACTCGCTCATAATGCCTTCGTTTTGCAGGGTTTTTCGGGTTTTTTCTGAGGTTTACAACCTCTTTAAGGATCAGGCCTGTTTTTAAACTTTTTTAACAAATTTAAAATCAGGTTTAAATTACTATCTATGAAATTACTTAGAACCCCCAAACATTTTATATTTTTCCCAGACACCCTAGGAGTAGTGATGGCGAACCTTGGCACTCTAGATGTTTTGGAACTACATTTCCCATGATGCTCATGCACGCTGCAGTGTAGCTGAGCGTCATGGGAAATGTAGTTCCAAAACATCTGGGGTGCCAAGGTTCGCCATCACTGTCCTAGAGAATAAAAATGGCAGTCGTTGCAATACTTTTTGTCACACCGTATTTGCACAGCAGTCTTACAAAACGCAATTATTTTTTAAAAGAATACACACTTTTGAATAAAAAAAAAAAAAAAAAAGGAAACAGTAAAGTTAGCCCAATTTGTTTTATATTGTGAAAGATAATGTTACGCTGAGTAAATTGATACCCAACATATCATGCTTCAAAATTGCACCCATTGGTAAAATGGCAACAAACTTTGACCCTTAAAAATCTCCATACTTCGACATTTAAAAATTTCTACAGGTTACCAGTTTTGAGTTACAGAAGAGGTCTTTTGCTAGAATTATTGCTCTCTAACTATCACAACGATACCTCATATGTGTGGTTTGGATACCGATTACATATGTGGGTGTGACTTACGTATGCGTTCGGTTCTGCGCACGAGCACGGAGAGACGGGGCTCTTCAAATTTATTTTTTGTCATATTTATTTTACTTTTTATTTTTACCCTGTCCCTTTAAAAAAAAAAAAAATAATTTTGGAACACTTTTATTCCTATTACAAGGAATGTAAACATCCCTTGCAAGAGAAAAAAAAAGCATGACAGGATCTCACATTCATAGTTAAATGCAATAATAAAAAAAAAAGAAAAAGTATATAAAAAAAAAAAAAAAGTATAAAAAAAAAAAAAAGTATATTTTTTTTCAATAAAAAAAAAAAAAAAAGTCCCTTTAAGGCCGTTGGATGGAAGTAACGATTGATGTCGCTTCCGTCATCCAACGTCATTGAGTCGAGTGGGGGCCGCCATTCCCTCACTCGACACAGTGCCAAAGGATCGCATCATCTCCACCATTACTGACGGCTCCAGTAAGTGGTAGAGACGACCGGAAAGTGGCGGGAGGGTGGTGGGCACCTCTCCCACCACCGATAAAAGTGATCTTGCAGAGAATGTGCCCTGGAGACCACTTATATCTCAAAGCAAATACTGCGCGAGATAAAAAATTGCAACGACCGCCATTCTATTCTATAGGGTCGCTGCTAAAAAAAAACAAACAAAAAAAAAACAATGTTTTGGGGTTCTGTGTAGTTTTCTAGCAAAAAAATGAAAATTTTTACACGTAGAACAGAAATGTCAGAATTGGCCTGGCAGGAAAGTGGTTAAGGTCACTTTGAGCTTACCTTTATTCTTTCATATCAGGAAATAAGAATGCATGGTAAAAACACAGTAAAAAGCCCCAAAAAAATGTATGTCTAAAGCTTGGCACACACACTGCAATGTATGTTGGATGCCTGGTTCCCCCCACGCTCTGTAGTCCTATCTGCTGGTGTTCTGAGGAGAAAGGTCCACCCCATCGGATAGTGTCCCCCCTGTACTGCGCAGGCGCAGTACGGAGTACAAAGGAGACGAATAACATCAGCTGTACACGGTGCCTGCACACTTAATACTACATTCTGTCACACACTCCTGATGCTTGTGGGGGTGGATTTGCGAAATGGGCGTATCTTTGCTGGGTGTGTTTACAGAACTGGGTTTAGCAATGTTGATGGGTGGGTTTGGTGGACCTATTTAATCACGTAACACAAGCTACACTGAACTATCCACCCTTATCTCCACCCCATCTCTGGTCATTGAGTAGGCATACCACCCCTTGCAGAGTTTCACGAGCATCAGTGTGTGACAGAATGTAGTATTAAGTGCGCAGGCGCAGTGTAGAGCTGACGAACAGCTGTTAATCTTTGGAAACATTTGACGTCTCCTTTGTCCGCAAGCACTGCGCCTGTGCAGTACAGGGAGGACACTATCCGATGGAGGACATTTCTTGACAGGACACCGGCCCTTCATCACTGCAGGACACTGATACTGGAGTCCACATGGTCATCCAATGCTCAGAAAGTGTTTGATATGAAGATTGTGCAGGAGGCTGCTTTTGAAAATTTTAAGAATGGGTGATGGACAGAGGTGTTTAAATGGTGTCTTTTTTTTTTTTTTTGGTAGTGTGTTTAACTTTTTAAAAAACACGGCTCTAAGTCTGGGCAGTCTGGGAAATGTTATGCTAAGATATAACATATATGTCTGTCTTCAGATGCATTCTGTGCAGACAATACCTAACACAACATCCTTTTGGACGTGGCCAACAAGTGCTGCTGTCACATGCATGGCTGGGTAATTGCTGCTCACTTGCCAACAAGTTGGAAGACATCTTCATGTGATGGAAAGCATTAAATACAGCCAGAAACAATTCATATGGCATTGTAGAGAAGCCCCAACATGGCCCAATACTCCCAAAGGATGCTCCCATGGAGTGCACTGCTTCCAAGGATCAAGCTGTGCATTGTTCACGCTCAGAGGGGTTGGCTTGATGGCAACTGGCACAAAAAAAAAAAAAAAAAAAAAATCACGATTTAGGGGGGTTATCTTGTAAACCATCTACCAAACACAAAGCAGATCAGTTGTTGTGACAAGGGTTACAGCCGCTCGTCTCTGGCGTCCTCATTCTGCCAGATGTCTCAGCGGAGACCAATTACCGAAGCTCAACAGGCCAGCAACAAGCCAGTGTCATGTGGGCCAAAGATGCTGTGAACAACTATCTAAGGTGGGAAAAAAAAGCCAATTAAAACAATAGAACTGGTCTGTAGCAATGTTGACGGTTCAAACGAAGCTCCGGTGTATAGGGAGCCGTGTCCTTCAGCTGTCAGTAACCTCTTTATCGCTGGAGCCAGTGACTGGAGAATGGTGTCAGGGGAAGACTGAAAAAATAAAAGGTTAAAGCAGAACTGCAGCCAAACAGTTAAACACACATAAACTAGCGTGCAAATCCTTGTTATTCTGTTAAAGCTAAACCACTTGCCTACTGGGCACTTTTACCCCCTTCATCCCCAGGCCAATTTTCAGCTTTCAGCGCTGTCACACTTTGAATGACAATTGCGCAGTCATTACTACACTGTACCCATATGACATTTTTATCATTATTTTCACACAAATAGAGCTTTCTTTTGGTGGTATTTAATCACCACTGAGTTTATTTTTTTGCTAAATAAATGAAAAATTTGAGGAAAAAAAAAAAAATGTCATAGTTTGTTATAAAAGCTTGAAAAAAAGGTAATTGTTCTCCTTCACTGATGGGCAGGCACTGTTTGGACAGCACTGATAATCAGTACACATGTCCCCAACACAAGCTGGTTACCGGCTCTCTTCTCTTTATGGTCCTTGCTTTGTGTGCAGTCATGTTAGAACAGGAAGGGGCCATCCTCAAACTGTCCCCACAAAGTTGGGAGCATGAAATTATCCAAAATATCTTGGTATGCTGACGGCTTAAGAGTTCCCTTCACTGGAACTAAGGGGCCAAGCCCAACCCCTGAAAAACAACTCCACACCATAATCCCCCTTCCACCAAATGATTTAGACCAGTGCACAAAGCACGGTCCATAAATACATAAATGAGCGAGTTTAGTGTGGCGGAACTTGACTGGCCTGCAAAGAGTCCTGACCTCAACCCAATAGAACATGGGATAATTTAGATCAGAGACTGTGAGCCAGGCCTTCTTGTCCAAAATTACTGCCTGACTTCACAAATGCGCTTCTTGAAGAATGGTCAAACATTCCCATAGACACACTCCTAAACCTTGTAGACAGTCTTCCCAGAAGAGTTGAAGCTGTTATAGCCACAAAGGGTGGGCCAACTCAATATTGAACCCTACGGACTAAGATAACAGCCAATATTTGTACGGCAATCAAATTTGAGGAATCGGGCATGTTGGAAATTTTTTGAAAAACAAACCATTTTCTAATCAATGATGGAAGAATCGTGCGAGAAATGCAATAAGAAAAATAATGTGCATGTGCAAGAAAAGAAAGTTTACGGAGAGAAAAGAAGATTCCCGGTCACGAAAATTCTTTTCTGTAGCAACATGGGGTGAAATTGAAGGCTTGGTTGTACGAATTTCGAAAATCAATGGTGGCGCCATCAGATCACAAAAAAAAAAAACTGATTTTGAAAAGAAAATTTGTTCGAAATTCAACCATGTATGGCCTGCATTAGGGTAATATGTGAGTGCTGTCTTCATCCTAAATAAGATTTATCCAAACTGATGGACAATTACATGTCTTATTGATGGCAGCTTCATTCTTTTATATTTTCTCTTGGTTTTTATGTTTATGATCTAACTTTATTTTTTCTTTGGCACATTTTGCCCTGACGCAGGTATATTACATATATAGATGTAAAAGGCAGCTCTGTATTAATACATCACTCGTATTCATTTTTTTTTTTTACCACTTCCAGACCGGCGCACGCCGATGTACGTCGGCAGAATGGCATGGGCAGGCATACTGGCGTACAGGTACGTCCAGTTTTAAATGCCACCCTGCGAGCGCGCCGCGCTCGCGTGCCAGTCGGGACCCCCGTGAGTTCGGTCGCGGGTCCCGTGGACTCGATCGCCGCGGGCATACCCGCGATCGTCTCACAGGGCGGCTGAAAGAGGAGATGTCGTGTAAACAGCATTTCCCCATTCTGGCTGTCAAGTTATGGTCGGGGGGGAAGGCCAAAAAAAAATAAAAAATCAGGCTTCTGGTCCCACCAGGCAGAGTAATGCTATGTGGCAGAGCTGTGTAAGCACTGGATGGACAGAAAGCTTTTGACAGGTATAGTAGCTCCCATATGTAAGCATTTCATCTATGAGGAGTTAACCCTTTCATGACTAAGCCTATTTTTGGAATTTGGTGTTTACAAGTTAAAATCCATATTTTTTGCTAGAAAATTACTTGGAACCCCCAAACATTATATATATTTTTTTAGCAGATACTCTAGAGAATAAAACGGCGATTGTTGCAATATTTTATGTCACACGGTATTTGCGCAGTGGTGTTTTAAATGCAACTTTTTGGGAAAAGGGACACTTTCATGAATAAAAAAAAAAAAAAAAACGGTAAAATTAGCCCAATTTTTTTACGTAATGTGAAAGATAATGTTACGCCAAGTAAATAAATACCAAACATGTCACACTTTATAACTGCGCGCACTTGTGGATTGACGACAAAGTACGGTACCTAAAAATCTCAATAGGCGACGCTTTAAATTTTTTTTATGGTTACCAGGTTAGCGTTACAGAGGAGCTCTAGTGCTAGAATTATTGCTCTTGCTCTGACGATCGCAGCGATACCTCACATGCGTGATTTGAACACCGTTTACATAGGCGGGCGCGACTTCCGTATGCGTTTTCTTTGCTTTGTGAGCTCGCGGGGACGGCGGGCGCTTTAAAAATTTTTGGGGGATTTTTTATTTTATTGATTTTAAAATTACTAAATTGTTTAAAAAAAAAAAAATTATCACTTTTATTGCTGTCACAAGGAATGTAAACATCCCTTGTGACAGTAATAGGTGGTGACAGGTACACTTCAATGTATTCAGATCGCTGAAAACGGCGATTCTGAATACCGTATATTTTTTTAAAACCGCCGCCATTGGCAGCCGAGTAAACGGGAAGTGACGTCATGACGTCGCTTCCGTGTTTACGATGAGGAGACTGGAACGAAGTCTATTACGGCTTCGTTCCAGTTCCTCCCCAGCAGCCGGAGGCAGCGGAATTTGAATCGGTGCTCCCGATCGAGCGGGAGCACCGGCGGGAGGGGGGGGGGGGACATCCCCTCCCGCTCCTCCGGCATAACAGCCGAGCGGCTTTTAGCCGCATCGGTTGTTATGCCTGGATAGCCAATCGTCTGCTGAAAAAAACGGTACTGGGATGATGCCTGCAGGTGCGGGCATCATCCCGGTATACCCCCCGGAAGCCGAGTATGCACATCTGCGTACGCTCGGCGGGAAGGGGTTAAGCTTGAGGCCTTGGTGGTCATCTACACATCTCCAGTCAAAAGGCAAAGGCCGCAGCAGAAACACCATTGCCTGCTGGAGCCTCACACCTTACTATGGCAATGGAAGACCACATATATGCCTTATAACTGGATTATAAGGGATACTTCATTGTTGTGCAATTCCAAAGGCTTTATTATATTATAAATCAGTGACCTGGATCAAGTATGAAAATCAGGTGTCTGGAGTTTCCTCGGACTTCACTTGCCACATGTTGGTTCCAGATTGATGACTCGGAAAGTAATAGAGACATAATGTATAGGAGGTCACCAGAAATGCCACCAACCCACCCATATTTCTCACAGTACAGGTTTTATTTAGGTTGATGTTAATTAACACCATTTACCAGTTCTAAATAAAAGTAAAAAAATAAAAATAAAAAAATCTTTAACCAGGATTCACAAAATGGCTTAAAAAGGAATTCCAGGTATGAATATTTTATACATAGTTTCTTACATTGGCACACCTTGGACCAATGTAACTATGTACAGTGTCATGACCAAAAAATATTGGCACCCCTGCATTTCTGTCAGATAATGCATCACTTCGCCCAAAAAATTGTTGCAATTACGGTACAAATGTTTAGGCATTCTCATGTTTATTATTTGTTTGTATTGGTAGGACAGAAAAAAGTGAAGAAACAAAAAGCCAAAAACGGACTGGACAAAATTTTGGCACCTTCTCAAAATTGTAAAATATAATTGCATTCCAAGTTTGTGATGTTCCTGTAATTTTGTAATTAAACTCACCTGTATCATTTATCAGGTGCTGATAATATAGAAATCACACTGACATTTGATAGGATTTGAGAACAAAAATTGTGGCAAAGCATGGACAATTCTCAAGGTTACAAGTCCATCTCCAGAGATCTCAACCAGTTCAGCTCCGGAAGAATTTACCCCCTTCCTGACCAGAGCCCTTTTTGCGATTAGGCACTGCGTCACTTCAACTGACAATTGCACGTGTCGTGCGACGTGGCTCCCAAACAAAATTGATGTCCTTTATTTTCCCACAAATAGACCTTTCTTTTTGTGGTATTTGATCACCCCTGCGGTTTTTATTTTTTTTTAGCTATAAACAAAAAAAAGCAACAATTTTGAAAAAACACATTATCTTTTACATTTTGCTATAATAAATATCCCCCAAAAATATCTAAAAAAACGTTTTTTCCTCAGTTTAGGCCGATACGTATTCTACATATTTTTGGTAAAAAAAAAAAAAAAAAAAAAATCAAATCTCAATAAGTGTATATTGATTTGTAAACGCTATAACTTTTGCGTAAACCAAACGGGATAGTTTTATAGCATTTTTATTAATATTTTTTTTTACTAGTAATGGCGGCGATCAGTGATTTTTACCATGACTGCGACATTATAGCGGACACATCGGACATTTTTGGTACCATTGTCATTTATACAGTAATCAGTGCTATACAAATGCACCGATTCCTGTGTAAATGACACTGGCAGTGAGGGGGGTTAACCACTAGGGGGCACTGCAGGGGTTAAGTATGTCCTGGGCAGTGATTCTAACTGTGGGGGGGGGGGGCGTGGCTACGTGTGACACGTCACTGATCTCTGCTCCCGATCACATGGAGCAGAGATCAGTGACACTGTCACTAGGCAGAATGGGGAGATGCTTGTTTACATTAGCATCTCCCCATTCTTCTTCTCTGTGAGGCGATCGAGTCTGCTGAACCCGCGATCCGACTCACGGAGCTTGCCGCGGGTCGGCCCCTTAAAGGGCAACGTACAGGTACGTTAAGTTTGCCTGTACGAGCCCTTCTGCCGACGTATATCGGCGTGAGTCGGTTGGCAGGCGGTTAATGTGTCCACTGTGCGCAACATTGTCAAGAAGTTTACACAGCCCCATAGCACTCTAATCTCCCTGGATGTGGACGAAAGATAAAAATTGATCAAAGATTGCAATGAAGGATTTTTTCAAATGGTGGATATAGAATGTTGATCAACTTCCAGACAAATTCAAGCTGACCTTCAGGTACAGGGTACATCTGTATCAGCTCACACTATACGTCACCATCTGAATGAAAAGGGACGATATGGTAGGAGACCCATGAGGACCCCACTGCTAACACAGAAACATAAAAAAAAAAAAAAAGTCAGTCTGGAGTTTGCCCAAAATTTACCTGAGGAAGCCAAAATCCTTTTGGGAGAATGTGCAGTGGATAGACTAAACAAAATTTACAGCTTTTTGGTAAAGCCCATCATTCTACTGTTTTCAGGAAAAAAAAAAGGCTGTGCTGCCAAATATTAAATTGATGGTGACCAAAATTTTATACAGTCCATTTTTGGAGTTTTGCGTGGAATGTGTTAGGTTTTGTTTCTTCAATTTTTTGTCTCATACCAATACAAACAAAAGAAATAAACAGGAGAATGCCTAGACAGAAATGCAGGGGTGGCAATATTTTTGGCCATGACTGTATACGCCGCACTTGGCCGAATTCCCTGGAAGCTGGAAATCAATGAACTAGACACTGCTACTGTGGTGATCGCCCCTTGCTTCGGGGTCCTGTGTGGAGGAGCTGACCTGATGCAATCTAAACACAGGTCAGTTGTTCTGCCCCACTTTCATTTGTATTGTATTGAACTGCCTTAGGTTGTAAATCTATTGTAGTATTTGTATATTTTTGTTTTTGATGTTACGCCGAGTAAGTAGATACCCAACATGTTACTCTTTCAAATTGCACACGCACTCATGGAATGGCGAAAAACGACAGTACTTAAACTTTTTTTAAAGCATTACCTATGGAGATTTTTTAACGGTTACCAGTTTAGAGTTACAGAGGAGGTCTTGCGCTAGAATTATTGCTCTCGCTCGAACGATCATGGTTTGAACACTGTTTATATATTTTTTTAAACTGTCCCTTTAGAAAAAAAAATTGTAATCACTTTTATTGCTGTCACAAGGAATGTAAACATCCCCTGTGACAGTAATAGGCAGTGACAGGTACTCTTTATGGACAGATCTTGGGTCTCCTCCTCTGTACTTGTAAGTATTCAAAATGCCAAGATTGGCGTTTTTGAATACGGTGGATTTTCTTTTTTTTAAACTGGCACCATTGGCTGCAGAGTAAACAAAGTAACGTTGAGAAGTTGTTTTGGGGTTACTACAATGGGAGACCGATCAAAGCCGATTCTCGCTTTGTTTGGGTCTCCGGACAGCCGTTGGACAGGCTAGCAGGTGGTTCGGGTCTCCCGGTGGGACGGGAGAGCCAAGGCGAGCCGCCGAAGGATGTCCCCACCTGCTGCTTGTAATAACAGCCAAGCGGCTGCTTAGCTGCATCGGTTGTTACAAGAAAACTGTACCGGGGTGATGGCTGCAGCTGCAGGCATCACCCCGGTACAACCACTTGAGCAAAATGATGTACAGGTACATGATTTTGTGGCAGGTGGTTAAAAGACTGGAAAAACAACCTTTATACTGCAATTAGCTGTAAAGTAAAATTGTGTTGATTCAACGTTTGCATCATTGAAGAGTTAAGCGGCCTGTGGGTGGTGTCAAGTCAGCTGGGGATTATATGGTCCGAAAATACTGGGTCTAAATAGGTATGTGCCATTCAGAGAGTGTTTTTGCATTTTCAGCATGAATGCACAGTGTTCTCTTAGTGACATTGCATTTGCCACCCTGTCCAATCAGAGTACGCTTAGCCATTTCACGTTCACTGTAAAGCGCCACTCAAAAAAAAGGGGGTTAAAAACTCCTGTGTTGCAGTGCTTCCAAACCACTTTTCAGGTGCTTTGGAAGTGAAGCCCATTCATTGCAATGGGCAGGGGCAATTTGGGAGCGCTGTATACAGCATTCCCAAAGATGCTGCTTGCAAGACTTATTCTAAAAGCACCCATTGCAATGAATGAGGGTCAGTTTTCAGGCACTATTTCTAGCATTAAAATGCCTGAAAACTGCCTCAGTGTGAAAGGGTTCTTAAGAAAATGAAAAGCATTCTCTGAACAACGCAGGTGACAAGTGGCTGACTTGCAGTGTTCAGAATGCATCAGGGCAAGTGCTGGGTGTGGGACCCAGAAGCAAGTGGAGACCACTAGAGTAGTGGCAGCATCCAGCCAGGTATGGTATATGCAGTATTACATTGGATCAATCTGGAACAGTGTTTACTATAGGAATATTTCCCTTGAGAACACTCGAAACATGTTGGTCTGAGACTTTATCATGTCAGTGATACTTGGATAGTGTAGCTTCATTTTGGTTTGTCCTGTATAGGTATTGCTTTACGGTTGTGTATTCCAACTGTCAGTGTGCAGCATCCAGGGGGTCACTCAAAAATACATTTATATATAAAATATCCATACCCGGAATTCATCTTTAACATTTAATACATTTTCTAACATAACTGAGGAGGGATGGGACCATCCTAACCATTAACCGTTTTTGGCCACATACATTAAAAGCAAAAAGTACAGCCAAAGTGCAGTTCATTATGCACTCCTGTGACCCATTTTTAGCAGTGGGCTGAAGTCCGCTCTCTGCTGATGTCACGGAGTCTGTCCAGGCTCCGCGTCATCACGACCACGTAGTTGGGACCTGCCTAGATACCTGGAACAACACCCGGCTCAGCCTCTCAGCAAGCCCCTGAGAGGCTGAACCGGCCGCTCCCCTCATCAGCTCAGAGCAGTGACAGTCAGTAGTCCTCTGCTCGGGGAACTGTGAGGACCGAGTGATCAGCAGTGCATCACATCTATACGAGCAGCCGAGGCAGAAAGTTGAAAGGGGGGGGGGGGGAGGGAGGTGTAGATCAGACGATACTGGCCGTACGGAGCCACCAGAGCATCTGCCAGAGGGTCCCAAGACCTGCCACAAACCTCTGCACCTTCCTGATAAAGGGACCACTCCCCTTGGTCCAACACTTGACTGAGGTAATCCGCCTGCCAGTTGTCCACCCTCGGAATGTGGACGGCGGAGACGGCCGGGACGAAACGCTCTGCCCACCGTAGAATGGCGGCTACTTCCAGGCCTGCTAACACACTCAGTGTTCCTCCCTGGTGATAGACATAGGCCATCGCCATGGCATTGTCTGATTGGATCAGTATTGGGAGCCCCTGAAGTCAATCCGTCCAATGATCCAGACAGAGTCTGATTGCCCGGAGTTCCAAGATGTTGATGGGTAACCTGGATTCCTCCAGCATCCCCAAGCAGAGCTCAGGCCCAGCACTCTTCCCCACTCGGACAGTACAGAGGGAGAAAGGATTTCCCCTGCCAAAGAGCCAGGGAACAAAGCCACCAGCTGAATATGACTGTCCAGAGACTCTGGACATTTGTCCCAGTTTAACAAGTTCTCCCTTTGCAGGGGTCTCGTTTGGAACTGAGCAAAAGGGACTGCTTTGAATGTAGACACCATCAGGCATAGGACCCACATGCAAGTCCGCAGGGAGACCCAACTGCTGGACAGCAGTAAGCGGGTTGCTGCCTGTAACTTCTGGAATTTGTCCTGCGGAAAGGAACACTCTGGCCAGAGCGGAATCCAGAGTCAGACCTAGATAAACCAATTTCTGAACTGGAATTAGTGCAGACTTTTGGTAAGAGTCTGAATAGAGATCTCCGTGTCGCTGGGGACTTTGCTCGCTGCAGCAGGTTATCCAGGTAGCCCAGAACAAATTCCTTGCTGGCGCAGCAGTACCAGAACCAGAGCAAACATCTTGGTGAAGACCTGAGGAGCTGATAATGCTCCTCTCCCAAAGCAAAGTGGAGGAACCGCTGGTGTTGTATGCGTAACGGAAAGTGCAAGTAGGCATCCTTGATGTTGATGGAGGCAAAGAAAGTACATCTGATGAAGAGATGCCACCGCGGAGTGAATGGACTCTATTCTGAACTTCCGCACCCACACAAAGCGGCTCAGGGCCTTGAGGTCTTGTACGTACCGTACACTCTTTTTTGGGGATCAAAGAAGGTTTGAATAAAAACCTTGGAAACGTTCCGACACAGGAACTGGGACAGTCGCCCCTTGTAGCAACAGGCCCCGGAGGGCTAACAAATGGTCCGGAAACAGACACAGATTGGATGGAAAAAATCTGCTAGGGGTCAAGACTGGAACTTGATCTTTTAACCAGACAGAATCACTTTGTGGACCCACATGTTGTTTATCAGAGAGGTCCACGGGCCCAGAAACCAGCAAAAACGTCCCCCCACCCGGATTGCAGGTAAGGGGACCCCTTATCTGGGGGGTCTGTAGAACCCTGCTCTGAGTTTGCCGAATCAGGGTCACGTGGAAACTACCGAGGGGGGCTTGAAAGACTTGGAGCCTTTATCAGTGGACCCTGAGGGATGAAAAAAAAACTGTGTGCCGAGAAGGAAGGACCACTCTTGCGACGTGGCCCCTTCCCCTTTTTTGACTGTGGAAGAAAAGTACTCTTCCCCCCGTGACACTCAATATCATCCAAAGTTGCCCCAAAAAAAGGATCACCTTGAAAAGGCAGATCAGCTAGGCCTTTTTTTTTTTTTTTTTTTTTTTTTTTTTAGAGGCCTGGTCCAACACTTCCAGCCACAATACTAACACGAAGCACTACCGCTGAAACAGACAACTTAGAAAGCAAGGGAGTTGTGTCCAAAGAGGCATCGCAGATGCACATCAGCCCCTGGACCAGCTGGTCCACAAATTCAGTGAAGTGAGGAGGAAACTGGTCACCCTCCAGGTCATGGCGCAAAAGCTTTGCCCACTCTGTCAGCGTTTGAGACACCAGGGTAATGGCCAGGACCGGCAAAAGCGCCAAACCCGCAATAGTGAACAAAGTGCGGCTCAGAGACTCTGCCTTCCCTTCAGCCGGATTTTTAAAAGCCGGAGAGTCTTCAACTGGAATCATGGTGGCCTTATTCAATTAAGAGACCGGAGGATCCACCACAGGTGGAGTCATCCACTTTTTGATAAGACTTTCCTCAAAAGGGTAACGCACAGCGAAGCACTTTGGGACCACAAAGGGACGTTTTGGAGGCTCCCATTCCTTATAGACAAACTTGTCAAAAAAGGAGGGATAAGGGAACACTTTTGCCATGCAAGACGGCTTGTGAGTGCCAAAAGGGATTGGCACCTCCACCGTAGCCGCATCCTCCATTTTTAAAGTTTCCTGAACAGATGCAATCAGTGCATTCACCAGCGCCTTCTCATGTGCAGCCACCGGGGCAGAGGAATCATCCTTACTGTCTGAAAAATCTAGGTGCACGACAGCAGACCCCGCAGGGTGGGCCCCGTCCACGGCAACCGAATCAGATTCAGATTCAGGATCTGATGAGACAAATGAAGCAGGGGAAGGCAGGGGGCACTACTTGCTAGTCAGCAGCCCAAGAGCCACCTCCACTCGGGACACAAAGGACTCCAGGGCTGCCGTCAGTGTGTCAACGGATGGCTGGGACCCAGAGGGACCTGCTGCCTCTGATAGAGGGTCGGGTTGGGAAACATGCTCCTGAGACTCTATAGGGGAAGAATAGACCCCCAACACCAAGAGTGACCACTGCAAAGGGACACCCCCACACTGGTAGCCGTACCGAAACACCAGGACAGCCCACAGCCTGCAGCAGAGAGAGGAAGGGACCCCACCAACGTAGTGCTTGCTGCCTCAGTAGACCAGCACACACATGGCGTCCGAGGAAGAGGATAACACAGGAGTCAGCAGGAGTAAGTTCATCTTAACCCTGTGCTAACAACGCAGTCTAGGCTACATAGTAATGGCCACTGCTGCCTGAGCCCAAAAGCCACCAAATCATGGCTGCCGAGCTACACAAACATGGCCACCAGCCATAAGTCAGCAGGCAATGGGGGAAAAGAAGCCGGCCATGGCAAAATGGCCACCGACCACGCTACACAAGGTTGACAGACCCCAGGAAAGCCCCTGAGAAAAAGAGGATCTGGGCACCAGACCCCCGGGAGCACTCAAAGCCTCCCCTCCGGTAAGCACTGACTGAAAGCCTGCAGTGCCCCAAAGGTCCCTCTGCTCAAGAAAGCACATGTACAGGCCTGTCTGAAGCTTGCCAATAAACATCTGAATGATTCAGAGGAGAACTGGGTGAAAGTATTGTGTTGAAATGAAACCGAAATCTAGCCTTTTGGTATCAACTCTACGCGCCATGTTAGGAGGAGGAATGCTGCCTATGACCTCAAGAACACCATGCCCACCATCAAACATGGAGGTGGAAACAATATGCTTTGGAGGTATTTTTCTGCTAAGTGGACAGGACAACTTCACCGCATGAAAGACAACGGACAGGGCCATGTACAGTCAAATCTTGGGTGAGAACCTCCTTCCCTCAGCCAGGGCATTAAAAAAAGGATGGATGGGTATTCCAGCATGACAATGGCCCAAAACACATGGCCAAGGATACAAAGGAGTGACTCAAGAAGAACAGTAAGGTCCTGGAGTGGCCTAGCCAGTCTCTAGACCTTAATCCCAAAGAAAATATTTGGAGGGAACTGAAGGTTCGAGTTACCAAACGTCAGCCTTGAAACCTTCATGACTTAGAGGATCTGCAAAGAGGCGTGGGACAAAATCCTTCCCGAGATGTGGGCAAACCTGGAGGCCAACTACAAGAAACGTCTAACCGCTGATTGCCAATGAGTTTTGCCACCAAGTACGAAGTCATGTTTTGTTAAGGGGTCAAATACTTTTTATTCATTAAAATGCAAATCAATATAAGTTTTGAAATGCATTTTTATGGATATTTTTGTTATTCTGTCTCTCACTGTTAAAATAAACCTACCATTAAAATCATAGACCGATAATTTCTCTGTCAGTGGGCAAACGTACATCAGCAAGGGTTAGTTGGACTTCATTTCAAAACCAAGAATTTTTGCCTATTCAGCACAAACGGCATTAATGAGGTCAGTTATTGATGTTGGATGAGAAAACCTGGCCTGGAATTGGCATTTTGTGTTTCAATGGTTTTTATTAAAAGTTTTCAAAACATTAACATTTATTTATATTTAAACAGTATACCATATCTCAGTATTATTACACAGTGTGCCTTTCTAGAATTGCCCAAGATTAACTTTGTCAATCCCTGAGATCTCACAAGGGGTCAGACAAGTATTTAATCCAGGGTTCCCAGATCTCATCAAATAGGGTTCATTTGTCCTGTAGGATCGCCGAAAGGCGTTCATTTACCATGATCCATGACAACTTGTTTTTTACCAGGTCGAAAGGGATCGTGGGCATCTTCCTTGCCCGTTTAGGTGTGCCTTCTACCGGGTGTCCCAGAAGAGCTTGCTGTGGTGATTTAATTAAAGTCACCTGTGTAAGTGAGAAGATGAAATCATAGAGGCGGATCCAAAAACGTTTCACCTTGAGGCAAGACCACCATATATGGGTCACTGTGCCTTCCAAGCCGCACCCTCAAAAACAGTAGGGAGAGGCCCCTGGGACAAACAAAGCTATTCTCGCCAGTACCATGTATCATCTGAGCAAAACCTTGCCATTTGCTTCAATCAATTAGGTATTTATATATGATTTTGACACACACTGTGGACCATTCATCTAGAGCGAATATCTCCCCTATGTCTTGTTCCCACTTCTTCACATAGAACAATTTTTCTGGAGTAGGTGTCAACATATTATAGATTTTGGATATAAAGCCAGCGTGCTTATCAAAGGATCTGCATAAATACTCCATTGAGGTGGACACGGTTATATCAGCTGCATGTTATAAGGTTTGCAGAAAATACACGATTTGCACATAATGAAACATTTCGGAGTTTGGAAGAAGGTATTGCTCTTGAAGGGTTCCTTGTGATAGAATCCACATGTGATCAGAGGTCAGCAATACGTATCTCAAACCCTTGTTTGTCCACCAAGGGTCTGGGGATAGAGACCTGGGGTGAAGTTTGGGGTGCCAGCTAGGGGGCCATGGGAGCATGTGGGGATGTGAAATGATGGGGTTTTGTTAATCTATCCTATAAGTTTCATGAAAATTATAGTGTCGGACACATGACCCATCTGTCTTTTGGTCTCAGCCACATCAGGTGACTAATTGGTTTTGTGGGATGTAGGGAAGATTCCATTTTCATCCAGATGGATGGAGGTGTTGAGGAGTGGTAGCGAATTGGCAGTGCCAATTGCACTGCAAAAAAATATTGGCTAAGTCCGGGACTCCCAAGCCACCCCTAATCTTAGGCGTGTATAGAGTGCGCTTGTTCACCCGAGGTCTCCTATACCCCCATATAAATTTCAAAAACCTTATTTTGGAATTTGTGCAAGTCTGACATACAGATTGAGATAGTCAGTGTTCTGAATAGATACAGTAACCTTGGCAAGAGATCCATCTTGATAGCATACAGTCTACTGAACCAAGACAGAGGATTAATCTTGCTATATAGAGGGGGATAGCTTGCCTGATATAACTTATCTAAATAGGGGGTTAGGAAAATGCCTAAATATGGAAGGGCTTTCGTCATTTTTGACATTTAAAAGGAAATTAGTTTTGTAGCTGCACTACTATGTATGTGCCCAGTGAAAGGTTGAGGGCAACGGATTTCGAAACCCAAAATCATGAAGAAGTGGTGCAATGTTTGGTATAGGTTTGGCAGCGATGTAACTGAGGATGAGAAAAGCAAGAGGATGTCAGCAAACATAGCACACTTGTGCTCGAACTCCCCACAACGTATGCCCTTTATGTTGGGATGACTCCTAATTTTAATTGCCAAGGATTTCAGGGCCCATAAAAATAGAATAGAGGATAGAGGGCACCCTTGCCGAGTTCCTCTATGGATATCTATTTGAGGGGAGGCGTATCCCTTAAACCTGTGCCGTAGGTACATTATTAAGAGTCTGCAAAATCTTGGGCCAAACCCATAGATTTCAATGCATAGAATAGATAATCCCATGACAAGGCGTCAAAGGCCTTACAAAGGTCTAACGACAACAGCATGCCCTTCCTGGGTCTTCGATTATACCAGTTGACGGAATTGGCATTTTAATTCATCATAAACATGTTAACTAGAGTTGAGGCCAAGGTTATGTTCAGCCCACTCAAGTTACTCCACACCAAACCATGTCTGTATGGAGCTGGTTTTGTGCACAGGGGTAGTTATTGTGGAACAGAAAAGGAATTTCCCCAAACTGTTATCACAAGGGTGAAATTGTCTAAAACAGGCATGTCCAAAGACCGGCCCGCGGACCAATCGCGGCCCACGTTCCGGTTTCGGACGGCCCGCCTGGTAATGTTGACATATATATCTTTTGTGGCCCCCCACGAATCCCCAAGTGCTAGGGGCCACAAAAGATAGATATGCTGGCTGCCATGGAGGGGGCAGAGCAAGTGCTGTGGATATAGGAGTATTTCCTGTTTACACAGCGTCCTGTGTAAAAGGAAGTCCCGTCTCCTGCGCTGCCATTGGACAACTGTTTTGCCCATCACAGGATGCAGGACTTTCAATTAAAGAGGCCGTCAATAGAAACAGGAGTTTCTCCTGTATGTCTGTCGGCGCTCATCCCTCCCCCCCCCCCCCCTTCCCGTCTCCTCCAAGGCAGCACAGGACATGAATCAGGCAGCACTGATGGCAATGTGCTGGGGGCTGCCTTCATGGCAATGTGCTGGGGGCTGCCTTCATGGCAATGTGCTGGGGGCTGCCTTCATGGCAATGTGCTGGGGGCTGCCTTCATGGCAATGTGCTGGGGGCTGCCTTCATGGCAATGTGCTGGGGGCTGCCTTCATGGCAATGTGCTGGGGGCTGCCTTCATGGCAATGTGCTGGGGGCTGCCTTCATGGCAATATGCTGGGGGCTGCCTTCATGGCAATATGCTGGGGGCTGCCTTCATGGCAATATGCTGGGGGCAGCAGATGGGCACTGACCTTTATTTTGCTTCACAGGTATTTATTTAAAATGTAAGATTTTTTTCCCCGAGACTTCCTTTTTAAAATTAAGGTGCGTGGTATAAGCCTATTAAATACGGTATATCCAAATAACACACCCAAGCTCATCTATTCACCACACACAGCACAAAGGCAAGAGAATTCTTGTTGGGCCACGTATTAGTGCTCGGACGAACACACTTAGACTAAATTTTAATGGTTTAAAGAATGTCAGACAAAATGGTCGGCCCTCAAGCATGTTCACTTCATCAAATCTGGCCCTCTTTGAAAAAAGTTTGGACACCCCTAGTCTAAAAGATCTGCTGTAGCATTAATGATACATTTAAATAAAAACTATTTATTGGGTTGTCCACATTTTATTTTTTTGGCCAAACTGTTTTGCTCTCACTGACTTCCAGGAGCAGTGTATAATTGCTCCCTATGGTTTCTTGGGTAGGAGGACATCAGGTCACCATTGGGGACCTGATCTGCAGAGGTGTCTGTTGGGAGTTTGTAGTGGAATAGCAGTATTTCTAGGAATAGGTCAGAATCATGATGTTGGGTGATTAAAGCAGTAGTAATCCCCAGCACACAAATCCCAAGAAATCGTAAGGCAACTATGCTATTTCTGCATGTATCTCAGTACTAGTGATCCCCATAGCACATTTCCTACTGCATTTGTCTGCTTGACTTCTTGTTCCGGTTGAAGCCGGCGCCATATTTGCAATGTCCGATTACATATAGCAGTATACCAACGCTTTTTACTTGTGTTTGTGAGATAATCTTGCACATGCACAGTGAACAATAATAGTCATGGGTCTGAACTCTCGCAGGATTGCTATGCAATACCATGGAGTGCAACGATGGAGGCGTGGCATCTGTATGAAGAAACTGACAGCACAAGGAGTGTGCAACCAATGGGGAACAAAATGTGCATACGGCAGTGACGTCATGCTGATAAAAATGAGGCAAAATCTCCTAAACTGCGTGGAATGGGATAGCATGAAAGACACCTACAGTGGATATAAAAAGTCTACACAGCCTTGTTAAAATGTCAAGTTTCTGTGATGTAAAAAAAAAACAAAGAAATAATTTCAGAACTTCATTCACCCTTAATGTGACCTATAAACTGTACAACTGAATTGAAAAAAATAAATTTTGCAAAAAACGCATCGGAAATCTTCCAAAGCATCCGGGACAATGTGTTATGGTTCTGATGAAACCATGGTTCAACTTTTTGACAAATTCCAAAAGATATATCTTTGGCGCAAAAACAACACTGCACATTCACCAAAAGAACACCATACCCACAGTGAAGCATGGTGGTGGCAGCATCATGCTTTGGGGCTACTGTTCTTCAGCTGAAACAGGGGCCTTATCCAAGGTAGAGGGAATGATGAACAGTTCCAAATACCAGTCAATATTGGCACAAAACTTTCAGGTTTCTGCTAGACATGAAGAGGAACTTCATCTGCATACATCCAAATCAACAAATGAATGGCTTCACCAGAAGAATATTAAAGTTTTGGAATCAACCAGCCAGAGCTCAGACCTGAATCCGATTGAAAATATGCAGGGTGATCTGAAGAGGGCTGTGCACAGGAGATGCCCTCGCAATCTGACAGATTTGGAGTGTTTTTGCAAAGAGGAGTGGGCAGATATTGCCAAGTCAAGGTGTGCCATGCTGATGCACTCATACCCAAAAAAGAGTGAGTGCTGTAATAAAATCAAAAAGGTGCTTCAACAAAGTATTAGTTTAAGGGTGTGCAGCCATATTTTATTTTTACTTCCCTCCAGTTAAGATTTCAGATTGTTCAACTGAGTTGCACAGTTTATAGGTCACATTAAAAGGTGGAAAAAGTTCTGAAATGATTTATCTTATTAGCTGTCTAATTTTTTTTTATATCACATTAACCAGACGTTTTAACAGGGGTGTGTAGACTTTTTATATCCACTGTAGATGTAAACCATTTCACAATGCTTAACATGGCGCTGAGCACGTTAGGAGACTTTACTACCACTGTAACAAACAAGCTTTATTTCCATGGCCCACTTCATCAATTTAGGGTGGTATACAACATTTTTCACTTTCTGAGTCTAGTCTTCCTGGAGTGTGTTTTTGTGAGGAATCTCTTACCCATCCAGGGACATCACTATCCCAATTCAAACTCCAATAGGTGTCTCTGCCTATCAGATCAGCAAAGAGCCTTTTTTTATTATCCTACCCAAGAATCCTGCCCTATAGCCCCTGGAGGACTCAGAATCAGGGCCCCCCAAGGTATTAGGAGCGATCCAGCTTATCCTACATTTATCTACACCTGCAATCACGAAGGGTTGCATTCCCTATCCTGCAGGGTGACCTCACCAGATGTAAGCTATTTCTTTTCTACCCAATATCTACATTTTTGGTTTGATTTAACAACTATAATACATATACGCTCTACTGTAAAAGGGGCTCCCGACCCTCCTCGTCTTTTTCCAGTTGATATTTTAAACCATCCTGTGGGGCTATAATTCGTTTTTTTGGCTTGATCCCTTAGACCCCCTGAGGACCACCACACCACTCATCACTGCTCCCAGAGGACCGCCACACCACTCATCACTGCTCCCAGAGGACCGCCACACCACTCATCACTGCTCCCAGAGGACCGCCACACCACTCATCACTGCTCCCAGAGGACCGCCACACCACTCATCACTGCTCCTCACAACCCTGGGACTACATTTACGAAATTGAACATAAAATGTTTTCATGCTAATTGCATGTGTGCCAAGTAATGTGTACAAGTATTTATTACCTCTCACAAGAATGACAGTACTTCCCTTGACAATGCTTTCCTCTGTTCTCTCCAAATGGACACCTCAGATCTCATCCATGGTCAGCATTCTCCCTGTTGGCCTGAGATGCGGGCTCAGAGATGAAAGTCATGTAAATACTGGTGTCTGTGCAATTCTTGGCTGTGTTCACAAATTTCTGATACAGAGCAGCCCCTGAAGTCTCTCACTTTGTGACTTGCTACAAAGTTACATTGTTGTGTAAAGATCCCTGGAGGGGAGGAAACTAAGGAAATGCTTCCTTTTTTTAAATGTTGTACCCATATTTGCAGAGGGCTTAGTAGTTCCCTTTTCAACACACCCACAATAACCTGAGAGAATACTCTGATCACATAAACAGAAATCAAACAAAAACAGAGAATCTTTAGCTGGTGTCACAGGGTTTTACTGGCGCAATGCTCTGCAGATTCAACAATTGTTACATGAATTGAGTCATGCCCTAAAAGGTCACAATGCATTACTGGAATGATGCTTTTTGCACAGCACCTTGAAGAAAAAAAAACAACAAAACAAAAAAAAAATAAGTGTTACACATAAGAGCAAACCAACCAAGCATTACGGTTTACTGGAGCAATGCTCTGCAAGTCTTATGTTACAGCGGGGCACTGGAGTGATGCTCTGCAGGTTTGAATGACAGAAGGAAAGGGTAAACGACAGTCAAGTGAAAACCTTCCAGTACTCACTGCTACATAGTACACTGGAGCAATGCTCAGCCACTGAGATTAATGGTACAGCAGGGGTTAAAAAAGCAAGGCTCTACGATAGACACTAGCAATAAAGCCATTACTGGAGCAATGCTCTGCAGTATTGTTAATACAGGCATTGGCGGTTATTGTAGGCGGGGTTCAGTGGTGCTGCTGTACGCACTGAAGGGGAGGAGCTTTCATAAGAGGGGGAAAAAAAACAAAAACAGAACAGCCCAGCAACTGCCTCGGATTGTGCATCCTTCCTGCCAGTATGCAGCTCCTCACCGGCGCCCTCTGTATCACCCTGGTGGGTTACTGCAGGTAGAATGTTGAGTTAAAATCTGCACAGCTGGAAATTTGTGATTCATATCAGTGGCTCTCATTGTATTTAGTTAAAAAAAAAAAAAAAAAAAGTATTTTTTGTAGTTCACATGCAAGAGCTTTCAATAAAAACCTAGCCCCTCCTGTAACATTTACGGTTAATACTGCCAACATCTATTAGGGTCTCCAAGAGACCGTGCCAAGTGTGCGTTAGTGGGTGCATACATCCGGATGAGCTCGCCCAAATGTCAAAGGTTAAGAGGAGCAACTGGTTAATTGATGCAGCTGCTGGCATGCTGCTGTGTGGGTTTCTGGTAAGCTGCTGATTGGTCTGGCAAGGTAAGGGTTAACACGCTGTGCTACTGGCCTCTGGCAAGGATCTGGGGTGACATATTCACACAAAGTAGGGGGGACATTTATCCATCAGAATCAAACACACACACACACGCTGTAGACAGAGGGCAGATAAAGAAAAAAAAATGGTTTTAGACCTGCAAAGAAGCACAGGTCATATTTGCAAAAAAAAAAAAAAAAGAAAAAAAAAAAAAAAGAGCACATCAGAAAACTGTAACCGCAGTATTATTTTTGGAACGGTTTGGAAATTGGGCAAACCATTGTAGTGAATGGGGGCTGATTATGGATTTGTGACCACTACAGGAGAATGAGTGTCTTATACTGAAAACAGATGCCACTGTGTGTGCATGTGGTGGAGAGAACCGAACGGAGGTGCAGAGCACCTGGACACGCAAGCCTGGCGTGGAGGAGAGGCAGCTTATAGGCCCCGTCCTTCCCTGTAGTGCATGCATTCCTCCTTGAACTTCAGTCAAAGCAAGAAGGGCAGTAACAGTCTTATAGCAGCTTCTTGCACTTGACGGGGAAGGTTAGTGCTAGTTCCCCCGCCATGACCAATATATAGCTTTGGAAACAAAACAAAACAAAAAAAAAAAAAAACTAATCGAAACAGGGATTCTAATTGATGAGACTCTTTAGGTTCACCTTCAAGGGAGCCGAGAGAAGAGTATGAGCCTCAAACCCTTTCCTAAAGGGTGATTAGGGGGATGTCTTTTTACTATACAAAGTAGGATGAGAAGAGAAGGGGGCAGTGTGATTTAGGTCAGCTGCGATTTTACACTTCTCTGCACCTCCCCTCCGCACACTGGTGGAGGGTCAGCTATCAAATAAAATTTCACTGAAAGTCTATAGCACCATAATCCACAGCTCGAAAGCCCCCCACCGTACACAGGTGGTGGGGGAAAGGGGGAGATCTGTCCTTACAGCAGTACCAACTTGGCGGCTTCACGTTTCTACCTCTCCACGCCTGGAAAGTTGCCGCTATTCGGAGGTCGCGCATTAGGGTCACCGTTGTTATTGGTCAACGGCACTGGCAGTATGGAACGGCTTGGCTGAAGGGGAGAAAGGCGCCTTTCCAGTTCTGCTATGGTCTCTCTAGACGTGGAGGGCTGTGCAGAGTGCGGGGTGGAGGCGCGCGAAGCGGAATCTGCTGCCGTCTGGGAGCTGCGGTGGATTCGGTGGCTCACGATGATGTTGTTGCCGAATCCCCCCATCGATGCCATGGTTGTGCTCTGCTCCCTCTGGACTACTGCGGTCATCCCTCCTTCTGCCATAAGTCGCTGGATTCTGCTCAAAGCGTCCTCCTGTCCCTCGCCTGTCGGACATGAAGGGGCAGAGTATGAGGGAAGCGAAGGACTGTGGTATAATAGAGAGAGAAGCATAAACAAGTCCGGTATAAGAGGTCAGCTACAAAAGACAGCACACTTGAGGAAGGTACCCACCCAGGAGCAGTGATAAAAACAAACCACATTGTGACAGTTCAGTGACAAAACAACATAGCGCTGTACAATAAGGGCTCATTTACACTTGCTTCAACTTTAACACACATTAAAGTGCTTACCGCTTCAACATGCTTTTTTGATGCTTCTGTGGTTCTTCAGGAATGCTTTTTTGAAGCTTTATTAAATCTTGGCAAATGCCCAGAGTATGTTGATTTTCTATTTGTTTTCAAAAGGGACCCAGTAGTAGCCTCGGCTCTGCCGATGCCCCCGCTCAGGAGTACCCTCGGCTCTGCTGATGCCCTGCTTAGTACCCCCAGCTCTGCTGATCTCCCACTCAGTAGTAACACCCAGCTCTACTGATCCTCCTCCCTCTCTGGTCCATGCCCACCTCTTACTATAATGCTCACCACGCTTGACATTTGCTAGTTTCTCCTGCTCTAGTCCCCCAGCTCTCCTGATGCTCTGCTGCTCATTCCCCACTCACCTTCTACTATAGCGTTCCCATGTTGCATAACCTGTGTGCAGTCTTGCTAGTTGCTCTGCTCACCTTCCTGATGCTCCACGTTGCACACCAGATGTGACATCTGCCCCAGACACTTCCACAACATATACACATGTCCCGGAAGAGACTACTGATATCTTTCTGGTTTGCTTGATGGTTTCATCCTTGGCTATTTCATACATGCAATACCTCCAAAATGTAGTGAAGCGAATGCTAAATAAAAGCGCCTCAAAAAACTCAATAGACTTCTATGGAGCCTTTGGAGATGCTTTGAAGTGCCAAGAAAGCAACACAGGGTATAATTTTTGAAGCAAAGCAATCACAACATGTGAGCAGGATTGTAAGGCAAGCACTTTATTTGGCATTCAGAGCACTTTTAACAAAGCAGGTAAAATGACAGATTTTGAAGCAAGAGTAAATGATCCCTAAAAGTGTATGTCCAACCAAACGTTTATTCTGTGTTGTGGATAGAGCGGGATGGATTAGATAGCTTTCCTCTCACTTCCTGTCCAGCTGATGTTTACTATACAGAAAAAAGGGAACCTTTCAACAGCAACACATACATAGGTAAACATTTTCTCGTTAATAAAGCAGGGGGATGACTTTAACCTATGACTATAACCTGTCAACTCTGTCTGCATTTGTATTGCTTTTTTTCTCACTTCTTGTCTGGTGAAACGGTTGTCAGCGAGACAGGAAGTAAGGCGAGATCTCTCTAAGGCCACACTCACATGGATTATATGCATTTATAGAATATTTTTAAATGGCTATAAATGCATGTTATGATTTTAAATGGTATATTTCACACCTTGCATTAACTTGTGTTTAGGTGCATTTGGGTTGGCCCCATTTAGAAAAAGTAGAAATCAGTGCAACCAGGAGCAGATTAAAGTGGTTGTAAACCCTTACAAACCACTTTGACCTACAGGTAAAGCCTAGATTAAGGCTTACCTGTAGGTCTAAGAAATATCTCCTAAACCTATATGGTTTAGGAGATATTTGCCCGAAAACAGGCACCGCTGTCTACGGCACATGCGCCGTAGACAGTGGCGCGCACTGAGCGCGGCATTCTCAACGACGGAGCTGCCGTGCGTGTCGGCTCCCGTGCGCATGCGCGGGAGTGACGTCATCGCGGCTTCGCCGAATGACAGCGGCGGAGCTGCGAGACCCACCAAGAAGATGGATGCGGCGGACTACAGGGGACAGCGGCGACTTCGCTGGCTCCTGTGTCAGGTAAGTGACACATAATGGGCTACTATGCGATGCATAGTAGTCCATTATGCTTTGCCTTTGCAGGGAATGAAAGAGGAAGTAAACTCATCAGGGTTTACTTCCTCTTTAAATACTCTATATATATATCTAAATGCATGCGAAGATGTTAAAGGATATTTGCACCCCAACACTAAAATCTCTATATCTACAGACAGCCACGATCTCACACTAACCCATCTAACTCTGTAAAGAAGAAATCAGTATACATACCTTTTTTGAAGCCATCCCAATACAACACTGAGCTGTCAGCTGTGGCTTCTCTGTGGAGGTGCGTGAAGAGGACACAGCCGACAACGGAAGCCCATAGTAAGTCTATGGGTGACGTCACTTACCATTCATTTAACAGCCATTATCAGCTGTGACCTCTGCAAAGTTTCCACCTCTGGAGAACGGACCAGATCGAATACAAAAAAGGATATTTAAAGCGATTTCTTCTTTATAGGGCTAGATAGGTTAGGCTTATATAGTGAATGTTTGTAGATGTAGCGATTTTAGTGTTAGGATCGACTTCTACTCTAACCTATGTAAACATGTAAATGCAGGAGAAATTGAGCTGGAAATAAACATTTGGTTACAATGCACAGATCAATTTCTCCAGTGTTTATTTAAATAAATGCAGGAAAGCCATGCTAATGAGGGCTAACAGGGTCACGGAGAGCAGTAAAAAGTCAAAAGGAGTTGTAATCCTTCCCAACTCTATTCAAAACTAGAAAAAAAGATTTAGGCTTGAAATCCACTTGCAAAGATGGGCTTTAGTCTGATTGAACGGCATATACAGCAAGCATTTACAAAGCATTTGCAAAGCTTTTAACCCGCTTCAAGCTTTGCTGAAGACTTTAAAAGCGACCTTCACATACATTTTTATTAATGTTAAACAGATATTAAAAGTGTCACTCAGCGGACTCCACTAGCTCAATGGGAGATTGATCCGTTGATCCCCGCTGAGCCAGTGGATGACAGGTCTGGACCCGTCAGAGCCCCACTGATCTCTATGGGAAGATAGGATGAAAATGGACAGCATGTCCGTTTTCATCCGATCTGCTGGATGGATGGCAAACGTATTGCCATTCGTCTGTTTTCAGCTGATCTTGCTGGATCCGGTGGCAGGTGGGTGTCAGTCGACACATCTCCGCCTGCCCATACAAGTCAATAATAGGTGGCCCGCTCGGATCTGCCTGAAAAATGGGCAGGCAGATACGAGCAGGTCCATTGTGTGAAGGGGGCCTTACTCTATACAAAACAGAAAAAAAATATATATATATATTTTTTCCTATAGTGGCAGTTTTAAGGCAGCACAAGCTGTCAATTAAAACAAGAAGCTGTCGGGATTCAGAAAAAACCTCATCTGAATTTAAAAATTTAAGCCTGCTAGCAAGGTGCTTTAAAATGCACATTCAGCACTCCCATTTAGTCATACGTTATAGAATAACTAAAGACAAAACTTTTTTTTTTAAGTTTTGGATAGAGTGGAGAGGGATTAGAACACCTGTAAGTTTTTATTGCTATCTGTGCCTCCCTTAAGAAGATTCACCCTCTATTTGTCCAGTTTATCATTGAAGGTAAAAGAAAATCTCAATTTTTGGGTTGTCCCCAAGAAAAGTAATAGAGGAGAAATCTTCCAATGGGGACACTAGTGGTGGGGACCTGGGGGTCCCCAAGGAATTACCTTAAAAGGAGTTAGAATGCATTAAGGTGAAAAATCAGGAGGGAGAGATTGTTTGGACATCTGGGACAGACTTAATAGGAATCTCTAATGTCTAGTCCCAGTCACCAATGGGCTATGCTGCTACCAAAAGAGTAAAGCAGGCCATACATTATGCAATTTTCTTTCCTTCCACCATGGGTGGAAGGAAAGAAAATCTCTTGATTCCCTCATCAATTCATGGTGTTGATGGGGGAATCCCTCCCGCAGAGCTATTTTGTGTTCTGCTGGCAGCAAGCAGGGGTAACCTTCCCTGCCGACAGAACATAATCCCCTCCTATTCATTTTTTCAGAACGCGAACCCTTTAAAAGTAGTCTTCAGCAGGGCTCTAACAATTAGACTGAAAAAAGACTATTATAGGAGGCTCTATCCAAGCTACATACATCTCAGTACTGTTTGTGATGTTTTTATTCGCATTAACAGTTCATATTTTAGAATGAACGTTGGCGTTTGAGATACTCGCTCGTCTCTGGAGGATCACTGCTGGGTGAACTAATCTGGGCGAAAGGTTTGTCATCTTTGGTGTAAGGTTTAATACTAACCTATCCAAATCTGTGAAGTTCTACATAAACAGACTGCACAGTACAAACAACATCAGCAAATTTACAAATATTCCAAATCCTTCAAGTGTCACTGAAGCTTACTTGTGGAATTCAAGAATAGAGAACACAAGTGAGCATTTCCTCACCTGATCCAGGGATCTCTGAAGACTCCAAATTCCCTTCTTGTGACTCCAATCTACTTCCCACGTCACCGGTAGAGCTGCCAGGCTGTGCTGCCTGCTCTATACTGGAGCCTGTGGGTACAAAAAAATAAAAATAAAACTTGATGCTAAAAGCAGAAACAGGACACAGAGCTAAAATAGGCGGAGAACTAAAAGTTTATACCTCCACTTACCATCTTACTGACTACAGTGGTACGGATTTCTATAGGTTTACTGTGCTTTGCATTACATTACTAAACAAGCCTGTATATATGCACTTGTGTACAACTTAAGTCACAAAAGCTAAAAGCTCCACCAGCAGCATGTGTTTCTTTAGAAAAGGATTTTAAATGGTTTGCATGACAGAATTGCTATTGCTGCACATTACTTCGCAAGTGGTTGAATGATCAGATGAAAGCAAGTCAGCTACCCACCCCATCTCCACTAGCCAAATCATGGAGCCCCAAAAGAAAGCCTTCTCTGGGAGACCAACTCTGCTAGCTTTAGACAAGCATGTAACACAGGACCATTCCACCCCATTGTCCATGCTTCAAGTCTAGTACCTCTCTCCTCCACTTCCTCTTCTCTCCCACAGAGCTGACATTTTGTACCGATTTTCAGTCTAAAGTTTGTACAGTATACCTAAATTATGTTCTTTGGAATCTTTTGTTATATCGTTGTCAATGCATGATCTGATATAGTGTAAAACTATTAAAAATTGAGACAACTAATCACAATGGGGAAGAACATGTTCAGAAAACAGTCAAGGACGGACTTGAACCTTGATCCAGACGCAGCCAAGTGGTAAAGAAGGTACATTTAGGGCACAGCAAGCTACCACAGATTCTATCACTGGATTGTAAGCTCCAAAATCACAATAGCTATTAATGATGTAGATCACTTACCCTCTCAAAGGACAAATACAGTTTAAGTCATGAGGTTTCAAAGAAATAGAAAAAAAAAAGTGAGCGCTGAAAAAATAATGTAGCAGCTCGCACAAAGGTGAATATACAACCTCCAATAGACCATACGATAAACAGATTTGGTGCAGCGCTTTACACAAAAATGACAGAAAGTCCAAGCGTTTTCTTGATTCAAAAGCCCACTGTGACAGTGTCAAAACACTCACCAGAGAGTGAATAATTAAACAGCATTCAATTATAAACACTTACGCCCAAAGTGTTACACAACTTGTAACAACCCTCCACTATTCTACACACTCACCAGACGGTAAGCCATTATACGCCGTGAACCACTGACATAGGACCTGGCGAAGACACAACAAAAACTGTAGGGGGTTAGGAGGACCTCACAAGGAACCGGCACAGTGCAAAAGAAGCTCAGCAGCGGGAGCCCAAATAATCCTCATACAGTGTAGGATTTATTAAAATCACGGTACAAATCAAGCTGCAGCATACAAGTAAAAGGTAAGCCAAATAAAATTTACATAGATGGTTACCCCGTTTCGTGCGCATGCACGTTCTCAAGGGATCTGCCTATTGGTTGCAATAGGTGGATCCCTTGAGAACGTGCATGTGCAAGAAACGCATCGGCGGAGGCCTACACGCTGACATCATTGCTGCTGTGAGCTCATGGTAGGAGTGGCGGCCATCTACGCAAGTTCTGTTTGGCTTACTTTTACTTGTATGCTGTAGCTTGATTCGTACTGCGATCTTAATACACTGAGTATATTTTGGGCTCCCACTGGTGAGCTTTCTTTGCACAATGCTCCTTGTGAGGTCTTCCTAAGCCCCTACGGTACTGTATATGTTGTGTCCGGTTCTATGGCAGTGGTGCAAGATTTGTAAACACTTATCTGGTGGGTGTATTGAATGGTGGAGGGTTATCACGGATAGGGAGCACTGTGTAAAACTTTGGGCGCAAGTGAATTGAATGCTAGATATTATTTGCTTTCTGGTGAGTGTTTGGACACATCGCACTGTCAGAGTGGGCTTTTAAATTAAGAAAGGACTGACAGTTCATGGCAGTCCACTATACAAAGGACTTTTGTTTAACGCATGGACTTGCTTTCATTTATGTAAAGAGCTGCACCAAATCTGTTTATCGTATGATGTTTTCAAACATGGCTAAAATAGCCGAATTACCACAATGTTATATATGTGCAGTTAACTAAATTAAGTTTTTAAATCGAACCTGCGTGTTACTATGCGGTGCGATTTTTCAGTCCATTTGAATGCAGCACTACGTCGCACCAAATAGCATGGTACTGTGGTACGATGGTATTTGGGGCCTGCATGCGCACGGTGTTTACAATCTGCATATGGGTGTAACATGCACCAAAAGGTGAACTTAGCCTTTAAAAATGTATTTACTGCTTTTTCAGAACAATATATTTCAATATTTGAAGTTCCATAGCCAAAGTTCTTTTAAAGCAATTTAAGCTATTTCCAAGAGATCGCAGACCAGAAATTAGCTAAAAAACACACCAGTATTTTCTGGGCTCAGACATCCCACTCAAAACATGAATTACTATTCATCAGAAGAAGAATTTTTTATTTCAAAGTAAGTTATAACAGTCTGCAAACGAATGCACCTACATCTTTTAAGCATTCATAGGTTGAAGACGGGACTGGAGAAAGCTACAGCTAAATAATAAAAAAAAAAAACTAAAAAACAAAAAAAACTCCCTTTTCACATTACCCAAGAAGACCATTTAAATTAATCTTGATAACAGGCTGCTATTTTTTTTATCCTGAACACTAAAAAATAAAAATATGCACAGGAAAGATTATATAAAACGTGCAGCCTGAGGGTGTGATCAGAAAATAAGCGAGTCACTACAGATGCAGATGATAATATGAAGTTTAACTCTTACCTTCAGAGACGGAGACAGCAGGTCGAGTCTCTGGTACCTCCCGTTCTGTCTGAGTCTCTGCATTCTGCAACTGTGGGGCAGGGGTCTGAGTGCCCTGGGATGTCACCGAGGTGCTAGGATTGCGCGGCTGGAGACCGATAGCATTCATCAGACCCAAATCACGATCTGACCGCCACGTGGCACGGCTGGTCCTACAAGAATAAGAGAAATATGTAACACATGACTAGCACAGAGCTCATCAAATATAACCTCAAGCCCCTTTGTTTACTGGGTTCATTTAAATCAGAAGGATTATTCCTCTGACGGAAGTACAGATGATCCCTTTTTATCACGTGCATACTTTTATATGAAAAAACAAAATTTTGTATCTAGGCCCCAAGATAGATCATACAGTCTACCAAAATCATTAAAGCTGAACTCCAAGCAGATATAAAAGACACAAATTAACCAGCCCGGTATTTATTAATACAACCTTAAATGTATTTTCTTTAAATGTAAGCAGTTAGTATCCAAATTCAATGTAATATCAGTCTTACAATCCCTCTACAGACTGTTGGAGGGAGAAGCAGCACACGGAGCTAATCAGGTGTGTTGTTGTCCAAGGAGCATGCCGATCAGAAAGAGCAAAGTGACAGGGAGTTTAGTTCATAATTTTGCAACTTCTCCTTTCACTGTCCAGTCTCAGTCTGGGGGAGGGACCAGATCTGTAAGTGTTACTTGACTGCAGCAGAAAAAAAATCAGGTCAGAATTTCAGTTACATGTGTATTCTAAATGGTTTCAAAATTACTGCCCTGTCCTAAAAATGATGTGAAAAAAAAAATCTGATTACAGGCCCGGGCGGGGTATTAAACCAGAAACAAATGTGATCTCCTGTAATAGGAGATCAACAGGAGTCGGTAAGCAGCAGTGTGTGTGGAGGTGGAAGGCACATCTTTTTCTCATCACTATTCCTGGGGGTACTGTGTGCTGATTTCACATTGGAGATCTATCAATAGAATGGACTGTTTATAGCGTGCTTATTAATTGATTTTTATTCATGAATTTCACTTCATAAAGGGATGAATAAGATTAATTCATTGCACTGATTCACTTTCATGGAAAACATAGCGCAACTTGATATTGGAAACGTGTATTCTACATGATAAAGAATCCACTGTGGGAGTGCAGCTCCAAAGTATGGCACTGTAATGACCACAGCACTGGGAAAACCAGAAATTCTAAATAGGAGGCACAGTCGTAATTAAAAGGAGAAGTACAGCCAAAGTTTCTGATGCAGATCACAGGAGTGCAGCTCATTCTGCCCGCTGTCATCACAGAGCCGGTCCAGGCTGGGGAAAGATCGTGACCATATGGTCGGGATCCACGCAGGAGCCTGGACTAGAACCTTGCTCAGCCTCTCAGCGAGACACAGAGGCTGAGCCGGGCGCACAAGTCCCCTCCGCAGCCCTGGGGGAGGGGTTTGTTTTGGGTAGCACAGTGGTGATTGACAATCACCAGCTCTCTGCTCATGAACAGAGCGATCAGCAGCCTTTTATCTCTCAGTTCTCAGCATTAGAGCCAGCGAGGACCGATGTTGCATTTACCTAGGTGAGTATAATTCTTATAAAAAAAAAAAAAAAAAAAAAGAAGAAGAAAAAAAACCCCAAACTTCTCTTTCAGGTCCGATACTGAAGTTCCTCTGAATATGTGAACACTTGGAAACTCTAGATTCCAGAGTGCCTTGGGATTCCCCAAACCACTTAGGGAGATCAAAAATACAACTTGCCTAAAACTGACCACTGCACTAGACTGGTACCCACCCATCAAGGCGATTTGATAGCTGCATACTAACCAGCTCAACCAAGCTATGTTCAGTACCAAGCAGGGGTGGACTGACCATTGGGCTACTCTGGCACTGCCCGAGGGCCCCATGCCACTAGGGGGCCCCATCAGGGTTGCCAGCCTCAGTAAGACCAGGGACAGTATGTAAAAAATTTGTGCCCCTTATTGACATCCTTTTGGTCTAAAAATCCCGAGATTATAGTTGCCCCACCTCTCCAGTACCTTCTCAGCCAATAGAAACATGTCTGTGTGTGATTGTATGCGTGTGTGTGTGCATGTCCATAATCTCCTATTGCCCGGGGGCCCCATGAGTTGTCAGTCCGCCCCTGGTACCATGATGCCCCCATCCCCCTCTCCCCATCACCAATCACGGTATGCCTGTATTGAATAGAGCAGCATCAACCAGGGTGCCTTCAGGTGTCTTTTGCCAAAATGCCTAAAAATTGCCCAAAAATATAGCATACAAGCCAACAGCTGGATCAAGTCTACCTTTTGGTTACACAAAGCCATGGGTTTTCATTGTGCACCATTGCAATCTTCTAGCTGCTGGTGTCAACAACCAATGGCATCATCGGTTGATAAGGAGGACATCAGGCACCTGCACAGCATCCGTGCAGTGTTGATCAAGTAGGGAAAAATCTGACAGGACGGGCATTGCCCATACATTGATTGAAATTTGGTGCCTGCTGCACCTCCAATGCTGGGTGTCCTACCTGTGCGGATGTTGTTGCATTATGTACAACTATTGAATTTCACTTTTTTCCCCCCATTTTAGAATGGGGTGCCTCGAGATTGTGAATAATTTTATGAGTGCCTCGACAGAAATAAGATTGAGGAACACTGGTATAAAGGAGCACAGAGAACCAGTGATGACATCACCAAGCCTCAAATAGATTAATGAAATGGAAAGGTCTTCATTTAGAAATGTCATTAGCATGTTGATGAGTGGGGAGGGAAGGAGAAGGAAAAGCAAAATAAACAGTTCAAACTTCAGCTTTAATATCTTCCTGGAGTTCAGGTTTATTTAGTCCACACCAGTGGCATTACTAAAGATAAACTCTTCACTTTCACAAACTGAAAACCTTACAAAGATGAATTTCACTTTAACATCATGTAACTTTTTTTTTTTTCTTCTTTACATCGGGCCTATAAAAGTATTATAACCCCATGTAGGCTAATAAAGTCTTTCAAAAAGGGGGCCCCACTCCAGTGATCATTCATGTGTCTCACCCAGGTCTCTCGCTGCTCCGAGTAGTGCTATGCTGTAGAATAGCCTCATTCATTTGCTCCCAAAACTGGTCACATACATTGTCAAATGCCCTACATAATAAGAGAAAAATCAAAGTAAGACAAGTTCAGAAATAAATCCTATGAATTAATTTCTGTTACAATTTAGGCATTCAAAGCGGTAGTAACGTCTGCTTTTTGATTTATATCTACAGGCAAGCCTATAATGAGGCTTAGTAAAGTTCTCCTAATTGTGCACCGTTTAGGAGAGATTTACTTTAGTAGCAGCTGATGTCACCGATACATGCGCACTGCACTGTGAATGGACGGTGGCGTACATTCAGAGCTCTGTGCGGCGGCCGTGACTCCCATGTGCATGCGTGGGAGTGACCTCACTGTAGCTCAGCCATACGGCTGTTGCCCGCAAACATGGAAGGAAGACTGGGTGAAGATGGAATGGTAAGGAATATAGACGATGGTAAGGTGAGCGCTAGGTGCTTTAAATCCCTCTAAAAACTCAAATAAGTGATGGAAAAAAAAAAAGTATAAATATATATGCGAATAAGAAATATGCTGTCCTTTAAATATCAAGTGGGTAGACAGGCTATCCTGCCTAACTAAAAAAAATTGTGATAAACGGGCAGCTGCCCCTTTAAATGCCAAATGGCACTAAACAAAGCAATTGCCCAAAACTGTGCAGAACAAACTATTCCTCAAAAAAAAAAAAAAAAAAAAAAAAAAAAGTGAAATTACAGATAATACATACAATCCAGATCTGCAAAGAAATCATACATGTGTTCTATAAGTGCATAATTTGTGAGTCCAATCACCAAACATGTTGGAAAGTCCTTCCTCCAAAACACCAAATCTGTGCTCCACCACATGTGGACAAAGTCTTGCACTCACCAGCTTTAATAGATCAGCAGTAGGGATGAGCTCCGGCGTGTTTGCATCACTCCATGTGCAGAGTCCGCCAGGAAGTCGGCGCAGCCCTAATGATAGGCAGTGAGACATTGCCCGATCTCTGCAGCCGCACATCGGGGAAATGTCTCACTTCCTGTGATCAGCGCAGCGCCAACTTCCTGGCGCGGCTGTGCGTGTGGAGCGTGCGAACACGCCGGAGCTCATCCCTAATCAGCAGGTACTCAGTAAACATTTTGATGTAAAGGCAATCCCCCCAGCAGTTGTATCTCTCCTCTCCTGATGCTTTTCCCAATTAAAAATGCCAGGTTATAAACTCTGTACTGAGAAAACTGTATATACTGGCATTATCTATTGGGAAAAGCATGCAAGTGCATACATATATGTTTTTAAACTTGCATTTTAAATAAACAACATCACATTATATCCCCCCCTTGTTGGGATTTCTTTAAACTCTGGTATATCGGGAACTATCAGGAGAGGAGACAACTGCGGGGAGGATTGCCTTTACATCAAAATGTTTACCGAGCGTCTGCTGATCTATTAAAGTGTTACTAAACCCACAACAGTAAAAACAGTTGCATATGCAGTACAGCATGCTTGTTATATGTATTGTGAAACTTAAGGGGTTAAACCTCTGCATTGTGTAAAAATACTGTTTGACCCTGTCTTCTCTGACCCCCCCCCTTCTTTTACTGTCCCCAATACATCTGCTGATAGTACAGAGCCTTTGGAGTCACTCTGCACATGCTCAGTTTGGTGTACTGCTAGAGAGTTTCTTTCTTCTTGGGTTGGTGCATCATGCATGTGATTGGCACAGGGCCAATCAGCACTGTCCAGACAAAAGGTCAGGGGTCATGCAACCTCATAAGACAGTCAGAGGAGAAAGAAAACTTCTCCTGTAAGCTTTAACCAAACACTGATAGAAGTAATAAGACTGCTATATACTGCTGATGAGAAAAGGTATTTAGCGGTTTATATTTACTAAAATAAGTGCATTTCCATGTTCTGTTTACTGTGCTAGACCAGATGTACTGGAAGCAGGGTCCCAGGTTTAGTAACACTTTAAATGCGGTGAGTAAGACTGTCAGCACGTGGTGGAGCGCGGTTTTGGAGGAAGCACTTTGCAACATCATATTACTAATTTGATGATCGTACTCACAAATTATGCACTTCTAGAACATTCTAGAAATTATGCACTTCTGTTTGCAGGTCTGGATTCTATGTATATCCGCAATTTCATATTTTTGTGGAAGAGTTTGTTATGCACAGTTTCCGTGTTTTATCCGCCAAGGGTAAGGAAGAGCCTAAACCCTTATAAGTTTGTGTTGTTACTTGTGTCCTGCTTGTGTCCCTTCACTTCCTGCCTTGGAGACCTAAAAAGGAAAATTTGAGGAAATCTCTCCGAAGGAAACAGGATTCCCATCTTAGAGACCTGCCATAAGAACAGGTATTCCAGTTGAAGGATTTCCCTCACTTCTTGTTGGACTTCAACACTTTCTGTCTTGGTGTCAATTAGCAGAAGAAACACCAAGGTGAATCTCCCTAGCACTGGGGGTGGGGAGGGACACACCTTTCTATATTCTACTCAAGACTTTACATACACTTTAAAACTGAACTCTGGGATAAGCAAATATTGTCTAAATACAAAAGGCATGTGTATTCTTGCTTGAATCTTGGTGTGTTTTATGTATCCGTTTCAGATCTGTGCAGTAAGCCAGTGTAAGTTTTCTTCTTGTAATAAAGGCTGCTCACTGCTGCTCTCCCTCTTTGTGCAGGGTGACTGGTCTGGTCTCCGCCCCCTCCTGTAGTTTTCTGCAGGCAACCTGTAGCAGGTGGAGCCTGCTTGGCCCCACCCACAGCTCTGCTCTCTACACATATATGTACAGAAAGGTGATGTCATTGCTACTTTTACAAGATAACTGGGTTTGTAAAGGCCATCGGTGCATACAAGGTGGTTTCATATCAGCGGCTGTTGAGGAATATATTTAAATGAACATTTCTGTGCCTGGAGTTCAGCTTTAAAGGTTAAAAGTGGTAAACATGAAATTCCAGCCCCTTAATTTTTTTTGTACTGTAACAGTTCAAGAAAATTGATACAACCAACCACACATAGCCAGATTCTGCCTAAAGGCCCGTACACACGATCAGACTTTTTGACAACAAACATGCAAATTAGCTGTTTTGGAGCAACATCTGACCGTGTGTACGCTCCATCGGACAACATTTTTCGGTTTTCATCTGACTTTTGTTGGCTGTGCGAACGGACAAACTTTCTGACAACAAAAGTCCAATGGAGCAAAGTCCAACCGTGTGTACAGAAAACCATCGGACTTTTGTACAAAGTACAAACACACATGCTCAGAACCAATGCAAAAGATCAGACAATACAGAAGTTGACCAAAGGTGACGGTAAAGAGCGGAAAAACCACATGATTTGGTGAAAGTTGGCTGAAAAAGTTCTGCCGTGTGTATGCAATACAAGTTCTCGGCCGGCACCCTTTGTACAAAAATCCACAGGAAAGTTTGTACAAAGTCCGATCGTGTATGAGGCTTTAGAATAACTGGTGGGAACACAGCTTGCAATTTCTTGCGCAATTCAGTACTGCGTGCAGCAATTTTCTGACTCGCTGGCTAACACGTTTGAAGCTGGAGGCGCATATTATCTATCCAAAATACTAACTCTTAATGGCCCAATGTCCTACTGAACATCACATTGAGCGGCTGAATTAGGGACACATTCTGGCCCTTCTAAATCCACAGGTAAAACAAAAAACCATTTTAACCGCCTCTACATACCATTACGTAAAATACTAAAAGCAAGCCGATAATCCACATTCACGTGAATATTAAAATGACAAACCAAACACCCGTGTTCCCTGTGTGTGTGCATCAGACATACTGAACTGCATTGTACCGGCCACACAGCCCCAACAATAGGTTTTCACATGATGCTGTGACCTCCGTGGTGCTGCAGAAACCAGCCACAAGCTCTGAAAATAGCTGAACGTTCCCTACAATAATGAATTGTTTTGATCAGCACTGCCTCCTTCTCAAACGTTATCCTTTTGAACAAAGCATATTTCCAGCGGTTGCCAGGCAACGCCTCCGATGCCAATGACTGTTGTGACTATAAAGAAGGATTCTGGCAAGCCTTTGTCTTCATCATCTGATCAGGATACAACTAGACAGCCAGGCCTAGCGAATTTTATTAAGGGAACGTCAGGGCGATCTTCTCAGAGCTAAATCCATTGAAAGGTCAACAAAGATTCGAATCATCTATGGGCAGGCTGAATGTACTAAAGTTGATCGATCAACATGGGTACATTCAGCATGTCGGATGATTTTACATGCGATTATTGCTAGCAGCTATTATAGCCGGTAGCAGTAAGCGATGTGTTCTCCCGGCGGGGGCGGTTTACACCCCCACCCCCCCATGGTTGCAAGAAAGAAAATCACTCCGTCTATGTCAGTCTTTAGGCTGGCCATATATTACGGCCCCTTTCACACTGAGGCGCTTCTAAACTGCCAGTAAAACAAACACTGAGCGCTTTTGAAGAGCTTTCCATTAATTTCAATGCCAGCGCACTGCCCCAGTGTGAAAGCATTCATTGATTTTAATCGAAATAGTTTTTCGTGAGCTTTCCAGGCGGTTTATTTTTTTAGCGTGAAAGCGACTCAGTGTGAAAGGGGTCTTAGCAATCTCCTTTTTTTAAGCCATGGGTTGAAGAAAAAAAAATTTGCTTGATTGACCCATTAACACATTCAGTGTTAATGGAGGAATCCTTGCGCTATTGTATCCTGACAGTGGGAGGTTTCTAGAATCCGGGAATACAATCACTAATGGCAGCTATAGCCACCGGCAGTGATGGATTGGAAAAAAAAAAAAAACCCAGACAGGTTGGAAGTACCAAAGTTCATTTATTGATTGATGGACGAGATTCGAAATAGGATGTCTATGGCCGGCTTAAGACTGCCGAGTCCTGGATTGCCTCAACAACAACCTGCCCATAGATGGATCAAATTCCAATCCATCCATTACCAAAAGTATTGGGACACCTGTCTCTCCACGCATATGAACATTAATGGAATGTTAATGGACGAGCGTGTTTGGGGTGCAGAAACTTGACTGGCATGCACAGAGTCCTGACCCTCAACCCGATGGAACACCTTTGGGATGAATTAGAGCAGAGACTGCGAGCCAGGCCTTCTCGTCCACAATTGGTGCCTGACCTCACCAATGTGCTTCTGGAAGAATGGCCAAACATTCCAATAGACACCCCTAAACCATGTGGACAGCCTTCCCAGAAGAGGGAAGCCGTTATAGCTGCAAAGGCTGGGCCAACTCAATATTGAACCCTACGCACTATGACTGGGATGTCCATTTTATGTGCGTGTAAAGGCAAGTGTCCCAATACTTTTGGTAATTATATATAAAAATACACACACACACACACACACACACACTTTACGTTTATAGACCACCCACGCAATATTGAGTAGGTTCCCTTTGGCTGACAAAACATTGAGGCATGGACACCACTAGACCTCTGAAGGTATGCTGTAGTATCTGGCACTAAGCTGTCAGTAGCAGATCCTTGAAGTTCTGTAAAGTTGTGAGGTGCGGCCTCCATTGATCAGATCATCGATCATTTTTCCAGCACATCCCATAGATGCTCAATTGAAATGAGAGCGGTAGAATTTGGAGGCCAAATTAAACTCCTTACACGATTCTTAATACATTTTTGCAGAATGTGCAGAGCGCATTGTCCTTGCCACTGAGAGGCCAATGCCATCAGGGAATACAGTTTCCATAAAGGGCAACAATGTTTAGGTAGGTGGTACGTGTCAAAGTAACATCCACATGAATGGCAGGACCCAAGGTTTCCCAGTAGAACATTGCCCAAAGCATCACACTGCTACCACTGGCTTGCCTTCTTCCCATAGTGCATCTTGGTGCCATCTCCTGCCCAGGTACCTGACACACACACACACACACACACACACACACACACACACCATCCACACGATGCAAAATAAAACAATCATCCGACCAGACCACCTTCTTCCATTGCTCCATGGTCCAGTTTTGATGCTCACTTGCCCACTGTAGGCGCTTTGGGCTGTGAACAATGGTCAGCATGGGCACCCTGACCAGTCTACAGCTATATAGCCCCATACACAACAATCTGCAATGCCCATATATTCTGCTTTCAACATGTTAACCTCATGGACATGTTTACTTGCTGCCTGATATAACCCACCCACTTTCAGATGGCATTGTAAGGAGATAATCAATGTTATTCACTTACCTGTCAGTGGTCATAAAGTTATGGCTGATCAGTGTGAGTGTGTGTATATTTTAATTACCTTTTATGTGTGGCCTGTAACTTTTACCAATTTCAAACAGAATGAAATCCATCAATTTAATGGTTTCCCATAACCGTTACAATCAAGGCATGCCATGAATGATAACTGTCACAGTTGCTTGTGCCCTCACCTGAACTGTCAAACCATCAGATGGCTGGTGTCATCGCTCATCATATTGTGCGGCACCATCGCAACTGCAGATCAAGGAGCTAAGCTGCCGGCCTCTACGGCTTAAATGTACTGAAGAGTTTAGTTCTGGTTTAAGAGCCATATATGACACCACTGATAATTCTATATATTTAAAGATCTGCAAAATGCTTTTATGTCTGCACAACACTTCCCCCTTCTTTTGACCCGTAACCACAAGATGTTCTAGAAAAACTATAACCGAGACGTGAAGAAATATTTTCAAATAAAAAAAAAAAAATAAAAATGATCTCAACTATCACATAAGATAAAGTTAGTAAGATGTGCTTTCTTTTTTATCTACATGCAGGACCAATAGCTAGATTAGGATTAGGAACCCCTCATGGGCCACAATTTGTATTTAAAGCTGAACTCCAGGCAAAAAAACTGGTATATAAATAGGTTACTCAATAGCTACAAAGAATATAAATCCTTGTTTGTGTTCATCAAAAGCCTTTGCAAAGTCCGTTATTACTTTATAAATGTGGTGGTGACACCATCACTGTGCTGCACAGAGCCTGTAGAGCTGTGGTTGGGGACCCAGTAGGCCCGCCCTCTTCAGGCTCTCTTTGTAGAAAACTATAGGAGGGGGCGGATACAAGACCAGTCACCTTGCACAAAGCGAGAGCAGGAGCGACCGGTCTTCATTACAGGAAGCTTCTGCATAGAGGCAAAGTGCAGGAGTTGTTTTATGATGGATTACTGCACAGGTCTGAAAGAAATACACAAAGGACACCAAGATTCAATTAAAAATATACAAGCTTCTTATAATCAGACAATACTTGTTTAGCCTGGAGTTCAGCTTTAAAAGGGTGCCAATACAATACATATCAAATCTGCTGGCGCTTATAATGCATTGCTGAAACATTGAGGCCTTCGTTGATGGGCTTCTTTTCACTTCAAGCAGATATTGCACTGCCATACAAGTCTACAGGAATGCATAAATACATCTTGATGCAGGTTAAGTGGAGCTCAACTGCACCTTGCAAAGAATTCTAAATAAAACCTTAGAAGGATCTCAAATTGATGCCATCGACACAAGTCCAAAATCTGCCGGCACGGGCCCTAAACCTGCATAACTGAGCTCCAACCTTTTAGTAGGAAAAGGTTATCTGGCATAAGACAAGTAGGTGCATTCTAGGACTGCACCGATACTAGTATCGGTGCCAATACAGAGTATTTGCACAAGTATCGGTACTCATGCAAATGCACCGATACTTTTAGGCTTGGTTCTTTGACCTGTCAGTGGGTCTCCCCTGTTGATAGCTAAAGTGTTAAAGTCGGTAATCGAAGCAGTGGAAAAAAAAAAAAAAAAAAAAAAAAAAAAAAAAAAAACAGCTGGCAACGCAGAAGCACTAAAATAAAAAAGAAACATTGTTTCTTTTTGTATCTTTCTGTTTCTTCATCTGCAGATCAAAAGGGATGGACAAATGTTCCTCTGTTTAACCCCTTATTAACCCTTAATTTACTCTAATCGGCCTTAATCAACTCTCCTCCATTTTATTAATTTTCCTTTTTTTTTGTTCACGTCTATTTTAGAAATGATAAACAATTAAAACTTTTTTTTGTTTGCTCTGTTAGTGAATATTTTTGCACATATATATTAACATATATTTACAAACTTCACATTGAAAAAGTGCAAAATTAAAAAGACAAAAATTTTTTTTTCTCATTTGTAAAAAACTTTTCAATGCTTTGTACCATTGCAGACGGCTGAAGTGAAGCCAAAACAGTTGTGGTAGGTATTGGTGCATCTCCAGTGCATTCATATTGTTTTACCTCATTAAGCCATTGGCACCGGTTTTTCCCAGCCCTTTAAAGGCTTTTAGATGCCGAGAGGCAGGACTGGGTTTTTGATCATTTCGTCGCAGTGACTGGCTGTCACGTGGTCAGAAAGCTCATGATCACAAGTAGCGATCGGGAGATGTTACCCGCTGATAGCTGTGCCAGGAGCACGCAGGGTGTGCGTTCTCGGTACAGCTGTATTTACATTCTGATACGCAAATACGCAGCCGCCCAGCGCTAAGTGCCTGTTCACACTACCGCGACTTGTCAGGCGACTTAGCCGCCTGACAAGTCGCGCTCCGTTCTGTACTATGGAACCGTTCTAACAGGAGCGACTCAAGTCGCTCCGACTTAGAAAAAGGTTCCAGTACTATTTTTGGGGCGACTTCAGGCGACTTGCATTGACTTCTATACAGAAGTCGTTTTGCAAGTCAGCGCTGAAGTCATGTGCAGGTCGCCTCTGAGTCGTGCTGCAAGTCGCGTCGCCCCTGTGTGAACGGGCACTAAGGCCCGCCGGCCGAGACACTATGTTTGCGTACTGTCGACACCAAGAGGTTACAGACTGCAAACATTCAATTGTTTTCCACCAGATAGAACTCATCTGCGAGATGAGGATCAGCAGGAAGCAGAGCCTGCTTATGTAATGAGCACATTTTTAAAATAAATAGCTTTACAGAATTATACATAAAAACAAGTCTATCTCTACAAACAGCTACATGTTCTCTTTAAAGGATAAGGAAACCAAACAACAAAAAAGGAATGTATTACAACTTTTAGTCCACAGATGGGGTGGTGGCTGCATTAGTCTTTTTTTTTCAAGCTAACAACATTTTCACCAAATACAGAAAATACCTATTGATTTCGACAGCCACGCAGTGTCATTGTCGCTTTCTGTGAGCTGCATAGAATAATATACTATATTACCAAAAAGCATTGTGGCACCTGCCTTTACACGCACATGAAATTTAAGGGTATCCCAGTCTTAGTCCATAGGGTTCACAATTGAGTTGGCCCACCCATTTAGATATAACAACTTCAACTCTTCTGGGAAGGCTGTTCACAAGGTTTAGAAGTGTGTCTATGGGGATGTTTAACCATTCTTCCAGAAGCGCATTTGTGAGGTTAGGCACTGATGTTGGCGAGAAGGCCAGTCTGCACTCCAATTCATCTCAAAGGTGTTCTAGTGGGTTGAATTCAGGACTCTGTGCAGGCCAGTCAAGTTCCTTCACCCCAAACTCGCTCATCCATGTCTTTATGGATCATGCTTTGTGCACTGGTGCGCAGTCATGTTGGAACAGGAAGGGGCCAACACCAAACTCTTCTAATGAGGTTGGGAACATGAAAATCGCCAAAAAAAATGTCTTGGTATGCTGACGCCTTAAGATTTCCCTTCACTGGAAAGCCCAACCCCTGAAAAATAACCCCACGCCATAACTCCCCCCCTCCACCAAACGATTTGGACCAGTGCACAAAACAAGGTCAATAAAGCCATGCATGAGTGATTTTGGGGTGGAGGAACTCAATTGGCCTGCACTGAGTCCTGACCTCAACCCAATAGAACACCTTTGGGATGAATTAGAGCGCGGACTGTGAGCCAGACCTTCTTGTCCACATCAGTGCCTGACCTTACAAATCCTATTTTGGAAGAATGGTCTACATGCACCTAAACCTTGTGGACAGCCTTCCCATAAGAGTTAAAGCCGTTATAGCTGCAAAGGGTGGGCCAACTTAACATTGAACCCAATGGACTAAGACTTGGATGCCATTAAAGTTCATGTGCGTGTAAAGGCATGTGTTCCAATACTTTTGGTAATATAGTGAATCTTCCTTCCTAGCTATCCTCTTAATTATCGATTGCCCTGTCCCACCATATAATAGAGACGATACAGATAGGGACATGCTTGTAGTCCATATCAGGAGATGCCTAGAGTGACAACCATAGCTCCCTTCAATCCATACAGATCCATAGATACAGTGGAGAAGTAACAGCCACCCAGGCACACGAAGTCTGCCATATGCAGGATTACCAGATGAAAATAAAGCAAAGAAGCTTGAAAAAAATAAACTGAATACAGCCACCACACCAAGAACTAGTAAGCTGTAATATATGACATTTTTGGCTTTACACTGAGGAGATGACAATTTAATTCAAGGACAAACACACACAAACCCAAAAGACCATTGTCTAAACTTGCCAGGTCATCTTGATTTTTTTTCTCCGCCCTCCAAATGCGTTTCGTTCAGGCTGTTTGCTGTTGTACCAACTACACACAAACACCATTGTACTTATTTTATAGACAATACACAGTTGTACTTTTGGTTTGCTGATGTGGAAACCTGCCACGTTCTGCAGGAACATACGCCCATGGCAGATATGAATGGAGGGAGCAGACAGCTGCTGAAGGCTGTGAAAGTCGGCAGAAGAGTGTAGACATGAAGATCGCAGATCTAACAGCAGCCTCAGAAGCCTATGGGTACTCTATTGGTACCTACGTGAAAATTAAAAAAAAAAAAAAAAAAACACTTTTGAATGCAACGTTTCGGTTTCAAATAAAACACCTATAGACCGGAAAGCAGTTATCAAATAATGAACACAGTAGAGCAGGGTGCCCTCATCAACCTGCCTACTTAATGTCACCATACATCCTCATTGCTTCTCTTCCTTCTGCTAGATGACAGGCTTCACTGGAAGCGGCATGGGGGAACACAACAATGTATGTGAAAGGCTCTTGTTAATCAGGGATATTGATCCTTTAAATCAATAAACCGCAGGAAGTGATAAACTAATGGTGCTAAAAAAGATGAAACCCGATTTCGAACGAATTACGCCAAACTTCATAACATTAAACTGACACGCACAGCTCATTAGCAGCCATGTGCATATGGCGCGTCTCCCGGGGTGGCAGTTTGATGCCCCCGGGGAAGCAGCTGATGTACTGGCCAGGCACAAAAACTAGCGACTGTACAAGAGCTTAACAGAGGGTGAACATGAAAGACAGAAGCAGATTTCCCTTATAATCCACTACGGAGGAGCAAGAGAAACGCAGGCGGAAAAGCAGGCAATTTCAGAGCTATGAGCATTTTCTTCAGCTCATGACAGTTTTATAACTGCCGTCTATTGAATGTCAGAGGAAAACATTTAGGAGTGAAAACCTGTTAATACAAAATTCATCTCTTCAAGTGCCATCATCATCTCATATTCACAGTGAGTCAATATAAGTTAACCTTAGCATAAGAAGTATAAAACATTCATAAGAAAACCTTCATAAACTTTCAAGACTGAATACTCTTCTTCCAAAAGTCCAGCTGTGATTGGTTTGCTGTTAGATATCTTATATTGGCAGGGGCGGACTGACCATTCGGGCACTGCCCGAGGGCCCCATGCCACTAAGGGGCCCCATCAAGGTTGCCAGCTCAATAAAACCAGGGACAGTATGTAAAAATCTGTTTATTTAACCACTTGCTTACTGGGCACTTAAACCCCCCTCAGTCCCAGACCAATTTTCAGCTTTCAGCGCTGATGCACTTTGAATGACAATTGCGTGGGCATACAACACTGTACCCAAATGAAATTTTAATCATTTTTTTCCCACAAATAGAGCTTTCTTTTGGTGGTATTTAGTTACAGCTCGGAGTTTTATTTTTTGCTAAACAAACAAAAAAAGATGCAAAAAAAAAAAAAAAAATCATGTTTTAATAGTTTGTTATAAAATTTTGCAAACGGGTCATTTTTCTCCTTCATTGAAGTGCGCTGATTAGGCGGCACTGATGGGCTGCACTGGTGGGCACTGATGGGCTGCACTGGTGGGCACTGATGGGCTGCACTGGTGGGCACTGATGGGCTGCACTGGTGGGCACTGATGGGCTGCACTGGTGGGCACTGATGGGCTGCACTGGTGGGCACTGATGGGCTGCACTGGTGGGCACTGATGGGCATAGTTAAGGCGGCACTGATGGGCAAAGATGGGCACAGATAAGGTGGCACGGATGGGCACTGATAGGTACCACTGATAGATGGGACTGATGGGCGGCACTGCTGGGCGGCACTGGGGTGCAGCACCTTTGAGGCAGATTGTGGGCACTGTGGGTGGCACTGTGGGCACTGCTGGGTGGCACTGACGGGGGGCACTTACTTTTTATTAGGGTGGCACTGCAGGGGGCAGGTGGGCACTGGCAGGGGGCAGGTGGGCGCTTGCATTGCTGGCCGTGATCGGGACTGATGTCCCGATCATGGCCGCCGGTGATCGGCTTTTTTTTTTTCTCCTCGCGCTGTCAGCGCGAGGAGGAATACTAGCCGATTACCGGCTCCGTTATGTCACCTGATCAGCTGTCATTGGCTGACAGCTGATCACGTGATAAGGGGTCGGGATCGACCCCTTGCACGGATCGGTGATCAGGCGAGTCTCATGGACTCGCCGATCACAGAGTGCGCCGCGCGCGCCCCTCAGGGCGCGCGCAGGCCGCTCGTACACGGGACGACGTCAATAGACGTAGTCCCGGAAAAGGAGATCCGCGCTGTAGCCGTCAATTGACTATAGCGCGGATCTCAAGTGGTTAAAAATCCCAATATTATAGCTGCCCCGTCTCTCCAGTACCTTTTCAGTGTGCGTATGTGTATTCTGTGTGTGTGTATATGGTGTCTACTGTGTGGCCCCATAATCTATTGCCTGGGAGCCCCATAATCTCCTACTGCCCGGGGGCCCCATAATCTTCTCCTATTGCCCAGGGGCCCCATGAGTTGTCAGTCCGCCCCTATATATTGGCCAATAATGCAAGTCATTCAAGTATCATTTTCTCATGATATTGTGCAGGTGTTGAGACCGTGTCCCTAGATAATCTCTTTTTTAGAAGTATCTGTCATATTCATAATACTCAGATTTCCTAGTTGGCCCCCCCAGTTCCTTATTGTGCAATAGTTACAAAAATGCACTCATTCCACTGCTAAATGGTGCAATTGAGGCCAAAACAATATCTGTCCTGGCCTGCTATCCCTCTATTGATGCCATGAAGCTATCCTGCAAATTTCTTAAATCCGGTGCACTATCCTGGTGCGGATAGCGGCTCAGCTTTCTGTGCAGTCATGTGACACCCAGCAGTCAAATGTAAACAAAGCTGCAGCAATTTTGCAAGGGAATCGTAGCACTTCTAGAATCAAGCATCCACACTGTGAACCAGTGCCGTCACATGATTTTTTTTTTTTTTTTGTGAGGATGTGCTGGGGAGTCTAGCACATGGTGACAGCGGAACGCCTCAAGAGGGGACTATCTCAGTCATTTCTGGTAACGTAGTGATGTCACTTCCGCAGCCAATTTCTGGGCTGTTAAATGCACGTTGACTCTAGAGAGCGGAGCGAGCACATTGCAGCTGTATGTATAGATGGCAAGATATTGGACACTTACAAATGTAAGTGGAAAATTAGCTTTTCATATTGAATTTTTTTTTATATATAAATACTGCCCTATGATAGTATTTTTATCCCTTTGGTGCTGATTTGTTATGTCCTGGGAGAGAGAAGTCATGGCTGGTGTGTGAAGGATCATTATAGCGGGGGACCATCTGGAACCAGATCATTACGAAATATATTGCAAGGCTGGGTTCACACTGCTGCGGGGGGAGATCCGGATGCGATTCGCACCGCAAATCACATCCGATCTCCGTAGCGATGCGAGTACAGCCATACAGATAGTATGGCTGAATTCGCATCGCTCCCGCAGCAAACTCGCACGGGACCCTTTTTTTGGTCCGCAACAGAATCGGATCGCATGGGGGTTCACACCATGCGATCCGATTCCTGTGCGAGTCGGCAGATCGCACTGCGATATGCGGACGGATCTGGGGGTGTCATTAACATATCATTGACACTCCCAGCCGTCCGCATAGGGCAGTGTGAACTGCCGGCGGGAGGTGTGCGATGCGGGAAAACGCCGCGGATTCACGGCGTTCCCGCATCGCAGCGGTGTGAACCCGGCCTAAAAGCACTATATCACCTTCTTTCATTAACCGCTAGCCGACCAGCTGCCAGTTATACTGTGGAAGGTTGGCATGGTTGTTAAAGTTTCCATAGCTATACGTCGCTATAGCAGGTGCCCCGTGATTGCTTCTGACAGAACACACAAATCCCGGTTCTGTCAGAGGAGTAGAGACGAACTGTGTGCTCCTACTAAGTAGGGACAACGATATGTCTCCTACCCCAGTTAGAACACACACACACACACACACACACACACACACACACACACACACACACACACACACACACACACCCCTTGATCGCCCCCTAGTGTTAACCCCTTCCCTGCCAGTGACATTGGGGGGGGGGACATTTACACAGTAATCACTGGCTATTTTTAGCTCTGATTGCTGTATAAATGTTAATGGTCCCAAAAAAAGTGTCAAGTGTCCAATTTGTCTGCCACAACATCACAGTCCTGATAAAAATCGCAGATCGCTGCCATTTCTAGTGATAATATATAAATTATTTTTATACATCTCTCTCCCCCTCCCCTCTTTTTTTTTTAACCAAAAATATGAAGAATACAGATCGGCCCAATCTGAGGAAGAAATTCGTTTTTTTTTTTTTTTTACTTTTTTGGGATATTTATTACAGCAAAAAGTACAAAATATTGCGAGTTTTTTCCCCAAAATTGTCGCTCTTTTGTTTATATCGAAAAAAAAAAAATCACAGGTGAGGTGATCAAATACGACCAAAAGAAAGCTATATTTGTGGGGAAAGAGGACATTTTGTTTGGGTACAAAATTGCACGTCCACGCAATTGTCAAAGAGACGCAGTGCCATATCAGAAAAAATGGCCTATTCAGGAAGGGGGCAAATACTTTCAGGGCTGAAGTGGTTAAAGCGGACCTTCAGTCATTTTTACATCGTTCCATCTATTAAATCTTCTGCCCTTATTGTTTTAACTTTGGATAGTAAAACTTTTTTTTCAGCCAGTAAATACCTTATACAGCCTGCTTCCTGTTTCTTGTCTGGTAAAAAGCCTAGGTTTATGACATCCTGACAAACTCCCACAAGAGGGAGAGCTGTGCATGAAGGGAAGGGGATGAGTCATAAGAGGGCCAATGAGAGCTGCGGAGCTGGAGGGGTGCCTCTGTGCGTGTCTTTAAATCCAGGAAGTGAACAGGCAGCAGCTTCAGTTGCCCACAGTTAAAATGGATGTGGCCAGACTCAGTGGGAGGAGATTTCTGCAGCATATTTGGCAAGTACAGAATCACAGCATATATAAAATTATGTGAGCAGACTGCAGTTCCTCTTTAAGGGGGTCATGTTTGAGGCAAGTGTGCATTTGTGGAGTAAAATGTGGAAGAAAGATCAAAAAACAACACTTATTTGCACAGTGTGGGACATTTACAGATTTTGACTTTGTGTTTTGGATATCTAATGGCCACTTAACTGATTTGTAATAAGAGACCTTTTTTGTTATATGGTTATGTAAGTGGCAATCACCTTCTTTTTAATGTTTTTTTATGGCATGGTGACCTAGAAACCAGGGGATGGAGGGTGGGGGGTTGGGACACCAGTGCTATCAAAAACTGGCATTCCAGAAAGTGTGCCATTCCTATAAAATCTGGTGCAGTTATAACTTCAATAAGGAGGGAGACAAAATTGTGTGATGACAGGGTCTCTTTAGGAGGTGAACGTGAATAATTGGTATTTTGTAATTTAAAGTTAGTATTCACCACATAACCAATATTGTAAGGTTTTTAGCAGGATTTCTTGTGAAATAATTTTTTTTCTTTCCCCCTTTTAATATTTTTCCTCCTTGTGGATATTCTCAGGACTTTTAGTCCCAGTCGGGAGGGAACGCATCGCAGTGGCTCCAGGAAGACCTTGCAAGGAACTAGAGCCACCCTATAGGCAAAAAAAACAAAAACACAAAAAAAACCTTCGACATATTTTCGCTGAAAGACTTTGCTTCAAAGACATCTGCAAAGGGGACAGCTATATTGCCACCGCGAAAGACGGCTTGTAGTTTTAAAAGTACTGCAGGGTCGTCGATACTTCCTACAGCTCTGAAAGTGACAGCCCATGTGAAGTACAGGAAGAGCCGTGGACCGTGTCTGCAGGAGCCTGGCACTGCACCCATGATATACCACCTCATTACCTAAAAGCCAACGAATAATAGCTATACAACTGGCTAATTAAAGTGGAACTAACCCCTCCTATACGTTACAGCAACGGAAGCTGCCATCTTAGCCTCTGCTTGATTTGCAGTTGCCATGGTGCTGCACATATTGCTCTGTTATGACACCAGCCATCTAAGGGGCTTGACAGTTCAGTAAAGGGCAAAAGTTATTGACAACATTCCCGACACGCAACTGCCTTTTGGAAAATATGTGTTTAGTTCCCCTTTAAGAGATTTAAAAATAGTCCTCTGAGTGATGGTTTAACAAATTGTAAGAATTGTAGCACATTTCATTGCAGTCTCTTAGATCCCTTACACACTGGGGTGCTTTGCGAGCGATATAACGCTAAAAATAGCGCCTGCAAAGCGCCCTAAAAGAGCCGCTGTCTCTCCAATGTGAAACCACCGAGAGCTTTCACACTGGAGCGGTGCGCTGGCATGACTGTAAAAAAAAAAAAAAGTCCTGCTAGCAGCATCTTTGGAGCGGTGAAGGAGCAATGTATACACCGCTCCTGCCCATAGAAATCAATAGGGCAGAGCGACTATCGCCAGCAGAGCGCTGCTGCAGCGGTGGTTTTAACCCTCTCGGCTAGCGGCCGAATAGCACCACGAAATTGACAATAAAGCGCTGCTAAAAATAGCGGTGCTTTACCGTCGACACACCCACCGCCCCAGTGTGAAAGGGGCCTAACTTCTTGTTGTTTAACCGAAATTCACATATTAGGCTCCTTCCTCCTGTACACCGAGTGTCTGTCATAGTCGCATGTCTTGAATTAAAACGTTTTGGGAAATCGTTAACACGATAGAGGTTTAGTTCCGCTTTAACTGTTGCCCTTGTAAACATGGCAGTTGGAGATGATTTGTATACTGCACAAAGAACGTCCCCAGAGATATAATTTATTTCCTGTTAATGTGCTTATCTGATTTTTCAGGAACTCATCATATGACTATGACAGACACTCCACATACAGGAAGAAAGGAAGCAACTTAAAGAGGAGGTCCAGCCCCCCCCCCCCCCACAAAAAAATTTAAAGTCAACATGCTGCAAATACTGCAACTGCTGACTTTTAATATATGGACACTTAACCGTCCAGGGAGCCCCCGATGACAGAACTGCAGCCGATCTTCGGATCAGCTATTGGGTGCAGCCGCCGCCATTCCTGGTAAGGGAAGCCGGAAGTGAAGTCTTTCGGCTTCACAGCCGGTTCCCTACCGCATATGCGCGCCGTGTTTTTTAACTGGTCTGGCGGTGGAGGAAGGAGCAGGGGGCCAAACTTTCGGGAGACGGGCCGCGGCTCAGTCTTCTGCAAGTGGGGAACAGCACCTGTCAAAGACCCCTTCCCCCTGAAAGGTGCCAAAAGTGATAGTGGGGGGGTGGGGGGACGGGCAGCGGATAAGCGGATGTTCCACTTTTGAGTAAAACTCCGCTTTAATATGTGAATTTCCATTAAAAAGCAGGAAGAGTCTGCAATGAAATGTTCTACACTTCTTATATTCAGAGAACTATTTTTTAATCATGTAAAGTGGAACTAAACCTATAGTTTAAAAATAAAAAAAATGTTAACATTCCCGGGAACGCTAACCGTTTCATTGGTTGGGCTCTCAACAAATCGGTCAAACCATGAAATGGCTGGAGTCATAACTGATCACATGTACAGTAACCATGGCAGTTGCAAATAAAACAGATGCTCGGAAGGCAGCTTCCTTGGCTGAAAGAAATAGGAGGGTTTAGTTCCGCTTTAACAAGTCCAGCAATAAATGTGCAGTTTGTATGAGCTTCTCTTACAAATTGGAAAATAGAATTTGAGCAAGACTTTCACGGACCGTGATTTTGGGAAAAAGGTCAATCTCGTACAGCTGGGTTTAGTCAGAAAATACATCTTATACTTACTCTGGTCGGCAGATCACCAGGTCTCCCTTATTGGTACCATACGCTAATCCCAGTCCAGGCTCCGGCAACCACCGAGCAGAGTTGATGCTGACGTGACGCCTTTGGTCGGCAGGCATTGGGTACAACACGTTAAAGACACGCTGAAATCAACCAGAAAAGAATAAAATAAAAATCAGCAAAGGTTCTACATCACCATTAAAATTTAACCTACATCAGGTTTTACATTCTCCAGGCCTAGGGAAAAGGAAAGTGCATGAACAGCTGACAGCTATCATATTCCAGACGTCATGTTTACAGTGAGTGAGCAAAATGACAGCTGACACACAATATGCTATAGGCAACCAATATTTACCTTGTATACTCTCTTGAATCCCTTCTATAAATGTCCTTTTGACTTTTTTCCATTTTTAAATGTATTGGTTGCCAGGCATGATATGCACATACAGGATACCCCAAGGCTGAACTCTGGGATAAGCAAATATTGACTAAATACAAAAAGGCATCTTGCATTCTTACTTGAATCTTTGTGTCCTTTGCATACTTCTCAATATCTATGCCGTAATCCAGCATTGATATCTATGCCGTAATCCAGCATTGATATCTATGCCGTAATCCAGCATTGATATCTATGCCGTAATCCAGCATTGATATCTATGCCGTAATCCAGCATTGATATCTATGCCGTAATCCAGCATTGATATCTATGCCGTAATCCAGCATTGATATCTATGCCGTAATCCAGCATTGATATCTATGCCGTAATCCAGCATTGATATCTATGCCGTAATCCAGCATTGATATCTATGCCGTAATCCAGCATTGATATCTATGCCGTAATCCAGCATTGATATCTATGCCGTAATCCAGCATTGATATCTATGCCGTAATCCAGCATTGATATCTATGCCGTAATCCAGCATTGATATCTATGCCGTAATCCAGCATTGATATCTATGCCGTAATCCAGCATTGATATCTATGCCGTAATCCAGCATTGATATCTATGCCGTAATCCAGCATTGATATCTATGCCGTAATCCAGCATTGATATCTATGCCGTAATCCAGCATTGATATCTATGCCGTAATCCAGCATTGATATCTATGCCGTAAATCCAGCATTGATATCTATGCCGTAAATCCAGCATTGATATCTATGCCGTAATCCAGCATTGATATCTATGCCGTAATCCAGCATTGATATCTATGCCGTAATCCAGCATTGATATCTATGCCGTAATCCAGCATTGATATCTATGCCGTAATCCAGCATTGATATCTATGCCGTAATCCAGCATCGATATCTATGCCGTAATCCAGCATTGATATCTATGCCGTAATCCAGCATCGATATCTATGCCGTAATCCAGCATCGATATCTATGCCGTAATCCAGCATCGATATCTATGCCGTAATCCAGCATCGATATCTATGCCGTAATCCAGCATCGATATCTATGCCGTAATCCAGCATCGATATCTATGCCGTAATCCAGCATTAATATCTATGCAGTAATCCAGCATACTTCTGCACTTCAAACCTGTGCAGGACCTTTCTGTACAGAAAAAAAAAAAAAAAAAAAAAAAAAAAACACAAAAAAAAAAAAAAAACACCAGCCACTCCTTTTCCAGGGTGACTGGTTTGGTCTGCACCCCCCTCCTGTAATTTCTACATGCAGCCTGTAGTGGGTGGATCTGGATAGGCCTCTCTCACAGCCCTGTTCGCTGCAAAGGCCATGTACAGCAACCTTTACAAGATTAACAAAAACACATTTGCTGCACACAAAGTGGATTTATAACCTCACCGTTCTCATGATCATTGAAACTCCTCATGCTTGGAGTGCCAAACTGAGGGAGATTAACAGTTATTTTGTGTTTCTTCAATTTGCGAATAATTGCACCAATTATTGTCACCCTCTCACCAAGCTGCTTGGCGATGGTCTTGTAGCCCATTCCACCCTTCCGTAGGTTTACAATCCTGTCCATGACATCCTTGGACAGCTCTTTGGTCTTGGCCACGGTGGAGAGATTTGAATCCGATTGATTGCTGTGGACAGGTGTCTTTTATACAGGTAACAAGCTGAGATTAGGGTCACTCGCTTTAAGGCCGGGTTCACACCGCTGCGATGCAGGAACGCCGCGAATCCGCTGCGTTTTCCCGCATCACATTACTCCCGCTGGCAGTTCACACTGCCCTATGCGGACGGCTGGGAGTGTCAATGATATGTTAATGACACCCCCAGATCCGTCCGCATATCGCAGTGCGATCTACCGACTCGCACAGGAATCGGATCGCATGGTGTGAACCCCCATGCGATCCGATTCTGTTGCGGACCAAAAAAAGGGTCCCGTGCGAGTTTGCTGCGGGAGAGATGCGAATTCAGCCATACTATCTGTATGGCTGAACTCGCATCGCTACGGAGATCGGATGTGATTTGCGGTGCGAATCACATCCGGATCTCCCCCCGCAGCGGTGTGAACCCAGCCTTAGAGAGCTCCTAATCTCAGCTCGTTACCTGTATAGAAGACACCTGGAAGCAAGAAATCTTGCCGATGAGTGAAACAAGTATTTCATCCACTCTTAAAGTGCAAATCAATTTATAACTTTTTTGAAATGTGTTTTTCTGGATATTTTTGCTGTTATTCTGTGTCTCACTGTTAAAATAAACCTACCATTAAAATTATAGACTGATCTTTTGCCAGCGGGCAAACATACAAAATCAGCAGGACATCAAATACCCCCCCCCCCCCCCCTCACTGTACTTACCTGAGCCTGTAAAGGAAATTTGTAAGTTCTGTATATAATTGTATTATATTTTGTACATATTGCACACTGCCATCACGGCACTAATAATGTTCTCATTACAAGTTTGCATTCCTTTGAGTCCTGATTAGAATTAGTCTACCTATGTTACACCCCTTGTTAGCATAAACATACAATTGTAATAATGTGATGGCTAAGTAATCATGTGTATAAAAATCCAGGAGGGCAAGCAGGGAACCCCAGGAGAGGAGAATCGGGGTTGTTCTGCTCAAAACCATTGCACGGAGCAGGTGAATATAACATGTTTATTTTGTTTGTTTTTTTTAAAGGGAAAGTTTACAATCACTTTAGCTTATTTTGCGGTGACAATTGCTTTAAATATACAAAACAGATTGTCAGCTTGAAATCATCTTGACAAATACTACATCGTACAGCAATCTCAGAGGAAAGGTGTTTAAAAAACAAAACACAAAAAAAAAAAAAAAAAAAAAAAAAAAAAACCTGAAGGCCCCTCCCCCTTCATTTTTACATACAATGCTAAATTTCAGACACAAAATCATGAAAGGAGTAAGAATTATAAACGCATGGTCAATTTTTAGACAGCATGTGTAAATAAAATCAACGTGTGGAATACATTTTTTGTTCATCTAGGAGAGAAGTGTTGAGATTTCCTATAACTGCAGCTGCCATGACCATTTTTTGCTGTAGTGTAGAATAGGGAGTGGACAGGCTGATAATCTCTATCTGGTGGGATGAGGACACATGTGGAATACTAGGTCCAATGTGATGTCTCACTAGTCTGGCCTTATCTGCTCTACCATGGGGGGTTTTACACTCAATGTGCCACTGACAGATAAGCCATTAAGGCTTCATGAAGAAGAATCGATAGCGGCAGAGGGATACTTAAGTCTGGAGCAAGTGGGTGGAAGCAGATGTATTAAATGTCCTAATGTCAATAAATGGCTTAACCCCAAGGTGCCAAGGTCCCCCTCCTATAGGTTATTCTATGCATGTACAATGCCACTAGCACAGTTCCAGGGGAAAAAAAAAAAACACTAATAAGCCTTCCATCAGATTGGCGGCTGATTTCTCCAAGCTCCTGCACTGTTAAAAAGGAAATTACATCTTCCATAGTCCCGTTATTATATTAAAGTGTTCTGAGCTAAAAGAAAACCTGTAATACATCTCTGCAATATATGTACATTGTGCCAGGTTAATTTCCTTAACCACTTGCTTACTGGGCACCTTCTACCCCCTTTCTGCCCAGGCCAATTTTCAGCTTTAAAGAGCTGTCACACGTTGAATGACAATTGCAACACTTTACCCATATGAATTTTTTATAATTTGTTTTCACACAAATTGGAGATTTTTTCTGCTAAGATTTAATCACCACTAGGTTTTTGCTTTTTGCTAAACAAACCAAAAAAAGACTGAAAATTTTGGGAAAACAAAAAACACATTTTTCATATTTTGTTATAACATTTTGCAAACAGGTAATTTTTCTGTTGCACTGAGAGGTGGCACTGATGGGCACTAATAGGCAGCACTGGTGGGCGCTAATAGATGGCACTGATTAGCAGCACACATGGGTGCCAAGGGGACCGCTGTCCCTCTAATCCCTCTAACAGAAGCCGTGGCTTTTTTTTCCCTTCACGCTAACAGTGTGCAGGAAATAAATTAAATAAAATGATAACCGGCATCTATTTGTTTCTGTGATCAGCTGTAGCTCCAGCCATAACTCCGGTATTTAACATCAAAGCAATGATGTATAATCCCAGTTAGGCAGTCAGCAAGTGGTTAAAATGATAAAACACATAGAAATGTGCATGTATTGCAGAGTAATACCTAAGGGTAACTCCACTTCCGTGGGGGGGGGAAGCAAAAAGAGAAAAAATAATATAGCGTATACAATTGTGACTTAAGTCCTATTGTAATTGAATGTTATTAAAAATAACCTTTCCTTTTCAATCTGCAGCTCAGTAATTTTCTGTAAAACACATTGTAATATGGCTACCCAGAGGTATTGTGTACACAGAATGTGTACAGGCCCCCCCCCCCCCCCCCCCCCCCAAAAACAATTTCCTAATTGTGTGATTGGCGCACAGATTTCCCCAGAAGACTGCACTAAGATACAAGATTTTGTAATTTTAGAGTTACTTATAGGAAATCACATCTAAAAGGGGATGCAGGCCCTCCAATTTTTTCTAATTTGAGCCCTTGCTGGTTGATAAGTACGAAACCATTGGATTACCTTTCCACAAACAAGAAAAGAACAAAAAATCTGCAAACAAAGTTTGATAAAACCCTTGCAAGTACATAGATCACCCAGAGGAGAATGTTTTTTTCAAATAACAAAACAAACAAAAGTGGAGTTACTTAAAAAATAAAAGTCTCTCTCTCTATATCCATCTCTTACACCCCCCCCCCTCTCAAAATATATATATATATATATATATAGCTGTATATACACATATACATATATCCACATACACACCAAATACATGGACAAAAACCTCGTGCACTTGTGTGGCTGCTCCATCTCATTGGCATGCCATAGATGAGAGGAACTAAACCAGGTAAAGTTCTCCTATAATGCACGAAGAGCACTTCAGGTCATACTTTGATAAAGTATTAAGCACAAAGTTTGCAAGGGTGTACGGCAGGGATATGCAATTAGTGGATCACCAGCTATTGCAAAACTACAAGTGCCATCATGCCTCTGCCTCCGAGTGTCATGCTTGTGGCTGTCAGTCTTGCTATGCCTTATGGGACTTGTAGTTCAACAGCTGGAGGTCCGCTAATTGATTATTCCTGATGTAGGGTATAGAAAAGCTTGTAATCCTATCACAAAGAACAGTCGTAAGTTACATAGTTAGTAAGGTTGAATAAAGACACCAGTCCATCCAGTCAACCTGAGTGAGTGTCTACAATTGTCCCTATCCCTGTACATTTTACATTGCACACTCACATTGGTTCCTACCCTCAAGGAGCCCACAATTCAATTTCCCCATTCATATACTAGGGCCAATTTTGGACAGAAGCCAATTAACCTACCTGCATGTCTTTGGAGTGTGGGAGGAAACCAGAGTACCCGGAGGAAACCCACGCAGGCACAGGTAGAACGTGCAAACTCCAGGCAGGTAGTGTCATGGTTGAGATTTGAACCAGCAACCCTTTTTACTGCTAGGTGAGAGTGCTAACCACTACACCACTGAGCCAACCACAAAGTAAGTGAGTGAAGGTCCTTAATACCTTAAAAAGCATGCAGCCATTTTATAACACAAGAGGTGCGGCCGTCCTTCATGAGACACTATAAATATCATGGCAGATGAGCGCTCGTTTCCCTGTACAGATCTGACCTGACATTTTCAGAAGCGGCCTTACCCAAAAAGAATTCTAAATTTCCGCATGTGTACCCATAAAAGTAAAGTGTATGGGAGGTCCATGTATGTATATTTCTGTTCAGTGGTACCCAACTCTTGGAGATTGTATGGGCTAGCTCTGTGGGCAGCATGTCTGTTATAAGGAAGAGAACTGTAGAATATTACTAGATCATTTTACATAAGGACAGTGTATCCACTGGTGTTCTTTAAGCTATTAAGCTCTCCTTAGTACTTTGTGTTTGTTTTAGTTTTCTAAACTGGTTATTAAGATCCAGAGTCTGTGCCTGCTTTCAGCGTCTAACCTCCGCTCTTTCCTCGCGTACATTCGATCCCCAGAGAGCTTTCAGGCTCATGTTGGCGATAAAGGCTTATCCATTCAACCCCTGTGCAGAGGCCGTATGTGTCGTAATTACTGAGGAAGCTGCTTCTAATCACATGACACTGTTTTATACAGAATTAACAAGATTGTAACTTTAGAAGAGATAATCAGTGGCACCGCCTGTGCAACTGTATTTTCCCTAAACCCCAGCCACCATCCAGCCCGCGTCTTCTCCTCTCTGCAAATGTCATTTGCAAAGCCCTCCATCACGGCCTGCAGCGTTGCCTTAAAAGCCTCCTTCCCGATGGTGCCACGAGCGTCGCTCTCATAATCCTGCACCTGTGCCCTGCAGCCTCAATTGCTTCTTAGCTCCGCACCCTCATATAGCATCTCCAGCTCACCCCAACATTCCCCAGTGGGTGCGGTTGCCATGGTGCCAGGGTCAGGTTGCAAACAGCTCCATGTAATTAGAGCACTGACCTGCCGACCATGACCAGCTAGTTGGATCCTTAACAGTGGAGGTTCAGCTTAATTACCTGTCGGGTCAGCTGCCACTCATTCTACCCTTCAATATTAAGTGACCATTAAGCTTAAAAAGCAAGGACCTAAAGGATCTGCACCAGAAATATTGACAAACTGAAGCTTTCACCACAAACAATATTGCAGATTAATATTCTACTATGGAGAAGGCAGTTCTTCATGCATGAGAAGTACTTATGAAGAGAAAAAGCATTTTTGGGAAATTTATCTTTGCAAGAACAAATGCACTTGACAGATTATGGGTTTACTAATGTACTGACCAGCAAACGGCTATAAACATAACTATTAATATAAAAAGTGTAATGTCATCCTACAGTCTCTCAGTGATGAACGTACTTCAGTTTTAACCTCTCTCATTTGCCTCTTTTAATCATCTTTCAATATTTTTCTACACCTATTGTTGCGGCTTTTGCCTGTAAAAATATCCTTATTTTCAGTTAGGAGCCGGTCTTTCGTTAAAATAAAGTTTATAGGTTATGTTTAAAGTAAATATGTAGCAGTTCTGTATATATACACCAATCAGGCATAACATGATGACCACTGGCAGGTAAAGGCCCATTTCAAACTGATTTGCTTTTCCATGGCAACAAAAGTGCATGAAAACTATTCCCCATTAAAGCCTATGTAACTGTTCACACTGCAGGTACGCTGCACTTTGAAAAGTCCTGCATGCTCCATTGACTTACAATGGAAGATACCTTTTTATTGCATTTTCCAAAAGCATACCAAAAGGGCATCTTTCATTGTAAGTCAAAAGGAATGCATCAAAAGTGCATTGGTGTGAAAGGGCCCTAAGCTGCACTAAAGTGCATCAAGAGCACATCAGTGCAAAAAGGCCCTAAAGTAAAAGAACATTGACTATCCTGTTACAATGGCATCTGAAGGTGAGTGTTGAAAATATAAAATACGGGCAAATGTAAGAATCTGAGTGATTCTGAGAATAGGCCAAATTGTAATAACTAGAAGACAAGGTCAGAGGCAAGTGTAATGATCCGAGTCACTCTGACAAGAGCCAAATTGTAATGACTAGAGACGATGGGGTCAGAGCATCTCCAAAACTGCAGGTCCTGTGGGATGTTCCCCGTCTGCAGTGGTCAAATCTACCAAAAGTAGTCCAAGGAAGGAAAACCATAGAACCAGCAATAGGGTCATGAATTGCTAAGCTCACTGATGCAAAGGTTGACTTGAGCAGTCTGATCCAATAGAATAGCTACTGTAGCTCAAATTGCTGAAAAAGTTAATGCTGGTTCCAACAGAAAGTGGACAAAACACACAGCAATGGGCCTACAATGGGGCGAGTATCAGAACTGGACCATGTTGCAATTGAAGAAGGTTGCCTGGTCTTATGAATTCAAGATTCGTTTGAGGAACACAATGAGTTCAAGTCGTCGACTTGGCCTCCTCAATCGAGTCGTACCTTGTTGGGACGTGCTGTCCAAATATCTCTATCTCTCTATCTATATATCCTGCGGAAGTTAACATTTAAATCCTCAATTAATCGTTAATTATTTTGATCGGTAGGCTACCTGCCCAGGGGCCGTTTTGGGCCAAGCTGTGGCTGCAGCACAGCGCTCCGCTCCCTCCTCAGAGCACGCAGTGTTCTGTCTATCACACAAACTGATCTAGGAGGAGGGCGGGACTTCTCACTGCGTGGCCAAAGTTTTCACACTCAGCTCAGAGAAGCACAGTGGGAGATGCCCACAGACTGTGTAATCCAGGCACGGGCATGGTGAGGCTGCGATTATGGGCACGGTAAGGCAGAGTTTATGACGTGTGACGTCCTAGCCATGCCCCGTTATGTCCGGCTTTGGCCGTTGCCATAACAACGGTGCTAAATCAGCTAAAAGTAGTTGGATCTGTATGCGTGTTATAATCAAAATAAGTCAAGAAACGATGAATGGAACATGAAAATTTTAATCAGAAAAAAATAAATAAAAATTATTTTATATATATATATATAAAATATTTATATGCGCATATATATATATATATATATATATATATATATATATATATATATATATATATATATATATATATATATATATATTTTTTTTTTTTTACCATTTCTAAGCGAGATCAACATCAGTCAAACACCCACCAAAGACATCACGTGAGCAATAGACTGGTACAGGCAATAATAAGTGCCATCTGGTGGGCGGCTTGTGGCACCACCAGTAATTTTTTTTTTCTGATGACTCCAGGAAGAGGGGCTACATGATAGCTGCTGACAAATGCCTGGGAATACTGCTGCCCCTTTTTTAGGTCTGCGGAGGAGTCGGGCCTTCAACTCTGCTGCAAGCTCTACACTTGGCACACATGAGGAGGGGAGAGGGCGGATACTGAGGCCTTGGTGTCAGAGACGAGTCAAAATAAGGAAATGGATTCACTGAAATTAGAAGAGCGAGGGAGGCTTGGCATGTGTTCAGATTCCTATAGAAGCACAGCCAGCCTGTGTGTGCCGAGTTACTGGACTACCCGCCTGCATGCCAATTTATTTCTGGCATCTCAGCGGAGGTCTGAAAACATCACGGTTATACACAAGCTAATGGGCTTTGGGGAATTTTACATCCGCTAACAGGCAGCAGGGCGCGAAGACAGTGTATTTAAATCTAGGCAGTATGAACAGGCTGAAAGTGGTGATCAAGAGTGTGTGAAGTGCTTGATGATCATCAGCTACAGAAAAAAACCCAGAAATTGAGTCTATACATTACATAAATCAAACCCGAGCTTTCATTTTCAACCTGTGCTAGAAAAATGACACAGCTGGAATCAGATCCAATGATGCTAACACAGAACAACACTAAAACTATTGATTTAAAAAAAGGATTAAAATGTAATTGTAGCGAAAACATGTTTATGGTAAAAAAGTGTTTTTGCCGACTATGTACCATTAAAGCGGGATTGCACTGTGGAAAAAAATATTAAAAGCCAGCAGCTACAAATACTGCAGCTGCTGACTTTTAATAAATGGACACTCACCTGTCCCGGGGGCCAGCGATGCAGGCAGCCGAGGCCGATCGATCGCTTAGCTCTCGGCTGCTGCCGTCACCATTCTAGGTGAGGGAATCAGGAAGTGAAGTGCTACGGCTTCACTTCCCGGTTCCCTACTGCGCATGCACGAGTCGCGCAGCGCAATAGGAATTGTCCACGCTGTCTCTGGGACCCGTGTGTGTCCCAGCAGACAGCGCGCAGGGACAGGAAGAGGCATAGACTCCCGTGGGAGTCTATGCCCGGAAGTGGGTGTAAATACCTGTCTTTGACAGGTATCTGCACCCCCCTCCCCCCTGAAAGGTGACAATTGTGACACCGGAGGGGGGGAGGGTTCCCATCAGCGGAAGTTCCACTTTAAGGTGGAACCCGCTTTAAGGAAATTTCCCATCACTTACTTCTACAGGGATGCAACAGGAAGTTAGTGGAACTCACAATGTGAGGGCAATTCCCCTGCTAGACAAGTGTCCCCATTGGAAGATTTCTGCTCACCTCTTATTCTGAGGACAACTCAAAGTTTTGACTGCTTTTGGATTCTGGTCACCAGTACAAATGGGGGGGGGGGGGGGGGGGTTGAAACTCCCAAATGAGACACAGACTTAAAGTGGAGTTCCACCCACTTTTAAAAGACTGTCTTGAACTAAAGACCACCCCTCATTTTGGATCTATTTTCCCTAGCTTTGTAGAAGTACTAAGTGTACTTCCATCCTAGTCCTGTCGTGGTGCAGTATGTCACATCCTCTACTGCGGCGAGCCCTTCTCCTCGCCCTCCTCCTTCTTGGACTTGTGTGTGTCCCAGAAGACGAGCTGGCCATTCACAAAGCTTCGTGAAACTCATGCATGCTCAGTAGGAAAACAGCTATGAAGTCTGAAGGCTCCACGGCTGGTTTCCCTTAGTTGGAATGGCGGCGCCTTCACCCGAGCCGGTGGACGAACCGGCCTCAGGGGGCCCAACATCGCGGGTTCCCTGGACAGGCAAGTGAACTACGGTACCTGTAGCTGCCGACTTAAAAAAAACTTTTTTGTGGCCTGAACTCCGCTTTAAAATGTTTGTTACCCCAACACTTTATATTCCTGATATGTGCCTGCTGTATCATGTATTTGTATGAGAAAGTATCCTGTTCTCTTTGCATTTCTTCCTTTATGTGAAATCCCTGGTGTTTCTGCCAGTCCTCTTGCTTTCCTATGAAACACTGACCACACTAAACAGGGGAGGCGCATCGCGGTCAGTTCTCTATGCTGGGAACTCAGTGTGCTCGCCTTAAATAATCAGACTTGTCCTGACACGCCCCCTGCTGCACAGCCATTCACTGGCAAGTACAGCGTGCGGCCGCTTCTCCTTCCCCTTATGCAGCTGAGAACAGAGGGAATGTGATCACTTATAGAAAAAAGGAAAAAGGGTATTACTGTTTTCTATTTAAAAAAAGTATTGCCTTTCATTTCTATTTTAAACATACCGTATATACTCGAGTATAAGCCGAGATTTTCAGCCTCTTTTTTGAGGCTGAAAGTGCCCCCCTCGGCTTATACTCGAGTCATCGCTGTCTGCCTGCTCGATCAGCGTGTCGAGCAGACAGACAGCGGCCATTCTATAATTCAAAAGCCGCGCCTCCGGCTCCGCCTTCGCCTGTGATAGGCGGAACACTGAATTTCCCAGCAGCCTGTGTTCCGCCTATCACCGACATCGTCTCATCCTCGTACTACGGACGAGGATGAGACGATGTCCGTGATAGGCGGAACACAGGCTGCTGGGAAATTGTGTTCCGCCTATCACAGACAGGGAGGCGCGGCATTTGAACAGGGGAATGGGCGCCGACGAAGAGCGGTGATCCTGGGACGGGACCGGACGGAGGCTCGGCTCGGGACGGGACGGGACCGGACGGAGGCTCGGGACGGGACGGGACCGGACGGAGGCTCGGGACGGGACCGGACGGAGGCTCGGGACGGGACGGGACCGGACGGAGGCTCGGGACGGGACGGGACCGGAGGCTCAGGACACAGGTAGGCTGGACACACAAGGCCACACACACACACACACACACACACACACACACACACAGGGATGGATGGACACACACACAGGGATGGATGGATGGACACACACACACACAGGGATGGATGGATGGATGGACACACACACACACAGGGATGGATGGACACACACACACACACACACAGGGATGGATGGATGGATGGATGGACACACACACACACAGGGATGGATGGACACACACACACACAGGGATGGATGGATGGATGGATGGACACACACACAGGGATGGACAGGCATATCTCACCCTCGGCTTATACACGAGTCAATAGGTTTCCCAGTTTTTTGGGGGTAAATTGGGGGCCTCGGCTTATACTCGGGTCGGCCTATACTCGAGTATATACGGTAATGTGTTTTAAAAGGTGATCGTTTACAATTACTTTAAAATAAAAACTTGACAGAAGGTTAAAAAACAAAAACAAAAAATAAAACCATGGTACATACATAGGTACATGGGACCAAAATTAACTGTATAAAATATCCATACCTGGAATTCATCTTTAATTCCCCATTCTGAACAATGAATAGAGAATTGTCATGTAAGAGGAATGAAAAGCAACATACCTGCTTCTGTGCAAAGTAGTGACTCAATGCACAGCTTGAAACGATCAAATCCAATTTAAACTGGAATTATTCCGATAAAGAAACTGGTTTCACTATTCATCAGTTGCGAGGAAGCCACCAGGATGAGTGGTACAGGTTCATCAAGATTAGAGAACAAGTCCACAAAATGGGACTACCTATACTATGACCTGGATAAATGAGAACCTTCACAGACATATGAAAGTATTATGAAATACTTACCTTAGAACGAGGCCCTGACATGTCGCCCGATACACACAGAGGGAGCTGACATGCGGTACCAGCACTGTGAGTGGCCGGAGCGGTGATATCGTCAATCCCGTGCATGCGCACGGGAGATTTCTTTCTTTACTTAAAAGTGGATGAAAGGTCTTATATATCCAGTGATGCGATAGAGCTAAAACAAATCCTCCTACATAAGTTGTACCTCTTTGTCTGCAATCCTCTCTATATCTCTTCAAAGTCAATAATAATATTTAAAACTTGAGCTGGAGTTACACAAACTGGAAGGAAGGCACACTCCTCTCTCTCCCCCCCCCCCTCACCAATTTGTTCTTGGTGCCAGGAAAACTTGTCAGAAGTGAGTAATGCCAATAGCAGCAGATCAAAACAGCAGACAGAAATGACGGCGCTTTTAAAATGAAAGTACACAATATAGAGAGATATGCTTTGTTCATATTTCATGTCTGAGGTTTACAGCCAAGTATCTTCACTTTTTTGATTTTTTCTTTTTGCATTCACATTCTCTACCGATCACTGAGGCTGTTCTATTTTGTACTTTGTTTTTCATTTACTTTTGTTTTGTCTCTTGCATTATGATGGGTCCTCTTTTTGTGTACAGCATATGTGCTGACCGGAAGTAGTATTTTAAACTCATTGATATTTTATTAATTACATAAATCTTTTCCCATCCTAATAAGCTCCAGTTGACTGATCTTTCTTCACTGCCTTATGATGCATAAGCACCTATCCCTACACTAGATTCCCACCTCCAAGACTACGCTCTGTGAGCAAGACGAAACGTGTTGGTCACATGGCTTGGATGGAGCATGGCTGAAGTCGTGTCTATTGATCCTGTATTTGGGCTGTGATCGTGTGCGGCAGTTTGATCTTTTTGTCCCCTGCAAATAATTTATGTTTAAAGTGTAGTGTAGTCGTTGACCCCACTAGAGTAACACGAATGTGAAAGTTGATATATTGGCTTCATATCATAGAAAGTTTGCATTAGCCTTGAAGTATATTACACATATTACTACGACATGGTTTGAATATGTAGTACTTTTGTTTTACTATGGAAAATGTGAAAATGTTAAATAAAAAGTATTGAACAAAAAAAAAAAAATGTTAACACTTTCATCAATGGACTAAATGGACATATATCAGAAGTGACTGGTCTTCTTGGTGCCATGTGAATCTGTTGGATCACTCAGCAGCACTCCAAGAAGCCTGCTTTGTTTGGCTGCATGAGGTTGTATAAAGCTCAGAATAAATGAGGCTGGTCATGATAGGAATAGAAGTAGTACCCTTGATAGACTTCTCCTTGCCAACTGGCTGTCTCTGGCTTCATCACTTGTAGATTTAAGTACAAGCACTGAATCTATTGGATCAGCATGACAGCCAGGCATCTAGCATCTTATCTTGAAGGAGAGGGCGGCAACATTCATAACATGGGCTTCATTTATAGGGGAAAGCTCATTACATAGGTTTGCTTTAATAAGGGAAAATAGCAATATTGCCTATCATAAGGGGAATAAAAAGGGGGCTGCTATTGCTGACCACTAGATGCATTCTTCACCACTCCCCGTGGTTTCCCACAGCCTCACCAGATACAAGTTATTTCATTCTTACCCATCTTCTCCTAAAAATCATTTATCTCATTTTTTATGCTATTGTATTTTCTATCCCCTTTTTCCTCTCCGAGTTTTTTTTATTATTCATGTTTTTGGAGAGATAAACATTCCTACAGTGCTTGCAATTATCAGTTGACTGGCTATCTCTGGTTTCGATACCCTCAGTATCATCTGTATTATACAGGCCGGGGATTCAGAACATTGAAACCAGAGCATCAGCATGACAGCATTTTCAGACCAGGTCAGTCAAGGCTGCCTCCATATTCCTCTTTAACAGTTCAGTTTTAATTTTACTTGCCATCTATGGTTGCTCATTAATAAACACGGCTATGACATGTTCAATAAAGAAAATGATGAGGAACACAAGAACTTACCCTCATAGACGTCTCTCCTCCGTGTGGTTTTTGCAGCCGGAAGACCTGAGCCACCATGTGTTCTGTGGAAGGATGCAGCAGGATTCTGCGTGAGGCCAGGCCAACCATAACGTACCGGCCCATCGGGGACAAACTTACAGAGATGGCATTGGGACCTGCACAGAGATTATGTAGTCAAACATCTAACACTCAAGTACATCCAAGCAGTATTATGTGCATCATTGATGTCTATGGGTGGTAGCTAAAAAAAAAGCATTAGAAGACACCTATACAGCTAGCAAATGGCAGAAAGTTATGTGAAGTGGAACTCCAGCCAGTACTATTTCCCCTTGTTTGGATACAGTAATGAAATGTTAGACTATTAATCAGATTTTCTTCTTTGCTGCCTGTCTCTCTTCCGGATAGATCAGGTAAAAAGAATGACAGCACTCCAAAGGCCCCTTTCATCCTGACACACTCTGCCAGCAGATCTGCCTGCTCACTGGGGAAAATCTTTGCTAATTCCCGGTAAACAGACAGATGACAGGTCTGTGTATGCTCCGCTTGTGCAGAGCAGAAACGGGCACAACCCACTTTCCTGTATAGACGGTCAAATGTAAATGGACCGCCATATGATCCACCAGACGGATGGGGAACGGATCCCCCTTCTGTCCGTTTTTTAGCAGACAGCACTGGATGTCAATGAACACGTTGCCGCCGCTCCATAGAAGGGAATGGATGGTCCACCAAAAAAAAAAAAAAAAAAAAAAAAAAAAGTCAGGCGAACCGGATTAGTCCGCCTATGTAAAAGGGGCCTTACACAACTTCAATTTACTAGTGTTTGGCAAACCAAAGTTTCAAGGACATACATCAAGGTAATAACCTTTGTTAAAGAGGACTTGCATGCCCTTCAAATATCAGGTAGCACTGATGAGGGTGCATTTACACTTATGAATGCACCCTGCCTACGATTATATGCGAGAAGCCTAGTAGGGGTACCATCAATTAGCTGCGAAAGGCAGCACCACTGGAAGCAATGGGAGGCTGCCACAGATAGTTGTGCTCACTTGCATGAAACCTCTCCATGAATACCTTTACCCAGACAGTTTGTGACTAGGGCTGATCACTAGCATGCGATTGCTGCATGAGAGATCACATGCGAGTGACTGCAATTAGCTGCCGGAGCCAGAAGCCTCCTATTGCTTTCAATGGGGCTGCCTCTCGCAGCTAATCGTGGGAACTGCTGCTGGGTTTCTCGCATATTATCAAAAGGCAAGGTACATTCTCAAGTTTGAATGCGCCCTTAAAGTGTTACTAAACCCAGGACCCTGCATTCACTTTATCTGGTCTCCCACAATACACAGGACATGGAAATACAATTGTTTTAGTAAATTTAAATGGCTAAATACCTTCTCCCATCAGCAGTATATAGCAGTCCTGTGACTTCTATTAGTGTCTGGTTAAAGCTTGTAGGAGTTTTCATTCTCCTCTTACTGTCCTATGAGGTTGCATAACTACTGACCCTCTGTCTGGACAGTGCTGATTGGCCCTGTGCCGATCACATGCACAACAAAACAAAAAAAATCTCTAGCAATACGCACCAAACTGAGCCCCCACTGTCCCCCACCCCCACCAGAACACACTGATCAGCTGCGAGTGCTGACCAGATGCTGGTTTTCCAGCATGTACTTCCAACAAAAGCTGGTCATTAGCCTGGCTTTCATTGGAAAGAAGGCTGTAAACACTGACCGAATGTTGGGCGGTTCCTGTGGAACTGGCCGATATTTGACCAATGTGTACCCAGCCTTAGAGTCAATGGAAATTGCCTAAAGAGTGCTACGTTTCTCTATCAGATGTTTGGACAATACCACCATTAGCGGTGCACCCTTTTTCAAGATTAGCATTGGAGATACCTGTGTGGGATGGAGTCAGATACCGTATATACTCGAGTATAAGCCGAGATTTTCAGCCTCTTTTTTGAGGCTGAAAGTGCCCCCTCGGCTTATACTCGAGTCACCGCTGTCTGACTGCTCGATCAGCGTATCGAGCAGACAGACGGCGGACATTAAAATTCAAAAGCCGCGCCTCCTTCTCCGCCTCCGCCTGTGATAGGCGGAACACTGAATTTCCCAGCAGTCAGTGTTCCGCCTATCACGGACATCCGCTCATTCTCATACTACGGACGAGTATGAGAGGATGTCCGTGATAGGCGGAACACAGGCTGCTGGGAAATTGAGTGTTCCGCCTATCACAGGCGGAGGCGGAATTTTGAATTGTAGAATGGCCGCCGAGAAGAGCGGCGATCCATCGGCACGGCACGGGACGGAGGAGGCACGGGACGGAGGAGGCACGGGACGGAGGAGGCACGGCACGGGACGGAGGAGGCTCGGGACGACGGCGGCTCGGGACGGAGGCTTGGGACACAGGTAGGCTGGACACACACACAAGGCTGCACGGACACACACACACACACACACACACACACACACACACACACAGGGATGGATGGATGGATACACACACACACACACACACACACACACACACAGGGATGGATGGATGGATGGATGGATGGATACACACACACACACACACACACACAGGGATGGATGGATGGATGAATACACACACACACACACAGGGATGGATGGATGAATACACACACACACACACAGGGATGGATGGATGGATGGATACACACACAGGGATGGATGGACGGACACACACACAGGGATGGATGGACACACACACAGGGATGGATGGACGGACACACACACAGGGATGGACGGACACACAGGGATGGACAGCCATGTCTCACCCTCGGCTTATACACGAGTCAATAAGTTTTCCAGTTTTTTGGGGGTAAATTGGGGGCCTCGGCTTATATTCGGGTCGGCCTATACTCGAGTATATACGGTACATCCTTCTGGAGACATATCATTCATTTTATTTACCGATGACGCGGCAGGAAATCTATCCAAAGTTAGGGGAAACCCTTCCTTTGAGTGTTATGTGGGTAGTAGGTGCCCCACCTATTTGGGGTATTTTTTTTTTTTTTTTTTTACTATTTGGAAACGTCAGGGGGATTTCCTTTCACCTTATGTGCCAGTGACAACTGTCATGGAGACAGGAGGTGAGGGAAAGTCTCCCCAGTGAAGACACAGATGCTTATAAAACAATAGTTGTAACTCTTCATACAGTAGAGGAATTTGGTCACTAAAGGTCTGCAAAGGTTTGTGTCATCAGCAAAAATGGACGTTATTTTCTGTTCCATCCATGAGGTCTCTAATCAAAAGGGTGAAAAGGTCCCAACTGCATTGGAAACCTTGGACCACGTGTGCCAGAATAGTCTGCTTCTTTGGGCTCCAGGACCCAGGTTTTTGAACAGAGCAATGCAGTGCAGCAATATAGCAAAACGAGAGTAGGAATCTGGATGCTGATGGATAATATTTCATAACTCTAACATACTATGATCAGAGTACAAAAAGATATGTGAGGTTCCAAACAACATCTTACCAAAACGCTTAGTGAAGAGAATTTCGCCCAAGTTGTGCGGAGCCAAGGAATAGACAGCTAATATGCCTTCGTCTGGGAATCCTCGCTGGCTGCTTGGGATGAAGGCTGCAAGTAGCTGCCCATCAGCAGAGATGTCACAACTGGCATCGTTATAGATCTTGCAGTTCTGAACAAGTACATTAGCCGTAGCTGCAGAAATTGGTGAAAAGCAATTATGTCATTCTACAGTAGCAATACAGGCAATAGCGTAGGAAAATAATAATTAAAAAAAAGGCTAACAGTCATTGCAAGAGCCACTTACCATTACTGATCTCCGGTAAATCATATTTAGTGAAGTCCCACCACTGCAATCTGTAGGTTGTGTTTGCAATATTACTGGCCACAGCAGATTGTCCATCTCCAATCACAGCACCTACCGAAAAAGCACATCATCACTTCAATGAGATATGCCAGCAGCTTTATTTTACTTTCGTATAAATGTAAAGTTAAAAACCCTGCCATATAACTTCTTTTGTCTCTTTTTGGCTTCCCAGGTGCCATGATATCTGAACTGGCAATCCAGGGTAGTAGATTTACCCTACAAAACCAGGAAATTTGTGATTTAGGACAGAACCAGGGAGGCACGTGAACTGCTCAAACTATGGCTAAATTCCTTCAGAATTGGATGAAGTTCCAGCCGTGGGCAGCCCTGTTGCCCAACCCAGCTTGACAAACTTAATTTAAAAAGAAAGTGAAAGAGCCAGGTGAAAAATAGTTTGTTGCACAGCATTTGCTTCCTATCAGATGCAGTCACTGTTGTGGGAACTGCGGCTGTCCGAATACAATGGCAGGGGAAGGTAAGGGCAGGGAAAGTTCCATTAAATGTATGCATGTATGGCTTGCCTTTAGTCCCTATGTTTAATTGTAAAGGGAATTATTATTATTTTTTTTTTTTTTTAAACAACTTGGTATACTTACAGTGGTTTTGCATAGAGCAGCCCCAATACTAATTTCCTCGTGTTCTCCCGTCAACACCCCTGGCTCCTCCAAGTGCTTGCTAGGGGGGCACTCGTGCATACTCGCTCTCAAGCCACTGTCCGTATTTTTTTTTTTATCCTACTAGTACAGGGGTGGCCAACCCGAGGCTCCCGAGCCGCATGCGGCTCTTTGCCCGGTTCCATGTGGCTCTTACGTTCATATTGTAGCGTTCTGCCAGACGTGCAAGAATGACGAGAAGTAGTCGAATGAACTGTCATTTATTGACAACAGCAGAACTCCATTACTGTTGGCCGTAACCACGCCAAATCACAAACAAAAAACAATCTTCGTTTCTCTTCCTTACCCTTTTCCAGTCGTTCGCCATCCGCTCTCACACACCCCTCCGCTCACCGCTCACTCTCACTCCCCCTCGCTCGCACATCCAGGCAGACGCAGTCACAGACCATGGGAAATCACAGAACTCTAACAAACATTGTATCACTCAACATTACTGCAGAGTCTCTACAGTATTTTCATCAAATGTGCATGTGGGCAGTTTTTCATGTATGTATTGTAAATTGTTCTATTATTGTTTATGGATTTGGTTAAACAGAGTTTGTCTGTGTGAGAGTGCACACAGTGTTCATTGTTGAAAATGACTGGCCTGTGGTCTTTGTAGTGTTAAAACAGTGTGTGACATTTACAATAAATCCAGCTGAGCAAAAGTATGTGTATGAGGAAGGGATGGGGTGATGTTCATGTGTGCCCATGCGTATGATGTGGCTCTTTGCGGTAACTTGGTAAAAAATGTGGCTCTTGGTCTTTGGCTGGTTGGCCACCCCTGTACTAGTAGATGTAAACCTAACATTTAACTTATCTTACTTGCTTGCTTCATTTTGGTCTAATAAGTACAATTGCTGAACATGTTTTGTTATAGGTTTAGTAGCGCAAAAAGACCTGTTGCTTTTGACAGATACCAGGGTGTGTTGACGAGGCTCTGTGGCTTACACATGCATTTGCAAATATGTGCAGACCCCGGCTTTTAACACATACTGTTAGACAGGTTATCTGCTTGTCTGCTACCTCAACTACATTCTACAAGGATATCTTAACGCAACCCCACTGAGCCGTGTATGCTGAATGTTACCACGCAGGCCACCGCTCCCCCATCCTTCCCTTCCCCTCCCTGACTCGTTTCTGTTCTTCCTGCCCCCCCTTTTTCTTTACACTCTCTTGCCTTTATCTGTTCTTTAATTACACTTCTCAGTTTCTATGATAGACAACATGATGCCCGGTCCTTTTATAGGTGCTGCGCACCTTGTTCATAACCTCCAGAATGTTTGTTCCTTTGGCACTTCCGTTATTGTTTTACTGTACTGATTCCAAGCTGCTCTAGTGCTAATTGATCATCCTGCCCCCTGGTTTGTGGGATTGGGCATTGATTGTATGTTTGATTGTATGTTTGTTTGTGAATTCTACAGTACATGTTTGTTGTTTATCTCCAATAAACATTTATTAAACAAAAAAAATCTGCTTGTCTGCGGGCTGGTTGGCAAGTTAAGCTTGCTTTTTCCCTTGGCCTTGTTTGTACCCGATTTTGACAGAATCCTTGTGAACTGATAACTTCTTGTGCTCTCTAACTGTGCACAAGGAGAGAGAGAGGAGATGAGGAATGGTCTATGTTCTTTGTAATACATCAGAAATTAGGTGGGTAGGGCTGACATGCATAGGAAATCAGAAATGTGTTGTCATGTTAAAGATGAATGTAGGAGAACACTATTTCTGGCAAGTTATTTTTCTGTACTTGCAGTGTGTTTCAAGGGATAAACCACTGCAGAAAACTGCATGCATCCCCAGAGATGTACTAAATATGTTTTGTTTTTATTTTGCCTTCAAATATACTTTAACTTTTACTACAAGCCAAAAAACGGGTTCAAGAAAATGAAGCGTCTGAAAGGGATATATGGGTTACTTTCTGCTACACTTATGTCAGAAGCCAAGTCATGAGATAAAAGACCCCTTGCAGCTTACTCAGGACTTTCATGCCCTGAAAACTCTGAAAGGGAACAGACAGGGAGACAGAGGGGTCAGTGGAACACGTCTCAGCCAGCCCATCATTCCGAAGCCCTAGAGGCTGCACACTCCAAGAGCTGCCTAATGGCAAAGAAGGGGGTGAATGCAGCAAACAAGCACTCCTAATGGAGGTCCCATTAGGCTGCCTTCACACTCTGCCAATGCATAACTGTCCCCATGAGGCTGATGGCTCATTAGGGAAACTCATTTGCAGCGTCTCCAACTAGACAAAAGCTGGACGCTCAATATGGAGATACTTAATGGAGAGAGATTCCTATACTGGTGCCCTTTCATTTAGGAGAGTAAACTAATTAAATGTCCCAGTTTTAGCCGCAGAACTGAAGCGGAGCTAAAGGGGTCACTTCTGGGTCACAGCATCGACTAGAGACAGCTTTTGTCAATTTCTCTGCAAAGTTTTACAGCCGACCACAAACAGGTAATGACATTAAATTATAAAACTGCATAACATTAACAAAATAGATGAAAACTTACACAGCATAAAAAAAACACAAAAAAAAAAACTGCTGTCTATAAAGCATCGACTGAGTATGTCGATTGCTCTCAGGATGGTGTAACATTTACAAAGTAAATCAATTGATCAATCAATAAAAAAAAAAAAAAAAAAAAAAAAGCACATGCTTAGCAGGCTGGCAATCAACTGTAAAAGAAACTTGGAAATCAAAGCTGATACATACAGGAAATATAACGCTTAAAGGCTTTGTAAAGGTTTGTGTTTTTTCACCTTAATGCATAGGAAAAAACACCTGGCAGTTTAGCAGTCAGCCTGCCCATGCATGGTTCGAATCTTGGCTGGTCCCACCTGAATAGACTGAGATTTGAAAAGTCTATAGCTGGCTTTACACATGTGGTCAGTGGGAAGATGGATAGCTAAAAATATCAATGGTGTCATTGACACATGGAGGCAGAAATTGCCCATTGCTCAAGGAACCCCTGGCAACCTCTGGAAGAATCCAAAGTTTCTATGTATCCTGCTTGAGCAATCCTGCTTTAGATTGTAAAGCTCTGCGCAAACGGTTGGCGCTATTCTATATGTCTCCTGTATTATAATAAACTTCTCTTGCTGGGACACATACTCCTATTCAGGACTCTTAAGCACCACTGCTTTATATTTATCTACTGTTCTTCCAGTCCACCACCAGCCCTCATTTAGGTCAAATGTCGTCCAGTGAACATATTACATTGGTCCTGAATAAGCGAGGGGTGGCCAAACATGTAAAATCTAAATCCGTGACGCCATCAGAAATTATTTCAGTCTTTTTTTTTAATCATCTGTAGCTAGTGTGTGTGTGTGTGTGTGTGTGTGTGTGTGTGTGTGTGTGTGTGTGTGTGTGTGTGTGTGTGTGTGTGTGTGTGTTTTAATCTTAACCACTTCCCGTCTGCATATAGCATAATGAAAGCCGAAAAGTGGTTTAATTATCCTGATAAGACGCAACCGCATGCCCGCGGGGGCGTGCAGCGTGGCTATTGTAGGTGTGGTGTATCAGTCTGACACATGGCATCTCCGATCTCAGTAAAGAGCCTCTGACATAGGCTCTTTACAATGTGATCAGCTATGTCCAATCACTGCTGATCACAGTGTAAACAGCAAGAGCCGTTTATAGGCTTTTCCTCCACTCACAGAGAAGAGCCGATTGGCTTCTCTCCTAACTGGGGGGGGGCTGCACTGATTGATCATCAGTGCAGACCCACCGAGGATGCTCACCCATGCCCACCCATGACTACCAGGCATGTCAATCAGTGTCCATCAGTAGTGCCTGCCAGTGTCTCCTCTTCAGTGCCACCCATCAGTAATGCCTGCCAGTGCCTCCACTTCAGTGCCGCGCATCTATGAGTGACCATTGGTGCTGCATATCAGTGCCACCTATCAGTGCTGCCTCATGAGTGCCCAGCGAAGGCGAAAAAAGTACTTACTTACAAAACTAACACAGAAACAAAGAAAAGTTTTTCTCAAAATTTACGCCTTTTTTTATGTTTAGCAAAAAATGAAAACCCCAGAGGTGATCAAATACTACCAAAAGAAAGCTCTATTTGTGGGAACAAATTGATAAAAAAAATTTTGTTTGGTAACAGTGTTGCATGACCGCACAATTGTCATTTAAACTGCAATGGCGCTGAAAAAATGGCTTGGGCAGGAAGGGGGAAAGTGCCTTTTATTGAAGTGGTCATCTATGTATAAAATATAAAGTTTTTTTCTTTTTTTCTTTGGTTGACATCAGTGGTATATTCAAAGTCCTATTCTCTAATCCTTTGTGAATCTCCAAGTTGAATGACAGTCCACCTCCTGTGAGCATAGGCCATCATGGGTTGCATCACCACATTGGCCTGGGCTTACAGTACTTCTGCAGAGAAAATGCTGCAGACATTGGATAAATCTGAGGACACTCACATGACCATCAAGAAGGCTGCTTATGATAGCTAGACAGACAGTTTATACAATGATACAAAAAAGTGTGTGGGAGGGAAGGATGTATTTTTTAATCATTTTAATTGAGAAACAGTGTTTTACTAATTTGTAAAATTTTTTAGACAGCATAAAAAAATAAAAAAAATTAAAAAAAAAGCCAACAATGTAATGTCTGCCACCCCAATCATGAAAGTGAGAGACTTGTGGTCTGTTACATCTCAGCAATCCACCTGTGGTTTTCAATACTGATTAACAAGCCAAGTTCCTACTCCCAGCCTGGCCTTGTGGCAGGGAATGTTTACACGCGTCCAGCTTTATGTCTAATTATCTTGCTAATAAGCTGAACATCTCACCCACCCTGGCTAGTTCTCTGCAACTGCTAGTCAGTGAAGGAATTGGTCAGCTCCATGTTAAAGGCCTGCCAAACCCAGACATTTAATGAAGCTGGACACGACTATTGAAGAAAGCTTCTAATTAACTGCACATTTGATACCGTACCAAGTTTTTCTCTTGTTTGCCGCAGTCAGGAATCAAACTCTCTATTAACACATCTGTCACAAACTTTTCAGAGAAAGTTTATAGGCCATGCTGTAAACTTCTTTCAAAAGAAAACCTTAATTTATCAATCTTTTAAATTAGGGGCTGATTTACTAAAGCTGGGGGAGTGAGTGGGGATTCAAAATCTGGTGCAGCTCTGTACAGAAACTAATCAGCTTCCATTTTTTTTGTCAAAGCTTAATATAACAAGCTGAAGTTAGAAGCTGATTGGCTACCATGCAAAGCTGCACCTGATTCTCCAGTTTTAGTAAGACCCCTTTCACACCACACCGCCCATAGCGTGGGTGGTAAAACGCGCATTTCGGTCGCTAGCAGGGCGTTTTAACCCCCGCTAGCGGCCGAGAAAGGGTTAAAACCGCCAGCAATACGCTGCAATAGCGGCATTTTGCCGGCAGTATTACAGCGCTGCCCCATTGATTTCAATGGGGAGCAGCGGTAAACATACCGCTCCTTCACCGCTCCAAAGAAGCTGCTGGCAGGACTTTTCCCTGACGTCCTGCCAGCGCACCGCTGTAGTGTGAAAGCCCTCGGGCTTTCACATTAAAAAAGCTGCGCCATTGTTTGTAAGGCGGATTGCAGGCGCTATTTCTAACGCTATAGCGCCTGCAAAACGCCCTGGTGTGAAAGGGATATAAATCGATCCCACAGTGTTTGTCTATGTATTTTCTCAATGATGTTGAGGGCTAAAAAAGCATATCTAAAGCCCAAAAATTTTTTGTGTTTTATAGAATATGGAAGGATGTTTTCTTTTTTCAGTCATGCGCTCTTGCTGGGGAGAATCACCCTGTTATTCCTAGTAATCATATCCCAAGGATCAAAAGTTAGGGAAAATGCAGAAATTATGGGTGGTCACCAAAACCGTAACAGAAGGGAAAGTTTCCTTTGGGGTGGGGACAACTAAGACCCCTTTCACATTGGCAGTACTCCAGACTTGCAACTGTTGGCGTATTGCTTTGTCACCAGCGGCTGGCCCATGGTTAGCATGCAATCAGAAGGCAATATGGTGACTCACACTCTTGTTTAAAGAAAGATTTTACACTGAAATTCCCCTCAACATGTTGCAATTGTGCGTGTTGCAAAAGTGCATCTTAACTGCCTGGTTTTGCCATAATGACAACGTCCATGAGGCATTGTGCCCCCCTCTTCTCCCTTCAGCTCTGCCGGGTTCCTCCCTCCCATCTCCCGCCGGCTACTGCGGGGGATCGGTTAGGATGGAGAGCTGGAAAGGGGCCTGTAAATTCCTTTTCTGAATGGAGATTCAGTGATCTGTGCTGATCGCCAACTGTCCATGCATAACTGAAACATAGTAAACTGAGAAAACTCTGTACAAAGCTATTCCCGTCCATTCATTCAGTGCAGCCGAGTCTGCAGAGAAGGAGATTGAGGACTGTGTCCTCTATCCCCTTTCTTTGTCTCAAAGGTGAAACATCAGAGGTCTGTCAAGACCACTTATATCTCAACAAAGCCCCCCAAAAGGGGGCTCCTAAAAACAAAAATTATTAAAAAAATAAAAGGGTAGAACATTAAATCAGCAGAACTTCCAGGGTCACAAAGGTTTTCCACCACCAGGCTCGGAAGGGAAGGGTCCTGGCTGGGGGTCAGGAGGGCCCTTCATGTGTTCTTGCACCAGGGCCCTGAAGGTTCTAGTTATGCCACTGCACCAAAGAAAATCTTTTTTGTGAACTGGGTATTTACTATAGACCTTTTCAAGGCATAGGTGGCCCTAATATCTGTCCTAAACCACGTGGCCAAAAGTGTGCAGACACCCGACCATCACACCTCTATGAGTTTGCTGAATATTCCAAAACCATGGCCATTATTACGTATTTGCTCACCATTTTTGTGGCCATGAAAGCCCCCACTCTCCACTTCTGAAAAGGCTTTTCAGGGGGTGTCTGTGGGAATTTGTGTCCATTCAGCCAAATAAGCATTTGTGAAGTCAAGTACTAATGTTGGATGAGCGCATAAGGTGCACAAGAAGGTTCCTCCACATCAGACCATGTCCCTATGGAGCACAGGGGCATGGCCTTGCATAAACAGAAAAGGGCCTACAGCAAAGCCACAAGGTTGTTAGCGCACAATTTTTTTTTTAGAATGGTTTGTATGTTGTAGCACCCTTTAAACACCTGAACTTTGGAGGCCATATAGTTTATGTAATGGTCAGATGTCCACCAACTTTGTAATTTTAGTTGCTCTCAAGATCATCTGAACAAGCAAACCTCACCACTACATCAAAGCAGCGAGGTCTTTGAAAGGAATTGATTTTATTTAATTTTTTGCTCGAAGTTACTTGGTGGCAACTACAACAGTCTAGATGAAGCAGTTTTCATCTTATATTACATTAATGCTTATTTTTTTCCACCTTGGTTATGAGCTCTTTAACAACTGTACCAAAGCAAAAACGTGAATCTGCTCATTTGATCATGCATGCTTTAAGCTGGGACGGTAGCCTTCATCTCCAAACCTGATAGGTTAATGAGTAAACAGATGCTCTCTGGTTTGGAAAGAGTAAGGGGGAGCCAGTCTCGCTTTCTTTACAAACGCTTGCTGACCCAGCACTGACAAGCGCTACAGACGTGACATTTCAGAAAGATTCCAAGGCTGACGGCTCATCTGCGGGGAAATTCATTTCCAAATTATCCTCTGAAAACAATTCTGCGGCTGATTTAATGCTCAATCGAGTATTAAATGGCAGGGAGGATCAGGCAAACAAGCCCCCCACAGCAGAAAAAAAATAGAAGGGACAAAAATGACTCGGATATTAAGATGCAGTGAGGCAGCCATATACCAGCAGCACAGTTCCCATTGTACAAAATGTCTAATTATTCTCATATCTGTCAGCTCCCCATATTCCCTTACAAAGATTAACAATGAAAGACAGGGAGAGCCAGCACTGAGTCTTGTCTATGTTCAAGGGGTGTTGAACAGCATATGCCCAGAGGATGTTTTAACAGTAGGTTAGGACATTATGAAAAGCATAAAAAAAAGCATAAAAACATATATTTTGTTTAAACTTCCTTAATAAAACAGACATTTTAACTTCAAAAATCAAAATGCTCATAACCCCTCTTCTGAGTGCATCCCCATAGCAGGCTGCTTGCTATGGGGGAACACCTGCAGGTCTGCTCCCAAGCCATTCTGCCCGTGTCCATAGACACAGACAGCGGGGCTCAGCCCCGCCCCCTCAAAGGAACCGATACAAGCAGAAATCAATGCCTCCCCACTGCTCCCAGCTAAGCCTGTGAGAGCAGGGAGAAGTGCCCATCAGTGCGGCAGGTTAGTGCCGCCTCATCAGCCCGCATCAGTGAAGGAGAAAAATTACTTGTATACAAAATTTACAGATAAAGAAAAAACTTAGATCCTTTTTCGGTCTTTTTTCTTTATTTTAGTAAAAAATAAAACTCCCTGCAGTGAATAAATACCACCAAAAGAAAGCTCTATTAGTGTAAAGAAAATGATTAAAAAAAATTATACAGTGCAGTACAGTGTTGCATGACAGCTCAATTGTCATTCAAAGTGACAGCGCTGAAAGCTAAAAAATGGTCTGGGCAGGAAGGGGGTGAAAGTGCCCGGTATTGAGGTGGTTAAAGTGTTTGTAAAGGCAGAAGGTTCTTTATCTTAATGCATTGTATGCATTAAAATAAAAACCCTTCTGTGTGCAGCAGCCACCTCAGCTCCCCCTAATACTTACCGGAGCCCCCCCCTCTCTATACAGCCATGTCCATGAGTGCCCCGGCCATCTGGGACTCTGCCTCCTGATTGACTTTGACAGCAGCAGGAGCCAATGGCACTGATGCTGTGTCTCAGCCAGTTAGCCAATCAGGAGAGAGAGAGGGAGGGCCAAACCGGGGCTCCGCATCTGAATGGACACACGAAGCTGCAGCTCGGCTCGTGTGCCCCCATAGCAATCTGCTTGTGGTGGGGGCACTAGACATGAGGGAGTGGCTAGGAAAACCGAAGCGGGACCCAAGAAGAGAAGGATCCAGGCTGCTCTGTGTAAAACCATTTCACAGAGCAGGTATGTATAACACTTGTGTGTGTATATATATATATATATATATATATATATATATATATATATATATATATATATATATATATATATATATATACATACACACACATACACACAAGGCTTTACAATCACTTTAAAGGGGAAAAAGCTGTCCAAACCTGCCTGGCCCTATGTTTTTTGTTGGGTAATAATGGGCACCTAGTGTTGGTATTTGATCTAAAGCTCACCACACAAGTTAATCTCCAGTAGATCTACCAGAATCTAACTAAGGGCCTACCTGACTAAATAATCTATGTCCTTATATTACAAAATTTTGGTAAATATAAAGTTGAATGTACAAAGATCGTACAGCAAGTTTGGATTGCGATTGGTACCCCTAAGGCAGTGCCTTATGGGCCAGTGCAGCCAACTAAGGCTCCCTGGCAAGCAATAGCTGAAGGAAATGGCCAGTTGAAGATAGAAAACTGTGTAGTCAGTACTTTCAAAACAGATAGTCTGGGTATTCAGGACTCCCAAGCACTCACAAGCTGAAGTGTGCCGGTGTGCAGGCATCTAGGAGGCGTCTGCTTTTGGGCCCAGCCCCACTGGTAAGGCCAGAAGACCTTTTATTTTTTTATGTATTTTTTACACCGCTGTGCAAAAAATACCTGGTTCTGTCTGAATATCAAACTCCATAAATCCAATACACAGCTGAATGCCAGCAACAGTGTAAGTCAGTCCATCACCACTTCATTGCACAGTGCTGTTCACCTAACATGAAAAGCTTCACAACAGAAGGTGGTGCAAACAGGACCGCTAATACTTCTTCTGCATTCTAATTGTCCAATCACAGGCTAGGGCAGGTCCTAGATCAGAATACATGGTCCAACTGCAGTGAGATCTACATGGGAGTCACGGGGAGAAGGACCTAAATGTTTTCTCTAACAGGGGTGTCCATATCACCGGGTTGGCAGTTTCTATACTGCAAGTGAGCTGGGCATTTTAGCCTTTTGCTTTGACTCTGCTGGCAACTATTAAAATGATCTTTAGAAATTCCTTGCTGATTGAGAGTGAAATGCTGAAACAGGTGACATAAGGACACATTACAGATATATGGAGAAACATTTTGTTACAGCTCTTATTCATACCAGCAGTGAAAACACATCTTTATTCCAAGGATGCCGCAGCTTTAATCACTATTAATTCCCAGAGGAATAAAGCCTGGTAACTATGGCAACGGGATGGGGGAGGAGGGGTTGGGGGGGATTCTAGCATCTAGGGTGCAAGCTTTGCACACACTCCATAAAGGGCACAGGACAGCAAAGGCAAAGTCCTCCGCGTGCTGAGCTCTCGCGGATAGCATACAGCTGTCTGGGCTCCTGTGTTGTCATGGAAACCAAATCACTGGCTGGATCTCCCTCGTTAGAGCGAGAGGTAATTGGGTTAATTATCCCCTCACGGAAAGGTTTCCTGATGCACCTATTCGAGGGGGTCAATGGAAAAAAAAAAAAAAAAAAAAAAAAAAACGGAGACAGAAGCAGCTGCAAACGCGCTGCGCAGTTTTAAATCCCATCAGAGAGAGTGCCTTGTGGAATCCCCAGATAACGGGAAGTCGAGGGAATTGAATGAATGTGAGGTATGTAGCGGTTCACAGGGAACTGGAAAAAAACCTCTTGTAGTACCTCTAGAGACCCTTAAATATTAGAATTGATAAAAGCAGACATGGGATACAACAATCCTAATACCACCATGTAGGCCATCTAGCATTACAAATGCACGACCCATCCTTACTTACGTAGGTCAAGGGCAGAAAAAAAAAAAAAAAAAAAAAAAATGAGAAAAGAGATCTTTTGGCCACGGTTACTATACAATGTCAATGTTCATGACAGCTGGCCAAGTGAGGCTTCCGACTGGGCTGGCAAATTCTGTGTTGGAGCTTGTTTTTGCCCACAAATCACTGAAAAATCCATACAACAGTCACCATCGTATGAAAATCTAGTTATAAACTGTGCAAGCATCATGACCACTCAGTAGCAATTTAGCATTCTAATTACTGTACAAGGATCCTGTTGTGCATAGTGTGAGCATCAAAATAATACTTCCATATATAATTTGTGACGAAACATGTAGGGGGAACCAAAGGTCGTGACGTCACTATTCATGCACAATCACGGGAGAAATTCTGGGTGTGTTTGCTGAAAGCCGATCTAACCATACTTGTTTGTAAGCGTTTTAACCTTCTTAATAAATGCTACAAGAAATTTTGCACAATGCAAGCTTTGTGCTCTCTCTTACCTTCCCAGAGTACTGGGCTTGAAAGGTGACTGCTGGGCAGATTTGTACAAGTGCTTTTTCACTTCCCATTTATTGGGAGTCGCATGCTCTCGTGTAAGCATATACAGTATCTCACAAAAGTGAGTACACCCCTCACATTTTTTGTAAATTTATTATATCTTTTCATGTGACAACACTGAAGAAATGACACACAATACAATGTACAATGTTGCTAAAACGTAAAGTAGTGAGTGTACAGCTTGTATAACAGTATAAATTTGCTGTGCCCTCAAAATAACTCAACACACAGCCATTAATGTCTAAACCACTGGCAACAAAAGTGAGTACACCCCTAAATGAAAATGTCCAAATTGGGCCTAAAGCGTCAATATTTTGTGTGACCACCATTGTTTTCCAGCACTGCCTTAACTTTCTTGGGCATGGAGTTCACCAGAGCTTCACAGGTTGCCACTAGAGTCCTCTTCTACTCCTCCATGACTACATCACAGAGCTGGTGGATGTTACAGACGCTCCTCCACCTTCCTGCCCCACAGATGCTCAACAGGGTTTAGGTCTGGAGACATGCTTGGCGAGTCCATCACCTTTACCCTCAGCTTCTTTAGCAAGGCAGTGGTCATCCTGGAGGTGTGTTTGGGGTTGTTATGTTGGAATACTGCCCTGCAGCCCAGTCTCCGAAGGGAGGGGAGCATGATCATGCTGTGCTTCTGTATGTCACAGTACATGTTGGCATTCATGGTTCTCTCAATGAACTGTAGCTCCCCAGTGCCGGCAGCATTCATGCAGCCCCAGACCCTGACACTCCCACCACCATGCTTGACTGAAGGAAAGACACACCTGTCTTTGTAATCCTCACCTGGTTGCCACCACACACGCTTGACACCATCTGAACCAAATAAGTTTATCTGGGTCTCATCAGACCACAGTTCCAGTAATCCATGTCCTTAATCAGCTTGTCTTCAGCAAACTGTTTGTGGGCTTTCTTGTGCATCATCTTTAGAAGAGGCTTCCTTTTGGGACGAAAGCCATGCAGACCAATTTGATGTAGTGTGTAGCACTGACAAGCTGACCCCCCCACCCCTTCAACCTCTGCAGCAATGCTGACAGCACTCATACATCCATTTCCCAAAGACAATCTTTGGATATGACGCTGAGCATGTGCACTCAACTTCTTTGGTCGACCATTGGAAGGCTTGTTCTGAGTGGAACCTGTCCTGTTAACCACTTAAGGACCGCCCACTGTATATATACGTCGGCACTTTAAAGATGGATATCTCGGTAAGGGCAGCAGCTGCTGCCACAACCGAAGTATCCATCTTTTCAGTGGAGGGTTCTGTTTACGATAATAGTGGTGTCTGCGGTGGATTCGCCACAAGATCGCCGTTATCGGCATCAGGAGAGGGCGCCCCACGCCCTTCACCGCTTACCGGAGCCATCGGTAGCGGCGGAGGCAATCGGGCCTAATCGGTCTCCAGACCCTAAACCTATAGAAAATTTATGGAGGGAGCCTAAACTTCCAGTTGCCAGGAAACCGCCAAGAAACCTTAAGGATTTAGAGATCTGTAAAGAAGAGTGTACTGAGATGTCTGCAAATCTGGTAACAAACTACAAGAAACGTCTTACCTCTGTGCTTGCCAATAAGCGTTTATCCATCAAGTACCAAGTCATGTTTTGCTTGGGGATCAAATGCTTATTTTACTCACTGAACAGAAACTCAATTTGTAACATTTATATTGTGTTTTTTCTGGATTTTTGGTTAATATCCTGTCTCCATCATTTAAAATACAGCTATGAGAAAAAAAATATAGACCCTGAATTTCTTTGTAAGTGGGCAAACTTACAAAATCTATAGGGGGTTTTTAAATAATTATTTTCCCCACTGTATCAGTTTTGTAACCATTTAGCATTGTGGAAAGTCTTAGGGCTTACTTGCAGAGCAACGCATGGTAAGACACAGTAGCCATGCAGTACAATGTTAATAGCACCACAATACGTGTCTACAGTGTGCTACAAGACATCTTCATTAAACCCATCACAATGCTGATACATATTGTTATGCTTAAAACACAGCACAGAACCTATTCATTTTGTGCATCGACAGTCCATTTATTTTTAACTCAATGAGCCTTAATGCACAAAAACATGCGCTGCAGCACACTGACAATGTGATTAAGCCCCTAGGGAGTCAGAGGTTGGGCAGATGTCTCAGTGCAATTGTCTGAGACATACAGAAGCCTTTGAAAGTGTATAATACTTAGTCCTTCTACATATAGGCATCTTTATGTTCAAAAGCAGTGCATACAGCAAATTTTAACAAAGCTTTTAACCAACTTGGAGCAGTACTGATGAAGCTTTTAAAAGCAACCTTCAGTTCCAGCTTGGAAATGTTGAAAACCGTTCCTACAGAGAATGCAGGCTGTCACTTAACAAGCTGTTACCTGGCTTTAGGAAGCTTCAGCACTACATATAACTCGATTAAAGCCTGAAAGCGGTTTGCCTAAAGTGACAGCCAGCACACCTTTTTGAATGTGTGGGAAAAATCTTTAGCCAGTTGCCTACTGGGCCCTTTTACCCCCTTCCTGCCCAGGCCCATTTTTAGCACGGTCACACTGTTGAATGAAAATTGTGCAGTCATGCAACACTTTACCCATATGAAATTTATCTTTTTCACACAAATAGAGCTTTCTTTTGGTGGTATTTAAATCACCACTGGGTTTTTATTTTTTGCTAAACAAATTTTTTTTTTCAGAATTTGTTATAACATTTTGCAAACAGGTAATTTTTCTCCTTCACAGACATGCGCTGATGAGAGGCGCCGATAACCCGTGCCCTGATTGTCAGTGCACATGTCCCTTACATAAGTTATTGGCTCTCTCCTAACAGCGTGTGCATGAGGAGAGAAAAGCCAATAACTGGCTTGTGTTTACATCCTGTGATCAGCTGTCACTGGCTGACCATGTGGTAAAGGGCTGTAATTGGCCCTTTACACCAATCTGTATTTGATTATGTATTAAGGCTACCCACAGGGGGCGCACGGGCAGCACAATCATGGGAGGACATCGCTCTACGCCCTGCCGGCATTGGAAGTCTGTGCTGTAGCCGTCTCTCAGCTATAGCGCGGTCGGCAAGCTGTTAATGTTGCTTTAAGGGCCAGTTCACACCAGACGCAGTTCCGTGCGCTTTTTTTCTGCACTAAAAATGCATGCACAGTGTTTTCCATGTATTCCAATGGCTCCAATTCACACCATGCAGTCAGTTTCTGCACCAGAAACTGACCGGAACTGACAGGAACTGACTGTATTGGTGCAGAAAAAACAGAACTGCATCTGGTGTGAACTGGCCCTAAAGGAGATTGAGGGCCAGTTCACACCAGATGCAGTTCCATTTTGCAGAAAAAAGCACACTGAACGGAACGGAACTGCGTCTGGTGTGAATTGACCCTGAAACTAAGGGTTCTTAGTGCTAGTTCACACCAGACACAGTTCTGCTCAGTTCTGTGCACTTTTTTCTCTGCACAAAATGCATGCAGTGTTTTCAATGTATTCGAATGGCTCTAGTTCACACCATGCAGTCAGTTTTTGCACCGGAAACTGACTGCATGGTGTGAACTAGAGCCATTCGAATACATTGAAAACACTGTGCATGCATTTTTAGTGCTAGTTTACAACAGACGCAGTTATGTGTGCTTTTGTTATGCACTAAAAATGCATGCACATGTTTTCCATGTATTCCAATGGCTCAAGTTCACACCATGCAGTCAGCTTCCGGTGCAGAAACTGACCAGACACCGACCGCATGGTGTGAACTAGAGCCATTGGAATACATGGAAAATACCATGCATGCATTTTGTGCATAAAAAAAAGCACACGGAACTGAATGGAGCTGCATCTGGTGTGAACTGGCCCTTAAATCATAAAGAGTCAAATGTGTTTTTAAATGCAGCAGATGCACAAAAGGGAAAAAAAAATAAAATTATATATATATATTATTTCAACCTTGTTTACACCACTGAAGCGCTTTCACATGCATTTTAAAAAATGTACAGCATGCTGCATTTTCCCAGTCTGAAATGCACATGAGTCCACTGCAAATGCATGTAACTGCAACTCAAAAAAAAAAAAAAAATTTAATTCACCCCAAAAAACATTATGAATTCATGTAAACACTATTATGGTCTTAGTACCATTTTAAAGTGTATGCAAATCCTAACAATTACCCTCTTATTTTGTCCTGCCAGAAATCTAGGAAGCCAACATCTTTTAGTGAGCTGACAATTCTGCACTGAAAACTCAAAAGCACTGTTATCCCCCCTGCCCAGTTCACTACAGGGTGGACTACAGAACTACAGGGTGGACTACAGAACACCGCCGCCAATGTATCCCTAACACACTTCCTACCCTGGGGTGACCTTGTTGCTGCTCCTCCATAGATACAGTACAGTGAGTGTTAGCCTCCCCCAAGACAGGAAATGTGTTATTGGCAGGATCAGGTAAAAAGAAAAAAAAAAAAAAGCCTGAAGGAACTAAATGAATGCAGCCACCACATCGAATGACTCTCATATACGTTTCTGGGTTTACATACGAAAATGCTGGCGCCGCAGAGAGGAGGTGGAAACAAGCGGGGCTTCGCTCCCCCACAACGCTGGACCCTGGGACAGGTAAGTGTCCGATTATTAAAAGTCAGCAGCTGCAGAATTTGTAGCTGCTGACTTCATTTTTATTTTTTTCTTCAAGTGGCACTCTGCTTTAAGGCCAAGTTTCATCTACCTGGTTGGATGTATTTCCGATACCTACAACTGTCATGCAGCTCGTGCCCAGTTCCCGGTCTCCCCGAGCCTGGCTATGGATTCCCTTGAAGAACTGCTAGCTCAGGAATCATTATCTAAACTGTTGTCTGGTCTCTGATTAACATTGTGGAATCTCCCAAGGTAGATGGGCTCTTGGACAAGTGGAAAACCAACCTTCCTGACTTAGACAGGGAGGATTGGGAAGACTGGCTGGAAGATAGTACTATTATTGCTCTCCTCAAAAGGATAAGGATTATACAGGTCAAATTCTTACACAGAATCTATTATACACCCCTCCCCCCCCCAGAAACTGCACAAAATCTACCCTCAGATCACAGGACTGCCCTAGATACGGTTACAACGTAGCAACGTATATATGTTCTGGAGTTGCCCGAGGATTGCTCGGTATTGGGGGAGGTAGTGGAACTCATTAACTGTTGCCTTCAGCTGACTCTCCTGGTCTCTCCAGAATTGGCTCTGTTGGGAATTCAAGACGACGAGCAGAGGCCTAGAGGCACTAAAATGTTGCTAGCCTATCTCTTCTATTATGCCAAACGGGCAAATTTGAACGCCTGTTCCCCTCCCTCCATAGGGTCATGGGCAAAAAAATTGATTAATGCTGTTCTTCTATATAAATTGATCTACATCAATAGGAATTGCCCTAAGAAGTTCAATAAGGTGTGGCAGCCATGGACAGCCTAGGAGGAGGTATTTCCTCCTTGAACCTTGCCTTGGGACTGATGTGGCTGCAATACCTTTCTTTCACCTTGATCAAGCCTTGGTAAGGCATTTTCTTTTTTTGGGGATTTTACTCTTAGCATTGTGTTATTCGTTTACTTAATGTATACTTTGAGTTCTCCAGAGATGTGTGTGTAATGCATTTCTTGATAATTGTCCATATCTTTGTCTCAATAAAAGGAACATTCTGTTTAAAAAAAAAAAAAAAAAAAAGAAAAGAAGTGATTGTATTGTTGTTTAATGCTGCCCTTACCCGCCAGGACTCTGTTCACAGAGGAGTGCGTGGCAAGTCCCGGCTGACCTCGCTCGTGGAAAATTCCAGCATATGGAAGGTATTCAGGCAATAGAAATCTCCTGCAATGAAAGAGGATGATGAATACAGTGTAAGTCATTAAAATGAGGGAGAACAAAACATTGGCAGAGTGAGGAAGTGCTGGTGGTGATCACAGACAAAGCACGGTGCAGAGAAGTGACAGGAAGACAGATCTGAGAAGTTTGATGAAGACAGGTGGAACATGGAGGCAGCATCTCACGGAATGAGCCAAAAATGAAAAGCTCTGACAGATGCGTTAGGAGGCAAATGATTGTTTCACCTGGGAACAAAGCGGCCCAGTGATGGTGCAGACATGCGGGCGTTCCGAGGGGTCCTGTGCCGGGATCGGTCCCCATTATCCCTGAAACGGAGAGAGAATAATTATTTCTGTTTGCCAACAGACTTAAAGGAAAACTCCACTTCTTATTAATGATGTTAAAGCCAATTTAAAATACATAAACCAATGCATCATTATATGAGCATGCAGAAAAGGGATCTGAAATGAACTGGGTATCTTGCAACCTCTTGTAGTCCTGTACAGCACAACTCAGGGTGGGATAGAAGGAAGCAGTACAAGAAGTTAATCAGTTCACGTGCAAAAAAAAAAAAAAAAATTCTGCTTCCTCTTTACTGTCCAGCCTGGGAATGGGTCTTTAAGCCCTGGTTCACACTAGTGCGGCTTTCAAAATCAATCAATAAAGTGTGATTCCAAAGCCGCAGATCAGCAAAAGTTGCACCCCCGATTTCATTGTGGCTTGCAACTTCATTTAACAGCAGATTATGTAAGTCGCATTGAAATCCGACAAAACATAGTGTAGGAACCTTTTTCAGAGTCGCAGCAATTTGAACAGTTCCATTGTCGGTAATGAGGTGCCACTTGTCATGTGATTTGGAACTCTGAAATCTCATGACAAATAGCACTGGTGTAAACAAGGGCTGAAGGTCAAGTTCACCTTCTCATACAAAAAAGGTATGAATTTTTTTTTTTTTATTATGAAAAAGTGAACTTAGCCATTAAAAGTCTGGGTTCTGAAAGAAAGGGATGCTAGCATTTGACCAAGGAGGAGGGGGATGGGTAGGGTTTCGCATCAGATCTGCATGAAAGGCTTTATTTGATGGGCTAAACATCTGCTTTTATTTTTGACTGCAATTCTGCCTAAAAGATGTGCCGTTTCTAAAAACAAAATGTCAAAATATGTGAAAAATAAATAATTTATATATATATATATATAAGCAGTGTACAGAATTATGACTTCACTAGCTGTATGCACTTTTCAGTTATTGACTCAAAGTACAAAGTCCAGAAATTCACAGGACAGCCATGCATATCACTTTCATAAGGATGTCAGCAAAGTTAAGAGAAAACAAAACTACCCGAGTCTGTAGCAACCTGGTCATTAAATTAGAAGTGTGGGGTACTCAAAAAAATCTCTAAGCCTGTGAACTGAGCGATCATGCGACTGCTGGCTGATCACTCAGTTCTCAGGTCCACTCTAAACAGAGTGCTGTGACTATCAGTCATTACACTCTGTGCTCTGCCCCGCACTGAGAGGTTAAGCCAGCTGTCAGAAATCTGGACTGATCCCTTCACAATTGTCATGATCCCTACAGAGTCTGGAGCAGCTCTGTGACATCAACTGACAGCGGACCAATGATTTACCAAAACTATATAAAACCATATAAAAATGGTCTTGGGTAAAATACCAGGGGTCTAAACAAATCCCTGCCATCTCCCCTATGAGACAGAGAAAGAATATATGTGTCCTTAAATAGTTCAATTCCTTTCTCTGCAGCCTCAACGGCACTGCAGATGAATGAACAGGAGATAGAGACTTGGAGGCAGCGAGACAACCAATGCTACAGCTGTCCCTTGCTGCCTCTAAGCCTGTGAACTGAGCGATCATGTGACCGCTGATTGTTCAGTTCTTGGGTCCGCTCTGAGGAGAGATCGGTGACTTGTTATTCGCTACTCTGTGCCTTGCCCCAAGCTGAGAGGTTGAACCAGCTACCAGTCAGGAATCAGGGCGGATCCCGACACTATTGTTAGGATCTCTGCAGAGCCTGGAGCGGCCCTGTGATGTCAACCGACAGCGGGCTAATGATTTACCAAAACTATATAATAGGACTACACACACCTATCGATCCCATCACTGGATCAAATCAGACAGGCATAATCTATGTATGGTAGATCAAGCCTCATATACCATTAACTACATAGTTGACCATAAAAATGCTCTTGGGTAAAAGACCAGGGATATAAACAGACCCCTGCCATCTCACCTATGAGACAGAGAAAGGAATGGAGGACACATTCAATTCCTTTCTCTGCCGCCTCAACTGCACTGCAGAAGAATGAACAGGAGACAGAGGCACCTATTCATTCATAAAAATTAAACTCAACAGCAGCAAAGCACCAAGACACCCAACATACGCCGCTCACTCCAATAGGAAAGATCTCAGCTAGTGTTCCATTGATAAAGAAAAAAATCTTCAAGCACTATAGTAATCAGTAGGGATGCACGGATAGCATTTTTGTTACAATGAGTCCAAGTACCGATACTTTTTGTTTAGTACTCACAGATACAAATTGCAACTGTAATTGCAACTGCAATTGCAATTGTTTTAACTTCAGCTGTCAGTAATAGTACAAAGCATTTAAAAAGTTATTTACAAAATTAAATAAAATAGATTTTTTTTTTTTTATTTAGTGCAGGAAAATATTAAATGGAAGAGAATTAAGGCTGATTAGAGTAAATTAAGGGGTTAAAACGGCAGAACATTTATTCATCCCTTTGATCTGCAGATGAAGAAACAGAAATATACAAAAAGAAACAAGGTTTCTTTTTATTTTAGTGTTTCAGGGCTGCACAATGTTGTTAATAAACATTGCCGATGTTGTGACATATACAGTCCGGCCATCGAAAAGTGTCCGCTCTGAACCTGCACCCGCGCAGTACGGAGCAGAAGGAGATTCGGAAAATCTCCGAAGATGAACGGTGCCTGTGCCGTGAGTCCAGGTGCAAGTCCCACCATCCAAGTGGATATAGAGCTGCACATATTAGAGGGCCACTCTTAGGCTCGCTTCGATCGCCACGCCCTCGCTACGCTCGCCACGCTTCAGGCACGGCCTCGCTTCGCTCGGCTCTTTTTATTCTAACTATGTCCACTTGGATGGTGGGGCTAGAACCTGGACTCACGGCGCAGGCGCCGTCCATCTTCGGCTATTTTCGGAATCTGCTTGTCCTGTGTACTGCGCGCATGCGCAGTACACAGCGGACACTATCCGACAGGACACCGGCTGCTTTTTTTTTTCTGACAGCTCCAATTACTGGACTTCTTTAACACTGGGGAGACTCACTGACCACTCAAAGAACCAAGCCTGAAAGTATCGGTTTCAGGTATCGGAGAATTTTATCAGAGCATTTGCACAAGTACCGATACTTGTGCAAATACTTAGTATCAGCACCGATAATAGTATCGGTGCAACCCTAGTAATCAGCAATGCTAAAGGGTGACTCAAACAATAAAAATCAGTCAAACCATGAATTAAAGCATACAATAGAAGATTGGATAGCCAATTTGCTAAACAATGAAACTAGAAGGTATGCTGCTGATCTAAATACGAAGGAGAGGCTCCATCTATATCAAAGAACAAGCAGAGGAGAGACCACTAAGCCCTCAGTGCTGTATAAGGCCCCCTTCACACGGGCTGACCAATCATGTCCACCCTGTGTTTTTCAGGTGAACCCCATTGGATCAACCATTGCCCTCTATGGAGCAGTGGATGTAAACAGTCATGTAACGGGTGACACCCCCCTCTATCTCCCTGATGCCTCAAGCTCCCTTGAGGTGGCCCTGCAGGTTGACTTGTTTGGGTCCCTTTTCGGGAATACGTATTAATTGGACCAAATCCACACTTTTGCCATTATCCCAACCACCTCTCCACCCCATATACCCATACAGTCGGTCACCAAATTCAGATACTTAGGCAATGAAATACGTAAGGATCTCTCCTGCTACCTGACAGATAATGTATACCCTATCCTACAAGTCACACGGAAATGCCTGGCCTGGAAGTCCCTCCCCCTAACACCGGTGGGGAGGATCAACCTCCTCAAAATTACATTTCTCCCCAAATGTCTGTATGTCTTCAGAAATACCCCGGTCCCCATCCCCAACTCTTTTTTCCAAAAACTGGATAAAGTGATCAATGCCTTCATTTGGCCCGGTTTGACCCCCAGGGTGGCTAAGGCCATTCTACAATAACTTTGGAATAGAAGGCTTGGACTTTTTAGGCACAACCACATGGGTAATTGATATGTAAAAATGTATTTATTATACATAGAAAAAAAACATTAAAAAATATACCAGCAATATAAAAAGTCAGTATAACAGGGTTGAATGGTACAGTATATATTGTTAATATATTTTTTAATGTTTTTTTCGATGTATAATAAACTTTTATGTATAATTACCCATGTGGTCGTGCCTAAAAAGTCAGCCTTCTATGCCAAAGTTTTTGACTCAAATTATAGGACGTGGCACAGAGTATTTTAGGAGTACCCACATTACCACTCTGTTGATACTAAATATTTCATTTAAGGCTATTCTACAACTCCCCCTGTCCACAGGCAGATGGGCATTACCGTGCTTCAAACAATACTACTGGGCAGCGGTGATGGTACGTTGGTGGTTCACCCAATCACGACAGAACCCGACGGTAAACCTAGAGGCGGCCATCCTGGAGTCCTATTCAGCAACTTAGTTTTCAGGGGCCCGAAAGCACAAACAGCAATGACCGTCCCCATGTGCACAACAACCAAGGTTTGGGAACAGTTGATAGCTAAACTTAATCCACCTAACACACTCTCTCCTTATACGCCACTCTGGGGTAATCCTAGGTTACCACAACTCTGGTCTATCCCAGACCCAGCAATCTGGGCTAGATACAATATTAAAATTCAACAAATCATGTCGGCAGGCTCCTTTCATATGAAAAGCTGAAACACACTTTCCAGCTCCCAGCGAGAATGTTTTTCGCTACCTACAACTGCAACATGCAATACAAGCCCAATTTCCCACTAACATCCACTTAACATCACATGTGGTGGAGCCTTTTCTTATTTCTACTAGTGCAGACTGCATCCTCTATTCCCCATACCTTCGAATATCCTGTGAGACTGACGGCGGGGGGACTAAGCTCTTTCATAAACGGAAGGCGGATGTGCCCTCCCTGGCGGATGAGGATTGGGAAGAAGGAATCAAATATATCCCCCTGATGATATCCGCTAGAGATAGATATATCCAGCTAAAACTCCTCCATAGGGCATATTAGAACCCCCAAAGGCTTGCTAGGATATATCCCACCCACTCTGACAGATGTCCAAAATGCACTACTGATCTGGGTACATTCTTCCATGTAGTGTGGTCATGTCCCCTTATTCAACAATTCTAGAGGGAGGTGGTGCAGTATATAAACTCAGTTGGAAATTTAAACATCGGACGTGACCCTTGCGTCCTCTTACTAATCTATGCCTCATTATATGCCAGGAAAGTCATCTTAACTAAGTGGAGGCAGCCTGAGCCCCCAACGGTTGCACAGTGGAGAGCGCTCATTGACTCTACCCTTCCATTATATAGGCTTACATATATGAGATGTAACTGGTCAAAAAAAAAAAAAAAAAAAAAAAAAAATGTAGAAAATATGGGGTGCCGGGGCCAAAAGCTAAAATCCTGCTCACGCTACAAGAGGTCCTCATATTTCCTTACAGCGGAGGTTCACAAAAAAAAAGGAACCTCCGCTTTTCGGAACCCTCCCCCCCTCCGGTGTCACATTTGGCACCTTTTAGGGGGGAGGGGGGGTGTAGATACCTGTATAATACAGGTATTTGCACCCACTTCCAGGCATAGATATCCACAGAATCTGCAGGTATCGACGCCACTTCCTGTCCTCCGCTGTCTGCTGGGAAACACACAGATCCCAGACACAGCAGGAACTATCCATATTGCGCAGCACGGCACGCGCAGTAGGGAACCAGGAAGTGAAGCCACAAGGCTTCACTTCCTGATTCCCTTAGAAATGATGGCGGTGGCAGCACCCGAGAACCGAGCGACAGATCAGCTTTAGGTGCTGACATCACGGGCGCCGTGGACAGGTGAGCGTCCATATTTTAAAAGTCCACAGCTGCAGTATTTGTAGCTGCTGACTTAAAAAAATAAAAAATTCCCACTTTAAGTTAGCAAATGGACAAGCTTGTACAGGTCTTCCCACCCCCTCTCCTCCCCCCCGAGGGAACCCGCTCAGTCTTACTACTGCTAATATGGTTGATATTGGATAGGATTACTTGTAAATGTAAGATACCTTGTCTTGAATAGAGATGACCTTACCATCTTCTTTACAGCAAATGTATTTCTGATGTAATATACTAAGAAACACATGTAAACAATCTTTAGCCTACTATGTCTTACATCATGATGTAATGTTTGTTGATATATCGTTTTTTTTTTCTTTTTTCTTCCTTTTTTACGTTTATGTTTATAACTGTACTATGTATGGAAACTTCTCTCCCATTGGAGATAAATAAAAACTGTTAAAAAAAAAAATAAAAAAAAATAAACAGGCATGTAAAAGGACAGGCGGTCTGTTTACATCTGACTGCTCATAAAGTAGAGCAGGCTGTGTCTGCTCTGCATAACTCCAATAGTTTTACTCATGTACAAGAGTGTAAGCAGAGCACTGCAGCAAGACAGAGGAGTTTGTGTTGAGGGCTCCAAACCTTAGACTCCAGAAGGGGAGAGGATTGGTGCACAGCCTCCAGACCACTGTCATAAACTCAGCTGGGCGGAACATGAAGCAGCCGCTATGATCTGCCACTCTGGCCGGACCAGCACTCTAGCGAATGTCACCACAAGAGTCTGCGCACAGGGTTACCTCTTCATCCTGTGAGTGGAGGATCCCGGCGGCTGTTTCATGTTGCACTCAGCTGTGTGTATGACAGCGGTCAGGAAGCTGTCCATCGATCCTCTCCTCCTCCTGGAGTCTGAGTTTGGAGCCCAAGCACAGACTCATCTCTCTCGTTGCAGTGCTTTGCTGATGCTCTTGTATGAGAGCAGAACTATTGGAGTTTAAATAAAGCTTTTTAACCTTTTATACAGCACAATAGTTATTTTAGAGTGACTTTCAACTTTAAATGTAAAAGAAAGCGTTGCCACCCTCTATGCTGTGCCATCTGACAGATGTATGAATCACAACGCTTACGAGAGTAACAAATCCTCTAATAGAGAAGATTAGACTAGATAAGATGTGTTTAGAGGTTTGCCTGAAGTTTAGCTTTGAAGTGCCTAAACACCTAACATGCAACAATGTGCTCTTCACCAACCACCCCTGTGAAAACCCAAACCAAATGTTTTTCAGGTATATGTAAATTAGACATACAATTGCTGCCCACTACCCTAAATGCAGGTATAGGCTACATTCACACTGGTGATTAAGGCCGGTGTAAATTGTAGCAGCAGAAATGAGAGCAGCTAGCTGCAGCCGCTGGCCCCATCTACTATAATGAAAGGTCACTGGCAGCCGCAGATATTCCCGGCTCTCCGCACAGCCATTACTTGATAGACGTTGGGTGCACTCTATGTTTGGTATATACTCAAAACAGTACAACGTCCAAACCATTACCCTCAAAGTGAGTGGTTTAATTAATTCCAATAAAATTAATTATAATAAGAATAAGAAAAATAAAGAGAGGAACATATTGCTTCATCAATGGAAAAATTATTCAGCCATTTCCATTGGCAGGAGGCTTGTGGAATCAAATCAGGCTTCACGTACACGGAACATTTTAAAACCTCTCCTGAACGATTCACCTTGACGGATAGTAACAGACGTTACGTCTGTTGTGCTGCGTTCACATGCCGCATTTGCGTTTAGAAGCTTTTTTTGCGTTGCAAATAGTCATATATGCCCCTGGAAGACGTTACTTTTAACGAAACGGCGTAGGGAGGAGTGGCGTATTGACGTCACCGCGTTCCACGCTGAACCCGGAAGCGACGGGCAGCGTTCACGAAGCCGGCCAACTTGTTTTTAATACAGCGAACTGTTTTTTCAGCTTGATGTAAGTGCAACCTTTTATTTATTTATTAAACCTAAAGAATTTACTACACTATGGCGACCCTTTTTGTTTCTGTATGTGCCGGGCAATGAGTGGTGTGGCCGTAGGACCTTTCCAAAACACCTGAACTGAGATTTATCCTCCTGGCGGTCCATTTGCAGAAGGAGCGTTTCTTTTTGTGGCCATATCTGGTCTCTGTGATGGGACCAGTCTAGCTGGTAAGCGGCAGTAATATTGGTGGTGGAAATCTGTCTCTGCATCTTTGAGGACACCTTTTCCTTTACTGGTGTGGTGTGTTACACAGTGGAGACTACAATCAAAAAGATATATTTTTTTATATATTTTTTTTGTTGATGGTGATATGGACTAATATTTGAACACACACATTTTTGGGATTATAATTTGCTTAAATATTGTTTGATATATTCATTTCATTTATTTATTTTTCACAAATATTTCTGGATCATTTTTAGCGCAGCTTTTTGGAAATTAACTAGGATTTGCTTTGTGGGTATCTCACTTATAAAGTTGCTGCTGCACTCACGGTATAAATTTCACATAATTTATTTGTTAATATTTTTATTAATCATACTTAAGAATAGCGCTGTATTTTTTTGGGTTACATATATGTATTTCCATTAAAATCGCCAAATGGAACGTGGCTAAACGCGAGTTACTGCGTTTACAAGCCGTTACAGGCATTTCAAATGCCTCTGAACATCTGTCCTGAATGCATTTTTTTGCTTTCCAAAAAAACGCTTCTAAACTCAACTGACTAGAAAGGACTATAAAAGACCCTGTGTACATGTACTGATGAGATAACAGGAGAGTTCAGGGGCAGCTGGAACGCAAACACCCAACTGATCCTAAATGGCCGTTTACCAGCAGCAGTGTACATGAGGCCTAATGCTGCGTACACACGATCGGACTTTCCAGCAAAAAAGGTCAGTCGGTCTTCCCGACAGACTTTGGAACGAACGGACTTGCCCACACACGGCTAAAGTCCGCTCGAAAGTCCGTTCATTTTGAATGTGATGACATATGGCGGGACTAGATAAGGAAGTTCACTAGCCAGTAGCCAATAGTTGCCCTTGCGATCGTATTTGGTCCCTGATAGGAACTGGTTCATTTGGACAGATTTGAAACATGTTCTATTTCTAGGTCCTTCGGAAAATTTTAAGAAAAATTATCAGACTATCCCACACATGATCGGACTATGCGATGAAATGATTCCATCTGACCTATTCTGCCGGAAAGTCCAGTCGTCTGTACGTAGCACTAGAGTTTGTAATAGCAGCTGGAGCTCTCTTACTTCAACTTAAAAAGTGGCTCTAAAGCCTAAATATTTTTTACCTTACAGTGATTGCAAAGGTTTTTTGTTTTTTTAAATAACAAAAATGTCATACTTGCCTCCTCTGTGTCTCGGTTTTGCACAGACCAGCCCCAATCCTCTTCTGAGGTCCCCCGGAGGTCTTCCTGGCTGCTCCTCCGCATCAAGTGCCCCCTCGGAGAGCCGCTCTCCCTGGGGGCACCCGTGCGGGCATGTTCCTGAGTCCTGCTGCTGCATCTATTGACACAGACTGCAGGACACGTGTCACTGTATTTGATTGACAGCAGCGGGAACCAATGGCCCCCACTGCTATCCATCTATCCAATGAGGGGCTGCAAAAGTGTCTGGTGCTGCTGGGCTCATATTGTCGCTGGAAAGATCGAGCTCCAGTAAGTAAAAAGGGAGATTCTGGGGGGGGGGGGGGGGCAACTGCATCTCAGGCGGTTTTCCACCTTACTGCATAAAATGCAGTAAGGTGAAAAACCTTGAGACTTCACAACTTCTTTAATGCATTGCTTGCTTTGAGGTAAAAAATGTTTGGGCATCAGCTTTCCCACACACCTTCCCCCATTGGCTCCCACTGCTGTCAGTCAAAGCCAATGACGAGGGAGTGGGGGAGGGGACAAGTCCCGCTGTTTGTGTTGATAGTCACAGCAGCAGGGCTCGGAAGCAAGCACACACAAAATCCCACGTGGGAAGCAGCATTCCGTGGGACCACTGGACACAGAGGAGGGGGCCAGGAGCACCAGTATAGGACCCCAGTATATGATGTTTGAGGTTGCACCGTGCAATTCCATTGCACAGAGCAAGTATAGAAATGCTTTTCTGTTTTTTTGTTTATTTATTGTTTTTGTTTTAATTGTACCTTTACAATCTCTTTAAGCTCTAACTGAACAACATGTATTTTTATAATTTTTGGGTCCTGCCAATGATAGAAAATCACGACCACTGTAGGTGCTCACAGGGCTGGAGAAGAAGTTCCAGGACCTCAGTGGGAAAAGGGTGGAAGTGATGTCAGCTTGAGGGCGGGACTGTCTCTACATCTCCTCCAGCAGCCATGATTTTCTATCATTGGTGGGATCGGGACACTATGCAGATTTTGCATTTGACCAGATGTGTAATTAAAGTGGATGTAAACCCTCACATATACCCAGTGAAGTGAACAGCCACAGATGATACACAGAGATGAAACAAACCTTCCCACATAAGTGGGACTGACGTGATCTAGCAAAACCTAATTTTCAGACTTTACACTTTAACATGCTTACGTGAGATTTTTAGCTACTGTGTTTACATCTTTTTTTTTGGCCCTTGCTCATTTATTGGTCAAATCCTGCATAAATGTGATCACTTGCAACGAAGAGGCAATTGCCGTGTTTTCGGCTGTGATGGAAAAACACCATAGGGGGAGGCGAGTTAAATCTCAGTAACGGTTACTGATTAGTTAACACCAAAAATATTCTGAAATGTCATACAAACCCAGATTGTCCATAGAGTGTCTTGGCTAATGTTTTTAGAGTGGTACTTACACCTGGGCAATTGTATGTCTGTACCTAGCCAATCTATGCATCTATAGGCAAATTGGAGAAGGGTCGGTATTTGCTGGGACCCGAGTATCAATTAACCACTTCAATACAGGGCACTTTCGCCCCCTTCCTTCCCAGCCCAATTTTCAGCTTTCAGTGACAATTGCGCGGTCATGCTACACTGTACCCAAATGAAATTTTTATCATTTTGTTCGCACAAATAGAGCTTTATTTTGGTGGTATTTATTCACGACTCCGTTTTTTATTTTTTGCGATATAAGCGCAAAAAAGCGGAAATTTGGAAAAAAAAAACAATATTTTCTTTTTTCTACTTCAATAAAAATCCAATAAAATCAAATTTTGTCATAAATTTAAGCCAAAATGTATTCTGCTACATGTTTTTGGTAAAAAAAAATCCGTTAAGTGTATAATAATTGGTTTGTGTGATCACGGACATATGTACGCAAATGATCATGTACATATGTGTGCAGGTGATCACGTACATATGTGTGCAGATAATCATTGGGACATGTGATTTTAGTGGGACATATGTGGGGGACATGTTTTTATTATTAGGGACATGTGTTTTTATTATTTGGGGACATGTATGTTTTGGGGACATGTGTGGGGACATTGTGTTTATACTGTGTGATGTGTTTACTGTGTGGTGTGTTTACTGTGTACACTAGACTGGTGATCAGTGAGTAAAAAGCTGTAAAAAGCAGCTCATACTCACTGATCAGCAGCCGGCTGCAGCGATCTGCTCTCCTCTCCACAGCGATGACTTCTGTGTGAGGAGAGGAGGAGCCGATTGCCTAGCAACCGGCTGTTTACATCACATGACGGCCGTGATTGGACACGGCCGTCATGTGATCAGGAGGGCCAATCACAGAGCCCTCCTGCCGATCTGAGATGCGCCGTGTCCGGGTGACACGGGCGCATCGGGATCGCGCCGCTGCACGGGCGCGCGCGCGATCCCGCTACTCCTGAATGACGTTCCTGAACGTCATATCAGGAGTAGGCGGCTCCCACCCGGCCGTATATGTGCATTGGCCGGGTGGGAAGTGGTTAAAGATATCTGAGTGTCTAATATTTTTTTAAGATGTGTTGGCTCTTGTGAAAAGTAGATTGCAGTCTTTTAGGAGTTAAGCATTTAATGACGCAGTGAAAACTGTAAAAAAACCATTTCTGCTAACAAAGAATCTGCAGGTGCAGAGACACAAAGGCCGTACTTCCCGCCACGCTGTAAAGAGCAGGCAGCAGCTAGGAGCTGCTGAGCAAAGAGAAAGGACTCTTCTCAAACTGTGTCAGCACCCTGCAGCCTACATATCAAAGGCGCATCTCTGACAGTTGCCCCCATGCGATGTTCAGACAGTTGCGGGATCTCTCCACCATTCATACTCGAGAAATGCACACTATGCAGAAATCCACCTGCATGCATATAGAAGGACTGCACGACAGATACAAAATGCATTACAGAAGGAAAAATAGCCAAAGACTGAGTGCAAGTTTGGGGAGCCTGGCATAAAATAAAGACTTAGCCCTGTTTCACACCAGTGCAACTTGACAGTTCAAAGTGGTATGAGCGGCAATGGAACTGTTAAAACTGCGGCAACTTTAAAAAAAGGTTCCTGTACTATTGCCGTGCAACTTGCATTGACATTTGTTAAATGAAATTACACAGATGTTAGCAAGCAGCACATGAAATTGCATCACATCTGGGCATTTGCGGTTGAGGTCAGCATGTCTGCGATTCTGGCCACAATCCCAAAATGCTCTGCAAAATTGACAAATCCCACTACGGATGTTCAGATGACATTCATTTTCAATAGCACCTAAACACAGGTGTTATTCTGGCGCAATTGTGGTGCATTTCTTTTCGCCATAAATAAAGCCCCTGCTTCACGATTTATGACACGACAATCGTGGTAGAATTGCACCCGCATTTGAGTACCACTGAAAATAAATGGCACCTGAACAAGCCAGGTGCGATTTGTCAGTTTTTGCAGCGAGTTTTGGGATCGCAAATATGCCCATAATCGCAAGCACCCAGGAGTGAACGGGGCTTGGTAGTCATCTTTGAAGACGCACTGAAGTAGCGTGGCTTCAAAGCCACACTGGTGTGAAACAGGGGTTAACGTGAAGCTATAATGTATAGGCAATTAGTTCACTTACATCCACACTGACCTCCAGCAGCACATACCTGCTTTTAAATTACACCTCTCCCACTGGAGGTGGAGCAACAGCAGGCACCCAAGTTGTAGCTTACACAAGACTATAGACTTTCTCCATGAGACAGTGCTGACGATCGGTGACTGGCCCAGGGCTGTCACGAGTCATATGCACCTCCATACATATCTTCCTGAAAACATCACAGCACCCTGCCTCAATACTCCCGCTCCATGATGCCAGCAGTAAACACCTGGGAGGAGTGATGTAAATCTCAAAATATGAATGTCTGGAGGAGCGAGCAATTCTAGACAGCATTTGCATGAAGTCCACCCAAGGTAACACCCATGATTCAAAGAACGTAAATCAGGGGTGGCCAAACTGTTCCATAGATGCACTGCAGTTATTGCCTGTGGGTTTGGTGCACTTTCTAAAAGCGCACCAAAAAAACGTTCATACCTGCAGGATATAATAGAATTCTACGGCAAAGTGCAGGTAACCCGCAGCAAATCACAGGTGCACTGCGGTGTGGGTAAACTGCAGCGCATCAGTGTGAAAGCAGCATTAGGCCCTATTGTGGTATAATCATTTTTATTGAAGAAAAAATAAAAATGCACAGGTGAAGATCAGTTTACCAACACAGGGGGATCAGATGAAAGACATAAATTTACATAGAACATAAATGAATGAACCCAAAACCGGTCCAGTTATAAAGCAAGAGCCCAAGGCCTTAGGCCCTTTTCATGTGACCGATTAGGTTTGCCTGTCCATTTTCCAGGCAGACCCAGTGAGACCCTCCAGTCATCTCTGAGGAGTGGAAGATGTAAACTGTCTAGTGTCAGTTTACATCCGCCTACCGCCAAAGGGATATGTCTCCGTCTGGGAAGACTGCAGAGCCCATAGAGTACAGAAGGCTTTGTCCATGTCCACTCTGCATATGCCATGTCCATGAACCGGTCATCTGGCTGCTTCGTTCATTGCGTCCCACGACTGGTTACTAATTTGCTAAAGTGGCCGAGCTCTTCAAAGGTTGAGCACCTCTGATGTAAATCCAATGAATGAAAGGGCGTGCCAGGGAAAGGGTTAGATCAGGGGTGGGCAAGAGGAACAGGATAGCAGCAGCGAGTAATAAGTGGCAGATGTGGGGGAGCTGTAGAATGAAGACGGGAATGCCGTGCTGGAATCCTGTCTACCCATAACTTTTTGATCACCTCACCTACCTGTATAATTTTGCATAGAACCTACCCAACTCCCATCCGTTGATCCGGATACCGGCCACATCATAGTCCGTTTTGTCCTAGATGTGGTGAGACCAGCGGCACTTAACCACTTTATGTGGTCATCTCCTGTCATCCAAGGCTATTGATCACAGGGTGTCCAATTTCTACATGACTGAATGAGCTCTCCCTTAACACTTTGCCCTAAGCCAGTGGTTCTCAACTCCTGTTCTCAGGACCCACTAACAAGCCAGATTTTAAGTATACTAGAATATTTAAGAATACTGCAATCACTGAGCAGCAAATTTTAATCACTTGTGATGTATTTCAGTTATCTTGCAAACCTGGCCTGTTAGTGGGTCCCGAGGACAGGAGCCGAGAACCACTGCCCTAAGCAGTGCCTTCTGGGCCTCCTTCCCAATAAGGATAGTGACAAACAGCTCATTTTCCTGCAAGAAACACTTTATGACAAGATTGCTAGGGTATGGCTAGATCAGACCTCTACATGCATAGACTACGAATCTTTAGTTGTACGCAAGTATCAACTTTATGTGATCATTGCACTACCTGCTGGCTATACTTAAAGTGCACGTCTCTGTGTCATAAGCAATCAGTACTAAACGCAGAGTATCCGCATGCTACTGTACTACTGAGGCGACTTGTAGTAAAGAGGGAGAAGAGACATGAGGTGCAATGAGGATGTGAGAAGTAATGGAGTAGGAAGAGAGGCAAGGAGTAATGAACTAGGAAAGGATAGGTGAGGAGTAATGAACTAGTATGGAAGAGGTGACGAGTAACAAAGGAAGACAGGAGAGGTGACAAGTAACAAAGTAGGACAGTTGAGGAGTAATGAGGTGAGATGTAATGAAATAGAATGGTAGGGGTGAGACGTAATGAAGTAGGGTGGAAGAGGTGAGAAAAAAATAAAAAGTAGGACAGGAGACATGAGAAGTGATGAAGTAGAGTGGAGGAGGTGAGGACTAATGAAGTAGGACAGTAGAAGTGAAGAGTAATAAAAATAAAAAAATAAAAGACAAAAAATTAGATGGAGTAATAAAGGACAGAAGAGGCGAGGAGTAAAAGTAGGTGGAGAGTAACGAAGTAGGACGAGAGAGGTGGAGAGTAACGAAGTAGGACGAGAGAGGTGGAGAGTAACGAAGTAGGACGAGAGAGGTGGAGAGTAACGAAGTAGGACGAGAGAGGTGAAGAGTAACGAAGTAGGACGAGAGAGGTGAAGAGTAACGAAGTAGGACGAGAGAGGTGAAGAGTAACGAAGTAGGACGAGAGAGGTGAAGAGTAACGAAGTAGGACGAGAGAGGTGAAGAGTAACGAAGTAGGACGAGAGAGGTGAAGAGTAACGAAGTAGGACGAGAGAGGTGAGGAGTAACGAAGTAGGATGGAAGAGGTGAGGAGTAATGAAGTAGGATTGGAGAATTGAGGACTAATGAAGTAGGACGAGAGAAGGGATGAGTAATGAAGTAGGATGGAAGAGGTGAGGACTAATGGATTGGGACGGTAGGGGCGAAGAGTAATGAAGTAGGATGGAAGAGGTGAGGAGTTATGAAGTAGGATGGAAGAGGTGAGGAGTAATGAAGTAGGACGAGAGAGGTGAGGAGTAATGAAGTAGGATGGAAGAGGTGAGGAGTAATGAAGTAGGATTGGAGAATTGAGGACTAATGAAGTAGGACGAGAGAGGGGATGAGTAATGAAGTAGGATGGAAGAGGTGAGGACTAATGGAGTAGGACGGTAGGGGCGAAGAGTAATGAAGTAGGATAGAAGAGGTGAGGAGCAATGAAGAAGGATGGGAGAGGGAAGTGGCTTTTTGAAGTAAATGGCATTGGGAGAGCTAATAGGGCGACACCATACACACCCCCCATCCCCCACACTCACTGTAGAAGTGGAATTAAATGTCAGTTTTCAGAAGGCAAAATATGCGATGTACAGTAATATCAAAGTGTGGATTTTCTTGCTCTATAAATCTCCACATCATACAGCTCGGCATAGATACCTCACCACGAAGGGAAAAAAATAAAAAACCATCCTGGCTTCTCATAATATTGCAAGTCCAACCCGCACTGTTTAAAGGACACTCTGCCAGCCTTTCAAGAATGAGCAATAAATCTTTGTCATGTTTGGAGCACAAACAAAATAAATAAAAAGCTTTTCTTTGACGTTCATAGAAATGTGGACTGGCACTGGATACGAGGAAACGCTCCAGGATAAAGGAATTTGATTACTTCACGTGTCCCTATTATATCAGGATTACAGATTACACGAGAGGCGACACATGCTGAGGGTTGAATATATAAATAAAAAACAGCCTGTGAACTCATTTGTCGACAGAAAATTTCAATGGCCCCACAGAATTTCTATTAGTCTACAATCCATTTAGAATCCATGAATAACTGAGCTGGATTGGAGTTAAGACCTCTTTCCATATTACAATAACACCATAACAATATGGCAGTGTACACACAGGTAACGTACTGCATAGCACTGTGGTTTTAAAGCACACAAGGCAATGCATGTCGGGACCCTCAGATGTAGTTTTAAGGATTACCTATCCAAAAAATGTATGTCAGGAACAGATCCCACTAAAGAAAAATGTGGAATAAGTAAAGGTTTTCTTTAAATAATAAATCATACATTTAAAGCACATTCGCATTTAATATACACCAAGCTAATTAAGCCAACTATTAAAAATAGCAATTTAACCTTTCCTTACTTATAACTGCACTTTGAGAATTGTTTATACTCCAGAATTGCTCACTAGCCCTTTATTGCTGTCTTTTTAAAATTAAATTACAATGGGGGGGGGTGAATTATTTGATCCCATGCAGTTGCAGTTCAGTGAATAAAATAAGTATTTGGTCCCCTACTAATAATTCTGGCTACAGCATGTGCTCATGTTGTACACAGATCAGTCCTTTTAATTTAAGAAGGTGCTCCCAACGACAACTCGTTATGTGTATAAAAGACAACTGTCCACAGAAATCTTTCTTCCATTCAAACTTCACCATCATGGGCAAGACTGAAGAGCTGTCAAAGGACGTCAGGGACAAGATTGTAGACCTGCACAAGGCTGGAATAGCCTACAAGACCGTTAGCCAGAAGCTTGGTGAGAAGGAGACAACTGTTGGAGCAATTATTCGCAAACAGAAGAAAAACAAAATAACCATCAATCGCCCTTGATCTGGAGCTCCATGCAAGATTTCGCCTCATGGGGTAAGGATGATGATGAAAAAAAGTGAGGGATCAGCCAAAAATTATATACATGGGGGGGAGCTTGTGAATGGTCTCAAGAAAGTTGGTATTGTGTATCTGAGGCAGAAAAGGATAAGCAAATGATATAAATGAAGGGAGCATTAAAGGCCAAGTCCAACCTTTAGCAACCTATTAAATGTTGCAATCCTCCTACCTCCATAGCACAGATCAACTACACCCATGACAGGACATCGGGGTTCTTCTCCCCCCTCAGCGGCTGTCAAATTTGAAATCAGACGCAAAAGCATGAACTCTCAATGGAACACCAGTGCAACATCACTGTTAACTGACCCTTTTCCCAGCTCTCCAAGAGAGCACTGATCATAGGTGCAAGGTTTTTCAGGCTATTAAAAAAAAAAAAAAAAAACTGCAAAAATATGTGCATTTTATTATTTTTATACAGGCAGGTCCATAAATATTGGGACATTGACACAATTCTAATCTTTTTGGCTCTATACACCACCACAATGGATTAAAAAATAAACTAACACGATGTGCTTTAACTGCAGACTTTCAGCTTTAATTTGAGGGTATTTACATCCAAATCAGGTGAACGGTGTAGGAATTACAATAGTTTGTATATGTGCCTCACACTTTTTAAATGACCAAACGAAATGAGACAATTGGCTGCTCAGCTGTTCCATGGCCAGGTGTGTGTTAGTCCCTCATTATCCCATTTACAAGTAGCAGATAAAAGGTCCAGAGTTCCTTTCAAGTGTGCTATTTGCATTTGAAATGTGTTGCTGTCAACTCTCAATATGAGATCCAAAGAGCTGTCACTATCAGTGAAGCAAGCCATCATTAGGCTGAAAAAATAACAAACAAACCCATCAGAGAGATAGCAAAAATATTAGGTGTGGCCAAATCAACTGGAACATCCTTAAAAAGAAAGAATGCACCGGTGAGCTCAGCAACACCAAAAGACCCGGAAGACCACGGATAACAACTGTGGTGGATGACCGAAGAATTATTTCCCTGGTAAAGAAAACGCCCTTCACAACAGTTGGCCAGATCAAGAACACTCTCCAGGAGGTAGGTGTATGTGTGTCAGTCAACAATCAAGAGAAGACTTCACCAGAGTGAATACAGAGGGTTCCCCACAAGATGTAAACCATTGGTGAACCTCAAAAACAGGAAGGCCTGATTAGAGTTTGCCAAACAAAATCTAAAAAAGCCTTCACAGTTCTGGAACAACATCCTATGGACAGATGAGACCAAGATCAACTTGTACCAGAGTGATGGGAAGAGCAGAGTATGGAGAAGGAAAGGAACTGCTCATGATCCAAAGCATACCATCTCATCAGTGAAGCATGGTGGTGGTAGTGTCATGGTGAGGGCATGTATGGCTGCCAATGGAACTGGTTCTCTTGTATTTATTGATGTGACTGCTGACAAAAGCAGCAGGATGAATTCAGAAGCGTTTCGGGCAATATTATCTGCTCATATTCAGCAAAATGCTTCAGAACTCATTGGACGGCGCTTCACAGTGCAGATGGACAATGACGCAAAGCATACTGCAAAAGCAACCAAATAATTTAAGGGAAAGAAGTGTACTGCTATGCAATGGCCAAGTCAATCAGCTGACCTGAATCCAATTGAGCATGCATTTCACTTGCTGAAGACAAAACTGAAGGGAAAATGCCCCAAGAACCAGCCGGAACTGAAGACAGTTGCAGTAGAGGCCTGGCAGAGCATCACCAGGGATGAAACCCAGCGTCTGGTGATGTCTATGCGTTCCAGACTTCAGGATGTGATTGACTAGAAAGAATTTGCAAACAAGTATTAAAAAGTGAAAGTTTGATGGATGATTGTTAATCTGTCCCATTACTTTTGGTCCCTTAAAAAGTGGGAGGCACATATACAAACTGTTGTAATTCCTACACCGTTCACCTGATTTGGATGCAAATACCATCAAATTAAAGCTGAAAAGTCTGCAGTTAAAGCACATCTTGTTCGTTTCATTTCAAATCCATTGTGGTGGTGTATAGAGCCAAAAAAGTTTGAACTGTGTTGATGTCCCAATATTTATGGATCTGACTGTAGTTGATTTTAGCCTTTAAAAATGTAAGTTCACCTTTTCACAAAAAATTTAAAAAAGGTTAACAATGTAGATCATCTCCTCCCAATACCACCCCCCCTCCCCCGTCCCCATTGCACTTACCTCCTTTGTGGAGCTAGGGTATTGCTTGCTGACCATGCAGCCGATGTAAGAGGCCTGGGATCTGAAAGTCGTACTCTTCTTCTAGGATGGATCAGAGTGATTCTGGCCTGTGATCGTGTTGACCAATCAGAATCGTTCTGATTCGTCCCAGCATCCCTAAGGAAAAAAGAGAATATGACCACGGTTCTCAAATCCCCGGACCCCACACTGGCTGCCAGGGCAGCGAAAGCTTCCACAGAGGTAAATGCAAAAGTGACTGAAGGGGGAGTAGCTTGGGGCGGTTATGCGGAGGGTCTACGGTGTTCAATAACAGTTTAATTTTTTTTTTGTGAAATCTGAACTTATAAAAACAGACGGGGGATTGGGTGTGGGGGCCAGTGCATTTGTAACATGGCACACACTGAATATGGGTGCAACATGTGACATGTTACAAAAGGTGAACTTATCCTTTAAGCTCATTATGTCATCTTTATAGCTCTGGCCTCTGTAGATTTGGAGTAATAACACAAATGCAACTCTGCCATCCCTGTGGGTGCGTTTCTTTTTAAAACATTACTTAATTAGGATGGTTGTGGATCACACAGGCTATTTTTTTTTTTTATCTGTGGTCACTTCATTGCATTTGCTGTTTGTAAGTCCTACCCAATGTATAAGTCGTGTAGAAAATCACTTTATGGTTCCTGGCACTGAAAGAACCAAACCATCCACAAAAGAAAAAACAAAACATTTCATATTCAATTTTGACTGCGGAGAACCTTTAGATAATACAGACTGCTGTCCCACACCACCACACCAGATGACTCACTCAAACTCCTCAAATTCCAGGTCACCAGCTTCCACGGCGCTTTGGCCTTCGCTGGAGGAAGGGGCCGATGCAGAAGACCTCAGGCGATTCTGCTGGTAACGCATAGAGCGCTGTCGGATACTGTCCCTCCGAGATAGGTACTGGATCATTCTTTGTGCGTAATAAGCAGCTGGAGACAACCTGCAGACCGCAAGAGACAATTATGAGTTTCTTCGAGTCAATCGATAAAAAAAAAAAAAATAAAAAAAAAAGTACATCAAAGACTGAAAGGATAATTCAAACTATTTTTACACCTTTTAGCAGATAAAAAGCTATATGAAGAATGCTTGTTATTCAGAGAATCTGTCTAGCCAGCACTTTCTGTATTGACAGTGGAAATCATCAATTATGCTGCTAGATTAATGTGAGCTACTGAGATGTGGTGCATAAGCAGTTAAAACCAAAGCCAACAAATGGGGATAGCCAGCTTTATACAGAACTGCTGCAGTAGTAAGAAAAGGTGGTCTTCTCTAGACTTTTACACGGTCCTGATAAATATAATCAGGATGTCACTTTAGGGGGCATGGAAAGGTACTACCCCACACAGATATAAAACTTCCATGCAGTTCACTGCTGCACCATTCCTCTGTCCAAAAATGATTAAGATGCTGGGAAGGGTGCACAGCAGCTAGATGACCCCTGTGCAAGGGGCTTTAAGGAGAAATTGTAAGGAAAAAGGAAGACACATTGAAGAGGAATGCATCATATGAACACATCGCTTACAAAAAACTGGGATCAGATGACCAACTTTCAAAGTACTGCTCCTTTTAGGTAGGAGGAGTGTAGAAGGAGGGTCGCACTTTGCCGCAGTGAAGTCCTCTGGAAGTGGGAGTGGGTCAAAAAAAGGTATCCACTCCCCCTAGAAAGGTGCCAAGTGTGGCAGCAGAGTGGGGAAGAAGCAAACAAGTGGAAATGTACCTTTAGGGTGGAGCTCTGCTTTAATTTTTTTTTGCTTTCAGAAAGAGGAAGGATTACAGCCCCTGTCAGGTTTGTTTGGTCATCGGTGTCCCTTTATATCTTCCTAATGATCTTTGCCACCAGGGCAGAAAGTAACTGGGAATACAACTTTGTTATATAGTCACAGGAATAGTAGGCAAGAGGAATTGCCTCCAGTATGGTCGCCCTTAAAGATTATTCAACTTACCTGGCAGGGTCAGGGTAAATGGGGTGTTCTCGAGAACCAGTGCCATCATAGCGAGACAGAGAGATCAGTGAGGACTCCAGAAGCCTCCTAGAATGAGAGAGAGAAAATGAGAAATTAGTTGATGTAAAGGATCTGATATAAAGGATCTGATATAAAGGATCTGATATAAAGGATCTGATATAAAGGATCTGATATAAAGGATCTGATATAAAGGATCTGATATAAAGGATCTGATATAAAGGATCTGATATAAAGGATCTGATATAAAGGATCTGATATGAGTGATCTGCTGAAAAGGGTAGTCGGACTGCTTTACTAATCCGCTGTCTTAGTAGTTTGAGTCACTGACCTCGTACAAGCATGCAGATCAGAAAAGTCAGATGTTCTTATCTGAATACTTATGGATGTTAAAGCATTAGCACCAAGCACAACAGCCAGACAAATAGCATTTTAAGGAGGAAAGGTAGGAAATAGTGGGCTACAAATTTCCCTCAAAAGATTTTTTTCAATTTCTTGAGGGTAAAAATAAAGTGGCTTCTTTGAGCAGCAAAACATCTGTGAAATAGGCTTTAGTGGTAGTTGGCCTTTAAAGTGGTTGTAAAGTATATATAGGTTTTTTACCTTCATGCACTCTATGCATGAGGGTAAAAAAATAAAAATAAAAAAACACACCTGTGTGCAGCATAGCAGCTCCCCGACTAGTTACCTGGGCCCCATCTTAATCCAGCAATGTGCACAAGAGCGTCGGCTGCCCCAAGTCTCTCTCTCCTCATCGGCTGAGGCACAGCAGTGGGAGTAAATCACAGCCAGTGAGCCAATGAATAGAGTGGAGGGAAGGGCCGAGATGTGGCTTCATGTGCCTTATGGATGCATAGAGCAGGGCTCAGGAGCAAGCATGCACCAGTGCCCCCCATAGCAAGCAGCTTGCTATGATGGGGGCACTGGCCAAGGGGGAGGAGCCAGGAGCACCGGTGGGTGACCTGAGAAGAGGAGGTAAGAGCAGGTAAGTATCACGTTTTTTTTTTTTTATAACAAACACCTTTATGATGACTTTAAAGGTTAACTAAAAGGCATTTTTTTTTCTCATTTTGGATAAAGTAAAGGAGGATTATAACCCCATTTTTTTTGCACCTCATGGCAGGTATACGTCAATATCATTGTGTGTACATTAGCAGTGAACAGATTAGAAAACTATATCAACTATTTATTCTCTTTAGACCCAGATTTTTCCAACCGGGGAAGCATTTTGTCGGTAAGGGACAACGTGAAGACCGAATGCAATTTTCCAGGTGCAGCAGAACTAAACCGGAATCTACATCAACTGTACCTTTATGAGACGGCAAATTATTTTGATGAATGATAAAAATCAACACAAAATAAACATAACACAGAAGAATATTTTACATGCTAGAACACGTATTTGTATTCTTGCTCCAAGTCAGTGTCAACAGTAAAATTAAAGCTGAACTCCAGGCAGTCATATGCAAAAAAAAAACATCACTTGATGCAAGAATTTATGCATTAAAAACACTGAATGTATTTAAATACAACTAGCACAAGTACCTGAATCTGTATTAATATTAACCAACTGTAATTCCCCATGCAATACCACTTGAATCTGTAATATTAACTACCACACCACAAAGTGGATGAGGGAAAGGCAGCGATCTATGCCAATTCTGTGCACAGCAATGCTTACCAGTGGGGAGAAAGCACAGCTATTAAGTGGTTCCAAGTAGAGCTGCACGATTGTGGCTAAAATGAGAATCCAAATTTTTTTTGCTTAGAAGATAGATCCCGATTCTCTCATGATTCTCGCGGCGTAACATCATCTTTCACATTAAAACAAACAAATTTTGCTAACAATTTTTTTTTTTTTTAAATTATTGAAATTTATTTTTTCCCAAACAATTGTATTTGAAAGACTGCTGGGCAAATACAGTGTGCCATAAAATATTGCAGCAATTGCCATTTTATTCCCTAGGGTCTCTGCTAAAGTTATATTAATATATATATATATATATATATATATATATATATATATATATATACACATTTTTAGTTATTAATGTTTGGGGGTTCCAAGTAGTTTTCTAGCAAAAAATATTGATTTTAACTTAAGAAAGAAGTGTCAGAAAAAGATTTAGACTAAGTGGTTAAACTTCCTGCATTTACATGTGGTTGAAAGCTTGGCAGACTGCCCAGATTATTTGTTTACACAAGAAGTTCTATGCCTTTGATCTAAGAAGTTAGTTACAATGTTTCATGCAAGTTCTAAACTTGGCAGATTGCCCAAAATGCTTTATTTTGACAGCTGAGTGAGCAGATAATCTCTCCACTTGTTTATATGAAAGAATGGCCTATCCTCAGTGGGAGAGATCCTCAGAGGAGAGAATCGAAATCGCGGTTTTGTAACAATTAAATCGCGCAGCTCTAGTTCTAAGGCCCCTTTCATACTGGGGCGATGGGTGCACCGGCGGCAAAACTATTACCTAAATAACGAAAGCTATTTTTAGCGGCGCTTTACAGTCAATTTTGAGGCGCTATTCAGCCGCTAGCGGGGTGCTTTGACCCCCACTAGCGGCCGAGAAAGGGTTAAAACCACCGCAAAGCGCTGCTGCAGCAGCGCTAGGCCGGCAGTATAGCTGCGCCATTGATTTCAATGGGCAGGAGTGGTGAAGGAGCAGTGTATACACCACTCCAAAGATGCTGCTAGCAGGATTATTTTAGCATCCTGCCAGAGCAGTGCTCCTCGGGGCTTTCACATTGGAGAGACATTAGCGGCTCTTTCAGGGCGCTTTGTTGGCGCTATTTTTAGCGTTATATTGCCTGCAAAGCGCCTCAGTGTGAAAGGCGTCTAATGAATGAGGGCCGTTTTTTACCTTAATGCAGCTCAACCCCCCAACTTACACTTACCTGAGCCCGATCTTGATCTAGTGCTGTGTATGAGAATAGCATCACTGCTCTCTACCCTCACTGGCTCAGAAGCAGCAACGGGAGCCATCGGCTCCTTCTACCGTCAATCAGTCGGGGGGGTGGGGTTGCCGAGCCGCACTGTGTGTGTTAATTAACACACACAGTGTGGATTGGCAACAAGCCTGCATGAGTGTCCCCATAGCATGCGGCTTACTATTGGGACACTCAGGAGTACCGGCGGGGGGACCCGAGAAGGATCTGGGCTGCTCTGTGCAAAAACCACTGCACAGAGCAGGGAAGTGTGACATGTTTGTATTTTTTTCTTTTTCATTTTCCCTTGACAATCACTTTAACCTTCCCAGAGAGTGTTGCTGCTCGTTTATGGTCTAATCACAGGTCGGGGCACCTCCTAAACCAGGCTGTATAGGGGCATAGTGGTCCAGCGGCTCACTCTGCTGTCTGGTAGGAGTGCCTGAATCACAGGACTAGCTGAAATCGCAAATCTTTATCATGCACTTTTCTTTTAGCCGTTTCAAAAATAAAAAATAGTTGCAAGCTATAAACATTTACATTGTTGTTTATTATAAAATGTATCCAAATGCTCAATAATAAAAAAAATATAATGTTTTAATCTCAGCGCTGCAATGCAGTATGTTTTTAAAAGTACAATATGTCAGTTTTGCTTTTCAATATTTTAATGAATTTTGTTGTATAAAGAACAACTTCAAACAAAGCGTACAGATAGATGTACAAACTAAGCATATGGAGAATATCAAAAAAAATTTTTATGTCCAACATGTCGCATTTATTCCTGCTTTTTAATGTGATGGGATACAAAATCAATATAAAAACTTTTTCTACTACAGGAGGATGTGGTGTTCACAGAATGCCCAGCTAGATTTCAGCTGTTAGGGAGTGGGATGTACTAAACCTTCACTGAATTGAAAGAAAAAAAAAAAAAAAAATTCTAATCAGGGAGACTGTCCCTAATAGGGATGCGCCGATATATTGGCCGCCGAAGGTTATTATCCGAAAAATAAGGCGTTTTTCCGATAGATAAAAAGGTGGCGATAATGAACATTGAAAAAAAGGTGTGCGATTTTGACACATTTTTCATGTCATGACTCAAACAAAAAAAAAAAAAATACATAAAAATGCAAGTGCATTTTTGATGCGTTTTTGCCACGCTTTCAATGGGAAGGTGTGTTAATAACTGACCAAATATGCACCAAAAATGCAGATTTTTAACACTGCAACGGAAGCACAGCGGACCACTGTGAAGACATACATCAAATTTAAAAAGGGGTGGATTTTTCTTGCCTTTTATTTTAAATGCAAAAGTGCTTCAAAAACTATTAAAAGGAGAAGTCCAGCCAAAGTTGGACTTCTATGGATCTGGAAGTGAAGTCCCTTCTCTGCTGACTTCCCAGATATCAGCCCAGGAACTGCGTCATCACGACAATAGGATGACAATCTGGTTCCACCAGGTACCTGGACTGACACCCACCTTAGGCGCTCAGCGAGCCGCTAAGATGGCGTGCTCCGCCCCCTCCACAGCTCAGCGCTCCAATGAGTGAGCAGGGAGATGAGCAGAGAGTTGTGACTGACAGTCTACAGCCCTCTGCTCACGGACCTCCGCAAACCGCATCAGGGACAGATACAGCATCAGACCACCGAGGCAAGTATGAATTAAAACAAAAAAAAAAAAAAAGAAAACCATACTTCTGTTAATTAAAAAGTCAAAAACAATTATATATAAAAAATATTTATTTTAAAACCGGTCCATTTGGTTTCGCTGTCAGCCAAGTGCATCCTGAATTTTCTGTTTCGGTCCACAATGGTCATTTCAGACAGAGCTCCACTAGTGCCTAGATTTGTTTAATTTTTTTATAACTGCTGACAAGTAGGTCTTTATGACCAATAAGACTCTGTATGCCCCCTTCTGTCATAACTGCTTCTCCCTGCCTGTCTGCGCTTGTGGACACCGAGCGGTGCACACGCAGCTCAGTGGACAGTATTGGCACAGTCCTGTGCTGACACAAAGTAACTTCTGAATGCGTGCATGGGAGCTATGTCATCCTGGTCCACCCAATAAAGAGGTAGAGGTGGAACCCGGAGAAAGACCAGGAAACTATGGAAGTGCCGGGAAAGAGATGATAGTTTTGCAAGGTAAGCCAAGATATGCATCTTAAGGCAAACCACTCCTGGTTGCCCATTTTTTTTTCTTTTGCTCTAGTGGTCTATTTCTGCTGTAACCCCCTACAGTTACATTTCTGTACAGACCAATATGAAAAAACAGTGTTTACATGTTAAAATGCACATTTTAGGCCTGAAATTCACTTAAAGCGGTAGTAAACCCGCACATTTTTTTTTTTTTTTTAAACCTGCAAAGCAAAAGGCATAATGAGCTAGTATGCACCGCATACTAGCTCATTGTCAAATACTTACCTTAGAACGAGGCCCCGACATCTGGCCCGATCCACGCCGAGGGAGCCGATATGTTCCCTCTGCGTTTCTTCCGGGTATCACGGCTCCGGCGCTGTGAGTGGCCGGAGCCGCGATATCGTCACTCCCGCGCATGAGCGAGGGAGATTTCATTCCGGCCGCCGGCCACTGCTGGATTTTCAGGCAGAGAATCCCCTTGTGCGCATGCGCCGCTGCAGTCAGCGGCGCATACCGAGGGGGATATCTCCTAAACTGTACAGGTTTAGGAGATATTTTTTTTACCTACAGGTAAGCCTTATTATAGGCTTTCCTGTAGGTAAAAGTATAAAAATCGAGTATACAACCACTTTAAAGCAGAGTTCCACCCAAAAATGGAAGCTCTTTTCGGAATCCTCCCCCCCTCCGGTGTCACATTTGACAACTTTCAGGGGGGAGCAGATACTTGTCTAATCCAGGTATTTGCTCCCACTTCTGGGCATAGATAGCCGCAGTATCTATGCCATATCCAGCACCTCCTGCATCCCCCCAACCCCCAGGCACCAGTGGAATCGCTCACCGCGACTCGAGCATGAGCAGTAGGGAACAAGGCTGTGAAGGCGCAAGGCTTCACTTTCGGATTCCTTTACCAAAGATGGTGGTGCCTCCACCCGAGAGCCAAGATTGGCTTCGGGTGCCAAAATACGGACACTTCGGGTGCCACGATGTTAAGTGTCCATATTTTAAAAGTCATCAGCTGCAGTATTTGTAGCTGCTGACTTATAATATTTATATATAATATATATTTTTTATTTATCTGAAGCCAAGGGTGACGCTTACTCATGATGTACCATTCATTACTGGTACTTTTTCGATAAATTGTCCTTTTGAGTACCAATATCTACGATTCGCCTATATCTCTACTAATTTTCAACCTACTCAGTTATCTCTGGCCGTTTTTTTAGCCCAGGGGTTGACAAAATTTGCTTGGAATCTAGGAGCCAGCTTAAAAAGTTAGGAGCCAGGTCGGTAACGGCGATCCGGACCCGTGTCCCTGGCCTGACATGGAGACGAGTGAGGGGACGATAGCACCGCCGCCGCCCCCCCCCCCCCTCTCCAAGTCATTGCCCATAGCTCTTAGGAGGGACATTTTATTTATTTATTTTTTTCAAATGACAATTTTTTTTTTCAATTGCATTTTAGTGTAAATATGAGATCTGAGGTCTCTCTGACCCCAGATCTCATATTTAAGAGGACCTGTCATGCTTTATTCTATTACAAGGGATTTTTACATTCCTTGTAATAAGAATAAAAGTGACACAACATTTTTTTTTTTTAAAAGAACAGTGAAAAAAAAAAAAAAAAAAGTTAAAATAAGAATAAAAAAAAACATTTTTTAAACGCGCCCTGTCCTGCCCGCATATAAAATCGGTGTTCGAACCACACATAGGAGGTAGCACCGTGATCGGTAGAGCGAGAGCAATAATTCTAGCCCTAGACCTCCTCTGTAACTCAAAACATGCAACCTGTAGAATTTTTTTTAAACGTCGCCTATGGAGATTTTAAAGGGTAAAAGTTTGTCGCCATTCCATGAGCAGGTGCAATTTTGAAGCGTGACATGTTGGGTATCAATTTACTCGGCGTAACATTATCTTTCACAATATAAATAAAAAATTGGGCTAACTTTACTGTTGTCTTATTTTTTTATTAACTAAATTATTTTTCCCAACAAAAGTGCGCTTGTAAGTCCGCTGCGGAAATACGGTGTGACAGACAGTATTGCAACAACCACCATTTTATTCTCTAGGGTGTTAGAATAAAAAATATATATAATGTTTAGGGGGTTCTAAATAAAGGGAAGAAGATAGGCAGGTAATAAAAAAACGGGCAGAGGAAGCTTCATTAGCATTGCTGGTTGTCATACCAACGGCGACCAAAAGAGGGCGCCAGATTCCAGAAGGAATCATAGGACTGCAGAAGGCCTCAAAGCCGTGGCCTCAATTACCGGCCGCCGGCGGAACGGCCCAACGCGATCACGCTGGGGGGGTCCACGGAGACAGGATACCCCCAGCTGTGCTGCCCCAGGTCGCTATTTCTAGTCGCAAATGCGACCTGGCGCCCGGGTTTTGTCGAGCCCTGTTTTAGCCCCCTGCGATCCAGCATGGCTGTGGGTGACCTTTGAGGTGGACAAACTCCCTACATTATCATCATTGTAGTGGTCCAAGATTTCTCTGAAAAATTCACACATCCCCTGAAAAAGCAACTCACTGCGAAACATGTTGGGATTATGTGTGTCTAACAAGAATAACCACTGCATTATATTGTCCTGTGTTTTTATATATCATATATAATTATTGTTAATGAATTTTAACTTTGAATTTAATAAATAATTGTAGTCTAACTTTGTATTCTATCGAACAATGCTTATTTAGTCATTATACGCACCGCCAAAATCCCTATTTCCCTTTCTTATCTCTCTCTCTAATTTGGCGGACCTCCGCTTTAAAAGGAGAAGTACAGCCAAAGTGGATTACAGGAGTCCAGTCCATTCTGCACTCCTGTGACACATTTTCAGCCGACAGTGGGCTGAAGCCCGCTGTGTGCTGATGCCACAGAGCCGGTCCAGGCTTGGGAAGAATCGTGACCATATGTCGGGATCCGCCCACATGCCTGGACCGGCACCTGGCTCAGCCTCTCAGCGAGCTGCTCAAAGCCTGAGCCAGCTGCTCCCAACCCCAATGCTGTATCCACCTAGACAAGTAGGCTTCTACAAAAAAAATAAACAATATACTTTTCTTTTAAAACCCCCGAACATTATACATTTTCTGAAAGCAGAGGACCTGCAAAATAATAAGAGTTGCAATTTTTAAGGGCACACAAGATTTGCTCAGCTGCTTTTCAAAACTTTATTTCAGTAAAAAGGATTTTTTTTTTTCTTACTTTAAAAGACTGTCAAGCAAGTAAATATCAAATACGTCAAAGGAGAAATTGCTTGCAAAATGGCGATAAATTACGCCACTCAATAAACGTCTATAGGCATTGAAAACCTATACAGCTCATCAGTTTAGAGTTAACTGTAAATAATGGCTCTAGAATTACTCGTCTTCCTCCAACATGTGTGGCAACATCAATACGTTACGCAATTGTCCTTTATGTACATCAAATCATCCTCATCCGAGGCATTATTCCAAAGCAAACCCATTCATATTGGTGTTGTATAAACCCAGCTGGTACCTTACAGTAGCTTCTAGGGGGAAGAGCCAGTCTATCATTTCTGGCCCGTTAAATATGAATTAGTAGACCGGGGTTCATAAACTTTCTAATCCAAGAACCCAAAGAAGAAAATGGTTATCACACTGGGACTCACCCAAGAAGAAAAATCTTACCAAAATTTTAGCAAAGCCAAAAGACAAATAACGATGGCCGCATGATACATTGCAGGTGCTCCTCATCTTTTCTGTAAGCTTCACGAAATATATTTTGACAATTTCAACAATTTAAACTACTGCTGGGGTCACTTTCTTTACCTTACAACCTTATCAATTAGATCGGTTTCGTTTTTTCACAGGCTGGGGGGGGGGGGGGGGGGGGTCTTGGGTAGGAATATTTAATCACATTTTGCTAATAGTGCCCCATCACCGGTGTCACTGGGAGGAATAGTGCCCCGTCACTGGGAGGAATAGTGCCCCGTCACTGGGAGGAATAGTGCCCCGTCACTGGGAGGAATAGTGCCCCATCACTGGGAGGAATAGTGCCCCATCACTGGGAGGAATAGTGCCCCATCACTGGTGTCAGTGGGAGGAATAGGATCTCATCACTAGTAGGAACATCGCCCCATTGTTCTTGTCAGCGGGAGAAATAATGCCCCATGGGCCGGATAAGGGAAAGCAAAGGGCCACAGTTCGAAGACCATCCACTACTCTATACTATTTTCAAGCAGCTAAGGAGCTGGAGCTGACAGCAAAACCTAAGCAGCCATCATGAGAAACTTAATACTAGGACTTGTAGTTCTAAAATACAGGACAACCAAAGACGATCTATACCAAGTCATAGATGAGAATCACGCTGGATGAGATTCAGCTTCAGCGCTGGTAATGTGTGCTTGAGCTTCCTTCCCTCACAGCCCATTGACTTAATAGTTGACTAAATGGCATTTGTTCAGCATTTTCTGTGCTCACTGATCCCAGACATTGAAGCCTTTTTTTTTTTAGACAGGCAAACAGCAAACCCTTAATTCCATTAAATGGAGAATCATCTTCTGCAAGGAACATATTTTCTGCCTGGTGACAAAGCAGACAGGAGGAAGGATACATCTGCAAGGAGGGAGTAGTAGAGGATGGAGTCTTGTGAACAGTACAAAGAAGAAACTATATTTAAAAGAATAATAAAATCAAAAATAAATAAAATCCCACAGCAAATCAAGCACGTTTTCTAATCTAATATTTATTGTTCCTGTTGTCCCCTAAAAGTTATTCAAGGGTCCTCAGATGTACTACCCAATTTTGCTTTCTAAGAATAATTTCCGACACAGACTTAAAAGAAGTACAGCCAAAGTTTAACTTAAGGCTATCTAGAATAGATTCACTAACTGAACACCTCCTTAGTTGTAGGATGCACCGCCCAGCCTCCAGGCCATCAAACGGTATGTCTGAGGGATTGGATGGAGTGCTGGCCCTTGAAGGTGAAAAACCCTCTGCTCCGGCATGGGCCAGGGGGAATCCATCGAAAGTGATCTCAGTGCGGAGAACTAATTCCCCCTGGGCCACCAAATCCTGGGGCAAATCTTCCGATTTACCAGGCGCTACACAGGGAATGAAGGGAAGGCATAGGCCAGAATGAAATCCCATGGGAAAGAGTGCATCTGTCCCTAAGGACCCCGTTCCTCTCTCCAGTCAGAAGAAAGCTGGAAGTTTCCTGTTGAGACTGGATGTCCAAAAATCCACTTTGGAAACACCCCAACTCCAATATGATCTCCTGGAAAGTTTCTTGGTACAGTTCCCAATTGCTGCAGCAGATACGTATTCTGCTAAGACTGTCAGAACATTTGCAGGCACAATGATGTGAACGGCCCTGACTGAAACATTGTTTTCTGGTTCAACTAAGAATCTGCTGGCTCAACAATAGAGGCCTGTCCGAGTAAGTGCCCCCTGCTCGTGGAGGCATGTTACATTGAGAACCATACAGGTATCTTGCATTTGCACTCACCTCCAGAGCTACTAAAGCCTTCCCCATGGCTAAAAGATATCTGAAGTTTGAGGACTGGGCTGCCTCCTCTGACAGCCAGGAGCCCTGAGCCTGCCAGTCTTCTGAGTTCTTCACCCCCACAGGCTGGCATCTGTGGTAATTTACTCTCCCTGCAGATGTTCCGGCTGCTCCCACCAGGAAGATTGAGAAAATCTTCTCCTGGAACTTGAACAAGCCGATTCAAGGAATCTTATCTGTGATCCCAGTGATGCAGAAGACACACCTGAAGGGGCCTGGAATGCAATTGGACCAATGGCACCCCTGGAATTTGTTGCAAACATCAAGCCCAATAACTGCATTATTTTATGAGGGGGTGCCTGCGGGAGTAAACCGAAACTCTGCATGGAGTGAAGAATGTTTGACATCTTTTTCCCCGGAAGGAAAAAGCATTTGGGCGATGGAGTTCATCAGGTAACCCAAAAAAAAGAGAACATTCTGGGAGGGAAGCAAGCAAGACGACTTCAGATTGACCTTCCAGCGCAACTTCCAAAAGTTCCTAAAGCAACTGTAGACCCTGTAAAAGGCAAAGATCAAAAAAAATCGTCCAGATACGGAACGATTGAGATCTTTTGTATCCAAAAATAGACCATGAATTTAGCCATGATTTTTGTGAAAATTCTTGGGGGTGCCGATAGACCAAAAGGACGGGCTGTAAACAGGAAATGTTATGGACCGTTCTTTGCGAAGATCGTAAATCTCACAAATGACTACCGATTCCAGTATTGGGATATGAAGATTCAAAGTTACCATGAACACTCCGGGACACAACAGAAATCTGACTAAGTAAATACTTTCCATCCGGAATCATCTGTAAACAAAGAACTTGTTTGAGACGCTTAAATTGATGACCATTCAAAAGACAACAGAAAATCGGTCTTAAAACTAGCTTTGTTCTGGAAGCTATGAAAAGTCCTCTTACTCGGAGGCCTTCCAGAAGACGAGAAACCGTTTTCTCTGAGGAACGAGCCAAGACTTCCTCCAAGGTGGAATCAAAAGCTTGCCCTCAAAGGAAATCCTGCACAGTTTATCATTGGAGGTTAGATCCCCCTCCCAGGTTTACAACCAGATAGCTTGTCTTGTGACATTAATGAGTGCGGACGTTCTCGCCAGTGATCTAACTGTATCTGCTTCCGCTTCAGCCAGACATGCAACCGACTTGGCAATATGGGGGATAGACTCCTTGACCTTTGCATTCAGCCTTCAAACCCACACCTCCAGATTCCTAGCAACACAAGTGGACGCTAGGGCTGAACCAAGAGAAAAGGCCGAAGCATCCCAGGCTTTACGTTCTTTGAGTGAAATGATGTACTGGAATAGTCTTAGGTTTTGCGTCCCTGCCGACCCTGTACATTTTATCCTGACCAGACGGAGTCTGTTGGGGCATCTCAATCTGATTAGTATAACTGTTTCTAACAGATCATCAATATCTTCAATAGGAAAAAGATATCTAGCTGAGCTAACAGTCTTCTACCTCTGACGCAAACTCCTCGTCAAATGCTGAGGTTCCTCATACTAAGGGAGGTAGAGACCCAGCCGAGGCTGAAGGCTTCTGAATTACAGCAACAGACTAAGTGGAAGGACTTAGGTCTGCTAACATATTGTTAAAGGACTGAACAGAAGCCAACAATTCCTTTAAAGAGGCAACAGCTTGCATATAAAAGCTTCTTACAGCTATCAGGAAGCCTAGACCTACAGTTGCCACACTTTTAGAAGGATTGTCAGCCTAGGAATAAAAGCGATGGAAAGTTTTATTTTTTCACGGAATGTGACAAAACAGCCAAATATCCCTTGCTCTGTTAGCTCTCCTATATGGTAAACAGGAGAGAGACATACCTTAGGAGCAGCATTGGAAGTACTGAAAGACATTTTGGCTGATGGACTTTGTAGGCATACAACAAAAGATTAAAACATTTTTTTTTTTTAAATTGTATTGATTACAAAAATAGAACTAAAAAACGTATTTTCTTTCAATAATCTCAATTATCAGGACGTGGCATTATTAGTGTGTTGTATCCACAGTACCAATCTGTGGTGATATGAATTCTTAAATACAGAATTGGAATTAGATGCAGCTGCTGGATCAGTCTGAGCGAGTGCTCCATCTGCAGGGATGTCCTCAGCAGCCATGAGGGAAAACCCTTAGACAGGGAAGGATGTTGTAAACAAGGAGTGCCGATCCCTCGTGGAATGCAGCGAGGCCAAGAGCTTGCCCGTGTGTACCAGCCAAGCTCCCTGTGCCTCTAGCTGCAGTCCCCCACACAGCTTTGTCCTCGCATGGCTACTCCGGGAAATGCATCCCAACACTTCCAACGTCATTTGCCCCGTCACCGGAAGTGCGTCAGTCGATGCCATTTTGATACACCCGGTGAGGAGAACAGACAGCAGAAAATCAACTCTTGCCCATCCTCCTCACATAAGTCCACCCTGGCAGGACATACTCCAGATCCAAGGACCCTGGGGAATGGGAGTCGCCGGTTTAGGTTAAAAAAAATTAAAATAAAAAAAATATAAAATAAAAAAGTTCACAATAAAACAGAAAAAAGGGAACCCTTTTGGAAAAAAATTATAGCAGACATAACCACTACTTATGCTGTGTACACACGATCGGAATTCTCATCGGAAAAAGCTCTGATGGTTTTCCCCGACGGAATTCCACTCAAGCTGTCTTGCCTACACACAGCCACACCAAATTCCGATAGTTTAGAACGCGGTGCCCTATAACACGAATGACAGGACTAGAAAAAGGAAGTTCAATAGCCAGTAGCCAATAGCTTCCGTCTCGCAGTTGAATTTGAGCATGCGTGATTTTTGGCGTGTCGGAATTGCATACACACGATCGGATTTTCCGTCGGGAAAACTGAGAGCATGCTATCAATCTTTGGTTGGCGGACGTTCGGACAGCTAAATCTCAAGGAAGCATACACTCTGTCGCATTTTGCGATGAAAAGCTCTCATCTGCCTTTTTCTGGACGGAATTCCGATCATGTGTACGCAGCATTAGTCAAGCCATATACCGCAAGAGTGGGTCCACCAACCAAAGTTAGCAGACCAATGGAAAAAAAAAAAAAAAAAACGTTTCGGTGTGCACTCCTGAAGGGTCAGCGGAAAGGGAGGAGCCTTATAAATTGTGTCCGATTTGTGATTCCTGTAGAGGGCAGAGCCAATCATCTCTCAAAGTAGCTGTCCTGGAAGATGGAGGAAATCGATTTCTATCCACTCTGGTTATACAGTAACCTCTCCAGCAACTGAAATTATAAATCTGGTATCAGGAGCAATGCAATGGTTAAATTATATAAGAAAACTTTTTGTTATGACATGGCTGTCATTTCTATAGTCGAGAACAAAAAAATTGTGAAAAATAAAAAATGATATCTCCGCTCAAATATCAGCCAAAGACTACAGTGACCTGCTCAGAAATGACAGTAAAGTGGATGTCTAAAAATGTATTTAATCCACAATACTAAACTGGCATCCTGATACTCTCAGCTATTGGTAGAGGGAATTGAGGCCCTAATAGTGGCAGATGAACACAGGTACCTCCACCGCCAGAATGTGGCTTTTCCTTCTTTTTGAAGAGCCTTTAACAAGTGCCGAGCATCTGCTAGTATGAACACCTGCAGCTTTATAAGCTTATTATACCTTTTCATTAAAAAGGGGGTTCTATGCTTTTATATGTATCCAATCCTCAATAATGAGAAAAATGTAACATTTCATGTGATGAAGCCTTTTAAGCTTTTCAACCAGTGCAGATGAGCCCCTCTGCCTTTCTTTCATGTTTACATTACTCCTCCATGGTGCCGTGATATGGGGGGGGGCTGCTTTGTATCCATCTGATCTACTTTAGTTGCACATATGGGGAAGGGAGGGGAGCAAAAACATATTCCAAGAGTGAATGGAAGTACGCTATGCTCAAAGGAGCTAACTGTACATGACACTTTGATTAATTCTGCCCATAAACTAATTTAAAAGTCAAATACAAATTACAATAACATGTCAAGAAACACCAGAAGCACAGATACTCGGATACACAGTGTAGCTAAATATCATGTTTCTTGTAATAACATACACCTGAGAAGGGGGTTTCCCCTTAGGGTTTGCGCATGCATGGTCATAAAACAACATGAAATTTCCAGCAAGAGGCAAACCATAAGGATGAATAGAAAGTCCAGCCTTTTAGATATATAGCATATTAGCATATTTTCTACCAAAGAAAAATTCCAACATGCTGCATTGCGTCCTTCAAAAAATGTGACTGCAACCACAAAAAATGTGGTTGCAAACTCTTACCTGTACCCAGGAGGAGTGACTGGTCTCAGGTGATACACAGATCAAAGAAATCTACCTGCATAAGCTGTACCTGTTTATCTGCAATCTTATCCACTGTTCAAAGTGCTGATTTTTTTTTTTTTTTTTTTAAAAGCTTGTCAGTGTTCAGGGAAAAAAAAAAAAAAAGGAGGGCCAGATAGCTGACGTTACACTCTGTAGAGATCAGTGAGGAGAGCTCTGAGAGCCGATTGGAGGGAAGGGACACCCTCCCTTTGAACAGCACACAGGAACAGCACTAGGGGGGGGGGGGGGGGGGGGGGCAATCAGCTGAAGGTTCATCCTCCGTCACCTTTGTTTTGTTCTCTTGGTGTCAGGAAAATGTATCAGAAGCGATTCATGCTGATAGCAGGGGGAACAAAGCAGCAGACAGAAATGACACTTTGTGCTCTTATTTGAGACTAGTGCACACTAAGGAGGGATATGCTTTTTTTCAGATTTCATGTCTGAGGGTTACAACCACTTTAAAACTGAACCTAACTGTATCTGAGCACCACCAATTGAAAACATTTCATATTTACAGCGGAGGTCCACACAAGAATGTAACTTCCGCTTCCCCCCCCCCCCCCCCCGGTGTCACATTTGGCTCCTTTCGGGGGGGGGGGGGTGCAGATACTTGTATAATACAGGTATTTGCACCCACTTTCAGGCATAGATCACTGCGGTGATTGTGGTGACCTATGGCACTTTCCGCTCCACCCCCCCAAACAGTCTGCTGGGTGACACACAGGGTTCCAGAGACAGCAGGGACCATTCGAACTGTGCAGCGTGACTCGCGTATGCGTAGTATTGAACCAGGAAGTGAAGCCGCAAGGCTTCACTTCCTGATTCCTTTACCAAAGATGGTGGCGGCAGCAACCCGAGGACAGAGGGACAGTTTGGCCTCGAGTGCACCCCTGGACAGGTAAGTGTGCTTATTTTAAAAGTCAGCAGCTGCAGTATTTGTAGCTGCCAATATTTAAAAAAATAAATACATAAATTTGGCGGACCTCCGCTTTAACAAAGCCATCCAGGCTTTATCACCTCGCCCCCTAGCATTTCCCATAGCCGTCTTGACTAAGCACAATTTATTCATGTAGCATTTATTCCTGGAATCCTTCTGCCCTAAGCTCGGGCACGAAGGCCAGATGGCACACATAGCTGGGAAAGCCCCTCCAGATAAAAAAATAAAATAAATCATTTTGGTCTAGGACAGAAACCAGAAAAGGAATATGTAAAAAAAAAAAAAAAAATATAAAAAAAAAAAAAACACAAAAGAAACACGCCTCCTTGCTGACCTGTGCTGTGATTGGACACAGCATGAGTTTGGCAGCAGATTTCAGCTAAAACCTGTTGATTGGATGTGTCCAATCACACAGAGTTCTGCATTTACAAGCACATAGAACTCTGTGTACATATGAACAGAAATCTGGCTGTTTATTCTCCCCGAAAGCAGGGAGAAAAAAAAAAAAAAAAAGGGAGGTTAGCAAGTAAAAGTAGCACACATTACACTCAGTAGGCACACAGTTAACCCATTTGGTAACCCCTAGATGTTAACTCCTTCCCAGCCAGTGTCATTAGTAGTGTGTCAGTGTACAGTATTATCACTGTATTAGTGTCACCGGTGATGTGTCAGTGACCCTCCCAGCCAGTGAGGTTGATTTATTAAAATTGGAGAATGCACGATCTGGTGCAGCTCTGCATAGTAGCCAATTTGCTTCTAACTTCAGCGTGTTCAATTAAGCTTTGATTAAAAAAAAAAAAAAAGAAAAAAAAACCCTGGAAGCGGATTGGTTTCTATGCAGAGCTGTACCAGATTTTGCACTCTCCAGTTTTAGTACATCAACCCTCGTGTCTGTTGGCACCAAGATTGCCCACCACCTGATCACAGTCCCACTGTAAGTCGCTGATCATCGCCATTGCAGTATAGCGTCTATAGCTGTGTAATTTTCAGTATATCTGCCATAGTTTGTAGACACTATAACTATTGCACAAACCAATATACATTTATTGGGATTTTATTTTATTTTTTTACCCAATACATGTAGCAGAGTACATTTTGCCTTACATTTATGTTTTTCCCCCCAAAAATGTCAGTCTTTTGTTTACATAACAAAAAATAAAATAACTGATGATCAAATATCACCAAATGAAAACTATGTTTGGGTGAAAAAAATGATATAAAAACTTAAATTTGGGTATGTAACCATGCAATTGCCAGTTAAAGTAGTGCAGAACAGCAAAAAATGCGCTGGTCATGAAGGGGGTAAAACCTTTCCGGAGCTCAAGTGGTTAATGATGGGACTAAATATTAGAAACTGTGGCCAATAAAAGGCTGGCAAAGGGCTAGAACAGGGAGGAAATAAAAGTTGTTTGTTTAGTGTAGAGATGTTTTGCATATTAATATGAAGAACATATATAAACTGGAGAAGAAATAAAAAAGCGTACATGCTGAAATGTACATAAATAGGGAGAAGGTAGAGCGAGTTTCCAGATTCAGGTTTTGGGGGTCTATTTACACTATATTACCAAAAAGTATTGGAGCTCCTGCCTTTACATGCACATTAACTTTTTCCCCCATTTGCAGCTATAACAGCTTCAACTCTTCTGGGGAGGTTGTCCACAAGGTTTTGGAGTGTGTCTATGGGAATGTTTGACCATTCTTCAAGAAGAACATTGGTGAGGTCAGCCACTGATGTTGAACAAGAAGTCCTGGCTCACAGTCTCCGCTCAAATTCATCGCAAAGGTGGTCTAATCGGGTTGAGGTCAGGGGTTGGGCTTGGCACCTTAGTTCGAGTGAAGGGGACTTTTAAGGAGTCAGCATACCAAGACATTATGGACAATTTTAAGCTCCCAACTTTGTGGGAACAGTTTGGGGATGGCCCCTTCCTGTTCCAGCATGACTGCACACAGCAAGGTCCATAAAGACATGGATGAGCAAGTTTTGGGTGGAGGAACTTGACTGGCCTACACAGAGTCCTGACCTCATCCCAATAAAACACCTTTGGGATGAATTTGAGTGGAGACTGCAAGCCTTCTCGTTAAACATTAGTGCCTGACCTCACAATGCACTTCTGGAAGAATGGTCAAACATTCCCCTAGACACACTCCTAAACCTTGTGGACAACCTTCCAAGAGGAGTTGAAGCTTTTATAGCGGCAAAGGGTGGGCCAACACAATATTGAACCCTACGGCCTAAGACTGGGATGCCATTAAAGTTCATGTGCGTGTAAAGGTGTCTCAATACTTTTGGTAATATAGTGTATGAGCTTCCATTGATTCCCTTTGGCGCTTCAACACTTATATGCAGAAACTCTGGGCTTAATTGCTGGCACTATAAAACCACTGGAAAATATACCCAACATGGGCACACGTAGATCTAAAAACCTGATTGAGGTTCTAGTGCAGACTCTCAAACTTTTCAACACAGAGGAACCCTTGAAATAGTTCTCCGGTCTCAGGAAACCCCTGCTAAAAATTAGAAATCTACAACTCATGATACATTAGTGTGATGGTCAGTGGGAAGAATGGTCCTTACACTTGTGGTCATTGGGAAGAATTACCTCCTTACAGATAGCTAAACAGATCAATAGTGTCGGTGGGAACTTATCTGAGAGGCAGAAATGGCCCAATGCTGAAGGAACCCCTAGCAACCTCTGGAGGAACCCTGGTTGAGAATCACTGATCTAGTCCTTCCCACACTATAAAATACCCCAATACTTTTGGTGATATAGTGTATATGTGAATTTGACATGAAGCCTGGACATATATATATGTTTGGTTAGGAAGGTCCAACAGCAGCTCTTTTTTTATTTGAGGACCTAGTCCAGCCTTTCTCAACCTTTTCAACACAGAGGAACCCTTGAAATAGTTCTGCAGTCTCAGGGAACCCCTGCTAAAAATTAGAAATCTACAACTCATGATACATTAGCGTGATGGTCAGTGGGAAGAATGGTCCTTACACTTGTGGTCATTGGGAAGAATTACCTCCTTACATATAGCTAAAAAGATCAATGGTGTCAGAGGAAACTTATCTGAGAGGCAGAAATTGCCCAATGCTGAAGGAACCCCTAGCAACCTCTGGAGGAACCCCTAGCAACCTCTGGAGGAACCCTGGTTGAGAATCACTGACCTAGACTATATAGCCCTTTGTTGCTGCAGACTGTAATGCAAGGGTTACTTCAAAAAGAATAAAAATGTTTAAAAGAATGATGACATGCTCGTGCTTATATAAGATCTTAGTCATTGTGTTTAGATCTACCTTAAAGAAATTATTGGAATAAGAAAGAAAAACCTTCTCCCTAGCTTGTCAACAGGTTGACAGAAGTAAACTGTAATAAAAAGAGGATGCTCACCGGAAATGTGAAAGAGCATTATGTAAGGATAATAGGAAGCAGGACTTGGATGGAGTCATTGATGAAAGCCACGGGTTTAAAGATGCCCTGCAGCGCACAGTGCCACATTATGTGTGTCCCTGCAGCAGGTGTATTGAGGATGCATGCAGAGAACCAGACTCTGTACAGAGCAAACCTGCCTGCTATTCACACAGCTGCAGAAATTAGGGGAATAAAAAAAAAAAAAAAAAAACATTTGCTTTAGCAGAATAAAAAAAGTGAAGACGCACACGCCATTCACCAACTCTTCGGGAAAGAAGAAAAAAAAAAAACAAGTGCCCGATTCACAAGCGCGGGGATTTTCCTTTTGATTTGGAGTGCTTTTGTACTTGTTTCATTAAATATGTTTCATTTTCCCCCAGATTGGAATTTACATATCCTATTAGGACGAACAAAGCCGTGGAAGTCGTGGAGCTGGCAAGCCTCGTCTGCGTTCAGGGGGCTGCACTCCCTTCTCTCTACACCCCCCCTTCCCCATCTCTGAAAAGGACGGGCGATGCAGGCTACCATTCTCCAGAGTGGAAGAATGGAATTGAGGGCAAAGAAAGATGCTGAATTGTGTTTAACGTTACTCAGAAAAACTTATCTGTGACAGCAGGTTTAAAACAGCGCTGCAGGAAAACGCCAACTTGCCTCGACCGCATGGAGCCTGGAGCTAAGCTTCTTTTGAGAGAAGACAGATAAAGAAAGAGGGAAGGAGAGAGAGCAAAGCCAGATAAGGCGTGAAAAAATAAAAAAATGAGAGGAGAGGATACAGGAATGCATACAACTCAGAAGCAGGCAGAGAGGCGAGAATAAAAGGAAACACGGAATACACAAAAACAGGACAAGGGAAACACAAAAAAAAAGGGCAAAGGACATGCAGGCAGGACACTGGTAATAGGGCTGTGACCAGGAAAATAAGAGCAGGGATAGGCAGGGATTACAGTTCCCATATTCAGTGTGGATAAATAATGCAGTGCAATAATGCTATTTTAATGCAAAGCATTAATTCTTCTTGCTATCTGTATTCAGAAATGCCAAGAAATTTGTCATGTCGATTACTCTGCTTAAGTTGAAGGCTTCAGCTGTAAGCCGTTACCGCTGGACAAAATATTAGAAAATGGAAATATACATTAGTTATCCACTGCGAGTTCGTGGAGCAAGGGTGGAGGAGAGCGCAGCGTAGAAATGACAATCACCTTACATACGTTCCACCATTTAATGCTTCCATCAAAGCACTGCCGGGCAGGATTGGACATAGACAAAGCAGGGCTCTGGATCGAAAATCAAAGTGGGGAAATGAGCCAAAAAGGTGGCACAGTGCCAACAGCTTTATTATTAGAGGAAAAACCATGATGGCAGCCGACACAAGTCCCGCCATTAACAATCGCCATGTGGATATGGTGGCTGGACAAAAATGGTAGGGATTTCTCATTACCCGTGTCCAAAGATAAAAAGCGTGGCTTTGATTTGACCTGCCAGCTGAAATACTGGTTTTAAGCTGACTTTAAACCACTTAAGGACCGCCTCACACCGATATATGTCGGCAGAATGGCAAGGCTGGGCACAAGAACGTACCTTTATAAGTGCCCAGCCGGGCCGTGGACCCGGTCCTGAGCTTCGTGACTGTGGCCGTGGGACCGGCAGACCCGTTCGCTGCTGGTGTCCCGCAATCGGGTCACAGAGCTGAAGAATGAGGTGAGGTCTGTGTAAACAAACCTCTCCCCGTGTTTCCCTGTGTGGCTGTCACCGATCGTCTTTTCCCTTTTATAGGGAAGGACGATCAGTGACGTCACATGCCAGGCCACACCCCCCTACAATAAAAAAAAAAAACCATAACGTCATACATAACACCTACACTGCCCCCTAGTGGTTAACTCCTTCACTGCCAGTGTCATTTACACAGGAATCAGTGCATTTAAATAGCACCGATTGCTGTATAAATGACAATGGTTCCAAAAATGTGTCAAAAATGTCCAATGTGTCCGCCATAATGTCGCAGTCACAATAACAAATCGCTGATCGCTGCCATTACTAGTAAAAAATAAATAAAAAAAGTCTATAAAAAAAAAAAAAAAAAAACTATCCCCTATTTTGTAAACGTTATAACTTTTGCACAAACCAATCAATCGCTAATTTACCAAAAATATGTAGAAGAATACGCATCGGCCTAAACTGAGGGAAAAAAAATAAATGTTTTTTTATATTTTTTGGGGAGTATTATAGCAAAAGGTAAAAAATATTGCATTTTTTTTTCAAAATTGTTGCTCTATTTTTGTTTAGAGAGCAAAAAATTAAAACCACAGAGGTGATCAAATACCACCAAAAGAAAGCTCTATTTGTGGGGGGGAAAAAAAAAAAAAAAAAAAAAAGGACGTCAATTTTGTTTGGTAGCCACGTCGCACGACTGCGCAATTGTCAGTTTAAGCGACACAGTGCCGATTCGTAAAAGGGGGCTTGGTCCTTTGGCTGCAAATTGATCCGGGGCTTAAGTGGTTAAAGGGTAACTCCACTTTCATGGGGAAAAAAAAATAGCAAAGAGAAAAAATTATAGCACATATAATTGTGACACTAATATTGTAATTGAATATTAAAATTACCTTTCCTTTTCAATCTTCAGCCACTGTAATTTTCTGAGAATGCATTGCAATATGGTTACACTAAATTTTTCTGCACACAGAGCGTGTACTGACCACTCCCCAGGAACATCATTTCCTGCTTCTGTGATTGGCTCACAAATTTTCCCAGAAGTCTGCCTAAGGCCCCTTTCAGCTTCAGCGGTAAAAATGGCGCAATTTTTAGTGTCGCTTACCGTTGTGTTAGCGGAGGTATTTGGCCGCTAGCAGGGTGGTTTTACCCCCCTGCTAGTGGCCGAGAAAGGGTTAAAAGCAGCGCTTTGCCAGTGGTACAGCCGCGCTGCCCATAGATTTCAATGGGCAGGAATGGTGAAGGAACGCTGTATACACCACTCTTTCACTGCTCCAAAGATGCTGCTAGCAGGACTTTTTTTTACTGTCCTGCCAGCGCACCGCTCCAGTGTGAAAGCCCTTGGAGTTTTCACGTTGGAGAGACAGCAGCGGCTCTTTCAGGGCGCTTTGCAGACGCTATTTTTAGCGATGTAGCGCCAGCAAAGCACCCCGGTGTGAAACGGGTCAACGATACAAGTCAGATTTCCAACATCCCCTGTCATTTTTGGAGAGATACTTTCAATAGGAGCACATCTAAAGGGATGTAGGCCCAGCAGATTTCCTCATTAGTGCCCTACAGCTGCACACCTGACAGTTAATTATGAAACCACTCCCATTATACCCACTTCACACAGAGGCACAGACAAACACACATGGCTTACTTCAGAATAACAAACAGTTAGGCATCTGCAACAAAGGTGGTCGTATCCCTTGCAATGTACACAGATCACCCAGAGGGGAATGTTTGTTTCTTAACAAAAGTGGAGTTACTCTTTAAAGGAAAACTTCATGACATAGTTATCCACCTCCTTGCTGTCTTTCCCAGAAACAGCCATAATAAAAACTGTGACCACGTGGCAGCAGTAGCCTTAAAGTGGTTGTAAACCTCAGACACGAAATATGAACAAAGAAAATCCCTCTATAGTGTGTACTTGTCTCAATTAAAAGCACCGAGTGTCGATTCTGTCTACTGCTTTATTCTTCTGCTATCAGCATGAATCAATTCTGACAAGTTTTCCTGACACCAAGAGAAAAATGGTGACAGGGAGAAATCTCCAGCAGAGTGACAACTTCAGCTCTGTTCCTGTGTGCCCTTCAACCAGCACCCAAAACTCTCTTCACTGAGCTCTGCAGAATGTAATGTAACCCCAGCTCTCCGTCCCCTTTATTCTGAACTCAGGCAAGCTCTATAAGTTCAGCACTTTGAATGAATGTACAAAAGAAAAGACGACAGATAAAGAGGTAAAACTTCTGTAGGAGGATTGGTTTCAAAGCTGTGCATCACCTGAGGCCAGTCACTTTACTGGGTATACAGTGCATCCTGAAAGTATTTGCATTATTTGACTTTTTTTTGTTTTGTTACAGCCTTATTCCAAAATTAAATTCATTATTTTCCTCAAAATTCTACAAACAATACCCTATATGACAACGTGAAAGAAGTTAGTTTTAAATCCTTGCACATTTATATATAAAAAAAAAAAAAATTAAATCTAATTTTTATTATTAAAATATCATATCATACAAATTACAGTGTTAAATGTTCATTGAACATTTAACACTTTAATTTATATAACATGATAGTGTAATAATAAAAATGTTACACTATTTTTTTCCTTAAATTTACCCCCACCCGTACAATCCTCTGTAGAGCATTCTTTTCTTTATGATTTTGAGTATCATGGCAAAGACTAACTACTTATATAGATTTTTTTTATTCTTAATAAATTTGCAAAGATTTCAAACGCCTTACAGGTTGTCACTATGGGGTATTGTTTGTAGAATTTTAAGGAATATAATGAATTTAATCCATTTTGTAAAAAGGCTGTGACATAACAAAGTGTGGAAAAAGTGAAGCGCTGTGAATACTTTCCTGATGCACCGTATATTTAGAGCCAACTTATAGCACAGACACGAGGCAATGAGCTTTCTATCTCCAGTTCCTGCTATTTTCTCAATGAAATCAGTCACTAAAAATGGCAGCCCCATAAATTTATTGTTGAAACAAATTCTATTCTAGAAACTGGAGATAGCGAGCGCCCGGACCAGAACCAATAATCTAACCATATCACTGCATTCTGGTCCCACTTTTAGAAGACCTGAACATGGAAGCTGCATATAGGGCGTTTCCAGTGTTTCAAATAAACTTTATTGCAACATCAAGACAATGGAACACCATGAGATCTTCGTCCCCTGATTCATGTTGCTCAAAGAGCTTAATAGCCAAGATCTAACATTAGGTCCATGGCTGGATGAAATGCTTTAGAGAATAAGAATCCTGGAGGAGTCAATGGTTGGTCTGTTGCAAAAAAAATTACTCAAGACTTTGAGAAGTCTGTGTGTGGCTTCATTCTTCAGGACCTCAAAGTGAATGGAGAGCAAGGGCAAGCTCTGGAGCGAACATTGCACCAAGGGGTCAGAGGGGGATGCTGGTTGGGACTTACAGTGGTCCCTAGGTGTTGTAAGAGCTGCATTTGGAAAAGGACAGTCCAGAAGTATGAGACACACTTTACCAGGGTTCCATTGAGCCCCAAAGTTGCTGCAGAGGTTGTAAGGGGTTCCTTGAGCAATAATTGTTGCCTCTCATATGTTCCCATTGACACAATTTATCTTTTTATCCAATCTATATTGGGGGGGTTCTTCCCAATGACCACAAGTGTAAGGAGTATTCTTCCCCCTGACCATCACCCCAATATATCATGAGTTGTAGACATAGTAATTTTCAGCAGCGGTTCCCTGAGATGGGATTTTTATAAATATACACACACACACACACAATATATATATATATACACACACACACAATATATATATATATATATACACACACACACAATATATATATATATATATATATATATATGTATGTGTGTATGTGTGTATGTGTGTGTGTGTGTATGTGTGTGTGTGTGTATGTGTGTATGTATGTGTGTGTGTGTATATGTGTGTATATGTGTGTGTGTATTATATATATATATATATATATATATATATATATATATATATATATACATATACACACACACACACACACACACACACATATACACATATACATACACACACACATACATATACACACACACACACACACACACACACATACATACACACACAGGACCATTTCCACACAGTCAATCTCAATGTATTTTTATTTATTCTGTGCCTCATCTATGAACTGCAGAGACAGCTATTTTTTTAGTTGCAGCTCTATTCATGAGAAAGCAGTGACCTCAATAAGCCACTGTCTGTCTAAGCAAAATCTATGTACCTTAGCGAGCTGATAAAATGTATTCCTGGGACTACAGCCTCAGCTATTGAGTCTCAGCGACATCAATTCCCAGGAAATTAACAGGCTGCAGTCTTATGGCTATTATTACAGTTATTTTGTGCATCAGCAATATTCTTAGCTCCTAAAAAGGCTGGACAAAAAAAAATTCACCACAAAAAAAAAAAAAAAAAAAAAATGGACTTCGCCAACAAATTTAAGGATTAACCTCCAGTGGGAAGAGGACAAGTCTATTCATACATATAGGATATAACTAGAGCCCTAAAGTTCTGACAGCACAAAGTAATCCCTTAATTTCTGGGATTTTTAATGGGCTTTCATGATCATGTTTTTAGTCAAACTCCAGACAAACTTATTTATACAGTGTGAGAAGGACTAGAACCTCAATCAGGTTTTTAGAACTACTTGTGCCCAGGTTAGGGATATTTTCCAGTGGTTTTATAGTGCCAGCAATAAAACCCAGAGTTTCTCCATACAAGTGTTGAGGGGCCAAAGGGAATCAATAGAAGCACATTCAATACTTTTGGTAATATAGCGTGACACCTGCCTTTACACACATATGAACTTTAATGGCATGCCGGTCTTGGTCCGTAGGGTTCAATATTGAGTTGGTCCACCCTTTGCAGCTATAACAGCTTCAACTCTTCCGGGAAGACTGTCCACAAGGTTTAGGAGTGTGTCTATGGGAACGTTTGACCATTCTTCCAGAAGTGCATTTGTGAGGTCAGGCACTGATGTTGGACAAGAAGGCCTGGCTCTCAGTCTCCGCTCTAATTCATCCCAAAGACTCTGTGCAAGTCAGTCAAGTTCCTCCAAACCAAACTCAATCATCCATGTCTTTTTGGACCTTGATTTTTGCACTGGTCCAAATCATTTGGTGGAGCGGGGGGATTATGATAAGAGGTTGTTCTTCAGGGGTTGGTCTTGGCCCCTTAGTTCAAGTGAAGGGAACTCTTAAAGAGGAAGTGATGGGTTTACTTCCTTTGTCTCCCTGCAAAGGTAAAGCATAATGGGCTACTATGCATTGCATAGTAGCCCATTATGTGTCACTTACCTGACACAGGAGCCAGCGATGTCACCGCTGTCCCCTGTAGTCCAGAGTGTCCATCTTCGTCTGGGTACCGCTGCTCCGGACACTCTCAGCACCGGAGCAGCGATAAAGTCACTCCCATGCATGCACATGGGAGCCACCACTAACTGCATATCGCATGCACCGTAGACAGCTGTGACTGTCTTTTAGGAAATATCTCCTAAACCATGTAGGTTTAGGAGATATTTCTTGGACCTACAGGTAAGCCTTAATCTAGGCTTACCTGTAGGTCAAAGTGGGTTGTAAGGGTTTACAAACACTTTAAGGCATCACCATACCAAGACATTTTGAACAGTGTAATACTCCCAACTTTGGGGGAACAATTTGGGGATGGCCCCTTCCTGTTCCAACATGACTGCACACCAGTGCACAAAGCAAGGTCCATAAAGACATGGATGAGCAAGTTTGGGGTGGAGGAACTTGACTGGCCTGTACAGAGTCCAGAACTCAACCCGATAGAACACCTTTGGGATAAATTAGAGCAGAGACTGCAAGCCAGGCCTTCTTGATCAATATCAGTGCCTGACCTCAAAAATGTGCTTCTGGAAGAATGGTCAGACATTCCCATAGACACTCCTAAACCTTGTGGACAGCCTTCCCAGAAGAGTTGGAACTGTTATAGCTGCAAAGGTGGGCCAACTCAATATTAAACCCTATGGACTAAGACTGGGGTGCCATTAAAGTTCATGTGTGTAAAGGCAGGCGCCCCAATACTTTTAGTAATATAGCATATACTGAGAATATGTTGTTTTCCCTCCCATACACACATACTCCTTTTCCATTCTTCATTCCCAAGCTGCTTAGTTTACAAGAAGCATTACATGCAGGGGATTCGGATTCTCTGGGTAAGTTTGAACAATACAGAATAAGCAGCAAAAGCCGGCCATCCCATCAGGGGCCAGACACTGTGTATAAAAATCATATTACACATAACCAAGACGTCTTTCTGTTTTAATGTTTGCAGCATTGCATTAACAAAATACTTTCTGCAGCTGCTCTTTAAATATATCTTATGTAATTATTATCAAAACTCCTTTTACACAAGAGGATTTATAATTCATATTTAAGTGGCCTTGTGTATGGCTATGAGCAGCCGCCGCCTGTCCTAAAAAATAAACATGAATAACGTGCCGTTTCAGGACACAGCGACGTCCTAATTCAAGGTTCATCCTTCTGCTTCTGTTCCCCAGAGAGGAGGCTCTGCCAGCTATCTGCCATTTCTGCCCCCAGAGGGAGCCGTTTAAGTACAGCGAGCACATTATCTCAGATGAGTGTCACTTCCTTCGAGGCAGGCGGCTGTGCCCTGGCACACAACAACCAGGGTCAGGAGACGCATCGCCCCAACAGCTGTAAGGTTTGAGGTTACGAGTACAACCAAACAGGGCGAAAATTTGGCCCTCTTGCAATGCCCGAGTATGCATATGGCACGGCTGCTCAATTATCTCCATCAATGTATGATGCTATGCCAAGAATAGAACAAAAATAAAAAATACTTAACAGCCAAACTATGAAAATGATGCAATTGTACGATATTGTGCTAGTGGACTACAAAGCATGAAGGCGGCTCGCTATATTTACAGCTTCAGATGCAGACCCTGGCCGATCTCCAATATGCTTTACCGGTAAAGACCACCACACTGCTGACACCTAGTCTGGGACCCTCTCTCCCTACAACGGGAAATAACATAAAAACAAAATCAGGACAGTTCAAAAATCAGCCAAATGATCCCTTTTAAGATGGTGGACATCCCAAGGTGATCTCATACACAGAGACAGAATGTCTGAGATCTGCAAAAGTGGGGTGGTAAAAGGGTCAAAAATGATCCAGCAATTTAACAAATACCTTGAATCTGCTACTGCCTCTGACAGGAAGGGAAGGGCTCTCAGATGCAGACACTAGTGTTATCACTGCGATTGGTTCTGTGATCCAAATCATTAAAGTTTATAAAAGGCATGCCAGAAACGCACGCCCACCTCCCCGCTGCTTTTTTTTACAATACGGAGGTAGGAAGGTAGTTACCGCTAGTCAACCTGCCGCCGCAGTTGTACTGTGGTAGCATGCCTCAGCTGCGCAAAGCTCCATTATGCTACGTCGGTAGCATAAACGGCCACTAGGGGGCAATTGCGCGCCACCTGCTCACTCCCTGAGGCGATACAAGTGCCCGACGGTCTCGGACGCTGCCAGGCTCCCGTGATCGATCGGGGCACAAGGAAAACCGGCCGCTATGTGTAAATGACCACGCAATTATCAGTTAAAGCGAAACCGTGTCGAATCGCAAAAAGTGGTCTGGTCTTTGGCCAGCCAAATGGTCCGGGGCTTAAGTGGTTAAAGAATGCAGACACTATCTGGGCCCCCTTTCCCTTGAAAAAATCAGCTCCTGTTAGTGGGTACCTGTTGAGTAAATAGTTAGTTACATTTATACTAACCCCCCATATTTCAACGGCAGCACCTAGGCAAATTTAACACATTCCTTCCAGCTAGATCCTGGGGAATACTGAGCAGCCAAAATATTTTAAGAATACACTCTTGCAATGGACTAAAATATCTTTTCGGCATTCCTGGAATTTTGCTGGGAGATTTCACAACAGCTGATGTGAAAGAGATGGGCAAGTATAAATGTAGCATTTTTCATTAAGACCCCTTTGGAGGCATTTTTTCAGGTGCTAAAGGGCTAAAAATGGTACCTGTAAAGCACCTGAAAAATGCTTCCTCTGCAGCCCCAGTGTGAGAGTCAGAGTACTTTCACACTGGGGCGCTGCGCTTGCAGGACGTTAGAAAAAGTCTCGCAAGCAGCATCTTTGGAGCAGTGGCCCTGCACATTGAAATAAAAGGGTATCGCTGTCCAAGTGCCTGCAAAGCTAGTTTAAGCGATGCTTTAACGTCGTTTTAGCGAAGCGCTTTTAGCCCCCGCTAGCGGCCGAAGAAAGGACTAAATGCGCCCCGCTAAAATGACGGTAAAGCACTGCTAAAACTAGATAACACGAACGCCATCAGTGTGAAAGGGGTCTAAAAGTTTCTGTTACACCTACTAACAGTAGATCATTGTTACAGGGAAGGCTGATCAGGCAGTATATATACATTGAACTGAAAGATACACTTTAACAAAAGTTTTTTTTTTTAAATAAAAAGAAAAAATACCAAGTTGTCCAAGCAAAATCAAGTGACCCCCTAACTTGCTGTAGTAAGTTCTCCCTTGATAGACTACAGAATACACCCCCCTTCCTCACCTCCATAACGTCTCTTAGTTTACATTCTCAGTAATCATTCCCTATACAAGCTTTCTGCCGTTTCTTCACCTTCTCTTGCTTAACCACTTGCTTACTGTTGCACTTTGAATGACAATTGTGCGGTCATACAACACTGTATCCAAATGGAATTTTTATCATTTTTTTCCACACAAAGCTTTCTTTTCATGGTATTTGATCACCTCTGGAGGTTATTTTTTGTTAAAATCTTTTAAAAAGACCAAATGGAAAAAAAAAAAAAATATATATAATGTTTTATATTTTGTTATAAAATTTTGCAAACGGTAATTTTTCTACTTCAATGATGTACGCTGATGAAGTGGCACTGATGGTTGGCAGTGATAGGCACTGATTGGTTACACTGATAGGCAGCACTGCTAGGTGGCACCACTGGTGGGCATTGACAGGCGGCGCTCGTGGGCACCGACAGGGGGTGGGCTGATCATGTGGCAAGGGGCTGGGATCGGCCCCTTACTCGGATCTGTGATCACCCGAGTCTCAGTGATCACAGCAATAGGGCTTGCGCAGGGAGCATGCAAAGGGAAAATTCAGGTCTGCGATGTGGCCATCATTTGGCTATAGTGCGGACGCCAAGTGGTTAAAGCAGAACTTTATCCATAACTAGATAAAGGAAAATGTTCTTCAGCGAGGAACATACATTGCACATTAATAATTATACTACCAAAATTAGTGTTTGCTGTAAATTGCCTCCAGTATTGCTCCTGGTTCTTCTTGCTGGAGCCCTTGAATAGCAGTAAATCTCAAGACTGCCAGCAGATCCACCTCTACAAATTTGGCACAGTGCCTAAAAATAGAGAGCAACTGAGCATGTGCAGAGCAGGGTGAAACCGCGTATTACTGGATTTTAAACAGTATAGGCACTTATTTTTTATGTTTTTCATACCTAGACCTATAAAAGGGAAGAACAAAAAACACTGCGCTATCCTAACATGAAGGAGCTATAGACCTATAAAAGGGGCCAGTCTGAATTGCTCTAGCAGGACTTAAAGAGTAACTCCACTTTTGTTCAGAAAAAAACAAAAAAAAAAACATTCCCCTCTGGGTGCTGTACAATGCAAGGATTTTAAGAAACGTTTTTGCAGATTCCTACCTTTTGTTATTCTGAAGAAATAGAGGCTTGTTCGTCTGTCTGTGTCCATGTGCAAAATTAATCTGTATAGGAGTGGTTTTGTAATCACCTGCAGGGTCTGCATCCCTTTAGACGTGATTTCCTATCGGCAGTATCTCACTTGTTGCGGAGGGTGCTCAAAATCAATTTAGGATATTAGTGCAGACTTCTGGGAAAATAAGCAAGCCAATCACACAAGCAGGAAACTACATACCTGGGGGGAGTTGTGTACACCATTTGTGTGCAGAACACCTCCAGGTAGTCATACTGCATTTTACAGGGAATTACAGCAGTTGAAGATTGAATAGGAAAGGTCATTTTAACTAACATTCAATTACAATATGACTTGTGTCACAATTGTTTACACTGTATTTTTTTTTTTCACACAAAAGTGGAGTTAACCTTTAGTGTTCAGACTAAAGTTCCACTTTAATATGCTAGGACATGGTTTCTTGAGGAAGGGGTAGTGGGAGCTTAATTTTCTTATAAATAATCTAAACAATGCAATTAGCTGCAATGAAAATTTATAAAGCCTAAAGATGCAGTAATGTTAGAAATATGAAAATTGCTGAGAATACAATCATGAAGGGGCTATGGAGAGGAGAGGGGTGTGGTGATGTCAGTACATTGCTCTGTACTTGAAGAGGGATGAGAACTCCACTTGGGATTTCTGTACAGCAGCTCACTATGGGACGTTAGGAGCTCACTGGATTTATGGAGGTATTTTTTGGACTTGCAGACGGACAATGCTGCTGTGCAAAGGTGCCCCTGTGCTCCTTCATCCAGAGTGGGGACACTAATACAGGAGGTGTGTTGCTGACCAGATCACCGGGGGGGGGGGGGGGGGGATGCAGCCACCACATCCAATGACTGGTAAGCTGCAATCTTTTACATGTGTTGGTTTTGAATTTAAAGCGGGATTCCACCCTAAAGTGGAACCTCCGCTGATCGGAACCCTCCCCCCCTCCGGTGTCACAATTGACACCTTTCAGGGGGGAGGGGGGTGGAGATACCTGTCAAAGACAGGTATTTTCACCCACTTCCGGGCATAGACTCCCACGGGAGTCTACGCCATTTCCTGCCCTGCCGCGCTGTCTGCTGGGACACACACGGGTCCCAGTGACAGCGCGGAGATTTCCTATTGCGCGGCGCGGCTTGCGCATGCGCAGTAGGGAACCGGGAAGTGAAGCCGATTCGCTTTACTTCCTGATTCCCTCACTTCGAATGGCGGCGGCAGCAGCCGAGGCCCGAGCGGTCGATCGGCTTCGGCTGCCGGCATCGCTGAACCCTGGGACAGGTGAGTGTCCATTTATTAAAAGTCAGCAGCTGTAGTATTTATAGCTGCTGGCTTTTAATATTTTTTTTTTGGGCGGAATCCCTCTTTAATACTACTTTAATTATAGTATCTGAACTGTAAATTAATTTCCTAAAATGTGAAAGATTATAGAACTTAAAGGGCACATTTAGATGGTTTTCACACTGAGCCAGCCTGGGCGTCGGCAGTAGTGGCGATACTCTGCTGCTAGCGGGGCGGATTTAAACCCCCACTAGCGGCTGAAAAGGGGTTAAATCTGCCGGCAAAACGCCGCCGGAGCAGCGTTTTGCCGGCGGTATCGCAGCGCTGCCCCATTGATTTCAATGGGGAGCAGCATTGAGTTCACCGCTCCAAAGAAGCTGCTGGCAGGACTTTTTGTGACGCCCTACCAGCGCACCGATCCAGTGTCAAAGCCGAGTGAATGGAACCGCTTTTTTCCAGGTGCTATTTTTAGCACTGTAGCGCCTGAAAAATGCTGGCAGTGTGAAAGGGGTCTTAAAGATTAGTTTGAAGTGTTACTAAACCCGGGACCCTGCATTTACTATACCTGTTCTCCCACAGTACACAGAACAAGGGACTGCCATTATTTTAGTAAATATAACCTGCTAAATACCTTTTATCAGCAGTATATAGCAGTCTTGTGACTTCTATCAGTGTCTGGTTAAAGCTTGTAGGAGGAGTTTTAATTTTCCTCCGACTGTCCTATGAGGCTGAGGAATCCCCGATACTGCCTGGACAGTGCTGATGGAAGAGTGCATGTAATCAGCACAGAGTCAAAGGGAAACAAAACAAAAAAAACTTTCTAGCAATACGCACGAAACGGAACATGTGCAGCATGCCTCCTAGTGCTCTGTACTATCAGGCTATGGATTGGAGACTGTGGAAGAAGGGGAGAATGAGAGAAGACCGGATCAAACAGCCTCAATACACACCAAACTGAGCATGTGCAGTCTGTCCCCAAGGCTTTGTTCTATCAGGAAATGATTAGGGGAAAATTGGAAAAGGAGGAGGATCAGAGAAGACAAGCTCAAACAGCCTTTTTTTACACAATGCAGAGGATTAACCCCTTAGGTTCTACAGAGAGTAGAACAAGCATGCTTTACTGCATATATGCGCAGACTGTTTTTACTGTTGTTGGTTTAGTAACACGTTAGGCAATCTACAAGTATCAAATCAGGCATTTTTATTAAAGTATACAGAGTTATTGACCAAGAATGAAAAAGCGACATCAGGGATAGAAAGGTGGCCACACATTGGACAATATGTTCAACAACTGTGCCCTTTACGGGGCACAAGTTATTGTATCAGAATGCCCCAGGGACTGCTGTCACCATATGAAGTTGCTGGATTATGCCGTTATATTCAGATAGATAAATTAGCATTCTTTCACACTATAGGAGGGGGTCACACAGTAAACTATAAATGGAAGGTGTGCCTAATGAGGGAACTGGGGATCTCCTGAATGTTCCAGACTCAGATTTGCAGCCATTTATGGTCCAGACTGCATTTCCCAACAATTATTCCCAATACCAAACTAGGAAAGAGTTAAAGGAATCACTCGAAGAAATGCAGGGCAAGAGGGAGCCCCCACCACCTGCTTCTATATATAACTCGAGCCCCTCGCAGAGATTCCGCAGAATGAGGGCAGCACCTGTCTGCTCAGTGGATGCTCACTGACAAGAGGAGCTGCATCTGGATGCTGCCAGGAAAGCCGGGCAGACCTTGGCCTGGTGAACTTTCATTTCCTGGAGAGCTCATATGGTTCAGGTGCTCTGTAACCCCTCCAGATGATTAGAAACTACAAGATCCAGCATGCCTTGCTGGATGAAGAGACAAACTAGCATTTACATTTTCTCAACAGAGGCCTTGAGTTGTCAAAACATCACAGCTCTTGGTCTGCAGCCCCATACACATGATCTGAAAATTGGACAACAAATCGTCCTTTTTTGCATGCTAGTCACATATCAAACGTGAAGTTTACTGAAGTTATGAAAATTCTCATTTGACACAAAAAAAATAAATCTCGAAAGTGATGTCATGTGTTGTAGTGTATTTGTATTGTATTTTGGAACGACAACTGTACTGATTAAAGCGGGAGTAAACCCGCTGAAGTTTTTTTTTTTGACCTGCAAAGGAAAAGGCATAATGAGCTAGTATGCACCACATACTAGCTCATTATGAAATACTTACCTTAGAACAAGGCCCCGACATCTGGTCCGATCCACGCCGAGGGAGCCGACATGTTCCCTCGGCGTGTCTTCCAGGTATCGTGGCTCCAGCGCTGTGAGTGGCCGGAGCCGCGATATCAGATTTTTTTCCCCGTCTGCCGGACTTTCAGCCAAGAGTCCCCTGTGCGCATGCGCCACTGCAGTCAGCAGCACATTGCGAGGTGGAATATCTCCTAAACCATACAGGTTTAGAATTTTTTATTTTTTTTTACCTACAGGTAAGCCTTATTATAGGCTTACCTGTAGGTAAAAGTAAAAAAAAAAAAAAAAAAAAAAAGACTATACAACCACTTTAACCACGTCAATACTGGGCACTTTCGCCCCCTTCCTTCCCAGACCAATTTTCAGAGCTCTCGCACTTTCAATGACATTTGCGTGGTCATGCAACGCTGTACCCAAATGAAAATGTTATCCATTCTGACTTGCCCCAGTTGAAGACCTAGTGTTGAAACGTGTCGGGAGAGCATTAACCCCACTTTGCTTTTTATATTTTTGTGATCACTTTTATTGTGTCATTATTGATATATGACATATCCCAATAAACTTTCTGGTCTGGGGCCCTCCTTTTTCCCACATACCTTTGGAGCCTATGAGGAGCTGTTCGGGGCAACATCCATTTTGACTTTATAGCAGGGGTAGGGAACCTCGGCTCTCCAGTTGTTTTGAAACTACAATTCCCATCATGCCTCTGCCTCTAGGAGTCATGCCTGTGATTGTTAGGGTCTTGCAATGTCTCATGGGACTTGTAGTTTTAAAACAGCTGGAGAGCCGAGGTTCCCTACCCCTGCTTTATAGTGTCTGTGGAGACTTGGGACCAAGAGTCGGGGACTAAGCATCAGCTCTGCTTGACCATCTCCCGTGTACAGTGCCTGCTCCAGACCTTAGAGGATCTTGAACCTTTTTGACCAACTGTCGTACGACATGTGTGTCCATCCCAGTCGGCAAGAGTATTTACCTTTCCAAGTGTGGCTTAGAGTGACTACAATCCGTTTCCTGTCCTCATTGGTTTGGTGTCACTTCAATAGGAAGAGCCCATGTCTTCACATTTCTGTAGACTGTTGCCCTGTGTTTGATTTATGCATCGATTGTATTTAAGCACATTTATTATTATTGTTTTTCATGCATCTTGTTTTCTACATATACATACTGCATTTAGGCACATGCATTGTTTTACTTTATTGCGTACATTAGTGCTACACTGTTTCACTATTCACGTTAGACTTTGAGTGTTAGCAGCTTTCCCCTCTTTTTTACCCTTGATTGATTTATGATTTAGCACAGTCTTTTCCCCACATTCTTTATCACCAGCCTGCTGGATTCACTCGCAATTAGAGCTGCTCGATTCTGGCCAAAATGAGAATCAAAATTTTTTTGCTTAGAATAAAAAGATCACGATTCTTGTGATGTAAAATCTTTCACATTATGCAAAAAAAGGTCTAACTTTATTGTTTAGTATTTATTTTAATTCATTAAAGTTTTAATTATTTATTTATTTTTAATTGCATGTGCCTATTCCATTGGCAAATTGTTACAATGTTTATACTTAAATTTAACTGATAAAGAATGTTTTGATTCTTGGCAGACTGCCCAGTTTTTCCTCTTCCTGGCTGTGGCTTCAGGAGAGCAATTCTTTGCATAGAAAGAAACACTTCAGTCAAGATCGCGATAACGATTCTTGATGATTAATTGTGCAGCTCTACTTGCAATTATCACAGACAGCTGCTGTAACCACTAGCGATAATCGCTGTCCTTTCCTCGCCGGGGCAGCTTCCCCCGCTTGCTCCCTCCCACATCGGGAGAAGACAATTGCCAATTCCCCCGTCAGCACCGCCTGTGGTTGCAGGAAAGAAATTTGCACTGTGTATGGCCTGCACAAGGTACATGGATACCTCACTAACAAGTTTAACCACTTGCTTACTGGGCACTTAAACCCCCCTCAGTCCCAGACCAATTTTCAGCGTTCAGCGCTGATGCACTTTGAATGACAATTGCACGGGCATACAACACTGTACCCAAATGAAATTTTTATCATTTTTTTCCCAGAAATAGAGCTTTCTTTTGGTGGTATTTAGTTACAGCTCTGAGTTTTATTTTTTGCTAAACAAACAAAAAAAGATGCAAAAAAAATAAAAAAATCATGTTGTTTTAATAGTTTGTTATAAAATTTTGCAAATGGGTAATTTTTCTCCTTCATTGAAGTGCGCTGATTAGGCGGCACTGATAGGCTGCACTGGTGGGCACTGATAGGCATAGTTAAGGCGGCACTAATAGGCACAGATAAGGCGGCACCGAATTGGCACAGATGGGCAGATAAGATGGCACGGATGGGTGGCACGGATGGGCACTGAGAGGTACCACTGATAGATGGGACTGATGGGCACTGATAGGTGGCACTGCTGGGCACGGATATGTGGCACTGGGGTGCAGCACCTTTGAGGCAGATTGTGGGCACTGCTGGGTGGCACTGCGGGCACTGCTGGGTGGCACTATGGGCACTGCTGGGTGGCACTGACGGGGGCACTTTTAATACATGTGGCACTGCAGGGGGCAGGTGGGCACTGGCAGGGGGCAAGTGGGCACTAGCAGGGCTGGCCGTGATCGGGACTGATGTCCCGATCACGGCCGCCGGTTAACGGCTTTTTTTTTCTTCTCGCGCTGACAGCGCGGAGGAGGAATAATAGCCGATTACCGGCTCCGTTATATCACATGATCAGCTGTCATTGGCTGACAGCTGATCACGTGATAAGGGGTCGGGATCGACCCCTTGCACGGATCGGTGATCAGGCGAGTCTCATGGACTCGCCGATTACAGAGCGTGCCGTGCGTGCCCCTCAGGGGGCTCGCAGGCCGCTCGTGCACGGGACGACGTCAATAGACGTAGTCCCGGAAAAGGAGATCCGTGCTGTAGCCGTCATTTGGCTATAGCGCAGATCTCAAGTGGTTAACGGTCCTTTGTAACCCCATACAATATCTCAACCTACTGATATCTTAGAAATCCGATACCTTATAGACCACCTTCAGTGGTCTTTCCAACAAAATCAAAGTTTTCTATTAGCTGGCAATGGCTGACTCGTGACCTTGTGTTTGATCTTATTCAACAATATATACAAATCACTTAAAAGTAATTAATGTGAAATGAGAGGAATCAATCAAGCCAGATTTCCCCTGAGCTTTCCAGCTATGAGAGTCTGTCTGCAGCAATTGGCTGCAAGTGTTCAAGGTGATGTTGCCAGGGGCAAACCCAGTGCGATTCTGCCAAAATCAATCAGTGATCTTTACAGTATCCACATGTGTCCATTCACATTTCAAAGCAAAACAATGTATGCAAGCGCTAGGATCACAAGGCCTGAAGCAGATGACAGCAAATGAAACCAGATGCAATAGAGCATTACAATGTGCTCTACGATATATCTCCAGAAGAACTCATTCCCTTAAGATGATCTCTGCCAAGTACTAAATCAAGATTTGTCATTTAGAATAAATCTAAACCCAATTACCAAAACAGCATATAAACTTTAACATATTACTGTAATCTCATTGATTTAATGAGCAGAACTGTAGCACGGTGGTTAGCACCTCTGGGGCTCTCAGTTTGAATCTCGGCCTTTATGGAGTTTTCACGGTATCCCTCTGCTCATTCTGGTTTCCTCCACTAAAACATGCGGGTGGATTAGGTGGCTATTATCAAGCCCAGTGTTTCTCAACGCCAGTCCTCAAGGCGTCCCAACAGGTCATGTTTTCAGGATGAAACGGCTGTGGTAACTACTAACTGCCAGTTCACACCAGACGCAGTTCCGTACAGTTTCATGTGCTTTTTTTCTGCACAAAATGCATGCAGTGTTTTCCCTGTATTCCAATGGCTCTAGTTCACACCATGCGGTCAGTTTCTGCACTGGAAACTGACTGCATGGTGTGAACTAGAGCCATTGGAATACATGGAAAACACTGTACATGCATTTTTAGTGCATAAAAAAAAAAAAGCACACGGAACTGCGTCTTGTGTGAACTGGCACTAAGGGCCAGTTCACACCAGATGCAGTTCCGTTTTTTCTGCACCAATACAGTCAGTTCTGGTCAGTTTCTGGTGCACAAACTGACCGGAAACTGATCAGAAACTGACTGCATGGTGTGAACTAGAGCCATTGGAATACATGGAAAACACTGTGCATGCATTTTTAGAGCATAAAAAAGCACACGGAACTGAACGGAAGCGCGTCTGGTGTGAAATGGCCCTAAGGCTGGGTTCACAGTGCAGCGACGCGGGAACGCCGCAAATCCGTGGCGGGTTCCCGCATCGCATGCCTCCCGGCGGCAGTTCACACTGCCCTATGCGAACTGCTGGGAGTGTCAGTGAAATGTTAACGACACCCCCAGATCAGTTCGCATATCGCAGTGCGATCCGCAAACTCGGACAGGAATCGGATCGCATGGTGTGAACACCCATGTGATCCGATTCTGCTGCGGACCAAAAAAAGGGTCCTGTGCGAGTTTGGGGCGGTTGCGATGCGAATTCAGCCATACTATCTGTATGGCTGAACTCGCATCGCACAGAGATCGCATGTGATTTGCACTGCGGTGCGAATCACATCCGGTTCTCGTAGCCGCAGCAGTGTGAACCCAGCCTAAGGCAGTGAAACTGATCAAATCACCTGTGCAAAATAATGGATTACCAGACAGACTATATAACGTCAAAGGCCTTGCTGCCCTCAAGGATAGGGGTAGCCTAAGGATCAAAGATATAAAAACAAAAGAAAGGGCGTACCAGCCTTGTGCATTACACTGTGGATATTTATTAAAAATTATAAAAAAGAAAACTACTCACAAACCACTGTAGAATTCTTGCAATAAAATATTAGCCAAGTAGCAGAATATAGTCTGAAACGAACAATGCTCTCCAAAGGTCACGGAGGAAAATCACAGGACCACTGCCAACTGACAGGTTTCGAGTGGAAAACCCCTCTCCCTCAGAGCTCAGCAGTGCTGAGGAAGAGAGGTTTTCCCCTCGAAACACGTCAGATAGCAGTAGTCCTGTGATTTCCCCTATGACTTTTGGAGAGCATTGTTAGATTCAGACTCTATGCCAGGCTTTCTCAACCGTTTAACCCTAGAGGAACGCCAAAAATAAATTTTCAGGTCTCGAGGAACCCTTACTAAAACAAATTCATCAGAACAATGCCCCTTATACTGGTGGTCAGTAGGAAGAATGTTCCCTTTAAAATGGTGCTCAGATTGCCACCCTTAAAGCGGTTCTTCACCCTAAAGGGGGAAGTTCCGCTAATCTGATCCCTCCCCCCCTCCGGTGCCACAATCGGCACCTTTCAGGGGGGGAGGGGGGGTGCAGTTACCTGGATAATCCAGGTAACTGCACCCACTTCCGGATAGACCGCCGCAGACGCTCCGCCCCCCCGTTGTGTTCTGGGAAACACACAGTTCCCAGAGACACCGCGGGGGACCATAAGAGACGTGCAGCGCGACTCGCGCATGCGCAGTAGGGAACCGGGCAGTGAAGCCGTCATGCTTCACTTCCCGATTCCCTGAAAGAGGATGGCGGCGGTGGCAGCAGCGAGACGAGCGATCGCCCATCATCTGCCGCCGACATCGCTGGAACCTGGGACAGGTAAGTGTGATTTTTATTAAAAGTCAGCAGCTGCAATATTAGTAGCTGCTGGCTTTAATATTTTTTTTATTTTTATTTTTATTTTTTATTTTTTTTAGTGTCATGCTGCTGGCTTTGCTGAACCTTGAACTCTGTAGGCATCATCAAAAAAGGTGCTTTATAAAGGCACAGCTCAAGGAATCCCTAGCAACCTCTGGAGGAACCCCAGGGTTCCATGGAACCCTGGTTGGGAATGGCTACTATATACTGCTACTTGGCAAATATTTTATAGCAAGAATTCTACAGTCTGAGTAGTTTTATTTTTTTTCTATTTTATAATTTTTAATAAATACATATCCAAAGGATAATGCACAAGGCTGGTGCGCCCTTTTCTTTTTATATCTTTGAAAACATAACCTGTTGGGGCGCCTTGACTGGAGTTGAGAAATGCTGCTCTAGCCTAAAGCTTAGTACACACTACTAGTTTTTTGTTTTTTTTCCCTTCAACACCAGAGGGTTGAAGGAGGAAGAAAAAAAAAAAAAAAAAAAAAAAAAAAAAAAAAGCACTGACAGCTCCAAATATTAGTACAACGATCTCCCCTGCTGTGCTATTATGTTCTGACAGGAGGACAGTCATTGGCTGAGAGCGTTGATCAGGATCCAGTCGGCAGACCCTTTTCAAGGGCCGCCGGCATTTACAGATGCTTCCATTAAAAAGTCTGGGGCCAGAAACACGTGAAACAACTCTAGAAAAGCCTTTTCACACTTTGAGCGACTTTGCGAAGAGATAAGAAAAGCCACAGCAAGAAAAAAAAAAAAAAATGTGTGATTCTTGATGTTGAGTATTGTTGCATTTTGTGTAATGTGAAAAAAAAAAAAAAGGCGCAACAAACTGCATAGGTGTGAATCAGGGTTAAATTGGCACCTCGTACATGTGTTACATGTATCTATGCATGTGAGGTAGGACTCTTAGATTGTAAGCTCCTTGAGGGCAGGCGCTGATGTGAATGTACAATATATGTAAAGAACTATGTGAATAATGCATATAAAAAAAATTGTTATCAATCACTTCAAATTTGCAACTTTTATAGGAATACCACCTTCTGCAAAGATTCTTGTTCAGGAACTTTCATGAGATGACAACTGTCTACCAACAGTGCTGTTGCATTGGCACCTATGCCCCTAATGGAGACTAGAAATGGCCATGCTGACGCACTTTGCGGAGGCACGTGCCACCAATTGTCACCATTAGGAAGCCAATCCAGAGCAATGATATTCAGCTGAAGCAGAAATGCCTGTAGACAGGAAGGAGCTGAGGCTCAGCAAGGTGATTATTATTATAATACAGGATTTATATGGTGCCAACGGTTTGTGCAGAATTTACAAAATGAGGGCAGACAGTACACAATGCAATACAAAACAATAGGAATTAGAGGGCCCTCTGCTCGTTATCAGGAGCGTTTATAAGAAATAATTTCATAAATCCCAAAGTTCAAAACAGAGGCTTATTAAATATACAGTAAAACCTTGGATTGCAAGCATAATTTGTTCCGGAAACATGCTTGTAATCCAAAGCACTTGTACATCAAAGTGAATTTCCCCATAAGAAATAATGGAAACTCAGATGATTCGTTCCACAACCATTTATTCATAAACTCTTTAGTTTATATTTCATCTAAAAAGATTCTAACAATCTGACTGTGTAACCATAAAAATGTCCATTCACAAACGGAAGACTCCACAAGGGGATTAGAAGCAAAATCCAGCCGGAGCTACAGAGCATAAAAGAGAAGAGAGGCTCCTCTAAGTGTATCAATAGGATTACATTTAATGAAGGTACAACATTCAGCAACTCACATGGTTGATGATTAAAAGAGGCATATCCAAGTATGTAGGCATCCGTGGTAAAGCTGTTCACATAGACCATCCTCCGCACGGCCAGCTCTCACCGCTGTCAGTCTGCAATCGTGACCGGGAAGACTACCCTGCAGTAGAGCGATCTGAAAGCAAGACTTGAAGCGCCCACGGAGCGCAGAGTGGAAGGGATGATGCCGATGCGGAGGGCGGTCTATGTGGACAGCTTTACCCCGGATGCCTGCACACTAAAGCCTTGTACACGGTCGGAGAATCCGTCGGAATGTGTCCTATCGGACCGTGTCGTCGGATAATCCGACTGTGTGTGGTATGCATCGGACTGATTCCATACGAATCTCCGTCGACCCAATTTTCCAACATGTTGGAAATATTTCCTGACCAACTGGGTCGGTCGGACCTAATCCGATCATGTGTAGAGCATTTTCATCTGACCAAGTGCCACGCATGCTCAGATCAAATTCCTACATCAAAGCTATTGGCTACTAGCCTGAACGTAGTCCCATCGTAACGAAATTACGTCATCACGTTCTGAAAGATCGGATTTTTCGCCAACTTTACAGACCGTGTGTATGCAACAGTTTCGGACAAGATCCGACGGACAAAATCCGACGGGCAGAATCCGACGGATTTGGTTGTGGAAATCTCCGACTGTGTGTACAGGGGCTTAGATGTGCCTCTTTTAATCAACCATGCGAGTTGCTAAATGTTGTACCTTCATTAAATGTAACAATATTGCTACACTTAGAGGCGCCTCTCCTCTTATACTCAGTTGTGACCTGACGCTACTTGTATATAAAACACATCGCTTGTTTATGAAGTCAAAATGTATTAAAAATAAAAAATAAAAGAAAATAAAAAAATAAAAATAAACACAATCCAAGGCTTTCATCAATCCAATGAAAAGTAATCTTTCCTACATTAAAAGAAGTGTGGGATTCTAAAAAAGCACTGGTCTGATGCTGTAGCTATCCCCCCACCGGCTCGAGAAGTCAGAGAACTGAGCAATCACACGACTGCTGATTTCTCAGTTCCCTGAGCAGAGAGGTGACTGTCAGCGGCTCTCTGCTCTGCCCCTCCAGTGCTCACTGGAGCACCATGCTGGGAGGAGCTGGCTCAGGCTCTTAGTTTCTCATTGAGCCAGCTGCCAGTAAGGGATCTGTGTGGATCCCGACATTATTAAAGGGATCCTTCTAGAGCCAGGACAAGCTCCGGTCTGTGATGTCAGTCAACAGCAGGCTTTCCAGGGTCATAGGAGAGCACAAGTAAATGCATTCCTGTCACTAACCATAGAAGTATGGCCAAAAAAATAAATAAAAAATCTCTGGCCATACTTCTCAATATTTCACCACTGGTGAAAAGATCTACTGAAGTAGACAAAAACACACCGAAGCATCTGATGAAACAATAGCAGTTATCTCTAAAGCCTAATACACACGGGGCCAATGTCAGCCGGCATCAGCTGGTTCAAAAGAAACTGTCCGACAATCGGGTTGTGTGTTTTGCAGCCGATTCAACAGAAGCCAGCCGTTTGGCACGCTTCTATTGAAGGCTCATGACAAATAAAGGTCTACCCACTGGCTCCTGATCATCACTTGCGTTTTTTTTTTTTTAATTGTCGCTTTTTCTGTTTATAGAGCAAAAAATAAAAACCGCAGAGGTGATCAAATACCACAAAAAGTAAGCTCTATTTGTGGGGAAAAAAATGGACGCCAATTTTGTTTGGGAGCCACGTCGCATGACCACGCAATTGTCAGTTAAAGCCACGCAGTGTGGAATCGCAAAAAGTGTTCTGGTCAGGAAGGGGGTAAATTCTCCCGGGGCTGAAGTGGATAATGGATGTGCCTGGAGTTGGGGTTTGATACGACAAAAACACAATAATTGGCAACCAAAAAAAAAAAAGAAGGCACTGCTCTTTCCCTTCATCTCCTTGGTCTACTGGCTCTTCTAGGTATAACTGAATACCGTTCATCTACTCAGCAGTGTTATTGCATACTGATCCTCAAAACATGGGAACACTACCAAACCCTGCTGCTTCTCATCTATACAGTACATTGAGACGAGCAGCTCTCCCTTTACACCAACCTCCCCTCCACCTGTATGCACGCATAATATGATGCACCACCAACAGTATCAGTCAACCATCCCCTGCTCATTAGGCATGCAACAGCTGAGTCATTAACCGGAACAGAGATAATTAACCTCGCACCTCCGATCTGTGATGAGTGTGAAACCTCTCATTTTCCATCTCTGTCAGGGAACAGGTCTCATCTCCTCTATAGGCTCATCTCTCGCTGTGAGGTCCTGACTTTTGCAATGTGTTATTAAGAACAGTTTTTGTGTCAGCTCTGAACATGTATCGTATTGCCTCTAATTGTTCTATCCAAATGAATGCCTGCAGCAAATCACACCCTGCAGCTTTCTATATGTCAGTTTGGAAAGATTCATCATGGGAGCAAGCATCCTCTATAGCCAGCTGGTGCTATTACACAACATTCACATCCACAGCTGGAGGGAGAGAGCGGGATACATATATAAATATATATGCAGCTAGGCCACCTATATATAGAATGGCTGCACCTAGATCAGGGCTGAGCTACTTACTGTCCCTTTACTCATACATCAGATATGGCTATATGTGTAAAGACTGCCATTACATTCAAATCACAATGGAGTTCTGAAGTTTGATCTGCAACAGATTTGCCTGAAAAACATGGTGGTGAAGTGAATGGCGCCTTTCAGCGATGGGGTCCTGGGTTCAAATTTAATCAACTACAGAATTCTGCATGCATCAAAACATACATCTGGTTACCCGAGCAAATCTCTTAAGCATACAGTATCTCCCAAAAGTGAGTACACCCCTCACATTTTTGTAAATGTTTTACTCCATCTTTTCACGTGACAACACTGAAGAAATGAGACTTTGCTACAATGTAAAGTAGTGAGTGTACAGCTTGTATAACAGTGTCAATTTGCTGTCCCCTCAAAATAACTCCACACACAGCCACACAAAAGTGAGTACACCCCTAAGTGAAAATGTCAAAATTGGGCACAATTAGCCATAGCCTGGTGTCATGTGACTCAGTGTTAAAAGATCATAGGTGTGAATGGGAAGCAGGTGTGTTAAATTTGGTGTTATCGATCTCACTCTCTGATACTGGTCACTGGAAAAACATGGCAAAGAACTAAGGATCTGAAAAAAAAAAAAAAAAAAAAAAAAAAGAATTGTTGCTCTACATAAAAATGGCCTAGGCTATAAGAAGATTGCCAAGACCCTGAAACGGAGCTGCAGCATGGTGGCCAAGACCATACAGCGGTTTAACAGGACAGATTCCACTCAGAACAGGCCTTGTCATGATTGACCAAAGCAGCCGAGTGCATGTGCTCAGCATCATATGCAGAGGTTGTCTTTGAGAAATGAATGCTGCCAGTATTGCTGCAGAGATTGAAGGGGTGAAGTCAGCCTGTCAGTGCTCAGACCATACGTCGCACACTGCATCAAATTGGTCTGCATGGCTGTCGTCCCAGAAGGAAGCCTCTTCCAAAGACGATGCACAATGGAATACAGAGTAAAAATAAATAATATCAATAAATTGTTTTAAATTGGCATACAAATATATTAAATGAAATATTTTTTTTTTTTTTTTTTGCAATAGCATGGTGTTGGTGGATTTCTGCCAGTCACAGGCTGTGTCAAGTCCCTCCAGCCTGTGTCTTAGAATAAGGAGGAGGTGAGGCCTAAATCAATCGTCATATCCCACTCGCATTGTGTTTAGCTGGTTAATAGGCATGGAGGGAGGGAGGGAGTGGGATGTCATTTACCACTGTGTATAAATCCACATGTGTGACTCTATAGCCACATGGACTGCTTAGATGCGATAGGGTGGAAATGCTCAGGGTAAAAAAATAAAAATACACAGAAAACTGAGCATGTGCAGAGCTGCCAACACTGCTCTGCAAAATCCCCAGCTGCATTGGGGACATGGACAGCAGGAGGAAATGGAGAACAGCCGGTTTTTAATGATGTGGGTTTATTGACTAGATAAATTGATATTGAGGTTTCCATTGCCAGCTTGCTTTAAAAAGAACGCTCAAGTCAGAGACTCACTAGGAATAAAAAAAACACAGAAAAAGGAACAGAATCCCAGAGCCTCATTTTTTTTTTTTCTAAGAATTGTGCACAAAAAATAAATAAATAAACGGGAAAAGGAAAGGAAATCCAGGTGTCAGTATCCTGAACCTCCCCTCCCTTTTTTTTAATTGATCTATTTAAATGCATCTCCAATAAATCACAACCGATAGAAGACTGACTTCCACATTAATAAAAGGGGATCGCCCCAAGCAGAAGCAGCTCCATGTAGCATCCTGGTGAGGATCATTCTACCATCCTAGACCAGAACTAGTTTTATTTTTGCATTTGAAGGGTACATGCAATAACAAAAAAAAGACAGATCTGTAATCTCATTCAGTCCGTGATACACTTTATACAAATATAGATGGGGCATCGGGTCTGCCATATAAAAAAAGAATTTGCCATAATGGTGTAATATGTGCTTAGTTCTCTGCAATTAAAGAAAATGGATAGTTTTTGTAACGAAATGTAAGCTGTCAGTTCTCCAGAAAAAAACGTATGAAGTCAGTGAGGCGTGCACGGCTGAGAATACAAGATGGCTGTGTCACCTGAGAGCATCTCTGCGCTATTTAGTGTCTGTTCATATACGGAGTACATGTAGACACAGAGCTCCTATAGGCTTCTACAGTGTTACTGTGCAGACCACCAGCACCACCAAGTGGAAAAACAGAGAATGCGGATTATGATATGAAGAATAGGAACAGATTTTAATACAAAAATGTTATTTAAACTAAACAGGTACTGAATACATTCTAAAGTAACCGGAAGATAGAAATCACCATAATTATCTTTCATGTTTATCTGTGTCAAGAAGGGGGACTGCCTACTCTCTCCAAACCCCAGAATTTGGGTTGGAGTGCCTTATTGACAGGATCAAGGTGGGGGTCATGCGTAAACTGAACAGGTACACTCAATGCCCTGGCCCCAGCAAAGCATACTTGCCTTTAGCTGCTGGAAGGGAGAAAAGTGAAAAAAGCCCCGTGTAAGCCGACTGGCTCCATAGATTAGGGAGTTGAATTAATTTTCAGGTCAGAAGTCTTCCTCTTCCTACCATTTACAGGCTAGCCTAAACTATTTATTTTTTAATATACAGTACAGGTATACTTCAAACAGATATATACACACCTTTAAAGAAAAATAATAAATGCACATTAGCAGATATCGGGTGCAATGCCAGGGTCCTGCAGACTATCAACAGAGCCATCTGCCCCATACCTCGGATACAGGCATACAGATCAATGAACTACGAGCAAAGCTCACCACCACCCTCGAAGTTCATTGAGAACTACAAGCTGTCTGCTGCAATGGCCAGGGTAGTTCTAGATCGATTATTCACAGAACTATGAATGAATGACGTGGCCATGTGGGCAGAGCCCCAACACAGCTTTGCCATTTTTGGAATTTTGAAAGCGGGTGCGGGGAGAGGATCACCCACCCACTGTCACAATAGGGGGTCAGAGGCGGCAGTAGGCGATTTAGTAACATGTTACATATTATACCTGAAAGGTGAATCTATCCTTTAAACACAAATGACTAAGAGGTTTGGCACATCATGCTACCCATCGACACAACAAATTAGGTGATAATACGCAAATAATTTGCGGTAAAGTGATATTTTTTCAGAAGACTAGGTCCACACATCCCTATTGGGTGTATTCCACTTCTGAAATTTCTTTTTCCTTCTGTAGCTGGGTGTCCCAAGTCCATATCTCCCCATTTGCTAGTATCACCTTAGCAAGCCCTGTACTAAGCAGACACCTTCCCGAGCTGAGCTTTGTGCATCCATAGACATACACAGCATTTTGCAAGCCACGCCCCTGCACTCGCTTTCCAGCAGTTTGATGCCAGCAGAAACCTAGCAGTTTGTTAAGGATACAGAAAGTCCAGGGAGCGGCGCTAATTGATCCTGGACCCAGTGTACATGACAGCAGATAAGTGTCTGGGGGCAGAAGGAAGCATAACATTGCTGAGACTTATTTGCCTTAAAGCTGTGAAGGCATTGAGATATAAAAAAGTGTAGCCCTACTTTAAAGCTAGAAACAGACTATCATTTTTGTAATTTTGTTTGTCAGTTTTTCAGGCGGACCACATCGGACCCTCCAGGCTCCCCTATGGAGCGGCGGATGTCAGCAGACACATAGCTGCTGACACTCGCTGGACGGTGATCCTATTTTCCATCCGTCCACTGCTCTCAATCAAACCCAATGACGTGGGCACCGGGGCAGAGTCCGGCATTCTGTGTCTATGCACGCAAATGCTGGATTCGGACGCACGCCCACAGGGACACCCAGGGAGAGCGCTTCTCCCAGGTGTTTTACAGATGCGAGGAGGAGCTGCAAGCACCGCAAGGGGAACCCAGAAGACTAGGTTCGGGGCCACACTGTGCAAAACGAACTGCACAGTGGAGGCAAGTATGATACCTTTTTATTTTATTTTTTTTATTTTTTTTAGAAATAACGAAGAAGAAGAAGGGCTTACAATCATTTTAAATCCTAGTCCAGCCTCAATGTGTCATCTGAACTGGATGGAGCTGCTCTCACCACTGTGTACCTGGTGGGAAGTTCCCAGTTACAGTGGAGAGATGACACCGCTGTTAGTGGTTATCCACCTGGTTGTGCTGTGTGATGGGTTTGTGTACAAAAATACAAATGCTTTAGCAGATAAGACAAGCTCCCATATGTTATTTTATCTGTGTATCTCAATATCTGCCAGGAATACAGCTTTTAAAGGCCTCGCGAGTTTCCTTTTCTGGAAAAAAAAATTATTCACATTTTTGCAGAAAACAAAAAATGTGCATTATTTTTCCTGCAGAAGCCAGGAAAGCATTGCACCCGTGATCAATAGATCATGCTCCTGCAGACTCTCAGTGTAACTGTCTGCTCGCACCATATGGGCAGACAGCTACAGAAGAGCAGAAAGGATCAATGAACTACCAGAGTGTTCACCAGCGGCCTCGCAGTTCATTGAGTACACGCCAACTACAGTGGTTTTAGTTCATTCACAGAATTCTGTGAAGGAATGATGAGACCGTCTGGGCAGAGCCCTGTACATCCGCGCTATTTTTCAATTGTGGCAGCCAGTGTGGGTAAAGTACCCCCTGCCCACTGTTACATGGAGCATGTTACACCTTAAATATGAGTGTAATGTGTAACATGCTCTCAAAAGTGAACTTATCCTTTAACTAGGACTATGAAGAGTAGAAAAAATCTCTTCTATTTTTATTGAAAAAAAGGGAAAGATCATGCATTGCTTGAAATTAATATTTATAAGTACAATAACATCCATCTAACCTGGTTGGATTGCTGACAGGCCATAATATAATCAGCCTTCCAGTGAGGAGAATAAAAGAAAAACAACAAAAGCTTTGCTCTGTTTGGACTGCTTAACATTACAAAACAAAGATTTTAATTTATTTTTTGTTCTGCCATATTTCTTACCTCCTCAAAGAGTCCTCTTCTGTGCTTTCCTCTGGCAGATCCTGCGGTAAGGCTTCTTGGGATACATTCGGCGCTCTGGTGACTGTAGCAGGCTGACTGTAGACCCGTTCCCAGTGTCCAGTCTCAGGGTTATACACTACACCCACTGTTCTCTCTTCCTGTGATGTCCCAGGTTCCAAACGGGCACTTCCACCTGGCACACTTCCTATATCTGTTCTATCCACCCCTGATGCCCCAGGCTGCTCTGTGCTGCCAGCTGTCAGGCCAGCTTGGAAAGAACTGGGTGAAGGGACTGGTGGAGTTTCCCAGGATGATGTGCCTGCTGCGCCTGCTGCTCCAGGATAAGCTGGTGGCGTCCTTTCCCAGCGCAGTGTGTCATTGTTGAAGGTCAGCAGGTTGTGGCATGCACGGCAGCGATTCAAGTGTCCTCTGGGCTGGTTGGAGCTGTTCTCCCCACTGTGTGCCTGGTTTGGCTGGTGGGATGTACCCGGCTGCTCAGGCTCTAGGTTATTATTGAGCATCTCATGAGCCTGTCCCTGTGATGTGCCTGATGCCCCGGGTTCAAGCTCATGCAGCCTATCATACTCCAGGAAAAAACGCCTAAGGTCACACTGCAGATCCGTTCGGGCAGAGGTGGGGTGGACAGGTGGCGGAGCTCCTGAGCCCTCCTGCTCTGTGCTTGAGAACCCTCTCCCTTCAGTGGCTGAAGTATATACAGATGAGGATTCTCCTTCCTGTTGGCGCAAGACAGACAAAAAACCTACAGATGCAGCACTTGTTCTGGGAGGAGGCATGGGTTCCGTTTCCGGCCTGGATCCCATGTTCAATACAGTGCGAGTCCACTCAGAACCAGCCATCTCTGTTGAAGGCTGCTGGTAGCGGGACAGCTGCCCTGTAAGGGAGCGACGTGTAGGTCCCAGGCTCAGATTGCGCAGTGTGTTACCGGCGGTACTACTGTGTACACTGCTAAAGGCAGACGGTCGGCTTAAAAGTCCGTGGTCATGCTGGGCAGATGACTGGTGCTGCTGACGTTCCAAAGAATGCTGGGGGTCACTCTGTACTGGCGAATAGGAAGTGGAGGTCAGCCCTGAAGAAGTAGAGGGAGCACCAGGCGCTTCGGGATGGGGGAACAGAGGCGAAGACAGCCGTGCACTAGAGCAACGGATGCATAGGCACAGCATATTGGGGTCTTGGCAGCATGGAGCACTGACCCCGGGGGCCCGCTCCCGCATGCGAGAATATAAGAGCCTTTGGTTGCTCTCTGTTGCGGGTGGAGGGGGAGGAGGTGGTGAAGGTGTGGCAGAGTCTTGTACAGGAGGCTGATCTCCAGCTTGTGTTCCAGAGGAGCGGGATGACAGCATGTGCAGGAAGTTGTGGAGCAACGGGGTACGTCGTACCGGCTGAGTCGGTAGTAGCGATCGCTGGCGGTAGATGGGGATCTCCGCGCTGTCCAGGGAAATCTCGGACTCCTCATCACTCTGAAAGAGAAAAAATATCAACAATGGTGTGTGGAGTCCAGCATGCAACCTGCTAAATGTGGCAGAGAGAAGACAAGGAAACGCTTTTGTGCGATTGCTACCCTGCCCTGTGGACACTGCTTCAATTACTTGCCAACAAGAGCATTATTTCTATTTATTCAATAACACAGAACCATCCTGGAGAAACTTCCGTTACATCTGACTTCCTGTTCGCACAAAATGAACTGAAAGTGAACATAATCCATGTTTACAACTCTATAATTATAAAAAAAAAAGCAACAGGTGCTGAAATACTGACCTAAACAGGAACAGCTCCCTGGTTAAATGTAAACCCTATTCTTCTATGCTACCTTCTATGTGTAGCAGTTGGTGCTTCTACACCCCCCCCCCAGGAGCTGTATATGTCAGGACAAGTGGCTGACAGGACAACAAAAGTTGAAAGTGGTTGTAAAAGCCTCTGCATGCAGCTCCCCCAGCAGTGCCCTCTAAACATATACCTGAGCCTGATCTCGATTCAAGGATGTTCACGAAAGCAGAGGCTCCCGCTCCTCATTGGCGTGGACACAGCAGTGGGAGCTTTGTATCCTGCTGTTGACAATCACAGCCAATTGGGGGGGGGGGGCAAGCCCCACTCTGTGTGGGCTCGGGAGCGGGCATACACAGGTTTCCCCCATAGTAAGCAGCTTGCTATGGGGGCACCTCTGCGGGGGGGGGGGGGGGGCGAACAGGAGCACTGGCAGGGGACCTGCAAAACCCCTGCACAGAGCAGATGAGCAAACCATGTTTTTTTATTTTATTTATTTTTTAATAAAAAAAAAACAAAAAAAAACAAACACACAAGCTTTAAAAATCACTTGAACTCCTGGAAACATAAAAACTATCCTTTGAAGCAGGGTTGCACCCACATAGCAAGGGCTTAAATGCTTGTTTCTGTCTAGGGGATTTGGTAAAGCAGATTCTTTGATGTCATCAAGGCCGTATGCAGGGACCAAAGCCCTGCAATGGACCTAAGGAATTCGAAGGACAGTACATCACCAGAGCATGGGGAAGCACCATCTGCCAGGGAAGTGGAAGGCAGGTAAAGCGTTTCTTGCTGCCCCTACACAGAAACAAGCAGAATAGTTAGGCATTAAAATTTAAAGCAAACTTTGACCCTGACTAAATATTCAGATTAATATGCTCAAGCCCAAACAAGCCTGTCAATTTTTTTTTTTTTTTTTTCAAAGAGGACTTTTACTGTGGAAGCTCTGACCAAAAGCAAAGTTAATAAAGCAAGAGCAGGAAGATGAATGCACTCCAAGTCCTTAGGTACAGCTTCCTCTCCAGCATGGAGAGTAGCACAGTAGTGGCATCACCATTATCAACTAGAGGCAACCAAGTTTTAAATGATTTCACAATGCTGACGTACATTTTGCCTGGAATTCCTATAATCTCATAATTGTATATTTTTCAAGGTACTGTCGTGCCACGAGTAACATGAATTTTTGCTTTTTGAGCTGAGGTCCACTGTAAGCATCTGACTGGACCAACTAGTTGTATAGGAGCTACTGCCTGCCATACATAAATCCCCACAGAAAAATGTACTTTATGCTCCCATTTATAAAGCTTATTTTAATTGGCGTCAAAGACTTCATGACACAGAAGATAAATCTCATCTTTGCTGCAACCAACAGGTTCACAAAGCTGTAAATACACCTTGCAGTAAATGTAATAAAACCTTTCTATGGAGAAACCCTTGCAATTTGCATTAAGCAACAGACTTATCCATGGGATTACAATTACATCTGTGTTATATTTATGGTCTTACCTGCTGGTTAGACGGGTTTACAATAGCAGTAAGAAGATAATGCCCAAGGGGATCAAATCGTACCAATCTAAGAGATAAACACAAGAGCATTAGAAAGAAATTACCCAGGCAGTTAATTCTTGTTGGTTTAACGTGATATTTGGACTCAGACATTCATAAGTAAAGTATTACATATCACATATCACTGGCAGCAACAACCTACTTACCAGGCAATGTAACTTTACTGTAAATCTTTAAAAGGTAGGGTAGGGAAGGCCTATAACCTCTGCCAGGTATTTCTGTTTGTGTCCACTGGGAGGGTTCACCCTTTTCAACTGCCCTGGTGACCAATAGGCTTAAGGTGTCAGCATACCAAGACATTTTGGGCTATTTCATGCTCCCAACTTTGTGGGAACGGTTTGGGGATGGCTCCTTCCTGTTCTAACATGACTGCACACCAGTACACAAAGAAAGATCCATAAAGACATGGATGAGAGAGTTTGGGGTTGAGCAACTTGATTGGCCTGACCTCAACCCGATAGAACACCTTGGGGATGAATAAGAACGGAGACTCCGAGCCAGGCCTTCTCGTTCAACATCAGTGCCTGACCTCACAAATGCACTTCTGGAAGAATGGTCAAACATTCCCATAGACACACTCCTAAACCTTGTGGACAGCCTTCCCAGAGCAGTAGAAGCTGTTTAAACTGCAAAGGGTGGGCCAAATCAGTATTGAACCCTATTAAACACCTTTAAAGTTCATGTGAAGGCAGGCGTCCCAATACCTTTGGCAATATAGTGTATGTACTATACAGGCAGGGGGTCCCGAGTTACATACAAGATAGGGACTGTAGGTTTGTTCTTAAGTAGAATCTGTAACAGGTACATTTTTGAAGTGTAGCTCCAGCCAAAAAAAAAACTATTTTTAAGCTTTTTGAATAACATAGGCAAGGGTTATCACCCCTGTAACATTTGTTTAGCGGTCTGTGCCCCTGTACAGAAGATTTCACCTCACTTTCTGTCCCCATGATAATTGGATTTTGAAAATTTTGGGCTGTTAGGGAAACATGGACTGGTGATAAAGTTTCAGTGGAGACACCTTTTTCCCATATTAACTCTTACAGGAGAGAATTTCCCTTTCTAGAGGTAGATTTCCTCTCACTTCCTGTTGTCCATCCCTCCGTTTGTAAGTAGGAGTCATTTGCAAGTCAGATGTAAGTAGGGGACCCCCTGTAGTCTGTACTCTAACTTTCCTACAAACTAAATATACACAGATTTAGGTTATTTTCACCATAGACATATAGCAGAATACATTTTGGCCTAAATTTATTAAGAACATTTATTTGCAAGACTTTATAACAAAAAAAAAATAAAAACATTTTTTTTTTCAAAATGTTGTCTTTTTTTGTTTATTTAGCGAGCGCAAAAAAAACAAAACAAAAAAAAAAAAACCCCAGTGCCGATTAAATACCGCCAAAAAAAAGCTCTAGTGGTGTGAACAAAATGATAAAAATTGTTTGGGTACAGTGTTGCATGACCGCGCAATTGTCAAATTGTGACAGCACTGAAAGCTGAAAAATTTGCCTGGGCAGGAAGGGGGTAAAAGTGCCCGGTATTTAAGTGGTTAAACACTGTTTGATTCTGTAACTTCTGCAGCTTCTAGCCTCCCTATAATAATGTGATGTTACACAGCACCCTTGTTTCCTGACAATTTCACCACAGACACAATGAGGCCATACTTCCAAAAGCGACAGCCCAGAATATGTGACAGCGTCTAGCGACAGGTAATAAACTGATCTGCCTTACAGTCAGTATGAATGCAAAAAACCAAGCCAAACACGGCGGCACAATGAAAGTTGCATGCTGTGAGAAGCTGCAAAGAAATGGGGACAAATGAAGTACACCTGCATCATGTGAAAGCAAAGTATAAAGCACAGGCATGGACTGCAAAGACTAAATTTAGTATTTTACCACCTCTCCATCAGGAACAAATACATGAAACAGACACAAAGTTCAGGAAAGAACAGAAACTCTGCTCCTTAACTTCCAAGTGTTTCCATGTTTATGAAAGTCATCCTCACACGATATAAAGTAAAAAAGTATTTTTAAAGTATAAGAGCCCTTTCTCACTGGCATTGGGGGGGTAAAGCAGCGCCATTTTTAGCACCAATTTACTGTCGTTACAGTGGCACTAGTCGACCGCTAGCAGGGCGGTTTTAACCCCAGCCAGTGACCGAAAAAAAAGTGTTAAAACTGCCCACAAAGCGCAGCTGCAGTAGTGGTTTGCCAGCACTGCCCCATTGTTTTTCAATGGGCAAGGGCACTTTAGGATGGGTGTATAAAACCCCATAACGTCTCTTAACCTTAAAACCTGAAATAGGATTTTTAATGACAGCTTACCTGTAAAATCCTTTTCTTGGCATACATCAAAAGGCTGTTTCTGCAACGCCAACAAAACTAAATTCAAGTCTCAAGGTTTCAGGGGTGACCTAACCGGAGGATTAAGCCGCGTTACCCCCCGAATAAAACCATGAACCAAAGAATGTGAACTGGTCGTTGAAACAATACCGATAAGGCCGAGACCTGGCCTTTGATAGTACTAAAGGCCGGCTTCATCTCTAACCCCATCTGTAGAAAGTCAAGGATTCTACCCATGACATACTTCCTAGGATGTCAACCCCTGGATTCAAACCAGGAGACATATGCTTTCCAGATTCTACAATATACGACTCTGGAGGCCGGCTTCCTTGCATTAATCAAGGTAGACCAAGGATGAGCTCAGGCGTGTTCACATGGTCCACGTGCAGAGCCCGCCAGGAAGCCGGCGCAGCGCTGCGCTAATCACAGGCAGTGAGACATTGCCCCAATGCGCAGCTGCAGAGATCGGGTAATATCTCACTGCCTGCAATTAGCACAGCACTGCGCCGACTTCCTGGCGGGCTCTGCACGTGGACCACGCAAACACGCCTGAGCTCATCCCCAAGGTAGACACCACAGAACCTGATAGTCCATGCTTCTTCAGAAGGTGAGTCTCAATAGCCAAACCATTAAATTTAGCGTTTTTAAGGCAGGATGGAATATCGGACCTTGTGAGAGGAGGTCTGGATGTGGTGGTAGGGGTCCATGGTTCCCCTACTGACATTCTTATGATCTCTGCATACTAGGATCTTCTGGGCAACAAGAATCACCAACTTCCCTTCCTGCTTGACACTGCGGAGAAATTGCGGAAGCAGCAGAATAGGAGGCAATGCATAAATCAGTGAGAACCGATTCCACGGTAACACCAAGGCATCTGTTCCGCATTCTAATAGGAGATCAAACTTTTATTCACAGAGGATATAGCAGCATCAATTGCTGGTATCTCCCACTTCTTAGTGAATTTTTATTCCATAGAATAAAGTGCTGAAAACTTTTTAGGAGGAAAAAAAAATGCTCATCTTGGTGATCAAACTCAGAATACATAAGCTTTTCCAGCAATGAATGGACAGGAAAGGCATGCATGGCTTGAGGAGGCTTTAGCAAACACAAGAAGTGGGCTTATCAACCGACTCAGTTAAGGGTAGCAAAAATGCGGAATGGATCATCTCAGTAAGAGATTGCACCAACAATCTATGAGATTGTGAAGCTGACCCTTCAGAAGAGAAAAGTCAGCCTCTTCATGGCCCCCTGAAGGAAGTTAATCTTCAGCCCCCCCAAGATCCTCAGTTTGAGGGTCCTAGGAAATGGAAAGGGACCTGTCACGTTTTGTCCCACACTGGGAAGTGGTTAAAGCCACTAACCCATCTTCCAAAACTATCATGGCTGCAGAAAAAACTTCAGTAATATAGACAGGGGCTGCAGTGTTGGAAACAGTTGCAACACTTGACGGCCCTGATGGCTCACTCTGACCAGTCACCTCAGATCTCTCAGGGGAGGATGCCATTGTAGAGAGGAGTTTAGGCTTTTTAGAGCTTGAAGGAGTCCCTCTTGAGTCCTTTTTGGGGTGTTTCTACCTCCCCTTCTGACACAGCCTGATGCACAAATGCAGAGGTACTACCAGAAGAAATTGAACCCACTGCTTAAGCAAACTTCCGCTGCCATTAGTGCTCAGCCTGGTGCTTTAGTAAACGTGCCAAGGGAATGCCTGTCTCACCACTTACATGCCCCCCCTTTTTGCTCGTGTCCCTCCGACAGCTTGCAGCCAGCATAATGGAGCTTTTTAAAAGTTCCCCTGCGCTGGAAGTTGCTGCACGCCGACGCTGCACTAAGCCATGCCCCCTCAGTCTCTCTTTTTAAAAAAAAGGCAAGAGCGCTGACAAACCGCCGCCATGAGATGAGGGGCAGTGAAAACTGAGCGGTATCCGCTTTTATCGTTTCTGCCTTCCCCCTATATCCAGAGAGGGGGCAGAGCCTCTTTCCCCCACCACCTTACTGGAAGCCTGGGACTGCTCCCCAGAGGGAAGTCTGCAGCTTCTGCTGATTAGAGTGATCTGAGGAACGCATGAAAGGGAAGTGCTCTATACACCCCCCCAGCGGTGACTTTTAGACATGACAAAATTTACATTTTAAAGGAGAAAATTCATAAGAGAATTTAAAATTCCTTAGAAATCTCCACTTACCTTTCCTGCCGCAGGGATTCTGTGGTAAAACCAACAGACCCAATCTTCACCCCTCACGGTGGGCTCCGTTAAACCTTCAGGAGCCGGGGTCCCTTTTTATCGGGGGATCCACACTCCTGGTCAAATAAAGCACCCCACCAGGAAAATGTTATGGCTAAAAAAAACAAAAGCACTGGATCCCGGGGTCCAGCTCTCTAAAAAGAGAAGCGTTACGGGCTAAACCTTGTTTCTTTCGCCACAAGGCCCGGGTACCATTTAATTTGGACTTAAAAGACACTTTGAATGGATCCAGTTGCATAGCCTGCCCCAGCAAGGAATATTCCAGTGGAGCTTGGCACAGCACATCTTTACTCGTGGCAAACACCTAAGACACTGGCGAAAAAAACTGAGGTACTCCCAGTAGTGTGCGGGTTTATATAGGGAGCGGACCTCTTGTCTTAGGGTGTGCCAGTGTCCATCACCTGAAGGTGGCCTATAACCACATAGTAACTACTACGGCTCTGTGTCCCATAATGCAATACATTTATGCTTTATGTGCACTTTACACTTTAGCATCTCACAACTGGTTTTTCGAGCCTTGACCTAACCCATATAGGTCAGGCATCGCCTTTTAAAAGACATATGGTTTCCAAATGCATTTTATTGATTACTCGCCGTAGCTTCAGTCTTGCAAACTAGTTTCACATACTGTTATCCTTTAAAATCTTTTTAAAATGAGAGGGCTTAAACTATATTGAAGAAATATGTTCACAAGAGAAAAGCTATAAAAAGTCAATAAAAATATGTTGCTAATTTTACACTCCTTTAAAATTTGGCAATACATCTCTCCCTCCTACATTTCAGTACAAAGTAACTGCTCCCAGATCGCTGTGGGTTTATGTGCTGTGTAGTAAATTTAATTTCTCTTGAGCCTCAGTGAATACTGACACGAGTCCAAGTTGCTGGGTTTCATTAACTGCTCGTTTCCATGGCTTAGGGTTCTAGTATTACACTGCAAAACGACAAAAGGTGGGGCAGATAGATACTTTGTGTCAAATTGATCAAATACAAGAAATGCTAATAAAGGGTTTGAAAGCATTTTATTAGCGCACGCCCGCAATTCGAACACATTTGTGGCATCTTTGCATTCCAATTTAGAAGCAAAGTAGTGACTTAGGAAAAAAATTTCCAGACGCAAGAATCCTTTTCTCAGACCTTTGATAGCGTTAATAAAGAATGCAGTGTTCGAATCCAAAATGTGCGCTCTTTTGTTGGCAAAGGCGAGCATCAACGGCTGGAGAATTGGTTGAGGCATCATATAGCAATGGCCCATTAACACGCCGGGGGAGGGGCACAACTGGCTTTTAGAGTTTTTCAGGCTAGCGTATAAAAAGAAATTTTTTAAAGAAAAAATACAGAAAATTGAGTACTGTCCGTGATACTTTTTTTTTTTTATTTGCACGGATTAGTACCACGGACAGTACTCAATTTTCTCTTTTATCACAATTGCACTAATACGGCTACAAACACATCATGAAAAAATACAGTTCAATTTATTTTATTACACAAAAATACCATATAAAACCACATTTTTGGGTAAAATATAAAAGATGTCATGCCGAGAAAATAGATACCCAACATGTCATGCTTTAAAATTGCGCACGCCTGTAGAATCGAGACAAACTACAGTACCCAAAAATCTCTATAGGCAATGCTTTAAAAGCCTCTTTATGGGTTTACAGTTTCAAGTTACTGTATTTGCCGGCGTATAAGACGACCCCCTAACTGTGCAGGTTTTTAAAATGTTTTGCCCGTACTCACCGTTTAAGACGACCCCCCATTCCGAGGCTTCCGACGCTTCATATCACTCTTCTTCGTTCTTGCTGGAGCCATTTCCTTCTTGCTGGTGCTGGAGCCAATCACGGCGAGCAATGTATTCTATTAATGAATACAAAGCCTGCTGGGATTGGCGGAGGCTGTTACATCATCAGCCCGCGCCTCACTCTCAAAGCCAATCAGAGCAGGCTACTGTGTGTAGCCTGCTCGGATTGGCAGAGATTGCTACTCCAATCCGAGCAGGCTCTGTATTCATTTGAATACATCGCTCACTGGGATTGGTTCAGTGGTATATACTGTATGTAGCCGAAGCTACATACAGTATTACCGGACATCCAGAAGGCATCCCAGCAGCTGACCCGGCGTATAAGACGACCCCTCCTTTTTGCTCAGTTTTTTTTGTGTAAAAGGTCGTCTTATACGCCGGAAAATACGGTACACAGGAGGTTTGCATTTACAGTGACACCACGTGTGTAGTTCAATCACAATTTACACATGTGTGCAGGACATATAAATGTGTTCACATTTGTGCATGAGCACGGGGGCACTTTAAAATGTAAATTTGTTATTTTAGTATATATTTACACACTCTACTTATTTTTATCAACTATCGTTATCATAAGGGATGAATAATATTTGTTATAGCATGGGCAATGACAGGTACGCTTTTCTTTTCTATTAGAGCCCCAGATCTCTCCTTTGCCTTCAAATGCATCTGTGCCATATAAAAGAGATCAGGAGGCTGTAAAGCCACTTGGATCACTTCTAAATTAAAGTTCATTGCTGGCTGAAAATGTTTGTACCGGGATCATGGCTGCAGCTAAGGGAGTGAAGTGGTTAAGTAGTTGGAATCCTCCCTAGAATCATGTTCTTGTTGGCAAGCCCCGCACTTTACATCATCTTGACTGTAACTTTACTGTGCCAAACATAGGCTGACTGGTCAGATGGTCAGAATCCCTTAAGAGACCTTAACTGCTGCAGTCGGTCACTTGATTGTAGGACAGGTGGCAAATAATGGTTGTAGTTTTGAACATTGGATGTGATAACTTGTTGGGGGGATTCCAGGCTTATCACTTGCATTGGTCCCCGGTCAGTATCGTATAGAACATGTTGATTAAAGCGCTGGACAGCAGAACCCACATCCAAGAGTTGTCTCATCAGTATTGCCCCTAGGGACAATATCGCTTCAGTTTACTCGATACCATTATCAAGGATGCTACTGATCACAAGAACCTCCATCTTTCTCGGGGGAAGTCTTCTCCCTCTATAGTCATTTTTGCGGCAGTCCTTTTTGTTCAGTTTTCCTCCAAACTACTTAAACACAATATTCGGTCACTGTAAGACAAGTTAAACCGGTCCCTATAAAGGCCAATCCATTAACCAATAAGGCTCATGCTAGCCCTGGCCCAGTGACTCTAATCTGGTACTGGAATGAGAAGATCCACGCAATGCATGTCAGCTTGTCAGGCTGGGAAGAAGTTCTGGCCTCCCAGTCAGTGCAGGGGACCTAATCGTTGGAGAAATCTGGTCTCCCAATCAACATCCTGGAACCATTTTGAAAACCATTTATCATTTTCCTTCCACTTCACAATTATGTGCCACTTTGTGTTGGTCCGTCACATAAAATTCCACAAAAATACATTTAGGTTTTTGGTTGCAACATGACAAAATGTGGAAAAATTTCAAGGGGTGTGAATACTTTTTCAAGGCACTGTATATGTGGGTAAGTTTAAAGCTAGGTTCACACCTCTGTATGTTGCTGCGCGGGCAGGAATCACATCTGAAACACACACCAAACTGCACTGCTCTCATGAGAGGCGAAGGGCTGCCATTAATTCTCAATGGCACCCCCAAGCATCAAAGCACGTAGCGCAATTGCAGGAGCAGGAACCGCAGGGAAATCGTATGGTCAAAAAAAGAGACCATGCGATTTTCCTCCGGCCAAATTTTAAAAAAGGTGCATGCACCTTTTTTCTGCGGAAACACAGGCACAGCAGCCCATTCCATTAAACGGGCTTCCGCGGCCTGTGTGAACGCAGCTCACATAAAATGCAGAACTGTGAATCTAGGCTTAACCTGTACAACAGATCTAAGACGACAAAAATAATTCCAGCTCTGTTATTATATACATAATTAAAGGTTTAAGCGATTAATACAAGTTTCTGAATTTGACTTACTTTGACTTCCTGAAATCTACTGCAAAGCAGTACTAACACTGCGGGGGTGAGAGAGCAGAACTGTAAGTCAAATCAGTTGTGTTGCATATAGTTACCCAAGAAGGAATACAATCACAGCAGAAAAGAGCAAAGTGAGCAAAGATATGATCTTATAAGTCTCCTGCGGATCTTTTACTGTCCACAGAGCATTTTTGGGATGGTGAGAAGACACCACTAATTCTACAGTTGAAAATCAGAAAACAGTAGGCATAATCCACTTGGTTGTGCTGACTGGCAGGGATGTGTTAATCTCAAAGTGATTGTTATTTTTATAGAAAAAAAAAAGAAGACTTTAGAAACATGTTATACTTACCTGCTCTGTTGCAGTGGATTTGCACAGAGCAGCCCAGATCCTCCTCTTCTCAGGTCCCTCTTCTCTGATCCTGGCCCCTTCCTCCTGTTGAGTGCCCCCAGAGCATGCAGCTTGTTATGGGGCACCCAAGCCGAGCCAGAGCTCAGTGTGTCCATTCGGATACTGAGTTGCAGGTCCCCTCTCTCTCCAGATTGGCTGACTTTAATAACAGCAGCTGGAACCAATGGCGTCCCTGCTGTGTCTCAGCCAGTCAGGAGGGAGAGTCCCGGACTGCCAAGGGACTCATGGACATTGCTGGACAGAGATGGTGCTCCGGTAAGCATTAGGAGGGGCCAAAGAGGGGTTGCTGCACACAGGCGGCTTTCTATCCTAATGCATAGAACGCATTAAGATAAAAAAAAAAACTCCTGACTTTACAAGGCTGGATGGACAGAAATACACATTTTGGAAAACAGCCTGCATTTCATGGGCATGTGAAGGGGGCACAAAACAGACTTATTAAAAAGATAAATAGTAGCATGGAAACCCAAATCACACAGGAGGATGGGACAAAATTCACAGACAAGTAGAAAACACATTGTCCCCTTCCCCGTTTTACCACATCAAATCTCTTGGCAAAAGGAACTTACCGCACACGTTCCATCTCACTGGCCGTCTTCACTACAGCAAAGGGTTCTCGCCGACTCCAATCCCAAAAATGGATTTCATTGGCAGTGGCGATGAGCAGCAGCTGAACTGTGGGGTGGAAGGCCAGGGATGCAATGGCATTGTTACTATCTGTGAACCAGCTCTCACTGCCGCCCTGATGACAAGAAAATGAAGGAATGTAATTGGTGACAGAACTCCATGACGTTTGTAAACCATAAAAATTAAGTTCTCTTATTTGCTACGTTTTGGTCAGTTAAAATTTATCATTGGAAGCATTTTGTTATTTTTGTTTCATAAATGGAAAAATAAAGATAAATAAAAATATCTTGCTGGAAATTTAGAGCCATCCTATATCCTCCTCGGACTTTCTGTATTACCTCAAAGGGGGCATTTAACCCATCCATTGCTCATGTTGGGCTACAAAATAATTAGCCTTTATGTTGTGGAGACCCAAGAGTGGGAATGGCTTAGCAAAAGACACGGGGAAGGCTGACGCCACTCATTCCACAAACATGCTTGTGTTGTCAGCTCATAACAAGACTTGGGATTTAAGTGCATTTCTGGTAAATTAACAGGACTATTTTTGTATTTCCAGGGTCTTTAAAAAGAGATAGAACATGGGGAAATGTGCGCACATCGCAGAAATATCTTGCATTGTTTGCCTTGACATACACTTTAAGTGCAGGTATCACGTAGATTAACCCTGTACTATTGCTATAAACCAATGGAGGAATCGTGCATGCGTTTTCAGATATTCATTTTTTTTTTTTTTTTTTTTTTTTACACAACAGAAATCATTAAATCTGCAGACTGACAGATAAGTCTCTTATTAGCAAAGGTTCCTAATGTAAGAACAAAACTAGACAACACTATTTTGCTCTACTTGAATCCTAATAAAACATTACCCACAGCAGCAGGGAAGACAGCACTGAGAGTAAAACATGAACAACTCAAGCCAGTGGAAACTCAACCAAAATGCACTTAAATGAATCGGACCCCTTTCCCACTGAGGCAGTTTTCAGGCGTTTTCGTGCTAGAAATAGCGCCTGAAAACTGCCCGTTATTCATTACAAAGGGTGCTTTCACACCTGGGCAGTATGCTTGTGGGACATTAGAAATAGTCTTGCAAGCAGCATCTATGGGGCTGTTGCCGCTGCCCATTGCAATGACTGGGCAGCACTTCCGAAGCACCTGAAAAGCCATTGGGAAATACCGCAACACAGGAGTTTTTAACCCCTTTATTGATGTTAAAAGTGCCCCACTAGCAGCCGAAAAGCGCCACGTAAACAGCGGTAAGCCTTTACCGCAAACACACAGGTGGCCCCAGTATGAAAGGGGTCTTAGCCCTTGTACACACGGTCGGACATTCCGACAACAAAATTCGTCAGATTTTGTCCGATGGACTTTGTCCGAAACTTGTGTTGCATACACACGGTCGGACAAAGTTGTCGGAAAATCCGATCGTACGCAACTCGACGACGTTATTTCGTTACGACAGGACTAGTAGGTTCAGGCTAGTAGCCAATAGCGTTGGTCTAGGAATCTGATCTGAGCATGCGTGGCGCTTTGTCCGATCGGAATTCTCTACACACAATCGGATAAAGTCCGATCGGATCATGTTGTCGGAAAGTTTTATAGCCCAGCTCTAAAACTTTGTATATCCGACGGAAACAGTCCGAAACAGTCCGATGGAGCCCACACACAGTCGGATTATCTGACAACACGGTCCAATCGGACATTTTCCGTCGGAATGTCCGACCGTGTGTACAAGGGCTTAGACTTAACTTCAGCCAGGCTATGCACATATTAAATATGTACATATTCTAAATCAGCAAATAAGCTTTAAACAAGGTCCTCAAGGACTGCTGTAGCTGCAGGCACTACATAATAATGCATCTTCAAAGTTCAGGGCAAAAGCACCCCCCTCAACCATGACTCAAAACCCAAGCTAACCCAAGCTATGAATTACAGAAAGTGAAAAAGCCTTCCATTTGGGTAAGGTAGTAATTACTTAGAAGAAATTGTAGGATGGGGAACACTCGGGGTTAGTACAACCAGTGTGATTATGTTCACCAGAGGTCCAAGAGAAAGGAAGGGTGGATTTACAGGCTCTTGAATGTTTTGTCAGTCTCCTAGACAAATGGCTCAGCAGGGTGGGGTTGACCACAAGAGCAACTGTATCACTTTACAAATCTTTTGGATGAATAAATAATTCCTGTGATAGCTATATACAGAGTTAACCACCAATTCTATAAATTTGTAACATACTTACATGTAGATCCCATATCCGAACTTCCCCATCAAGGCAACCAGATGCAATGAGCCCTGGGATGGTAGGGTGAAAGGTTACACACCACGGGGTACGACGATGTCCCACCAGAGAATGTATACAGCGTCCAGTCTTCACTTCCGTAATGTAGATGTTGTGGTTGACATGTGTGGATGCTAACAGGGTTCTAGAAGAGACAGGTTCAAATTTAAGAGTTTTAAAAAGGCAAAAAAAAACACAAAATATTGATTGTCCATATTAAATAAGAGAAAGAGCAATGCCTACAGAAAAAAATAAAAAATAAAATAAAAAAAGGTATATCCCCAAATCATCCTTAACCACTTGAGGACCGCCGTATTGCCATTGTACGTCAGCACAATGGCACAGGCAGGCACAATCACGTACATCTACGTGATTGCCTTCCAGCGGGTGGGGGGTCCGGTCGGACCCCCTCCCGCTGGTTACGGCGGTCCGATTCGGTCCAGGAGCGCTCCGTGATGAGGGGATGGCCGTTGGTTTTCGGCCACCCCCTCTGGATCGCTCCTGGCCAATGAGAAGCTTCCTCCCCTGTGTATTGTTTACACAGGAAGGAGGAAGTGATGTCATTCTCCTCGGGGCGGTCTTTTTGACCGGACTACGAGGAGAAGAGTAAAAGTAAGTCTGCACGAACACTACACTGACATGTAGGTACACACAGGCACACAAACCCCCCCCCCCGATCGCCCCCCGATCCCCCCCCCGCCCCCCCTCCCCCCCCAGTCACAGTGTCACTGATTGCATTGATCATTTCTTTACTGATCAATGCATTCAGTGTCAGTTGTGACAGTAAAAACTGTCAGGACAGTTAGTGTTAGGTCCAGGGTAGCCCCCTATCACCCCCCAATAAAGATTTAACCCCCTGATTGCCCCTAGAGTTAACCCTTTCACCCCCTTTTGCCAGTGTCACTAAGCGATCATTTTTCTGATCGCTGCATGTGTCGTTAGGTAGCTAGTTATTTTTTTAGGTTCACCGCCAGGTTTTTATATCACTAGGTACCCCGATATACTACCCAATAATGTTTTTAACCCCCTGATTGCCGCTAGTTAACCCTTTCACCCCCTTTTGCCAGTGTCACTAAGCGATCGTTTTTCTGATCGCTGCATTAGTGTCGCTACAGTCGCTAGGTAGCTAGTTATTTTTTTAGGTTCACCGCCAGGTTTTTATAGCGCTAGGTACCCCGATATACTACCCAATAATGGTTTTGACCCCCTGATTTCCGCTAGTTAACCCTTTCACCCCCTTTTGCCAGTGTCACTAAGCGATAATTTTTCTGAACGCTGCATCAGTGTCGCTAGTGTCGCTAGGTAGCTAGTTAACTAGGCTCCCAAAAAGTCCCCCACATGTGGTATCCCCGTACTCGGGAGAAGCAGCAGAATTTATTTTGGGGTGTAATTTGACTTCTGCCCATAGCATGTGTGAGCAATATATCATTTAGTGACAACTTTGTGCAAAAAAAAAAAAGTTTGTAATATTCCCGCAACTTTTGGCAAAATATAAAATATTCCATGGACTCAACATGCCTCTCAGTAAATAGCTTGGGGTGTCTACTTTCCAAAATGGGGTCATTTGGGGGGGTTTTGTGCTATTTTGGCATTTTATGGCCTTCGAAACTGTGATAGGTAGTGAGGAGTTAAATCAAAAATTTGCACCCTTAGAAATCCTGAAGGTGGTGATTGGTTTTCGGGGTGCCGTGCGCGACTAGACTCCCAAAAAGTCCCACACATGTGGTATCCCCGTACTCGGGAGAAGCAGCAGAATGTATTTTGGGGTGTCATTTCACATATAACCATGGCATGTGTGAGCAATATATCATTTAGTGACAACTTTTTGTAAAAAAAATTTTTTTTTTTTTTTTTGTCATTATTCAATCCCTTAGGACAAAAAAAATAAATATTCAATGGGCTCAACATACCCATCAGCAATTTCCTTGGGGTGTCTACTTTCCAAAATGGGGTCATTTGGGGGGGATTTGTACTGCCCTGCCATTTTAGCACCTCAAGAAATGAGATCGGCAGTCATAAATTAAAAGCTGTGTAAATTCCAGAAAATGTACTCTAGTTTGTAGACGCTATAACTTTTGTGCAAACCAAAAAATATACGCTTATTGACATTTTTTTTACTAAAGACATGTGGCTGAATAAATTTTGCCCTCAATGTATGACTAAAATTTAGTTTATTCGATTTTTCTTATAACAAAAAGAAGAAAATATCTTTTTTTTTCAAAATTTTCGCTCTTTTTCCATTTATATTGCAAAAAAAAAAAAAAAAAAAAAAAAAAAAAAAAAAAAAATCGCAGAGGCAATCAAATACCATCAAAAGAAAGCTCTATTTGTGGGAAGAAAAGGACGCAAATTTCGTTTGGGTGCAATATTGCATGACCGCGCAATTACCAGTTAAAGCAGCGCAGTGCGAAATTGCAAAAAGACCTCTGGTCCTTAAGGTGTTTATTGGTCCGGAGCTGAAGTGGTTAAAATAGAACTTTAGCCACTTTTTTTGGAAGAAGGAAAGGGGGGTTTTTTTCTGCTGAGAGTTTCTGTCCTCATTGGTAGTGACCAAAAAAGGAGATAAAAGATATAAAAAAAAAAAAAAAAAATAAAAAATTTGGATTGAGTGTAACATACAGTATATTTAAAAAAAATTAAAAATAAACCTTGAAATGCGTTAAAGCAGTAATAAACAGCATTAAAAAAAAAAAAAAAAAAAAAAAAACGGGCCCTGGGCAGATTAAGTAATGATGTGCTGGAATGCAACGCATAACAGACTTGCCTGAAAACAAAGCCCTCCAGTTGCGCGATGTCACCGCTAAAGGCGATTCCATCTTCATCTGGTTTTCAGGACTTCAGTGATATGAAAGCCAAGCATGGTGATGTCACTCCAGCACATGTGCACAGGGTCGCCGTTTATGGTATGGCTCTGAATGAACGGCATGGGTATGCCCTTTCTTCAGAGTTCATACTCCAGTGACGTCACCGGCTTCATCTAAAGTAAATATCTCCTAAACGGTGCACGTTTAGGAGATAGTGACAATACCTATAGGTAAGCTATATTATAGACTTGCTTATAGGTAAAAATCACTTATGGGAGTTTACTTGCACTTTAAAAGTACTATTAAAGCTGAACTCCAGGGTAAGCACACACTGTCTAAATCCACAGGTCCTGTGCAGTATTCCTTGAATCTTGGTGCGTTTTGTATATTTCTTCCAGGTCTGTGCAGCAATCCAGAGTGAAACTTACTCTGAGCAGGAACTTCCTGTAATAAAGACCGCTCACTGCTGCTCTGTCCTTGTGCAGGATGAATGGTCTTGCCTCCACCCCCTCCTGTAGTTTTCTGCAGGTAGCTTGTAGTGGGTGGACCTGGACTCTGCACTGCACAGCGACTGTCAATACTACTTTTACAAATTTGAAATGACATTTGGTGCATACAAAGTGCATTTACATACTTTGTGGCTATATTTCAATGAACATTTTTTTTGTGCCAAGAGTTCAGCTTTAAACTGAACAGAGTGTGCAATGCTGTTGGTAGAATCAAACTAGTATTCACAATTGTTGGCAAGTAAAGTAGATGACACTCCGCCAGCGGGCAGGGTGGCTTCAGAGAGTATATCTGTCATGAATAAAAATAGAGGAAGAGGCTCACCTGTCTGGGCTGAACGCCAGTAGGAATGTAGAACGCGGACTGTCCGGAAGCTCCACCTTCTACAAGACAAACAGCAAACGACAGTCACAAGATCTGCAGATGACAGGTCACTGAGCAGGCAAGAGATAATACATGGAACAACACTTCGACAGAACTGTAATGTCCACAGTAAAGAGAAACGTTTTCCCCTTTAATCCACTTAAAGTAGAACTACAGGCAAAATGTTTTCATTTTGGATAAAGGGAGGGTTATAACCCAGCAGATTTATTTATTTATTTATTTTTCTTCTCCACTATGCATGTCCCATTGCTGCAATTTCCCTTCACTTCCTGCCCCACAGCCAAACAGGAAGTGAGAAGAAATCCCAGAATTCTTGAGGCCCCCCCCCCCCCCCAGGTCACCAGAACTCAGGGCTTGACAAATTTGCTTTGAATCCAAGAGCCAGCTAAAAAAAAAGGTAGGAGCAAGCTGTTTTTTAGCATCCGGGGCAAGGCAAGTACTTTGTGCCCCCTAACCCTAACTTACAGCAGAGCAGCCAGCCAATAACCCCGACTTTTAGGCTGGCTGGAATGAATGACAATAAAAACCTGTTATAGGGGGAACTCCACAGCTGGGCATTTTGGGATTGTGGAAGAATCGCTTAGATTCTGCCCGCAAACTCGAAACTACAATCGCAAAAACACTGGTTCAGGTATCATTATTAATGGCATGACAAATCACACTGCGTTAAGCTTGTCGCCCAAAAGAGGAGCAAGAGCTTCTTTTGGGCAACAAGCTTCACAAAATGCGATTGAAATTAACGAAAACCGAAACTGCGTTTAGCGATTGCATGCAGAATCGCAGTGATTCTGGCACGATCCCAAAACAACCAGGTGTAAAATGGAGCCGCCCCTGGTTCATACATATGTGATGCTGGATGAGTTTTCAAATTCACACGACAGGCTGAATATTATGTGTTCATATTGAGGTGGTTCACACAGATGCGATCCATATGCATTGCGCTTTGAGTGCCAGAGTAGAGTAGCATGTGGAGAAAACTTTTCACATAGAATTGCTATTGATAGGGGGGGTAGAGGGAGAGGGAAGGATATCGGATTTTGACAGGTACTTCCTGTCCCACTTCCTGCTTCGGTCTTCTCACCGCCTAGGCGACTCCCCGTAGGAGGCCCCTCCCTCTCTGCTATCTTTTGGAACATGTCACAGGTCCCAGAAGATTGCCTGGCCACTAGGAGAGCGCAGCGTGACTCTCACTTGCGCAGTGCACACCTGGCTGCGAAGCTGCAAGCGGTCACACCTGGCTGCGAAGCACTTGCAATGACGGCACCACGGAGAGGAGGGGGAGAGGAACAAGGCTTTGTGAACCCACATCGCTGGACTGTGGGGGACAGGTGAGTGTCCGATTATTAAAAGTCAGCATCTACACTTTTTGTAGTTGCTGACTTTTAATAAGCTGAAAAAAAAAAAAAAAGAAGGAGTGGAACTCCGCTTTAACTGGGGCACAGGTAGCAATAAAAACTGACATGTATTCCAATCTCTCTCCACTCTACCCAAAACTAGAAAAAAGTTTTGCCTTTAGTTCATTAAGATTGACCACTACAGAAAAAAAAATGGTCTTGTTAAAAACATCAAACACCAAACCAAATGGTAAAACAAGAGTATTTATAGACAAATTTTGAGTTACAAATATTTTCCCCATTGGAGAGATCTCTTCATTTGCGGTCCTGAAAATATACCAAGGAGGTGAGTGGAAATCTCCACAAAGTGGGAGGAGTTTTCAGCTTAGACAGTTGTCAGAAAGCACTCCCATTGGAGGATTTCCCACCTCTTGTGCTTGTGGCAGCTGTAAAATGTCCAATTCACGTTTTGTTTAGTTGACATTGGTGAATCCACTCAAAGTGGATGTAAACTCTTACATATACCCAGTGAATTGATACAGAGATAAAACAAATCATCCTATATAACTTGTACCTGTTAATCTGCAGCCCTCTACTATACAGCCACTTAAAATCCAGAATTTATAAAACATTTGTCTGCATTCTCAGAAAAAAAAAAAAAAAAAAAAAAAAGGGGGGGCACAGAGCTAAAGTTACACTCTGCAGAGCTCAGTGAGGAGAGATCTGAGAACTGATTGGAGGGAAGAGGCACGCCCCACCCCTTCACACAAGAACAAAGCTGAAGCTGTCAATCAGCTGGAGATCCCTCCCATCACCTTTCTTCTCTGTGTCAGGAAAACTTGTCAGAAGTGATTCATGCTGAAAGCAGCGGAGGGGAGCAGCAGACAGAAATGACACTTTGTGCCCTTGATTGAGAGAAGTACACACTATAGAGTGAAATGCCTTGCTTATATTACATGTCTGAAGTTTACAACCACTTTAAAGTTGTCATAAAGCTTTGTGTTTTTTTTCATCTGTCCAATGAGGAGAGATATAGCGGTGGGAGCCGCTGCGCTCATCGCTGGATTGGATCTGGCTCAGGTAAGAAAAGGGGGCTCGGGGGGGGGGGGGGGGGGGTCAGCTACAGCACAGGTGGTTTTTCACCTTAATGCATTAAAGTGGTTTTAAACCCCAATGTCGCGTCCACAAACTATCTGCCGGACTTAGTCTGGCGGACAAACCACCGGAAAGTCCACCAGACTTTGCCAATGAGCGGACCTGCCCACACACAACCAGACTTTTCCGGCGGACTAGGTCCACCGGACTATGGCGGGAGTCCGCGGGACTTTTGAAATGAACGGACTTGCCCACACACGGAGGAAAGTCCATTCATTTTAAACATGGCTCCAGGTAGATGGGACTAGCGAAGGAGGTCAATGTCGCCACCTCCATGGGCGAGATTGACATGTCGCGGGCCCCGTCACCTGGTATGGACTTAAAGGGGAACCCCTACACCGAAAAAATGGCGTGGGTCCCCCCCCCAAAGTCCCTATCAGACCCTTATCCGAGCACGCTGCCCGGCCGGTCAGGAAAGGGGGTGGGGACGAGCGAGCGCCGCCCCCCCCCCCACCCCTGAGCCGTACCAGGCCGCGTGCCCTCAACATGGGGGGTGCTTTGCGGAAGGGGGGGCCGTCTGTCCGTGTTCATCTGATCTGCTCTGCAGACAGATAGAAAAATAGGATTTTCCTCCGTCTGCAGAATCAGACCATAGCGGAGACGGATGATATCGGGTGTCTGCAGATGTTCATCCGCAGACACCCGCTATCCCATAGGGATGCATGTATGCCCGTATTTCATCCGCAAACGGATGGATGAAATATGGACATACAGTCCGCATGTGTGAAAGGGGCCTAAGGGAACCAGGCAGTGAAGCCTTTCGGTTTTATAGCCGGTTCCCTATTGCCCATGTGAGAAGCGGGCTGCTCTGTCATGGCGACGGGGGAGGAGGGCCAAACGTCCAGAAAAATCAGGCCGCAACCCGTCTCCCTCATTATAAATGTGACACCAGGGGGGAGAGGAAGTGTATAAGCGCAAGTTCCACATTTGGGTGGAACTCACACTTTAAGCAAACCATAGATTATGAAATTTTCTTTCCTTCAACCCATGCTGCACTATTTGAATTCTATCAGCGGGAGGTTTCCCAGCAGTTATAGCTGCCAGAAGTGACTATAATGAAGAAAAAAAAAAAAAAAAAAAAAAAACAGACAGGATGGTCGTACTGAAGTTGATTGAGGGATCGACTTCAGTACAACCAGCCTGCCCAATAGTCTGATTCAATTTCAGCCGGTTCATATCCCTGTCCAATTTCAATCCGTTAAGTGCCGGCCTTTGCAGGCATATGAAAAGCAATAAAACCTGACCAATTTTTCCCCTTACCCTTCCCTTATTTATCCACACTAAAGAAAAATGTTTTTGGTATGCCTACACTTTAAAAGGGATAACCATCATAGAGGTTTTAGCTTTCGGTCAGCAACAGACCCATAACAGACCCATAACAGACCCATAACAGACCCATAACAGACCCATAACAGACCCATAACAGACCCATAACAGACCCATAACAGACCCATAACAGACCCATAACAGACCCATAACAGACCCATAACAGACCCATAACAGACCCATAACAGACCCATAACAGACCCATAACAGACCCATAACAGACCCATAACAGTGTGCGTTCCAAATAGGAGATACATGAAAGGACTGCTTTCCTGTCTACCTTTTATCAGGCATCTTATACTGGCTTGCTATAGGGATGCCAGGCATACATCTAGCTTGAAAAACACACATTTCTTTTGTACCTGCTCCCAGACACTGTACCAAAGTTGAGTGTTGTATAAAAATAAGTATTTGGGACTGCTGACACTGAATCATTCAGGCATGAGGAAATTTTGTTGAAGTGGTTGTAAACCTCAGACATGAAATCTGAACAAAACATATTTCCATAAGGTTTTCTTGCCTCTCTCCAAAGCATTAAGTGTAATTTCCTCTCTGCCATCTCATTCCTCAACTATCGGCAAAAGTCACGTCCGAGACGTTTTCCTGATGCAAATAGGTAAAAAAGTGATGGGGAGGGACCACCAACACACAGCCTGTGATTGACAGCCTCCGTTCTGTTCCTATGTGAAGAGGGGTGTGTCCCTTCCCTCCAATCAGCTCGAAGAGCTCTTGTACAGCATGTAACAGCAGCTCCCCACCCCCCTACTTTGCCATTCTGAAAAATTATTTTCATCTATGAGTTTTACAAGGATGTACAGGACAAATGCCTGCAGATGAATAGGCACAACTTACGTAGGAGGGTTTGTTTCACCTGAGGCTAGTCACTTTACCAGGGATAAGGTAAAGGTTTACCAAACACTTTATATCATGAAAAGGTATACTTAACCCAAATGCCAACACTGACTGATTCCTACACGTAGCTTCAATGTTCTGCAGCCAATTTTAATTGCTACTGAGGTCAAAAAGTAAATCATTTCATCACCTCACTTATAATTATACCTGTTGCACGTCTTCTCCTGCCAGTTATACTGGCAACAGGAATTGCCTCCTAAAAAACACATAAAACTTGGGATCCATGGTGTAATTTTACTCTCTCATTAAGTTCAAAGTGTCCTCCCCAGCCAAACTACCTCAGAATATGTGAACTGATAACTTATAAGCTACCTCTAAAAATGTATATTATAAATTATATATATATATATATATATATATATATATATATATATATATATATATATATATATATATATATATATATATATATATATATATATATATATATATATATATATATAATCTCTTATAACATCGCGATCGCAGAGAGAGACAGTGTAATGTAAAGACTTACAGTGTTGAGAAGCTTTTTGGAGTGCTTTTTAGCACATACTGCACAGTGCTGTACATCCCTGTGCACACTTGCTGTAAAACTGTGTGCTTTTTATCATACTGTACCGGGCTTCCAGTATGGCTCCAAAGAAAGTGCAGAGAGCGGAAGTGCAGAGAGCGGAAGTGCAGGCGACAAGAAAGTGCAGAGAGCGGAAATGCAGGCGACAAGAAAGTGCAGAGAGCGGAAATGCAGGCGACAAGAAAGTGCAGAGAGCGGAAATGCAGGCGGCAAGAAAGTGCAGAGCGGAAATGCAGGCGGCAAGAAAGTGCAGAGAGCGGAAATGCAGGCGACAAGTGCAGAGCCAGCATGGTGGTAAAAAAATTGCAGAGCGGTAATGAAGGGGACAAGACTGTTCATAGCAGGAACTGCAAGAATAAGGTTGTGAAGAAAATGAACACTGAGCTGAAGGAAAAAAAAAAAAAAATTGTAGAAAAGCATGATCGTGGTATTCGTGTGACTGCTCTGGCCTCAGAGTACAAGATTGCGAAGTCGACAATCTTGACTATTTTGAAGAAGAAAGCCGCCATCGAAGGAGCTGATGTGGCAAAAGGAGTAACGATGTTAACCAAGCAGAGGACGCAAGTGCTGGAAGAGGTGGAAAAACTTGTTAGTGTGGTTCAATAAGAAACAGCTGGCAGGTGATGGAGTTAGTGAAGCTATGATCTGTGAAAAAGCCAAGAAATTGCAGAGTGATTTACTGCAAAAACAACCCTCTGCAAGTGCAGCGAGTGAAGAATTTAAAGCCAGTAGAGGGTGGTTTGAAAAATTATGCAAGAGAAGTGGCATCCACAGTGTGACAAGACATGGTGAGGCTTCCACTTCTGACAAGGCCAGTGCAGAAGCCGACAAGAAAGAATTTACGAAATTCATGAAGACAGAAAGATTTGTTGCTTAAGTGTTCAGCTGTAATGAAACAGGGCTCTTCTGGACAAACATGGCGAACAGAACCTATATCACGCAGGAGGAAAAGGCACTGCCGGGGCACAAGCCCATGAAGGACAGATTGACCCTTTTGCTGTGTGCGAAGGCAGGTGCCGATCTGAAGATCCATTACTAGTGAACCATTTTCCAGACCCCTCGTGCATTCAGGGAACAGAATGTGAACAAAGTCAGACTGCCTGTCATGTGGAGGGCCAATGCGAAGGCTTGGGTCACAAGGGAATTGTTCATGGAATGGCTGCATGAGGTGTTCACACACTGTAAAAAATATCTGACAACTGCCCTCCAGCCTTGGTGGATGATATGGAGGCTTAGTAGGACTTCATAAAAAAAGGTAAACTCTCACCCTCATTGGCCGAGCCAATGGCTCCTGCTGCTGTCAACCAGTCAGTGAGCCAATGCGAAGAGAGAGGGGTCAGGTCCGAGGTGTGTGTGTGTGTGTGTGTGTGTGTGTGTGTGTGTGTGTGTGTGAGAGAGAGTGAATCTACAGAACAGCTCAGGCCCAGGAGCGCCGGTAGGGGACCAGAGGATCGGGTTGCTCTGTGCAAAACCACTACATATATAAAAAAGGTAGTAATAAGTACGTTTGTTATTTTAAAAAAATATACCGTATTTATTGGCATATAAACACACACACACACGCAGGCATATAACACATACCTTAACTTTAAGAGGGAAGTTTCAAGAAAAAAACAAACTTAAATTTGAAATAAAGGACTATGAAGCAAAAAGAGTCAGTGCCCATCAATGCAGCCTCACCAGTGCCCATCAATGCAGCCTCCAACATTGCCACCCGTCTAGTGCTCTTCTGTAGCCTCACCTTTGCCAATCACTGCAGCCACACCAGGCGGGACTGTGTGTGACTGAGCGCCGGTTACACAGATGATCGCAGCAAGTACACACGATTTCCCCCTGATTTTCAGGGGGCAAAAGTGCGTGTTATACGCTGATAAATATAGTATATAATTGACTTTAATGTCACTTTAAAAAGGCAAAAATTTTAAGCGTAAGGATTTAAGTCACTCTGACAAGGGCCAGATTGCAATGACTAGACGACTGGATCAGAGCAACTCCAAAAAACGGCAGCTCTTGTGGGATGTTCCCCGTCTGCAGTGGTCAAGGCTGACCAAAAAAAGAGGTCCAAGGAAGAAAAAACAGTGAACCGGCGACAAGGTCATTGGCGGCCAAGGCTCACTGATGCACATGGGAAGCGAAGGCTGCCTTGTGTAGTCCAAGCTAATAGAAAAGCTGCTGTAGCTCAGATTGCTGAAAATGTTTATCCTGCTTGGACACCAACAATAAAAAGGTTTGAAAACACAGTGCATAGCAGTTTGTTGTGTATGGGGCTGTATAGCTGCAGACCAGTCAGGGTGCCCATGCTGACCCGTGTCCACAGCCAAGAGTGCCTACAATGGGCATATAAGCATCAGAACTGGACCAAGGAACAATAGAAGTTGTTTGAGGTGTTAACTTGGCCTCCAGATTGCAAACCAATTGAGTATGTGTGGGATGTGATGAAAAAAAAAAATAAAAAAAAATAAAGAAGTTTGATCCATGGAGGCCCCGCCTCACAATTTACAGGGCTAAAGCTGGCCACACACCATACAATTTTCTTATTCAATTTCCTTTAGATTTACCTTCAACTGTGTAGCACAAGGGCCTGCCTGATTGCACACAACCTGAAAGTGTTCAGATTTGACCTCATATTATATGGTTTTGGTAAATCTAAAGGAAATCTATAGAAGAAAATTGTATAATGTATGGCCAGCCTTAAAGGGGATGATTTACTAAAACTGGAGCACTCAGAATCAAGGGCAGCTGGGCATGGTAGCCAATCACCCTCCAACTTCAGCATGTTCAATTAGGCCTCATACACATTGGACGTTTTTACAGCTGCCGTTTTTGGCTTCGGGTGTTTTTTTTTCTGCAGCCAGTAAATGCCTCAGCATGTTATCCTATGTGTTCATGTACACATAAGCGGTTATCGGCGATTTTTGGCAGGGCGTTTCCTGGCTGGAAAGAAACCCCAGAAGTAGTGGGTTTTGAGGGGAGTTTTTCAACTGAAAAATGCTCTTACTCTGATAAAAACCGAAAACGCTTTAAAAAAAAAAAAAAATGCAGCATATCAGCGTTTGAGCCACAAGCTTTCATGGAAGCATAGTTTTGCCAACAAAAAAAAAAAAAAAAAGGGGGGGGGGGGCACCTACGGCTGAAAAGCAGTACTGCAAAAATATTTGACAGCAACAGATTTCTACAGATTCTATGCAGAGCTGCTAAAGATTTTGCACGCTCCAGTTTTCGTAGGTCTCCCACTCTAAAAAGTAACTCCACTTTTGTTGAGAGAAAAAAATATATTATATCCCCCCTCGGTGATCTATTCATTGCAGGGATTTTGACAAACTTTGTTGCAGATTCCTACCTTTTGTTATTCTGAAGAAATGCGTGTTTGTCTGTGTCCATGTGCAAAGTAAATGTGGATGGGAGTGATTTTATAATTATCAATCAGCTGCTGCACTTGTAGAGTACTAATGAGGAATGTGGCAAGGCCTGCACCACCTCAGACCCGATTTCTCTTTGGTAGCATCTCATTTTTAAAAAATGACATTTATGTTGCAGTGGATGCCCAAAATCTAAGTTGTAGTCTACTAGTGTAGACTTCTGGGGAAATCAGTAAGCCAAATCACACAAGAAAAGACATATCTGGGGGACATTCTGTCCATCATCTGTGTAAACACCGCCAGGTTGTCATATTGCTTTTTATAGAAAAATGACAAAGCTGTAGATTGAAAAAGGAAAAGGAATTTTTAACAACATTTATTAATAAGACTTGTGTAGCAATTTTATATATCTATTAGAGCTGCACAATTCTGGATGAAATGAATCACTATTTTTTTTGCTTAGAATAAAGTCCACGATTCTCTTGATTCTGAAGAACTTTTTTTATTTTAAAGACAACCCCTGAACATTAGGTTATCAAATAAGATGGCAATAAATTAAAATATAATACTCTGCTTTAATCAAATTTAAATGAAAAATATAGTGATGTGCAAAGAAATAAAAAGAAATTACCATTAAGTTAAATAAAAAAAATTTTTAGTACTCGCCGATACTAAATTACTAAACATCTACCGCAACTTTTTTGGTTACACATTAAAAATTAAATTAGAAAAAAAACATTTAAATTTTGCACTTTTTTTAATGTAAAACGTGTAAATATGTGGGAGCCAAATGTGGCATGTCAAGGGGTTAAGAGTCATTAAAGTGGAAGTTGCACTTTTGGGTGGAACTCCACTTTAATAAGGCTGATTACAGTAAAGTTTTAATTAAAGAATAAAAATTCCCCCCCCCCCCCCCCCCAAAAAAAAAAAAAAATCCTTTACAGACAGACATTCATCCCTTTGATCTGTAAATGAACAAAAAGATACAATGTTTCTTTTTATCTCTCTTTCAGCCCTGAGCAATGTTGTTGATAAACATTACCAGCTGCTTTTTTTTTTTTTCCAGCTGTGAGCAGGGCACTGCTCTGCACTTGTTACATGAATCGTAGAAATGCTGGATTAAGATTATGTGGGGGGTTGAATCGAGATCACGATTATGCAGCTCTAATATCTATATATTTTTTATTTGCTCTTTTCCCCTCCAATTAAAGTTGAGTTAATCTTTAAAAGGATCTGCAGCTGATGGCTTGCTGACAGATACCATAGCATACCTTCAGAGGTCTAGTGCAGTCCATGCCTCGACAGGGCTGTTTTGATGGCAAAAGCAGAACCTACTCAATATTAGGTGGGAGGTCATAATGTTACAGCCGATTGGGATATGCTTTTTATATGAATTACATGTAACTGAAAATATACAGGCTTTTTTCCCCACTTGCTAGTTGAATATTTGAAGATCTAGGATTATATATTAGTGGCATGTCTACTGCTCCCTGCGCTACACTTCTTTCTCAGACTGTAGGCATGATGTTCATATGCAAGTTATTACTTTGGTTCCAATTAAGGAAATGCTGCTAGGTGGGTTTTTGTTAAATTAAAATGCAAATTAGTTACCTCAAATGCACCCAGGAACAATTGACAGGCATTCATGTAGCTAGAATAGCTGATGAGACTACTGTAACAAATAAACAATTGGGACATTGTATATATAAAAAAAAAAAAAAAAAAAATTAAACCGCTTGGAAACTTTCAAAGAATTCTTTTATAAATGGAAAAACTTTCAGCTACCATAGCGGACCTCCTCCTGAGAATGCGGGCTGCCAAGCGGTTCTTCTGGCTTTAAAACGACAGGTTTTATTTCTGCTGTGACCAATGTAACTGACCGGTCACTTGCTGAGAATTGCATGGACCCGCTCATAGCCATTACTACAGGACAGCATTCTCCAACCTGCGACACCCCGAGCTGTTCTCTACTTACTGTTCAAGTCACGCTCTTCCATCCTCTACAACAGAGGTCTCCAAAAGTATGGCCTGCAGGCCACATCTGGCCCACTAGGACATTTTTACTGGCCCGCACCAGCAGCAAGGCCTCTCACCACCCACCTCTACCGTACTGTGCTATTGGTTGCTAGGACCTCTGGCTTCCTAACAACTAGGGACATTCTACTGTGCATAACTGCTGTGCTTCCAGACTACTGCACTACAACCACAGGTGTGCTGTAATTACAGCAGAATTACAGTGGTAAGGGTAACGGGGGGGATTTTAAAGGGTTACTAAATCCAGGAGCCTGCATTCACTATATCTGGTCTCCCACAGTACACAGAACATGTAAATGCAATTATTGCTGTCATTCACAGCCAGCGAGGACAGTGGCTCAGACGCCCCCATTACAGGCTGCTCGCTATGGAGGCACTTGACAGGAGGGAGGGGCCAGGAGGGCCAATAGGGAACCAAAAAGAGGAGGAGGAGGATGGGAGCTGCTCTGTGCAAAATGTTTATTAAAAAATAAATTGTGCCTTTATTATTACTTTAAAGACTTCCTGTATCCCTCAATCAATGAGAAAGTAAATCCACTAACTAAGCACTTTAAATGTTTATTATTTCACCAATGAAATCCAAGCTGTAATCCAAGTATGGAGCCACAAAAACAACTAAAAATAGGTCTAGTGAGACCATGACCACAAGGCTTCAGGTGAAAACTGGGTGGCAGGGGTGTGAAAAGGACACACTTGTGTGGATTAAGAAACAGAAGTAAGGCAGACAAGCAAAAATACAGCTTTGTGCATAAATGGGACATGAATTTATGAGAAACCTCACCTTGCCTTCCCATTTCATGAACCGAGTCTTATCCTCCACCAGGCACTGTAAGAGACGCTGGGCACCCTGCACCTGTGTTCCCCTCTCTCGGCCCGAAAGGATCCGGACCGCATTCTTCTCCGGCACAACCCTCATGGCACCGCTGGTGCCCTCACTATGACTTCTCAGAACAAGATGAAGGAGCTGACATTCAGATGCGGAGAGGCAGACTTCATGGAAGCCTAGGTGGGTAAAAGGGAAAGAAAAGGTTAGGTTGCATGTGGCAAATGTAGGTAAAACTGGATAAGGATAAAAAAAAAAAAAAAAAAAAAAAAAAAAAAAAAACACCAACACAACAATTAGGCGTCACAATTCATAGTGTTACTAAACCCAGGAGCCTGCATTCACTATATCTGGTCTCCCGCCGTACACAGAAAATGGAAATGCAATTATTTTAGTAAATATAAACTGCTAAATAAATCCTCTCATCAGCAGTATATAGCAGTCTTGTGACTTCTATCAGTGTCTAGTTAAAGCTTGGGAGGAGGAGTTTTCATTCTCCTCTGACTGTCCTAAGGTTACATGGCCCCTGACCCTCTACTGATCACATGCACCCTCTCAGCAAAAAAGACAAGACAACGCCCCAGAGTTACTTCCGGGTATTGCGGGCTCCAGCGCTGTGATTGGCTGGGGCCACGGGTAATGGAATACTAACTGAAGTAATGGACGTGCCACTGCTTCAGTGAGCATGTGCCGATGACGTCGGCACATGTAGATACAGGGGATATCTCCTAAACCCCGGTTTAGGAGATATCCAGATTAGCTACAGGTAAGCCTTACCTGTAGTAAAAAGTGGTCTGTAAGGGTTTACAACCCCTCTAAATCACTAGTAAAAAGGCTTGATTTAAATCATAATTTTTGAGTTATAGACTATAAGGGCCCATATAGGGAGAACTGAAGTTGGTTGGGGCCTTGTGGGAGATGCTTGACCCCCCCACCCCCCCCCCCTTAGTGTGATGGGGGGGGCAACTGAAAATAGCATGAAGTTAAAGGGCCCCTGTTTCAGGAGTCACATATACAGACTATCTTGTTACAATAACTAGAAGGTTCATCTCCCATGGACTTAGGCTGGAGTCACATCCATGCAGTTTTAGTGCCCTTTTGCATTTTGCAGATTTGCCCTACAGTCCATTCAACATGGAATCCTATGGATCACGTTCTGTAGTGCAAATCCATAAAATGCAAAAAAGCACTAAATGCCTAGGTGTGAATCCAGCCTTAGAGTACACTGTCCAGGCAGGTGAATAGATCTCTTTTTCTAATCCTCTGTTTGTTGTTATGTTAAAAGACCAAACTATGATTCTCTTGTGATTATACAGGGGGTCTCCGGGTTACAAACAAGATAGGGACTGTAGGTTTGTTCTTAAATTGAATCTAAGTCGGAACAGGTACATTTTTTAAGTGTAGCTCCAGCCAAAAAATACATTTTTAAGCTTTTTGGATAACATAGGGAAGGGTTATCACCCCTGTAACATTTGTTTAGCGGTCTGTGCCCCTGTACAGAAGATTTCCCCTCACTTTCTGTCCCTATGACAATTGGATTTTGAAAATTTTTGGCTGTTAGGGAAACATGGACTGGTGATAAAGCTTCAGGTGAGACACCTTTTTCCCATATTAACTCTTACAGGAGAGAATTTCCCTTTCTAGGGGTAGATTTCCTCTCACTTCCTGTTGTCTCCCTCCGTTTGTAAGTAGGAGTCGTTTGTAAGTCGGATGTTTGTAAGTAGGGGACCCCCTGTACAAAATTTATAATGAGCATATTGTTCTTTACCGAAAACTTTAATACCATTGAAACATAAATCATAATTTTTAAAGAGCAACTGTCATCTCTGTCCCACAGCGGCTCCTTCTCTGTCCCGCTATTGGTTCACTGACAGTCTCATTCCCCATAAATAGGAGGCCCCCCACATATACGCACATACAAACGTAAACACGTGCATTGGGGCGCCTACTCCTGAAAACATCAACTGTGATACAAGTTACATATTGCAGCGTACGTCGGAGTGAGAGCAATAATTCTAGCACAGGACCTCCTCCAAAATACTAAACTAAAGAGCTACAGGGGGGCTTTGGAAACATCACTTACAGAATATATAAAAAAGCTACAGAAGTTTGTTGCCATTTCACAGGCACATAAAAATTTAAGTTTTAAAGGGGGTTGTAAACCCTCAAGGTGTTTCACCTTAATGCATTTTATGCATCAGCCCCCCAGACCCCCCCCCCCCTTACTTACCTGAACCCAATCTTTCCAGCAACAAGAACGAGCCCAGCAGCTCTAGCCGCTGTCTTGGGACTTTACTGAACAGATTGCTAGCAGCGGGAGCCAGTGGGCCGTGACACGGGAACGGGGCAGAGTCCTACTGTCTGCATCAATGTATGCAGTAGCAGGACTCGGGAGCATGCGTGCCCCCTTGGAAAGTGGGTCTCTGAAGGGGCACTCAATGCAGGGACGAGCCAGGAGCACTGCTGGGGGACCCCAGAAGAGCCGCTCTGCGCAAAACCCTTGCACAGGGGAGGCAGGTATACCATGTTTAAAAAAAAAAAAATAATAAACCAACCTTTACAACCCCTTCAACATGTTGGCCATCTATTTACTCGGCGCAACCTTGTCTTTTATATTTTACCGAAAATGGGCCGTTTATTGCATTCGTTTGCCTTAAATTCGTTTTAGTCGTTTTTTTTTTACTGAAATGTTGCATTTCCTAGACCTTTTCGGTAATATCCAGTGACACAAAAAAATTGGAACTACCATTATTTTATTCTCTAGGTCACAGGGGTCTCAACTTGGTGGCCCTCCAGCTGTTGAGACACTACATGTCCCGTGAGGCATTGCAAGGCTGACAGTTACAAGCATGACTCCCACAGGCAGAGGCATGATGGGACTTGTAGTTTCACAACAGCTGGAGGGCCTCCAGTTTGAGACCCCTTCTCTAGGATGTCTGCTTTCTGAAAATATATAATGTTTGGGGGTTTATTTTAATCTACAGGCCTATTTTTTTATAAAATTTTTTAAACGTGTGCAAAAACAAAAAAGGCCAAAAACGTCTCTCGCAGCGAAAAGGGGGTGGGGGTTAGACACTAGGGTTGTCCCAATACCGACACTAGTATCGGTACCGATACCGAGCATATGCCCAAGTACTTGTACTCGGGCAGATGCTCCCGATGCTTCACCCGATACCTAGACAGTCAGCAGTGATGGTGCGTGGGGGAGTTACAAGCTTCTCCCCCCGCGGCTTTCAGCTGCTTTAGTGAAATCTATACAACGGTGATCGTAATTCTCCAACACATGATCACCGCTGACTGTCACTGCATCCTCCGTGTCCCCCCTCCTCCCTTCCTCCGTGCCCCCCCTCCTCCCTTCCTCCGTGCCCCCCCTCCTCCCTTCCTCCGTGCCCCCCCTCCTCCCTTCCTCCGTGCCCCCCCTCCTCCCTTCCTCCGTGCCCCCCCTCCTCCCTTCCTCCGTGCCCCCCCTCCTCCCTTCCTCCGTGCCCCCCCTCCTCCCTTCCTCCGTGCCACCCCTCCTCCCTTCCTCCGTGCCCCCCCTCCTCCCTGTCCCCCCTCCTCCCTGTCCCCCCTCCATGTTCTCCTCCTTCCTTTTCTCTATGAACAGAGTCAGTGATCATCGACTCTGTCCATTCACATAAACATTTTAACTGCCTGCGATTACAATGTCTCAGTTTATGAATGGAGAGAAGCCGCTGTCTTCTCTCCATTAATATTCAGTGCAGCCGAGGCTGCAGAGAAGAGAGACTGGGAAATCTCTATCCTCTGTCTCTTTCTCTGTCTCAAGGGGGAGAGATCAGGGGTCTGTTAAGACCCCTGATATCTCAAAGCCCAACAAGGCTAGAAAAAAAAAAAAAAAAAAAAAAAAAAAAGAAAGAAGAGGTATTGCAATAAATTAAAAAAAAATGAACTAAACAGTATTGAAAAAAAAAGTATCGTATTTGTACTTGGTCTTAAAAAAGTGGTATCGGTACAACCATATTAGACGCCAACTTCAGAGACTTGGGCACCTGAGATAAATGTCATTTTTAAAATAGAGCAATTCCTGAAAACTCAACATGCGCTGGCCGTCACTGATGGTGGTAACCTACAAGTTAGAAGACAGAACAAAAACGCACAAACATCACAAGAAATGAACAGAACTGGGACAAATGCCCATGCCGATGCAATCAGATATCCACACCTCTGTACAAAGCAGCCCTAATATACAGAAACATCATTAGAAGATTAATAATAGAGAAGAGGATAGAGAGAAGAGGAAGTGCATGTTTTGATATTTCATTATTGTTAAGGGAGAAGAGGAGAATTTAGTACATCATGATACAAAGTCAGCTGTAGAGAACAGAAGGTGCTGAATTCAGCATTCATTTGTCTACCTCTGCTTCAGGAGAGATCACATTTATGGCTTTTGAATACATGATCTGCAATGTTATATAACAGATACACAACCAGGAAAGGTTATTTAAGGCTGACTCATACATAAACTGAAATTAAAGTATTATCATAAATAATACATTAGAAGTAATACAGGCTGACACACCAGTGTACACACTGCGCTCATCGAGATATGCAAATACATCGCTTAGCAGCTTCTGCAGATATTACTGGATCCGTTACACAATGAGCCCTCTTACATAAGCACAGATATTGGCGCCACAAGAAACAAAAAGTGAACGTCAATACTGTTCTAGATACGCCATCATGTTTAGGTAACAGATCTTGCAAAACTGAAAATAGGAAGAGGAGAGCATTACTCAGCAGAGATAAGCCAATCAGATGGCTGACAGGTGACAGGGCTTGTCAAAGGTCTAAGCACCCAACATAACTATGTGGACATCAGGAAGTAAACTTTGTAGCATTAGGCAGGTTGTCATGCTTTTTGACACGTTTCAATACTTTTTGAATTCAGCGTGGCTTTGGTGACCAGCCATTGGCCGAAGCTTGTCAATGTTTTTATGTGCTGGCCATTGACGTCTATGGGCCTCCAAACATATGAGGGGGGAGGGCTATGTATATTGGTACAAATGTACAGTTCTAGCAGGATAAAAAGCAGCATACCGCATCACAGGAAGCTTGTCGCCCCAAAAAGGAGCGATTGAACGTGGCAAAACTGAACCGCGCTCAAGCGCCATTAAAAATGAATGGCACCCAAACAAGCGTAGTGTGTTTTACCACTAGTGCAGTGCGATGTGGGAACACGGGCAGAATTGCAGCGATTCTGCCAGAGATCCCAAAATGCCAGATGTGATCAGGGCATCAACCTCGTTTCTGCCACTTTTGCTGGATATCTTGGTCTGTTAAAATAGTTTGGAAAAAGCAGACTTACTGGCCAGATCACCAGGTAAACCATAAAAGGAAAGAAGAAAAATAATAATAAAGCAGCCATACTGTTTAGAAGGAACGCTGCAACTTCTGTACTTAGCTCGCAAGTCTTGTCTATTTGCAATGAAAGTCACTTGATCCACATTTCACAAGACTTTGGCCCCAGCCAGTGAGTAGTACACCACCCCCAGGCATCAGAAGGATGCCAACGTTACACAAGCAACTGCACATGCACAAGGAAAAAATATTAAAGTCATTTCCAATAGCCGTCTATTTATAACACTGGATACACTTTATTCAAAAAAGTCCTCATGTTATCTGTAAATGAAAGATCCTCATAAAAACATCTTCCAATACACATATGTTGGTGGTTTACACTCATCCTTAATCTGCCAGCCAAGCCTAAAGAAATCAGCATTAACCTGTAAACCGACCACAGAACTCCAATCTCTCATCTTCCACCAAAACACATCTCCAATCCAGGAAAAATCTTGGCTTAAAAACACTTATTTTGTATTTTTTTTTACAGCTAGTCATTGACAATACTTTTCTAAAGACATTCTGACAACCAAAGAAGTATGAAGAAAAAGAAGCGGCAATTTGTGAAGTGCTCATTATCTAATGCAGTACATTCTATACAAGCGGATACATAGAGAGCGGGTCTCGGGCACCCAAGTCATACTGACCCCGAGATGCTTTTATCTTTACCCATTTCTTTCTTGCCTGCATTGTCTAGACAAGACAGAAAGAAAAGATGAAAGCTTGATTAAAAAGTCAAGTTCACTTTTGTAATAAGTTACTATGTTTGTAGTCAAGGGGGCCCATTAGTTAAAAAAAATTAAAATTAAAAAAATAAATAAAAAAAAACTCTTGTTTAACCACTTAAGAACTGAGCTTCTGAGATTTGGCATTTAAGTTAAACTCCCTGGCGGTATTCCCGAGTCTGGCTCGGGGTGGAATTTCAGAACCAAAAGCGATAACCCCGAGCCAGACTCGGGATGGCATCAGAGTATCCTGGTACAGCTTACTTCCCTAGATCCTGCACTGTCTCCCCACAGTGTGAGTGGCTCGTCCTCCACTCGATTCATCACAGAGCCGGGCTCCGTTCCCTGCGAGCGTTGCGATGCATGGGGACGGAGAATAGCACCAAATTCAAAAAGTGAAAACACACACTATACATACAGTACACTAATCTTAGAGATTACATTGCTGTATGAAATTATTTCACATCCCCTTTGTCCCTAGTGGTTTATCCAGTGCCCTGCATGTAGTTTTATATTATAAATACTGTTCTTTCTGCCTGGAAACTGGAGATTGTCCATAGCAACCAAATGAAATGCTTCCTCTGCCTGTAAGGTACAGGCAGGGGAAGTGATGTCATCTCCCTCTCTGGAATTCTTTTCCGTTCCAGGAGAAAGGACATCCAAACATAAGTTGCACCAACACTATACCTAGGCACACATTTCACTTTTTTTTTTTTTTTTTTTTTTTTTTTAATAGCGTCGGGGCACCTGCCGTACATTACCTAATAAAAGGTTTAGAGTCCCAAAAACACAGCGTTAGCAGGATCAGCCCAGATACCTGCTAGCACCTGCATTTAGCCCCTCCGCTCAGTCCACCCAAGTGCATTATCAATCAATCATCACTTACAAAAAACAACTGCAGCATTCGCAGAGTCAGGCCTGATCCCTGTGAACGTTAACAGTTTTTTTGGTAGCATTTGAAGCAGTCGCTGACAGGTGCTCTTTTTTCCTGAGAGTCTCACTAGTTGCACTAGTAAATTTAGAGGCCAAAATGTCCAAACGAAGGTACACTAGTGTAGAGGCCTACACGTTTCTGAGAATGGCAGATCAGTGAAGAAGAACTCGCCCATCTGTCAGATTCAGGCTCGGAATATGAACGGTAGACAGCAGCGGCACCCTGACAGGTAGCTCTGATGACGGAGTAGTGGTCCCTGCCAAGGTCAGGCGTACCCGACGCCGTTCTGCTGCTGTTGAGATGCAAGAACTGCAGGGCTCTCATATGGAGCAGAGAGCAGTACTTGTGCTGTTTGTCCTTCTGGTTAACTGGCAAGCACCAGCGGCCTAGTACATCAAGTTGTCTGCGTTGATGAGTCCCCGATTAAGTTTTTTTGGCCGCTTGTCATTCAAACCGTATCTTCCCAGCAAGCGTGCCAGATACAGGGTCAAGATGTATAAGCCCTGTGAAAAGGCAACAGGTTATACATATTGTTTTATGGTTTACGAGGGAAGAGATAGTTACGTAGAGCTGGAGGACTGCCCACACTACATAGGGAGCGCTGGCAAGATTGTGTGGGACTTTGTGTCACCCTTATTCGGAAAGGGGTACCACTTGTATGTGGACAATTACACATTTTACCCCAGCTGCTTTTAGATTCTCGTCTTAGGCTGGGGGAGAGAGCCTGCTTGAGATGTAATAATTTGCTCTCTATGAAGTGGAGGGATAACGAGAATGTTTTCGTTCTGTCCTCTCTTCACGCAAGCATGACGGTCCAAATTCAAATGGCGACTGGTGTTGTGGAGAAACCTCCCCTGTCCACGAATATAACCTTAATATGGGAGGGGTAGACCTCAACGACCAGTTGTTGGCACCGTACCTAATTGCTTGTAAGACCAGACGCTAGTATATAAAAAAAAAAAAAAAAAAGTGTCTGTATATTTATTCCAATTGGCTCTGCTGAATGCTTATGTGCTATACAAAGCATCAGGACAAACTTGATGCTTCCTTAAATTCCATTAAGAGATAATCACAGCCTGTTTCCAATCCAAATGCAACGAGTCGGCTGTGTGAGAAGCATTTTCCGTATGTCCTCATGGGTACCACTACCCAAAGAAATCCCCAAAGATGATGTTGTGTCTGCAGAAATCGTGGATATAGGCGTGACACCCTCTTTTATTGTCTCTCCTGATCAACCTGGTCTTTGCATTGGTGAATGTTTTGAACGCTACCACACACACTAGTGGAGTATTAGCGTAGGGTACAGCATTACACAGTTCTAGGGCACACATACACAGGGTCTTGAAAGAGGAGATGGCCATCACATTTTGAGAGACCCTAATCTGGAACGTTTACAGTTTTATATAAAGTGCAAAAAATAAATTATAAAGAAAAAAAAAAAAGTAAAAATAAAAAAAAGCCAAAATAGGTGGTTTTATTTTTCTTCTCTCTCTAGTGTTCTCTCATGTTCGCTCTATTGTTCTCTCTCTATTGTTACTGTATTTTAGAACTGTTCTAAATGTTCAGCTGCAGCATCGATTTATCTTTCTTGACAGCAACAGCGTTTGCTCTGACGATACGAAAATCTGCAACTCCAGCGATGTAGGAGGCGATTTCATCACCACAGTTAAATAAATAAAAAACTGGTATGTTGCTGGACTTTGAGTGGTTATAACAGAATGATGCCTGCAGGTTTAGGTATCATCATGGTATCAGTTTCAGCCGCCTTTCATGTAAAAAGCAATCCTAACAGATAATTAGCCTCTAGACTGCTATTACAAGCAGTGGGAGGGAACTCTCTCCCCCCCCCCCCCCCGTCGTCTTCCATGGTTTTCTCAGAGACCAGAACAGCTCCAATCATCTCTATGGCCTAAGAAACCGAAAGCTACGAGCATTTCATGACTTAGGTTCTGCCGGATATAAACAGCGCCATTGGGAAAGCATTTCAAAAAAACTGCGTGCAGGTTCCCCTGACCCCCCCTCTGTTTTTTTGACAAATACTGCATGTGATATCAGCAGCAAAACCCTGGTGGTAAATATTGCATGGTTTTTACTCCCTGTTCCATTTGTGAATTGGACTTTTAAGCTGTAATGTCTTCTATGAATGGCTGATCAGGCAGGAAAGGGCGGGCATAAATGAACTCTTGATGGGAGCTTCTGACAGCCCATTACTTTTATTAACCAAGGTCACACTGGAAGATTAGGGCAGGGTTAGCAGGGAGAACAACACAAATATTTCTATTGAAAAGCAGACAAAGAACACATTGTAGTGTTAATTATATCAACAAAATTATTTTAGTTGATGAAATGAACACAATTTTAGTTGATTAAATATGACAAAAAAAATAAAAAATTTAATTTGATGTCAAAACGCAAAACCGAGCCCAGGTTCACACCGATGCTATGCAGGAAATGCAGCGAATCCTTTGCTATTCCCGCACTACATTGTAATCTCATGGGGTCCATGTGATCTGTTGCAGGTGTCAATGTTAGATTAACGACACACCAAAAACGATCGCGATTGCCAGAATTACATCACATGGGTGTGAACACCCATGTGATGCGATTCGGAAAAAAAAAGGGGGGGGGGCTGCACCATTATGGTGCGGATGCGATGTGTATGGCCAAATCGCAGTAGACATCGCATGTGATGTGCACAAGAATGTGCAATTCCTTTATGTACCATCATGTCCCTTGTACAGATTCTTCTGTTTTTAGTTTTAAATACTTATTTCTACACAGCTTTTGGATTATTAATAAACACGCCTCCCCCCCCCCACATTTTCATACAACTGCCAAAGCCAGCTGTAAAAACACAACACACATCAGGAGGCATCCCCGATGCGCTCCTTGTCCCCAGCTCAGGTCTGGAGTCATGTTTATTTTACTCCGTAGTAAAACTCAAGCTTTTCACATTTTGTGATCCGTCACTCCAGTAAACGCATGAAAACAGTACAGAATTAAAAGCCCCCATCGTTGAAGATAACCATTCAAATGCAAAACTATTTAACCACTTGACCTGCTGAAGGTTTCACTCCCTTCATGACCAGAGCATTTTTTTGCTATTCAGCACTGCGCTATTTTAACCACTTCAGCCCTGGACCATTTGGCCGGCCAAAGACCATAAACACTTTTTGCGATTCGGCACAATGATAATTGCGTGGTCGTGCGGCGTGACTGCCAAAACAAAATGAACGGCCTTTTTTCCCCCACAAATAGAGCTTTCTTTTGGTGGCATTTGATCACTTCTGTGCTTTTTATTTTTTGTGCTATAAACAAAAAAAATAAAAAATAAAGAAGAGACAATTTTGAAGAAAAAAAAAAAGCGCAATATTTTTTTCACTTTTTACTACCCCCAAAAAAAATACATAAACATTTTTTTCCCTCAGTTTAGGCCGATACGTATTCTTCTATATATTTTTGGGGGGAAAAAAAAAAAAAAAAATCACAATATTGATTGGTTTGCGCAAAAGTTATAGAGTCTTCAAAATAAGGTATAGGTTTATGAATAACTTTTTTTATTTTTTTACTAGTAATGGCGGCGATCAGCGATTTTTATCATGACTGAAACATTACGGCGCTATTTTGGGACCATTCACATTTCTACAGTGATCAGTGTGATAAAAAAATGCACTGATTACTGCGTAAATGTGACTGGCAGTGAAGGGGTTAACCAGGAGGGGGTGCTGCAGGGGTTAAATGTGTCCTAGGGAGTGATTCTAACTGGGGGGGCTATGTTTGACATGACACTGATCCCCACTCCCAATTACAGGGAGCGGTGATCAGTGTCAATAGGCAGAATGGAGAAATGCTTGTTTACATCAGCATTTCCCCGTTCTTCCTCTCCGTGAGACGATCGCGGGAATCCTCGTGGACATCAAGTCCACGGGACCCCCGGTCGGACTCACGGAGGTGGCAGCAGGCATGTGCGCGCACACGCCTGCTATCTGGACCTCACGAGATCACATACAAAAAAGTGATTTCGCACAGCGGAGCCATTTAGCAGCATTCAGTGGGAGAGGCTTTTAAGAGGCAGAAAAAATGCTCGACGCTGCAAAAAAAAAAAGAAAAAAAAAAAAAAGGAAGAAGTGTTTAAATGCGCATTAACACTAGGCATTATGAGTGCTTCAGCGTTAATTCAACGTGCCTAAAAGCTTGCAAAAGTTAGAAATGTTTACAAGTGTCAGAGGAGGAAACGCTTCTAGGGGAGTCTGCAAAACATTCAGTTCAGGCAATGTGTTATTTTAACAAAGGCACTGTCGTGCAACACTGTACATAAATAACATGTCCATTTTTTATTTATACACACACATACATACATACATACACACACATACACACACACACACACACACACACACTTTTTTTTTACTTTCCGCTATAAAACATATCCAAAACAGACATTTAAAAAAAATTCTAATTTCTTCATAAATTTTGGCCAATATGTATTGTGGTACACATTTTTGGTAAAAAAAAATCCCAATAAGCAAATATTGATTGGTTTGCACAAAAGTTATAGTGTCGACAAACCATGAGATATATACTGCAATTTATTTATTTTCTACACTAGTAATGGCGGCAATCAGTGAATTTTAATGGGTCTGCGATTTTGCGGCAGACAGTGACACTTTGTGTGGACCAATGACACTAAGTGATCAGTGCTAAAAATATACACTCACTGTACTAATGGCACTGGCTGGGAATGGGTTAAACATCTAGGGCGATCAATGGGTTAAATGTGTGCCTAACCAGTGTTTATGTGTACAGTGTGGCGCTTTTACTAAGGAAAGTGCTGAATTTTATTCCATGCTTTGCAGGGAAACCAAATCCACCACATGCATGTTGACAGCATGGAGCGTTGCCTTGTTTACGTATATGCATCCCGAGTCTCTCCTTTACAATCAGCGAGTGCCAGCAGACATCCATTTGCCGGGACCCGCTGAGCAGCTTCTGTTGTGACCAATCATAGCAGAAGTGATGCATCCCCTACCTGGAAGTACCAGATCACAGTTATATGGCGGATGAGTGGCTCTCCTGCACTAGTTATAAGTGTGACCGATAGGGTGGCGGACAATCTGGCATTAACAGATGCTATCCAGGAAGGTCACTTACTGATATTAACATTGCTAGAGACACCGACAGTGATAATACTGTACACCAATGCTTTATTAATGACACTGGAGTGTTAACACCCAGGAGTCGCCTCTCCCCTCTGCAGGGAAAAGAAACTTGTACACAGTTCTGTATTTTTGTAAACAGACTCTGTGCTCTGTGTGTGATTGGCCACAACCGATCAGCTGATTTGAGCCAAAATCATTGGCTGAAATCAGCTGCCAAACTCACAGGTCGGCAGCGGGGGGCATGCATGTGTGCCTAAAACCCAAAAGAAAGGCCACAGCCACCGCCCATCCGTATGACATGATTATTGTTTAAAAAAAAAAACTGACGCTTTACAAATCACTTGGAGTCCACATCGCCCCCCTGCATACCAACTGGAAGTTAAAACAGAACAAAAAGGCAATTTGTTTTTTGGATAGAGTAAGGAGGGTTAAAACCTTTGTCAGTTTTTTGCCATCTGTGTCCCCTTTGGGGAGATTTCCCTTCACTTTCTGCCTCATAGTCAAAACAGGAAGTGAGAGAAATACCACAAACTGGCAGAATCCCTGGCTGTCACCAGAACATGAGTTTATCATGAACAAGTTCATTGTTATGGTTTACATACCCTTAGGCCCCTTTCACACTGGGGTGCTTTGCAGGCGCTACATCGCCCTGAAACAGCCACTGCTGCGTCTCCACTGGAGCGGTGCACTTGCAGGACGTTAAACTCCTGCAAGCAGCATATTTGGAGCGGTGGACAAGCGCTGTATACACCACTCCTGCCCATTGAAATCAATGGGGCAGCGCAACCGTTTTAACCCTTTTTCGGCCACTAGCGGGGGTTAAAACCACCCTGCTAGCGGCCGAATAGCGCAGCCAAAATGACGGTTAGAGCGCTGACACTGCTCCCACTCCAGTGTGAAAGGGGCCTTAGTTTAACCCACTACTGTATGCCATACGTCAGCAGCTCTGTTTTTTTGTTTTTTTTCCTTCTTTGCACACACACTGAGTCCACCATGTCCTTTGCATCGTCTGTACAATAAAAAAGGGCCAGTCCATCCAAAAGTGGAGTCTGCTGGGCTTAGTCGCCCACTGGCTTCTTATGTCTCCTGTAGTATCATCACCTTACAATAATGTCTTGCTCTATTCCTGCCCACAATGAGGTGCTACTATTTCTTCTGTTGCATGCACCATCCGGTGAATTGAATCGCTCATCTGGGAGAGTCAACCCTGATGAGTTTACTTCCTCTTTCATTCCCTGCAAAGGCAAAGCATAATGGACTACTATGCATCGCACAGAAGCCAGCGAAGTCGCCGCTGTCCCCTGTAGTCCGCCGCATCCATCTTGTTGGTGGGGGTCTCGCAGCTCCGCCGCTGTCATTTGGCAAAGCCGCGATGACGTCGCTCCCGCGCATGCAAACAGGAGCCGACACGCGCGGCAGCTCCATCGCTGAGAATGCCACGCTCAGTGTGCCTGCGCGCCGCTGTCTACGGAGCATGCGCCGTAGACAGCGGTGCCCGTTTTCGGGCAAATATCTCCTAAACCATATAGGTTTAGGAGATATTACTTGGACCTACAGGTAAGCCTTAATCTAGGCTTACCTGTAGGTCAAAGTGGTTTGTAAGGGTTTACAACCACTTTAATCATGTGGAATTAGGGCTCCTCCATCTATTACTGAAAGTTTTGGGTGGAGTGACCTTCTAAAAAAATGACCACATAACATCCTCCATGAAATCAGCACCAACCCAGAGTCAATAACTCTCAGCGTTGGTGCCAGTTGACATAATAATAACCCCCAACATTGGTGTCAGTGGGCACAATATTAACCCCCAACATTGGTGTCACTGCCAGTTGACACAATAATAGCCCCCAACATTGGTGTCAGCGGATGCAATATTAACCCCCAACATTGGTGTCAGTGGACACAGTAATAACTCTCAGCAGTGTCATCTTTTGACACAATAATCATCCCAACATTGATGTCCGTGGACACAATAATAATCTGGGGGTTGGATTCACAGAGACATTGGTGTTCGTAGTAATACTAAGCCCTGACATTTGTGCCAGTGAATGCAATTATAAACCTCAAATTTGGTGTCAGTGAATGCAAAAATATGAGCCAAGCCTAACTGAACAAGCTGAAGTTAGAAGTTGATTGGTTACTAGGCACAGCTGCACCAGATTGTGTGTGCCAGTTTTAGTAAATCTCCCCCTATGTGTTCAAAGTCGCATGACAAGTTGCACTAGTTGGGACAGAGCCTTATGCAGGCCATACATGGTTGAATTTCAAACTAATTTTCTTTTCAAAATCAGAAGAGTTTTTTTTTGTGATCCGATGATGCCACCATTGATTTTCGAAATTCAGCTGACCAACCCCAACATTTCACCTCATGTTGCTACAGAAAAGAATTTGTCTCTATATTTTCTTTTCTTATTACATTTCTCGCATGAGTTTCCCATCATCCATTATAAAATAGTTTGTTTTTCCAAAAATTTCAAACATGTCCGATTCCTCAAATTTGATTTCCGCACGAAAATCGGCTGTTGCTGCAGCCCACTAAATGGTGGGAAATTTGTACGAAAATACTCATACATAAAATTCTTTCAAAATTCGAACCGTGTATGGCATTATAAGACGTAAAAATTGCCAACAGGCAGGAGAGACATACCATGGGGGAGATCTACCAACATTGGAACACTCAGAATCTGTTGCAGCTGTGCATAGTAACCAATCAGCTTCTATCTTGACCTCGTTCAATTAAAGTGACACTAAAGCTTTGTTTGTTCTAAAAAATATATATATATATATATATATATATATATATATATATATATATATATATATATATATATATATATATATATATATATATATATATATATATATATATATATATATATATATACACATATACATATATATACATACACACACACATATAATCTCCATATCCCTCGGCGGCTCTCGCGACTCCTTCCCCGCATTAGATAACCCCCAGGGGGGTACCTTGCGGGTGTGCTCCTGAGTCATTCATTCAGCGTTCATAGAAACCGAATGTATGACTCTGCCCCGCCCCCCGTGTTTGGATTTGATTGACAGCAGCGGGAGCCAATGGCTGCGCTGCTATCAATCCATCCAATCAGGACCCGAGACACTGGCTTTTGCTGGTGTGCTTGTCCCCGGGAGGAGATAGAGGTGGTACAGGAAAGTGGAATGGGGGCTCGGGGGGGGCTGCAGCATTACAGGAGGTTTTTCACCTCAATGCATAGAAAAGCATTGAGGTGAAAAACCTTGGAGGTTTACAACCCCTCTAAGCTCCAACAATAAAACCTGGAAGCTGATTGGTTAGTATGCCGAGCTGCACCAGACTTTGCTCATCTCCCCTATGTCTCTTCTGCATTAAAGCATCTGCCGGGATGAATGAACTCCCGTGTATGCAAGAGTGATGTCATCTAGGTCTAGCCAAAGAAAGCGGCCGAAGGTCGGTACAAGAAGACGACCAGCCAAAGATGTCAGTGACCGGGGGAGGGAGCTCTAGGACACCACAGCACTAGAGAGGAGCTGCAGTTACACATTCTAAAACAATCCAAAGTTTGCACTTGGCCAAAAACATTATGATGTGCCCATGTGCATTCATATACTGCTTACAGTGCATTGGGAGGATGCTCTTCCAATTACTTCACTGTAAAATGCATTGGGCAAAAATGCACAGGTGTGAATGACCCCTAAAAGGAGAAGTAGTGTTGTATTACTCCTTATAGCCCAGAAAGATTTGAGAACCAGACAAATATTACATTTCCACAAAGTCTGCTGCCTCAGTGTTTTTAGACCTTTTTGTCAGACGTTACTATGGAATAGTGAAGTACAATTACAAGCATTCCATAAGCGTCAGAGGCTTTTATTGACAATCACATGAAGTTTATGCAAAGAGTCAATATTTGCCGTGTCGACCCTTCCCCCCCCCCCAAGACAGCTGCCATTTGCCCTGGCATGCTGCCAATCAATTCCTTGGCCACATCTGACTGATGGCAGCCCATTCTTGCATAATCAATGCTTGGAGTTTGTCAGATTTTGTGGGGGTTTTTTTGTTCACCGGCTTCTTGAGGATTGACCACAAGTTCTCAATGGGATTAAGATCTGGGCAGTTTCCTGGCCAAGGACCCAAAAAGTTGATGTTTTGTTCCCCAAGCCACTTAGTGATCACTTTTGAAAGTGCTCCATTCGTGCTGGAAACGGGCATTGTTTCTGGATGGTTGGGAGAAGTTTCTCTTGGAGGATTTTTTGTTACATTCTTTATTCATGGCTTTGTTCTTGGGCAAAATTATGAGTGAGCCCATTCCCTTGGCTGAGAAGCAAGCCCACACATGAATGTTTTCAGGGTGCTTTACTGTTGGCATGACACAGGACTAGAGTTGCACTGATACTAGTATTGGTACACAGATACCGAGTATTTGTACTCGTGTAAATGCTCCAATGCCTAATCTGATACCTGGGCAGTCAGGGGTGATCGGTGCAGGGAATTAAAATCACCAATCCCCCCACGGTGTTTACAATGTTTCAGTTTATGAATGGAGAAGAGCCTCTGTCACCCATAGGAGTGACTGGGCTTCCCTATGTGCAACAAGGGGAAATTGCACTTTTATCCTGTTATGTGATATCTGAACAAAAAAAAAAAAAAAATGTTTATATATATATATATATATATATATATATATATCACACACATAGGTTGGACTTGAGTAGTATTTTTTCAACCTCACCTACTATGTTACTACTATGAGATAAAAAAAAAAAAAAAAAAAAAAAGGGGGGGGGGGGGGGGAGTAAAAATGTATAATATATATTTTACAGCTGCGCAATTAATCGTCAAGAATCGCTAGAGTTCTCTCTGCTCTTCTGAAGCCACAGCCCTCAAAAGAAAGAAAGAGAAACAAATTGGGCAAGTCTGCCAAGAATAAAAACAAACATTCTTTATCAGTTGAACTTAAGTATAAACATTGTAACAATTTGTCAATGGAATAGACTGTGTGCGCAAGTGGAAAAAGTTTAACCACTTCAGCCCTAAACCTTTTCCTGACATTTGTTGGTTTCAAGTTAAAATCATTTTTTTTTTTTTTTTTCTTGCTAGAAAAAAAAAAAAAAAAAAAAATACTTGGAACCCCCAAACACTATATTATATTTTTTTAGTAGACACTGTAGAGAATAAAATGGTGGTTGTTGCAATATTTTAGGTCACGCTGTATTTGCGCAGCGATCTTTCAAATGCAAATTTAAAAAAAAATAAAAAATAAAAAAAACACTAACCAGTAACGTTAACCCCTTTTTTATTGTATAATGTGAAAGATTTTACAATGCGAGAAAAGTGATCTTTTTATTCTAAGCAAAAAATAAAAAATAAATTGTGATTCTTTTGGCCAGAATTGTGCAGCTCATAATAAATATATATTTATTAGGGGTGTTACTGATTTAAAATTTTCATGTTCGATTAATTATTATTTTTATTAATTATAAACGCACATATAGATCCAACTACTTTTAGCTGATCTCCTTGCATTGTAACTCTTATTGCATTAATCAGTGGTATACACTATATACAATCACCCGACACTAATTAGTCCACAATCCATGAGCTAACTTCACAGTTCACACAAATACATTTTAAATTCAAACTGTAGCACTGATGCAAGTCTTTTTTTTTTCCCCACAGTAGCGTGACAACCCCTCCACCTCCGGTCTAACTAATCGCTCTCACCTTATGGCATGGACCCCTGTGCAAACAGGTGGTCATGCAAGCGGATATCAAAAGGCTTAACATGGACTATAAACTTCTCTCACGTCAAGTGCTCACCGCTTAAGTATAAGATAAAAAATTTTGTGTTCAAAACACAAACACAAACTACTCACACAAAGATGATAAAAACACAGCATGTAAAGCCGACAATCGTGTTAGTATGTAGGGTGGTGGCAGCAATATATATATATATATATATATATATACACACACATACATACAGCGGAGAGAGGCCCCAGGTGTCTGCACATCACAAAAAACACAAGCGAAGGAAATAGCCATTCTGGGGACACAAACAGGTGGAAGAAAAAAGTTTAGAGAAGGCTGGAGTCATCTTCAATGCAACTCCTGAGTGTACACAGCCTCCATTAATCTTCAGGCCTCATGCACACTCGGGTGTTTTTAAAGCTGCTCCTAGGTGCATCTGGCTTTTCTTCCTGCCCCTGCATTTTAGCTTACGAGTTCATGCGCACATAGGTAGTTAGAGGCAGAAAAAAAAAAAAAAAAAAAAAAAAACACACCACCAGTGCATCTAGGAATAGCAGTCATTTAACAGAAAAATTGCTTGACTCCTGTAATTGCAAGGCTCATTTCACACTTGATCGTTAATTTCAAAGGCCAAAATAAATTATAATTCTGCTCAATTAAAATTAACAGCCAAACACTTGACGTGGATAAACAGATAAAATCAAACATTCACAAGTGCCAAGCGTCTTATCTGCCAAAATGGCGCTGCCAAGGGGAAAGGTGTCTAAGACAAATAGAAAAAAACGTACTGGGTGCCTGAGGCCTTAAAGCCGATGTTCATGTTTCAGGTCCCTTAAAGCTGGTCCCAACAAACTACGTGCTTCACTAAGTACTGCATGTCATTTCAGCTCCATATAGTACTCAGTGCTGGGATCCAAAAGACTTCCCTTCTCACACCCAGAACAATGCAGAGTCAATCTGAGTGTCGCTCAGCCATTCATAGGTAGGTTTGTATTCTGTGAATGAATACAAAGCTTTCTCTGATTGGGTGAGTGGGAGGGGCGGGGCTGATGACATCATGCTCTTGGCCTGAGAAAACTTTGTTTTCATTCACAGAATACAAACCTGCCTATGAATGGCAGAGCGCCGCTCAGAGCGGCTCTGCATTGTTCTGGGTGTGAGACGGGAAGTCTGTCCCACAGCCGGACCCCAGCACTGTGTACTATATGGAGCTGAAATGACACGCAGTACTTGGCGAAGAGAATTGTTTGTCTGGACCAGCTTGATCCAAACTAACTATTCAAAGCATTTGTTACCCCAACACTTCATATTCCTGATATGTGCCTGCTGCACCATGTACGAGAAAGTCTCCTGTTCTCTGTGTATCCTTTATGTGAAATCCCCGGTGTTCCTGCCAGACCCTCTGCTTTCCTTAAAAAATAAAAAATAAATACTGACCACACTAAGCAGAATAACATAGCGTGGTTAGTTTTCTAGATATGCTGGGAACTCTCCTCCAATGATCAGACTTGTCCTGAAACGCCTCTGCTGCAAGGCCATTCACTGGCAAGCTCAGTATGCTGCTGCTTTTCCTCCCCCAGCTCTTATGTAGCTGAGAACAGAAGGAATGTGATCACTTGGGGAGGTGTGGTGGGGTTGCATATATGTTTTTTGTTTTGTTTTGTTTATATATCTATACAGAAAACGTTTTGCCTCTAATTTCTATTTTAAACTAAATGGATTGTTTCACAAGGCAATTGTTTACAATCACTTTAAAGTGACATGAAAAACCATGATCACCTTTAATAACTCCCCCCTGACCATCTGAAAACGTGCATGCGTTTTCCTACACACCAAAACTGCAAGAGCCTGGGCAATCAGTCCGTGAGCTACAAATCCCATTATCATCCGGGCTCTAGGACTCATACCTGAGGCCATCTGTCTTGCAGGAACTTGTAGTTCCACAACAGCTGGAGGGCTGCTGAAGCTGCCTAACCCTGTGAGAAAAATATTATAATATATATATATATATATATATATATATATATATATATATATATATATATATATATATATATATACACACACACACGCCACTTTATTAAGTACACCTTGCTAGTACCGAGTTGGACCCATTGTTGCCTTCACGGCAAAGATTCAGCAAAGTTTTGGAAACATTCCTCAGATTTTGGTCCATAGTGATGACATCACGCAGTTGCTGCAGATTTGTCAGCTGCACATTTATGATGCGAATCTCCCCATCCACCACATCCCAAAGGTGCTCTATTGGATTGAGATGTGGTGAGTGTGGAGGCCATTGGAGTACAGTGACCACATTGTCCAGTGGTGAGATGATTGGAGCTTTGCGACATTGTTCATTATCCTGCTGGAAGGAGTCATCAGAAGATGGGTACACTGTAGTCATAAAGGGATGGACATGGTCACCAACAATACTCAGGTAGGCCGTAACGTTTAAAATGATGCATAATTGATACTAACGGGCCCAAAGTGTGCCAAGAAAAATATCCCCCCACCAGCCTGAACCATTGATACAAGGCGGGATGGATCCATGCTTTCATGTTTACGCCAAATTCTGACCCTTCCATCTGAATGTCACAGTTGAAATAGAGACTCATCAGACCAGACGTTTTTCCCAATCTTCCATTGTCTAATTTTGGTGAGCCTGTGCGAATTGTAGCCTCAGTTTCCTTAGCTGACAGGAGTGGCACCGGGTGTCTTCTGCTGCTGTAGCCCATCTTCTTCAGGATTCGATGTGGTGTGCAATAACGAGTGGTTGAGTTATTGCTGCCTATCATCTGGAGCCAGGTTACCTATTCTCCTCTGACATCAACAAGGCATTTTCCTCCACACAACCGCCGCTCACTGGATATTTTCTCTTTTTTTCAGACCAGTCTCTGTAAACCTGAGAGATGGTTGTGTGTGGAAATCCCAGTAGATCAGTTTTTGAAATACTCATGTCATGCCAACAACCATGCCATATTCAACGTCACTTAAATCCCCTTTCTTCCCTATTCTGAGGCTCAGCAAATCGTCTTCACCGCGTCTAGATGCCTAAATGCAGTGAGTTGCTGCTATGTGATTGGCAGATAAGCAATTTGTGTTACCAAGCAATTGAAAATGTGTACCTAATAAAAGTGGCTGGTGTGTGTACACACACACACACACACACACACATTGAAATCTCACACAGATATGTAAACCCCACAAAACATACAATGATACACAGAAGTATATAGGACGTATATATCAGGCACACTGCCCCCCTGCTGTCCCTCCTCGGGCTCCCCCCATCCCCGGTGTCCTCCTCCAGGTTGCCCCCTTTAGCACTCACCTCTCGGGCGGCGCAGGCCTCCTCTCTGGCCTGGGTGTTCCCGGTGACGACGAGGCCCGGTGAGACAGGCCGCTGCGAGCCCCGGAGTCTGCTGTGGAAGGGATCCCGGAGTGCGGGGCGTCCGGCGGGGAGGGAAGGAAAAGCGGCGGATGGACACAGACACCGAGAACAGTTACCATCCGGGACAATGGCGGCCGCCAGACCGAACCAACCGAGTGCCGAGGGGGGGCTAACCAGATGCCCGAACGCATCGATGAGGAGCCAGCTAGGAGAGAACTGAGCCAATCACAGGGCGGCGTCTTAGTTAGACTAGAGCAGTCGAGCGCTGCTCAGACAGCATAGATCCGAATAGCGTAGGCTAAATAATCGAGCTGCTGGCAGAGAGTGGAGAGGGTGTACGTTGTGGCTCCTGAGTGAAGGGAATGCTGGTTGTTTGGCTGTTCTGCTTTTCCAGTAATCACTGATGTAGAACAATATGCACATCTAGAGTTGTTAAATCACTTGCTGCATGCTTGTTTGGGTCAGCAATTCAGAAAGTATGGAAGGCAGACAGCCAAGCAACTAGCATTTTCAAAAGACAGTGGTAGAATTTATACTGTGTGTAGCATGCCACAGTAAAATGTGAGCAACCAAGCGCTTATCAGTGGGAGGGTCTTGAGGAATGTGGTTAAACAAAACATATTCCCCTGATCCCATCCCAACTCTACCCATTCCCCTGATCTGATCCCATTACAACTCTATCCATCTCCTGATCCCAGCTCTATCAATTTCCCTGATCCCATCCCGGCTCCATCCATCCCGATCCCCCCCTGGCTCTATCCATCCCCCTGATCAAATCCCAGCTTCATCCATCCCAGTTATCCCATCTCAGCTCCATCCTTCTCCCAGACTCCATCCCAGCTCCATCCATCACCTGATCCCAGCTCTATCAATTCCCCTGATCCCATCCCGGCTCCATCCATCCCTGATCCCTCCCTGGCTCAATCCATCCCCCTGATCAAATCCCAGCTCCATCCATCCCAGTTATCCCATCTCAGCTCCATCCTTCTCCCAGACTCCATCCCAGCTCCATCCATCCCATGATCCCATCACAAATATATCCATCCCAGTTATCCCATCACAGCTCCATCCATTCCCCTGATCCCATCCCAGCTCCATCCATCCCTCTGATCACATCTCCGCTCCATCCATCCCAGTTATCCCATCCCAGGTCCATCCATCCCAGTTATCCCATCCCAGCTCCATCCATCCCATTTATCCCATCCCAGGTCCATCCATCCCAGTTATCCCATCCCAGCTCCATCCATCCCCTGATCACATCCCAGCTCCATCCATCCCTCTGATCACATCTCCGCTCCATCCATCCCAGTTATCCCATCCCAGGTCCATCCATCCCAGTTATCCCATCCCAGCTCCATCCATCCCATTTATCCCATCCCAGGTCCATCCATCCCAGTTATCCCATCCCAGCTCCATCCATCCCCTGATCACATCCCAGCTCCATCCATCCCCCTAATCGCATCCCAGCTCCATCCATCCCATTACAACTCTATCCATCCCCCGATCCCAGCTCTATCAATTGCCTTGATCCCATCCCAGCTCCATCCAGCATCCTGATTACATCCCAGCTCCATCTATCCCAGTTATTCCATCCCAGCTCTATCCATCTCCCTGATCCCATCCCGGCTCCATCCGTTCCCCTGATCCCATCCCAGCTCCATCCTTCCCCCTCATCCCATCCCGTATCCATCCTTTCACCCTGATTCCTGATCAGCCCCCAGCCTGTTCCTCTTTACCTTGGGCAGAGTCCCTCCCCCCTCATCATTTTGTGCACCCCCCCCCCATGTACCCCCACCTTCTGCAGCTTTTCCACACCCCCTCACCTTGTCTTCATCCTCGCCTTGTGCAGCTGCCCCCCCCAAACTTGTGTAGCCCCAACCCTTCCCCTCATCTTGTGCAGCATCCCCTTCACCCAACCTTGTTCCCCCTCACCTTGTAGATCTTACCCATGCTCCCTTGTATCTCCCCTTCACCTTGTGCAGCTTCAACATGGCCCCCAGAAACTTGACTTTGTGGCTGTGGAGCCTTCCCTCATCCAGACGCTGGTAGGACATGGAGGTTTTACACTGAACTCCAGCTCATTGTGAGAACAGGTGGAAGCTCAGTCTCAAGGTCTCCTGGGCAGGTGGTATTTGGCCAGCGGTTCCCAGGGTGGAAGACAGCAGAGGCGGAAGAAATAACAGTGCAGGACATTGCACTGCTCACTCATGATGGTGACCCCCTCACACAGATAGACACAGGGGCTGACCGTCCTGCACTGTTGCTCACGCTCCATGATGCCCTCCAGGACCCAGTGCAGCTACACCGATTCTTGGCGAATCAGCAGAGCCCCTGCTTATCAAGGAGAATGGAGCAGTGACAATGCAGGCAGCTCAGCCGTTGGTGGCAGGGTGGGGCAGAGCAGGGCCCTGGAGAAGGTAGTGAGGTTGGTGCAGAACAGACATTACTGGGGGAAAACCATTACTGGGGGAAGAGTGTTGCTCGTGGCATGTGGGAATCATTACTGGGGGAAGACCATTACTGGGGGAAGAGTGTTGCTCCTGGCATTTGGGAATCAAGACACCCGCACACACCACGGGCATTCTGAGACTCAGCCCTGATTCGCCAGGACATGGATCAATTTCAGGGACGGTCCCGGAGAATAAGGGATGGTTGAGAGGTATGCACACATACCATTTGTCAAAACAAATGCACAGCAACTGTGATTATAGATGTATGGTAATTGAAATCCTACGATTCTGAGGCCAAAGTCAAGGGACTTGCAAGCCATTTGCCCCAAATTTTATAAAACACTTTCGGTCTCTTCCTAACCTCAAAGGTGAGTTTATATAGAGGCAGGGAGTCATTAACCAGTTTCAACCAATGTGATAGTGTGGGTGAAACCGATCTCTTTATAGATAGTAAAAGAGATTTCTTAGCATAAAAGTACAGGATATGCAGCAATCTCTTGGCATGCAAAGGGATAGTCAGGTCTCCAAATATATCCAGGAGGCACGTCTTAGGATCTAAAATATTCGGTAGGCCCAATGCAGAGGAAATAAAAGAGCCCACATTGGACCAGAATCCCTGGACTATCGGACAGGACCAAAAGCAGTGTAAAAATTCAGCCACCTTGCCACAACCTCTAAAACACTCTGCTGAGGAGCGTAGGCCCATTTTATGTAATCTAGCAGGAGTAAGATGGGAATAATGGGAAATTTTAAGTTGTATAATTCTGACTTTAGATGATATGACAGATGTTTTATAGGTGTTACTAAACTCAGACCAATATGATTCCATTAGAGGTATATCCATGGAGGTCCATTTCACCTGGGCAGCATTAAATCTAGGGTCGGAGTCTGTTATAAGGGCAAAATAGTAAATTGAAATAAGTTTAGTAGGGTCTGGTCGTCTCAATATTTTCTCCAACTCTCGTACTTGGATAGAAGGGTCTAGGGATTCAAATTGTGCCCGTACAGCATGGCAAAGTTGGTAGTAGTAGAATAAGTAATTGGTGGGTAAGTCAAAGTCTATTCGCAGTTGGTAGAAGGACTTAAAGGCTTGTTGGGTATATAGGTGACATAGGTTCTTTACCCCTTCAGAGTACCACCTTGTTGGGCAGGTAATACAATCCATGAAGGGTGGGGTTGAACCACAGGGCGTTATTAGGGGAATACGACCAAGATTCCATGGAGATTCGAGTAACTATTGTTTGCAACAGGGAGAGTGAGGTACGTATAATTGACATACCCCGACGGGCCGGCACACAACCCCTGTAGATAATGTTATGAAGGGTTTCTAAGGAGGAGACAATAGCCATCTCTGTGGTGGTACAGGCATTAGCAGAAACAGGATGCACCCAATATAAATATGGACCAATTTAGAAGCTAAATAGTATAGGTAGAAATCAGATGGAAACTGACCCCCTGTCCATTTCCAACCAATCCCCGGGTTGGATGAAAAATAGGAGCGCCATCCATCTGGATTTTGCAGGTAGCATCGCATCGGATGGCGGTGAGTGCCACATCCGCCACTCCATAGGGGAGACTGTAAGGTCCGATCAAGTCCACCAGAAAAACTGACATGCAGACCTGATCGGACAGCCCGTGTAAAAGGGCCCTTAGGGAATTCTTTCCCTCATGTCTCGCACACTGAAATGAACAGGCTTGCCTACAGCCTATGCAGATAAGGGACATCTGTGTGAAAAAACAAGCTGTGCAACTTCAAATAAAATTTTGACTAAAAGATGAATAATGCCCTTGATATTTGTAGGCCATTTACATACTGTACCTCCCGAAGCATGGCTGAAAACTCTCAGAGATGGCACCATCTCTTCCTGCCTTATTGCTAGGACTGTGCTAAGACATGCCCAGCTGTTACTGTTCACCATCACAGGAGGAAGCTCTTTCTCTGGTTCAAACACCCTCATATGCTCTTTTTCTGCCCCAATGCTCTGAGCTCAGTGTTTAAGAGCCCATTCCTGTGTTGGTGAATAGTAACAGCTAGGTGTGTTTTAGCAACAGGGTGATATGGATGATACTAGGGATGAGCCGAACACCCCCGGTTCGGTTCGCACCAGAACATTTGAACGGACCCCAAATTTGAACGAACTTTAGAACCCCATTGAAGTCTATGGGACTCAAACGTTCGAAATTAAAAGTGCTAATTTTAACGGCTAATATGCAAGATACTGTCCTAAAAAGGGTTTGGGGACCTTGCTCCTGCCCCAGGGGACATGGGTCAATGCCTAAAATGTTTTTAAAAATGGCCGTTTTGGCGGGAGCACTGATTTTAATGACGATTAAAGTGAAAAAAAAAGTGAAATATTCCTTTAAATATCGTGCCTGGGGGGTGTCTGTAGTATGCCTGTGAAGTGCCACGTGTTTCCCATGTTTAGAACAGTCCCTGCACAAAATGACATTAAACAGAAATAACATCATGGAAAACTGCTTGCTGTTTTAATGTTATATCTGGTTCCTGCAATATGGTTGAAAATCATTGAGAAAAATGGCATGGGTAGCCCTCCCTGCCCATTACCAGCCCCTTTGGGTCTTGTACGCATATTAAGGGGAACCCCGTACCCATATTAAAAAAAGGAAATGCGTGTGGCCCCCAGGCCCTATATACTCAGAGCAGCAGTATACAGGCAGTGCAAACAAGACAGGGACTGTGTAGGTTTGTTGTGTTAAGTTGAATCTGTTTGTAATTTTCAACTGGTACATTTTTAAAGTGTAGCTCCAGTCAAAAAAACTATTTTTAAGCTTTTTGGAAAACATAGGGAAGGGTTATCACCCCTGTATAATTTGTTTTGTCGTCCATCTTTTTTCATCTCACTTGCTGTTGTCTCCTTCCGTTTGCAAGTAGGAGATGTTTGTAAGTTGGATGTTTGAAAGTAGGTGCCTGCCCTATGTGCTCTGCAGAAATGGCGGAACAAGGTGTTGGTTTTGCCACAACATTGTAAGCCCTCAAAGTGACTCTTGGTGGGCGCTGGAGCGCCCTGCTGTGAACGATTATATCAAGAATTGTAATTACATGCCATTGTTGAACAGTGGTAGAAAAATTGACCTTTGGTGGTTGTGGTGCTGGTGCCACAACACTATAAGTCCTCACAGTTACTCTGGGTGGGCACAGGAATGGGCCCTCCTGTGAAATATTATATCAAGAATTGTAATTACATGTCCCTGTTAAACAGGGGCAGAAAAATTGGGCCTTAGGCACTGGTGCTGGTGCCACGACACTGCAACCTCTCCCATATACTCTAGTTTTATTGCAGGAATTAGCCCTGCTGCAAAGCATTGCATCAAAAAGTGTAATTAAACGCCCCTGTTAAACAGGGGCAGAAAAATTGGGCTTTAGGCACTGGTGCTGGTGCCACCACACTGCAACCTCTCCCATATACTCTAGTTTTATTGCAGGAATTAGCCCTGCTGCAAAGCATTGCATCAAAAATTGTAATTAAACGCCCCTGTTAAACAGGGGCAGAAAAATTGGGCTTTAGGCACTGGTGCTGGTGCCACCACACTGCAACCTCTCCCATATACTCTAGTTTTATTGCAGGAATTAGCCCTGCTGCAAAGCATTGCATCAAAAATTGTAATTAAACGCCCCTGTTAAACAGGGGCAGAAAAATTGGGCTTTAGGCACTGGTGCTGGTGCCACCACACTGCAACCTCTCCCATATACTCCAGTTTTATTGCAGGAATTAGCCCTGCTGCAAAGCATTGCATCAAAATTGTAATTAAACGCCCCTGTTAAACAGGGGCAGAAAAATTGGGCTGATGGCATCACCCAGAACCAGAAATGTTCTTCCAACATATCAGCGGAGGAGGAAGAGGATAGACAATCAACATAACAGGACAGTCACTCAGCATCAGCATAGGCATTCTTGGAGGGATGTGATATTTCAAAAAAAACTTATTCGGTTACATCAGCTTCAGGTGCTTGGTAGCTGTGGGTGATCCAAGACTGATTCATCTTGATGAAGGTCAGTCGATCAACTGATTCGGTGTTCAGGCGCACCCTGTGATCGGTTACAAAGCCACTAGCAGCACTGAAGGTGCGTTCCGAAAGAACGCTGGATGCAGAAGAGACCAGTAGCTCAATTGCATACTGTGCAAGCTCTGGCCAGTGATCCATCCTCAAGACCCAGTAAGCCAGAGGATTTTCGGTGGGAAAGGTGTCCAAGTCTGACCTTGCCCCTAGGTATTCCTGTACCATGTAAATCAGACGCTGGCGATGGTTGCTAAAACAGATCATACCTTGGGGCTGCGGACTAAAAAATTGTCTGAAAGCATCAGTCAGACGGCCACCTTCTCCACCGCTCCTTCTGACCGATGCCTCAGCAACACGTTGTCCAGGACCAGGAGTTTGTAACCTCCCAGTCTCTGGGAACGCGTTGCACAGACCTTTCTGCAAGGCCTCCCAGAGATGTCTCATCCTCTGCTCCCTCTGTGATGGCAAGATAAGGTTGGCAACCTTACCCTTGTACCGTGGATCAAGGAGAGTGGCCAGCCAGTAATGGTCCCTCTCCTTGATCCGAAGAATACGAGGATCCTTCCGCAGGCTTTGCAGGATCATGGAGGCCATGCAGCGTAGGTTAGCTGAGGCATTCGGTGACCTCTGGGTCACTAAGGGCAACATGATCCGCAGCTACCTCCTCCCAGCCACGTACAAGTCCACGTGTTTCTTGGGACTGTAAATCATCCCTACAAGACTGCTGCTGCTGATGCTGAGTGCCAGCCTCCACCTCCATGCTGACACAATCATCCTCCTCCTCCTCTTCCTCCTCCTCATCCTCTTCCTGTGTGATGGGTGGCACAGCAGGAACACTCTCTGGATAAAGGGGGCCTTGAGAGGCAAGGAAGTCCTCCTCTTCCTGCCTCTGTTCTGCCTCAAGTGCCCTGTCCATTACTCCACGCAGCGTATGCTCCAAGAGGTGGACAAGAGGTACAGTGTCACTGATGCATGCACTGTCACTGCTCACCATCCTTGTGGCCTCCTCAAACGGTGACAGGACAGTGCATGCATCCCTGATCATGCCCCACTGGAGTGGTGAGAAAAGACCGAGCTCCCCTGACCCTGTCCTGGTGCCGTAGTCGCACAGGTACTCATTGATGGCCCTCTGCTGCGTGTGCAGCCGCTGCAGCATGGCCAACGTTGAGTTCCACCTGGTGGGAATGTCACATATAAGGTGGTTCTTGGGCAGGTTTAACTCCTTTTGGAGCTCAGCCAGCCGAGCACAGGCATTAAATGATCGGCGGAAATGCACACAGACTTTCCTGGGCTGCTTCAGGGCATCCTGTAAGCCGGGGTACCTGCCCAAGAACCGCTGCACCACCAGGTTAAGGACGTGAGCTACACAGGGCACATGGGTCAGTTGTCCCTGTCGGAGGGTGGAGAGGAGGTTGGTGCCATTGCCACAAACCACCATTCCTGGCTTAAGCTGGCGTGGCGTCAACCACCTCTCGGCCTGCCCCTGCAGAGCTGACAAAACATCCGCCCCAGTGTGGCTCCTGTCCCCCAAACAAATCAGCGCAAGCACGGCATGGCATCGTTTTGCCTGCGTACTTGCGTAGCCCCTGGAACGCCTACGGAGCACCGCTGGTTCTGAGGACAGAGCACTGGAAGAGGTCATGGAGGAAGAAGAAGAGGAGGGGGTGGAGGAGAGAGGTGTGTCACAACCAATAGTAGCATTTTGGAGGCGTGGTGGCGGAACAACCTCCAACACTACTGCACCTTGTCCTGCATCCTTCCCAGCTGCCAGAAGAGTGACCCAATGAGCCGTGAAAGACAACGTCCCTGTTCATGCCTGCTGGACCATGAGTCAGCGGTAATATGCACCTTACCGCTGACCGCCCTGTCCAGCAAGGCAAGGACATTGCCTTCCACATGCCGGTAGAGAGCAGGAATCGCCTTCCGTGAGAAAAAGTGGCGTTTGGGGACCTGCCACTGATGAACCGCACATTGTACAAACTCACGGAAGGGGGCCGAGTCTACCAACTGAAAAGGCAGCAGTTGAAGTGCTAGCAATTTAGCCAAGCTAGCATTCAACCGCTGGGCATGTGGATGGCTGGGAGTGAACTTCTTTCGCCGGTCCAGCAGCTGGGGCAGGGACATTTGCCTGCTATAATCGGACGTGGGTGTACTGCTAGCAGAGTGCCCGGAAGCACTTGGCTGTGACACACCTAATTCTACACCTTCATTCCTCTCAGAGCAGGTTTCAGAGAGGACTGAAGGTCTAGTGGGGTTGGAGATGCCAGCTGATGAGGAGCAAGGAGAGGTCCGCTTTGTTCTTTGGTGTGGGTCTTTGAGGTACACTTGCCAACGAGCTGCATGGCAGGTCAACATATGTCTGGTCAAGCATGTGGTGCCCAAGCGGCTGATGTTTTGGCCACGCGAGATACGCTTGAGACATATGTTGCAAATAGCAGCGGTGCGATCTGATGCACTCGTCTCAAAAAAGGCCCACACCAAAGAACTTTTAGAATAACGTGCAGAGGCAGCGCCCTGCACAGGCGGAGCTCTGCGGTGTGATTCAGTCGGTGTGCTGCCCCTAAGCTGGCCCCCACGCTACTGCCTTCCTCTAGCTGAGTGTCATCATCAGAGCCTACAAAACACTGGGCATCCTCCTGGAGCATGTACCCAACACTGTGCTCAAAGAGTTCAGGAGACTCCTCAGGAGGACGTTGTGGGTCTAGGGAAGGAGTCACTGATGATGACATTGAGAGGAGGGAAGACGATGCGTTGGCAGCTGCTTTGCTAGTACCCTGAGACTGGGTGAGGGAGGATGAGGAGGATGAAAAGGGCTTGGTCATCCACTCTACCAAGTCGTTGGCATGTTGCGGTTCAACATGTCCAGCTGCTGAAAAGAAGGACAAGCGTGTCCCATGGCCACGTGCTGATGACAATGCACCGCGTCCACGACCAGCACCACTAAGCCCTGCAGATGGCTCTATTAGAGAACAGCAATAAACGGTAGATACAGGTGTATATTGTGCTGGAGTCACAAAACACCCACTAACTCCTGCAGATGCCTTTATTACAGAACACCAGAGATAAAGGGGTATATACAGATGTATACTGTGCTGTGCTGGAGGCACACACAACTTCCAATAACTCCTGCAGATGGCAAGTGGGCTCAAATAGAGAAGAGCTATGTAGGTGGATATAGCGGTGTGTACTGGGTACAGAGCACGCAGACAGCACGCACAAGCTCCTAACACTACTGACTGCAAGCTCTGTTATAAAAGATAGATCAGTAGCTATATAGGTGAGGTGAATATAGCGGTGTATACTGCGGTCAGGGCACTCAGACAACAACCACTACACAACAGCAAGATCGAAAATCGTCCGAAAACGATCAGTGTGTACTGTGTTGAAGGTACACAGAACACCCACTAACTCCTGCAGATGCCTTTATTATAGAACACCAGAGATAAAGGGGTATATACAGATGTATACTGTGCTGTGCTGGAGGCACACACAACTTCCAATAACTCCTGCAGATGGCAAGTGGGCTCAAATAGAGAACAGCTATGTAGGTGGATATAGCGGTGTGTACTGGGTACAGAGCACGCAGACAGCACGCACAAGCTCCTAACACTACTGACTGCAAGCTCTATTATAAAAGATAGATCATTAGCTATATAGGTGAGGTGAATATAGCGGTGTATACTGCGGTCAGGGCACTCAGACAACAACCACTACACAACAGCAAGATCGAAAATCGTCCGAAAACGATCGGTGTGTACTGTGTTGAAGGTACACAGAACACCCACTAACTCCTGCAGATGCCTTTATTATAGAACACCAGAGATAAAGGGGTATATACAGATGTATACTGTGCTGTGCTGGAGGCACACACAACTTCCAATAACTCCTGCAGATGGCAAGTGGGCTCAAATAGAGAACAGCTATGTAGGTGGATATAGCGGTATGTACTGGGTACAGAGCACGCAGACAGCACGCACTATCTCCTAACACTACTGACTGCAAGCTCTATTATAAAAGATAGATCACTAGCTATATAGGTGAGGTGAATATATAGCGGTGTATACTGCGGTCAGGGCACGCAGACAATAACCACTACACAACAGCAAGATCGAAAATCGGCCGAAAACGATCGGTGTGTACTGTGTTGAAGGTACACAGAACACCCACTAACTGCTTCAGACGCCAACACACTACACAAGGCCGCCGCGCTGGCGGCCTTATATAGTGTGGGGCGTGTACTACACAGCCTGAGCTATGATTGGCCACAGGCATCCTGCCTGTGGCCAATCATGGCTCTCCTCGCTGCTGGCGCTGTGATTGGCCAAGCATGCGGGGTCACAGTGCATGCTTGGCCAATCATGAGCCAGCAATGCACTGCGATGACGCAGTGCATTGTGGGCCGTGAGCGCCACACGAATTTGGCGCGAACGGCCCATAACGTTCGGAATTCGCCGAACGGGCGAACAGCCGATGTTCGAGTCGAACGTATGTTCGACTCGAACACGAAGCTCATCCCTAGATGATACTATCTCTGGGAGTTTTCTAGTCAGGCTTCATGAAGCTTGTAACTGGCGTACACCTATAGCAAGGGTATTATTCAGCTTTAGAGCAGCACAATTTGTTTTATCTATAGATGCTTCTTATGTGCATAGGCAGTTTTTTTTGGTAAAGGTGAACTATGCCTTTAACCACGTGACCTCCGGAAGATTTATCCCCCATCATGACCAGGCCATTTTCTGGGTTATTTTAACTGACAATTGTGTGGACATGCGATGCTGTACACAAATAAAATTTATGTCATTTTTTTCCCACAAATAGAGCTTTAGTTTGGTGGCATTTGATCACCTCTGCGTTTTTTCTTTTTTGCGCTATAAACAAAAAAGAGTGACAATTTTGAAAAAAACAAAACAATATTGTTTTTTTTTTTTTACTTTCTGCTATAAAACATATCCAATAAAAAAAAAGTAAAAAAAAATGAGGGCTGAGCGATGTGCTGACATCACCCCTTGCGAAGGATTTGTATCCAGGAAGGACGAGTTTGTCCGTATGCGTCCGGTCGGCGCAGCGGACTTAAGGCTGATCTTTCCTTTGTGCTTTGTAAGTGCAACTTTGTTTTTATATTTGAGCTACATTAAAAGGTTTTTTACACTATTGGAGCTTCATTTCTTTTTCATGGAACTGGCATATATGACCTAACATATGGGAGATAATTAAGGATACTTGTTTGACAACCTGGTCATGATATGGGTGGAGGGAGGAGAACAGCTGAGACCCTTCTGAAGTGGGAGATAATCTATTGTTACATGCTGTTTGTGACCCTCTGTAGTGGGGGGTCATGAAGTTCTGGTAAGGCTGCTTTCACACTGGGGCGGTATTCAGGCGTTACAGCGCTAAAAATAGCGCCTGTGTAACGCCTGAAAAAAACCGGCCCCTTTAACTCCAGTGTGAAAGCCGGAGGGCTTTCACACTGGAGCGATGCGCTGGCAGGACGGTGAAAAAAGTCCTGCTAGCCGCATCTTTGCAGCGGTGAAGGAGCGGTGTATTCACCGCTCCTAAACCGCTCCTATCCATTGAAATCAATGGGACACCGCGGCAATACCGCCGGCAAAGCGCCGCTGCAGCGGCGCTTTGCGGGCGGGTTTAACCCCTTTTCGGCCGCTAGCGGGGGTTAAAACCACCCCGCTAGCGCCCGCACACCGCCGCTAAAACGGGAGGGGTTTTAGGGTATATACAGTATGTTGTGTTGCTTCACCTGTTTGTTATCCTGAGGAAGACGAGCTTGTGCCTTATCAAAACGTTGAATCAAACCGCCATCGTGTGTTCACCTTTCAAGACCCGTGAGTGCCACTCTCTTTTTTGGTTTATATGCACTACAGTCTTTTCTGCACACCCGGGCCCATTTTTTATCCCTGATTTGTGTGGTGCGGTGACAACCATTGGATATCATACATTTGTATATATATATATATATATATATATATATCACCTAAATTTACATGCCAGGTATAGTTGCCTTGGCCAATTGTTAGGGATCAATTGATTTCACCCTGAGTCTGGAATTGCTGCACTTCTCTCTTCTGTCATTAGGTGGCTGAGTGCTTGGTGACATTAGACAAGACAAGGGCATTGCAAGGACAGATTAGGAGTATATGTGGTATTTTAGCCAATGGGTAGGGGTTTTCTTGAATCCCTTGGCCTGCTTGGAGAGACTGTATATTTGGGTGGAGTCGGGTGATCAGGGTTCTGTGCTACCTGGACGGTACACAGCAGAAGCTGGTTGCCGGCGGCATGCATGCACCCCAGACCCAGGAAGCTAAATCGTGTACAGGTACGATTTCACGCTGAAGGGTCGCCCTGCCTCAGTATATGTGCATGGGGCGGTCCAGAAGCAGTGATATCCTGGTGCCATCTCTTCCCCAGGTAATTGACACACACAACCAGCCATCCACATGATGTAAGAAAACGTGATTTATCAGACCAGGCCACCTTCTTTCATTGTTCTGTGGTCCAGTTCTGATGCTCATGTGCTCATTGTAGGAGCAATCACCTGCACTACACCTGTTTGTGGCATAATGTAGAGTAGAGAATAATGTAGAGAAGATTTCCTATCATTTGAGCCCAGTCCTGCCACAAAGAGTTAATCCAGCTCTGAGCAATCCTCTTTTAGGCTAGGTTCACATTGCTGCGATGCGGGAACGCCGCGAATCCGCAGCGTTTTCCCGCATCGCACACCTCCCGCCGGCAGTTCACACTGCCCTATGCGGACGGCTGGGGGTGTCAATGTTATGTTAATGACACCCCCAGATCCGTCGGCATATCGCAGTGCGATCTGCCGACTCGCACAGGAATCGGATCGCATGGTGTGAACCCCCATGCGATCCGATTCCGTTGCGGACCCAAAAAAGGGTCCCGTGCGAGTTTGCTGCGGGACCGCTGCGAGTTCAGCCATACTATCTGTATGGCTGAACTCGCAGCGCTACGGAGATCGGATGTGATTTGCTGTGCGAATCACATCCGGTTCTCCCCCCGCAGCGGTGTGAACCCAGCCTTAATGTTCAATGAGATAAATCTTGACAAACAGAGAAAAACTTTGTCAAATCCTCCCCCTTGCTGTGAGTGACGGGTGATTTACATATCTTGTGCACTAGCCTAAGAGACATGCATTAATTTTTAACTCCTCCCACTCCTTTCTCCTGCTGCTCTGCAAGGATTGGCTGTTCCACACCTCAGGATGATTTGGCATGCTGAAGTCATGTGGGGACTTTTCTGGATTTTGACGGGATGTTAGTGATCATAGCAGAAGTTCAGTGTAAGAAATACACAGGAGAAAATGCATGTTGATAAGGGGAGTGTAGAGGTGGGCGGGGAGTCTAATGACATCACGACTCCACCCACTGAGCCCTGGAAAACAGACCCACCCACAAAATATGCAGTTTTTCGGGTCTCATAGCAGACAGAGTGGAGACATTGACAGATAAGTATACATGCAGGAGGCTTGTATATCCTTCTAGATAACCAATATTGCAGTAGTTTAGAAAGGATGAGAGTGGGTTTATATCCACTTTAACTATTTGCTGACTCAGCCTTTTTCTGACATTTGCTGTTTACAAGTTAAAATCAGTTCTAGTCGGGAAAGGGGGTTTGTGGGACTTTATATGAGAGGATGACGTAGTCATCAATCTCCATCTTTGTCAATATATAGGAGCCTAGAGGCTGGACTTTAAATGAAATACGTGGTGGGTCAAAAAATGTTTGGTAAATGTAATCATATCTGAAAGATTTACTGGTAATTTATAATACACTATCACATATATATATTTCATATTCAATACTGTCAGGGCTGGCTTAGCCCTTCCTCCTCTGGGCTGGCCGCTCAGCTGTCGGCTAATTGCCAGCTCTCTTCTCTTTCACGTCACAAGGAACCATCTCCTGCTGTTTGTTTCAAGACTGGCTTGCTGACATCCCTCCTGGCTTCTTATCTTGCTTGCAGTTGCTCTCCTTGGATCCCTGACTTCAGGCCTGGCTGATTACCCGATCTGGTTAGAGAAATTTGAACTGGCTGACTACCCGATCTGGCTACTGGACTCTGGCTATGCTTGACTACTCTTTATCTATTTACCTTTTTATTTTTATTAATAAACAAGTGTGATTTAATTTTACTTCTGTCTCAGTCTGATTCATGGTTTCTGACAGTACGCAAAGGCCATGAATTCAGAAGATACAGTCAATCCACTTGTTGGTAATATTTTTTCCAGATTGGATGAGCAAGATCACCACATGGATCAGTTTGCCTTGGCGTTACAAACGCTCCTGAAATGCACGGCTCGCCTGGAATCCCCCACGGTGGCTGCTCCAGTACAACCTGAGTCGCAGGCCATCCCTGCTGCTGTGCCAGTCTCTGTGCAGGCATCCGCCTCGAGTACTACCTCTATAAGAGGTATGTCTGGTTCTGCTCCACTTCCCCAGCGATTTGGGGGCGATCCAGTTCAATGCAGAGGGTTTCTCAATCAGGTTTTGATATACTTCGAAATGCTTCCCCAGGCGTTTCCCACGGACAGAAGCAAAGTAGATTTCGTGATATCTTTGCTTTCTGAGAGAGCCTTGGCCTGGGCTAACCCTCTATGGGAGATGCAAAAACCTGTTGTCTTGAGTTACCCTCAGTTTGTGGCCTCCTTTAAAAGGGTTTTTGACATTCCCGCATGCTCTGCTTCTGCTGCCAAGTGCCTCATGTCCATCAAACAGAGTACGAGAACTGTTGCCAACTACGCCATTGAATTCCGTACTCTGGCAGCAGAGGTTGCTTGGAACAATGAGGCCCTTGTGGCTGCTTTTTCTCATGGTCTCTCGGATTCCACCAAGGATGAGATAGCAGCCCGAGATATACCCAATGAGCTGGAGAGCTTGATCTCGTTTGCCATCCTCATTGACTCCAGACTCAGAGAACGACTTTCTCTTAAGGAGCGCTTGCGGAAGCCTCCTGTACGTTTGCCTCTGAGCTTTGTAGTCCCACCCATGCCTCCCTCACCTCCCATGCCTCCTGGTACCGAGTGGGTCAGTGAAGATGAACCCATGCACCTGGGCTTCACGCATCTCTCTGCGGATGAGAGAGCCTTTAGGAGGAGCGAGAAATTGTGCCTTTATTGTGGCCAGGCAGGTCACTTTTTGAAGTCTTGTCCTGCCCTTCCAGGGAACGCCCGAACCTTGAGGTCCTGTCATGGACAGACCTTAGGTAGCGTTGTTTCATCCCCAGTTATCCAGAAGGGTAAGCCCCTGGTTTTGGTCACCCTTTCTTGGGCTGAGTCATCCATCGAGATACAGGCTCTAATTGACTCTGGGGCTGCAGGCCTGTTCATTGATGCAGCCCTCGATTCCGCTGCAGCTGCGTGACACTCCACTTGCCATTGAGGCTCTTGACTGGAGACCTTTACAGCCTGCCCATGTGACTCATGAGACGGTTCCGTTGTCCATGGCCGTAGGGGCTCTTCACCATGAGATAATCCAATTCCAAGTTATTTCCTCTCCCAGATTTCCGCTGGTTATTGGTTATCCTTGGTTACAGAGGCACAACCCCTATTTTGATTGGCTCCATGCTGAGGTTCTCTCCTGGTCACCACAATGCAGTGAGACATGCTTCCTGAAGGTATCCAAGGTCCTGTGCACTGCTTCACTCCCCTCCCTGCCGGAGGAGTACTGTGATTTTGGCGATGTCTTTGATAAAGGTCAAGCCGGTAGTTTGCCTCCACACTGGCCTTATGATTGCGCAATTGACCTTCAACCTGGTGCCATTCCTCCTCGTGGCCGGGTTTACACTTTGTCGGTCTTGGAGGATAAGGCCATGGAGGAGTATGTTGCTGACGCACTTTCTCGAGGTTTCATCCGCAAATCCTCGTCTCCTGCTGCTGCTGGTTTCTTCTTTGTGAAAAAGAAGAGCGGTGAACTGAGACCTTGTATAGATTATAGGGGTCTGAATCGTGTCACGATTAAGAATGCCTACCCGATTCCATTGATTACAGAGTTATTTGACCGCCTCAAGGGAGCAACGGTTTTCACAAAGTTTGACCTGAGAGGGGCATACAATCTCATGCGCATTAAGGAGGGCGACGAGTGGAAAACTGCGTTTAATACCAGAACAGGCCATTATGAGTACCTGGTAATGCCTTTTGGCCTTTGTAACGCCCTGGCAGTTTTCCAGGAATTTATTAACGATGTCCTCCGAGATTTGTTGCAATTGTGTGTGGTGGTTTATCTCGATGATATCCTCATATTTTCCAAGTCCCTGGAGAGCCACCACACAGATGTCTGTCATGTACTTCAGAAACTAAGAGAGAACAATCTCTATTGTAAACTAGAGAAGTGCGAGTTCCATCGTGAACAGATTACATTCCTGGGCTATGTCATTTCCACTGCTGGTTTTTCGATGGACCCAGAGAAACTTTCGGCAGTCCTACAGTGGCCTCGACCCGTGGGTTTACGTCCTCTGCAGCGTTTCCTGGGCTTTGCCAACTACTATCGGAAGTTTATTCGTAACTTCTCGTCTCTGGTCAAGCCTGACTGATATGACCAGAAAGGACGGTAACCCACAGAGTTGGTCCCCGGAGTCCATTAAGGCCTTTGAGACTCTCAAGGCTCCACTTAAGAAGTTGCCCACCTCTAAGGAACTGGCTTCCATTTTTGCTCGGGAGATCTTTTGCTTACATGGGCTACCCAAGGTGATTGTCTCAGACAGGGGCAGTCAGTTTGTCTCCCGGTTCTGGTGAGCCTTTTGTGAACAGTTGGGAATCCAGCTTGCGTTCTCTTCCGAGTATCACCCGCAGACTAATGGGGCCGCAGAACGAACCAATCAGTCCTTGGAGCAATTCCTACGTTGCTATATTTCTGACCATCATAACAACTGGTCTGACCTATTACCTTTGGCAGAGTTTGCTCACAACAGTGCCTTGAATTCTGCCTCCCGATTGTCTCCATTTATGGCGAATTATGGTTTCCAACCTTCCATGTTGCCTGACTTGTTTGTTCCGCAGAGTATTCCTGCATTAGAGGAGCATCTCCGTGGTCTTCATTCCACTTGGATACAAGTCCAGGAGGCTTTGCGTCATGCTAATGATAGATACAGACTCCATGCTGACCGCAGACGCCTGCCTGCGCCTTCCTACCAGGTTGGGGACAGGATCTGGCTGTCATCTCGCAACCTCCGGCTTCATGTTCCCTCACTGAAGTTTTCACCTCTGTTTATTGGGCTTTTCCGTATCCTTCGCAGGATTAACCCAGTAGCTTACGCTTTGGACCTTCCTCCTAGTATGCGCATCTCAAATGTGTTTCATGTCTCCTTATTGAAACCGTTGGTCTATAACCGATTTACCACCTCGGTGCCACGTCCTCAGCCTATTCAGGTTGAGAACCATGAGGAGTATGAGGTACAATCCATTGTTGACTCCCGTAGGTTCCGTGAGCGCATACAGTACCTGGTGCATTGGAAGGGGTACGGTCCAGAGGAATGCTCCTGGGTTTCATTCTCTGAAGTACATGCCTCTGTCCTCCTCCGCGAGTTCCATAGATGGTTTCCCCTCAAGCCCGGTTGCCCTCCGAGGGAGAGGGGTCATTGGGGGGGTACTGTCAGGGCTGGCTTAGCCCTTCCTCCTCTGGGCTGGCCGCTCAGCTGTCAGCTAATTGCCAGCTCTCTTCTCTTTCCACAGTTACCAGCTGTTCCTGATGACGCTCGTCTGATCTGCCTATTTAAAGCCTTCCAGCTCACTTCTCCTTTGCCTTTGCATTGGTCACATCACAAGGAACCATCTCCTGCTGTTTGTTTCAAGACTGGCTTGCTGACATTCCTCCTGGCTTCTTATCCTGCTTGCAGTTGCTCTCCTTGGATCCCTGACTTCAGGCCTGGCTGATTACCCAATCTGGTTAATGAACTTTGGACTGGCTGATTAGCCGATCTGGTTAATGAACTTTGGACTGGCTGACTACCCGATCTGGCTACTGGACTCTGGCTATGCTTGACTACGCTTTTTCTATTTACCTTTTTATTTTTATTAATAAACAAGTGTGATTTAATTGTACTTCTGTCTCAGTCTGATTCATGGTTTCTGACAAATACATTTCATATATATATATACACATAATTGGATATCAGCATGATCTAAATAATCCTCTAATCCCTTACTTTAAAGTGGAGTTGCCCCCCAAAAAATAAAACTACTTAAAAATCTTTAAAAAAATCAAAAAAAAATAATTGGCAAAAAAAAAAATTTTTACTCACCTCTAAATACCGGTTGCTAGGGGGTCCCTCGTAGTCTGCCTTCTTCATTGCCCGGGCTGGTGACATCACTTCCCCTCGCGCCGCACATTCACCTGGGACCTGTCACGTGTCCCAGGTGACTGTACGGCGTATCACGGCGCCCTGCGCCGCTCGCGCATGCGCAGTGGGTGCCCGGCTGTGAAGCCACAGCCGGGTGCCCACAGTATGCATGACGGCGCCGCGAGCGGAGCGGGGAGCGAGGGGGGGGCTTCGTTCCCCCGCATCGCTGGAACCCGGGACAGGTAAGTGTCCGATTATTAAAAGCCAGCAGCTGCAGTATTTGTAGCTGCTGACTTTTAATTTTCTTTTTTTAGGGGGTACCCCACTTTAAAGAAGGAAAATATGTACTAGATAAAAACTTTATTTGGCCATGAGATACACAGCTCATAACAATCCATTTGACAATGGTAAAACATGATAAATATTGGGACCCAACATATGTAAATTCATATTGAAATATAATCTATTAAAAATACATAGAAAGAATCCACAGTAGATAGATGAAGTATAGGTACACATTGTTTAAACACAACATCTGTTGGCTCCATGCGTTTTATGACTTTTTGTCACTCATTGGGAGCAAGTGTGTGAATCTATCTCTGCAATGGCATGTTGAAAATTACTAATTAAACTGATATGTCATGAACGTTGGAAGTGCCAAAAAGGATATAATACCCTATATGATTCTCATATGGGTATCCATGTGCTGATAGTAGGGAACTGCGGGCCATGAGTATCCCCAAACGGGGAGCATCTTTTTTGGGAGCTGAGATGGTGTATACCGCAAACGCGATGTCACATGACGTCAGAAGGAGGTGGGGTCACGCGTTTACGTCACCGGGTGCCCCTGCCCTCAGCTATATGACAGCTGTCAATGCAGAAAACCTGCAGTCAGTGGGAGCCTCCCATTTAGGCAGAGTTTTTTCCGTTTTTTTTTTCTTTCTCTGGTTGTCGGACGCTGTCATCTAAGATTAATGGACATCGTGGGACACTTTTTATTTTTTTAATAAAGAACTTGTCCCAAACTGTCGCCTGTCATTTTTACCATTATGACACTTTTTTGGTGAATGTGTAGGGGTACAATGTACCCTATATCCATACCCATTCTCATGGGGGGAATGGGATCTGGGGATCCCCTTGTTAAAGTGGGCTTTCAGGTTCCAATAAGTTCCATCCGCAGACCCCCACAACCACCGGGTAAGTGGTGTGGGGATGAGGCCCATGTCCCCATCAGCATGGGGACAAGGTGCTTTGGGGAGGATCCCAAAGCACCCTCCTCATGTCGAGGCATGTGGCCTGGTACAGTTCGGGAGGGGGGAGGGCGCTCTCTTGTCCCCTCTTTTCATGCGGCCTGTCAGGTTGTGTGCTTGGATAAGGGACTGGTATTTGGGGGGACCCCTGTAACATTTAAGGGGAACCCTGAGCCAAAATAAAAATAAAATTAAATAAAAAAGGTAAAAAATAGATTTGAATGAATTAAAAAAAAAAAAAAACACAATATTTACCCCCATTTTTTGTATAATGTGAAAGATGATGCCCCGCCGACGTCAGTCAGGAGGAGAGAGTCGAACAGTCACGTGAGCGCTGAGCGGTGCTCTGAAATCAGGTATACAGCTACATTTTTATTATAAGGCACAGCCACTGGGGCAGCTTACATTATTAAACAGTGAGGATAGTGTGAAACTAACTGTAATTTCAGCAGCAGGAGGAGAGGGATAGGCACTAACACATAGCTAACAAGCAGGGAGGGGAGGAAGGAGGGGGCACAGAGGAGAGACAGCGGATGACGCTGACATGTAAACTGACCACAATGTCAAGGCTCAGCAGCCATGATAAACTGTGGTCAATTTAGAGGGGGAGGGTAGAACCGGCAAGATCAGCCAAGTATTTCAGGTGATACAAGGGACCGAATCACAAAGTACAAGCACTGTTCTGTATAACATGCTTTAAAGGAACAGGATCTATTTTTTTTATGGTAACAAACACTTTAATGTGATCATCGTTGGGTTAGTAAGAACAATTTGGACACTCACTGCCTGCTGATGCTACCCTGAACTACCACATTATACAGCCAATTCACTTACCTTCCAGATTAACCAACAGCCCCTGCTAGTATAGCAGAGTTAATGTATAGCAAAGGGTTCATGTCGAAAAGCATTCTTTTTAACACAGCCGTTTCCATTTGTTCGCAGCTTCTTGTCAAATATGAACACAGTGTTTGACAAGCTAAGGCTGTGTTATGACGCGTACACATGACCGGACTTTCCAGTAGGGTAGGTCCGACGGTCTTCCCGATGGACTTTCGGCAGACTTCAGACAAACAGATTTTCCGACCCGACTCAAGTCCGTCAGAAAGATTTGAAACATGTTCTAAATCTAAAGTCTGTCTGATTTTTAGACAGCAAAGGTCCAATGAAGCCCACACACGATCGATGTCTGGCGGACTTATCTATATAGATGAATTCATTAAATGTAATTACTTATCATTTCAGACCACTATGTGGCAGTTGATTGTTATGCACTGTTGTACCCTTGATCCCTGTATTGCATGCGCTCATACTTATGTGCGTGTGGATATTTTTAGGATTACATTCATTATAATGTTAATTCTTGTATGTGGTTCTGCCTTGAGATGTATGATGCATTTTTTATGATTAATAAATATGTATTTTCATTCAGTCTTTATCCAGACAGTGTTCTTGCTGTCCCACCCATCACACAGGAAGAGGATGAGGAGGAGGAGGATGATTGTGTCAGCATGGAGGTAGAGCCTGGCACTCAGCATCAGCAGTCTTGTAGGGATGATTTACAGTCCCAAGAAACCCGTGGACTTGTACGTGGCTGGGAGGGCGTTGCTGTGGATCATGTTGTCCTTAATGACCCAGAGGATTCCGGACAGAATGCTTCAGCTAAACTACACTGCATGGCCTCCCTGATCCTGCAAAGCCTGCGGAAGGATCCTCGTATTCTTCGGATCAAGGAGAGGGACCATTACTGGCTGGCCACTCTCCTTGATCCACGGTACAAGGGTAAGGTTGCGGACCTTATCTTGCCGTCGCAGAGGGAGCAGAGTATGAGACATCTCCGGGAGGCCTTGCAGAAAGGTCTGTGCAACGCGTTCCCAGAGACTGGGAGGTTACAAACTCCTGGTCCTGGACAACGTGTTGCTGAGGCATCGGTCAGAAGGAGCAGTGGAGAAGGTGGCCATCTGACCGATGCGTTCAGACAATTTTTTAGTCCGCAGCCCCAAGGTATGATTCAGTTCCAGCAACCATCGCCAGCGTCTGATTTACATGGTGCAGGAATACCTAGGGGCAAGGTCAGACTTGGACACCTTTCCCACCGAAAATCCTCTGGCTTACTGGGTCTTGAGAATGGATCACTGGCCAGAGCTTGCACAGTATGCAATTGAGCTACTGGCCTGTCCTGCATCCAGCGTTCTTTCGGAACGCACCTTCAGTGCTGCTGGTGGCTTTGTAACCGATCACAGGGTGCGCCTGTCCACTGACTCAGTTGATCGACTGACCTTCATAAAGATGAATTAGTCTTGGATCACCACCCGCTACCAAGCACCTGAAGCTGATGTAACTGAATATTTTTTTTTTAAATATCACATCCCTTCAAGACTGCCTATGCTGATGCTGAGTGACTGTCCTGTTATATTGACTGTCTATCCTTTTCCTCCACCGCTGATATCTTGGAAGAACATTTTTGGTTCTGAGTGATGCCACCAGCCCAATTTTTCAGCCCGTTTAACAGGGGCGTGTAATTACAATTTTTGATGCAATGCTTTGCAGCAGGGCTCATTCCTGCACTACAACTAGAGTATCTGGGAGAGGTTGCAGTGTTGTGGCACCAGCAAGCAGTGCCTAAGGCCCAATTTGCCAGCCCCTGTTTAACAGGGGCATGTAATTACAATTCTTGATATAATATTTCACAGCAGGGCCCGTTCCTGTGCCCACCGAGAGTAACTGTGAGGACTTATAGTGTTGTGGCACCAGCACCACCACCACCACCACAACCACCAAAGGCCCAATTTTTCTACCACTGTTCAACAATGGCATGTAATTACTGGCAAATTGGGCCTTAGGCACTGCTGGCAAATTGGGCCTTAGGCACTGCTTGCTGATATAATCGTTCACAGCAGGGCGCTCCTGCGCCCACCAAGAGTCACTTTGAGGGCTTACAATGTTGTGGCAACACCAACACCTTGTTCCGCCATTTATGAAGAGCATATAGGGCAGGCCCCTACTTTCAAACATCCAACTTACAAAGGTCTCCTACTTGCAAACGGAAGGAGACAACAGGAAGTGAGATGAAAAAGACGTACGGCAAAAAAAATTATACAGGGGTGATAACCCTTCCCTATGTTTTCCAAAAAGCTTAAAAATAGCTTTTTTGACTGGAGCTACACTTTAAAAATGTACCAGTTCAAAATTACAAACAGGTTCTACTTAACACAAGAAACCTACACAGTCCCTGTCTTGTTTGCACCGCCTGTATACTGCTGTTCTGAGTATATAGGGCCTGGGGGCCACACGCCTTTCCTTTTTTTTAAAATATGGATTGGGTACGGGGTTCCCCTTAATATCCGTACAAGACTCAAAGGGGCTGGTAATGGGCAGGGGGGGCTACCCATGCCATTTTTCTCAATGATTTTCATCCATATTGCCGGAACCAGATATTACATTAAAATGCAAGCAGTTTTAAATGACTTTTTTTTCTGTTAAATGTCATTTTGTGCAGGGACTGTTCTAAACACGGGAAACACGTGGCACTTCACAGGCATACTATAGACACCCCCCCAGGCACGATATTTAAAGGAATATTTCACTTTTTTTTTCACTTTAATCGTCATTAAAATCAGTGCTCCCGAAAAAACGGCAGTTTTTAAAAACATTTTAGGCGTTGACACATGTCCCATGGGGCAGGAGCCAGGTCCCCAAACCCTTTTTAGGACAGTATCTTGCATATTAGCCATTAAAATTAGCACTTTTTATTTTGAATGTTTGAGTCCCATAGACTTCAATGGGGTTCTAAAGTTTGCAAGAATTTTCGATCCGTTCGAAAGTTCTGGTGCGAACCGAACCGGGGGGTGTTCGACTCATCCCTAATAGAGAAGACTGGAGTCTGATCAGGTCCACCTGAAAAACTGACAGCCTGTGTTTCATCAGTTCAGTCACATTTTTTTAAAGAAAAAATGGATCAGTTCAGATCAGTTTCTCATCAGGTTTTTATTAGTTTTACATCAGCTTTTTTACATCCACTACCAATGGAAAAACAGGGGCAAAACAGACCATTTTATCCGTTTACATGTTTTTCTTCCATTCTGTTTTTTAAAACAGAAGAAAAATAGGGCTATGATCTGTACCAAAAAAACGGATGTTGACAGACGAGGATGTAAATGGATGATCATCCGTTTTTTCCATAGAGATGCACTGATGTCCGTTTTTCACCCGTCAATGGATGGATCAAAAACAGACAAATGAAACTCTTGTGTCAAAGAGGCCTTAGGGTGTCATTCCAGTGCACTTGCTGAAAGCAAATTTCTGAGTGGCAGGGCCTGCCTACTATAATCACCTGATCAGTTCCAGTATTATAGTATAATAGGAAAATGTTCCCAACTCTACTTCTCTTTGAGTGTGCAGAATGTCTGCATGTATTGAAATGATGAAATTGATTTAGTGCAGGAGATTGCTGGTGATGCCTGGAATTTGACCTCAAACTCTGAACTCACTTCTGGGAAAATGAATAAGCCAGGTATAGTTCTATGAAGTATTGCAAACAGTGTACTGTTGACATAATTTAAAAAAAGCAAAATTCAAATATTTTGGCTTTTTTTTATTTTTTATTCCAAGTTTGCCACAGACTGAAAGTTGCATTTTAACAGCACTTTAATGGCAATTTATTACAAAACGTAATTTATATATGTGATTCGAGATTGGAGTTAGCTGAAATGTGTGAGGACAAGTTCCTGTCTCATGCGATAAGCTTCTGTCTCCACCGTTTCCATATTGTTACAGTCCTCTTCGGCCTCCAGAGCAGTACATCCGGCTTCACACCAGATGTCCAGGCCATGCTGTAGTGCAATGTTGTGTAATATGCAACAGGCCAAAACAATCTGAGATGATTTTTCAGGAGAATATTGTAGTGTAGCCCGAGAGCCATCCAGACAACGAAAGCGGTGCCGCAGAGCGCGCTGGGTGCGCTCCATGACACTGTGAGTAGCCGTATGGGCCATATTGTAACGGTATTCTTGGGGACTCTCGGGAATCTGCACTGGGGTCATCAGCCAGGGCCGCAGAAGAAAAGAGCTATCAGCTGTAAAAAATAAATTAAAAAAAAGAACAAATACTGTGAACAAGAATATAAAAAACTTTTATTAGTGGAGTATTTAAATTGTAAACATTGTTTACTTGCATAGACTGGGATTGGGATTGGATTAGACCCTTCTATCCTTGACCCTGCTCTGGATGTATGCAGGCTGCAATAATAAAAGCTTGGCACAGGTTATGTCCTTTTCAAACTCTATTAAAACTGTTTCAATACTATGGGGTTGATTTACTAAAAGAAAATAGACTGTGCACTTAACAAAGTGGAGTAAAGACCCATACACACTATTAGATTTTCTGAAGATATTTGTCTTCAGATTTACCAAAACCATGTAGTGCAAGGGCCTGCCTGATTGCATACAAATTGAAACTCTTAAGGTTTGACATCATATTATATGGTTTTGGTAAATCTGAAGACAAAAATCTGCAGAAAATCTAATAGTGTGTATTACACTCTGCAGGAGCAGTTGCTCCAGCGCTTAGCAAATGAGGTAAAGTTTCACTTTGCAAAGAACACCAAATCACGTGCAAGGAAAAAAAAAACCCAGCATTTTTGCTTGCACATGATTGGATGATGAATGTCAGAAGAGCTTCTGCTCATTTACTAAGCTCTGGAGCAACTGCTTTCTTTTAAATCAACCCTCATCTGTGTTCCTTTTAGATAATTCTCTTGCTTTCTGTTTCTGTGACCATCATGACTGGCACAGGAAATGAAGAAAATCATCCACAAGGGGGGAAAAGGTAGATAGATAGATAGAAATAAGTTCCATTTTAAAATAAAAAATTGTTAACCCAGCAAAAAAGCAGCAATACTCACCTCCTTTTCAGAGATGTCCCTAAAGACTTACTGCTCCCTCCTCCTGCTGCTGGTCATCCCGGACGGGGGGGGGGGGGGGGGTGAACCTTCTGCTTAACCTGGAGTTAGCCATTTGTCTCACCAACCAATTACAGTGACTGTTTGCTGTGCAATTATATCATCTAAAAGTGATTGTAAACTTTATTTTTTTTTAAATAATAAAACATGTCATACTTACCTGCTCTAGACAATGGTTTTATACAGAGCAGTCTCAAACCTCTGCCAGCACTCCTGGCTCTTGGGATTAAATTCAGAGCCACACTGACTGCATATATAGGCACAGACATAGGATTTGATTTACAGCAGCAGGAGCCAATGGCTCCCACTGCTATAAGTCTGCCCTGTAAAAGGGAACTGCACCCCCTCCCCTTTTATATATACTTTAAATTTATTCTTACCTAATGCTGGATTGTCCTCAATTCACATACTCACCTGTTTCCCTAGTCGCTACCTTCTTCCCTGATGTCTTTGGAAGCTGGCTGTCTCTTCTGGGTTCAAGCAGCCAGTCTCTGATGATGCCCATATTTTATTAGACAGAAAAAGCAGAGCACAGCATTCTCACCTAGGTGAGAATGGAAGATGGATTGGTGGGTCAGAATATTGTGGGGGATTTCAGAGGAGCAAAGTTAACTTTTAGTATGAAGGTCTGACTAAAACTTGTCATAGCAAAGTTCATGGGCCATATACAGACTGGGCACAGACGGGCATAACTGGGACACAGAGACTGTTTTCAAGACTAACAGCAGTATCTATTGTTATGCACAGAAGAGTAAAGCTGGCCATATATGGATTGAAATTTGCACTATTCATCAGGGACCAGCCGAATTTCGATCCATGTATGGGCAGGGTGGTTTTACAGAAGGCAATTGGTTGTACCAAGCCTATTGGATTTTCCTTGCTCCATCAGCACCACCAGCTATAGCCGGCAGTGCTGATCAGTCTAGTCTGACAGCAGATAAGTCTCCCAACTGTCAGAATTAGGGATGAGCTCTGGTGTGTTCGCACATTCCACATGCAGAGCCCGCCAGGAAGTCGGCGCAGCACTGCGCTAATCACAGGCAGTGAGACATTGCCCGATCTCTGCAGCCACGCATCGTGGCAATGTCTCACTGACTGTGATTAGCACAACGCTGTGCCGACTTCCTGGCGGGCTCTGCACATGAAGTATGCGAACACGCCAGAGCTCATCCTTAGTCAGAATACAATACCTCAGCAGGGAGGATTAACCATTCACAACAAGTGTGTGGATAGGGGAATCAAGTATTTTTTTTTTCCGTCCAACCCAAAAAAGAAAAAATCTCATGTATGGGCTGCATAACTGTGATTCCAAAACGAACATTGAATAATCCCTCAAAAGAGCAGCATTGGACAGAAACGCATATGCAAGAAACATCTATTTCTTGACGTATACAGGTAACAATTGAATTTAAGGCACACAGGTATGCAACATTCACTTCTTGGAATCTCACCCATATAACAAAATATTAGGTTCTCCTAGATCTTCTGAATTTGACTTACCCAGCATCCAGCCCTCCTTGTGCATTTTTGTCTCAAATAAACAGGAGAGCTCGGATTGATGAAGGACAATATTGTCCTGCGTGCTGCCTGGTCGTTGGGTTTCAGCCCACAGTAGAGCCCCTTGAGCATCACAGACTAGAAGACAGTTCAAAGAATGCAAACCCCTCCTGTTTACATATGACAGGTCCTCCGCATTAGGGGCTTTGATTGTTACATGCGTACAATCTACAACTCCCAGAACACCAGGAACCCCAGCTAAATTATAGAAGTCATCCTTTAGCTTCTGCACTGAAGCCTCCTCATGAGGGAAACTTATGAACTGCGAGGCTCTTTCCACCAGGGCTTCGGTTACGTTGGTGACGCAGCGACTCATGGAAGCTTGGCTGATCCCTATAGTGTCTCCCATGCGTGTCTGAAATGATCCTGAGGTGTAAAACCCAAGAGCGGCCATAATCTGGGTCTCTGGGCTGATCGCTCTGGAGCGTTGTGTTGGTCTGGACAGGCTTCCACCCAAAAGCTCAACCAGATAGTCGATAAAAGGACGCGGGAAACCATAAGTAGAAAGCAAGTATTCATCCGTGACATCATCCAGTCGAAATCGGTCAAGTGTGCGGTGTCCTCGGCCATACAGCAGTAGGTCACAGTCCAGGATAGTAATGGCAATGGCCATGTTTAAAACTACAAATGGACCATCAAAGCGAAAACAAATTCCTCAAAGTAGTCTGACGCATCAGGAATTGCTGCAAAAAAATAAAAAGAACAAAAGCAGACTGAAGATTGTGTGTTTACTGTATTTATTGTTAATAAATCCATATCCAAGAAAAAAGCATCATACATGTAAGGGCAGCTTTGTTAGGAAAAATTCTGTCTAGGCAAACTACATACATTGTAAGAGAGAGAAAGGGAGAGAGGAGATGAAAGGGGGGGGGGGGGATGGGGATACAGATATATAGGGGGAAGGAGAGTGAGGAGGAGAGAAGAGAGAGGGAGGAGTGAGAGAGAGTAGAAGAGAGGGAGGGAAAGGAGGAGGGGTGGAGAGAGGGAGGGAAAGGAGGAGGGGTGGAGAGAGGGAGGGAAAGGAGGAGGGGTGGAGAGAGGGAGGGAAAGGAGGAGGGGTGGAGAGAGGGAGAGAAAGGAGGAGGGGGGGGGAGAGGGAGAGAAAGGAGGAGGGGAGAGGGAGAGAAAGGAGGAGGGGGGGGGAGAGAAAGGAGGAGGGGGGGGGAGAGAAAGTGTAACGGTCGTCCCCAGAACCCAGTGACTCGTGGTAGGCCTGCCCACGTTGTCTCTTCGTTTAGAGCCAATAGGTACCCATGGGCGCGCGTTGGCGCTGACGAACGCTTACGTTTAGGTACGAACGGGCGCACGCGGGTGCGCGGTATGGTGAACGAGCGCACGCGGGTGCGCAAGGGCTCGAACGGGCGCACGCGGGTGCGCGGGCGCACGAACGGCTGCACGATCTTGCACGGGCACGCTCAGACTGACCGTGCGACCGTTCTTGGCGCCCAAAGGGCTATTTAAGGAACCTGTTGCAGTCTCCCGGTGCTGTCCAGTCTACAGCGTTCCCGTGAGTTTGTCTCTGTGTAACCTGATTGTTCCTGCCTCTGATCTACCCGGTTTGTTCCTGTTTACTCCTGCTTGCTGCCAGCCCTGACCTTCGGACCTCCTGACCACGCTCCTGCCTTCTCCTTCGGTACCTCTGCTGCCTGCCTGTTGACGACCCGGCCTGTGTTTGACCCTTCTGTTTGCCTGCTGATCCAGTTGTTTCCTGTGACCACCGCTGCCTGTAGCCAGCCGTTCCTGTGCTCCAGTCCTGCACCTGCTGCCAGCCGCTGACCTCCTCTCAGCTGTTCCGTTACCATCCTCTGCAGTCCAGCTCCAGGGCCTACCAACCATCACGGACTTGGCACTTGTGCCCTCTGACCTCTAGAGTCCCTGTTCTCACTCTCAGGGGATCTCGAGCCAGAGGTCCACGAGAGGCCGCTCCCTGCACTTTGGGCTCCTTCCACCAGGTACGTGACAGTACTGGACAGCCATGTCCGAGCCCTCGCAGGGAGCCTCTCCTATGGACGAGCTCTGCCGCCATCTTGCAGGACTTACTCAGGCGGTAAAGAGCCTACAAGAAGGCTACAGCCAGTTGGAAGAACGCGTCCAGGCCCTGTCTACCTCCACGCCAGCCGTCTCCGGGACTCCTGCTGCACCTTCTGTGATGATGTTGCCACCAGAACCCAGGGTACCTACTCCCGAGAGATTCTCCGGCCATCGGGGAAGTTTCAGGGCTTTCCGTAATTCCTGTGAGCTTTACTTTGGGCTTCAACCAAGGACCTTCTCCCTCGAATCCACCAAGGTGGGATTCGTTATCTCCTTGTTGTCTGGCGAACCCCAATCCTGGGCTCACCGTTTATTGGAGAAGAAGGATCCATCCCTTAACACTCTGAGCACCTTTTTCCTGGCCATGTCCCAACTTTATGAGGATCCACAATTATCTGCCACCGCAGAAGCAGCTCTACATTCGCTGCAACAAGGCCGTAGGCCCGTGGAGGACTATGTAACGGAATTTAGGCGTTGGAGTGCCGACACAGACTGGAATAATGCAGCACTCCGCTACCAGTTCCGTATGGGACTTTCAGAACCCCTGAAGGACGAGTTAGCCCGAGTAGGCACCCCCGAGACCTTGGAAGCGCTTGTGGACTTGTCTATCCAAATTGACAGACGCATCAGAGAGCGTCGTTTGGAACGCTCCACTACCTCCTCTCGTCCAGTGTGGATGCTACCCCGGGTTTCCAACCCCTCTCACCCAGCTTCTTCCAGTTCTACCACAGTGCCCCAGGATCTTCCTGAACCCATGCAGCTGGGTCTGCTCAGACCCTCCTTGACGCCTGAGGAACGCCAGCGCCGTCGGGCAGGAAATCTCTGCCTATACTGCGGAGAACCAGGACACTTCGTGCGCACTTGCCCAGCTAAACTCCGTAAGTGCCTTTCCATGTACCCTGTCCCCACCGTTGACTTTTCAAGTAGTTCCTCTCATTTGACTTTACCCATTCTTTTGCAGCTCCCAGGAGGGAATATCCGAGTCAACGCAATTATTGATTCGGGAGCCTGCAGCGGATTCATTGACCTGACCTTTGCCACAGGACATAACATCCCTCTTCGGCCCAGGGCAAAGGGTCTTTCTGTACATCTGGCCGATGGGTCAACTCTCAAATCCGGCCCAGTAGTTCAAGAAACCTTGCCGTTACTTACCACCATTGCCGGGATCCACCAAGAATTACTGAGCTTGGATGTCATCACATCCCCTTTATTTCCTGTCATATTAGGCATACCTTGGCTAAAGGCCCATAACCCCCAGATTGATTGGACTACCGGAAAGGTAACTTTCCTCTCTCCCTACTGTCTCCAACATTGTTTGCCGGAAACCAACCAAGCCTCTTCTTCCTCTTTCCTCTGTCTAGAGATAGACGCAGAAGCCCGTCAAGCTGTGCCCCCAGCCTACCACAGTTTTTTGGATGTTTTCAGCAAGAAGGGTGCTGAGGCCTTACCCCCTCACAGGCCATACGATTGCCCAATTGAACTGCTCCCAGGTGCAGAGATTCCTTTTGGAAGAATTTTCCCTTTATCAGAGACAGAGTTGGTAGCCTTGAAGACCTATCTGGATGATAGTCTGAGAAAGGGATTTATTCGCCCTTCTACCTCCCCGGCTGGCGCAGGAATCTTTTTCGTGGAGAAAAAGGACCGATCTTTACGCCCCTGTGTGGACTATCGGGCTCTCAATAAAATCACCATAAAGAATCGTTACCCCCTGCCACTCGTGCCTGAACTATTCCAAAAGCTGGGGTCTGCAGCCATCTTTTCCAAGTTGGATCTTAGAGGGGCCTACAACCTTGTTCGTATTCGGAGTGGAGATGAATGGAAGACCGCTTTCCGTACTCGCTTCGGCCACTTCGAGTACTTGGTCATGCCTTTTGGCCTTTGTAACGCCCCCGCCACGTTTCAACATTTTATAAACGATGTTTTGAGAGACTATTTGGACCTATTTGTTATCGTGTATTTGGATGACATCCTGATCTTTTCTCCCTCCCTGGCGGAACATCGGGAACACGTCAAAAAGGTGCTGTCCCGTCTTCGTCTTCATGGACTATATGCTAAACCAGAAAAATGCATCTTTGAACAACGCAGTATCCAATTTCTTGGTATGATCATTTCAGTAGACGGCATCGAGATGGATCCCCAAAAGATCGCAGCCATTCGAGATTGGCCGGCGCCCACAGACAGAAAAGGGGTGCAACGGTTTATTGGTTTTGCGAACTTTTACAGGAAATTTATTAAAGGATTCTCCACCATCATTGCACCTATTACTAGTCTGACCAAACAGGGCTTGAAATTCCAATGGTCTCCCGAAGCCCAAAAGGCTTTTTCCACACTAAAGGACCTGTTCGTTTCTGCCTCCATCCTTAAGCATCCCGATCCAACCTTGCCATACATCCTGGAGGTTGATGCCTCCGAGATAGCGGTCGGGGCGGTGCTTTCCCAAAGACATGGACCAAGATCTCTTTTGCATCCGGTGGCATTCTTTTCCCGTAAGCTTTCCGAGGCAGAAAGCAACTACGATGTTGGAGATCGGGAATTATTAGCCATCAAGGTGGCCCTTGAGGAGTGGCGTTATCTGCTGGAGGGAGCAGCCCATCCAATTCTTATCTTCACGGACCATAAGAATCTGGAATACTTGAAGTCTGCCAAGAGGTTAAAACCCCGTCAGGCCAGATGGGCACTTTTTTTTTCCAGATTCTTTTTTCATATAACCTACCGGCCAGGATCAAAGAATACGAAGCCGGATGCCTTGTCCCGTATGTTTAACGAACCCGAAGCCTCCCCACATCCGGACACCATCCTGTCATCAGGGAATTTTCTCTTGCTTCAAGGAAGCTTGTTGTCCCAGATTAAGCAGGCATCTGCTAGCACCATTCTGCCACCCGGCATCACCCTCCTGGCCAAGGACGGACTCCTCTGGTACCAAGACAAGATCTTTGTCCCTCAGGAAGTGCGGGTCCCCGTCCTCAGTTCTTGTCATGACCACTCGTTGGCAGGCCATTTCGGAGTCCATAAGACCTCGGAGTTACTCCAACGGACATTCTGGTGGCCGCAATTAAGGCCGGACTGTAAAAAGTATGTGGAGGCATGTATCACCTGTATTCAGAATAAGGGGAGCAGATCCAGGGCGTGGGGTTTGCTAAAGCCACTTCCGGTCCCTGATAGACCTTGGCAGATGTTATCAATGGACTTCATTGTAGAACTTCCTCTTTCCGAAGGCTTTTCCACAATCTTTGTGGTTGTGGATAGATTATCAAAGATGGCCCACTTCCTTCCAATGAAGGGCACCCCTTCCGCCTCGGAAACAGCCGGGATTTTTATCAAAGAAATTGTAAGACTGCATGGCATTCCTGCAAATATCACTTCGGACCGGGGAGTGCAGTTCACATCCAGATTCTGGAGAGCTCTTTGTGGAGTCCTGAAAATCGATCTGTGCTTTTCTTCCGCCTACCATCCTCAAACTAATGGACAAACTGAGCGAACTAACCAAACTTTGGAACAGTACCTGCGCTGTTTCTCTTCGTTCTCCCAGGATGATTGGGCCCCCTTACTACCCTTAGCCGAGTTCGCTTATAACAACTCCGTTCACTCGGCTACGAAACAATCTCCGTTCTTCGCGAACTACGGTTTCCATCCCTTGTTCCTGTCTAACGAGTTTCCGGAATGCTCGGTTCCTGCAGTTCAGAAGAACCTTGACTTCTTTAGGTCCAATAATAAGCTCCTACAGGAAACCATGACTAAGACTCAGAAGTACAACAAGGAGGTGTTTGACAAGAGAAGAAGGGGAGAACTTAACCTCAAAGTCGGGGATCAGGTCTGGCTATCCACTCTAAACCTGAAGTTGGCATGCCCTTCCAAGAAATTGGGTCCAAAATTTGTGGGCCCTTTTCCTGTAGTTAAGAAGGTGAATGATGTGGCGTTTGAGCTAAAGTTGCCAGAAACCTTCCGGATTCACCCTGTCTTCCACGTGGCTCTCCTCAAGCCGGCCGTCCCTGATCCCTTTGTCAGTCGGAAGATGGCTCCACCAGAACCCGTGATCATTGATGGGGAGGTCGAGTATGAGGTAGAATCTATCGTAGATTGCAGGCGAAGACGCAATCAAATTCAATTTCTGGTGAAATGGAAGGGGTACGGGCCTGAAGAAAACTCGTGGGAGCCTGAGTCCAATATCCATGCCAGGAGGCTGATACTTTCTTTTAAGAGATCTCATCCGGAGAAGATGGCACAGTTGGGCATCCGGAGGCTGCCCCTTGGGGGGGGGGCAATGTAACGGTCGTCCCCAGAACCCAGTGACTCGTGGTAGGCCTGCCCACGTTGTCTCTTCGTTTAGAGCCAATAGGTACCCATGGGCGCGCGTTGGCGCTGACGAACGCTTACGTTTAGGTACGAACGGGCGCACGCGGGTGCGCGGTATGGTGAACGAGCGCACGCGGGTGCGCAAGGGCTCGAACGGGCGCACGCGGGTGCGCGGGCGCACGAACGGCTGCACGATCTTGCACGGGCACGCTCAGACTGACCGTGCGACCGTTCTTGGCGCCCAAAGGGCTATTTAAGGAACCTGTTGCAGTCTCCCGGTGCTGTCCAGTCTACAGCGTTCCCGTGAGTTTGTCTCTGTGTAACCTGATTGTTCCTGCCTCTGATCTACCCGGTTTGTTCCTGTTTACTCCTGCTTGCTGCCAGCCCTGACCTTCGGACCTCCTGACCACGCTCCTGCCTTCTCCTTCGGTACCTCTGCTGCCTGCCTGTTGACGACCCGGCCTGTGTTTGACCCTTCTGTTTGCCTGCTGATCCAGTTGTTTCCTGTGACCACCGCTGCCTGTAGCCAGCCGTTCCTGTGCTCCAGTCCTGCACCTGCTGCCAGCCGCTGACCTCCTCTCAGCTGTTCCGTTACCATCCTCTGCAGTCCAGCTCCAGGGCCTACCAACCATCACGGACTTGGCACTTGTGCCCTCTGACCTCTAGAGTCCCTGTTCTCACTCTCAGGGGATCTCGAGCCAGAGGTCCACGAGAGGCTGCTCCCTGCACTTTGGGCTCCTTCCACCAGGTACGTGACAGAAAGGAGGAGGGGGGGGAGAGAAAGGAGGAGGGGGGGGAGAGAAAGGAGGAGGGGGGGGAGAGAAAGGAGGAGGGGGGGGGAGAGAAAGGAGGAGGGGGGGGGAGAGAAAGGAGGAGGGGGGGGGAGAGAAAGGAGGAGGGGGGGGGGAGAGAAAGGAGGAGGGGGGGGGGGAGAGAAAGGAGGAGGGGGGGGGAGAGAGAAAGGAGGAGGGGGGGGGAGAGAGAAAGGAGGAGGGGGGGGGGGAGAGAAAGGAGGAGGGGGGGGGGGAGAGAAAGGAGGAGGGGGGGGGGGGAGAGAAAGGAGGAGGGGGGGGAGAGAAAGGAGGAGGGGGGGGGAGAGAAAGGAGGAGGGGGGGAGAGAGAGAAAGGAGGAGGGGGGGAGGGAGAGAAAGGAGGAGGGGGAGGGAGAGAAAGGAGGAGGGGGAGGGAGAGAAAGGAGGAGGGGGAGGGAGAGAAAGGAGGAGTAGGGGGGAGAGAAAGGAGGAGGGGGGGGAGGGAGAGAAAGGAGGAGGGGGGGGAGGGAGAGAAAGGAGGAGGGGGGGGGAGAGGGAGAGAAAGGAGGAGGGGGGGGAGAGGGAGAGAAAGGAGGAGGGGGGGGAGAGGGAGAGAAAGGAGGAGGGGGGGGAGAGGGAGAGAAAGGAGGAGGGGGGGGAGAGGGAGAGAAAGGAGGAGGGGGGGGAGAGGGAGAGAAAGGAGGAGGGGGGGGAGAGGGAGAGAAAGGAGGAGGGGGGGAGAGGGAGAGAAAGGAGGAGGGGGGGAGAGAGAGGTGAGGGTAGAGAGAGAGAGGGAAAGAAGGAACGGAGAGAGAGATGATGAGAGGGAGGAGAGAGAAGGAAAGAGAGAGCAGGAAAGAAGGGAGAGGGGGAGAGGAGGAGGTAGAGAGAGAAAGATGGAAAGGGGAGAGAGAGAGAAGGAGAGAGAGAGACGGAAAGAGAGAGAGAGAGAGAGAGAGACGGAAAGGGGGAGAGAGAAGGAAAGAAAGGAGAGAGGAAGAGATGGAAAGGAAAGGGGGAGAGAGAAGGAGGTAGAGAGTAGGAATGAGCCCCGGTGTGTTTGCATGGAACATGTGCAAAGTCCGCCAGGAAGTCGGCGCAGCGCTGCTCTAATCACAGGCAGTGAGACATTGCCTGATCTCTGCAGCCGCGCATCAGGGCAATGTCTTACTGCCTGTGATTAGCGCACCTCTACGCCGACTTCCTGGCGGGGCTCTGCACGTGGTCCATGCGAACATGCCGGAGCTCATCCCTAGTAGAGAGAGAAAGATGGAAAGGGGGAGAGAGAGAGAAGGAAAGAAAGAAGAGATGGAGAGGGGGAGGAGGAAGAGAGAGAGAGAAGGAAAGAAAGGAGAGAGGGAGAGAAGAGGAGGAAGTAGAGAGAAAGACGGGAGAGAGAAGGGGATGGGGGGATATGGATAGATGGGGGGCCCTATGCAACCTACCTCAGTGTTTCTCCACCCTGTCCTCAAGTACCCGCAACAGGCCATGTTTTTGGAATTTCTCTTAGATAAAATAGCTGTCCAAAATACCAAGCCATTCACTGTGATTTAAAGCACCTGTGCAAGATAAAGGAAAACCTGGCCTGTTGGGGGTACTTGAGGACCGAGGTTGAGGACCACTGGCCCACCTAACAGGGCCTGGGGGGGGGGGGGGGGATATAGATATAGATATACATGGTTGTAAAGAGGCTTGGCACTGCTCCAGGGACCCCACTGATCTCCTGAGGACACTTTTCAAATGGGGACAGCGAGTTCCCAGCAAGCAACAATCTAAGAATTGGGACTTAATAGTGAATGTACTACATGCTCATGCCTGGACCTTATTGTATATCTGGGGACAATAATATTAATAATAACGAATATAAATTATATGATATGATGGGGGGGGGGGGGGGGCGGTCAGTATACTCACACTGTTCCTATATATATAAGTGATATGGAAGGAGCGGGGGCGGTCAGTATACTCACACTGTTCCTATATATATAAATGATATGGAGGGTGGTCAGTATACTCACACTGTTCCTATATATATAAGTGATATGGAAGGGGCGGGGGCGGTCAGTAAACTCACACTGTTCCTATATATATAAGTGATATGGAAGGAGCGGGGGCGGTCAGTATACTCACACTGTTCCTATATATATAAGTGATATGGAAGGGGCGGGGGCGGTCAGTATACTCACACATCTCCTATAGACAGCCCGGGGGAGGAGGGATCTGTGACCTCACTCTATCTGACCATACACACCAGCAGATTCGGCTTCACTCGGACTAAACGGCAGACGAAATAAATCTTTCCTCTCCCTATCTATGGTCAGAGGATGAGAGTTTATCTGTATTCATGACTTAGAGCTCGTTGGGAGGATGTTTTATTTTTCTCATGTGTGGAATGTGCGGTCTGGAAGCAGCAGCCGGCTTTACCTTCCATCAGACAGCAAAACACAAACAATAATGGCGTCCCCGAGGTCTGTAGGGGGGACGTGATCCTGGGGAGCCGAGCAGTGCCGGGCTTGGAAGGGACATCCGCTGAGGGACGGCTGGGTACAGAGAAGTGGAGTAGCCGAGGCTGTGCGGGTGAGCTGGGCCCTGGCCGGGCCTCCATTACCATAGAGAGGAGGAGGAGGAGGAGGTGTGTGGAATGAGAAGAGGTGAGGTGATCGCTCATACAGGCCTCATATACACTGGCTGACCTGTGTGTATTCATAGGACCTGGGCAGGTACTGATATCCTTCACATCATCAGAGGACTTCAATAAACCATTCTGGGGGTTTGGACCCTTTAAAATGGGCAGACCCTAATTCTAGAAAATCATGCAGCAGGTTAATTGTGAGTTTAATGAAGAAAGAAGTGCAAAAAGTTAGATTGTGAACAGGCGGGCTTTTTTTTATTGCTGAGGGGACATGCAATGCTGCTTCAGCAATGAAATACACTTATATACCGGCCTGTTTGCAATCCCCTATGAGCATGCGTGGCTCAGTTTTCAAGGCGGCAGAAGATTGGCACCTGAAAGAAGCCAGGAGAGGACACCCGGGGGGGCACGAGAGAACCCCGGGGTAGATGACATCAGGGAGGGACCATGCTTTTTAGTACCACTTTAAAGCTGACTTCCACCCAAAAATGGAACTTCCACTTATCCGGTTCCCTCCCACCCTCCGGTGTCACATTTGGCATTTTTCAGGGGGAGAGGAAACCTGTGTAATACAGATATTTGCTCCCACTTCTGGATGAAAGATCACCGCAGTATTCGCAGAGATCTATGCCATGTCCGGCACCTCCTCCACCTACAGCACAGCCAGCCAGCCAAGTCTGTGAGGCCATCGTATGACAGCCTCTCGTGATCGCACCACCTGCAGCGCACACTGTGATCCTCCGCATGCTGCTGGCCACAGATTGTGGTAAAGGGCTAATCAGTGGCTTTACCAGGTGATCGGCTGTGTCCAGTAAAGATGAGCTCAGGCATGTTTGCAGCTCCACATGCCTGAGCCTGCCAGGAAGCTTACACTGTGCAGCGCTAATAGCAGACAGCAAGACATTTCCCGGTCTGTGGCTGCACAGAACAGGAAATGTCTCACTGCCTGCAATTAGTGCTGCACGGTGTAAGCTTTCTGGCGGACTCAGGCACTTAGAGCTGCGAACATGCCTGAGCTCATCATTGGTGTCCAGTCACAGCTGATCACCAGGTAAACCGCATGAGGAAGGGAGAAGAGAGCCAATCACCGGCTTGTGTAAAAGGGACATCTACTCTGATGATCAGGGCACTGATTATCCATGCCTCCTCAGTGCCCACCAGCACCACCTCATCAGTGCACATCAGTGAAGGAGAAACATTACCTGTTTGCAAAATTTTAGAATAAGCCATGAAAACATAAACCCTTAAAAAAAAAAAAATCCAAAAAAAAAACAAACAAAAATGCATAGCATACTAGCTCATTATGAATTACTTACCTGAGATCAAAGCCCCTGCAGCAGTCCTCGTTTGCCGCTCCAGTGACTTCCGGGTATTGCGAGCTCCGGCGCTGTGATTGGCTGGAGCCACGATGACGTCACTCCCGCGCATGTGCTCCGGAGCCACCGGTAACGGCACAGTACAACTGAGACAACGACACATACCTGCCATTGCTTCAGTTCGCTTAAGTGCGCATGTGCCGATGACGTCGGCACATGCAAATACAGGCATATCTCCTAAACCGTGCAGGTTTAGGAGATATCCAGTCTAGCTACAGGTAAGCCTTATAGGCTTGCCTGTAGTAAAAAGTGGTTGTAAAGGGTTTAAAAACACTTTAATTATATTTTCAGCTTATGTTCACACTATTACGATGCGGGAACCAGCGCGATCCCCAGATCAGATCGCAGTGTGAATTCGGACAGGAATTGGATTGCTTGTGTGTCAACACCCATGCGATCTGATTCCAGTGAAGGGTAAAATGAAAAGGTTCTTGCAGCATTTTCATGAAAATTCAATGCGAGTTCAGCCATACAAACTGTATGGCTGAATTTGCATCACACAGACACGTGTGATCTGCACAGCAATGCGGTGCGAATCGCATGCAATATCTGTGTTCGCAATAGTGTGAACCCGACTCGCGCTTTTTTTGTTTATTTAGCAAAAAATAAAAAACCCAGTGGTGATTAAATGACACCAAAAGAGCTCTATTTGTTTGAAAAAGTGATAAAATTTACTTTGGGTACAGTGTTGCATGACTGCACAATTGCCATTTAAAGTGTGACAGTGCTGAAAATTGGCCTGGGCAGAAAGGGGGTAAAAGTGCCTAGTAGGAAAGTGGTTAAGACTAGGGATGAACTCGAGTCCAAACCTGTCTGAGTTGTCAAAGCTGATCATGGGAGACATTTCTGGCCTTATACAGCCACATGCATTCAATGCCTGAGTTGTTAATGATTGGCTGTGACATCTTGCCACACATCGGGCTTAGGTGTGCTGGGACGCTAGTTGTTGCGTGGCCTCCTAGCAACCATTGACTCCTCCCTCGCCACTTTAAACTACCAGCTAGGAGATTCCAACAGCGGAACATAAACTAAGAGACAGAAACACTTGCTGACACCATTACTCACAGGCCACATTTGCGTAGATACAGAATCTTCTGGCCATCAACTGATTGTGACTGAGACACTGGTTGCTAAGGCGATGGATCAGGTGTACAGCCGACAGCATCCTAGCAACCAGTGATGCTGTGCTTCCGAGGCTGAACATGCACTGACATAAGTGTCCTCGGTTTCAACCTCAGTGCTGCAACCCCAGGAAGAGCTTCCAATAAATGTATGTAAATTCAATATGAACTCCCTGGTGTGTATTTTGCCTGCTGTTTAGATGGATCCAGATGTGCCCATAGACAGATTATATACTCTGCGTACATTTAGGCTCAGTTCAAATTTGCAAATAGAGTCTAAATTGACAATTGCGAATGGGGTTGTTAACTGTAGAATAACCAGTGCAGGTTTATGGTTATAGTAGGTAATCACTGAAGCAGCGATTACCTGCTGATTTTTTTTATTTTTTTTCCTTCAGATTCACCAAAACCATATAATATGAGGTCAAACCTTAGGAGTTTCAATGTGTATGCAATCAGGCAGGCCCTTCTAGGTTTTGGTAAATCTGAAGACAAATATCAGCAGAAAATCTGATCGTGTGTATGGGGCTTAAGCCTTTGTTTGATTTGCAACTGCCATGGTGCTGCACATGTGATCAGTTATGATTCTTGACAGATTGGTTGATAGCACAAGCAAATTTGACTGTTGGCATGCTGGGAATGTAGCTTGCTTTTTCTTTTTTTTCTTTTTTTTAATTGATGGGTTTTGTTCCGTTTTAAGATTTCAGTTATCAAAAAGGAAATAAACAACTGACAAGAATTCCAACCATTCTGTACGCTCTCCTAGATAAAATAGAAACGGCTATAAATGGATCTGAGCAGCTTTTATTCAAAAAAATATGTTATTTGAAAGTTTCTTGTAAATGACATTTGACTCAAGTTCAAAAAAAGTTATTACACCAGGATAAGGTGACAGTTGTTTATATATATCTGAATCTAATGAGATTTGAAAATTGCTGTCCCGTGGCTGAAAGTAAAGATAGGTAACTCTGTCTCGGTTGCTCTGTCCCACCTCCCTGTTACACAATAACAAAGTTTGTTTTTTAAATAATTTTTTTTTTTTTTAATAGTGTTGCAATCCAGCTCTCCCTGATTCCTGAAAACATAGGGCTTCCCCTACTGACTCCTGGGGTGTCCACGTCACACATCCCATGTGTTGGTGCTTCAGTGAGGAGGTGCATGTGCACTAGGGGGCGACAGAGATTTTAGGGATCTCTCTTGTGGGTGGAGAGCAGAGCTGAAGCCATCTTACTCTACCTGGTTCAATTTTGGCCATGGTGAGTCAGCATCCTGAATGCGATTGGTTGCCTTTTTTTCTGTAGCACATTGTAGCTGTTTTATACAGTCTGCACCAGTTCATTAAATGTTATGTTGGCTGATATCATTGATAGGAACTTTAGGGCCCTTTCACACTGGGCGGATCCATTTGGTGGAATTCACTTGCTCATTGGGACATTGATCTGCTGAGCAGGCGCATTACAGGTCCATCTCCGCTCACAGTGCTGAGATGGACCTGTCAGAGCCCCGCTCTCCTCTATGGGGAGATGAGAGGAAAAGGGACCGCCTGTCCGTTTCTATCTGATCCGCCAGACGGATGGAAAATGGGACCACGATCCATCTAGTGGACAAGATCGGATTGGATAGCAATGGGTGTCAGCGGACATGTCACTGCTGACATCCGCTGATCCATACAGGAGACTAGAGGGTCCTATCAGGTCCGCCTGAAAAATGAACAGGCCGACCTGATTGGAAATCCTGCATGAAAGGGCCCTTAGAGCGGTACTCTATTTGTTTACAAAAAAGCTTTGGCCTATCTTCTCTTATAAAAAAACTGTTGAATAAAGTTACTTGAACTAAAAATGTTCTAAAAATCCTGGGTGAATTTTGCACCTTGTTTTAGCCATCTAGCAGCGGATCCTTTCAGGGGCCAGGACTGCAGCAGATTGATGATGCCAAGACGAGGAGAGCGAATGGCGTGGGCACAGATTGCACCTCCTGGAAGAGACGGCAGCAATGGACACATGACAGCAGAGTTAAATGATTTCTAAAGGGGTTAAAGCGGAGTTCCACCCTAAAGTGGAACGTCCGCTCATCTGATTCCACACCAAACCCTCAACCCCACATTTGGCACCTTTTGGGGAGGCGGGAGAGGATACCTCTTTCCAAAAAAGGAGACTTTAGTATCACTTGAAATGTGGTAGTAACATGTCATCTTGCATTGTATAACGGGACATCTTCCTGAATGCCCATAGCTTTCTCAAAAGCCAGGGCCCATAGTCATTACACAAGAAGCTACCCTGCAGGTAGGGTACCCCCCCAGAAGCCCCTGTCCCATTTGGGTCTGTGACAAAAGCCATTGCACCGAGCAGGTATTTATAACACGTATTTTTTTTTTTTAATTCCTTTACAAACACAACGTTTCTTTAGATGGTTGAAGAAAAACATATAGTTACATAGTTTGAGTTTTTGGAAAGGACATTGCTTATTTCACAGTCCTTTCTGCTATGACTTTCATGTTTTTGTATTGTTCTTCCATATTTTTGTTAATGCAGCAAATCGAGATATTCTGTAGAATAGATTAACCACTAGAGGGAATTGTGTATTTCATGGCATTCATTCACTAACGCTTTCTCCTTAAAAACAGTTAACTGAAGAGATATCAGCCATGCAGAGAGTGAGTTGTTTGTAATACATCAGCAGAATTTGCCTACTTTCATTGAGACAGAGCAGTAAATTAAACCTCTGCACTGCAAAACAGGGAGGAGAGTCTGAATATGTAACAAGCAATACGGGAAACCTGCACAGAGAACATATGCAGGGTGCCATTTCTGAAGTCTGCATTTCAAAGGCTAGTTACTTGCCTGGTATGCTTCTTCAAAGGTTCCATGCAGATTAGGAGCTCTGACTCTACTCCCTGCTCGTTCTCCCCTTGAGGTATAGTGTGCTTTTGTGTTTTTGGGAAAGTTGACTTTGTTTTTTATTCTTCTGGCCAGGCACATTAAATCACCCTATTCCCCCAGTAGGGATGAGCTCAGGTGTGTTCGCATGGACCACGTGCAGAGCCCACCAGGAAGCTGGCGCAGCGCTGCGCTAATCACAGGCAGTGAGACATTGCCCGATCTCTCTCTCTCTCTGCAGCCGCACATCAGGGCAATGTCTCACTGCTTGTGATTAGCGGAGCACTGCGCCGACTTCCTGGCATGCTCTGCACGTGGTCCATGCGAACACGCCTGAGCTCATCCCTAGCCGCTGGCGGTAATCGAAATGTATAAAATCTGACAGGCTGGTTGTACCCAAATCGATCAAAGGATCGACTTGAGTATCATCATCCTGCCCATACATGGATCGGATCTCAGATGGTTTATCAAGAATTTTGACCTGAATTATGGCCTGCTTTAGGCTCCGTTCATGCTATGGCGTTCTGTATCACGGGCAGAATCACTGCAGATTGTGGGACACCCTTGTGATCCCAGTAATTTTCGATGGCACGCCAATCGTGGTGCAATTTTGCTGCAATTGTCGGCCGATGAATCATTGTAAAGTCATACAAACAGAATCACGGAAAGCCGGTAGCCCAAAAGAAGAAATAAACTATTGACAGAGGTTCCAAACTTTCGCCAAAGTAAAACGAAATGGCTATAAATGGCTCTGTGCGGCTTTTATTCAAAAGAAAAGATGTAATTTACAGATTTCTTGTAACTGATATTATTTCAAAAGTTTTTACACCAGGATATAGTTATAATAAGTTATAATTATCTAAGTCTAATGAGATTTGACAGTAAAGATTGTTACCTTTTTATTGTTGCTCTATCCCACCTCCTTGTTACACAATAAAAGTACCGTAGGTTTTTTTTTTTTTTTTTTTTAACAATTCCTATTTTTATTTATTTTTATAGTGGTGTGTTCAAACACTTCCTGATTCTTTGCCTAGGCTTAGAAAAACATAGGGCTTACCCCGCTAACTCCTGGGCTGGCTAAGTCACACATCCTAGAAGTCAGTGTTTTGTTGAGGGGGTACATGTGCAGACATGCCACAAATCTCTGCCAAGTATTGTGGACCTTGCCCCGTGGAATCCCCTTCAACACACAGCCAAAATGTCTAAACCGCTGGCAACAAATGTTAGTACACCCCTAAATGAAAATGTCAAAATTGGGCCCAATTTGCCATTTCTCCCTCCCCTGTGTCTTGTGACTCGTTAGTGTTACAAGGTCTAAGGTGTGAATGGGGAGCAGGTGTGTTAAATTTGGTGTTGTCGCTCTCACTCTCTCATACTGGTCACTGGAAGTTCAACATGGCACCACATTTTTGCTTTACATAAAGATGGCCTAGGCCAGTGATGGCGAACCTTGGCACCCCAGATGTTTTGGAACTACATTTCCCATGAATGCTCATGCACTGCAGTGTAGCTGAGCATCATGGGAAATGTAGTTCCAAAACATCTGGGGTGCCAAGGTTCGCCATCACTGGCCTAGGCTATAAGAAAATTGCCAAGTGCTGAAACTGAGCTGCAGCACGGTGACCAAGACCATACAGCGGTTTAACAGGACAGGTTCCACTCAGAACAGGCCTCACCATGGTCAACCAAAGAAGTTGAGTGCACATGCTGAGTATCATATCCAGAGTTTTTTTGGGGGGAAATAGACGTATGAGTGCTGCCAGCATTGCTGCAGAGGTTGAAGAGGTGGGGGGTCAGCCTGTCAGTGCTCAGACCATACAGTGCATCAAATTGGTCTGCATGGCTATCATCCCAGAAGGAAGCCTCTTCTAAAGATGATGCACAAGAAATCCCACAAACAGTTTGCTGAAGACAAGCAGACTAAGGACATGGATTACTGGAACCATGTCCTGTGGTCTGATGAGACCAAGATAAACTTACTTGTTTCAGATGGTGTCAAGTGTGTGTGGTGGCAACCAGGTGAGAAGTACAAAGACAAGCGTGTCTTGCCTACAGTCCAGCATGGTAGTGGGAGTGTCATGGTCTGGGGCTGCATGAGTGCTGCCGGCACTGGGGAACTACAGTTCATTGAGGGAACCATGAAAGCCAACATGTACTGTAACATACTGAAGCAGAGCATGATCCCCTCCCTTCAGAGACTGGGTGGCAGGGCAGTATTCCAGCATAACAATCCCGAACACACCTCCAAGATGACTGCTGCCTTGCTAAAGAAGCTGAGAGTTAAAGTGGTTGTAAACCCTTACAAACCACTTTGACCTACAGGTAAGCCTAGATTAAGCCTAGATTATGCGATGCATAGTAGTCCATTATGCTTTACCTTTGCAGGGAATCAAAGAGAAAGTAAACCCATCAGGAATTACTTCCTCTTTAAAGTGATGGACTAGCCAAGCATGTCTCCAGACCTAAACTCTATTGAACATCTGTGGGGCGTCCTCAAACAAAAGGTGGAGGAGCACAAGGTCTCTAACATCCTCCAGCTCTGTGATGTCATCATGGAGGGGTGGAAGAGGACTCCAGTGGTAACCTGTGAAGCTCTGGTGACCTCCATGCCCAAGAGGGTTAAGGCAGTGCTGGAAAATAATGGTGGCCACACAAAATATTGACACTTTGGGCCCATTTGGACATTTTCAATTAGGGGTGTACTCACTTTTGTTGCCAGTGGTTTAGGCATTAATGGTTGTGTTGAGTTATTTTGAGGGAACAGAAAATGTACACTGTTATACAAGCTGTGCACTCACTACTTTACATTGTAGCAAAGTGTCATTTCTTCAGTGTTGTCACATGAAAAGATTTACAAAAAATGTGAGGGGTGTACTCACTTTTGTGAGATAGTATGTGAGTATGTATGTGTATATAATCTATAAATTTTTCAGGTTTTATTGAACCAAGAGAAACAATAACAATCCAGTGTCAATACCAGTGTGGATTTTATTTAACCACCTCCCGCCCGCCCTATAGCCAAATGACGGCCTTAGAGCAGGCGGGTTCCTTCGCCTGGCCGTCCCTGGACGGCCTTGTGTTTACTTCCACAATGCGCGCCGCCGGGGGCGCGCATCACGGAAGTATTGTATTCTCCGTGTCTCCCGGAGACAGGCAAATACAGATCGCCGTGAACGGCCAATCAAAGCGGCCGTTCACAGCGCGATCGCAGCTGCCAATGGGAGATGATCTCATATGTAAACATATGAGATCATCTCACATTGCCATGTCTCTCCCTCCTCACACAGAGACAGCGTGTGAGGAGGGAGAGCGATCTGTAAGTCAGCCCCAGTGCCATGTGTCAGCCCCAGTGCCATGTGTCAGCCCCAGTGCCATCTGCCAGTAGTGCCAGTGCCTAGCGCCAGTGCCGCCAGCGCCAGTGCCACCCGTCAGCCTCAGTGCCATCCGTCAGCCCCAGTGCCGCCAGTGCCACCTGCCAGTGCCACCTGCCAGCGCCAGTGCCATCCGTCAGCCCCAGTGCCGTCAGCCCCAGTGCCGCCAGTGCCACCTGCCAGCGCCACCTGCCAGCGCCAGTGCCATCCGTCAGCCCCAGTGCCACCTGCCAGTGCCATCTGCCAGTGCCACCCGCCAGCCCCAGTGCCGCCAGCCCCAGTGCCACGTGCCAGTGCCACCTGCCAGCGCCAGTGCCATCCATCAGCCCCAGTGCCGCCAGCGCCAGTGCCCCCTGCCAGTGCCATCTGCCAGCGCCAGTGCCATCTGCCAGCCGCAGTGCCATCTGCCAGCCCCATTTGCCAGAGCAAATAGCCAGCACCATCTGCCAGTGCCAGCCCCAGCCCCATCTGCCAGCCCCATCTGCCTCCAGTGCCATCTGCCTCCAGTGCCACGTGTCGTCAGTGCCACGTGTCGTCAGTGCCACGTGTTGTCAGTGCCACGTGGGGTCACTTTGTGGGCATTTCCATTGTCCTGGTGCTCCAGGGCCTTCAAAACTGTAATAGGTGGTTGAGAAATAAGATGTGTAATTTATGCTCCTAGAACGCCTGATGGTGCTATTTCAATATTGGGCCTCTGTATGTGGCCAGGCTGTGTAAAAGTCTCACACATTTGGTATCGTTATACTCAGGAGGAGTAGTAGAACGTATTTTGGGGTGTCATTTTTGCTATGTACATGCTATGTGTTGGAAATATCTTATAAATGGACAACTTTGCGTAAAAAAAAAATGCGTTTTCATTTTTTTTCCACATTTTCCCAAAACTTCTGGAAAAAAAATGAACCATTCAAACGACTCAATATGCCTCATAGATTATACGTTGGGGTGTTAGCTTTCCAAAATGGGGTCACTTTGTGGGCATTTCCATTGTCCTGGTGCTCCAGGGCCTTCAAAAATGTAATAGGTGGTTGAGAAATGAAATGTGTAATTTATGCTCCTAGAATGCCTGATGGTGCTATTTCAATATTGGGCCTCTGTATGTGGCCAGGCTGTGTAAAAGTCTCACACATTTGGTATCGTAATACTCAGAAGGAGTAGCAGAACGTATTTTGGGGTGTCATTTGTGGTATACACATGCCATGTGAGAGAAATAACCTATTACATTGAAAATTTTGTGAGGGGAAAAAAAAAAAACAATTCTTCATTTTGCAAAGATTAGTGGGAAAAAGATGACAACATCAAAAACCTCACCATGCATCTTAGTAAATACCTTGGAATGTCTACTTTCCAAAAAGGGGTAATTTGGGGGGTATTTGTACTTTCCTGACTTGTTCGGGTCGCAAGAAATGAGATAGGCCACCAGTACATCAGGTGTGATCAATTTTTTATGATTCGCACCACAGCTTGTAGACTCTATAACTTTCACAAAGACTAAATAATATCCACTAATTTGGGTTATTTTTACCAAAGATATGTAGCAGTATAAATTGTGGCCAAAATTTATGAAAAAAAAATTATAATTTGCAAATATTTTATCACAGAAACAAAGAAATATGCGTTTTTTTTTCAAAATTTTCGGTCTTTTTTCATTTATAGCGCAAAAAATAAAAACCCCAGAGGTGATCAAATACCACCAAAAGAAAGCTCTATTTGTGGGAAAAAAAGGACACAAAATTCATTTGGGTACAGTGTTGCATGACTGAGTAATTGTCATTCAAATTGTGAGAGCACCAAAAGCTGAAAATTGGTCTGGTCAGGAAGGGTGTTTAAGTGCCCACTAAGCAAGTGGTTAAATCACTAGCAAAAAGGCTTGACCCACTGCTGACTCACAACAGTCCCATTCGCTTTAATGGGACAGCTGATGATGCGGCAGTGACCCAACAAAGTGAGGGACATGGCGTCAGCAGGTGAGTGGATGTCCGATAACAGCCGCTGCCATGATGGATCTGAAATGACAGGTGCACTTTAAATGTAAGGACTTATTCTTGCTGGTAGTTAGAACCTTTTAATATTTGCTAACAAAATGACGGTTCCTAGAATAATAAGCTGTCGGGTTAGTAAAAACAGCGATATCAGAACCGATTCAATCATACAGTTTGTAGTGTACATAGAGTTGCAAAACAATGGGATAAAGGAATATTCCTGAACTTTGTTTTATCTCATGGCTACTGGGATTTTGTGTGAATGCATCAATGCAGTGCATGATATCTTAGCTTGCAAACCTCCCCACCCCACCCCCCCCACCCCCACCCCCCTTCCATCTCGTTGTGGCTTAACAAGGTTGAGGGCATCAACTCGCTAGAGGATTTGGTACTTGCCACCCAGAATAGGCAGGAGCAATATACAAAAAATATGGTCAGCTGCACCAGATTTTGCGCTCTCCAGTTATAGAAAAGCAACCCCTTTGACTTCACTTGTTGTCTACTTGCTCTGGCCATAGAAATCAAGGCACTATTGTTAAAAGGAGCTCAGCAATGGGATCCCATATTTCTGTGAGTGGTGTTTTCCCTTAGTTTTACTAATTATTGGCATCACTGGCACATTCCTCACTGCTGTGTACTTTACCATTGAATGTGCTCAGTGAGGGAACACCGTGTTCCGTGTGACGGAGTATGCCAGGTCCCTGAGCCTTTCATGTTCCTTCATGTTGTCTCTGCATGTCTTTAATGTTTCAAGAGGTAGAAGTGCCGAGAATTAATAAGGATTAATTACTCCAGCACCCTTGGGAGTCCTCTCTGAGCTTCTCTTCAAATATGTAACCGAATATTTAGATTCTGTAGTGCCCAGGGGGTATATTTTACAAAACTGCTGAGCATGGCAAGGTTGGCTTCAAAAAGCTGAGCCTGGCATCAGTGGGCCCCATAGGAAAGCAGGCAGGATGTGTGCACATAATCTGTTGTTGTCCCAGTGTGAGGTGCCCTAGTTAGCGCTTCTCTCTAAATATCACCTTCAGGCCATATGTAGTGTTAATTAGTGACCACAGAGCCTCTGTGCGGGTTCTGTTTATTATAATATTCATGAATGTGCTGAGGTGGTCTAGAACAAGTTTCCTAAAATGAACTCGAAGAACCGTGGCTTATTGATTAAAGAGTTAGATGTTAGAGATGTGAAGGCAGCCATTGCAGTTTTGTTTTTAAAGGGGCATGCAAAGGCCAGGCACAGATGAATCAAATCATAGCCGGTTTAGCAGGGACCGGTTAAGATTCTATCCATCTATGGGTAGACTGGTTGTACCCAAGTCAGTGCATCACAGGGGGGCGTCCCTGCCAGGAAAGCTGGCAATAATCACATGCTAGAAATCCAATATGCTGGTTGTACCCAAATTGATCGATAGATCAACTCGGGAACAGTCAGCCTGCCCCATAGATAGTGTGAATCTCAGCCGGTCCCTGCTGAACCAGCCAAGATTAGAACCATCTATGGCTGGCTTAAAGTGGTAGTAAAGTCTCAAGGTCTCACCTTAATGCATTCTATGCTGAAATACCTTCTGTGCTACAGCCCAGCCCCCCCCTCCTTTTTTTCCCCCCTTACCTGAGCCCGATCCAGCGATGTGCTCCAGCTTCTGTCTCTCTCCACATTGGAAAGACTGATAGCAGCGGGAGCCATTGGCTCCCTGCTGCTGTCAATCAAATCCTGTGATGCGGGGTCATTGCTGAGTCCCACTGTCTGTGTCAATGGACGCCTCAGCAGGACTCAGTAGCGAGCCCGCCTGGGTGCCCCCCTGAAAATCGGTTCCCAGAAGAGGAGGATTGAGGCTGCTCTGTGTAAAATAATTTTTTTTGTTATAAAAATAATAAGCTTTACAAACCTTTTTTTAAGTTGGGGATTCAGATGCTTTACTCTTGGAGAAACCAAAGTAGCATCCATATGGGGTAGTTGATGTGGTCCTTTAACCCAGTGGTCATCAACCCTGTCCTCAGGGCCCACTAACAGGACAAGTTTTATGTATTACCTTGGGGAGATGCAGACTAGAATACTGCAATCACTGAGCAACAAATGATATCACCTGTGATGTATTTCAGTTATCTTGCAAACCTGGCCTGTTGGTGGGCCCTGAGGACAGGGTTGATGACCCCTGCTTTAACTTCTTCATGCCAACATAACACATGTATGCATCGTCCTGCTTCAAGTGGTTGTACCGGGTTGATGCCTGATTACCGTTTTTCTTTGAGAGCCAACGGTCGGCTTTCTTGTAATAACAACTGATGTGACTAATCACTTGCTTGGCTGTTATTACAAGCAGCGGGAGGGGACACAACTCATCGCCCCCTCCTGCCACCTTCACCTTCCGCAGCTCGCCCGGCTGTCCCACCGGGAGACCGGAGCAACCATCAGACACGTCCGCTGGCTGGAGACCCAAACAAAGCCGGAATCTGCTATGATCGGGTCTCAGATCTATTAAGCCGTTCGTTTACTGGAACCTTAAAGGTACCACATTAAAAAAATAAAAATAAAAAAAAAATGTCAGTATTGCAAACAGCTAAACATGGAGTTTTGAATGCTTTTAAGTGCAAAGGAGGGATTTGGGGGTCTTGGACCCCACATCTCTCCAAAAAAATACCTTATGTGACAGCAATAAAATTGTTCACGTGTTTTTGTTTGTTTGTTTTTATAAAGGGACAGTGTAAAAATAAAATAAATTAGAAAACATTTAAAAATGTTAAAGGGCCCACAATTGTAAATGGCGTTCAAACAACACGTGGGATATCGCTGCGATCGTTGGAGCGAGATCAATAATTATAGCACTAGACCTCCTCTGTAACTCTAAACTGGTAATGGTTAAACAGTTTCAAAACGCCACTTATGGAGATTAAGTACCGTAGTTTGTTGCCACTCCACAAGCTTTTATTTTATTTTTTATTTTTATTCATGAAAGTGTATTTTTCAAAAAAAAAAATTGCTTTTGTAAGACTGCTGAACAAATACAGTGCAACATAAAATATTGCAATGACCGTTTTATTCTCTAGAGTCTCTACTAAAATTTTCTTGAAAAAAATAAATAAAATTTAAGTAATTTTCTTGAAAAAAAATACAGATTTTATCTTTTAAGCAACAAAATGTAAAAAAAAAAGTCTTCAAGGGGTTAAAGTGTATTTCCACTTTTGCAGGCAAATAAGGATTATACCTACTGTATATTTGTTCTTATTCAGGTAGCATGACCTAATATTTCCAAAAAGTTTCAGCTTACCTTTTTTTTTTTTTTATTTTTTTTTTAATCCACTTTTCCTGACATCTCCAGTACTGAAAATCCAACCTCTTTGTTCTCTTTCTTTATGGGGGGGGGGTACCGGGAATTTGCCTGTATTTTATTTTTATATTTTTATATGCCAATAAATGATAATGGCTTACCAATACACCGTGATATAAATCTTCAACAAATGTCAAAAAATTGAATGGCAAATGATTAAATAAAGAACATGGAGCCTTTTACTATTGCTTGTAGCAATAAATTCATACTCCTAGTTACCCATTTTAAAAACACTTAAACTGCAGCCACACATGGGATATAAATGGGCTATAGATCAAAAAAATACCTATACATAAACAATCAATGATTGTTGATTAAAAAACATGAAAAAAAACAGGATCTCATCACTAAGAAAAATAAATGCAATAAAGGACCTAAAGTGCATAAAAGCACCAATCGCCATGTGGATTCAGTTTAATTTACTATTGATTCCAGCTATCCATGTTTGTATTGTATGCCAGGGAAAGGATATCGCGGATTGGTTATTGGTCAGGTTTTTTCTTCCTTTCGTGCACCATCCATTGAATTGTATTCTGTGAGCTGGTTCAGCATTGCTGTTTGTCTCCTTGTGGTCTGACTAACGTTGTTTTCTCATGTTCAGGCCTACAGACACCATGGACTCAGACCTCAGCCCACAAGACCGGAAGGACTTGGACAAGTTTGTCAAATTTTTTGCCTTGAAGGTAAAATTTTAAAAATTTCAAAACTTCAACATAAATGTTTTTCATCATGTTTTAAGATTAAGTTTTGTCAAAATCGAAAAATAACTGAATCTTTTTTTTTTCTTTTTCAAACAAATGCAGAGCACCAGGAATGTGGTAGAAACTGATTACTTTCTATCAGATTCTTTAATGGGATTCCTGTTTTTGATTGCTTCCTATGTGATCACAATCATGCATTCAGTCTATGATATCTATTCCATATATAAAATTGATCGTTTTTTTTTTTGCCAATCAGACTCATTAAGGTTGATTGCATTTGGTATTTCAACAACCTTCCTATATTATTGATGGGGAAAATGGTTGAAATTTTATGGTTGTAGGACTGATCTCAGATCTGGTCCACCTTTTCCAAATCCTCACATATCATATCACAAAAATCAGCATACGAGGTTCTCCCCAGGTGGTATCTGTCCCCTCCAGGACAGCTCGCCTTAACCCTACAAACCCTAACATGTGCCTCAAGGAATGCAGCACGGTGTGTGATGTCATGCATATATGGTGGTCCTGCCACTTTGCAATTATATTCTGAACATAAAACTACTAACTATTCTCAATACTTTTTCATACTCGAGTAAAAGAGAGGCCCCCAGGCATGCATTGTTACATGTGATATAAGGCCAACTGGATAGATTCCAACAAAATAGGGTAAACTATAGTTTACTGGCAGACAAACAAATATTTTCCTATTAGAAAAAAAAAAAAAGTCTCTTTGTTATGAAGAATTTAAAGAAAGAATGAAGGCGTTTCTGGCAAACAACCAACACTCTAGCTACATTACAGATTCCTAAAATTGATGTGTGAATGTCTTAGCTCACCACTAATCTTCCCACCGTAGATCACACAACACTATCACGAGCCACTGGTTGCTGTAGGGTCACCTGCTGTCTGGCGCTTACCTTAAGTCCCGCCCCTTACCTACCTTTCTTCACCGCCCTCCTTCCTTTTTCTACACACTTGTTCTTCTTTCTTTTATTAGCACCCAAATAATTTGAGACCATTATATATTACTCACCATAAAGCCCCCATACAACACATCCAAACTACACACGGGTGCTGTTGACTTGTCCACATGCCATATTGCTCTCGTAAGATTTATTTGGGGGGTGTGAAGTCCATCCATTTAAAAACATTTCAATAATCTATATAAAATTGTGTGTGTTATGTGGATATTCCTGGCAGTGGTCTAATCTCAGGGAAACAGTGTTGGTTCTTTGGGAGCCACAGTGCCCATATACACAACATAGTTTCTTAATATGTTTGGTATTGGCTGTACCATACGTCAGTTAAAATAAAAGTCAGCGCCACTAGGCATCTGCAAAACTAGACTGTCCTTCTGGACAGATCCAAATAAAATCAATAACAACCAGTGCTCTGAAGATTGGTTTCTTTGCACATGGAAACTGTTTTAATTTATGAACTATTCCATTTTAAAGGAGGACTATAGAAACCATCTGAAGGGCACTGGTTGGCATTTGATTTTATTTGTATCATACATCGTTCATCCTGTGTCTATGAATTAAAGCGGAGTTCCACACAAATTCCGAAGTTCACTTTATTATCCTTCTGGCATTACATACATTGTCAAATGGAAATAGCTTTTTGTTTTATTTGTGTTTGTTTTTTTGTTTTGTTTTTTTCCTAAGAGTTACCTTTTTAGCCTTTATTTATGTGGAATTTCCTGTGTCAGTCTCCTGGGAGCTATGAATCAATATTCCCAGGTGTCAGTGTGGCTAGCCACCGCTAATTATCGTGATCTTCATTGCCATCACAACGGGGCGGGCACTTCCGACGCAGACACCCCTTGTGATGGCAACGGCGGAAGCTTACGGCGCTGCGCACAGTAAATAATGCGCGAGAATGGGCAGTGCATGCTGGTAGCTCAGCATCACCGAAACCGGAACTGTCTGCTTGTGGGCTTCACATGCCCACAGGCAAGATGAAAACTGCCATCAGGAAATTTATATAGCTTTGTTTTTTATTTGAAAAAACATTGGGGGATATATTAGAAAAAACAAGTGAGTGTTACATTTCCATGATATAAATGTACGAATTGTTATAAAAAACAAAAAGTAATTGACGTTGGAACTCCGCTTTAACTAATGATATTTTTTATATATCTGTATCTATATTATACACACTGTAATTCATTGTGGGTAAGTTCTGTAGTCTGCCCTAAACTGTTTTTTATGTACTAGTTCAGATGGGAAAATGAGGAATGTTTTTGACAAATGACCTTATGACTTTTATTAAAACTCTCTTCATTCTGCAGACTGTCCAGGTGATTGTCCAGGCTCGACTTGGAGACAAGATATGTACCCGTTCTTCCTCCTCTCCAACTGGTTCAGATTGGGTAAAACCTTCTTTAAATACAGGTCAAAGTTTCAGTATAAGTTTCAGTATAATTATCATTCTTTTCAGTTTAAAAAACATCACTGAGCACAATTTTCATCTGAAATTACAACAAGGTATATAACCTGCGATTTCATTGAACCCCTTCTGTGAAACAGATTACTGTGTTCATGTGTGTGTCTTCACAGGCTCATTTAAAAAGAATACAAAAATAAGGAGCTACGATCGACTATTTCTCTGAGGCATCTTGTAACTAAGCATGAGCTCCCTCGTATTCGCACAGCCCACGCGCAGAGCCTGCCAGGAAGTCTGCACTGCGCTAATCACAGGCAGTGAGACATTTTCCCATTGCGTGGCTGCAGAGATCGGGAAATGTCTCACTGCCTGTGATCAGCGCAGCGCAGTGCTGACTTCCTGGCGGGCTCTGCATGTGGGCTGTGCGAATACAACGGAGCTCATGCTTAGTTGTAACTGAGAGTTCCTGCACCAGAATGGATGATTGCACTCCAGCCTAAAACTTAAAATTCCTTTATTAAATATTTTCCAGAAGTACAACAGGAAAATTAGACCTTTTTTCACGTTCCATGTTTAACTGCACTTAATCATAAAGTTCATTCTTAATCACTCTATAATTAAATGTTAGGCATGAAACGCCTAAAGGTGAAGTGCGGAAGTTTTAAGTAAACAAACATACATACTTTTACCTATATGGCTGTGAAATCGATCCAATGCTGCAGCTGTCCCCCACCAGCTCTAAGACCAAGAATTGAGCAATCACATGACCGCTGATCACTCAGCTGTCAGTCTTCATTGAGCTCTACCCCTCCAGGGCTCACTGGAGCACCAGGCTGTAGAGGGGCGGCTGGCTCAGGCTCTCGGTGGTGTGCTAAGAAGGTGAGCCAGCTGCTGGTCAGGCATGTAGGTGGATCCCGATGTTAAAGACAAGATCCTTGCAGAGCCTGGACTGGCTGCGGATGTCAACTGACAGCGGGCTAACCACTGTTGTCTTAATCTAGGTCACAAGAGTGCAGAAATAAGTGCACTCCTGTGACCCATAAAAGTATGGCCAAAAAAGCTTTGGAGATACTTCTCTTTTAAGGTCCCATTTTTTTTTCCTTTTGTACTCCAGCTTTATGGTATATATTCAGTAAATTCGTTGCGTTTTACACTAGAGTGCCATCTTTCAGTCGGGGAAGAAATATATTATGAGCTGGGTGTGCACCTGATCCATTTGTGCAGGTAAGTCCCCTTTCACACTGCCGTGACATTACCATAATTTTTGTGACTGCGATTTTCGGGGAATGCCTGTGTATACTTGAGGTCTGTGGACCTCAACTCGCATCAAAGTCGGACCAGAGTAGTACAGGGACTACTTTTGAAGTCGGTGCAACTTGAAGTCGCACAGATATGAATGGTACTCATTGGAAATCATGGGGTACGACTTGTCATGCAACTTTGGAGTCCTAAGTCGCACAAGTGTGAAAGGAGCCTAAGTATGGATTGACCTAGAGAGGTATCCTTTGTTTTTGTTGATAATGAGCATGCTTGAATCTCAACTAATTAAGAAGAACTTATTTACTATGTGTCATGCTCTCTGAAAAATTACTTCAGTCCATAAAAGCAAAAACACGTATTGTTCTAGTTGAAATCTGAGCTTCAGGCAGATTGGGAATAACAAAACTGAAAAAAAAACACCAATTAATGCAGTTATGTATTTATTTATTCAGGCTAAATGCACATGAACATTGCAGGCATCAAATATGCGTAGTGTAAAATTCCCAGCATTTCCTGCACCTAAGGTGCAGCAGGTGGAGTGTACAGCCGGCCATAAATGTGAATCCATTGCAGTAAAATCCTGCCAGTTTCTAATCTTAAAAATTAAGACTAGCTTTACATCTACACATTGCGGTAACGCGTTCATCTTAATTGCCCCAATAAAACCTCTGTTGCAGCGCAACACAATAAACAATAACGCACTACTGTGTGTCAGATGCACTGCATTGGAAAAAATAGTGCAAGTCTGATTTTAGGCCTGGTATGCATTGGCAGCCCATTCAGATGAATTGTCTGCCTTGGCACACTAAATTGAACCTTACAGGTATGAAGGGGGCCTGGAGAGAAAAAAATAAATATGTAAAAGTAAAACAAAAAAAAGAAACAGTCTTAGCCTTCCCTTCTTATGTTTTTTGTTGTCTTTTGTCCACATCTATGTAACAGGATTGTAATATTAGTAAAAACAAGTGGTACATAAATATTTTCCAAAACGACAGAATTTAGGAGAAAAAAAAATACTTTCCCGGGAATGTGGCTTCTGAAGCTTCTGGGAGGTGATGTCTGCTCAAGCACATTCTCCAATTTTTAAGGAATGTCCACTTCAAAAACGTGCTGCATCATTTGTTATGTTTGTATTCAGTTTGTAAACCTCAGGGCTCATGTACACGGGTGTTTTTCCTGTGTTTGACACAAAATTTAGATGCAGGTTAGTAGATTCCCATGTACATGACATCTCTGCATTTCTTTAGATGCAGCATGTACAGTATGTTATTACACCGTATTTAACCTGCTGGAAAAGCAGATTGAACTCCAACCTTCTCTTGTCAAATGATTAGTCCAGTGTATGTGTTTGATGCCCATTGACATGAATCCCCTATTGGGATATTAATCTATTGTTGTTATACAGGATTTATATAGCGCCAACACTTTAGGGATCTTAGCTATGACACTCAAGGTATTCATTTTTATATATATATTTTTTTTTTTGGTAGGCAAATTGCTTGTATAGATAAGACTATGGGATGGTTTTTCTGATGGTTTTCGGGTGTTTATAGATTAAACATTTTGCCTTTTGCAGTTTAACTTGGCAATCAAGGACATCCCTGAGGTTACCCAGGAAGCCAAGAAAGCCCTATCTGGTCAGCTGCCTGCAGTTGGACGCTCCATGTGTGTCGAAATTTCTTTAAAGACCTCAGAGGTATGATGGCTAAGAGTTTTTCATGTCAAACAACCTTAATTTTGTGCTCTTATCTCCTACTGTTTGAAATTTGCATGTGCATTCCATTTTCTTCCTAGGCCAGTGATTCTCATCCAGGGTTCCATGGAACACTAGGGTTCCTCCAGAGTTTTCTAGGGGTTCCTTCAGCATTGGGCAATTTCTGCCACTGATACCACTGATCTTTTTAATTATCTGTAAGGAGGTAATTCTTCCCAATGACCACAAGTGTAAGGAGGTAATTCTTTCCACTGACCATCACACTAATGTATCATGAGTTGTAGATTTCAGTTTTTTAGCAGGGGTTCCCTGAGACCAGAGAACTATTCCAAGGGTTCCTCTGTGTTGGAAAGGTTGAGAAAGGCTGTCCTAGGCACATAATCAGTCCCAGTGTTGTGATGAGAGACAAATCTTGTTCATGCACATGATAAAACCACTACCAGCTTACCATTCTACATGGGCACCGGTTTGCTTTAAATAATAAATTCACCATTGGGAACATGTTGCATGTCCCATCCATTTTTAGGGTGGAATATGTAACTTGTTCCCTCTGCTGCAGCCACTCCCCAATCCACCGCCTCTAGTGACAGTGAGTGGGTGATTTCTCCCTGAACTAGCTGTCGCAATTTAAGGGGGAAAAAAAAACCCACCTTTTCTGTGAATAAATTACAAGTACTGCAGACTGTTGGCACTGTGGCTGTTGGCAGGTAGTTCTCAATGAACTATCAGGGAACTGTTGAGTGCTCTAGTACAGGGATATGCAATTGGCGAACCTCCAGCTGTTACAAAACTACAAGTCCCATCATGCCTCTGCCTCTGGGTGTCATGTTTGTGGCTGTCAGTCTTGCTATGCTTCATGGGACTTGTTGTTCTGCAACAGCTGGAGGTCCTCTAATTGCATATCCCTGCTCTAGTAGTTCATTGAGGCTTTGGCCTCGTACACACGGTTTAATTGTCGTATGACCGAACATCTGATTTTCATCCAAAGGGCGTGTGCAGGATTTTGCCTAGCATACCAACTATCCGCAAATTTGACAAACACGACCGTAGTGACGTACTTTGAGAGTATAAAGAGGAAGGTAATTTCTCAAGCGCCACCCTTTAGGCCCCTTATGCTAATTTTGTGTTAGTAGAAGTTAGTAGAATTTTGGTGAGCGTTGATTCGTGATTTTCAGATCGTACAAACCAAATGCCTTTTAAGATAGGTTTGGCATAACTACATCAGTATCGCCAAAAAGCAGCTTCATTATTATCCCATTAACCACTTCAGCCCTGGAAGAATTTACCTCCTTCCTAACCAGGCTGTTTTTTGTGATACGGCACTGCGTCACTTTAACTGACAATTGCACGGTCTTGCGACGTTGTACCCAAACAAAATTGATGTCCCTTTCTCCCCACAAATAGAGCTTTCTTTTGCTGGTATTTGATCACCTCTGCCTCTCACCTTTTTTTGCGCTATAAACAAAAAAGGCAGACAGACTGCTATAATAAATATTCCCAAATTTGTTTTATTAAACTATTTTTTTTTTCTCAGTTTAGACCGATGTGTATTCTTCCTATTTTTGGTAAAAAATGAAAAAATCGCAATAAGCTTATATTGGATTGTTTGTGCAAAAGTTATAGCGTGTACAAAATAGGGGATAGATGTTATTTATTTTTTTTTTTTTTTTTTTTATTTATACTAGTAATGGCGGTGATCAGCGATTTTTATATCATGACTGCGACAGAGCTAAAAAAAAATAGCCATTGATTACTATATAAATGTCATTGGCAGGGCAGGGCTTATCACTAGGGGGGGCGTTCAAGGGGTTAACTGTGTTCCCTAGGTGTGTTCTAACTGTGGAAGGAGAACGATCGGTGTTCCTACTTCGTTGAAGCACACGATCTGTCTCTATTACCCTGAGAGAACTGGGCAATTGCGGGTGCCCGGCAGTTGTTGCTCCCGCCGGGCATACGCATTAGCTCCGGGGAGCGATGCGGGCACATGCACCGGCTAATGTGTCTTAAAGAACCAACGTACAGCTATGACGGCTCACGCTGTGGTGGCTGGTCTTGAAGCGGTTAAAGAAGATGAGAATGTGCGCTGCATTTCGACATTTCATCAGGTGCCGTGTCACAAATGTTAATTCTAGATTACGAGCAGTATTTTACAGGACCAAACTCTTCCGGCTCGTTCCTTGATTCCGAGCATACGCGTTTGTACTTTTGTGTGACGATTTCTGTACTGACCATCCGAAAATCAGATGTTGAGTTCACATGTGACAAAAAAATGTATAGCCTGCACACCCAGCTTTTGTATGGGGGGTTGAAAGTCAAAACGGCTGTCGAAAGCACCATACTAATGATCCGAATATCCGCAGACCGCTTGTGCTACGACTTTTCCCTTCTGATTTTCGTATTGTGTGTACAAGGCCTTCCTGTAAGTGTGCAACTGCCTGCCTGTACCAGGTATGAGCAGACAGCTTACACCGGGGGTGCCCCACCTTTTGGAAGAGCGAGGGCCACTTGGTAGCCGGTCACGGGCCACAATGAGCGGATGACCGGTCCATGTCCACTCTGCATTTGCAGAACGGATGTGGACACAGCCCGCTCTACTCTATGGGCCTTCCAATCCACCCTGATGTAAGAGGACAGATCCCCTTCTATTATATACTGCAGGAGTGGTGCACTTTCTGAAAGCGCACCAAACCAACAGGTAATAACAGAAGTCTATGGCTCAGTGCAGGTACCACAGTTGTACTGCGCTGCACCTGCAGATCAGTTTAAAAGCAGCCCAGTAACCACTGCAGAACAGATATGCCCATATATACACTTATTTTAGTGATAAATTTACCTTTAATAACAGTCTTCCATTCGGGTATCGCCGGATGTTGCTGTTCATGGCAGAGTGCATTTGGTATCGTTCCGCCTAGGTGTTGGTGCTATACTGGAAGCATTGGCTTATGCGGCTCTGCTGTGCAGCTGCTTGCTTCATTCACAACACTGATGCTCTCAGATGGTGGTTTGGCAACCCACAATCTAGGCTTGCTGTCCCGCCATACTAGAGAAGGCTGTCGCTGGCCACAAAAGAGGGCTCTGCAGGCCACTGTTTGGGCACCCCTGACTTGCACAGACAGTCTGCAGGAGTCTTGCATTTCCCCCTTGATCTGCTGATCGCTGGTGGAATTCTTTGCAGGCTCCTAGTAAAAAAAAAAAATATATATAAATGCACTTTTTTATTTTTTATTTATTTGTTTTTTTCAAAGGTGAACTTATAATTTTAAAGCACATCTTGCACTGTAAAGAATCCATTAAATACATATAATGTTGCTACTGTTGACATATTTAAAAAGAAAAAAAATGCAGTGGTTCATACCCTCCTCTTGAATTCTAGAGACTTCATGGGGTTGATTTACTAAAAGCAAATCCACTAGTGCAGTAGCTGTAGAGCCCGGGGGGGGGGGGGGGGGTTTATGCAAGGAAAATAAAAAAACAGGATTTTTGTTTGTACATGATTGGATGATAGAAATCAGCAGAGCTTCCCCTCATTTCAGATCTTCCCCCCTCGGATCTACAGCGATTTGCACTTCCAAGTGCACTTATAGTGCAAAGTGGATTTGCCTTTAGTAAATCAAACCCCATGTCTGATCTCTATGCAAGGCTGGCCTGGGTTTTTGGCTTTGAGTTGTTGCCAAAGATAGATGCACCTGCATGCAGGATATATATATATGTATATATATATATATATATATATATATATATATATATATATATATATATATATATATATATATATATATATATATATTTTTTTTTTTTTTTGACTGAATTATCTCTTACACAGCATGAAGCAGTTTAGGTCATTTTCATTACAGGTATTTTTTATAGCAATGCCAATTTATGCCACACTTTACATACTATCCATTATACTATTTATTCTTTACACACTATTCAGTCCCTGCCCTTTGTATAAGGTCCCTATCTTGCGTGCACACACATATTGGAGCCAATTAACCTACTTGCATGTCTTTGGAGTGTAGGAGGAAACCGGTGTACCCAGAGGAAACCCATGTAAGCTGTGTTTTCTGTGTAATGTTGATATACAGTTTTCTTCCCTTGAGCTGCAGAGGAACTACAGGTCCCTGTATTGTGGGGCTTATACTTCCTCAGTATGTTCGGGGTCCTCCCCAAATATTAATTATAATTCTCAATATGTTGCAGGGTGATTCCATGGAACTTGAAGTGTGGTGTCTGGAAATGAATGAAAAGTTAGTGACATTTTTTTTTTCTACTTCTGGGAAATAGACATTTGAAAGCGTCTTGTGTTTTTTATTTTTTTTTTTTTTTTATTTTTTTTTTTTAGTGTGACCTTCAAATATATGATTGCATTGTGCATTGTGTCTTGAACATATTGTATGTTCTTCTGTGTGTTTTTATCTGGTAGCATAGATCTGAAATGTCACATTTGATGACTAATCACTTTTAATTCCTCCTAAATCCACCCAAATTCCAGAGGTGTTTTCTCTAAGGAAGATTCCTCCCCTAGTTACCTTAACCTTTTTCCTTTTTGTTCTGATAAGTAAACACTACATCCCTCAGGTATAAATGTTCTTAAAAGTGTAACTATGGAACACAAAAAAAATGTACTAGTATTTTCTAGTTTTGGATAGATCTGGGAAGGCTTAGAACCCTGTCAGATATTCTGGTCACTCCCTAATGTTTTGTCCTGGTGACCGTAAGAGAGGGGTAATCCCAGAATTTTAATGTTTAACTAAAGGCTAACCACTTCCCGACCGCCTCACGCAGATACACTGTGGCAGAAGGGCACGTACAAGCAGATTAGCGTACCTGTACGTTGCCCTTTAAGAGAGGGCTTGCAGGCCACCGAGAGCTCCGTGGGCGTGATCGCAGGTCCCACGGAGTCTATGTTTGTGGGGATACCCGCGACCGTTTTACGGAGAGGAAGAACGGGGAAATGCTAATGTCAACAAGCATTTCCTCTTTCTGCCTAATGACACGGATCACAGCTCCCTGTGATTGGGAGCGGTGATCAGTGTCGTGTCACACGCAGCCCCTCCCCTCCCATGGTTAGAATCACTCCTTAGGACACACTTAACCCTACAGCACTACCTAGTGGTTAACCCCTTCACTGCCAGTCATATTTACACAGTAATCAATGCATTTTTAATTGCATTGACCGCTGTATAAATGTGAATGGTCCCAAAATCGCGCCAAAAGTGTCCGATGTGTATGCCATAATGTCGCAATCCCAATAAAGATCGCTGCCATTACTAGTTAAAAAAAAATATCCCCTATTTTGTAGACGCTATAACTTTTGCGCAAACCAATCAATAAGCGTTTATTGCATATATGCACATATATATATATATATTTCACTCTTTTTTTTTGTTTATAGCGCAAAAATTAAAAGCCGCAGAGGTGATCAACTATCACCAAAAGAAAGCTCTATTTGTGGGGAAAAAAAAGACATCAATTTTGTTTGGGAGCCACGTCGCACAACCGTGCAATTGTCAGTTAAAGCGATGCAGTGCCGTATCGCAAAAAGTGCTCTGGTCAGGAAGGGGGTAAATTCTTCCGGGGTTGAAGTGGTTAAAAAGCAAACTTGACAATTAGTGCATGTAATTTTGCCGACGTTAGCCTGTTTCTAATAGAAGAGGGGAGGATTAGAACCACTGTCAGGTTTATTGCTTTTTCTGTCCTACAGCTGAGATTTTTCCTAACTCCCAATGGCAGCAGTCATTAGTACAGGAAGTCGAGGTACATTTCTGAAATGGAGATACAGACAGAGATTATTAGATGAGAGCTTGTCATGGTTTTTTTGCTGTGTCTGTGTTCCTTGCCCTGACACAGTATTTTACACCATAATGTGTGTCATTGGAAGTAGGGCAAAATCTTTCCAGCAGGGTCATAGACAGTCATTAAAAGTGAACAAGAGGCTCTAACCTTACCCTATTCTATCCAAAATGTAGGAATAATAGCTGTGATTCCACAGTTCAGAAAAAATAAATAAAAAAATGCATCTTTCATTTTGAAGTGGGATTTCTGAGGCAAGCATGTAAATTCCTTTTGGAGGAATTGCCAAGGTTTTACCTGGACTAAAATATATAGTTAGAGTTCACTTGCTGCACCACCTGCTGGTGAGAGTATAATACAACCATGAAGTAATCTTTATCTGTTGTTTTTTTTTTAAGAGGCTTGATTTCTATGAGTTTGCTGTGTATACAGTGTACTGATATAAGATATTACATGTCAGAATTTATCTTGTATGACTTATTCAAGTTTTTTGTATTTTTAGATGTGACCGGGAGATAAAGGTCTCCTATACTGTGTATAACCGGCTGTCGCTGCTACTGAAATCCTTACTGGCAGTCACCAGGGTAACGCCGGCCTACAGGCTGTCCAGGAAGCAGGGGCATGAATATGTCATTCTCTACAGGTAGGTAGTCCAGAGATGGGCTTTAGGGACTATTGACACCTGCGCATTTTTCCCTTGATGCAGTTTCCATTAAAATAAATAGAAACACATCAAAATGTATGCAATTGTGCATTAACTTGAGTTGTGCATTTTTTTTATTTTTTTTTTTTTTAAACATGTAACCACGATTAGAGGTTGTTGTCCTAAAATTTGACTCTTAACCTCTTGATAGGAGAATGCTACGGTGCATCCTTGGAGGTTTTTAAAATTATTTTTTAACGGTCATACAGGATGTGTATTAGAATATTATATTCATAGCTGTGTGTAAGGGTAGTTTTATGCTGATATTAATGTGTGTTGTGTTTTTTTTTTTTTCTGATATTTATTATAAATTATTATTATTTTTTTTTTTTTGCAGGATATATTTTGGAGATGTTCAGCTTTTGGGTCTTAAAGAAGGTAAAATCCTAAAACTATATGTGACATTCACAATAAATAATTGAGTTGTCATATAATATTCTCACTGTCTGTCATAATTCAACTATAGCGTAAGCATGATTTATTCACATTTGCACCTCAGTAGTCAGAGTTGGTTGGTGGGCCAAATCGTAGCTTGGTCCAGTGTTTTCTTTTTTGTTTTTTTTTTGTCAACATAATTGCACCAATCTGAGGGCTCGTTCACACAAGGAGGTGCATCCAAGCTTTTTTTTTGCTTGTTCTCACATGTTGCATTTCTAATAAGCTGCTGTATGCTTGTACTTTTATTGTTGTACCATGCGTTTTTAGGGAGAGCAAATGCATTAGGTGTAATCGTGGGGGGTGCCATTAATAATTAACGGAACCTGCGCATCTGCAAAAAGCAGCACATTTATTTTGCGGTGTGGGCAACCCACAATTTCACTTCGCATTGCTGCTCTGTGCTAAATGTAGTTTGTAAGTCAGAGTCAAGTGGTCTATAGGTTGAATCCCGCTCCCCATACAAGAGGATATTTGTACAGGACTGTGCAGGGTTTGACTACCACCCCACCCTCAATTTCTGCTGCTGTGACATCAAGAAGTTGGATCATGAAATGGTTACTTTAACTTCTGTGTACAGAGAGGAAGGACCCCCCTTGCTCCTCCTTCCTTCTTTTAATTGCATATGGCATCCTACACCTACAGGTGAGGGAGGAGTAAAAGATGGCCGCAAGTAAACAGAAGATTTGGATTTGAAGAGGCTAAGCCGTGGATAACGCCTCTCGAAATGACATGAAAGGGTAGATGTAAACTGGTATATCTGCAAAGTTCCTGTTTTTACCTAAATCTAAACATGGATTTGTGCTTTGCGGTTCTTTTAATTGTATCCATTTCATTTTAAAACTGAGAAAATGGAAGGCTCCACAAGTCCCTGGAAAGCATTGGTTCTATGAGGGCTTCTAAATCTTTTCTGCTTTTTTTTTTTTTTTTTTTTGTCTCTAGAAATAATCAGAGGATAGATGGGACGCACTGACAACTGTGTGCCCAAGTGCTTACAAAATATCTGTATTGACTTCATACTTTTTTTTTTTTTCCCCCAGGTTTCCAGGCGGTACGTGTTGGAACAGTGGGGACCCCTATAGGGACGCTTACCCTGACCTGTGCCTACAGAACTAATCTGGCTTTTATGTCTACTCGGTAAGCCTGGTCATCCCTCTGGTATGAGGTCCCTTACCAAAGATTGGTATTGTTTTCAGTGTACACTCGCATCTTCCTACGGATCATCCCAGAGCAGTGTTGCATGACAAAGGGGCTGACATACCTCCATAGTGTTTTTTTTTTCTTCTGCAGTCTCTTTGCCTGCTGCCTTTGTCATATGCACTTTTCCCACCTGTCTCCTGCCTTGGTGGGATTGGGTGATCTACAGGACTGAGGAGCAAGGCAGCTCAATAACATATCAATGTGTTTATTGCATTTCAGGCAGTTTGAGAGGACTCAGCCCATCATGGGGATTATTATTGATCACTTTGTTGACCGACCTTTCCCCAGCACCTCACACATGCATCCCTGCAACTACAGGTGAGGACACAGGTAGCATGCACACGTATCGCCTACAAGCACAGAGGTCCCCAGCCTAGAGATCTATACCCAGGGAGACCCCACAGAAATGCACAATGCCTTGGAACACAAGAGGCTTATTTTACATAATTAGTCAGTGGTATTTTTTAAGTGTGACATTTTAAAGGTGAATTTCATCTTTTGTCACATGTTACATGTTCCACCCTTCTTTAAGGTGGAACATGTAACATGTTCCAGCTCCTACTGCCATTTCCCCCCCATCTCCAACTCGGTGTGACAGTGGGTGTTGAAACTTCTTCCTGCATCCACTGTCACAATTTAAAAACCGTGCGGCCATTCTGGGCCCCGCCCACAGGGCCACGTTTGTCAGTTTTCTGGGAATTAATAGACTACAGTGCATCTCGAAAGTATTCACACCACTTCTTCCACATTTTGTTATGTTACAGCTTTATTCCAAAACGGATTAAATTCGTTATTTTCCTCAAAATTCTACAAACAATACCCCATAATGACAATATAACAGAAGTTTGTTTGAAATCTTAAAAACAAATAAATGCAGCGCTAAAAAATAATAATATACATAAAAATGAATATAATTGTTTGAAATCTTTGCAAATGTATTACAAAAAAAATAAAAATCACATGTACATAAGTATTCACAGCCTTTGCCATGACACTCAAAATTGAGCTCAGGTGCCTCCTGTTTCCACTGATCATCCTTGTTGATGTTTCTACAACTTGATTGGAGTCCGCCTGTGGTAAATTTAGTTGATTGGACATGATTTGGAAAGGCACACACCTGTCTATATGAGGTCCCACAGTTATCAGCACAAACCAACTCATGAAGTCCAAGGAATTGTCTGTAGACCTCCAAGACTGAATTGTATTGAGGTACAGATCAGGGGAAGGGTACAAAAAAAAAATACTGCAGCATTGAAGGTCCCAATGAGCACAGTAGCCTCCATCATCCGTAAGTGGAAGCCCTCGTACACACGGTTGGACATTCCGACGGAAAATGTCCGATCGGACCGTTTTGTCGGATAATCCGACCGTGTGTGGTCTCCATTGGACTTTTTCTGTTGGAATGTCCAACCAATAAAGTTTGAGAGCTAGATATAACCTTTTACAACAACATGATCCGGTCGGACTTAGTCATTTGTAGAGATTTGTAGAGATTTCCGATCAAAGTGCCACGCATGCTCAGATCTAATTACGAGACCAAAGCTAATGGCTACTAGCCTGAACGTAATCCCGTTGTAACGAACGTCATCACTTTATGAACGATCGGATTTTCCGGCAACTTTTGTCCGACCACGTGTATGCAACACCAGTTTCGGACAAAATCCTTCGGAAGAAATCTGACGGATTTTGTGGTCGGAATGTCCGACCGTTTGTATGGGGGCGAAGACGTTTGGATCCACCAGAACTCTTCCTAGAGTGGGCCGCCTGGCCAAACTGAATGATCGGGGGAGTAGGGCCTTAGTTGGGGAGGTGACCAAGAACGCGATGGTCACTCTGATAGAGCTCCAGCTTTTCTCTGTGGAGAGAGGAGAATCTTCGAGAACAACAATCCTCTCTGGAGCACTCCACCAATAAGACCTGTATGGTAGAGTGGCAAAACAGAAACCACTCCTCAGTAAAAGACACATGACGGCCCACCTGGAGTTTGCCAAAAGGCACCTGAAGGACTCTCAGACTATTGGAAACAAAATTCTCTGGTCTGCTGAAACAAAAAGTTTGAACTCTTTGGCCTGAATGGCAAGCTTTTTGTCTGAAAGAAACTGGGCACTGCTCATCGCCTGGCCAATACCATCCCTACAGTGAAGCATGGTGGTGGCAGCATCTTGCTGTGGGAATGTTTTTCAGCGTCAAGAACTGGGAGACTAGTCAGGATCGAGGGAAAGATGAATGCAGCAATGTGCAGAGACATCCTTGATGAAAACCTGCTCTGGACATCAGACTGGGGTGAAGGTTCATCTTTCAACAGGACAACGACCCTAAGTACACAGCCAAGATAACAAAGGAGTGGCTATAGGACAACTATGTGAATGTCCTTGAGTGGCCCAGACTTTGAACCCGATTGAACATCTGTAAATAGCTGTGAACCGACGATCTCCATCCAACCTGATGACATTTGAGAGGTCCTGCAAAGAAGAATAGGAGAAACTGTCCAAAGTAAGTGTGCCAAACTTGTAGCATCATACTCAAAAAGACTTGAGGATGTAATTGGTGCCAAAGGTGCTTCACCAAAGTATTGAGCAAAGGCTGTGAATACTTATGTACATGGCATTTATTTTATGTTTTTTCTTTCTATTTTTAATAGATTTGCAAAGATTTCAAACAAACTTCTTTCATGTTGTCATTATGGGGTATTTGTAGAATTTTGAGAAAACAAATTTTAATCAATTTTAATAGGCTGTAACATAACAAAGTGTGGAAAAAGTGAAGCATTGTGAATACTTTCCGGATGTACTGTAGAACTACTGTCAACCAGGGGAGCTGATCTCTTGTAAATCATTCACAAGCCATGCAACTTTCAACATTTCAACAGACTGCCCATATAAAGGTAGGGGCAGAAAGCTGCAGGACTTCTCTGCAGAAGCCTGACATTGCACCCCTGATCCACTGATGAGAACCACTTTAATGCCAGCCATAGACCAAGGGGGAATTAGCTTGATTTCCCCATCAACACAGACAGTATTGACAGGGGAATCCCTCCCACGGAACCATAGTGTTCTCCCAGAGGGGGAAGCAGTCCCTGCCGGGAGAACACAGGGATTAATCCCTATCGGCTATAATGGCGGCTAGCAATAACAGCATGTAAAATCTGTCCGGCTGGTTGTACCAAATTTGATCAATCCACTTGGGTACATTCCGCCTGCCCATACATGGTTCGAATCTTTGGCCGGTTCCTGCCGAATGGGCTGAGATTCGAACCGGCTTTAGGCCATCCCCTTCTTGTATGCAAGACTAGCCTTTCAAATTAAGCAGGAAGAGAATTGGGTGAAGCTTGCACAGATCTTCTCCTGAGATTCTGCAGACAATTAAACAGACTACAGAGAGAAGACAGAAGCATGAGACAAATGCAAATAAAATAAAAAAATCTTAACCATTCACCTCTACATCTTCCTCTCTTCAGCTCTTATGATCTGTCTTTTTAGATAGCTCTAAGTCCCTTTTGCTTTTCAATGGATTTCTGAGGCTGAATTGCCTCTGCACATCACAACCTGCCTTGTTGGTAGCTAAAAAGTGGGTGGCATAGCCCAAAGAAAAACGAACATTGATTTTCAGTGCTGCCAGCTTTTGGCTCAATAAATTATATGATCCGTGAAGGATCGGATTAGGGCACTTCTGCTGTTCTGTGGCAGAGAAGTGCTTTGTGTTTTTTTTTTTTTTTTCCAGTTTCTCTAAAAATTAAAACCCTTCCTCCTTTTTGCCTCATTAAAAAAAAAAAAAAAAAGTGTAAATGTCACACTTCAAAAAGTACTAAAACGTTTTTAGTTATATTAATAATAATTGGCACTGTGTCTGCAATGTATCTTCCTTCTTCCCAGTAATCTGTCAACTGCAAAATGACAAGGCCTCTTTATATTATATTTTCTAAGGAAAAAACTACAATTGGCATAATATATGCTCATAAATACAGTCTTCGTATAACTGAGGAAGATATTTTTGTGTTCTGGGCTATGCTTCAAGCTAATCCCATTTTCTTTGAGCTAGTAACGGCTCTGTCTACCAGCCTCTGTAATGTCAGCGATTTCCTGTGATTTGACACTATGGGATTGATTTACTAAAACTGGAGAGTGCAAAATCTGGTGCAGCCCCCAGATCGGCTTCCAGGTTTTATTGTCAAAGCTTAATTAAACAAGCTTAAGTTTGAGTCCTTTCACACAGGCTTTCCGATCAGGTCCACCTGAAGCTTTTTCAGGCAGACCTAATCGAACCTTGCAGTCTCCTCTATGGAGCAGCAGATGTCAGCGGACACCCGCCGCCATCCGATCCTGCTTGTAAAATTCAGATGGGTGGTGGTCTTATTTTCCATCCTTGTAGCCAATCAGATCGGATAGGATCCAATAAAAATGGACAGGTGGTCCATTAACACCTGATTTCCCCATAGAAAAGAGCGAGACTGTCATCCGCCTGCTCAGCAGGGATCAGCAGGGTGATCCTTCTGAGCCAGCAAAATCCTCAAGATGGAGACGTCCCATGTGAAAGGGGCCTTACAAGCTGATTGACTACCGCTGCACCAGATTTTTCACTCTCCAGTTTTTTAGTAGATCAAACCAAATGCTATCTAATGAATGTTTAGCAAACAATGGCAGCATTCACTGCTGTAGGTGATAGGTTAATATTTCATGAAGACTGTTAGCCCAATTCCAGTCAAAACCATTCAGTTTTTAGAAGAGAAGCAAAGTTAGAACTTCTGCAATGATTTGTATTGCTGCCTGTGTACACAGTGGGAAGATTTACCCACATTTTCTGTCCTTGTCATAGGGGCTTCGTGAAACAGGAAGTGATCAAAAATCTCCCTCTCTGAAAGTATCAAATACCTTTGCTAAAAAAATAAACAGGACAGGATTAGAACCTGTCTGTGTTGTGTTTTCTAGTGACGCTCATTTTTTTTGTTTGATGGCACAGGGACAGGAAGGAGATCTCCCCAGTGGGGTCATAGCCAGCAGTAAAAACCTGACCAAATTTCTGATGTTTCCCCAAGCTATCCAAAACTAAGTTTTGGCTGAAGTTGAGCTATTTAATAGAACATTCTGGTTCCTCACCTGAAGTATTGTGGGATCATTATTATTTTGCTCACTGTTTTGTTCCTATAGCTGGACCAGCTTTTGTAATGCTTTTGCAATTTTGTTAAATTGACTGTCCCTTTCTGGAGTAAATTTTAATGGAAAATTAGCTGTACAAGGTAGGAGCATACTGCACTAAACATAAAAAAATGGCTCGATGCGCTGTCCAGCAGCTGTCAGCCTCTTATAGAGTTTGACAGGCTGCTGGCAGCAGGGCTGGACAATGTGCCTGTACCATCCACCCGCACATGAAACCTCGGAGCCTCATACCTCCATGGCTAAGTGTCCAGTGTGCATGAAGTCTAATTGTGAACAGTGGTGTGTATTGGAAAATTATTTTTCTTTGTAGCTACACTTTTAGGTTAAATGTGCTCCAGAAGCCTTTTAGGTATATCGGGCTGATTACACATAAGGAGATCCAGTCAGATATTTATGGCATTTTTTTTTTTCAGATTGGTATCATATTGCACTTGTAGTGATCACTGTATATGCCTTGTAGAACCCTTTCCCACTCTAATGTGATCACACAAGCCAAGCCAAGGGTGTGGTCATAATGACCAGGTCTTTTAATACATCTGTGCAGCTTGACACAGGAGGTGGTTTGCATGTGTATGTATATGATATAGATATATATAATTTTTATTTACTTTATTACTTCCATATACTATCATTACTAAAGCTGGCGATGGAGGGCCGTGGGGCAATCCTGGCTGGGAAAACGCAGTGATCATTGCTAGCAGCTATAGCTGCTGGCAATAATCTCATGAACAACTCGACATGCTGGTTGTACCCAAGTTGATAGATCAATCAACTTGGGTACAATCAGCCTGCCCATACATCGTTAGAATCTCGGGTTGTCCCTGCTGAAATGTACGCGATTTGAACAGTCTATGCCCGGCTTAAGACCTGGTTACTGAGAATTATTGACCAGACGCCTTGGCTGTGCTAACAACACAAAAAATATTTTGTTGCCTAAAAATACAGTTCACACAGTAAAGGTGTGCTTCAGTTGAATGTAAGCATTTTGCTCTCCTTCTCATTCAGTAGACATATATATAAAAATACCTGTTGACCTTTCAGAAATCCAGCGTGCTTTTAGCAGCCTGCTTGAGCTCATCACGCCATGCCACAGTGAAATCCCAAGAAGTGTTTTCATCACTGGCCAGATCTCTTGTATTGGACTACATAAAACTTGTTCTGTAGTCCAGGAGAAAAGAACTCTGGCAGGACTAACAGCACTGCTTGGGATTTCAGTGCAGCAGAGGCAGTGCTGAGAGCTGCAGGTAGGAGCTCAATGGATTTCTTGCAGATCAGCAAATATGTTTGTAATTCCAGCTTTTTTAAAGGTCTAAACATAGGAAAATGGGCATGTACTGTGTTTATTTTTATTTTTTTCCCCCACAGTTGTGACAGACATACATTTTAAGTGTCAAATGAATGTTTTAGTTTACTTGCATTGTTCTCTTGCTAGGGTTAGCACATCTCTGATTTTACCTGTTGCCTGGAATTTTTGGGCTCATGCATTTGTAGACCTAACTAAAGTTGGGTTGTAATGAACAACAGCCCCCTTTCCTTTTACCCAGATTTTTATATTTTTATGTGATATTTAAAGCTAATGCCAACCAAACAAAAAGAGGCTGCAAGAGAAATCAATTAGTGAATTTCTATAGTTAGCCAGGAAACTCTGCAAATGTGCCAAAGTCAGAACGGCCAGCCAGCTTCCTGATCTGATCATGATCTGTAACTAATGCTTTGGTTCTGCAGGATCCTCACATGTAGCACCGCAGCTTCTGGTCATGTGATTTGGTGCCAGGCATCTCTGTGTCTTTGGAAGACACAAGGGCTGGCGTAGATGAGCAAAATGTGGCATAATTTTAGGATGCTTTCAGCTTGTGTATGAGAGTTTGATTTTCATTGCAGTTCCTTTATAGGTCATTCAGTCCTGCTGTTGACCTCCTAAACTGCCTCAAACTTTTGCATACCCATTAATGTGTAAGTAGAGAAAGAAAATCTGAAATGATCAGAAGCCCATGTACATAGGCCCTAAAAGGCTTATGGGTGGATTTGACTGCCTATAGACCTGATTAGGTAGCAGGTGTTCTCAGAACACCTGATCATAATCGACAAGGCAGCATGGGGGGACTGTTGCATTACAGCTATACCTGGATGAAATGCACAAACCTCAAACAGGTAGACCTATAATGTGTATATGTTTCGAACTTTCATGTTATAAAGATGATTTTATTTTTATTTTTTTATTTTTTCCCATTTGCTGTACTACTTAAAGGTTTTTGCTTTTTAACCAATACAATTTTATTTTTGTGCATTTTTTTGCAATATTTGCTAACAGGGCGTCTGAGGAGCAGGGCACCGTATACCCGTCTGTGGAGGATTCCCAGGATGTCTGTGCCACGTCTTTTTCTACGTCCCCACCATCACAGGTGAGCTTGTCACTTACTGTGATGTGGCACACACACCATCTTCTGCCTCCCTAATGCAAATCTACACGATGCTCAGTGAAGCAGAGATCCACTTTGAGCTATTGCTCTGATTGTGGACCTGCTGTGTGAAGCTCGTGTCTGGTGATGAACGGGGAGATTGTAGAAGTAGGTTATTGCTTTTAATATGGAAGATGTATTGCTGTCTATAGATGTTGGGGTGGTCTTGTACCTGCACTCATATCTTTCTTTCTTTTCTTCCATCTGTCTCTTTTTTGTCTGTCTGTGGTTTGCTATGTGCAGTGTGTGTTTACTTTCAGCAAGGCACAGGGTCAGACAGCTAATACTGTGGTGACAGATTCTCACAGGGCCCCGACAATGGTACTGGCCGTCTCACACCAAGTGAGTTAAAAAGTGGCATGTACAGTGTGTGGGTGTGTGCAGAGAACCTCCTTAAAGTGACTCTATCCCTAAAACCCAAACGAAATGCTCCCTGCAAAGAAGGACTTGGATACTACCCTCTCCTAACTGCACTGCTGTTGACTGAATTAGTAGGGGGAACTCGCCTGCTGTAGAATCGAGGAGTTGACACTTTGAATTCCTGGTACCCTCCCCTGCTCTCAGGGGTTCAATCTGCTGTGGGAAGAGTGCAGCAAAGAACCTAGAAAGTCTACATTTCCAAAAAAGTAGGTTTCTGAAGATTCTTCCATGTTTGCCTTCCCTTATTATGGCGATTGACAACACGAGAAGCAGAAGAGGCAGTATATGCAGTTTTCTCTACAGGGAGCTCAGTATTACTTTAGGCAAAGCGTAGTTTTCCCGTACTTAGACGCATGCATTTAAAAATGCCCTAAATAGCCTTTTTTGCATCAAAAATTTTTCTTACCTGCATCCCAGTGTCTGAGTGCATTTCTTCCCTAACGGACAGTCCTGTAATCCTTTTCTGAACTACATTTCCCAAAGAACCCCTTTCCAGTTTATGTGGCTGCCTCTGATTGGTTGTTTTTTTGAGCATGCACAACCTACTAGTTGTAAATTCCCATTTCCTATAAGAGTGTCTTCTTCCTTTTCCTCTGCAAAAACGTATCAACTGGTGTGGAGGTGCAGCCTCTCTACACTATATAATATATAAAAAAAAATTCAGTTTCATTAGTTAAACTTTAGATAAAGTGGGGTATATTCCTGGGCCGGCAATCGGCCTGTTTAACAGAAACCAGCTGACTTTTGGTCTGTGCATGCTGCTGTATGTTCAATAGAAGTCGGTCTAACAGTCGTGCTGGAAAATCGGCATTCAATCGGCACTTTCAACCAATGGCTGCAGTGCTGATCAGTGTACTCTATCTACCTTGCGACTTTAATTACTACTTTACTTCCTAGTTGCAGTGGTGATCTGGACAGCTAGAGAAAGTGAATGTTCCCAATGAGAACACGACAGCAATATAAAAAAAAAAAACTGACGGTGGTTCTAACCCACCACCATTACCAAATCTAAAAAATAGTGCCTGTAAAGTGCCGGAAAACTGCCTCCCATGCCGCCCTAGTGCTTTCACACTGGGGTGGTACACTTGCGGGAACGTTGGCAGCATCTTTGGGGCGGTTTGGGAGCGCTGTATACCCCTTAAAATTAATGGGCAGCCTGAAAAGCACTTCGGAAGCGCCAGAAGAACCCCCTTTCTTTGGGGGTTAAAAATGCCCTGCTAGCAGCCTAAAAGCACCACTTAAACAGCAGTAAAGTGCTGCTTGAACGAGCCGTGCTTTACCTCTAACACCCGGGTGGCCCCAGTATGAAAGGGATCTGAAGCTGAGCTTTTTTTAGTTTTGCATAGATTGGGGAAGTGAAACCAGTCCGATTTTTATTGCTCTGTCTCCACATTCCTGATAGATCGATTCCTCCCCTTGATTTGTTTTGGTGGCCATTGTTAGAAGAACAGAAAGTGATTGGAAATCCAACATTTTATGTTGTTGAGTTGTGGATGGTTAGACACAGGCAGTGATGTGTGCCACATGAGAATAGTAATAGACCCCACAGTTTATAATAGGCGAAAAACGTGAGCAGAAAACATCTTGGAGAGGAAGTAGAAGCTCTGTGTGAAACTGCCGAGCCACAGCCTGAGCTGCTTGCAGACTGATTAGCTTGATTACTATGCTTCTTACTGTCAGGTGCAATGTCAGATTAGGCATTGAAGCTGGTTGTTTAGATGTCCCTGGCAGTGCTTATTGCCATAGCTGGCAGATCAGTGCCATGAAGAGCTGATGAGCAATAGAGGGGAGAAAATGGATTGTTGAACACATGCCAGATACAGAGCAACAATTTCCAAACAGAACTTTATATAGAAAGCCTCCTTAATTTAAAGCTGGTAACTGAATCATAATGAAATGGGCTTAATGGAATACTCAAGTACATTTAGAGTAACGAAACATGAAGAACCAAGTGGTTGTAGGATAGCGATCCTAAATGTGTGGGCTGCCTCACATATCCTTTGCAGCCTTTACGTATCACTTTGGGACTGTAGTGGTGAAATATATCAGCTTTCATTCATTTTCCCTTAGGCAGACAATGGATTATGCAATTTATTTTTTTCCTGCAACCACGGGTCTGTTCATGGGGCAATCCCTTCCGTGGAAACGACTGTTCTTGTGGCGGGGGGCACAGGGAGATGCTGGTGATATTCGCATGCTAAAAATCCAACATAATGGTTGTACCCAAGTGGATTGATGGATCAACTTTGGTACAATCAGCCTGCCCATAGATGGATCGAATCCCGGCTGATCCATCTAATAGCCAGCATTACAGAGAGTTTAGCAAGAGGAGTGAGTTTCTCTTGCGTTTGAAATGGCTGCAGCAGGATGGATCTGAGCCAAAAATTCTATTGTAGTGTTTTTTGCAGCTGAAGTCAGTGAGTCGGAGGAACAACTGAACCACCTAGCATCCATCCATCCATCCATGCCATAAATGAATTCTTCTTCAACACAAAGTGGCACATAATTGTGCAGTGGAAGGAAAATGATAAATGGTTTTCATTTTTTTTTTTTTTTTTTTTACAAATAAATATGTGAAAAGTGTGGCATGCATTTGTATTCAGCCCCCTGTACTCTGATAACCCTAACTAAAATCTAGTGAAACCAATTGCCTTCAGAAGTCCCCTAATTAGTAAATAGAATCCACCTGTGTGTAATTGAATCTCCATATAAATACAGCTGTTCTGTGAAGCCCTCAGAGGTTTGTAAGAGAACCTTAGTGAACACACAGCATCACGAAGGCCAAGAAACACACCAGACAGGTCAGGGATAAAGTTGTGGAGAAGTTTAAAGCAGGGATATTTATAATTTTCCTTCCACTTCACAATATTGTGTCACTTTGTGTTGGTCTATCACATAAAGTCCCAAAAAAATACATTTACATTTTTGGTTGTAACATGACAAAATGTGAAAATTGGTGAGAATAGCCTCAAGTATTTAGGAATAACAAATCAAAATAAAGTACCATCATCCAAGTAAATGTTTGGAGAATTTGAGGAGGTGGAAGTGCAGGGACAGTTGCTGACACTGCCCCATACAGATCCACGTCTAGGACTATCCCGGTACTGATACACAATCACAAATAAATTTGTAATAAAAATAAGTTTAATACATAAAGAAAAAACATACAATCGGAGTTAAAAATGTATACACCACAATTGACTGTCCTCTGACGGGTTGCCCTGTAGAGTTTCTGTTGAAGTGGGGTACATATGGTTTCCTCTACCGGTTTTGTGGTCTTCAGGAGGAAAGGTCTATGGAGCAAACAATACATTTTTAAACAAAGTATACTAAACAAGCAAAATTTAAACCATAGAATTGCATTCAATGTTGAAGCAAGAAGACCTGCTCATCCGCAAACGCTCCTGAAGTAGTGTTTTTTGCTGCAAACCCGGTAGAGGAAGCCATATATACCCCACTTCAACAGAAATTCTGCGGGGGGCAACCCGTCAGACGGTTAATTGTGGTGTATACATTTTTAACACTGTATGTTTTTTTTCCTTATGTATTAAACTTATTTTTATTACAAATTTATTTGTGATTGTGTATCAGTACCGAGAGAGTCCACCAAACTTCCTGTATGGGTCAGCATCAGCAACTGTCCCTGCACTTCCACCTCCTCAAATTCTCCATGACAATATGTGGACAATTTCAAGCGGTATGAATACTTTTTAAAGACACTGTATACTTTATTATTGGCTTTGTGTGGACTGAGCCCTCAAAATCCTTTTTTGTTGCATGTGATAATATAATAATTTTTTGTTTCCAATTTATAACCCAGCATGTGCAAATGATTTAATTATGTTCTGCTGGTGAGAGATTCACCGATAGCTTGCCTAGTGGAAAATGGTAAATTGAATAATGGCAGGGAATTTATTTCCTTTTGCGGGGGCTGTGTGCATATGTTTTATAACCTTATTATTTAGGCTGTGCTAAGTCTAGCAGATCTAAAACCTACATCAGTGGAACAATAAAAAGGAGCGCTGTCTACCACCTTTTATATTTTTACAGAACCGCATATCATTTTTAGAACTACAGGCAGATTTTTTTTAATTTTTTTTTTAATGTTAGCATAAACATGATTATTATCCAGAGCAGGGATATGCAATTAGCGGACCTCCAGCTGTTTCAAAACTACAAGTTCCTGGCTGTCATGCTTGTGGCTGTCAGAGTCTTGCTATGCCTCATGGGACTTGTAGTTCTGCAACAGCTGGAGGTCCGCTAATTGCATATCCCTGATCTAGAGCCATTTCCCCTCTCCCTGCCTGCAAACTCCAAGCAGCGTTCCTTATAAACTTATTCTTTAGCAAGTTTAGGTTCCCTCTGTTACTGACTGGCCATTTCTTCCTAGTGCTTTCCAACTTTAAACAATGACAGAGGCATTAACGTCTGGCTCAGCATAAGCAGCCAGTCGGGGACATTTCTGCACAGAGATTCTACCTGCTGTAAACTGAAGGGATCAGGAAGCATTGGATGGTTGTTAATTAAGAGAGCCTAAACCCCCCTTAAGGCTAAATATTTAAAATGTGTTTGTTTTGGCTGGTGGGAAGCACCCTACCCTAGAGCAGACACCACAAAGATGACACCATTGTTGGCCAGAAAATAATATCTCAATTCTCACTCTTTTAAGGTAAGGGCGCTTCTGTGTCTCCAGACTAAGCCCCTCCAATTGCCACACTTCTATCCAATGATGGGGCCTCTGCTAATAAGGGAATTCTCATTGGACAGGGGAATTGCAATTAGTGGGGCTTAGCCCTAAAATCAAGGAAGTTTTATCTCTTGTAAAATAAATTAGTTTGAACTTGGAGGGTTTTCTAGCTAACAAAGGGAAACGTCAGGGATCTTGTGTCTGCTCTCGGGCCTTTTTTTAAAAAATTTTTTACAATGACTGAGATGATCACATTAAACCACTTCACCCTAAACAGTTCAGTACTGGGTGGAGGGTAATTGGTCACGTTTATGTAGAAAGATGTGCAACCTCTGGAGTTAGAACATTTCTCCCATTATCTCCTCCTGCTGCTTGTATGCTTGTACAGTACATGTCAGATCTGAAGCGACTTCAGTGAGAATAGACTGGACACTCTGACCACCAAATCAACTGGAGCCGTGGAGTGCTGGGAACATCACATTGACTGCTGTAGAGTGAGGGGTGCTGGGAACACCACAGCTGTACAGTGAGCAGTGATGATAATGTCACAGCTGCAGTGGTGAAGTGTAGGATGCTGGGAATGTCACAGCGGCAGCAGTGGAGGGCCGGGGCCCTGGGAATGTCACAGCAGCAGCAGTGGAGGGGCAGGGCGCAGGGAATGTCACAGCGGAAGCAGTGGAGGGGTGGGGCGCAGGGATTGTCACAGTGGCAGGAGTGGAGGGGTGCAGGGAATGTCAGTGGCAGGAGGGGGGGGTGCAGGGAATGTCACAGCGGCAGCAGTGGAGGGGTGCAGGGAATGTCACAGCGGCAGCAGTGGAGGGACCCTGGGAATGTCACAGCGGCAGCAGTGGAGGGACGCTGGGAATGTCACAGCGGCAGCAGTGGAGGGACGCTGGGAATGTCACAGCGGCAGCAGTGGAGGGACGCGGGGAATGCCACAGCGGCAGCAGTGGAGGGACGCGGGGAATGCCACAGCGGCAGCAGTGGAGGGACGCGGGGAATGCCACAGCGGCAGCAGTGGAGGGACGCGGGGAATGCCACAGCGGCAGCAGTGGAGGGACGCGGGGAATGCCACAGCGGCAGCAGTGGAGGGACGTACGCGGGGAATGCCACAGCGGCAGCAGTGGAGGGACGTACGCGGGGAATGCCACAGCGGCAGCAGTGGAGGGACGTACGCGGGGAATGCCACAGCGGCAGCAGTGGAGGGACGTACGCGGGGAATGCCACAGCGGCAGCAGTGGAGGGACGTACGCGGGGAATGCCACAGCGGCAGCAGTGGAGGGACGTACGCGGGGAATGCCACAGCGGCAGCAGTGGAGGGACGTACGCGGGGAATGCCACAGCGGCAGCAGTGGAGGGACGTACGCGGGGAATGCCACAGCGGCAGCAGTGGAGGGACGTACGCGGGGAATGCCACAGCGGCAGCAGTGGAGGGACGTACGCGGGGAATGCCACAGCGGCAGCAGTGGAGGGACGTACGCGGGGAATGCCACAGCGGCAGCAGTGGAGGGACGTACGCGGGGAATGCCACAGCGGCAGCAGTGGAGGGACGTACGCTGGGAATGCCACAGCGGCAGCAGTGGAGGGACGTACGCTGGGAATGCCACAGCGGCAGCAGTGGAGGGACGTACGCTGGGAATGCCACAGCGGCAGCAGTGGAGGGACGTACGCTGGGAATGCCACAGCGGCAGCAGTGGAGGGACGTACGCTGGGAATGCCACAGCGGCAGCAGTGGAGGGACGTACGCTGGGAATGCCACAGCGGCAGCAGTGGAGGGACGCTGGGAATGTCACAGCGGCGGGAGGGACGCTGGGAATGTCGCAGTGGTAGCAGTGGAGTGGAGGGTGCTGAGAATGTTGCAGCAGTTGAGGTAGGGGTGCTGGGAATGTCACAGCGGCAGCTGTGGGGTGTGTTGGGAATTCACAGCAGCAGACCCTGGGATATGGAAGCTGGTATAAACATTTTACATTTGGTTTGATTTGCAGTCTTGGCTTTTTTTTTGCTGCTGCACAGTAATGTGAGTTGTGGAGTCGGTGTGCACAGCCAATAAGAGCACAATTTGCATTACTGGAATGATCGGGGAACCTGGGAGGGTGTTAAGTGCTTATTATTATTATTAATCTTTGATAGACCTGCAGTTGTTCCATCTCTTTATTTCTTCCTTCCTCCTTTCTCTGTCTCACTGTCTAGCTGTACAGTTCTCGCCTTTCCTATCAGCCGACTGTCCTTGGAGCTGGATCCACTGAGCCGTGCTACCCAGTGGCTTTAGCTGCTGGAGTGAGCGCTACCCTTCCACACCAGGTAGCCCTCTGCGGAGGAAAGGGGCACACTGCGTGCATGGGGCGAGTGAATGGGCATCTCCGCGCCTGCCTAAGTATTAGCAGGAATGAAAAGTAATGTTTTTGTAATGAAGTATTGTTCTATAACCGTTTTTATGGCACCAGAGGAATGCAAGGGTTATTTTGCCGAAGCTTAAATCCTTCTTTATTAAGTTGTAAATCCTTCATATTTGTTTTCATACCATTTTAAAATTTATATAAATGTTTTCCTTTCAAAATACTCTATCACTAATCATTACACAGACCTTAATGGAAACCTATAGTGAAGGGAGAAGGTTGGCTGTTATCGCTGAGCTCATATTCCTAAAATACTAGTTCTCTGTCATTCTGATCCAGTGGCTTCAGTATGCTGATTAGCAGACTTAATTTTTTTACTTTCTTGTTTGTGTGCTTGTTCCAAGTCGGTGGGGTTGAGTTACTAAAACTAGAGTGTAAAAAATCTGGTGCAGCTGTGCATGAAAGCCAATCAGCTTTTAGGCTCGATTCACACTGGAGCGTCCTGTCGGCCATCTGACAAGTTGCGCTCCAGTGTGAATATATACAATAAATCGTGAAGCATTTGCAACACTTTTAGTTCTGATAGCGACTCATGCACCAAATCCAGGTAGATGTACAATGTGCCACTTTTACATTGTGGTGCAATGCTGTGCCAAATACAAAATAACATACCAAGAGTTCATATGTTACGAAAGTGGAGCTGATTAAGACCAACTGTCTTTTGGTGTAAAGAGAGAACTTGGAGCCGACAGATTTTGCGACTGTGTCTCTCATGAGTTCTAAAAGTAAGGCAGCGCAAGCCAAACTCTGTACAAGTTCTAGATCGGTGGATAAATTTGGCGCATTCTACACCACTTTTAAAACACAAGAGACAGTTTCACAAAATCTCTCTGCGCCAGTCTTTGAGTGCCCGGGAGTGTGTTTGTTTTTACCCAGAGCAACCAGATTCTTTATTTCATTTTCTTACCTGTTCTTGGACCTAGAAAGGTGGGATCTGATCAGTGGTTGTGAGCAATACAGAAAATCTTAGATGAAGTCCTCCAATTAATTATACACAACAGTCAAATAGCTGGAAATGTGGCCATACACATAGTAAATCATGATTGATTTGGCTGCAAGCAGTCTATCGTCCATTTGAATATGGATCAATGCAGCTGTATTTCATGTTTTGCGATCGACTGAAAAAAAAAATCGCCAAATCAAGGTAATTGCCCCTTCAGGTATTATCGCTGGTGTTCACACCGTCCTAGTTTTAGGAAGTGAAGGGTGTCAGCATAGCCTATGATTAAGCGCCTTTAACTGTGCGAAACACATCAGCTATCATCTGGACCTGTATCTCTGATTGATGTATGGATTAAGCTTCATTCAGTAAAGCTATTATTTTGGAGTTCGGCCGTCCTATTTCCATTCTCTGCCATTTGAAAAAAAAATAAAAAATCAATTGGAAAAAAAGATTCATCGGTGATAAATGTAAATGGTCTATTAAGAATTATTACTGTGTTGATCTGAATTACAGATCTCCTGAAACACAGATATTTGTATGATCTACAAAATTCCACCACAGCAGATCTTGGCAGTGTTTAAAATTAACCAAGCTCCCTATATTGATCGAAGAATATATCTTTGGTTCGTCATTGTAATTGAATTCGGTCAGTTTAGTTTAATTCGCACTGAATGATCAATTGTATGATTTGTGTATGGCCACCTTTTACAGTTTGTTTATTCTTCTTTTTTTTTTTTTTTTTTTTTTTTTTTTAGAAAGCAGACATGGCCTTGGTAGAAGAGCCCGTACCCTGCCAGCATGCTGCAGAGAAGTACCCTTGCTCTTTGTGGGGAAGCTGTAGTCTCTCTGCAGAGATCTGATACATCCCCCTGCTGAGCCAGACCTATAGCTGTGCTTTTTGAGAGCTTCTTAGCAACAGGAGACAGCCAAAAAATTGTCAGGATTTAAGCCTTCCTCACATTATTCAAAATGTGTACCTGTTGAAGAGACTTCCAATCACTTCTGCCTTGGTATGCAGTTTGGGTAAATCTCCTCAATAGGAACACTGGCAGCCTGACACAAAATATACAATGTTGTCCCACTGTGTAGATAATCACACACATCGTGTATTAGTTGGAAAGATTTGACTTTATAATTAAAGTAGGATTCTAACTCTGGGTTCTCTCTGTAGATGATGGTACCAGGAAAAGAGGGCGGATTACCCAACATCACTGCCCAGCCTGCGCATGGTACTCAAGCTGAACGTGATCGGGTTCTCCTGACCTCGCCATCTAATGTAACAGGCACCACTTCCAGCAGGTAATTTATCATTTCACATCGTTGGATAAGTGGAGAATTCATCATTTTTCTTAGGTATTTTTGTGCTCATTCTGGCCTGTCTTCCACAGCGAAGAAGCTGACACCCCATCAGGAAGCAACACTGCTGGACGAAGCAGCTCACCGAACAAGACCCCTCACATCCTCTTCACCCGCAAAGTAGGGGCCTTTGTGGACAAGTCTTCCCCGCAGGTGAATAGAGTAGTATACTCGGTGCCGCTGTCTGTTAACTAAACTTTAATCGATCTCTTATAATGGCATTCCCGGTAGAAGGTTACACACAGTTGAAATGCCTATATACAATGGTTTTACCTGCGAATGGATTTATAATTCCACTCAGCCTGTAACCTACACAGCTCTGCCTTGCTTCATAACCAGAAAGTTGCCTGCACCGGTTTATTTACCGGTTTGTCTTTTACAGCTTCTTGTCACCTGCCTGCTAATTTGATCTGCAGAGTGGTGATGGGGATTCATTATGCAGTGAGCAGCCTGGAAGGTAAAGTGGACATGGCCTAAAAAATGCAACAACAGCGCTGAAACCATGTGGAGCATCTTGCATTCTAAAAATTGCCCCCTTTTTACCCCTTCTTCTATATATACAGATCTTAACTTCTCACAAAGCTAAGATAAACACCCCCCTGGATGACCCAAGATGGCTTTGTTTCTGTTCACAGGTCACCTATGCCAGCACCGATATTCCATTTGCTGTGTTTGCACCCAAGCTTGCTGAACTTGAGGAGAATGACCCCATGGTAAGTTCTTATTTCAGTCAAGGCACCCTTTAAAATTCTGCAGAATCTTTTGCCATTCTAAAATGTAAAAAAGGAAACTAATAGTTTTACACAATGCAGCAATATTCACATGTAAAACAGCCGCCATTAGCGGTGATTTATTCTTCTAAAGCAAAAACACCTTTGCACACAGGTATTGACTAGTATTCCATTGTTTCTCTTCTCACTTACTCATCTAATGTGACCCCAATGCTGACAGGGAGGGGCAATCAAGGATTCTGTGCAAGTGACCAACATCCTCTTTATCAACCAAAGAAGTCCTTGGTTGTTAGAACACCAACAGCAAGAAGGTTGTAATGGTGCACAATGAAAAGTTGTGTAACTAAAAGACAGGCTTCATCCACTTGTTGGGTTGGATACAGTTTTTGGGCAATTTGTAGGCATTTTGCCAAGGCACCCCTGTTGAAATACTGGTCTAGACCACACAGTTAAAGTTTTATACAAGGTACACTTATGTCCCTGGTAACCCCCACCATATGGCTGCAATCACATTCTGTATCGCCGGCCAAGACAAAAATAGCAAGAAAAGTAACTAGTAAAAGGCAGGCTCAACAAGTTCTTTTTTTTTTTATCAATTAACTTTTTATTATTTCCAACAATGCATTACACATCATGCTGAAGTACATCACATCAGTTCCACAAGAAAGAAAATGATCTAACATTGGGGATCTTCTGCCCGTTGAATCAGGTAGAGCCCTCTGGATCAGGTATAGACCAGGTCAGAAAGACTCCTCCACAATCAACCGGGCCAGTACTGGAAGTAAATATACAGCGCCAACCGTCACGTTGTCCAGCAAAGAAGCCCAATAGCTAGTTACTGATTTCAACTAGTTCTGCTAACTACTCACACCTGTCGCTGGTATCAAAGCATCTTTCTATAGGAACCATAGAGCACATGAAAACGAGATCAAAAGAGAATGGAGAATCAAGAAGAGAAAAAAATAAAAAAGGAAAGAGAAAGTAAGCGAAAAAGAAAAGAGGGGAGAGCAAAAAGGAGAGTATAGGAGATAGAGGGAATGAAAGAAGAGAGAGCTGTTAAGAAATAGAAGAGGGACGAGGGATAAGAAGGGGGACAGGGGAAGGGAGAGGGGGGTAAGCACCGTGTGTGGTCTCCGCAGCAAATCACAGCCGGTCCTCTCGAAGATTCCATGGGGTCCAAACCAAATCGTGGGCCTCCATCCGATCCTGTATCCTGGCGGTCATCTTCTCCATTAGTTCCACGTCGTTGATTCTGGTATGGAGCGCACCGAGGGTGGGGGGGCTGTACTTTTTTCCAATTTAGGGCAATTAAACACCTCGCCGCTGTCAAGATATGTCTGGACAGTTTCTTTCGGGACTTCGTTAATTTAGGGAAGGGGATGCCCAACAGGAAATTTTTGGGGTCCAGTGCCACCTGTTGGTCTAGGACAGTCAAGAGGCGCTGGACCTCTTCCCAAAAGGGGGTTACGAGGGGGCATTGCCAAAAGATGTGGAACAATGTACCCCTGTGGGTTAAACATCTCCAGCATCTGTCGGAGGAGGTGGGGTAGATGGCGTGTAGAACGTCCGGGGTCATGTACCAAAAAAATAAAATTTTATACGCATTCTCCCGGTAGAGCGTGCACATAGAGCTTTTGGAGGCCTGGGACCATATCAGCTGCCACTGCTCCTCCGTAAGCTCCCCGCCCAACGCTTCCTCCCACTTGAGCATGTAGGTATGCTTGCCTTTCAAAGCTTTAGGGGGAGCGTTGATTATTTTATAAATGGTAGATATCAATCCTCTCTGGGCAATGCCCGCTAGGATTACAGTCTCAAAAGCGGAGGGCGGGGAAAAACGCAGGTCAGAGGATATGGTCTGGGCATAGTGTCGTATCTGTAAGTAACTGTAAAAACTCTGTCGTGGGAGGTCAAATTTAGATTGAAGGTCAGCGTAGGAGTGCAGTCTCCGTGACCTAGGGTCCACCAGGGTTCCCAGATGGAAAAGATTCCGGGATGACCACGGATGCGACATCGGGAATGTCAGGCTATCTGGCACCTTAGGATGAAATAGAAAGGACGTCAGGAGCGACTTATCCGAGGATAACTCATGGACCTTGGAGAGCTTACGCCATAGGCCCTGCAGGTGTGCCATAGTTCCCAGAAGTTGGGCCCGAGGGATCAAAGCTGCCGCGCTCCAGAGCATACTATTGGGGTGAGCCGGGGCCAGCCAAAGTTTCTCGATTTCCGTCCATCTATTGTATGACTTCTGGGTGAACCAGGAGGTCACTGCTCGGAGCTGGGCTGCCTGATAATACTTAACCACTTGCTTACTGGGCACTTAAACCCCCCTCAGTCCCAGACCAATTTTCAGCTTTCAGCGCTGATGCACTTTGAATGACAATTGCGCGGGCATACAACACTGTACCCAAATGAAATTTTTATCATTTTTTTTCCCACAAATAGAGCTTTCTTTTGGTGGTATTTAGTTACAGCTCGGAGTTTTATTTTTTGCTAAACAAACAAAAAAAGATGCAAAAAAAAATAAAAATAAAATCATGTTTTAATAGTTTGTTATAAAATTTTGCAAACGGGTCATTTTTCTCCTTCATTGAAGTGCGCTGATTAGGCGGCACTGATGGGCTGCATTGGTGGGCACTGATGGGCTGCATTGGTGGGCACTGATGGGCTGCATTGGTGGGCACTGATGGGCTGCATTGGTGGGCACTGATGGGCTGCATTGGTGGGCACTGATAGGCTGCACTGGTGGGCACTGATAGGCATAGTTAAGGCGGCACTAATAGGCACAGATAAGGCGGCACCGATGGGCACAGATAAGGCGGCACTGATGGGCAAAGATGGGCACAGATAAGATGGCACGGATGGGTGGCACGGATAAGTGGCACGGATGGGTGGCACGGATGGGCACTGATAGGTACCACAGATAGATGGGACTGATGGGCACTGATAGGTGGCACTGATAGGTGGCTCTGATAGGTGGCACTGCTGGGCACTGATGGGCGGCACTGCTGGGCACTGATGGGCGGCACTGGGGTGCAGCACCTTTGAGGCAGATTTTGGGTGGCACTGTGGGTGGCACTGTGGGTGGCACTGTGGGCACTGCTGGGTGGCACTGTGGGCACTATGGGCACTGCTGGGTGGCACTGACAGGGGGGCACTTACTTTATTTCAGGATGGCACTGCGGGTGGCAGGTGGGCACTGGCAGGGGGCAGGTGTCCGCTTGAATTGCTGGCCGTGATCGGGACTGATGTCCCGAACACGGCCGCCGGCGATCGGCTTTTTTTTTTTCTCCTCACGCTGTCAGCGCGAGGAGGAATACTAGCCGATTACCGGCTCCGTTCTATCACATGATCAGCTGTCATTGGCTGACAGCTGATCACGTGATAAGGGGTCGGGATCGACCCCTTACACGGATCGGTGATCAGGCGAGTCTCACGGACTCGCCGATCACAGAGAGCGCCGCGCGCGCCCCTCAGGGGGCGCGCAGGCCGCTCGTAACCGGGACGACGTCAATAGACGTAGTCCCGGCAATCTAGGTCCGCGCTAATGCCGTCATTCGGCAATAGCGCGGATCCCAAGTGGTTAATAAGGTCCGGAAACGCCAGACCCCCGTCTGAGTGGGAGGCTGTCATAACAGAGCGAGGAATTCTATGGCGTTTGTAATTCCACACGAAATTGAGCAGATCGGCTTGCATTTTTTTCAGATGATGGTAAGGTACGGGGATAGGAAGGGTCTGGAACAGGTAAAGGAGTTTCGGAAGGATCGTCATTTTTACCGACGCTATCCTACCAAAGAGGGAAATTTGGTGCTTCCGCCATCGGGAAAGTAGCTGCCTGATGGTGCCATACAAGGGCGGGAAGTTTGCCTGATACAGGGAAGCAAATGTCGGAGTAATATGTATCCCCAGATATTTCAAGGAGGAGGTTTTCCAGTGATATGGGAAAGTGGATCGAAGATGATCCACCTCCAGGGAGGGAATGTTCACTGGGAGGGCTTCTGATTTTGAGGCGTTGATTTTATAACCTGAAAGGGCGCTGTATCGATCAAGCTCCTTGTGTAAATTGGGCAGGGACATCCTAGGCTGGGTCAGGGTAAGGATCACATCGTCCGCGAACAGCGAGATCTTGAACTCCTTATCCCTGACCGGGATGCCCCTAATATCCCGGTTCCGCCTAATGGACGCCGCCAGGGGTTCTACACAAAGGGCAAACAACAAGGGTGATAGGGGGCATCCCTGACGTGTGCCATTAGAAACAGAGAAGGCCGAAGAAGTAGCAAAGGGGGTCTTAACCTGTGAGGATGGATTGGAGTAGAGGTGCCGTATAGCCTGCAGAAACGGTCCCCTCATCCCCATATGAGTCAACGTGGCGAACAGGAAGGGCCACCCCAGCCTATCAAAAGCCTTCTCCGCATCCAGACTCAGGAGAAGAGATGGTATGCCCCCCCTATTCGCCACGTCGACCAAATCTATAACCTTCCTGGTGTTGTCACCAGCCTGGCGGAGGGGGACAAATCCCACCTGATCTTTATGTACGAGGGAAGGGAGGACCATGTTAAGCCGCAGGGATAGGAGTTTGGTAAAAATTTTCAGGTCTGCGTTTAGGAGTGCAATAGGCCTGTAGTTGGCACAGAGGATGGGATCCTTATCTGGTTTGGGTATCAGAGTGAGAAAGGAGCGTTGCATATCAGGGGGGACCGGGGTAGTCAGCAAGAATGCATTAAACAGTCTGCACATGTGTGGGAGCAATAGGGGTAGGAACGATTTATAATATTCATAGGGCAGGCCATCCGGGCCCGGAGATTTATGAGCCGGTAATGACTTGATGGTCAATTCTATCTCCTCCTCCGTAATGGGCTTATTCAAGGAGGCTAGGTCCTGGGCTCGAATGGAGGGGATCCCGCTATCCGTCAGGTATTGTTGCATACGTTGGGAGAGCTCCGCCGGCAAGGGGGCACTAGGGATGTCGCGACTGTTGTACAGCTCCTCATAGAAGCTCGCAAACGTGTCCACGACCTCCTTAGGGTGGGAGACCACAGTATTGGTCTTAGTTTTAATCTGGTGCGGAGTGGATAGGAGGTTTTTATCTCTAAGCTTCCTCGCTAAAAGAGAGTGCGCTTTGTTGCCCCTATCGTAAAACGTCTGCCTAATCCTCAAAAGGGTCTTTTCCACCCGACGTAGCGCCAAATCCCTAAGTGCCATGCGGAGCTTCGTTATCTTTCGGAGGGTGCGCAAGGAGGGGGAGGCTTGCATGTCCCTTTCCAATTGCCCGAGCTCCCCTTCCGTTCGCAGTTTAGTGGCCTCGACGTCTTTCTTCAACGCTGAAGAAAGGGCCATGCACTTACCGCGGATGACCGCCTTATGGGCCTCCCACAACGTGGGGAGGGTGACATCCGGGGTCGCATTTTCGGCAAAGTAGTATTTCAAGGCCGAGACCAATTCTGCCTGGGAGGGGAGATGTTGCAAGAGGAAGGTGTTCAGCTTCCAATTATAGGGCCTAACCACCGGGGCACCGAGATCCAGTGTTAGAAGTATCGGGGCGTGATCCGACCATGAAATCGGTAGGACATGGGCGCTCCGGACCGACCGCAAAGTAACATTGTTGGTGAAAAAGTAATCTATACGGGAGTGCAACTGATGGGGGGCCGAGTAATAAGTATATTGCCTATCTACCGGATGAAGAGCCCGCCAGGCGTCGAAGAGAGCATGTCGCCGGGTTAGTTGGCGGAAAAGTTTGGAGTCTCTAAGTGCTTTGGCCGAAGGCGGCCGGGGCAGCGCCGCCAGGCGATCCGCAGTAGCTGAATGGGCCAGGTTGAAGTCACCCCCCACCACCAGGTAGCCGTGGGCCGATTTAAACAGTTGCAGCAGGAGTTTAGAGAGAAAACTGTGCTGACGAGTGTTCGGGGCGTATAGGGTACACAGGGTAATCGGGTGGGATCTCCACGTGCCTTTCAGTATCAGGAATCCACCCCCGGGATCACTGTAATGATCAAGGTAGGTAAATGGGGTACCATGACGAATCAGGATGGCCACGCCCGCCCTCTTATGGGACCCTGAGGATAGATAAGCGAGAGGGAAATATCTGGAGGCAAAAGCAAAAGAACCCCCTTTATCGAAATGTGTCTCCTGAACCAGGACAATGTCTGCACCTGATTGCCTGAATTCCCGCAGTGCCAGATGCCGTTTCTTGTTGGAATTTAAGCCGTGAACATTTAAGGATAAAATTTTAGCCATCGGTCATGTCAGGGGGGGGGGGGGGGGGGAGTGGACAAATTCTCACCCGGTCACCGCCGCTCCGGACGACCGCCAGGAGCTTGCTTGTTCCGGTGGAGAGACCCGACATGGTGCGTCTCGACGTCTGCGGATCCCAGCACGGTGGGGAAGTAGGGAAGGGAAGGGGGGGAGAGAAATAGAGAAAGAGAAAAGAAGAGAAGGTTAGAACAGCAAACAAAAGAACACATATGAAATAGGCAGTCATTATGCAACAAAACATACAACCACATGAGACCATGAACAGGCAACTCGCTCAGGTCTAATCGGATTCCCAGGGGGCCACCCGAACCCGAGGGCCGGGCCTGGCGGCCACATGGGAGTCCAGCTCCCCCCGTCGAACTCTGCAAATGGAGTGGGCGGCTAGAAACGGGAGGGAGTGGAGGAGATGCAAACGCGATACCAATCGCCAGACATCTCCTAGGGTCCCGGACGCATAGCCAATGTGTCTGGGAGGGGAGGGGGTGACACAGAAACATAAGGAAACCCACTGTCCTGGGTCTCCCACGTGAACCAGCCTATATGTAACATGGCACTAAGAGGGCACCTAGAGGGACAGGAAGGGGACTCGGGGGGCTGAACCTGCGGGCAGGTTCGTACTGTCCAGACAGCGGTCTGTAGGCCAACCAACAAACAAAACGGGCCTTATTCCCTTTCGCCACTTGGGCAAACGGAATCAAAAAAGAGAAAAAAGTATGAAAAAAATAGTTACTGCGCTGTGCTTCAGCCATGTCCTTGACGGACGGATTTTTTTGGCGCTTCCCGGTTTCGAGGGCGTTGTCGGGAGGGGACCTTCTGCCACAGTGACGGAGGAGTGGGCTGGGTAGCCACTAGATCCCAATCCGGCAGCTGGGGAGGACGAACACCCAATTCTTCACAGAAGGCGTGGAGGTCCTCAGGAAACCGCAAGGACGCCGTCTTGCCTTGGTGTTTAGCTGTGAGGGCGAATGGAAATCCCCAACGATAAGGGATGGCAGCATCCTGCAACGTACGAAGAAGTGGCTGGAGAAGTCTACGTTTCTGTAGCGTAAGCCAGGAGAGATCCGGAAAGAGTTGGACTGGTGTATTCCGAAAGGTCACCACCCGAGCTAGGCGGGCCTGTCTCATTATGTCCTCTTTAATGTGGAACGAAGTAAGCCTGCAGATGACATCCCGGGGGCTCGAGGTAGCGTTTTTGGGGCGCAAGGCCCGGTGCGCTCTGTCCATCTCAATGAACTTGGTGGGGGTTTCCCCAAGGAGATCATTAAATATTTCCTGCAGGATAAATTGTAGATCCTCTGGGCCGTCCGCTTCTGGTATCCCCCTCACCCGTATGTTATGCCTGCGCCCCCTGTTATCCAAGTCCTCCACATGGCGTTGCATGTCCCTCAGGAGCATACGATGGTCGGCCCCCTGCGTTTGGGTCTTGTGGATCGCTATTTTGGTCTCTTGGATCTCCTCTTCAGCCATCTCCACCCGGTCCGCCAAGTGCTTAAGGCCAGAGTGTAGCATTTGTATTTCCGCTCTACATGTAGATTTGACATCTTCTATCAGTTGCTTAAAGTCCTCTTTAGTAGGAAATGCTTGCAGATAGTATTGCCATTGCGGATGCATGGGCGGCAGGGATGGGCCTCCCGGGTCGCCCCCGGCTTGTTGCAGATGAGGTGGCGGAACTGGCCCGAGATTCTTGGACCCACTCGCCCGCATAGATGGGGCAGGGTCGGCCTGAAGATCCCGCAGCCCCTCACAGGCAGGTACAGGGGCAGGGGGGGCTGGACGGCTCCGTTCCCCCTCCCTTTGCCTTGCGGCATAATCAGTGGGGATCGGGGAGCCACTGCGGTGACGGTGTGGGCTGAGAGCCCATGGCGAGGCCAGCCTCTGGGCCTTGGATGGAGGCGACCTGGTCCCCGGGCTTAATCGGGGCCCCCCCATTCCCCCGGCACGACTGGGACAGCGGTTCACCCGGAGGGGGGAGGGCAGGGAAGTCAGAGTCATCCAGGGATGGGGGGGACCCCACAGAACTGGCGGAGAGGAGGGGGTCTGACGCCGCTCTAAGCAGCCTGGGAAGGGTCATCGTGCACTGTGTGTCCATCTGGGGGGGGAGGGGAGCCGCACTCCCGGTGCTCCTGGCGCCGTCCGGACTCCATGCAGCCCCCTGCCTCCCCCCATCCACCCCCTCTGCCAAGATCCCAGTCCGCTGCGGAGCTTGGGGGGGGCTCCTGACCCCAGTGGTGTAGTCCCTGGTCCCTGGTGTCTGCACACAGCTCCTTTGCCTGCAGGGGGTCGGACACGTGGATGCTAGGCCCGGGTGACGGCGCGGCAGGCTTCAGGCCTAGTCCGGCGGCTCGAGGCTGGACCGGGAACGGGCATGCACTCACCCCTCCAGAAGTCCAATCATCAGCGCCGGAACCGGGCTGCATCCCGGCCTCCCCGGGGTCCACGGAGCGGCCGTTCTGCCGGCTGGATGTCGGGGATGAGGCCCGGGACGTCCCCACGGCCGCGGCCGGCGCCATCTTGGGAGGCCCGCCGGCCGGGGGATCCGTCGTGGAGAAAAAGGCCCGGAGGCCCGTCACAGGTACCGGAGGGGCCGCGGAGGATCCCCTGGAGGAGGCAGAGCGGGTAGCTCTCGATCTGCCCATCGGATGGCGGTGGATCGTCTCTCTAGGTGCCGGTGGAGCTGAGCTGGTGGGAGAGCGAATGGCTTAAGCGTCCATTCGCCTCGACTTCCGGTCACGCCCCTCCTCAACAAGTTCTTAACCAGAACCTCTGTCAGGTATTGTTTCTATATGTACCCCCTTAATAGAGATTCATGCTCTTATTATCCCAGTGAACACTATCACAAGTTCCATTGGAGACACCTGTTTTGATGACTAATGCAGCGTACACACGAGCGGAATGTCCGACAGAAAAAGTCAGACAGGAGATTTTCATTGTATATTCAGATCGTGTGTATGCCCCATCTGAATTTTTACATTGAAAATTCTGACGGACCTAGAAATAGAACATGTTCTAAATATTTCCGACAGAACCAATTCCTATCGGGAAAACCGCCTGTCTGTATGCTGTTCTGACGGACTTAAAACGACGCATGCTCTGACGCAAGTATGAGACGGAAACTATTGGCTACTGAACTTCCTTTTTCTAGTCCCGTCGTACGTGCTGTATGTCACCGCGTTCTTGACAATCAGACTTTGGTGTGATCGTGTCTGCGCAAGACAGTTTCAGTGGAATTCCATCTGAAAAACCAGTCTGTGTACAGGGCATTATGCCCTTGCTTGGGAGATTTCCTCTCCCTTTGGTGTCCCTGGAAGTGAAGGGAATCTCCCCAATAGGCCTTAGATACCGAAAAAAAAAAAAGACAGGTGTTTCACCCTTTCTACACTATGCAAATCTAAAATTGTTTGGGCTGGAGCTACCCTTTGAGTAAATGTGGTGATAGTATTCAGTTTTTGAAATTTTATGATGAAGGTGGAGATTGTGACATCACTGTCCCTCCTCTCCACCTGGTCCAATCAAAGAACACCTTTTATTTATTGCAAAAAATTAGGTGGTGTTCTGTAAATGGCGATGGTGCCATCTGAGGCAGCTGCTAGAATCTAAGCATGATCTGGTAGATCGTTGTAATGGATCTGGTTATCAGTCATTTTCCAGTTTCCCCCGTGTGGTCCCTCAGGTATGAGATATGCATACTTACTTTTTGCCAAGCTATAACTTAAGTATGCAATATAAATAATTCCTGATCTTTAGTATAATTTTTTTTTTATAACATAAAAGATATAAAATCTGATTTGGTTTCCGGTAATCAAAAAACTTTTGTGTTCATGTGCTCCTCTCCAGTTTTAGTAATTTAGTTGTGATGATTTCAGAAGTTGGTTTTATCATGATTCTCTTTCCAGTTGGCTCCATAGAAAGAACATGAGTGAGCAGAAAGATCATTCTAATTCTGAGAGTATCCGTCTTCCACACTTTCTGCCTTTCCTTTTTGTAGGTGATGTGTCCTGACAGTCCCGAGGAGGTGTCACCAGATGCTCGAAGCTTGCAGAGTTCCTGCTCCAGCAGTGAGGTTCCTCAGGATGACTTTGTGATGGTGGACTTTGTAAGTGCTTATTGACACAACATGGTTAAGAGTGTCCCCCACAGAATATGCAACTAATAAAGAAAATATAGATCTCCCTTTTTCACCGGTTCCCATTTCTCTTGCAGCGACCAGCCTTCTCCAAAGATGATCTGCCCATGGATGTTGGGACTTTCTATCGGGAGTTTCAGAACCCACCGCAGCTGAGTAGTCTCTCCATAGACATCGCTGTGCAGTCAATGGCAGAAGATCTGGTGAGGACAGACACTTATTCTACAAGCCAGCCTGGTGGTAGATCTAGCACCTAAAGGTGTGGGTGGAACAACTCCTATTCTGGGATGCCCAGGAGGGTTCAGTAATACAAGAATCCTGAGAGTCCAATCAGCAAGCAGTAGTAGTATTTATGACAGTGTAGTCACTCCTTGATATATTATGAAAAATAAAACAAGTGATGAGTGTGCAACTCTGTTGGGGAAGCTAATGGGAAGAGAATGTGTCTTTTTTTTTTTTTTTTTTCTTTTCTTTGTGGTTGGATTGTTTTGCTCGTGAAGGCAAAGTCCTACTTGGGATTTTTTTTTTTTTTTTTTTTTCTAATTTAAGTTCATAAGATACAAGTTTTGCTGAAACTTACATTTGTTGCCTAGCCATGCACAGTTAAAATCCATATTTGTTAAACGTTTACCCTGCCCCAATGGTTTGTAACTCTCCTCACCTGGCTTGTAATGCAGACACCCCTGCTAGAAAGCACATCTAGGTCCTGGATCGCTACACAGTATACTTCTGAGCTGTTAAAGCTGCTTACTCTGTTTTCACCACACATAATGAGCTTCAGCATGTCATATAGAGCCTGCTTTATTTCCTGGCTGGAGGCTGTCCAGCATCCTTAGCTTATTCTTCTCTGGCCAGCCACTTTCACTCACTGGATATCAGTTTTTGTCAGTCATGGAAGTTCTGCATCCCTTGTGGACGTTGCTTTATGCAGTCTGCCTTGGACCACCCACTATTCCACTGAAATCCTTCCAACATGGAGTTTTGATATTTGCATTACTCCTCCCAAGAGCCAGTCCACTGCTTGCATCGGGGCTGAGAGCTCTTCAGAGGAGTACTGAGGCAGGGGGCTGTGATGCTTTTAGGAAGCTATGTACAGCACCCTTTCAGCCCCTCCCACCAGCCATGATCTATCTGCATTTCATCGAGAAGCAGAGACGCCCAGCGACGATGTCACTGGGTCTACAGCAGTGTTTCTTAACTCCAGTCTTCAAGGCACCCCAACAGATCATGTTTTCAGGATTTCCCTCAGATGAAACGGCTGTGGTAATTACTTAGGAAGTGAAACTGATCAAATCACCTGTGCAAAATAATGGAAATCCTGAAAGCATGACCTGTTGGGGCGCATTGAGGACTGGAGTTGAGAAACACTGGTCTACAGTAAGGTATCAAATGGAAAACAGGGAGGGTCAGGGGAACCTTCAGTATAAATGAAACTGCACCACTTGTGCAGTTGACATTTAAAGACTAAGGGGCTGATTTACTAAAGCTGGTAGTGCAAAATCTGGTGCAGCTCTGCATGGTAGCAAATTGGCTTCTATCTTTAGCTTGTTCAACTAACCGGTTCAGGACCGCCCTGCTCTTAAATCTTCTGGAGTTCAAGAGGTTGTAAAGTCCGTTTTTTTTGTTTTGTTTTTTTGTATCTTAATGCATACTATGCATTAAGATAAAACCACCTGTGTGCAGCAGCCCCCCCCCCCCCCCCCGCCAATACTTACCTGAGGTCCCTCTCTGTCCAGAGAGGTCCACGAGTGTCTCAGCTGTCTGAGATTCTCCCTCCCGATTGGCTGAGACACAGCAGCGGTATCATTGGCTGCTGCTAATCAAGATCAGCTAGCCAATGGGGGGGAGGGGGCATGGTCAGGGCTCTGTGTCTGCTTGGACACAGGGAGCTGTGACTCTGCTTGGGTGCCCCCATAGCAAGCTGTTTGCTGTGGGGGCAATGAACAGGAGGGAGGGGCCAGGATCACAGAAGAGGGATCAGGGAAGATGAGGATCAGGGCTGATATGTGCAAATCCACTGCAACAGAGCAGGTAAGTATATCATGTTTGTTGTTTTTATAGGAAAACAAAACGAGACTTTACAATCACTTTAAGCTTAGACAAAAAACCTGGAAGCTGATTGGTTTCTTTGCACAGCTGTACCAGATTTTGCACTCTCCAGTTTTAGTAAAGCAACTCCCAAATATTCAGATTCTTGCAAAAGCCCAAACCCGATTGGTTCTGCTGACTGGGGGCTTTCCTTTTCATGAATAAAAAAGCCATTTCCCAGTGTACTTAAATTTTCACCCTCTGCTTTTCTCCACAGGATTCCTTGCCAGAGAAGTTGGCTATGCATGAAAAGAACATGGAAGAGTTTGATGCTTTTGTTGAATCTTTACAGTAAGGTGAAGGACCCTGACCTTGGGAGGTGGTTCTGGATGATCTTCCATTGCCTGACCCCTCTGCTAAACTCAAACACTTCCCTGTTGTGCCCTGTTCTGTAATTCATTAAGGAGCACCTTCCAGTCTTCTATATCATCCTTGCAGCCTGGCTGCCGACTTTAAGCTTTGAGCAGTGAAACATGGCAAAGCTTTTTACAACCTGCCTTGTATGCTGAAAACAGAGACTGTTCCTAAAACAAGGGTACAAGAGCCAGGTCCAAGAGTTGTACTGCTGGATATGGAGGCTAGATGAAAGCCAGAAGACGGAGAGCTGTATGGTGTACCGGCCCTTAGTGATCAGAAAAGCACCTCTTATATCTGTGCAGTCTATTTGCTGTAAATATAACGTCACAGACTGCCCCGCACCTTACATGTCCTACATGCATATGTACCATCCCCATTAAGGTAGCACTACAACTGTCCCTCCTCCACCCCTTCTCATTTGTTCTTTTCTCAGGTATACCAGAAAAAAAAGTTTCCCCCTCCAATGCTCACAAAGTGTAGAGTATCCACACATGTTAACGACAATGCTTTCTTCTCTGTGTCCCTCTAACAAAGGCAGGCTATAGGTAATGCAGTTTTCTTTTCTGCAACCATGGATTGCAAAATTGCTTGATCTCCCCATCAATATAGTCATTGTTGATGGGGGGAGGAATCCCTCTTACGGAGCCATTGTGTTCTTCCGTTCCTGCTGGGAGAATACAGTGACTTTTGCTAACAGGCAATAATCGCCTGTACAAATATGACATATTGGTTGTTCCCAAGTCAATTGTTGAATCTACTTGGGTACAATCAGCCTGTCCATAGATGGTGTGAATCTGTCAGATTAGCAGGGACTGGCTGAGATTTGAACCATCTATGGCCAGCTTTAGTTTCACTTTGTAACTTGGGCCTGACTTTATGACTACACCTCCCCAACTTTCATTACCCTGCCCGTGTAGACTGACTCCTTGTCAGCAGGGCTTAGCTATGATATCAGGCAAGTCCAGCACCAATAACAATGTAAACTTAAAGGACATTTTTAAAACCTAGAATAGGTATCACTCTCTATACTGGAGAGTTTACTCCACGTGCCTACATTTTCCCTGCCATTAAATACAGGCCATGGTGTGTAGAGCCTGCAGTGCAAATCAAAGTGGCGGCTCATCCATTGAGGGCGCAGCCTCCCCTATCCTGGAATGAGGCTTTACTTGCTTTGGCACTCCAAATGCTAGCTACGGTTGTAAGGCATCTTGTTGTGCCTACTCTTATAAAAGGACATTTAAAAAAAAAAAAAAAAAAAAATGGGAGTACAGGTTTACTTTACTTTAAGAGATTGAGAATTCAGGCTGCCATTACAAGTAATCCTTCCTTTCCTCTTAGATATATGACATTACTGAAGATGCAGCAGGATTGAGATCCCTTTCTTAGTATCACAAGGTCTCTGTTGGCAAAGTTGGGTTTCCTGGTGACATGGTCTTATCTAAGTTCCTGTGAATGTTTTCATCACCCACATATTAAGATATCAGTTTTGGGTGGAATTGGATCTATTAACCACAATGAGCCTCATTTATCAAAGTATATGAAATAAATGCTGTAAGCTCACTTCAACTCGTTAATTTATAAGGTGAGAATATTCTCATATTGTTCAATTCACTAAGGCTCGGTTCACACAGGACGCGGCACGACTTGCAGCGCCACGACCTCAGCGGCGACTTGCAAAACGACTTCTGTATAGAAGTCAATGCAAGTCGCCCGAAGTCGCCGCAAAAGTAGTACAGGAAACTTTTTTCTAAGTCGGAGCGACTCAAGTCGCTCCTATTAGAACGGTTCCGTAGTACAGAACGGGGGCGACTTGTCAGGCGGCGAAGTCGCCTGGACAAGTCGCCCCTGTGTGAACCGAGCCTAACAGAACTATCATTTGCTGCCCATTTGTTTACATGAAATTTGCAATTCAAGTCTTTAACCACCTCAAGCTATTTCTGTCCCTGATTTCCCCAGTAAACGCTTTTACTGCACACAAACGCAAAATAATATCCCGTTTTTGGTAAAAATTATGTTGCATTGAATAAATAGACACCAAACAGGTCAAGATTTAAAATTGAGTGTGCCTGTAAAATGGTGACAAACTATGGCACCTAAAATTGTCCATAGGTGACACGTCTATAAGCCTTGGTTCACACTTGTGCAGTTGGTTCCCCCTGTGGGTATGCATGCAGGAACTATGCGCGCATTTACATGTAGGCACAGGGGTGCTTTTAAATTCTTTTAAATCGTTTTTTTATTCATTTTACGCTATCCTTTTTTTTTTTTTGCATTTAAATTTGATTCATAATAGAGGAGATGGGGGAATGGTTGTTTTTCCATGTCCTCTGCTCCTGACCTTTTACCTTTCACACTGCTGTAAAAGGAATTGGGCAGTTGTAAAGCCACCCAGACCACTTAGAAAACTGTTGATTGCTGGCTGAAAAATGATCTTGTAATATCCATTTGCGGACAGGATGTTTTATATACGTACAATGGTCGGCAAGTGGATAAATTCTGTTATTGCCAACCTAAATCTAGCATTATTTTTAAGTGAACCTGTGTCCAAGCTACTGACATTCAAATATACCCAAACCATAAACAAGCTTTCTCATTGACCTCTGTAGCTGCAAGTACCATGGAGCGCTTCATTCTCAAAATGCACAGTAGAAGAACATTTGTTTTACTTCTACTTTTTATTTTTTAGCTGCTTCCCCTCCTAGCAGTGATTTGCAGCTAATACGGCTTCATGGGGCCTGCCGCTACAGAGGTCAGGGAGTTTTATATGTTATTTATTGTTTTAAATCTGTAAAGATATCCTTTTCGTGTTGCTTTAGCATTGGGTCACTTTAAGGTAAAATTAGTATGATAATATTTCAGACTTCACATGTAGTCAAAATAATAGACAAAATAGGGTGTGCACAGTGTATTCAGCTGATCTGTGCAGCGATCCCTATTTTTATTATTATTTTTCTTAACGGCTATTAGATTGTTAAACAGTAGTGAAAGCAGCACATGATCTATGCTATTGTGAATTGAGCCTAGCTTGTAATGTCAGATGGAACAAGAGCAGATTCCAGCTGTTTCCGCTGTCATTTACAAATCTGAATCTGGTTTGCAAACGAGCACCACGTACAGTTCTAACTTCCTCAACTTTGATAAATGTGATTCATTGTAGTAGCCTCACTGCCCCCTAGAGGCAGACATTCTAATTACAGCCCAGCACTGTCATCACACTACTCAATGCTGCCTGACTGCACTTGGCAGCACCAGTTCCTCTCTCCCTGATGCTTTATTCTTTTTGGCAGTTTAAACTTTCAATGTATATATTAAATACACTACATGCAATAACTAATAATAAGGAAACCATGATTGCCCAAAATGGTGACAGCAGAAAGCCTTCTCAGTTTGTAGATAGATCTTATGGAGCTGCCATGTACACTGTAGGGTAGAGAGATCTGCAGGAGTAAGGTTACCAGTCACACACATCATTAAGTGTTTTGTAGGACTCAGTGGGGGGTTTAATGCTGCTACCCCCAACCCCCCCAATATACCAATCTCATACAGTGAGGGGAAATTCAGCACTGTTGTAATAAAAGAGATGTAATTCAGAAATGTATTATAAAATTAAATATATGTATTTACATGACATATCGTGTCTTCTTTTTTCCTTCAAAACTACTGGTTGCTAAATATCAAGCAAAATGCTTAAAGTGTTGCTAAACCCAGGACCCTGCATTCGCTATATCTGGTCTCCCACAGTACACAGAAAATGGAAATGCAATTATTTTAGTAAATATAAACTGATAAATACCTTTTCTCATCATGAGTATATAGCAGTCTTATGACTTCAATCGGTGTCGGGCTGAGCACTGGTTAAAGCTTGCAGGAGGAGTTTTCATTCTCCTCTAATTGTCCTAACAGGCTGCATGACCCCTGACCCTTTGTCTGGACAGTGCTGATTGGCCCTGTGCTGATCACATGCACCCTCCCAGAAAAAAAAAACACTCTAGCTATACACACCAAAAACTGCGCATGTGCAGAGTGCCCCCAAAGCTCTGCTATCAGGAGATGGATTGGGGAATGTGGAAGAAGGGGAGGATCAGAGAAAACAGGATCGACCATTTTACACAATGTGGAGGATGAACACCTTGCGTTCAATTACGAGTATACAAAGCATTGTTTACTGCATATACAGACTGATTTTACTGTTGTAGGTTTGGATATAAGGGAGCTGTTTTACTTGCCAAGCAATAGACATTGCTATCCAGACAGTAGTGAGATTTACTCGGCTCTGCCACAAAACGCAGCAAGATACATTACGCCATTTGCTTTGATACAGTTTTACACTGTTGAAGGAATACAGTGTCTCCTGCCTCGACCCTAAACCTGCTGACTAGACTGCGAAGGAGAAGCAGCAGACTCATGAGGTAATCTTTCTGCTCACTTACAGCTGGCCATAGATGGGTCAGTTTTTTTGTCATTCAACCAGCTGGCTCGATTCCTCAATCCACGCACTTGATGTGGATGGGGGAATCCTCCCCACTAAGTCATTGTTTTCTGACACTGGGGAGACTCCCCTGCCTTCAGAATACACAGATCAGCACTGCAGTCTATAGCTTGCAGTGCTGATCACGTGAGAAAATACAGAGTCGTTGAAATGAAGTCGATTTGGTAGATCAATCTCTGTTCAATGGCCAGATATGGATTGAAATTTGGCCAGTTCCTGCTGAACCGGGCAGATTTGTTTCAATGGATTTTTGTTTTTGGAAAAACAAAAATGCAAGGAAGATATGGGTCTGAATAAGGCACCATACAATATATAAAAAGTCACGTGTATAAGGAATATTACGGAAGGTCAGTTTATTTAAAGAGTACAAAATGCAGAGTTCCGGAGCCCCCCCCCCATTGTTACATACATTAGATTCTTGAGTGAGGCATGAACCAGATTCCCATCCACAGCAAGATCATCCAGAAATAAATTGCTACCACACATGTAGATAAGAACATATAGTTGATGGTGAACTACTGAATTGGCTAAATTTTGATCCATCTATGGCCAGCTTTACTCTCTCCACCTATGTTCCTTGTCAGCATATTTACATACAGATCATCGACTGGCTCCAAGTTGTCCCCCTTCCTCTCCCAGTCTACATGCTGCTGCAGCGCTAGAGAAGATTGATAGTCGAGTTTAGCTACTTGCATTAAAGGAAAATGCATGCTCCAGAGAAGGACCCATTTGCTCTCTGCAGGGAAAGAGTGGCAGAGTAATATTAATACCAATGGTCAACAAGACAAATAGAGAGGGGGCTAAACTTCTCTCTATCTTTATAGATAAAGACCGCAATAAAAACCTGGCATGGGTTGCAATGCTTCCCTACTGCATCCAAAACTAGAAGGAAGTTTTATTAGACTGTTCAGTTCCTTAGTGTACTCTTGTTTTGGCACAACAAACGTGTAGTACCAAGTATTTTTCACAAGATGGCAACGTTGCCTCCAAAATGCTTTTATAGAAGAACTTGAAAGCACCCTTTATGTTTGTTCTAGAAGTTGCCAATTCTGTTTAAACAATGACCAACACATTCTCTAGTATCTGTAAGCAGATCATAAATGTTATGGTGATGGCACGCATATTAAAACTGCAGCACGTTTGTACAAAAGAGCAGTGAAGGTGGTGGTGGTGGTGGGGGGGGGGGGGGGGGGGCTGTCCAAGATGACCTCCGGTCTAATCTGTAATCTTTGATCTGATTCCCTGCAGATCACGGATCACAGCATAATTCCAGCACTGGGTCTGATCCCTGTGCCGAATATGACCAGCGGCAGACACTCTTCAATTCCCGTAAATCCAACAGTTTATCAGCCAGCGGGTGAGAACTTCCCGCTGTGGCTACTAACATGGGGACCCTGAGCCCGCTCAGTTAGAACAGGCTAACTTTGCAGGTGATTACGACATGCCAAACCACCCTCATGGGCAAGATTGACTCCCTGCAACTTTGATATTGGGCTAGTTTGGAAGGACATGGACAAGTTTCGCACTCGTCTGAAGGAGGTCGTGGGTGAGTCGGAAGACATTCTCCATGATCACACTCCACACTCTTAAAACAAAGATGAGGATGCTCAAATCGAGGGCTGAGGATGCAGAGAATTGTAACAGGAGAAACAACCTCCATATCGTGGGCCTGTGGCACTGGACCAAGATGGCTGCTCTGACAAGATGGATGCTGTAACAAACTGGTTTCTTCTGACAAAATGTTTTCACTTGAAAAGTTCCAGTAGACTTGACATTTAGGAGTTTCCACCACCTGCATCTAACCCTCCTTTCCTCTCCCTCTCTCTTCCTGTTAAGGCAGTTTAGCAGCTTGTATCCAAGATAAGTTTGATAAGGCATATCCGTGTGAAACTGCAAATGTCACTTTGTAAATTAAAGTGGATGTAAACCCAATTATTATTTTTTTATGGCATAATGTATAATATTTCCTATCATTTGAGCCCAGTCTTGCCACAAAGAGTTAAAGTGGAGTTCCACCCTAAAGTGGAACTTCCGCTCATCGGAACCCTCCTCCCCTCTGGTGTCACAGTTGGCACCTTTCAGGGGGGAGGGGGTGCAGATACCTGTCTAAGGCAGGTATTTGCACCCACTTACGGGCATAGACTTCCACGGGAGTCTATGCTTCTTCCTGTCCCGCCGCAATGTCTGCTGGAACACACACGGGTCCCAGAGACAGCACGGACCATTCCTATTGCACTGCACGACTCACGCATGCGCAGTAGGGAACCGGGAAATGAAGCCGCAACGATTCGCTTCCCGATTCCCTCACCGAGAATGGCAGCAGCCGAGAGCCGAGCGATCGATCGGCCTTGGGTGCTGACATCGCTGAACCCTGGAACAGGTGAGTGTCCATTTATTAAAAGTCAGCAGCTGTAGTATTTATAGCTGCTGGCTTTTAATAAAATGTTTTCCAGTGGACTCCCTCTTTAACCACTTCCCACCCGGCCAATGCACATATACGGCCGGGTGAGAGCCGTCTACTTCTGATAGGACGTTCAGGAACGTCCATCAGAAGGAGCGGGATCGTGCCCGCGCAGCGGCGCAATCCCGATGCGCCCATGTCACCCGGACACGGCACATCTCAGATCGGCAGGAGGGCTCTCTGATTGGCCCTCCTGATCACAAGACGGCCGTGTCCAATCACGGCCGTCATGTGATGTAAACAAACAGCCGGTTGCTAGGCAATCGGCTCCTCCTCTCCTCACACAGAAGTCATCGCTGAGGAGAGGAAAGCAGATCGCTGCAGCCGGCTGATGATCACTGAGTATGAGCTGTTTTTTACAGCTTTTTACTCACTGATCACCAGTCTAGTGTAATACACAACACACCACACAGTATAAACACAGTCCCCACATATGTCCCCAAAACATACATGTCCCCAAATAATAAAAACACATGTCCCTAATAATAAAAACATGTCCCCCACATATGTCCCACTAAAATCACATTTTCCAATGATTATCTGCACACGTATATACGTGATCACCTGCACACATGTACATGATCATTTGCGTACATATGTCCGTGATCACACAAACCAATTATTATACACTTAACTGAATTTTTTTTACCAAAAACATGTAGCAGAATACATTTTGGCTTAAATTTATGACAAAATTTGATTTTATTGGATTTCTTTTAAAATAGAAAAAAGAAAATATTGTTTTTTTTTTCAAATTTCCGCTTTTTTGCGCTTATATCGCAAAAAATAAAAAACTGAGTCGTGAATAAATACCACCAAAATAAAGCTCTATTTGTGCAAACAAAATGATAAAAATTTCATTTGGGTACAGTGTAGCATGACCGCGCAATTGTCACTGAAAGCGCTAGAGCGATGAAAGCTGAAAATTGTGCTGGGAAGGAAGCGGGCGAAAGTGCCCTGTATTGTAGTGGTTAATCCATCTCTAAGCAATCCTCTTTTATTGTTCAGTGAGATAAATCTTGACAAATAGAGAAAAACTTTGTCAAATCCTCCCCCTTGCTGTGAGTGACGGGTGATTTACATATCTTGTGCACTAGCCTAAGAGACATGCTTTATTTTTTTAATTCCCTCCCACTTTTCTGCTGCTCTGCAAGGATTGGCTGTTCCACACCTCGGCATGATTTGGCACGCTGAAGTCATGTGGGGACTTTTCTGGGTTTTTACTGGATGTTAGTGATCATAGCAGAAGTTCAGTGTAAAATACACAGGAGAAAATGCATGTTGATAAGGGGAGTATAGAGGTGGGCGGGGAGTCTGACATCACAACTCCACACACTGAGCCCTGGAAAACAGACCCACCCACAAAATCTGCAGTTTTTTGGGCCTCATAGCAGACAGAGAGGAGGCATTTGACAGATAAGTATACATGCAGGAGGCTTGTATATCCTTATAGATAACCAATATTGCAGTAGTTTAGAAAGTATGACAGTGGGTTTACATCCACTTTTAAGTGCTCATGGGGAACTGTATCAAATGCTTTTGCAAAATCCAGATACACCACATCCACAGGCCTCCCCCTGTCTAGATGGCAGCTCAATTCCTCGTAGAATGTTAGCAGATTGGTCTGGCAAGAATGATCTTTTGTAAACCCATGCTGATTACCACTAATGATTCTTTTTTCTTCAGTACATTTTTGGATATAGTCCCTTATCCCCTTCCAATAACTTACTCACTATTGATGTTAGGCTGACTGTAGTTTCCAGGGATTTGTCTCTGCCCTTTTTTGAATGTTGGTACCACATTGGCTTTTATCCAATCAGCTGGTACAATTCCGGTCAGTATGCTGTCCAAAAAGATTAGGAACAATGGTCTGGCTATAACCTGACTGCGTACTCTGAGGACTCTCGGGTGTAAGCCATCCAGTCCTGATGATTTATATGTGTAGCGCCGGAACTCCTGAAGAGTACACGCTATATCTGTAAATTTTGTTTTTTCCCAAGACTATAGTTGAGTCTTGAGGTTAATTGCTCTAAATTGTGGTTTTGGCATCAGTTTGGCTGGGCTGTACTAATGTTCTGCCTGGTCATTGGTGTAGGTAGCACCTTTTGACAGGCATTGGAACGCAGTCTGGTTGGACGCATTGGGTACCAATCTCTCGGAGCCAATCAGTGGGTGAGTTGTCTCACTGTGTATTCTGGGAGAGGGTACTTAAGGTGCTGAAGTCATGTGGTTCTGGGTTCCGGTCCAGAAGTATGTTCTGACTCCATGGTCCTGATCCTCCTGACCAGCCCCCAAAGGCCCTCATGGCCTGGGATGCGGATCTATCCGTTTCCGAGCCTCGGAACTGGCTAGTCTGAGGCACAGTAACTGGAAGGAGGATTCTAGGTTGGTCCGGTGCTGTCTCGTGTTTTGGAGAGGCCCAGCAACTCGTCATGCAACCAGGGGAGGACTCTTCACGCACGAGGCTGGATGCTGAACTGTATGGACACTAATTGAATCCACATTTCTTACGGTATCGCCGGACCAGCTGCAATATACTGGTACTGTGAGAAAGTTCCTATTTTCATCCTTCTGTTACAACTAAGTTCCTGTGAGAGATTTTCTGTTTCGTCTTAAGTTTGCAACCAAGTCTGTGGCAGAGACTGCTAAGTTTGAGTCATTTATCGGCTGCTAAGTCCCTAAACCAGGATTTATCTGACAGTGGAAATATCCAGTTGCGAGTGGCTACTCCCTGGATTACCTAGAGAGAGACATGTATTAAGTGTCAGCAGTTTCCAAAGTGCCTGAGCTTCCGTACCTATACCCTCTATTCCCAACTGAGAGACTGTGTTTCTGTTCAATGTGTTAAACAAAATAAAAATTCCTAAAGGAATTTGAGTGTGGGTCTCTGCAGTTATTGGGCCATCAACCTTGGGAAACCCTAGACAAGAACAACGAGCTACAAGGCAGAGGAGGTAAATGGTAAGCCCAAGAAAACCAGCCGCTCCTTCGGGGGTCAGGGCTACATTTGTATTAAGTTTATCTAGTATTTCCTTGATTCCGGCCTCTATTAGCCACAACAGTATGTCCTGTGATGTGTCACAAACAGTACTGTTGTGGTCAGCATGTAGTACAGTTGCCTTCTTTGTGTCACCTGTAATCATCCCTTTTATAAGGACAGTGTGCTCTGATCTAGCCTTTTTATTGTTAATATGAATGGGTTGTATTCAGCGGCGGTACTCCCTGCTGAATGCGAAATGCCATTGCATTGCAGCCAGGGCATGGGTACAGCCTACAGGCCGTATTCATTTCCGTATCTAGGCTTCATGTACACTACAGCTCCTAAACTTGAGTTTAGGTGCTTTTGGCATTTTTTTCTGCCAAAGCTCCTAAACTAAACTCCATAAAAGCCTATGTGTCCATGTACATACAGGCTTTTACCAGAGTTCAGGAGCTGCTGCAGTTAGGGGAGGTTCGCAGTCAGGTAGGAACACTTTGACCGCTATGTTGGCTATGTGTACATGAAGCCTTAGATGGGTGCCCCCCCCCCCCCCCCCCATGTGAATGAGCCCTTTTGGGAGGTTTTGCCTATCAACATTCCCATTGCACACCTTCCTGTAATGGGCGGCGAAGTAAGCGAATACAACCAGATAGAAACTGGTAACATCAGAGATCAGCAGACATATTTGCCAGGCGTGTGACTGACAAGGGGGCCACGCACAGCCCCATAACATTTTACTTTGCCACTGTGATGTCATCTTTTTGAATAACAGACGTTACTTGAAGATTGATGGTGTTCTGGCAAATTTGGATGCTAACCTTAAGGGCTCATGAACACAACAGCAGGTTTAGAAGCTTTTAGTGGGTTTTTTCTTTTTTTTGCCAAAGCTCCTAAACTTGACTCCATAAAAGCCTTTGTGTCCATGCACACGTAGGCGTTTACCAGACTTTAGAAGCTGCTGCGCCTAGGGGAGGTTCAACCTTCCTCAACCACCCTCTCCTGAACGCAGTAGAATCTCGTTCAGTATATAAACTTTTTGACTTCCGGCCGCAAATCGCGGTGCGATTTTTTCCGCGGTCAAGCTAGGTTGTGTGTACATGAGGTTTAGAGGGTCCAATCTCCTTTTCATAGGTGTCCGCATCCTTTTGCATTAGGGTGTGCACCCCAAAGCTCAAACACACATGTACAGTAGAGCAGTAGATGGTGTCAGTAGTTTTTTATTGTTTTTATTTCATTTTATTATTTCTTTCAATGTAATTTATATATATATATATATATATATATATATATATATATATATATATATATATATATATAAAAATATATAAATGTTCACATTTCTTAGGAGTCCCCCTGAAGTGAAATAGCAAAGAAAGGGACTGAAGACACAGATTCCCCAGTCCCTTTCTCTGTAGCCTCAGCTGCCACAGGGATAGGGGTGTTCAGCAGTGGAAATCTGCATCGCACAGGGTGATTAGGGTGTGCCCAGGCACACCCAGCACACCCTGTGCACACACCTATGGTCCTTTTATCACTGGGTTATAACTGTTTGACTGTGCTCTCTATATCCTGTAGCATTGTGTGGTGTAACCCCTCTCTTCCATACGTTGTTTATCAAACAAGTCTTCCTTATTTTTATCGCTGACAATCAGATCACACGTCAGTACAATTCAGCGTCAGCGGTTTCTTCTAGAAATGCTTCTTTGACAACTTTAGAGCAAATATTTGCTACCTGACCCTAAAGGGCGGAAAAGCCAGCCCAACCAGTTTTAATTTTAGGTCTTTCCAAATATGGAGAAGAATGTGGAGAGATCAGCAGGTCTTTTCACCACACTCTCCGCACAACAACAAGTGTGACTCAGGGAAGGGGGGGAGTCAGTGAAGAGTTAATGGTGTCAGCAGTGTTGCTGAGTATATGATTGCAGAGAATAAGATCACTAGGTTAGGGTTAATGGGACAATGGCCAAAGGTGGGGACTGACTGTTAGTTTACAGCTGGGCTACTTTGTAGCCTATCAGAGCATTTTCTCTGGGGGCTGGATCAGTTCTGCTGTCCTATTGGTGCAAACATGACCGCCTTCGCCAATGATAGGCGCAAGTTTCAATAACAACACAGGAGAAGCAGCTAGAAGAATAGTAATCATGAAGACTAAACAAGGACAACACACCAAGCCCAGGTAAGACTATATAACTCTATGAATGTCATTATATTGTCTGCGTACGCTGAGCCTAGGTAATACAATGTAACTTTGGATGTCTGTCATTATATTATCTGTGCATGCTGACTCCAAGTAATACAATAGAACACTGGACGTGTATTATTATATTGTCTGTACACACTTGGGGAGATTTACTAACACGGGAGAGTGCAAAATCTGCTTCCAGGTTTTATTGTCAAATTTTAACTGAACAAGATGACGGTAGAAGCTGATTGGCTACCAGGCACAGCTGCACCAGATTCTGAGTGCTCCCGTTTTAGTAAATCTCCCCCACTGAGTCAAGCTAATACCATATAATACTGAATGTATTGGGGCTGATTCACTAAAACTAGAAAATGCAAAATCTGATGCAGCTCTGCGTAGAAACCTAGCAGACCTTCCAGTTTTTTTTTTAATCTTTTGTCATAGCTTAAAGTGGAGTTCCACCCAAAATTGTCTTTGACAGGTATCCCACTTCCGGGAGTCCAGGTCGCAGCCCCCGACGTCACCGCTTGGCTCTCTCCTCCTCCCCCTGCCGCCGGGGCAAGTAGGAGAGAGGAGCGGAACCTTGCGCATGCTCAGTAGGGTTCCCCGCGTGAAGCCGTAAGGCTACACTGCCGGGTTCCCTTACCCGCAATGGTGACGGCATGCACCCGACAGCTGATGTAAACATTAGCTGCGGTGCCGACATCGCTGGACTCCAGGACAGGTAAGCGTCCGATTGTTAAAAGCCAGCGTCTGCAGTATGTGTAGCTGCTGGCTCTTTTGCAGTGGTAAGCGGAGCGCGGCTTTAATTGAACAAGCTGGAGTTAGAAGCTGATTGGCTATCATGCACAGCCAAACCAGATTTTCCACTCTCCAGTTTTAGTAAATCAACCCCAGTGTACGTCTTTTGTCTATACATTGAGCCCGGTTACAACAACGTACCAATGGATGTGTGTCATTATATTGTCTGCATAGGCTGAGCCCAGGTAATACAACATAACACTGGACATGTCTCATTGTATTATCTGTACATGCTGAACCCAGGCAATACAATATAACACTGGGTGTAACGTATGTCATATTGTCTTTATACACTGAGCCCAGGTAGTACAACATAACAATGGATGGGTGTCATTATATTGTCTGGTCATGCTGAGTCCAGATGTCTATACTATCTATACAGCTGAGGTCGGGTAATCTAATGCCATAACACCATAGGTTTGTGATATATGTACAATTATATGTCATTTGATTGTCTATATAAATGAAGCCCAGGGAATTGAATATATCACTTTGCATATGTCATATTGTCTATACACACTGTACCTTGCTAACAGAATGTATCATTATTTACAATAATGTGCAAAGTAAGTACATCCCATGAACAACTTATCAGAACAAGAAAACCTTAAATCTTTAGGCCCTGGGGCGGGAGCAGCGTCGGCGGTAAACTTCACCGTCGTTTTAGTGGCGGTATGCGGCCACTAGCGGGGCGGTTTTAACCCCCGCTAGTGGCTGAAAAAGGGTTAAAACTGCCCACAAAGCACCGCTGCAGCGGTGCCTTGCCCGACGGTATAGCTGCGCTGCCCCATTGATTTCAATGGGTAGGAGCGGTTTAGGAGTGGTGTATACACCGCTCCTTCACTGCTCCAAAGATGCTGCTAGCAGGACTTTTTTCACCGTTCCAGTGTGAAAAGCTCTCCGGCATTCATACTGGAGTGAAAGGTGCCGTTTATTTTCAGGCGCTATTTTTTACAGAAAGCAGGAGGGATCCTCTCCCCACACCCACTGTCACATTTTAAAAAACAGCGGATCTGCAAATGAATGAACTACAAGTCCCATCTTCCACTGTGGCAGACAGCTTGTAGCTCTCAATGAACTATTGGGGTGCTGACAAGTGGCCTTGTAGTTCACCGACACTACCTGCAGCTCAGTAACTGTCTGCTCATACAGAGATGGGGGTGCTGAGCGGTCAGCAGTGTCTACAGAAGCCTGACACTGCACCCATGATCCACTAATCGGGTGCAATACATTGCAGGCTTCAGTTTAAAAAACAAATGCAAATTCAAAATGCAATGCAAAAATCATGTGTATTTACTAATGAAAACATCTAGAAAGGGGCCATTTAAAATGTGACAGAGGTTCTAATCCTTCTGGTTCTATCCAAAACTAAACAAATAGTATCGGATGTGCTCTCAATTTTTTTCTGTAATTGCAATACAAAATTATAGTTATAAAGATCTTAAAGCGGCGTTCCACCCAAAAATGGAACTTCCGCTTTAAAGTGGTTGTAAACCCTAGGACAAAAAAAAAACCCTGCAAGACAAAGGCATAATGAGCTAGTATGCATAGCATACTAGCTCATTATGAATTACTTACCTGAGATCGAAGCCCCTGCAGCTGTCCTTATACACCATACCTGGAGTTACTTCCGGGTATCGCGGGCTCAGGCGATGTGATTGGCCGGAGCCGCGATGACTTCACTCCCGCACATGCGTGCCGGAGCTGCCGGTAATGGCACACTCACTGAAGCAACGGTACGTATGTGCCGTTGCTTCAGTGCGCATGTGCCCATGACTTCGGCACATGCAAATACAGGGGATATCTCCTAAACCATTTAGGTTTAGGAGATATCCAGGGTAGCTACATGTAAGCCTTATTATAGGCTTACCTGTAGCAAAAAGTGTGTTTTTAGGTGTCCTTTTATGAAGCAGTGAAATCTATTCACTGCTTCATTCTCCGGCATTCACAGAGGAGATCTTTCTCCTCTGTGTACCAGTTTATAAAGCGGAGTAGATCGATTCACCCTTGGAGGAGTGAAGCGATCTACAAACGCTTCTAACACTGGAGAACGGCCCCTGATACTGGAATCTTGTGAGACTTTACGAGATTACAGTACTAGAAATTCACTGATACACAGAGATGTCAGTTTATTAAGCAGTGATAAATTATCACCGCTCAATACACTGACACACGGTGTGATTAATGTTAGTAAAATAAAGAGTCCCCCTACATATATACATGTATACATGTATATACACACACATTATATACATCTATACACATAAATATGACAGGGGGACATGGTTACAGTGTTGGGGGGTCTGAACAAGGCATAAGGAAGTTAATTATCTTCCTCTTTCCTCCTCAGATCCCCCCACATTCCATCTTCATTCCCCGATTCTCCACCTCTGAGTTGGTGAATCGGGGAGTGTGAATTCTGACACAGATTGCCAGTGAAGCGCTCAGATCGCAGCTTCATAAACCGGCCGTTGCTGTGTCATTCAATGTGGATTCTCAGTGTGCGGAGATAATTGGCGGGAGAACAAGTTCAAACACTTCTCCCCCGATTATCTCTGGTTCATAAACTGTTTATGGGCTGTGATCAGCGGCGATCCTCTGGGTCACTGCTGATCACTGATGCATAAACGGACACCTAAGGGTTTACAAACACCTTAAGTGAAAGTGGTCCCGACATGCCACATCTAGCATGTCAATTTTTTTTGGGGGCATCCGGCTCCCACTTCCTTCCAGGGCTCCGTGGCGCCAGAAAGAAGTTCACCTCTCCCCCCTCACTCCGTGCAATCTTCTGGGATATGCCACAGGTCCCAGAAGATTGCCCGACCAATCACAGTGTGGCTCGCGCATGCGCAGTGCGTGCCTAGCGGTGGAGCCATAGCCAAGTGCCACAGTCACAATGCCAGCGCCGCGGAGAGGAGCAGGGCTTCGTTTGCCCGCATCTCTGGACCTGGGGACAGGTGAGGGTTGGATTATAAGTCAGCAGCTACAAAAAGTGTATACTTTTATATGGGTGGAACTCCACTTTAACTATAACTGGCTGTTAACTTATGGATAAATGTGTACAAACCAATTCCATAGGTCAACACTTCTATAAACACACACACATACACACATTAACTCCAGTTATTGTGTTACTAAGGCAGCTAAATCTTTGTATTTCTGCTCAGTCACTATGTGAACCACCACTCAGAAGTGGACTATGCTGAGCATGCACTGACCTGCCTGTCGGTTGAGCTTTCTTCTTCCTCTTCTGGGTTATCAATTCTTAAGGCAGGTCACATGACCCGATGTCTTACTCAATTCTTTCATCAGCTTCTTCTCAGGAATTCAACTGGACTTTGAAAAACCTTATATGTGCAGCGGCCAGAATTTTAACCACTTCCCGTCCTGCCCAACTTTGGCATTCCTCTCCTACATGTAAAAAACATATTTTGCTAAAAACTACTTACCGTACTAAAAACAGTATACAAAATTTCAAGCAAAAGCCCTAGAGGAAAAAAAAAAAAAAAAAGAAGGGTGTTGCAAGTTATGTGGAAAAAAAAAATACACTACATTTCCCATGGTGCTCAACTACACTGCAGAATGTATGAGCATCATGGGAAATTATGTCGTTCCAAAACATCTGGGGTGCCAAGGTTTGCCATCACTGGCCTAGGGTATAGGAAGATTGCCCAGACCCTGAATCTGAGCTGCAGCACGGTGGCTAAAACTATACAGCGGTTTAACAGGACAGGTTCCACTCAGAACAGGCCTCGCCATGGTCGACCAAAGAAGTTGAATGCACGTGCTCAGCGTCATATCCAGAGGTTGTCTGTGGGAAATAGACGTATTAGTGCTGCCAGCATTGCTGCAGTGGTTGAAGGGGTGGGGAAGTCAGCCTATCAGTGCTCAGACCATACGCCGCACACTGCATCAAATTGATCTGCATGGCTGTTGTCCCAGAAGGAAGCCTCTTCTAAAGATAATGCACAAGAAAGTCCACAAACAGTTTGCTGAAGACAAGTAGACTAAGGGCATGGAATATTGGAACCATGTCCTGTGGTCCGATGAGACCAAGATAAACTTATTTGGTTCAGATGGTGTCAAGCATGTGTGGTGGTAACCAGGTGAGGAGCCCAAGACAAGTGTGTCTTGTCTACAGTCAAGCATGGTAGTGGGAGTGTCATGGTCTGGGGCTGCATGAGTGCTGCCGGCACTGGGGAGCTACAGTTCATTGAGGGAACCATGAATGCCAACACGTACTGTGACATACTGAAGCAGAGCATCATCCCCTCCCTTCGGAGACTGGGCCGCAGGGCAGTATTCCAACTTGATAACGACCCCAAACACCTCCAAGATGACCACTGCCTTGCTAAAGAAGCTGAAGGTAAAGGTGATGGACTGGCCAAGCAGATCTCCAGACCTAAACCCGATTGAGCATCAGTGGGGCCTCCTCAAACGGAAGGTGGAGGAGCGCAAGGTCTCCAACATCCACAGCTCTGTGATGTCATCATGGAGGAGGGGAAGAGGACTCCAGTGGCAACCTGTGAAGCTCTGGTGAACTCCATGCCTAAGAGGGTTAAGACAGTGCTGGAAAATAATGGTGGCCACACAAAATATTGACACTTTGGGCCCAATTTGGACATTTTCACTTAGGGGTGTACTCACTTTTGTTGGCAGTGGTTTAGACTTTAATGGCTGTGTGTTGAGTTATTTTGAGGGGACAACAAATTTACACTGTAAGCCCCCGTACACACGGCAGACATTCCGGCAACCAAATCCGTCGGATAAATTCCAATGGATTTAGTCCGGAAGCTGTCCGGAAGTGGTGTTGCATACACACGGTCAGACTAAGTTGTCGGAAAATCCGATCGTACGTAACGTGATGACGTTATTTCGTTACGACGGGACTACATTCAGGTTAGTAGCCAATAGCTTTGGTCTAGGAATTTGATCTGAGCATGTGTGGCACTTTGTCCGATTGGAATTCTCTACACATGATCGGACAAAGTCCGATCGGATCATGTTGTCGGAAAGTTTTATAGCCCAGCTATATTCCGACGGAAACAGTCCGATGGAGCCCACACACAGGCGGATTATCCGACAACACGGTCCGATCGGACATTTTCCACGTGTACAAGGGCTTATACAAGCTGTACACTCACTACTTTACATTGTAGCAAAGTGTCATTTCTTCAGTGTTGTCACGTGAAAAGATAGAATAAAATAGTTACAAAAATGTGAGGGGTGTACTCACTTTTGTGTGTGTGTGTATATATACACACACACACACACACACATTTTTATTTATTTTTTAATTCACTAAAATATCCTGGTGGTTGCATCAGCTTTTATCTAAACTGGGTTTGCTGGTGTGTCAGTAACCAAAATGAATAAAAAAAATACATGCTTTCCATCCCTAGCTAAAACTGCCCATACACTACACAATCGCATTGTACAATTTTCTTTAGATGAATATGAAATAAAACCCTAGTAATGCAATTGGATTTGTATCAGACATGCCCTTGCACTACATGGTTGTTGGTAGATGTAAAGAAGTCTGTACAATTAGATTGTATCGTGTATAGCCAGTTTAAGCCCCCAGGGAGTTTTTGTGCTCCTCACTATAACACATCCTTGTTTTCTTCTTTTTTGCGATTCCAGTCTCTTTACCCTGAAGCCACCCATGCCACGTGGATACGTGAAGGAGAATTGGTTGTGGGAAATGAATGGGCAGACTTCATGGGCAGAACTGTCTGAGTCTCATCAAGAAGTTTACTTCCATACTGACCCCATCCTTGAGAGCAGTGGCACCGCCGGAGTGCGGGGGGACACAGGTAAGGGGCACGTCTGGAGGTACAATTCCCTGGGCAGAGGAGGCATCAAACCTCCAGTTAGATCTAAGTTCCTATCTACACTGCAATATACACAGCTCTGCAAATTATTTACCCTTCACCAGATGCATTTGTAATGCCCCATACACACGGTTGGACATTCCGACCACAAAATCCGTTGGATTTTTTTTAGACGGATTTTGGCCGAAACTTGTCTTGCATACACACGGTCGCACAAAGTTGTTGGAAAATCCGATCGTTCAGAAGGAGGTGACGTACAAAACGTACGACGGGACTACGTAGAGTCCAGTAGCCAATAGCTTTCGTCTCCAATTTTTTTCTGAGCATGCGTGGCACTTTGTGCGTCGGAAATTCTCTACACACGACCGGAAAAAGTCAGATCGTTTTTTGTCGCCATAAAATTTTAGATCCAGCTCTCAAACTTTTTCCGTCGGAAATTCCGACAGAAAAAGTCCGATAGATCCCACACGCGATTGGATTTTCCGACAACATAATCCAATCAGACTTTTGCTGTCTGAATTTCCAACCGTGTGTATGGGGCATTAATCGAGATTTAGGGCCAGTTCACACCACATGCAGTCCAGTGTGTTTTTTTTCTGCATTTTTTTCTGCATAAAAAACGCATGGAAAGTAGGTTATATGGTTTTCAATGGCATCGGTCACATCAGTGCTTGCAGTTCCAGGGGGAAAAAAAAGTAGGACATGCTGCATTTTTCCTGCACTTGACTGTACTGGAACGCTGTAAAACGCATCAAAAATGCACCGGAACACACATGTCCTTATTTAGTTCACACCAGATGCAGCTCTGTGCACTTTTTTCTACTTTTTTTTTAGTAACTTTGAGGTAGTGGACATACAAAAGCTATTTGTGTCACATTCATTACCTTGATTTTGAAAGTGCTGCTAGATTCCTGCCAATATAATTCGATATTTTGGATAAATTGAGATTTTTCTTTTAGAAACAACATGAAGTTGTATTCTCCTTTAAGCCTAGTACACATGGCTTCTGTCAAAGAGAAATTACCGAAAAAGGTGTGCTGTCTGGCTTCCAATCAGCACTCTCAGCCAACCAGAGAGTTGGGGGGGGGTCCCCTTTCAGGACACACTAGCACAGCAGGGGAGATCGCTGTACTAACATTGGATTGTTAGTAAAGCGGCGTCTCCTGAGCTGGCAGTTTTTTCCTAGTAGTGTGTACGAGGCTTTAACCTCTTCCCGACCGCCTCACGCCGATATACGTCGGCAGAAGGGCACATACAGGCAGAATCGCGCACCTGTACGTTGCCCTTTAAGAGGCGGCGGGGGCAAGCGGGTGCACCGCAGGAAGCTCCGTGAGTCGGGTCGCGGGTCCTGCGGACTCAATCGCCGCAGGGATACCCACGATCGCCTCACAGAGAGATGCTAAAGTAAACAAGCATCTCCCTGTTCTGCCTAGCAACAATGTCACTGATCTCTGCTCCCTGTGATTGGAGCAGAGATCAGTGACCTGTCACACACAGTTATGACCCCCCACAGTTAGCAACACGCCCCTAGGACACACTTAACCTCTACACTGCCACCTAGAGGCTAATCCCTTTACTGCCATTGTCATTTACACAGGAATCACTGCATTTGTATAGCACTGATTGCTGTATAAATGACAATGGTCCCAAAAATGTGTCAAAAATGTCCGATGTGTCCGCCATAATGTTTCGATCACAATAAAAATCGCTGATCACCACCATTTAAAAAAAAAAAAAAAATTATTAATAAAAATGCCATAAAACTATCCCCTATTTTGTAGACGCTATAACTTTTGCGCAAACCAATCATTGATCGCTTATTGCAATTTTTTTTTATTATTTATTTATTTTTTACCAAAAATATGTAGAGAATACGTATCGGCCTAAACTGAGTAAAAAATAATGCGTTTTTTTTAAAATCATCGCTATTTTTTTGTTTTGTTTATAGCGCAAAAAATAAAAAATGCAGGGGTACTCAAAAATACCACCAAACGAAAGCTCTATTTGTGGGGAAAAAAAAGGAGGTCAATTTTGATTGGGAGCTACATCGCACGTGCAATTGTCCGTTAAAGCGGCGCAGTGCCGAATCTCAAAAAGTGCTCTGGTCAGGAAGGGGGTAAATTCTTCCAGGGTGGAAGTGGTTAATAAATCCAGATTTATTGATTTTTTTAACAGAGAAAAGCATGCAAAGTTTGGGGTGTTAAACCGGCCATAGATGGATCCAAATTTCATTAGTTACAGCAGAGACCGGCCGCATTTTGATCCATCTATGGGCAAGCTGGTTGTATAGAACTTGATTAACTTCTGTACAACCAGCTTGGTTTTCATTTTTTTAAACTCAATCTGTGCCACTGGAAATACCCGACAACACTGATCATTGTATTCTGACAGTGGGAAACTCTCACAATACAACAGAGTGTGTTGATGGGGGAATTAAATCCTTTTTCTTCATTCAAACGGCTGGTTGAATGAGAAAAAAAAAAAAAAAAAAAAGTAATCTATGGCCTCAAATACTGGCAGCGCTATAAGCGCTAATAATATAATATAAATATAAAAAACACTAGACGAATTATCATGCAGTGCAATCATATATGTCAATGGGGGGTAGGGCTTATATTGCAGCCATCACCGTCAATCACGCTAGGTCTTATTTTCAGGGAAACAGGGTACCCTGTTTCACCGAAAATAAGACCTAGAGTGATTGTCGGTGATGGCTGCAATATAAGCCCTACCCCCAAATAAGCCCTACCCTGAAAATAAGACCTAAAAGACTTTAACTAGGGCTTATTTGGGGGTAGGGCTTATATTGCAGCTATCACCGACAATCACGCTAGGTCTTATTTTTGGGGAAACAGGGTGTGTGTGTGTGTGTGTGTGTGTGTGTGTGTGTGTGTGTATGTATATATATATATATATATATATATATATATATATAGCAACCCCCTTCAAATTAAACTCTTACTAAAATTAGAAGGATTATAGACAAAAAAAAAAACACACTGGCTTTATATCTTTGTTTCCAATCTACCAGGGAAAGCCTCACTGGAGGGTTGGGTCACACAGCGATAAGCTTGTTTCAAATCATAAAAAGAAAAGAAAAACAAACTCCATAGTGTAATCCCATTTAAAAGATGTATTCGTTTCTACAACACCCCCTCTTAGGAATTGCACTTACATACACACAATAGCAAAACAACATAGCATTTAACAAGGTCGCATCAGCAGACCAAAACGGGGATAGTGCGGTGTTTCCTACCACATTTGGCTGCCTTTTCCAGCGGTGGTGAACGCTGTGTCTCCGAGCGGCGTGCTGACGTCACTGATGGTCCCCGTAAAGCCATGCACTGGCGCATTTCGTCATCTACGACGACATCTGAGGGCGTGACGTCCCATCCTTTATACCACAACTAAACCAGCGCGGCTTCTAACATCACCCCAGAAATTACTACCCGGATAGAATTGTGGACACGGGCAGATTGCAATCAGGCACAAAAAAAGGACCCCGATTGGGTTTTATGGTAGCAGCTTTAGCCTTAATTGGCCACAAGGTATTCCTATTGAGGAGTTGACATTTCTTTCACTTAATTCAGAAGCGCTTGTGTGACTGGGAATAGGCGCAGTGTTCTACACATTTTTTAATCATCTATGGCCTGCCTTATTCTAATTTGAATGACATGTGATGTACAAAATACCATATGCTACATGCATTGCAGTAAAATGTGCAAGTGTAGAGCCAACCTTAAAGGGTATGTAAAAAACCTTACCATACATTATGCATTGGTATTGTACAATTTTCCTTTATGCCCCACACACACGATCGGACATTCCGACCACAAAATCCATCGGATTTTTTCCGTAGAATTTTGGGCCAAACTTGTCTTGCATACACACGGTCGCACAAAGTTGTCGGAAAATCCAGTCGTTCGAAATGAGGTGACGTAAACCGCATACGTCGGTAGTATAAACGGGCCAATAGCTTTCGTCTCTTAGTTTATTCTGAGCATGCATGGCACTTTGTCCATCGGAATTGTCTGCACATGATCAGAATTTTAAATGATCGGATTTTGTTGTCGGAAAATTTTAGATCCAGCTCTCAAACTTTATGCGTCGGAAAATACGATGGAAAAAGTCCGATAGAGCCCACACACGATCAGATTTTCCGACAACATAATCCAATCAGACTTTTTTCCGTCAGAATTTCCGACCGTGTATATGGGGCATTAGATTTGCCAAAAACCATATAACATGAGATCAAAACTAAACAACGCTTTCAATTTTATTCAAATCGGGCAGGCCTTTGCAATACATAGTTGAATGGAAATCTAAAGAAGGTCGTATTGAAATTGTACAAGCAAATTGTATAATGTATGGCCAGCTTAATAATGAAATTCCTGTTTGGTCTGTTAATTATACCATTGGAAGCATTTTGCTATATCTGTGAGCTGATAATGTTCTGTGGCCTCTGCCTGTCCGGTTATCGGTTACATTGTTGGGAGGATCCATCTTGTGGAGAGGAGGGGTGGAGCCCTTTGGTCTCACCCAGTCTGTTTTCCTGATACAGTAGAGTGAGAGTGTGTTGACATGATAGGACAGCAAGCGTGTTACTGGCAGAATCATTAGATAAAAAGAAAGGGGAAAAAAAAAAAAGCTTGAAAACAAATGCAGATACCATATTTTAAGGACTGGCAAGCTGCAATATATTCAGCTTTTTTCTTTTTAAATATGTAGGATAGAGCTACGTGGGCGATATTAACCACTTCGCACCCACGCCAATTCTGACACTTCGTTCCTACATGTAAAAATCATATTTTTTTTGCTATAAACACATATATACTATACTATACTATACTATACTATACTATATTACACAGAACCCCCAAACATTATATATTTTTTTTTTAGCAGACACCCTAGAGAATACAATGGCATTCATTGCAACTTTTTATCTCGCACAGTATTTGCGCAGTAATTTTTCAAACGTGTTTTTTTTTTTTTTAATAAAAAACGGTTTCATGCTTTAAAAAAAACAAAAAACAGTAAAGTTAGCCCAATTTTTTTGCAAAATGTGAAAGATGAAGTTACGCCGAGCAAATAGATACCCAACATGTCACGCTTCAAAATTGCACACGCTCGTGGAATGGCGCCAAACTTTGGTACTTAAAAATCCCCATTGGTGGCACTTTAAACCTTTTTAATGGTTACATGTTTTGAGTTACAGAGGAGGTCTAGGGTCAGAATTATTGCTCTCGCTCTAACGTTTGCGGCGATACCTCACATGTGGTTTGAACACTGTTTTCATTTGTGAGTGGGATTTACGTATGCGTTCGTTTCTGCGTGCGAGCACACGGGGACAGGGGCGCTTTAATTTTACTTAATTTTTATTTTGACGCTTTAAAAAAAAAAAAATTTGGATCACTTTTACTCCTATTACAAGGAATGTAAACATCCCTCGTGATAGGAATATGACATGAAAGGTCCTCTTTACAGTGAGATATGAGGGTCAATAAGACCCCGAATCTCACCTCTAGGCTGGGAAGCCTGAAATAAAATAAAAAAAATTATCCTGGCTTCCTAGCCAAGGCGGCGCTGTTTTTTTTTAATGCAGAGGCCGGTCGTGGCATCATAACATCGCGCCCAGTCTCCAACAATCATAGAGAATCCGGCGACCATCTGGTCCACCGGAAATCTCTATGGTGGACATCCGGGGCCGGTGGATCCTGTCTCCAACTCACTGCGATGAGTCGGTAGAAGCACCAGAGGGTGGTGGGAGGGGGGGGGACGTCCCCTTTCGCCACCCGTGAGAACAATCAAACCACGGAACAGCCGATGTGATCATTCTTATGGTGTAGGGAATCGCCAGCTGAAAATGCCGATATCTGAATGATGCCTGTATCCTCAGGCATCTTTCAGATATACCACCACAAAGTTGAGAGCGTCAGATGAAGGCCTACCGACGGCAAGTTGTTAAATAGCACAGTTACATTACTAAAAGGTTAAAATAGAACTATAGATAAAACCTTTTTTTCATTTTTGGGTAGAGCAAGGGAGGATTATAACCCCTGTCAGATTTTCATCATCTGTGTCCCATTGCGGAGATTTCCCTTCACTTCCTGTCCCATAGCCAAACAGGAAGTGAGAGGAAATCCCTGCAAATCAAGGGAATTTTTTGGGGGCCCTAGAACTAGTGTCCCCATAGGAAGATTTCCCCTCTATGACTTTCCTGGGGACAAGCCAAAATTTGGGATTGTCTTTTACTTTCACTGATAATGGTGGCCAGGACAAAGAGAGAGGATGAATCTCCATAACAGGGGCACAAACAGCAATAAAAACTGACAGGGGTTCTGATCCTTCTCCACTCTATCCAAAACAAAAAAAATAAAATAAAGTTATACTTTAATTGCAAGTGTTTGGTATATAGATGGTATAAATGCTAAGGAGTAAGTTAAATGAATAGCTTGTAGTAATTATCAGTTGCACTTGACGTAAACACTGGGCGATCATTTAAGATCATTTGCTGCTGCATGCCATTTGTATAGTTTACACCAAAGGGAGTCATTTATTACATATTTAGCGATCCATTGCTACATCTATCCATTAACCACTTAAAGCGGAGGTCCACCCTAAAGTGGACCTTCCGCTCATCGGAACCCTCCCCCCCTCCGGCGCCACAATTGGCACCTTTCAGGGGGGGGGGGGTGCAGATACCTGTACAGTACCGGTATCTGCACCCACTTCCGGGATAGCTCTCTGCGGAAAGGGGCGTAGATTACGCCCCTTTCCGCAAGTGCCCGCCCCTTTCCGCAAGTGCCCCGCTGCCTGCTGGGAAACACACAGATCCCAGAGGCAGCGGGGACCGTCCTTATTGCGCAGCGCGACTCGCGCATGCGCAGTAGGGAACCGGGAAATGAAGCCGAAAGGCACCATTTCCTGATTCCCATACCCAAGATGGCGGCGGCAGCACCCGAGAGACGACCTAGAGATCGGCTTCGGGTGCCGACATCGCGGGCGCGCTGGACAGGTAAGGGTCACTATTTTAAAAGTCAGCAGCTGCAGTATTTGTAGCTGCTGGCTTTTAAAAAAAAAAAAAGCGGAGTCCCGGCGGACTCCCGCTTTAAGCCATCATTATACTGACCAAAGACCAGAGCACTTGCAATTCGGCACTGCGTCGCTTTAATTGACAATTGCGCGGTCGTGTGGCGTGGCTCCCAAACAAAATTGACGTCCTTTTTTTCCCACAAATAAAGCTTTGTTTTGGTGGTATTTGATCACCAATGCGATTTTTATTTTTTGCGCTATAAACAAAAAAAAGCGATAATATTGAAAAAAACTAATTTATTTTTTTACATTTTGCTATAATACATATCCCCCAAAAATATATAAAAAAATATTTTTTTTCTCAGTTTAGGCCAAATGTATTCTTCTACATATTTTTGGTAAAAAATAAAAAATAAATAAAAAAAAAAAAAATCGCAATAAGCATATATTGATTGGTTCGTGCAAAAGTTATAGCGTTTACAAAATAGGGGATAGTTTTATGGCATTTTTACGATTTTTTTTTTTTTTAACTAGTAATGGTGGCGATCAGCGATTTTTATCGTGACTGCGACATTATGGCGGACACATCGGACATTTTTGACACATTTTTGGGACCATTGGCATTAATACAGCAATCAGTGCTTTACAAATACACTGATTCCTGTGTAAATGACACTGGCAGTGAAGGGGTTAACCACTAGGGGGCAGTGTGGGGGATTAAGTATGTCCTGGGGAGCGATTCTAACTGGGGGGGCGTGGCTACCTGTGACACGTCGCTGATCTCTGCTCCCAATCACAGAGAGCAGAGATCAGTGACACTGTCACTAGGCAGAACGGGGAGATGCTTGTTTACATTAGCATCTCCCCGTTCTTCCTCTCCATGAGACGATCGCGGGTATCCCTGCAGAAATCGGGTCCATGGGATCCACGACCTGACTCAGGGAGCTTGCCGCGGGTGCCCTCTTAAAGGGCCACGTACAGGTATGTTAGTTTGCCTGTACGAGCCCTTCTGCCAACGTATATCGGCATGAGGCGGTCGGCAAGCAGTTAATGGCCAGTAATTTAATCAATTTAAAAGAGTAAAAGTTACCTTATAAAAATAAAATAAAATACGTGCACATCTGTTTATTCGGAGCCTGCATAGCATTGCTCCCGCAATCAGTATACCACAAGTGCAATGCAGGGTTCCTGCAGACTGTCAGTATAAGCTGTCTGCTCACCAGCACCCTGGTAGTTCATTGAGAACTACAAGCCGTCAGCCACAAAGGCTGATGGTAGTTGTAGTTCTTACATTTATCCCGGGTGGGCGGAGCCCCGCATAGCCGTGGTTTTTAAAATAATTGTGGCTGCGGTTGCGGGAAGAGGATGCCCGGCCTGCTGTCACAGGCATGGGGTCTTGGGGAATCAAGGCTGAGAAGGAGCGGAAACCCAAAAACGGGCGTAACATGTAACATGTCCCCAAAGGTGAAGTTACCCTTTTAATTACTAAAAATCTCCTGAGCAGAAAAAAAACCTCTTGGATAATAGTGGGTCTTGCAGTGAGATACTAACTAGGGGGAGGAGCAGAGACAACTTGCTGCAAAGAAATCTTCCCCTTGAAGGATCGGTCAGATACTCAACCCAAAATTGGGATTGCATGGTGTTCTTTAACACTTCTGACTTGTTTTTTGTTATCCCTCACATGATTGGTTTTCTCTTACAGGCTTCCTACAAGGTGAACATTACTGGGAGGTAGAGTTCCTGGAACCACCCTCTGGACTCTCTGTTATGGTTGGTGTTGGGACTGGCAGAGCAGCACTGCATGCTGGGAGTTTCCAGTATGTTAACTTATTGGGTAAGTTATTTGATGGGAGTAAAAAAATAAATGAATCTGATTTCTGACTGAGTGCTGGATGGATTATCTAGCAACCCAACATTTGTGGCCTAGTTGACTTGAAAGCAGAGTTCCCCCCCAAAAATGGAACTTCCACTTTAAGTGAAGGTGACCTCCTGACATGCTACATTTGGGGGGAGCGCATACCCTCTTTTTAGAGGCACCCAGCTCCCACTTCCTCCCGGGGCTCCATGACGCTGGAAGGAAGTGCACCTCTCCCCTCTCCGTGCAATATATTGGGACACATCACAGGTCCCAGAAGATTGCCCGGCCAATCACAACATGTGGTTTGCGCATGCGCAGTGTATGCCCGGCTGTGAACCCACAATCGGACGCCCACAGTCAGAATGCCGGCGCCGCAGAGAGGAGCGGAGCGGGGCTTCGTTCGCCCGCATCGCTGGACCGTGAGACAGGCGAGTGCCCGAAAAATAAAAGTCAGCAGCTACACTTTTTGTAGCTGCCTACTTTTATATGGATGGAACTCCACTTTAGCTCAGCACTAATGTAAATACCGCCTGTAGAGGTCTATGAAGCATTGCTGAACTCAGCCAGCACAACGAGAGCCAAGTAAAAAGGGTTGCTGGTTTGAATCCCAACCACGACACTACCTGCCTGGAGTTTGCATGTTCTCACTGAGCCTGCGTGGGTTTCCTCCGGGTACTCCGGTTTCCTCCCACACTCTGGTAGGTTAATTGGCTTCTGTCTAAATTGGCCCTAGTATATGAATGTGATTGAGGGACTTTAGATTGCAAGCTCCCTGAGGGTAGGGACTGATGTGAATGTACAATGTATATGCGTAAATTGACAGCGCTATATAAGTACCTTAAATAATAATAATGGCAACAAAGCCAATGCACTGGGCTGCTAGAAGCTGCAGATGCCACTTTTTCTGTGGTCTGCATTTTCAGAGGTTGGAGAGATGCAAATTCTTCCTCTTAATAGCAGTTCTGTGAGGCTTTTAAAAGCAACACTAAACCAGTGAGAAAGGAATGAGCACCGCTCACTGACCCAGTTGACCTTTGTGACCAAGCCCAGGTGTGCGGGGCAAAACATGTCAGAGGGCATGGCTAGAGCAGCACTGGCTGAGGCCACACTCATTCACATATTCATGCACTGAATCGGTGAGTGGTGTTCCGTTCTCTGTTGATGCTTCTACACCCCTGACTGGTGCACAGGCGCCTGCTTCCTTCACTGCAACCGGCAGGGAGATTTTTGTCTCCGCTTAGAGCGGCACTGCATGTTATGCCCCATACACACAATCAGAAAAAAACACTTTTTCCGACGGAATTCTGCTCAAGCTTGGCTTGTATACACACGGTCACACAAAAGTTCTCTGAACTTTCGACCATCAAGAACGTGATGACGTACAACACTATGACGGGCCGAGAAAATGAAGTTCAATGCTTCCGAGCATGCGTCCAATTGTTTCTGAGCATGCGTGATTTTTTGCACGTCCAGATTGCATAAAGACGAACGCATTTTTGGATAGGAACTTTTTCCGACCGAAAAATAAAGAACCTACTCTCAATCTTTTGCTGGCTGGAATTCTGCCAGCAAAAGTCCAATGGAGCAAACACACGGTCGGAATTTCTGACCAAAAGCTCACATCCGATTTTTGCTGGCAGAATTTCTGATCGGGTGTACAGGGCATCACACTTGGATCAGCAATAAACCAGAAAATAAATGACTTCATGTGAAAGAGGTACTGATCACATAAAAGGTAAACGCACTAAAAAGTAAATACTATTTTATTTGCAAAGGGCTGATTAACTACCACTAACTAACACACTAGCATGTCCATCCATACCACCTGCTCAAGCTTCACGATTATATATTCTAGGCTTTCCATATAAATACTGCTGTCATAAAACCAACCACAGGGAAGTGTGAAGATCTGATCTTGGCTTTTGTTTCTTCATCTACACACCAATCTGATCTTAAATTTGTTTTTTGCAGGAAAGGACTCAGAGAGCTGGGGCTTGTCCTATAAGGGCACAGTGTGGCATGACGGCATCAGCAAACAGTACACAGAACCGTTCTATGAAGAAGGCACCGTGATTGGTGTACACCTAAACATGGAGGAAGGGACGCTGACTTTTTACAGGGACAGACAGAGTCTAGGAGTGGCCTTCACAGGGTTACACAAGGTACGGTAACATGAAAAGCAGGCACAACAAGAAATACAATCACATTACCGCTAAGTAGCAAAACTCTAGAGGATACGTTAGAGAAATGTCCCAGCATGCTTTAAAGTGTCATTTAAATACCCGAGGCCACTGAAAAAAAAATAAAATCACTGCGCCTGTATTACTATTTGTCAGCATAACAAAAATGACTTACATATGCAGCTTTCCATCTTTGTTTTCATATGGTTCTTGGTACATCAGCAACCTGGAACCTGGTACATCAGCAACCTGGAAATGATAAGATATTCAGTGTGTCCATAAAGGGCTTGTAAAAATGAGCAAACAGATGAGCCATATATGGTCTAACCTTCACTAATATGTGACCAGCCATCATTAGCGGATTTCGGAGTGCGTAAATAAACTAGCATAAACAGGTGATGAAAGTACCCGCCATTCTCCTGTATCCTGGGTGGAATATTAGTTTTCTAAAACGTTTTCCCACGAAATATGAACGCTACTTCTGCTGACCTCTCCTGAAAATAATAGTTTTCTGTGGTCATGGTTTCAATGATTTTTTTGTTGGCCCAAAGCAAGAATGTGCTGTGGCAGTAAGTTCATCAGTTAGACAAAGTATGGGTGAAATAGGGTGACAAATGTGCCCATCTATAGTTCCCTCTAGGTACCACTCATCAGGACTCCGCAATAAGGACATATGTGGGTCAATACTATTTATGGGCTAGGTAAAATTTGTTCGCACTGTGGATTATTGTTAAGTCAGATACCCGCAGGCCATACAGGCACCAACATGTTAAAAATCAACTGGATTTTATTGAGTTTAAATGCGTGTCCAGTGCTCTACTGTTTGAGGTCAAACTACAAATGAAAACTCATAGTAAATATCCACATGAAATGACCCGGGGTTTGTGAACACTTATGCCGCGTACACACGATCAAATTGTCCGGCGACTTAGTCCGTCGGACCGCATTTCACCAGACAATCCGATCGTGTGTGGGCTTCAGCGAACTTTTTCAGAGTAAAGTCCGGCGGACTTAGAAAGTAGTTTTGCAGCCCAATCTTTCCGCCGGACTTGGATTTCAGCGGACAACACGTTCGTGAGTATGCTAGTCCGGCGGACTAAGAATGACGCATGCTCAGAAGCAAGTACGAAAAGGAAGCTATTGGCTACTGACTATTGAACTTCCTTTTTCTAGTCCCGCCGTATGTGCTGTACGTCATCGCGCTAGCAATCGCCGGACTTTCTGTGTGTCCGTGTGTGGCCAAGTCCGTTCGGTAGAAAGTCCGCCGGACTATCCGCCGGATTGTTTGCCGGACAATTCGATCGTGTGTACGTGGCATTATATGACCTTGATGAAACCCCCATTCCACAAATGTGGGCATGAATGTGGAGATGTCCCCCCCACCCTTTTAGGATGTAACAGCTTCATAAGACTTCAAATGGTCTTTGGGCATTTGTGCCCTTTCAGCCAAAGATCAATCTGAGATAATGAGATTATCTGGCTCCCAATTGGCATTCTCATTCCTCTCAAAAAGTATCAGTGGGATTAAGTTAGGGCAGGGCACTTGAGTTCTTTGTGAACCTGGGTTGTGCACAAGGGCACAGTCATGTTGAAACAGAAAGGGCTTTTAAAACGAACGTGGCACAAGGTAGGAAGTGCACAATTGTCCAAAAAAATCTTTGTATGTTATATCATTAACAGTACCTTTCACATAAAAAAACACCTGAACATAGTCTTTCTGAGCAGTGTCTATGTTCCTTCAGCTTTAAAGGGTAGCTGTGATGGTTATGTGTCACCAAACTTTTGCGATTATAGCGTATGTTAGTCATCTCACCAATGCTGTTTTTTTCCCCCAGGTCCAGCACTCCTTGTATCCAATGGTTTCTTCTACCAGCCCAGAAACTGAAATAGCACTAGGATTGCGCTGCTGCAGTTTGCCCACTCTGGAGGAGCGATGTCTCCGTACTCTGGCTCGGAATTTGACACAAACAGACTTGGTCGATCAGCTCCCTCTTCCTGCCATTGTTAGATGGAAGCTAAAAAGTTGGAACAGTTAAGATGTCTTAAAGGGCCTGAACTGTACCCAGAGAACTGTTGCTGTGCGACGTGCCGGGGGTCCAAGATGTAAGCCAGGGCAAGATCTTTGTTTAACCCGTGTTGAAAATGATGCTTATATCAGAGAGATGACAAAGAACATTTCAAGAAAACAATGGAGAAAAAGTAAAAGCACACTGGGGGCCTATGCTTGGCCTGTTAAAAGCAAGCAACTGTTTCAGCCATTACCATGTTAGAGATAAGTAATAAGCACACCTAGTCGCTGGAGGTGATTGTTATCCTGCACACTCTGGGCACCTGCTAATAATTCCTCTTTAGAGGAAAAGTGGAAGAAAGACTTTGCTTCATGTGCACCACCAAGAGAGGGATCAGGTCCCAGCAAACAGATATCTCAGTGACACTTTTAGGGTGGCCATAAATGCATAAATTGTCATGGCCTTCAGAACATCCTGAATTGGAATTAAAGTCACAGCTATTTTTTTTTTTTTGGTTAGTGTGTAAAGGTTAGAACATATGTCAACTTGTTAATATTGTCTCTGTATCAAAATTGGCAAATTCCACTCACTTCTCCTCTGCTGGGTCTCAAAACAGGATATGAGGGACAATCCACCACCAAAGGTGACACAAAGGTGAAGGTGAAGTACTCAATGCCAAGAAAAGAACCAATCATGTGCTAGCAAAAATCCTATTGCTTTAATTTCCCTCAACCATGACTGGGTAGGCAGGCAGGTAGGCTTTTTATCACATAGGAGTAGTGGCGTTGCTAGGGGGTGGTTCTTGGGGCTATAGCCCGAATCTGGGGCCCATAGCCCCTAGTCTCTGCAGGGGTCCCCAAGGGGAAGGGAGGTTCTCTGGGGACCCAGATGCAAGGGGGGGGGGTCTCTGGGGACCCTGATTTTAAATGAGAGGCTCTCTGGGGACCCTGATGCAAGGGGGAGGCTATCTGGGGACCCTGATGTAAGGAGGATCTTTCTGGGGACCATTATGTAAGGGGGCTCTCTGGAGACCCTGATGTAAGGAGGATCTTTCTGGGGACCCTGATGTAAGGGGGGCTCTCTGGGGACCCTGATGTAAGGAGGAACTTTCTGAGGACCCTGATGTAAGGGGGGGGCTCTCTGGGGATATATAAACACACGTATATTACTGTATTTACATGTGAATGCCCACCCAATCATATGACTTTCTTTACTACGCTGCTATGGGCTCTAGCCCCAGAACTTTTATAGATCTAACAACGCCCCTGCAAAGGATTAATTTTAGGTCTCTTCTGCAGTAAAGGATTCTTGCCTGCCAAGTGCCATTGGTGCTTGGAGGTACATTATTCTGGCACAGCCAATCAAAAAGACCAAATATTCCAAATCAGGAAGAACTGGGCAAACATATTGGTGCCGATGAGGGAGCTCACAGACCTCTAGTTGCTGGGAGTGGAGTATAGTCCTGCTCTTAGTAAATCAACCCCATTTTCTAGTTAGGTTGGGAATATTTAGAACCTCTGTAAACATGTTATTGTGGTCTGTATTCTCAGTTTGGAGATTTCTCTTCACTTGCTGTCTATTTTGATAGGCATCACAACAGGGTGAATCCCCCACTAATAGGGAACCAGGCAGCAATAAAACATATTTGCTAGTAGTGAATGGAAGGGTTAGAACCAGTTGTGATTTCATTGCAGTCTATGTGCCATAGGGGAGATTTTTTCTTCACTTCCTCTCCATACGATGGGTTTCAGACATAAGAGGAAGTTAGAGGGGGAAACCGTTATTTAAACCTGACTTGTCCACTCTAATTGGTAGCGTTCATATTTAAAGTGGAACTTTACCCGTAACAACTTGATAAAAAATAACGTTCTTAAGAGCCCGTTCACACTGAGGCAGCACGACTTGCAGCGCGACTGCCTCAGGCGACCGGGATCCGACTTTAGCGGCGACTTGTGAAATGACTTCTGTATAGAAGTCAATGCAAGTCGCCCCAAAAGTCGTACAGGAACCTTTTTCTAAGTCGGAGCGACTTGAGTCGCTCCGATTAGAACGGTTCCATTGCATAGAGCGGGACGCGACTTGTCAGGCGGCTAAGTCGCCTGATGGGTCGCCCATTCCACGTTAATAATGATGCTACCAAAATGAGTGTGTACTGTACATTGCCTCCAGCATGGTTCCGGTATCTGCTTGCCAGAGGATGCCAATTCCAGAGTCCCTGAACAGAGGTAATTCTTTAGACTGTTAGCAGAATGGCCTCTACAAATTTGGCAGTGCCTAAAAATGGAGAGCAACTGAGCATGTGCAGAGCAGGGAGAGACAGTGCACTACTGGATTTTAAACAGTTTTGGCACTTATTTTTTATGTTTTACAGAGCTAAACCTGCAAAAAGGGAGAGCCTGAAGTGATCCAGCAGGACTTCAAATTTCCGATTAAAGTTCTTTGAGTTCCCTTTAAAAAGAAAAAGGAAAAAAAACCTCACCTAATCAGGGATGTTATTATTAAAATTCTATATTGCTTACTTATGTTGCTCAAAGTGTTATGTGGAAGTGCAACCTACAGCCCCCAGTTAGAATTATAGCAGAACTCCAAATATATATAAATGACACGTGATGCAGCTCCGTATTCCTGAATACATTCTAAATGTATATATATATATATTTTTTTGTTTAAACAGAAGCAGTATAAGTACCCAGTATTGGCCGAGTATCAGCCTCCTGCAATCCCTGTACAGTAGGGCTCAGACTAGGACAGAAAGAAGCAACTAAATACCCTAATTAGTTGCACAGCAGTGCAAGGACTGTGCTGATAGAAGGAGAGAGCAAAGTGACACTCTACAGCATGCTGCTTCTGCTTTCACTGTTCAGTCACAGGTTGGGGAACGAGACTTTTAAAGTGGTTCTAAAGCCTTAGGCCCCTTTCACACCGTTCAGGTCCGCCTGTCAGATTTGTCCAAACAGGCGCTCCATGCTAGTCTATGGAGCGACGGATGTCAGCGATGACATGTCCGTTGACATCTGACCCGATCCGCTAAAATCAGATGGACGGCCCTACGTTCCCCTGGCAGATTGGATCGGGTGAGATCTCATGAAAACGGACATGCTGTCCGTTTTTGTCCTATCTGTCCATAGCAACCGGTGGTGCTCGACAAGCCCCTCCCTGCTCAGTGAGCATAGAGGGACTTGTCATCCGCCGGCTCAGCGGAGATCAATGGAGAGCTCTCCCACTGAGCTGGCAGACAGAGGGGGACTCCGTGGCAGCGGATCCGCCTCGAGAGAATGAAGCCGAAAAGTGATTGTAAAGGCTTGTTTTTTTTTCATTTTTTTTAAATAACAAACATGTTATACCTACCTCCTCTGTGCAGTTGGTTTTAAACAGAGCAGCCTGGATCCTCCTCTTCTCGGGTCCCTCTTCGCTTCTCCTAGCCCCTCCCTTTTTGAGTGCCCCTCAGCCAGCAGCTTGCTACAGGGGGCACCCAAGTCGAGTCAGAGCTCAGTGTATACAGTCGGGCACGGAGCCCTGACCTGGCCCCACCCCCTCTGCCCTCTGATTGGCTGACTGACTGAAAGCTGCGGGAGCCAATTGCGCCAATGCTCTGTCGCAGCCAATCAGGAGGAGTGTTCTGGATGGCTGAGGGGGATTGTGGACATCGCTGGAGAGAGAAGGGGCTCAGGTAGGTAATTAGGGGGTGCTGGGGTGGCTGCGGTTCACATAAGGTTTTTTATCTTAATGCATAAAGATAAAAAACCCTATGCCTTTACAACTCCTTTAAGGTTTTTTACCCTACTATAATCTATGTATTAAGGTAAAAAACCTATGCCGCAGCTTCCCCTCAGACCCCCCCCCCCTTACCTGAGCCCGATTCAATGATGTGCACAAGCGCAGGGGCTCCAGTCGCTCTCTCTCATCATTGGATAGATTGATAGCAGCAGGAGCCATTGGCCCCCGCTGCTGTCAATCAAATCCTGTGAAGCGGGAGGTGGAGCTGAATCCCGCTGTCTGTGTCACGGGATGCAGCAGCGGGACCCGGGGCGCGTGTTTCCCTGGGAGCACCCGATGAAGAGGAGGGGCTTGGAGCACCTGTGGGGGACCCCAGAAGAAGAAAAACAAGTATAAACATGTATTTTTGATTTTTTTTTTATAAAAACAAAGGTTTACAACCACTTTAAACATTATTAAACTGCAATAGAGAAAAATAGGGGTCTCCTGCCCTGTCAGACCAGGCTGTGCAAATCTCAGGACTAGAAGGACAAACAGAAATTCTTCTTGCAGGTAAAACAGTTTTACTTTATCTGAGTATTTACTGTAGTTTCTTGCCTGTAGTTCATGAACCTATGGCAGTGAAGACTGGGGGCTTTGGGTTATTCTACGTCACACATCGCCACTGCTTTTTTTTGCACTACTAGAAGTCCAAAAATATGCGACTGTTTTTTTTTTTTTTTTATATATACCAAAGATGCCACAGTTTGATGAGCGCCATCTATTACAAGAATGTGACTTGCTGTATTACCATACACACATTGCTGTTTACACGTGAATAACATGCTGCTATAGCATGCAGTGATTGTATGTATCTATTTATACTTGTGATGTATTTTTTTTTTTTTTTTTTTTTTATAAAGGTCAGGTAGTTCTTATTCAAAAGGTGAGCAGTGAACCACCCATTGGTGGAAGTCCTGATACTCTGCTACCTCTGTCAATACAAGAATAATATCAGCTACATATATTATATATAATAAAATTGGTTATGTATTTTCGGTATTCTCTGTGTTTTGGCTTTGACGATGACCAGGGTTGACCTTTACAGGTGTAGGTAATGTTGGGTCTATATTGACTTCTCCATATATTACTGTAGGAATGATGTTATTTGGATGATAAGCTGTATTGGATTTCCGCCAGACGTATTGCTTGGTATTGAGATCAAATATTTCAATTTTAGTCTCATCTCACCATAACACCTTTTTCCATGTGGCCTCAGAATCTTCAAGGTGCGTGTTGGTAAATCTCAGTCTGCCGATGTAAACACAGCATCTCCCCGTTCTGCCTAGTGACAAGACACTGATCGTCTGTTCTCTGTCCTTGGAGCAGTGATCAGTGTCGTGTCACTGCTAGTCCATCCCCCAGACAGTTAGAATCACTCCCTAGGACACACTTTACCCCCTCCCCTGCCCCCTAGTGGTTAACCCTTTCACGGCCAGTGACATTTTTACAGTAATCAATGCAATTTTATAGCATTGATTGCTGTATTAATGCCAGAGGTCCCAAAAATGTGTCAAAATTGTCTGATGTGTCCACCATAATGTCGCAGTCACGATAAAAATCGCCGCCAATTACTAGTAAAAAAAAAAATTTAAAAAAATTAAAATGTCGTAAATCTATCCCCTATTTTGTAGACGCTATAACTTTTGCGCAAACCAATCAATAAAAGCTTATTGTGATTTTTTGTTTACCAAAAATTTTTTTTTTTAATATATATTTTTTTGGGGATAATTATTATAGCAAAAAGTAAAAAAGAATGCGCTTTTTTTCAAAGTTGTTGCTCTTTTTTTGTTTATAGTACAAAAAATAAAAACCGCAGGAGTGATCAAATACCACTCAAATAAAGCTCTATTTGTAGGGAAAAATACAACGTCAATTTTGTTTGGGAGCCACATCGCACGACTGCGCAATTGTCAGTTAAAGCGACGGCAGTGCTGAATCGCAAAAAGTGCTCTGGTCTTTGGACAGCAAAATGGTCCGGGACTGAAGTGGTTAAATGCTGATTATTCAGCAGCACCGTTCCACAGAAGCCAGTTTAATGACCAGTTCCTGTTAAACAGGGCTCCGCACATGCCGAAATGTGACACATGCTTAACATGGACCGTTTTTGGCTTTAGGACAGAAGGCTATTTCTGGAAGGAAGCAAACAATGCTTCCCATGACTGTAAAACAAGGTGGTGGTTAGTGATGCTTTATCAGCGCTAAATCATAGCTGACGACAAGGCAGGTGGAACCAAATAAAAGGTAAATTCTAGAGGGAAAGTTTCAGTAGAAAAGAACAAAGACAGGACATTCACATTTTCATCAGGACAATGACCCTAAACACACTGCCAGCATTACAAAACAGTTATTTAACTACTTGACCTCCGGAAGGTTTTACCCCCTTCATCACCAGAGCATTTTTTTTTTTTTTGCTATTCAGCACTGCACTACTTTAACTGCCAATTGTGTGGTCATGCAACACTGTACGCAAACAAAATTGTATATATGAAATATATTATATATATATATATATATGAAAAAAAAGAAAGAATTCTACTGTTATAAAACATAGTCAATAAAAATTCTTCATAAATGTAGACCACAATGTATTCTGCTATGTCTTTGGAAAAAAAAAAATACCAATTAGTGTATACTAATTAAAAAAAAAAAAAAAATTATATAGATATAGATATAGAAATTTAGCTATGATGCTATACTGGTAATGGATCAGTGACTTAAAGTTGCAATGTGATAGTGTGTCGGCCAATCTGCCACAAACAGACCCTTGCTGGGAGGTACACTAACTGACATCAATATTGACACCAATACAGTGATCAGATATAATACTGTACACTGTATTAATGACACTGGCTGGGAAGGTGTTAACATCAAGGAGTTAACTGTGTGCCTAACAAGTGTAATGTGTGTAATATGTGCCACTTTTACCAACAGATCTCGCTGTTTGTTTCTCCCTGATTTGCAGATAGAAGAAACAGCCAGATTGCTGATCTGTGTACAGAGCCCTGTGTGTTTGTATCCGCAGGACTATGTGCCATGATTGGCTCCAGCTGATCAGCAGGTCTCAGCCATAAATCATTGACAGGGCCCTGCTGAAAAAATCCCACGTAGCCAGTGACAGAGTGGGTTAGCAGGGGGCACGTGTATGCACACCCCTAAGCTAGAACAGGCTGCAGCCTTCCTGTGCCACCCGCACCTGTGCTACAAGGGCGAGTTCAGAGGGTGGTGATAAATGGGGAGTACTCGGAATGGTCAGGGGTGGGTAGTGGGGTCCCCCAGGGTTCTGTGCTGGGACCAATCCTGTTAAATTTGTTCATAAATGACCTGGAGGATGGGGTAAACAGTTCAATCTCTGTATTTGCGGACAATACTAAGCTAAGCAGGGCAATAACTTCTCCGCAGGATTTGGAAACCTTGCAAGAAGATCTGAACAAATGAATGGGGTGGGCAACTACATGGCAAATGAAGTTCAATGTAGAAAATGTAAAATAATGCATTTGGGTGGCAAAAATATGAATGCAATCTATACACTGGGGGGAGAACCTCTGGGGGAATCTAGGATGGAAAAGGACCTGGGGGTCCTAGTAGATGATAGGCTCAGTAAATGCATGCAATGCCAAGCTGCTGCCAACAAAGTACACAAAATATTGGCATGCATTAAAAAGGGGATTAACTCCAGGGATAAACCGATAATTTGCCCGCTCTACAAGACTCTGGTCTGGCCTCATCTGGAGTTTGCTGTCCAGTTCTGGGCACCAGTCCTCAGGAAGGATGTACTGGAAATACTACTGGAGTACTGGAGCGAGTACAGAGACGGTCAACAAAGCTAATAAAGCAGTGGTCATCAATCCTGTCCTTAGGGCCAGCCCAGGTTTTATTTATTACCTTGGGGGAGATGCAGACTAGAATACTGCAATCACTGAGCAACAAATGATATCACCTGTGATGTATTTCAATTATCTTTGCAACCTGGCCTGTTAGTGGGCCCTGAGGACAGGGTTGATGACCACTGTAATAAAGGGACTGGAGGATATTAGTTATGAGGAAAGGTTGTGAGCACTGAAATAAGCACCTAAACGACCGCAATATACAATATAATACTGACATATAATCACACACATAGGTTGCACTTGTGTCTTTTTTTGACCTCACCTACTCTGTAACCTGCCATACTGTAGGTGGGTGGAAACTGGTTAAAAACCAAAACCATTATTGATAATACCTTAGAATAGCCAAGGTTAAGTCCTAACCTCAATCCAAATGAGATGCAGCAAAATGTGAAATCGCTGAAGCAACTTTGCTAAGATAGTGCCTAATGCAGCGTACACACGAGCGGAATGTCCGACAGAAAAAGTCTGACGGGAGCTTTTCATCGTATATATTCCGATCGTGTGCATGCCCCATCAGACTTTTTTACGTCAAAAATTCTGACGGACCTAGAAATGGAACATGTTTTAAATATTTCCGACGGAACCCATTCCTATCGGGTAAACCGCTCGTCTGTATGCTGTTCCGATGGACCAAAAATGACGCATGCTCTGAAGCAAGTGCAAACGGAAGCTATTGGCTACTGGCCATTGGACTACCTTTTTCTAGTCCCGTTGTACGTGTTGTGTGTCACCGCATTCTTGACGGTCGGACTTTGGTGTGACCGTGTGTATGCAAGACAGCTTGAGCGGAATTTTGTTGGAATTCCATCAGAGAAACCTTCAGTTTATTCCGAAAAAAAAACAAAAACCGCTTGTGTGTACAAGGCATAAGATTAATAGTAAGCAAGATTGCTGACAAGTATAGATCACATAGAACATGTTTTTGTATGCAACATTAGTTCATGAGGGGAATGGGTCATTTTGTTTCTACACAATAGATCAGAAGGCTACCAGAGAAAAGTCTCATGATTACACGGGCCACAAACATGTTATTGCAGCTGGAATGTCTAGTAAACAGCAACATCCACAACACCTAACTACTATCGGACAGGACGTGATGTTTTGCTTCTGCTCTCTGGTGAACTCTGAACCCATGGTGTATAACCACACCCAACCACCACAAATAGCACTTCATCCCGACAGACGTTCTAGAAGGAGCCGGATCCATTAACAATGAGCAAATATTTTTCAATACAGTGACTGAGCAGATGTGGGCAGTTCCTGGTAAATAATTACTGTAATATACACATAATAGTACTCAAGATCTGTTAAGGAACAATTTGTAGAACATAATGTTTTGATTATCACAATAGGTTCAAAAACACCAAGATGGAGGTATTTTCGCCAAAAGAGGTTTAAAGCCTTTAGTGTGCCCCTAGTTTTTTTTTTTTTTTTAATCATGAAAACCGCTTTATATACTGTATACCTAAAATCCTACAGTCCTCTCCCGGGTCATGGGTCATGACCGATCTTGCCTCTTCTACTCCAACGGTGGTGGTGGGCAGTCCTTAAGCACTTCAATACAGGACATTTATACATCCTTCCTTCCCAGATCAATTTTTAGCTTTCAGTGCTCTCGGGCCTAGTCTGCCGGAAAGTCCGGTTGTGTGTACGCAGCACAAGGCATCTTGCAAGGAGAATGATAAGAAGCTTTTGCTGCAGAGAATGCCGTAGTATATCTCTAAAGCAATAAAAATCATTCCAGCCTTCAAGTTTTTCCAAATCAGGGCTAAGTTCTGCTTTAATAGGGTTTTAAACCATGTATTAGTGAAGGGAAAGGAGTCTTGTTTGGCTGGAGTTCCCTTTTAATCCGGCACAACAAATGCATATTAAAGGGTTAGTTCACCTTTTTTCACTACAGAACTGCCTATGCAGGTAAGGAGCATCTGTAGATAACGCTAAAAACACACAGGAGGGTGAAAACACCAAGTGCATTACCACCATATACATATACCACCATATCCCCGAAGGAGCGGCTGGTTTTGTTTGGGCTTACCGTTAGGGCCGGTTCACACTGCGAGGCGAGGCGAGGCGACACGGCTCGCCTCGCCTCGCTCCCGCAAGTCGCCCCCATTCAGTACTATGGAACCGTTCTGAGAGGAGCGACTCGAGTCGCTCCGACTCAGAAAAAAGGTTCCTGTACTACTTCGGGGCGACTTCGGGGGCGACTTGCATTGACTTCTATGCAGAAGTCCTCTGCAAGTCGCCGCTGACCCCCCCTGCAAGTCGCGGCGAGGAAGTCGGAGACGCCTCGCCGCGGCTCGCAGTGTGAACCGGCCCTTACCTTCTTGACCTCGTGCTCATCTAGGGGTTTCCCGAGGTTGATGGCCCAATAAACTGTAGAGACTGACACTTGAATCCCTTTAGGAATTTTTATTTGCAAAAAAATAAAGTTGAACAGAACACAGTCTCTCAGTAGGGAATAGAGGGTATGGGTAGTAAAACTCAAGTACTCTTGGAACTGCTGACACTTGAAATGTCTCTATAGGTGATCCAGGGAATAGCCATTTGCAACTGGATATTTCAACTATTGGATAAATCCCCTTTTAGTGAATTTAGCAGCCGACAAGTAATTTAAGTTTAGCAAAGTCTCTGCCACAGACTTGGTTGTAGAACTTTAGAACAGATCAGAAAGTCTTTCACAGAACTTAGTTATAACTAGAGGTCGACCGATATGGGTTTTTCTCTGGCCGATGCCGATATTTAGAAACCATGGCGGCCGATAGCCGATATATGATGCCGATTTTTTTTTGGGCCGATATGTTAGGCCGATTATTTTTTTTTTTTAATCCCCCTTGATCTCATAAAATCTAACACACCTTTCCCACTGGGACATTTTTCAGGCGCTTTTGGGCTAAAAATAGCGCCTGTAAAGTGCCTGCAAAATGGCTCCCCTGCAGTCTGTGTGAAAGACAGAGTGCTTTCACACTGAGTGCCCGTTCACACAGGGGCGACACGACTTGCAGCGCGACTCACAGACGCGACCTGCACACGACTTCAGCAGCGACTTGCAAAACGACGACGGTATAGAAGTCAATGCAAGTCGCCTGAAGTCGCCCCAAAAATAGTACAGGAACCCTTTTCTAATTCGGAGCGACTTGAGTCACTCCTATTAGAACGGTTCCATAGTACAGAACGGAGCGCAACTTGTCAGGCGACTAAGTCGCCTGACAAGTCGCGGTAGTGTGAACGGGCACAAAGGCAATGCGCTGGCAGGATCTTAAAAAAAGTCCTGCAAGCAGCACGTTTGGAGTGGTGTATACCGCTCCTCCACCACTCCAGCCCATTGATATGAATGGGCACCACTGCCGAAGCGCATGTAATGCGATTTGGCAGCGGTGCTTCACGGGCGCATTTAACCTCTTCCTCGGCCGCTAGCTGGGTTTTATGTGCCCCACTAGCAGCCAAATAGCGCCGCTAAAATGATGGTAAAGAGCCGCTAAAACTTGCAGCGTTTTACCATCAACGCCTGCCCGCTCCAGTATGAAAGCAGCCTTCATAAGTGATACAGAAAATATCTTACATTTAAACATTTATTAAACAAAACAAACCTCCAATCAGTTTACTTGTATGTATGATTTAGATAAAAAAAAATATATTATATATATATATATATAAAAAATAAAAACAGGTAGTCAAAACTTTTGGATGAAAAAAAAAAAAATGGGCTAACTTTACTGTTTTAAATTTTTTATTTTTTTTTAAATAGTGTATTTTTTTCCCAAAAAAATGCATTTGGAAGACCTCTGTGCAAATGCCGTGTGACATAAAATATTGCAACAACCGCTATTTTATTCCCTAGGATCTCTGCTAAAAAAATATATATATATAATTTTTGGGGGGTCTAAGTGGAGAGGAGGAAAGTCGTTTCTATGACGACTCAGGCAACTTACAGTGACTTCTATTACAGAAGTCATTTCCAAGTCCCGCTGTTCTAAATCGGCCTTTTTATCAGCACAATCGGCCGATGCCGATTAATTAAAAAACGGCAAATATCGGCCGATATATCGGTCGACCTCTAGTTATAACTGAAGGATGAAATTAGGAACTCTTACGGTACCAGTATCTTGCAGCCGGTCCGGCGATACCGTAAGAATTCGCTTGGTGTCCTTTCAGCTTAGCTTCCAGGCTCTAACCGAGCAACCAGCCTCGTGCACGGCCCTCTTCTGAAGAGTCCTCCCCTGGTTGCGTTTTCAGTTGCTGGGCCTCTCCAAACCACCGGCACCGGACCACCTTGGAACCCTTCTTCCAGTTACTGTGCCTCGGGCTAGCCAGCTCTGAGACTCGGAAATGGATGGATCCGTAGCCCAGGCCATGAAGGCCTCTGGGGGCTGGTCAGGAGGACCAGAACCATGGAGTCAGAACATACTTCTGGACCGGAATCCAGAACCACGTGATCTCAGCACCTTAAGTACCCTCTCACGAAATATACAGCGAGACAACACACCCACTGATTGGCTCCCAGAGAGAGATTGGTACCCAATGCGTCCAACCAGACTGCGTTCCAATGCCTGCCAAAGGTGACACCTATGACCAGGCAGAACATAGTACAGTCCAGCCAAACTGATGCCAAAACAATAATTTACTGAAATTAACCCTAAAACCCAACTATGGTCTTAGGAAAAACTAAATGCTCTACATTGCCTTTTGGGTATGTTTTTCAGATGCAACAAGCCCTTGTGTATGAAGTTTCTATCCAGATAACATGGCTGACTTACCATTTACTGCAGTCAGCCTCTCATAGCTGATGCGTGGCACAAAAGGCCGCACAACACTTGTAACACACAGGTTTCTGGCTCTTTGTAGGCAACAAATAGCATAGCTTAAAGTGACTCTTTCAAGGGCTTCAAAAACACATAAAGGTTGGCTGTGGATCTTATATTCTTCCATCAAGGAGCATTGCTTAGGTTTGTTTCCTGAACTTAGGCAACTCTGCCACAAAGTTGGGACCCCCAAAAAGGACCGTGACCTTCACTGAGAAATCAAATTAAACCTACAAAGAGTGCCAGTCCTCTTGGAAGTCCATGAGAGTTTATGTGGTCTTGTTTCAGCCCCTGAAACGCATTGGCTGCCCTTCATATTCTTGATGTTTTCATTTTATTAGCAGTAAATGATTATGGATTCTTAACCCACTTAATCTGGCACTTTTTTTTGTTAATTTTCATCAGGGGTGAAAAACAAACAGCAATTTTCTTTACTAGGAGAAGCTCTCTACTATACTCTCCAAAGAAACGCCACTCTCTGGGTGCTGCAGCCATCCAACACTTCTGGGTGTGCCATATAGCATATTCCCTGCTGGCTGCTGTGGTTCCATCCTCCAACCCCCTACATCAGTACAGGACTCGGCAGTGTTGTAAGGGTTGGAGGAAGGCACCAGCTTGTGGATGGAAATTTGGGCATCTCACTCTTTTGGAGGCGTTAGGTGATGAAAGCGGTGCGTAAACTGTTGGCGCTATATAAATCCTGTATAATAATAATAATAATGAAAGGTCTTAGGGTGGCTACGGCACTAGAATAGGAGAGTGGTAGAAGACACAGGCCACCGAAATGGTTGGAATAATACTTCTATCGCATGGGACCCCCTGTTGGCTTTTGTTACAAAACTGATTGGGCCGCTTTAAATTTAGGGGTTAATCTGGTCATACATGGCTCAAATTTTGCCCAATTCCTGTGAATTGGCCGAAATTCAAGCAACAAGTCACCCTGCTGACACCACCCAGCTTGACAAATCTCAAAGTCAGATGATCAGCGACTACAGCCAGCCAACTGTATTGGGTATACAATAATAGGAGATTCGTCCATCAAGGCTATTTAGCATGGACGGGGGGGGGAGGAATCAATAGATTTTTATCTGTGTATGGCCATCTTTAGGCTCATTAACTTGAATGAATGAATGAATGAATGAGTGACTTGTATAGCGCTACCTATGCGAACTGAAATCGCCTCAGGGCGACATGTTCAAGTATTGGGTTAGGTAAAGGGGTAAGCTTGGATCAGCCAATTGTGACAAATGTTTTTCGGATGTGCCAGGTGTGGTAAATTTTTTGCCATTAAAAAAAAAGGTACCACCTTTTGTCTCACCCGCAGGATATCGCAGATACGTTTGCTGACTTTTACACGGACCTGTACAACAAGAGGGACATACCTCATAACCCACCGACCCCTGACTTAGCTGACCGCATAGCCAACTACCTAGCTGGAGTGACACTGCCCCAGGTGCAGGACGCGGAACTTCAGGAACTGAACGCCCTCATCACCGATGAGGAACTGACAGCGACTGTAAAGGCGCTCCCCGCTCACAAATCTCCGGGTCCAGATGGCTTCCCGTACGAGTACTATAAAATGTTTCTACCCATCTTGAGCCCATACATGACCAAGCTGTTCAATTCCTTCCTCACACGGGCCCCAGTCCCAACGGAGATGTTGGCGTCCTTTATATCCCTTATCCCTAAACCAGACAAGGACCAGACCTCATGCGCCAGTTACAGGCCTATCGCCTTACTGAACTCGGACCTGAAGATCTTTACGAAAATCCTGGCCAACCGCCTCAATACAATCCTTCCTGCCCTGGTCCATAAGGATCAGGTTGGTTTTGTACCTCTTCGACAAGCAGGGGACAACACCAGGAAAGTTATTGACCTCATTGACGTAGCAAACAAGACTGGTTGCCCCTCCCTGGTCCTGAGCCTAGACGCGGAAAAGGCGTTTGATCGCCTGAGCTGGCCCTTCATGACGGCGACTCTAACCCACATGGGTTTCCGGGGTCCCTTCCTGCACGCTATACAACACCTTTACACCACCCCCACTTCTCAAGTTAAGACCCCGTATGCAATTTCTCTGACTTTCCCTATCACTAATGGCACCCGCCAGGGCTGTCCGCTCTCTCCTCTGCTGTTTGCTCTCTGTGTCGAACCCCTGGCGGAGGCCATTAGAAGAAACCCGGATATCCGGGGTGTCTCGGTTCGGGGCAGGGAATTTAAAATATCGCTCTTCGCTGACGACGTCATTCTCACCCTGACCCAGCCCAGGACCTCTTTACCCAATCTACACGCAGAACTTAGCCGATACGGGGCGATCTCGGGCTACAAAATAAACGCATCTAAGTCAGTCGCCCTCCCACTTAATATGCCCCTAGTTGAAGGAACTCATTTGCGCTCGGCTTTCCCTTATCGTTGGGAGACTTCCTCACTTAAATATCTAGGGGTTCAAATTACCCCATCCTTCCACACTTTATACCAGGCCAACTTTCCCCCCCTCTATAGGGAGATCAGGGGACTTATCCATAAATGGAAAACACACCATATATCCCTTACGGGGCGGATCGCGTCCATTAAAATGGTAATCCTCCCCAAACTTCTCTACCTATTTCAGACACTGCCTGTCCCGATCCCCTACGCACACCTCCGTATGCTCCAGAAAGACTTATTGCAATTTGTATGGAACTTCAAAAAACATCGGGTCCCAGGCACGGTTCTCACTGCCCTGCGCTCAGACGGCGGTTTGGCATTCCCTGACTTGGTTAGGTACTACCAGGCGACGATGCTCCGGGCGATAGTCTCCTGGTTCCCCCAACAGTCATATAACAAGTGGTCGGAGATAGAAAAAATATGGTTAGCCCCAGTGCACCCGAACAGTCTGCTCTGGGGGGCGGGGGTGGCGATTGAGCCGAACCGGTTGCTGGGCTCGATGGCTCACCTCCGTCAGCTTTGGCGGAAGCTGTCTGGTCACTGCAAGCTACACTCGGAGTCGTCCCTGATGACCTCGTTCCTTTACAACCCCATGCTCCCAGACAGCCTGACCCACCAGATGTCCTGGCCCTGGGCGTCCCGAGGTTTATTTCACCTGGGACACCTGGTAGACCCCAGGTCGAGAAAGCTGCTCTCCTTCTCGGAACTCCAGGCCAAACATGACCTCCCCCGACAGACGTTCTACAGTTATCTTCAAATAAGACATTTCGCACAAACCTTAGCCCCGAGACTCCAATTCTCCCCGCCCTCCCCATTTGAGGTGATTATATTGAACGGCCGGAATGGCAGGGGGCTGATCTCGGATATATACCGCGTTCTCAGCTCACACCACTCCCAGGCGAGGGGCAAGCACAAGTATATGTTGAAGTGGGAGAGGGACCTGGGGGAGGAGCTCTCCCTTGAGGATTGGCAGGGGGTGTGGCGACAGGCAGCCAAATCCTCTCTATGCACCCTTTACAAGGAAAATGCCTACAAGATACTCTTCCGTTGGTACCGGACCCCAGAGGTACTGCACAAAATATATCCCTCCACCTCGGATCGGTGCTGGCGCTGCCTAAAAGACAGAGGTACCCTATTCCACATATACTGGACTTGCCCCTCGATATCCCCTTTCTGGACTCTGACCCAACAGCTCCTTGCCCGCTTGCTGGGGGTGCCCGTCCCGTTTGAACCCAGGTTCTTCCTATTTGGCCTGTCCCGAATTAAGCTAGCTAAACCGTCTCGGAAGCTTCTGAGACATGTTCTCACGGCAGCCCGATGTTTGATAGCCCTCCGTTGGAAAAGCCAAACGGCCCCGACTATGGAAGCCCTTTACTCTAGAATAAAGGACATCGAACTCATGGAGAAAATGACTGCCAGAATACGGGACAGGCTGGAGGAATTTGATCTGGTTTGGGGGAGATGGCGGCTGCTGGAGGATTAGGGGCACGCCGAGTCCGGCACGACAACGCGGATCACTGGTTTTCTCTTCTTTATCTTCTTTCTCTCTTTCCTTACCTGATTTTGACTATTGCTGCGGCGGACTCTTGCCGCTCTATTTTAAGTGTGTTGCATAGGACTTATGGCAGAACTTACAGGGCCTCTTGGGCTTGGGAGCAGGCAGTTGACTGTGTGTGTCTCCTGACCCCCCGCTCCTGGCCAACCACATTATTATGCCTTGCTATAGGTGCCCATGGCCCGATACCACGGGTAGCGTGCTTACTCATGACCTTGCTATGTTTTGTAATTGCATTGCTCCTACTACGCCTCTGTACTGCTTACCTTCCTATGCTGTTAATGAAAATAAAGAAAACGTTATTTAAAAAAAAAAAAAAAAAAAAAAAAAAAAAAAAGGTACCACATGGGGTTTATTTTTTCGTGAAAATTGTATGTACGATAGGCCATTAAATCTACTGCCCTATGAAATGAGTTTATGCACAAGTGTCTAAAGGCCTTGTGAAATGTTAAATTTTCTGTTTATTCTTCCATTGGCCTTTCCATGGTTAAATCATAAGATAGACATATACCTACAAGGATTAATTGCCCTAGGGGGGGATCTATACCCATAGGGGTAGAACTTCTATAGAGTTGATTTACTAAAAGTTGAGAGTGCAAAATCTGGAGCAGCTCCTCATGGTAGACATTCGGCTTTTGTTTCAATGTTTTTATTAAAGTTTTCACAAAAGAGAATACAAAAATGGTTAAAATGCATTTTTTTAAACACAAAGTTGTCCATTTATAGGATATTTCTAACACATAGCATGTATATAGCAAAAATTAGACCCCAAAACACATTCTGCTACTCCTCCTGAGTATGGCAATACCACATGTGTGAGACTTTTACACAGCCTGGCCACATACAGAGGCCCAACATTGAAGTAGTACCTTCAGGCGTTCTAGGAGCATAAATTACACATCTCATTCCTACTGATCACGCTTTTGAAGGTCCTTGAGTACCAGGAAAGTGAAATTACCTACAAAATGACCCAATTTAGGAAAGCAAACGCCAACGTATAATTCTATGTAGCATGGGCTGCAGATAGGTACTCAGGTACTCTGATGGGCTGGTGAGAGGTACTCAGATGGGCGCTGACAGGTACTTAGATGGGCAGTGACAGGTACTCGTGTACTCACATGAACTGTGACAGATACTCGGGTACTCAGATATACTGTGACAGGTATGCAGATGGGCTGTGACAGGTACTTTTTATTGGGGGGGGGGGGGGGGGGTCAGTTAGTGTGGTTGGTGTGTACTGTAAGTGGTAATGAGATGTTACCGCAATCTCCTTCTCACACACGATCAGTGTGTGAGGAGGAGAACCCGGTAACATCTCGTTACCGCGGTTTGTTGACATTTTGTGACCGGCTGTGATTGGACACCGCCAGTCACTTGGTAAAGAGCCAATTTCATTAGCTCTTTATTGCAGGGTTTGCCTGTGTCAGGGTGACAAGCCTCATCCCCGATCTCCACTCTGTGCATGCCCTAGGGGCATGTGGGCAACATGATTGGACACAGCTGGTCACGTGGTAAAGAGCCATTTTTTTTATTGGCTCTACATGGATCTGGGATGGGCTGTGTCCGAGGTGACACACATCATCCCCGATCGCCGGGGGCCCACAGGAGTGGCGAGAAACCGAGGACGTCATATGAAGCCCGCGCAGGATGGGAGATCCCATCTGCAGATGTCATATAACTATATATGCTATAGCCTGGTAATGAAGTGGTTAAGCTGGCCATACACAAGTAGAATTTTATTTGAAAAGTTTTGAAGGATTTCTAATGGTTAAAGTGTCACTAAACCCAAATCATAAAAAAAACACTATCAAATGCTGTATTACATGCTGTTAATACTCACTCAGTTACTATTTGTTTTCTGTATTCTGCAAAACACCTGGTTGATCCTGCTGTTCTCCATCTCCCCCTCCTGTCCATGTCCCCCATTCAGCTAGGGATTTTGCTGCTGTTGTGGCAACACTGCACATGCTCAGTTTGCAGCGCGTTTCTATGCTGAGCATTTTCTCCCTATCACATCTGAGCAGCCCATGTGACTATAGTCACGTGTGGGCGTGTATACACGGGTAAATGACAGCCCACTCCCTCCTCCATGCCCACTAACTAGCTAAACACAATGGGGGTAGGATATAACATTTAGATTTATGGAGGCTTCACTTCCCTCTTATTCTAAGACATAGGTTGTGACTGGCGGAAATTGACTCACATCATGTTATTGCCAAAAAATAATAAAGATTTAATTTTAAATATATATTTGTATGACAATTTAAACGTCTATTTATTTTTTACTCTGTATTCCAAAGTCTGTTTTTTAATTAATTAATTTATTTATTTTTAAACCATATGCCCCCCCGGGCCATAGCCGAAAGACAGCTACAGCACGGTCGGCTTATTCTGGGAGGGCATCCATGGATAGAAACATAAGGCGAATACAAAGACACTGAATTTCAAAAGAGCCAACTTCCCTAAACTACGAACCTTACTGGAAGGCATAAGCTGGGATAAAATCTTAGGAACAAAGAACACAGAGGAGAGATGGGTTTGCTTTAAGAGCATATTAAATAAGGGTATTAGCCAATGCATCCCAATGGGTAATAAATTTAAAAGAGCGAACAAAAGTCCTGGATGGCTTAACTCCAATGTAAAATGCATATAAAAGCAAAGGAGAAGGCCTTCAAAAAATACAAGGTTGAGGGATCATCATCAGCATTCTGACTTTATGAAGAATGCAATAAGAAATGTAAGGGTGCAATAATGACGGCTAAGATAGAACATGACAAATGACGGAGCGGTCACTTGTAAACAAACCGGCGTCACATCATGGCACCGGTTCCTCCCTCCCCTCTCTGCACCAATCGGTAGTGAGAGGGGAGGGGGGAGAGCAGTGATTAAATAACACCAAAGAAAGCTCTATTTGTGTGAAAAAAAAAAAAAAAAAAAGGACAAAAAATTAATTTGGGTACAGTATTGCATGACTGAGTAATTGTCATTCAAAGTGTGAGAGCACCGAAAGCTGAAAATTGGTCTGGTTAGGAAGGGGGTTTAAGTGCCCAGTGGTCAATTGGTTAATTTGAAACGTGACCAGCAGCAGAGGACTAAAAGCTCCACCTGCTTATGTTTGCCTTCAGACAGGCTGGGAAAGTACTGGGTCATGCGACAGCTGTATATCGATTAATTAAGATAATAACAGTGCCATTATCCAGATACAGGAAGAGAAGGGACAGTGTTTGTTTAGTATGACTTTATTGGGGTCAAATAAATGTTCCTTTTTGACTGTAGTGATCAAACCACAGCTCCTCTTTATAGAGATGGAAAACATCTTTTGGAATTGCCTGGTAAAGCTTATTTGGAATAACAGATTTGAGTTTACACATACTTTATAAGCAATACAGTTAAAGCTAGTTTATGGGAAAATATTACCCCCCTCCCTCCAACCCATGTTGCACATTCGTTTTTCTTTCTTACCTTGTGAAGATATAAAATCGCCTACGCCACTGATTGGGTCCCTTGTCTGAACCATTTTCAGGTGCAGGACCACTAATCCATTGCTCCATGTAAGCTGGCCCCCTCACAATATCATCTGCAGACCTCTCTTCTGGATCCTGAGAGTACCCCATCATTGGACAGCCAATAGGGAGTTTCTATATCAAGCGGACAGAGACATGGACACCAGAAAAGGAGACTGGATCGTCGCTTGACCGTAGCTCTGGGTGTGTAAAATTGGCATTTTTTTTTATACATCTGTAATGCCAGCATACGGTTAGAAAGGGGTAGGGGGATGGAGATCATCTTTAAAATGCACCTTTCTCATGTACCGAAATGGAAAGTATGTCACCAGCACAGCAAGGATCTAGTCCAAAGCTATTAAATATATACATTATATCCAAAGCGATTACATTATAGTTACAAGAGCAATGTTTTGGAGGCTTGCAGAATCCCTTCATGAGTCATGTGACATCACAAGCCTCACGAAAGGCCCTGAAACGTTGCTCTTGTAACTATAATGTGATCACTGAAGAAAGCTTTGGACCAGTTTTTGAGATCCTTAGTATGCTGGTGACATGCATTCCGATTTGAATGTTTTCCGTTTCCAGCCAGTGGTTGCTGCAGCACCCACTTACATTTACAGCCATGTTCCGGGAATGTGTGCGTTGGGGATATTGTGTTTGTTTCTCATTTACCAGTTGCCCCAAAAGAAACCATTCTCAAAATAAAGACAAAAACACAGTTTGTAATGTATCGATTGACTTTTTACTTAAGTACAAAATGTGAACTTAAAAGCAGAATAAAATTATGTGAGGTGACAGAGAGGGAGAGGAATTCATAAAAAGATCGTCAAAAACATCAGCGGATACAGAAATGTTCAAAATACAACATGGAAATTACAACAATTGAGTGCAAAACCTCAAGGCTGACTGCATGACCGCTGAAAACAGCTTTACAAGGTGTCATAGCTTAGACGTTTCATTTCAGGTCATGTCAAGCAGCAAGTCACACTGTCGACTCATTTCCTGTCAGTTGGATTAACAGGAAGTGATGCTTCTTGTATGCGAGCCACAAAAAAAAATGGCAACAGCCCCTCAAATGTTGAAGAACAAATTCTGCAGTGCATGCCAGGAGTTGGCATGGCACGATGAGCCTTGTAGTTCCTCAAAAAAGTTAGAGGGTCATGGGTTGCCCAAAAACCACCATTTGTAATCATACAGTAAAGCATAAACATAAAGGCATGGGTAAACATTCTCACAAAAAACAGAGCAAACAACTGCAAAAAGGGAACAAAAAGGCAAATATACAAGCACACATCTCAGTCTCGCTGCTGAAATGTATTTCCCTGTGCGCAATTTCATCTCAAATAGATGCTAATAAAAGCACAGCACCTTGTTGAGAAGCCACAGATAGTAGCCATAATTTCCTACTACCAGGCTGCATGCTATCATTCCTAGTGAAGCAGAGGAGGTGCTTAAGTCTTCTTGCACACGACTGTTTGATCATCTATTTTTCAGCCGTTTTTTTTTTTTTATGTATGTATTGACATGTATTTTCGCTCATATGCGTTCACGCAATTTTGCACATCCCCACACGCAAATTTATTCTCACGGTCACAATATATTAATGAATATTTACGTGCAAATATGCTCGATTGCGCGCAAACGCGTGCATGAAACGTAAAGGACTGACCGAAAATTACGATTTTTTTTCTATTTTTTATTTTTAATGAAGATTACATGGCTCTCGTTTATGTGCCAGTGTGCATAGGCACATTACAATGAATGGGCTGTATTTTAGCTCAGTAAAAAAATAAGCTGTACTGAGCTTTTTTAAGCTGCAGTGTGCAAGAGTCCTTACTGTTGCAGAACAAATTTGCTTCCTGGAAGACAGAGAATAGCAGCAACTATCTGACTCTTCTCACACAGGTGCCCTGCTTGGTGACCTATTTTAGTGTCCCTTCTGACCACAGTAGGTAGATTTGAAAATGGCTGCGGAGATTGGCACAAATGTGTTAATAGGCCTAACCTATCAGAACGGAAGGAAGTAAAAGTGTTGCTCTCATAACCATCCAACAGTCAATCAATCGCTCGTCTTTTCAAGCAGAAAGCAAAAGCTTTAAGAGAACCTGTTACTTTGGCCACTTACAAGAAGAAACCCCTCCCTCTGTGTTGGTTACTTACCCTCACTGCAGTCCCTGATGCTCGGTTAGAACCCTTGGTAGGTACCTGGTCCTACCAGAGTATACAGTGCTTGGTTTTTCTCTTCATATGATCGAACAGGGGAGTTGCCTCCATTCAAAAGAAAAAAAGTTGAAATTATTTTCTAGGGCAGATAACAAACCAACAGGGAAATGGATCCAAAGTTTAAAACCAATAAAGTTAAACCAAACCTTATAAAGCTCAGCACAGGAAAATAGGACAATGATACTCTCAACTTTGAACAATGGTTGCGTGTGTGTTTGCCAATATACACATTGGCGGATCGTCAACTAAGAAATCTGGCAATAATGAATGAAGGAATCATTCACTCACCTTTCAAAACACATACATTCTGTTAAATTCTAGTTAAATATGAACTTTGGCAGTCGCATTATCTCTGTTCAAATTAACGAACATGAAAAACCATTTCAGGGCCTGGAAAGTGCAATAAGACTGGATTCAGAAGCCTCAAAATAGTTATGGAAATAACGTTCTACTTTAAAGTACCAAAGCAGAACACATAGTTCACATTCATTACATGTTACTTGCACAGTACTCTATACTGGCTTGTATGGCACACAGAAAGCACCTTGTGTTTCCATAAAGATTACACAGAGGTGGCACTGACCAGGTGGCTGCTCGCTGGGAATGGGTTCTACAAGCTTACCTTGCTGCCAGGTAAGTGCCTCCTTGACACTGGTTAAAGTGCTGCTTTGTTTCTATTGTGCAGCTGCTACTTGCTGATTTCAGAAAACGGCACCACAAGAAAAGTTACAGAGACAACATACGCCCGTTTCCAGGAACAATACTAATTAAAAGCACTGGTGTACAAGAAAAGAAAAAACATCTTAAGAAGGGAGTATTTCCAACTGTATACAAAATAGAGAAACCTGGTTTTAAATATGCAGCCAATAACAGCCAATATGAGCACAGTTCACATAAAAGGGAAAGTTCTCAGTGAGCCATTGGAGCCAAGACTCTTGTACCGCTTCAGACCTACTCAGTTATGGCATGCTGAGGAGGAAGAGTAGCTACATACAGAGGCTATTTTTCAATGCTTTCACATGTGCCTGTTTAGCCAGCCATGGATGGAGCGATTTTTTTCTTCCTGCAACCACGTATTGCAGGAAAAAAAAATAAAAAAAATAAAACAGTCCGTGTTGCTGGGGAATCCCTACCATTGAGCTATTGTGTTCTCCAGGTGGGGGGAAATGCCACAGCAGGGAGAACACACATTGAATATTGCCAGCAGCTATAATCACTTGTAAAAATCAGACTGGTTGTCAAACTCATGCTGGTTGTTGCCCATACATGGTTCAGATCTCGGCCAGTGCCTGCCTACGGCCGGCCTAAGAAGTATAGTCAATTTAGCTACAAGGTTAAAAAACGGTTTGTTCAAATTCCACAGCTCCACCATATAAACTGTTTCACAGAGGGCTTCATACAAATTCATAGTTGCATTGTCATCGCATGCTACCATGTGTAGGGGCATAAAGAGGGGCCCCTCTACTAAACTTTTAGAAGTGAACAAATATTAGAAAAACCCTTAAAACATATATGATGTAGTTTGCGCCAAAGAGACGCTATCACTAATATTAATTAAAATGAATAACATTGACTTCTAGTTTTGCCTTGTACCATATACAAAGAGGTTTGAAACCAAGTGTATTTTTAGGTCCTAAAAAGGCATGTTTCTGCAAAAAAAATAAAAAATAAAAAATTTGGCCTAAACTTTTAAAAATGTCACACACACACACACACACACACACTTAAGGTGGAAGATGGTGATGGAAGGCATATGTGTGAATGTAAGTGACCTCCATGTTCCTAGTTATACAGTCTGGTGATCTATATGTCGGGGGGCATGCATTTACCCCCTCTGCATTTTCAGGACCTCTGCGTAAATTGATTAATCCTTAAAGTGGAAGTCCATGAAAAAAAAAAATCCCTGCATCTATAGACACCACCAATCCAACACTAAGCTCTTAAGCCCTGTAAAGAATAAAATGAGTATACATACCTTTTTTGAACCCGATCTGACCTGATCTTCAGCAGTGGAAGCTCTGCAAAGGACACAGCCGACAATGGCTGTGAAATGAATGGAAAGCGACGTCACCCATAGACTTACTGTCCTCTGCACCCACCTACACAGCGAAGCCGTGGCCGACAGCTCGGCGTGGGATCTGGTCGGAGTGGCTTCCAAAAAAGGTATGTATACTCGTTTTTTTCTTTACAGGGCTGGAGAAGTTAGTGTTAGAATGCTGGTGGCTATAGATACAGGGATTTTAGTTTTTGCATGGACTTCCACTTTAACTATCTCCAGACAAAAAGCATTAAGGAGGTGCTGTACAAGAACTAGAAGAGTAGGGCTCCGAGTGGGACATTTCCCCACTTCTAGGCAGAAAGTAGAAAACCTTTCCACAGCCCGTCGCCTCCACCACTGCTGGCTGGTGGGGGTTCCACTTTCAGAACACTCAACCAGCAACTGGAATACCAGTGCTTCTTATCAAATCTGAAGCGAAGATTGGATATGTTTGGGTTCTTATGTACAAAATAGCCCATCCTTTAAACCCACTCATTTTCCATAGCTGAGCTCCACCAGTCCTAAGAATACAAAGCTGCACTCTGAGAGGTTATATTCTCAAAGATCTGCAGCAGCAGGCATAAATCATCATCTGATTGGTGGAGGTTCCAAGTGCGAAGGACTCCTCACCTCAGTCACTCAGAAGCAAGTGGAAAAAGTACATATGCTATCCACTCTGTCCAAAACTCTAAGGTCCCACAACGAACGACTCCTCAAAAGTAAAAGTGCATTTTAAAGCCCAATCTAAAGCCGGCCATACATGGATCGAATTCCGAAATTATTTCTCGTTCAATATTTTTATTGAAAAGTTTCATCCGAAATAATTTCTAACTAAGAATTCATGTTTGAATTTCACACCATTAATGGGCCACAGCAATGGTCGATTTTCGTGTGGCCATCGAATTTAAGTGATCGGGTATGTTAGAATTTTTTTTAAAACAAACAAATTTCTAAGCAACAATGGGGGAATCGTGCGAGAAATATAAAATCGGAAAAGAAATGCTCATGAGCTGTGACCTAGAAAGAAAAGAAGATTCTCGGCCACAAAACATTTCTGTAGCAACAGGAGGTGAAATTGAAGGCTTGGTCAAATTTGAAAATCAATGGTGGCACCATCAGATTACAAAAACGCACACATTTTCTGATTTTCAGGCCTCATGCACACTTGACATTTTTACAACAGCTGTTTTTGGCTGTTGATGTTTTTTTCTACAGTCATTAAAATATCCATCATGTTATCCTAGCGATATTTTAAGGTCCAGTGTGCATGAGGCTTTAAAGGAAAATTCGTTTGGCATTCAAACCATGTATAGCCTCCATTACTTTGAGTTGAAATCAACTAAATACATTCCAGGTGCATCAAAATACAGATACTCCTTGTTTAACGACCACTCGGACTAAGGACCAGCTCTCCCCACCCGAACGACACACTATATATCATTGTATTGAACAGTACAGAATTTTCATTTGTGTTCTGTACTTATGCAAATTAAAAATTACTGAGCTGGAGTTTTGCATTTAGACCTTTTTTTCACAATACAGTACAGTAGTTAAGAATGCTTAAAATATTGAGTACTTGTGGCTCCTCGTTTAACAACCAATTTGTTTAACGACCTGGTCGTTTAAGTGTCTCTTTAGAAAGTAGCCGCAGCCAGAGTGGAAAATCCAGTCACCTGCCAGCACGCTGCAGAGAAGGACTTCTGCTCTCTGTGTGGAAGCTGTGATCTCTCTGCAAAGGTCCAACATGCCCCCTCTGCTGAATCAGAGGCTAGAGTTTTCCAACCAGCAGAGAGCATGGTTTTTTGACAAATACAGAGCTTTAGGTCTGGCTCAACAGGCTCTGAACAATCCAAAAAGACCAAGTATAGCCTTGCTCAATGTGGGTAAGCAGTAGTTTCTCTGCAGAGGTCCAACACATCCCTGCAGAGTCAAAACTAGAGCTCTCAAATCAGCAGGATACATAAGCTTTGATTATTGAAGAGCTATACTTTTAACTTAGTTGGAGGTATAGACAAAAATAGGACCAATCCCCAACTCTCAAGAGAAGTACACTAGCAAAAAAAAAAAAAAAAAAAAAAAAAAAAAAAAAAAAAAAAAAAAGACACCTTTGGCTTGTCCAATATTTGCACCACCTTTGCTGCCCCCCTACGAACAGAGGACATAGAAATGTGTATGTGTCAGACCTTTGCAAAGAGACCACCGATTCCACACAGAGGGCAATAGTTCTCATCTGCAGCATGTTGACAGGCAATAGGCTTTTCCATTCAGACTGCATCCAAAATAAAACAAACTGACTGCGCACCCTTCACTCTAATGCACCTGGAATGTATTTAGCCAATTTAGCCTGCTTTAAAGACTTACACCAGATTACTTTTTTCCAAATTTCCAGGGAAAAAAACCCCACATAAAAATTCACATGCATTATTGTGTTTTAAAACGTACACATTGGACGTTACACGTACAAATCGCTGCAACAGCAGTGCAGAGACAAGTCATAACTAAACCCTGACTTTCAGCATTGTGATCCAAACTAAGCATTTGGGACAGTCCAGCAAATATAGTTTAGCATTAATCTACTAATGTGAATTCAAAAGTGGACACTAGAATGGAATTGGCTGCTATGACAAATCTGGAGTTCCTGGGAAAAAAAAAAGAAAGAAAAACACAAGATAAACTGTCAAAACACATGTATTCCAACTAAGGGCAGAGGAGTATTATATGGGATAGAAGGTTTCACTTCAACAATCATATGAGGTCTTTACACCACAACACACCAACTCACACCCAACATCCCATTGAACATCACAACAATCACAAACACAAAAGTGCTTAGCCTGCCAGAGGCATCAGCTGTCACCGAGCGGCATACACTGACTATAGACACATGGGCGGATTCAATTAGAAGGTTCTTTGTGCTGTAATTGAAGTTGGAGATGCCAGCTCCAACACGTCACACATAGGTGTTTACATACAAAACACACATGAGAATGGAAAGGAGAAGAGCTGTGGGACAGGTGGCTGTGTGGTGTCAGATTGGCAGTGGCGGAGTGTTGCAGTGACAACATACTGGTTTACAAAGAACGTTCTTCAAACAGCTCCTTCTGGTTCTCCAGCATGAACTTGGTGAAGGTGTTGATGGGATTAATGGCTTTTAAGGTCATGGCCACGTCTTTGGCCCACATGAAGTTTGGCCCAAATACCACCGCCAGATTAGTGTTAGTCATCTTATTCTCAGAGCTCCGAGCAGATACCTGAAATAAAGAGATAAGGCAGAAGTCAGATGGACACTTTCCAATCTTCTTTCCTTTAGGTTATTTATCTATCCCTGCAGAATGGAAAATATCCAATGAAAGCAGCTCCATATTAAATTGTTAACAAATCATTACATTTATTTTTTTCAGTTACTGAAATTTTATTTAAATTGTTGATAGAACAAGAGAGGTAGGAACAGTACAGAAACAAGATGCAAACCTCATCAATACACTTTGCACATATACTGCTCCCCAAATACAAAATGAGAGCGGCAACCATCTTATACCACAATAGGTCATGGATAAGACAGGACTTGCAGAACATAAATTTATAAAAGTTGAACATCTAAGACAAAGATGAGAAATACCAAAAAAACGACAACACCCAGGCAATCAAATCAATATGTGTCGGACCATCAATATCCTAGTGATGTGTTGACATGAGTGAAGGAGATAAAAGTAAAGGCTTGGCACCGAAAAAAAAAAAAGAAGGATGATGGCTATGGCCTGTGCTATTCATCTGGGGCTTACAGGATCCACAAAGAGGGGCGGAAACACATAAAAGCAAGAAGCATGGAGAAAAGATATAGAAAAAGAAGAAAGGAGGGAGGGCACCCCAGGGGTTTTTAAGCTTTACCATATGGAACCCTTACAGTTCTAGGAATCGGAAGGTCATTTGAGAAGGCGGAAAGTGGTCTATCCATGGCTGCAAAATCTGTTGAATTTGGTCGTACTTGTCCTCCAGGATCGCCGTCAATCTTTCATTGATGAGCAATACTATGAACCTGGTTTTTGACCTCTTCAAAGCTAGGAAGTGGTGTTTTCCATGACGGCGCTATAGTTTGCTTCCTTACCATAAAAATGTGAAGTGCCACCTGTGCGTTCCCAACGGGTGCCACCTGCCATAGGTTTATGTAAGAGTGCCTCTCATGGGTCTCGTTTGTAAATTCACATGTTGAACCGTATTGACCAATGTGCATACCCTAATCCACAACCTCCAGACCTTGGTACAGGTTCACAATATAAGTTTCAAATCGCCCAAATCTGGGCAACCTCGAATGCAGTTGGACGGGTATGATGGTAGACCTTTTGCAATCCTAGCTGGGGTAAAATACCAAAAGAGACATAACTTTGAAAGAATTTTCAAGAGCTAGAACATTATGAGAAGATTTAAACAAGGTCACCCACATTTTTCATCAGTCGCCTGGTTGTGGAGCAGAACTAAGGTCCTTTGTCCATTTTTTGCCTTTAGGTCACCCCACAGAATGATGGACTGTCTTGATACCAGGTTTATATAAAAATTACAAATATTTATTATTGAGTATAAAAAACTTTTTTAGAAAAGGAGAAAGTTTGTACATACATAGAAAAATACATATTATGGCTATAACAGACAACATTTGTTACGACAGTATTTTGTGTCCAATACGGTCTTTGGTTTCTCTACTAGTTTCGCGACTATTCTGTCGCTTCTTCAGGAGACCTTGTTTGTCTACAACGAAATTTATCACAAATTACTTGACAAAAAACAACAACGATTATTTAGAGATATTAGATGTATTTTTTACAATAGGTTAGAAAAAGGAGTAGTATAAACACGAAGCATGCAGCTCACCACCATGCAACTATCGAGAGGCACATGAAGTTCGGGTAGTCCCTACCAGGTCGGGTATTGACCACCCTTTGGGCGGGCACGGGAGGTTCAGCTACAAAACAGTAACATAGGATTTCAAATGATGAATGTGCAAAATGTAAGCTGCTTACATAACTTGAACATAGGTATTTTTCTCGTAATGTAGCTATAAACAATCACATACCGGTATAGCCAGAATTTTTAAAAGAAAGCAGCATAAGTAAGGGTGCAGCAATATAACAATTCCGATGGACGTTGAGGCTTAAGTACAGGTATCGTTATGCCGGGAAAACCCGGACGAATAGATCTAGTACAGAATGGACATTGTGCCTGATTCAGGAGGGAGATCCAAGTTGCTGTTCAGTTTGGTGTGAGTGTATCGTGCTGACCTAGTGAAGACATCAATTAGTCAGCTCGGTACACTTTTGCTATGACGAGATAATTTCAAAGTATAAGATATATAGGGGATCTATTACCAAAAAACAGCATACCTCCTGAAGCTTCTCAGTCCAAGCAGCGGTTTTAATGTGGAGACTTCCCGTCCTGTGTTTTATCTGCTGTGAAGGAGCGCCATGCTGGCGCACCTTTAACCCCCAACCCGGCGGCGTCACAAGCGCGGCGCGGGTGCCGAGCTATGACGTCGCCGGGTCCGCCGCTCCTACTGCGCATGTGCCACAACGTGGTGATGCACGTCAGCCCTAATCACCAAGGAAACCCTCGGCGAATGATTGCTGAAGCGGACCCGATGCCGCCCATAAAGTGGGGGCCTATCAGGGCCGCCGGAGAGGCGCATGCCCGCCCCTGGGAGTCTCCTCCCATACTCCATAGAGTGCCTCGCAACAGCACGGCCCCGAGCATCACATACTTCGCTTCATAATGTAATTCTAAGTTAATAAAGGAAATAGAACATAAACAAATTTATATAGCAGTTACATTGGCAGCATTTTATTGCATATTGTTTAAACATGCATTGTCTCACCAATACGTTCACTTAGTCTGCAAAAGAAGAGGTACAAAATCATCATTAGATAAATGACTAAATTAGATTAAGATACTAGGACAATGCGAATCGCTTGTCACTATAGTACATTAATAGCTAGCACCAAGAGTTTGTGGCGATGTCAGAGAAAAAGGTGATGGAATTCTTAAGGTGCCAAGTGAACCAGGAGATTGGACAGTCTGGGGAAAAAAATGACAACGCTATGAATGGAAGAAAAGAAAAGTTTTTTTCTTTTCTTTTCATTTGAGAAAATACTTGTATGTTTTTGTTTCGTTCAGGCCTGGCGGAACCAAAGCATCTAAACGTTCGATCCACAAGGTTTCACGTTTTAAAATCTCTCTATCCCAGTCCCCACCTCGAGTATCTTTACGGATTACTTCAAGGACAAGAAATGTAACCACTTGGGGCTGATACCGATGATGAATGCCTATATGGCGACCCACTGCAGTGAGCTTGCCGCCTGATGAATAATACAGATGGTCTCCTATGCGTTGGCGAAGCTCCCTAATGGTTTTACCTACGTAAAACGCTCCGCAGGCACATACCATTAAATAGACAACACCTTTTGTATCACAGCTGGCATGAAAAGATGGAATGAAAATTTCACCATTTGGAAGATTATAGGTCGTTCCCTCTGATATCCATGGACATCGAGGGCAACTACCACAAGGGTGGGTACCACGAGGGCCTTGCCGATTTGGTATGGGGATTTGGTAGTGACTTCTGGTAAGTTTGTCCCCAAGGGTGGCCGCTCGTTTGAAAACCAGTTCGGGCGTTTGTCTAACATATTTATTTAGGGTATGATGGTCTGTTAAAAGATGCCAATGCTGTGATAAAATATCTCTAAAGATATTTTGGTGTGCAGAATATTTTGTAATGATCTTCACTGTAGGAGGATAGGCTGGCCTGGAGGGGCCATAAAGTAAAGATTCTCGTGTGTGCCCGTAGGCTTTGTTAAATGCCTTTCTTAGATTTGATCGTGAGTAGCCCCTATTAAGGAGACGCTCCTGTAGGTTCTTTGCTTGAACCAAGAATTTTTGATCTGTGGTGCAATTTCTTCTTGTACGTAGATATTGGGCGTAAGGTATGCTCCGTATCAGGGGGCGGGGATGCGAGCTTTTAGCGTGTAATAAGGTGTTTCCCGAAGATGGCTTACGATAAAGATCAGTGATTAATTTTCCAGAATTGTCTTTAATGATATTAAGATCCAGAAAGGCAATTTGGGTCAAATGGTACATATACGTAAATTTTAGATTGAATGTATTTACATTTAATATTTTAACGAATTCTTCTAAGGCTTGGGGAGTGCCTGTCCATACTATCAGGAGGTCATCTATGAACCTATACCAAAGGAGAACGCAATCAAGGTAGATCTGTAAAGATTCATTGGTAAATACAGATTGCTCCCAACCCCCCAGGTATAGGTTTGCATAGGAAGGTGCGCACGCTGTCCCCATCGCCACGCCCTGAGTTTGCAAATAGATTTGGTCCATAAACATGAAAAAGTTTTTGCTCAAGATAAAATCCAAAAGTTGCAATATAAAGTCATTTAGAGGCCAAGTTGTATGGTTTTGTTTTTTGAGAAATGTGTTGGCCATCCGGACGCCCTGCTCGTGGGGGATGCTAGAGTACAAAGCCTCAACATCTAAAGCCACGAGGAGGGCGTCCGGAGGGACCTGCACATCCTCAAGGTGTCGCAGGAGATCGGTAGTGTCTTTAGTATATGAAGGTAAACTTGTAACGTGAGGGATCAAATATGAATCCACTAGCCTACTTGCGTTCTCTGTCAGAGAACCCATTCCTGAGACTATTGGACGCCCCGGAGGGTTTTTTCCGTCCTTATGTATTTTTGGGAGTGCATAAAAGGTCGGCATATGAGGTTTTGCTGTATTTATATATTTCAGGGTTTCACCATCTATCAACCCTTTTTCATAGGCACCTATAACTAGAGATCTAAATTCAGTTGTGAAAATTTCGACATTTGAAGGATCTAATGGAGTGTACCAAGCCCGATTCCTTAAGATTTTTTGACACATTAGTTGGTATTGCTGGTGGGTCATTATGACTATATTACCCCCTTTGTCTGATTTTTTAATAATGATATCGGGTTTTTTTTGTAGCTTAATTAGTGCCCGTTTTTGTTTATAGTTTAGATTGGCGTAAATGTTAGGCCAATCCTGTTTTTTCAATGATTTAATAACTACAGTCAAGAAGGCCCAAATTATGGGACATGTCATAAGATCTGGGAATGCTCGTGAACTTAGTTTAAAGGTATTTTGTTGTTGTAACTGGGTGCTTTCCATTGGGGATTGGGACTTGGGTACAGAGGTTGATGGAACCTCCAGGGTTTCCTCACCTTCAGTCTGTCCCTCATCGTATAATAACATGAGGTCACGTAGGGCCCTAAATTCTTGCATGGAATAGTCCTTAGTTTTCTCTGCCAGTTCTTTTTCTAAGTTTAAATTTCGTCTGTCCTTGTCATACATAAACTTATAAGTTAAATTACGGGCAAAGAGATATAAATCTTTGATAGTTTCGTAAACATTTATGGGTTCAGAAGGGCTGAAACCCAGTCCCAGTTGAAGAACTGATTTTTCATCATAGGTCAATCATTCGCCGAGGGTTTCCTTGGTGATTAGGGCTGACGTGCATCACCACGTTGTGGCACATGCGCAGTAGGAGCGGCGGACCCGGCGACGTCATAGCTCGGCACCCGCGCCGCGCTTGTGACGCCGCCGGGTTGGGGGTTAAAGGTGCGCCAGCATGGCGCTCCTTCACAGCAGATAAAACACAGGACGGGAAGTCTCCACATTAAAACCGCTGCTTGGACTGAGAAGCTTCAGGAGGTATGCTGTTTTTTGGTAATAGATCCCCTATATATCTTATACTTTGAAATTATCTCGTCATAGCAAAGTGTACCGAGCTGACTAATTGATGTCTTCACTAGGTCAGCACGATACACTCACACCAAACTGAACAGCAACTTGGATCTCCCTCCTGAATCAGGCACAATGTCCATTCTGTACTAGATCTATTCGTCCGGGTTTTCCCGGCATAACGATACCTGTACTTAAGCCTCAACGTCCATCGGAATTGTTATATTGCTGCACCCTTACTTATGCTGCTTTCTTTTAAAAATTCTGGCTATACCGGTATGTGATTGTTTATAGCTACATTACGAGAAAAATACCTATGTTCAAGTTATGTAAGCAGCTTACATTTTGCACATTCATCATTTGAAATCCTATGTTACTGTTTTGTAGCTGAACCTCCCGTGCCCGCCCAAAGGGTGGTCAATACCCGACCTGGTAGGGACTACCCGAACTTCATGTGCCTCTCGATAGTTGCATGGTGGTGAGCTGCATGCTTCGTGTTTATACTACTCCTTTTTCTAACCTATTGTAAAAAATACATCTAATATCTCTAAATAATCGTTGTTGTTTTTTGTCAAGTAATTTGTGATAAATTTCGTTGTAGACAAACAAGGTCTCCTGAAGAAGCGACAGAATAGTCGCGAAACTAGTAGAGAAACCAAAGACCGTATTGGACACAAAATACTGTCGTAACAAATGTTGTCTGTTATAGCCATAATATGTATTTTTCTATGTATGTACAAACTTTCTCCTTTTCTAAAAAAGTTTTTTATACTCAATAATAAATATTTGTAATTTTTATATAAACCTGGTATCAAGACAGTCCATCATTCTGTGGGGTGACCTAAAGGCAAATCATGGTTATGATGTCCCATGTACGAATTCCTTTGATCTTTTCCCCATAAATTTCTTTTTGTAGACTATATATTAGGATGAGGATACCATACATTGTTTTTTTCTTTTTTCTTATAAATCAGGCACAATAGTTTAATCCTTTGTCCATTTGTCACAATACATAGGGGTTTGCAGCCCCATATTCTTTGATATTGAGGAATATAACAAGGAGATCAAGACCCTGAGTAGTAGGGTTGGTTCGACATTTGGTCTCAAAATGCAGTGGACATTAAGGGTGGTTCATGTTTCGTAAGAGACTCCATAAAGTGGCAAATTTGTATATATCGAAAATGCTCCCATTCGGGGATCTCATAGTCCCGTAAGTATTGGAATAAACAGACTGAGCAAAGAGTGGACTGTAGTGAGTCCCTTGTACTTCCAACATTGAAACTTTGGGGATTCTCCAACCCAGGTGGGAACAAAGGACAGCTGAGCAGTGGTAACAGAGTAAGGTGGGGGGATATCAGGCATGCAGGGTATTTAATGGCATCGCAGACCGAGAGGGTGTGGGCCAGAATACGGTTCAGAGACCTAGGCCAGTACAGGGGAGGAATCCATGGTAATGAAGAGAGAGGAATTGGGTCAACGTCGAGGATATCTTTAAGGCTCCATAGGGGTGCAGAATTACCCACTTGTAGTTGGACAATGGGAGCGATCTGAGCTGCTTTGTAATAGTGGGCAATATTAGGAACTCCCAACCCTCACCATAACTTTAGAAGTAAACAAAAGTACATTTATTTTTTTAATGCAAGCGGTGTAACTACCTGAATTGATATCCCCCCCCCCCCCCTATACAGCAGAGCTCAGACCAGGTTGTGCTGCAGAACTGATGTGTTTACAAGAGACAAAGAGTAGGGTGATCGAGAGATGAGCTTATCAGTCTGCTGCTTTCCTTTCATTATCCAATGACTGGCTAGGGGAGGAGCAAAACCCATAAGTGTTTCTTAACTGTAGCAGAGAAAAATTAAACCACCTGCCATGTCAGAAGGGGATGTACTGGATGGTGTAGTGTAAATCTCAGAACTGGATGGACAGAAATATATATCATTTGGCAGGTAAAAGAGCTCCTATAAATTTAATCAGCGTATTTAACCTAGATTTCAGCTCTAAAGCTTTTGTGATGAGCATATAGAGCAGCTTTCCTTAATGTAGATTTGGGTGTCATTGTTCAGACTTTGGTAAATGCTGCATACACCCAGAGCCTGAGGTGTGTTCAGTGCTTCACATTAACGTCCATGGCCAACTGTCTGATATATTGAAAAGCTCGGGTTTACTTACTAAACGGGAATAAGCAGTAACTCATAGCAACCAGATTTATTTTTACCTTTACAGTGTTATCAGCCAATCCGGATGACCACGACTGGCTGCCAACAGAAACTGTATCCTTTACACTGCTATTTGCCTTATTAAAAAAACTGGGTAGTTTATTTTATTTTTTATAATGTGTTATTTTTGTTCTAGGCCTGATAAACCTGAAATATCGCATAATACATTTCATTCTCCTAATCAGCAATGCTCTAGGTTACTTCGTTTTACAAGTATCTGTATAGCATGATCTTTGCTGGAAAAAAAATAAAATAAAAAAAAAAAAAGCTTGTTTACAGTACTCACCAGCTGAAGCTAAAATGTACACACACAGCTAAATGCATCAGAGCCACGAGGTCTATTCCAGGGAGGCACCCCGCTACCCATCGCTAGGTAAGGAGGTGTGTGTACACACACAGAAATTTAGAAATTAAACACAAAGAAATAAAGTTAAAGCATGTCTAAACCCCAATAATCCTGCCAGTAACACATCTTTATTTTTTCTACACTTATTATTGCACTGTATCTGTGGAGGCAGCCATGCTTGTCAAACAAGACTGGACCTCAGACAAGTCTGCCTTTGTTCAACTCCATTACACAATGGATTGATGGGATAGTATTTTACACAGGATAGAAAAGGATGTTTGCGCTTTCTCTTCGACTCACAGGAAAGGACAAGGACACTGCATTTCTGGTAGGATCAAACAGTTGTTTTCTGTACTTGCTGAAAAAGATCTTAGCCCAAAAAATGTAAACTATTGCAGCCACCCCATCCAAGTACTGCTGGGGTGTAATATTACATTTTTTGTTTTAGGTTCAGTACACTATTAAATGAAATTGAACTAAACCATTATATTTTTCCTTTAAAATCAGCCTGTCAGCATCTAAGGTAACCAAGGGCACCCACCACAGAGGCCCTTATGGTTCACATAAACAGGTGTTCTAGTCAAATAATGCCATTTCCATTCGAATGCATGCGGCATTCAAATATAAAAATGGAAGCATTTGACAAGGCACTGCTTTTGTCCCGCTTTGCTCCCTAATAGAAAAGGCTGTATCCAACAAACAGCAGCACAATAAAAAGCAGGTCAAATGCATCCCCTTAATTGTATCAAGTACAGAACACAAACGGGCTCAATGAGAGCAGCTGCCAAGACTCGAGCCTTTATACTGATGAAATACAGGCCTTACCTCCACAAGAAATGCTGTGAGGAACCGCAGGACCTCATAGTTTTCCTCAGGCAAAGACTTCAGAACTTCACGAGTGGATTCCACTTGCTTCTCTGGCTCTATACCTGCACACAGAGGTTGGGTTAACAATTCAGGTATTAAAAAAAAATAAAAATAAAAAAAAAAAAAGCGAAAAGTGAAACAAAACGTTTTTTTTTATAAATCAAGGTAGACCATAACTGGTGGCCAAAGCAAGCTAATCCACTTGTCATTAGAACATTTTGCGTATGGTGTTATTAGAAATGCCTTTGTTATAGCTAGGACTATGCATGTTATCATTAACCAGTTGCCGACCGCCGCACGCCGATGTACATCGGTACAATGGCACGGGCAGGCATAAGGACATACATGTACGTCCCTTGCCTCCCGCGGGTCGGGGGCCCGATCGGGCCCCCGCCCGGTGCCTGCGGCGGTCGGTATTCGTTCGGGAGCGATCCCGGACGAGGGGACGGCCATTCATTCATGGCCACCCCCTCGCGATCGCTCCCGACGAATAGAAATCCCCGGTGACATCACTTCCTCTCCTGTAATGTAAACACAGGAGAGGAAGTGATGTATTCTCTCCTCCGTGTCGGTATTTTTCGTTCCGACACGGAGGAGAGCGGATCAGTAAGTTGCACCAACACTCACACACACAGTAGAACATGCCAGGCACACTCACACCCCCCCTTTACCCCCCGATCACCCCCCCAATTACCCCTGCCCCCCAGTCACAGTGACACCAATGTCATTTTTTTTTTTTTTTTTTTTTTTTTTTTGCATTGGTGTCATTTGTGACTGTAATAACTGTTAGGGCAGTTAGAGTTAGCCCCCTTTAGTTCTAATGTACCCCCCTAACCCCCCCAATAAAGGTTTAACCCCGTGATCACCCCCCGTCGCCAGTGTCACTAAGGCTGGGTTCACATTGCAGCGGTTTATGAGAACGAATGTGATTCGCACCGCACTGCAGTGCAAATCACATCCGATCTCTGTGCGATTCGAGTTCAGCCATTCGCCGCACCCGCCGCACCCGCCATACCCGCCGCAAATTCGCACGGGACCCTTTTTTTGGCCCGCAGCAGAATCGGATCGCATGGGTGTTCACACCATGCGATCCGAGTTTGCAGATCGCACTGCGATATGCGAACTGATCTGGGGGTGTCAGTAACATTTCACTGACACTCCCAGCAGTTCGCATAGGGCAGTGTGAACTGCCGCCGGGAGGCATGCGATGCGGGAACCCGCCGCGGATTCGCGGCGTTTCCGCATCGCTCCAGTGTGAACCCAGCCTAATAAGCGATCATTTTTCTGATCGCCGTATTAGTGTCACAGGTGACGCTAGTTAGGCAGGTAGGTATTTAGGTTCGCCGCAGCTTTTTATAGCGCCAGGGACCCCCATATACTACCGCATAAAGCCCCCTGATTGCCCCCTAGTTAACCCTTTCACCAGTGATCACCATATAACTGTTACAGGTGACGCTGGTTGGTTAGTTATTTTTTTATAGTTTCAGGGCACCCGCCATTTATTACCTAATAAAGGTTTAACCCCCTGATCACCCGGCGGGTGTCATTTGTGACTAATAACTGTTAGGGAAGTTAGGGTTAGCCCCCTTTAGTTCTAAGGTACCCCCCTAACCCCCCCAATAAAGGTTTAACCCCGTGATCACCCCCCGTCGCCAGTGTCACTAAGGCTGGGTTCACATTGCAGCGGTTTATGAGAACGGATGTGATTCGCACCGCACTGCAGTGCAAATCACATCCGATCTCTGTGCGATTCGAGTTCAGCCATTCACCGCACCCGCCGCAAATTCGCACGGGACCCTTTTTTTGGCCCGCAGCAGAATCGGATCGCATGGGTGTTCACACCATGCGATCCGAGTTTGCAGATCGCACTGCGATATGCGAACTGATCTGGGGGTGTCAGTAACATTTCACTGACACTCCCAGCAGTTCGCATAGGGCAGTGTGAACTGCCGCCGGGAGGCATGCGATGCGGGAACCCGCCGCGCATTCGTGGCGTTCCCGCATCGCTCCAGTGTGAACCCAGCCTAATAAGCGATCGTTTTTCTGATCGCTGTATTAGTGTCACAGGTGACGCTAGTTAGGCAGGTAGGTATTTAGGTTCGCTGCAGCTTTTTATAGCGCCAGGGACCCCCATATACTACCGCATAAAGCCCCCTAATTGCCCCCTAGTTAACCCTTTCACCAGTGATCACCATATAACTGTTACAGGTGACGCTGGTTGGTTAGTTATTTTTTTATAGTTTCAGGGCACCCGCCATTTATTACCTAGTCTCACTAGTGTACCCCTAAATTTAGGGGTGTCTACTTTCCAAAATGGGGTCATTTGGGGGGGGTTTGTGCCATCTTGGCATTTTATGGCCTTCAAAACTGTAACGCCCTTAGAAAGCCTGAAGGCGGTGCTTGGTTTTCGGGGCCCCGTACGCGGCTAGGCTCCCAAAAAGTCCCACATATGTGGTATCCCCATACTCAGGAGAAGCAGCAGAATTTATTTTGGGGTGTCATTTCACATATGCCCATGGCATGCGTGAGCAATATATCATTTAGTGACAACTTTGTGAAAAAAAAAAAAAAAAAAAAAAAGTTTGTAATTTTCCCGCAACTTGTGGCAAAATATAAAATATTCCATGGACTCAACATGCCTCTCAGCAAATAGCTTGGGGTGTCTACTTTCTAAAATGGGGTCATTTGTGGGGGTTTTGTGCCATCTTGGCATTTTATGGCCTTCAAAACTGTAATAGGTAGTGAGGAGTGAAATCAAAAAATTACGCCCTTAGAAAGCCTGAAGGCGGTGCTTGGTTTTCGGGGCCCCGTACGCGGCTAGGCTCCCAAAAAGTCCCACATATGTGGTATCCCCGTACTCAGGAGAAGCAGCAGAATTTATTTTGGGGTGTCATTTCACATATGCCCATGGCATGCATGAGCAATATATCATTTAGTGACAACTTTGTTAAAAAAAAAAAAAAAAAAAAAAAGTTTGTAATTTTCCCGCAACTTGTGGCAAAATATAAAATATTCCATGAACTCAACATGCCTCTCAGCAAATAGCTTGGGGTGTCTACTTTCTAAAATGGGGTCATTTGTGGGGGTTTTGTGCCATCTTGGCATTTTATGGCCTTCAAAACTGTAATAGGTAGTGAGAAGTGAACTCAAAAATTTACGCCCTTAGAAAGCCTGAAGGCGGTGCTTGGTTTTCGGGGCCCCGTACGCGGCTAGGCTCCCAAAAAGTCCCACATATGTGGTATCCCCATACTCAGGAGAAGCAGCAGAATTTATTTTGGGGTGTCATTTCACATACGCCCATAGCATGTGTGAGCAATATATCATTTAGTGACAACTTAGTGTAAAAAAAAAAAAAAAATTTTTTTTTTGTCATTATTCAATCGCTTGAGGCAAAAAAATAAAATATTCAATGGGCTCAACATGCCTCTTATCAATTTCCTTAGGGGGTCTACTTTCCAAAATGGGGTCATTTGGGGGGGTTTTGTACTGCCCTGCCATTTTAGCACCTCAAGAAATGAGATAGGCAGTCGTAAACTAAAAGCTGCGTAAATTCCAGAAAACGTACCTTAGTTTGTAGATGTGACAACTTTTGCGCAAACCAATAAATATACAATTATTGACTTTTTTTTTACCAAAGACATGTGGCTGAATACATTTTGGCCTAAATGTATGACTAAAATTGAGTTTATTGGATTTTTCTAATAACAAAAAGTAGAAAATATCATTTTTTTTCAAAATTTGCGGTCTTTTTACGTTTATATCGCAAAAAATAAAAATCGCAGAGGCAATCAAATACCATCAAAAGAAAGCTCTATTTGTGGGAAGAAAAGGACGCAAATTTTGTTTGGGTACAACATTGCATGACCGCGCAATTACCAGTTAAAGCAGCGCAGTGCCAAAGTGTAAAAAGACCTCTGGTCATTTACCAGCAAAATGGTCCGGTCTGAAAGTGGTTAAGGAAATTATGCTTTTTTTTGTATAAACTCTCTAATCAGATATCTGGTACATCCTCCGTAAAAAAAAAAAAAAACCAGTGGGCTTAATTTAAAGTAAACTGTCTCATCTCTGAATGTTGTGTAAAACAACATCAGTACAAGTTGGAATGGAGGTGTTGTAAAAGTGGGAAAATGTAACTGGAACGGGCAGGGCCCTCTAAGGCTGGGCAAAAGGGGAAGCTGCCCTGGGCCCCATTATTGTTGCCAAAGCAGCGGCTTCATACTTGTCAACTATCCCAGTTTCAATTCCTTTGTCCCTTGAAGTTGTAGTCCCATGCTGTGTGCCGATATCTCAGTGTGAAGTTCTGTTACTAATGCTACCCAGCTCTGCCCTAATGCCATGTACAGATGGCTCACTTGCAGACCCTGTGTTTACATATAAATAACCTGCATTGATATGTAAACAGTGGCGACATTAATATGTAAATAGCCGCAGATCGGCGGCATCGATATGTAAATAGAGGTGGCATTCATATATATATATATATATATATATATATATATATATATATATATATATATATATCTCATGCTCTGAGGTCATATATACCATCACTTCTGCTGAATGCTGCCCACTGGGGAGGTAAAGGAGCATGCTTGAAAGCCCTGCCTACAACTGGGGTCATTAAACCTAACATCCGCCTGTTCTGCAAAGGTAAGCAAATTGGAAGTGGAGCCCTTTTCCAAAACAACATGGTGCCACAGCACCGTGAATTTTGGTGCATGTGAATACGCACATCTCAGCAGATGCACAAGGGTGTCAACAATTAATGGCACTGCTGTGTATCTGCTAAAAGGGCAGCATAATTCTGTGGTGTCATGCGTTCCCGACACAAAGAAACATGAACACAAGCTATATGTCTCACTTACGTTTGGTTGGCAGTGTAAATCTTCTCATTACATTGGTGCTTGGTGTACAATCCATTCATTCACACTAGTGGCCAGTGTGACGGTTCCCCTTACATTGGTTGTCAATGTAAATTCTTCATTACATTGGTGATCAGTGTACATTTCCTTTATTTTGGTGCTAGGTGCAGAATTGCCCTTACATTGGTGGCCAGTGTAAATCCTCCCTAACATTGGTGGTCAGTGTAGAAGTGTCACCTTACATTGGTGGTCAGTACAAATCTCCTCGACAATGGTTGTCAGCGTAAATTTCCCCTTATGTGGAGGTCATTGTATATTCCCCCTTACACTGGTGGTTGGTGTAAATTCTCCTATTACATTGGTATCAGTGTAGAAATCCCTCTTTTTGTTGGTAGGTAGCGTAAAATCCCCCGTTACACAGTGGGGAGTGCAAATTCCCCCTCACATTGGTGGTCAATGTAAATCTCCCCTCACATTGGTGGTCATTGTAGAACCCCCCACCATATACTTGCCAAAGATTTCCAGCTTTACTCTACATGATTCAGAATTTGCCACAGTGTACTGCCTTCTAACTAATTCCATCCACCCCCAGCATTGCCACTGATCACACCCCGCCTCCCACAGCATTGCTGCTGATCACAGGAGTCCTAGGCGTTTTCTGTCTATTGATGGGTCTCCTCACCTCCCCAGTTCATGGTGCGCAGGCAGTCAAGACATGATGTGCTGTAACCTTAAGCAATCAATCAGTGAGCAGTAATGATGTGCACTAACCTCTTGCAACCAATCGTTGAGTGGTAAGGATATGTAGCAACCTCTAGCAAACAATCAGTGAGCAGAGATAATGTGCAGCAACCTCTAGAAACCAATCAGTGAGCAGTACAGATGTACAGTAATTTCTAGCACCCAATCAACATGCAAAAGTTAGGTGCTGTAACCTCTAGCAGCCAGTCAGTGAGCGGTAATGATACACTGTAACCTCCGGCAACCAATCGCGATCACTGCCTGATCTGATTCACTAAATTGGTTTTGAGTGTAGCTGCTATTTATTGTATGTCTCAGAGTAGATGGAGAGCGAAATTACATGCAAGGGGAGGTGGGTCAAGAAAATGTCTGCCCAGGGTCTAATCAATATTAAAGACGGCCTTGCTGAAAGGGCCAAAGAAAGTGCTGAACACCAACAAAGAAAAATCAAACCCCTCTTCTGCACCCCCAAACTGTAAATACAATTACTGGGGTAACTTTAAACAAGCCCTCAATCATCCCCCCAGGATCTTACATGAGGGGAGGCTACAGACTGATTAACAACAGGCAAGGCAGCAATATACTTGATATACGGAACAGGCCTGGTCAAGTAAGGCCTCTAAACTAAAGTTGCAGAGGTCATTGCCTCGGGGACCCACACGGAATAAAAGCTATAATTTTCATTACCTGCCCATATTCTTAGTAATGGAAAGCTAAAAGAAAAAAATTGACTTACTGGAGAAGCTCACAACATAGTTGTAAAGGTGAAAGGTCAGCAGTGGCTCTGGCAGCTCTCGGAGGAATGTCTTGAGAATAACTGCTGTCAGGTGAACATCATTGTACTCCAGGAAATTAATGGGAGTTCCTGAGTCACAAAACAAAGAAAGTAATTTTAGAAGTTAAGACATAAATTTTAAATTTTATTTTAAAAAAAGTGATTTTTTTTAACATGATAAAATTACTTTTTTGAAAGCTGTTTACTTTGATTATCAGACACCACCCAAAATCAATAACCACCAAACTGAGTGACATGTCCTCTACAGATCTTGGAGAATTATGCACTAAAGCTGGCTACAGGCAGATGGAAATTACAGCAGGAATCGGCTTAATTTCGATCCATGTGTGGCAGCTCCTGGGTAATGTTGCAGGACTTCCGCTGTCAGAATACAACATCACAGTGGGGAGGATTCCTCTATCCAACTTGATTGTGTAGATGGTGGAATCAGTTTTTTTTGTTCAGCTTGCTGGCTGATCAAAAAAAAAAAAACAATCCCTCTATCTACAGCTAAAGCCCTTTATATTTCTGTGAGGATTCAAGCAAAACACAGGTATTACCCAATGTCCGAATCTTTCTCAAGGCTTGTTCACACCAGATGTTATCCTGAACACATGTGAAGTAAAATACTTTTGAAAGGGATTGTAAAGGCTTTTCCCCCATACAAATAACAAACATGTTATACTTACCTTCTCTGTGCAAGGGTTTTGCATAGAGTAGCCTCAATCCTCCTCTTCTGGGGTGCCCCGCATACACTCCTTGCTTCTCCCATCCATCGAGTGCCCCCGCGTAGAGCTGCTTTCCCTGGGGGCACAGGTGCGGCACGCTCCCGAGTCCCACGGCTGCGTCCATCGTCACAAAAAGCGGGACTCGCGCCCCCCCCCCCCCCCCCCGTCAATGGATTTAATTGACAGCAGCGGGTGCAAATGACTCCCTCTGCTATCAATCTTTCCAATGATGAGAGAGACAAGGGCTGAGCCCGGTGGGCTCATGCCCTTTGCTGGAACAGATCAGGCGCAGGTAAGTAAAAGGGGGGCTCTGGGTGAGCTGGCACAGGTAAGTAAAAAGGGGGGCTCTGGGTGAGCTGCAGCAAAAAAGTTTTTTTCACCCTAATGTATAGAATGCATTAAAGTGAAAAACCTTGAGACTTTACAACCACTTTAACTCACGTTAGGCTACAGTGTGTATACTGTCTCTCTGGGATAATGGTGGGAGTTGATATAGGGGAAACGTTCTGAAACAAGTTTTAGTGTATGTGCATTTTTTTTTTTGTTTAAAAAGGGACATTTTTTTTTTATTTTTTTTGCATTTACAGTATTAAAAAATTAAACATAATATATTAAAAATATGTAAGGTTTATCGCGTTTCCTTCTCTGAAACTCTTGCCATCTATGAGTACAACTCTAGCAAACGTGCCTGTATTTTTGATCTCTTAGAATACACAAGCATACAATAATTTGTTTCAATAAAGAAAAATCATAGATTTGGACCTAACTTTTGCTCTTGCACTGTATTTTTTCCTGCTGTACATGCATTGCTATTCTTTGGCATTAAACTGTGTTTTTTTTTTATCTGTCTTTATAGTATCTAGTGAGCATGGTTTGTTTTTGTTATCCTTTGGCATACATACAATCCATCAACTCTCTTTTGTATAGCATGGGCCCCTTTTAAAGTATTCTACTAAACTCAGGAAACAAAAAATACATTATATCATTCTCACCTGTGTTGTATTTTTGCTGAATTTCTCGCACAACTTGAGTGCTGGCCGACCTCCGAAATATCCCTTCAGTTTCGAGAGCTGCAAGGTCACAGGGTGAAAGGTTAAAGCCTGCAAACAAGCTGGTTCCTCTATTTTCTGACATTGTATGTGGTAGAGGCAGATGTCAGCACAAAGAATAATTGTAACATCTACAGATGGGAAGCAGGTTTAATCGATGGATTTATCATACCAAACACAATATAAATTATAATACATTGAGTGTCACAACAAAAACAACATAAGAGAACAAAAGAGCTGGATCAAGTACAATAGGATTTTTATAACAGCTTACCTGTAAAATCCTTTTCTTTGAAGTACATCACGGGACTCAGAGCCATAGTAGTTACTATGTGGGTTATAGGGCCACCTTCAGGTGATGGACATTGGCACGCCCTAAGACAAAGAGTGCACTCCCTATATAACCCCTCCCACTGGTGGGAGTACCTCAGTTTTGTAGCAAAGCAATACACATTTATACCAAAGAAGGGGGGGACCTCTGTGTCCCATGATGAACGTCAAAGAAAAGGATTTTACAGGTAAGCCGTTATAAAAATCATATTTTCTTATTGTACATCACGGGACACAGAGCACCATAGTAGTTACTATGTGGGATGTCCCATAACAATGCCAAATGAAGGGAGGGAGACACAACAAAGTAGGACACTAAGAGACCAGAGGACTCATGCTGCAGCCTGCAGTACATTGCGCCCGAAAATGATAACCTCATGACCTTTACATCTACCTGATAGAATAAGGTAAATGTATGGACAGGAGACCAAGTTGCAGGCTTGCATATCTGAGCCATGGAGGCTTGGTGATGCACCACCCAAGAAGTACCAACAGCCTTGGTGGAGTGCGCTTTAACATGAAAAGGAGGAATTTTCCTCTTTAAACCATAAGCTTGAACAATCGCTTGACTAATCGCTGGCAGTAAAAATGTGGAGTGAACCAATTCAGTGAGAGATTGTACCAACAACCTTTCCTGTGAACCTGATCTTTCCGCATTCGGTTCTTCGGAAGAGGAGACATCAGCCTCTTCCTGATCCCCTGAGAGAAATTCGTCATCTCCTGCCCCTGGTTCCTCAGCATGAGGGACCTGAGCAAATAGATGGGGACTTTTTACACTTAGTCCCACTCTGGGATGCAACTAAGCATCAATTTTTTGCTCCAAACTAAAATGGTTGAAGAAAAAACCTCCTTAGTAATATACACAGGGGCAGCAGTGTTAAGAGCAGCTGCAACACTTGCCCCTCCTGATGGCTCACTCTGACCAGCCATATTACTCCCAAGGGGAGGATACCATCTTTACTGAGATGGTTCTAGGCTTCCGTGTGCCTGTAGAAGTCTTTCTAGAGCCCCTTTTGAGGAATTTTTACCTTCCCTTCTGACAATAGCCCGATGCACAAAGCAGATGTACTACCAGAAGGAATACATTCACTTGCTTGAGCAATAGTCCAGCTCCATTGCTGCTATTAATACCCAGTCTGATGCAGCAGTGAATGTGTCAAAAGGAATGCCTGTGTCGCCAAACCTTTAATATGCCACCTTTGCTCTTGTGTCCCTCTGCAGCCTGCAACAGCAAAAATTGTGCTTTTTAAAACACTCCTTCCCACGCTGGGCATTGGGAGGATGCCAACGCTGCACTAAGCCCCGCCCCCTCTTTGCCTACGGCCCTTCCCCTCTTTAAAAATAAAATAAAAGCTCTTTCCCGCGCGAGCACGGGCTCCGATCCTATGTGATCCACAGGGAGGGAAGCAGGAATGGCGAGGGGGGGGGGGTCTGGAAGCCGCTGAGCGGTTTGTTTGTTTTTTCAATTTCTTGTAGCTCTCTTTCCCCGAGAAGAGGGGGAGAGACAAGAGCACAGGGGGCATCTGGTGGGGAGAGGGAACACCCCCCCCCCAGACGTACCGGAGGTCCTCTGCTGGCCGGAGGAAGGGAAACCTGCTGCTTCCTGGACACAACGTGGGCTTTCTGAGAAGCATGAGACGTGGTAAGTGTTCAATACAGCCCCCAGTGGTGACACATAGGCATGACAACACTAAATTTAAAGGAGACATTCATAAGAAAATTTTAAAAATTTCTTAGAAAACTCCACTCACCTTTCCCACCGCAGGGTTTTCTGTTCCGTTAAACATTCAGGAGCTGGGGATCCTCGAGAAAACCCACAATCCTGGACCTGTAATAGCACCACCGCCAGTAAAAACTTTATGGCCTTAATGTCAAAAAGTACTGGATCCCAGGGTCCAGCTCTCTAAAAGAGATGCGTTACAGGCAATGATGTACGATAAGAAATTATGTTTCCACCTGGTAGAACTTAGGTCCCTTTCACACTTGTGCGCCTTGTCCTGCGACTTGAGAATGACAAAAAAAAAAAAAAAAAAAAATCAATCTTTCTGAAAACAGTGGCATCCTTGATGATATGTAAAAACTACAAAGGTCCCACATTCTAGCAATAACTAAAGTGCCAAAACGTATATGCACTGACACAAAGCAAATGCGAGAGATAAGATGCCAGGCTTTCAGCAAACCCTAACAGCTGCTTTGTCTTCTCCACAAGTTCAACAAGCAAGGGTTCCACCGCAGCAGTGGTTAGATGATGTTTTTATAAACATTTTGACCATTTAGATATGGTTTGGCAAAGTCACAGCCATAATCAAGTGCAGGAAAGGACCTGCCAGGAGAAGAAAGCCCTAGAAGGGGCTACCAACCAATTACTGGTTGGGTGTTTAAAAGGAAGGTGCATCCTCCACCACTCTTGTAGTTGGCTTGTTTTTGTTTTGTTTTTGGGGTTCTTTATTGCCTTTGAATCGGCTGGAGAGAGTACGGGAGTGTTTGCGGCCTCTGGAATCAGTCAGCAAATGGCTGTGTAATTTAGTGCATAAAATCTTGCATGACCATAGTAAAAACCCTCACCCGAGAGGGGAGAGGGCCCAGCCATATCCGACAGTTAAAGAGAACTAACATTAGCGGGAACAGACCAACATCAAAAGAAACAGCTACAGATGTCTGCATCTTCAGTAGACACACTGTGAACAGCCCCCAATCTCTCAGTTGGAAGTGAGCAAGAGGTACCCTGTATGGCAGGACTGCCACTCCCATGTCTATAGGCAGACATGTGATGGCTACAGGACAGATATGGATAAGTGGCAAGGTCTCGAGTACTCAAAAAACCTGAATAGCTGGTAGCAGGTCAAGGGTCCATGACTTGAGGACTGGAGGTGACCAATTCCCTGTAGGCAGGCAGAAGGAACAGATCAAAGCTCAACATGTCCCTTTTCAAGCAGGAGCAGCAAAAGGGAGATGATGATCCACAATAGCACTTAGTCCCACAGGGTTGACCCTTTCTGTGGAAAAATCCTCAGAAAACAAGGGATAATGGTGCCCAGGAACTAATAAAAATAAGGAACTTCATGTGCTCGGGCCAACTAGCCTACTCTGCAAGCAAGTCTTCAGAGACAAGGCAAGCAGAGGCAAAGCCAATGGCTCTGGGCCTGGACAGTGCTTCACAGCTAACCAGAACTGGGTGACTTCCATGCTTGCAATGCCTAGTCCAGAGAGACCTGGATGCTGCCAGTCAGAGGAAGGCCTCCAGCAGCATTGCAGAATGGAGTCTTGATTGAAGAGAAGAAGTGGAAGAAGAGCGTTAAGTTTGTTTTTACAAGAGCAAACCTGAAGAAAAATTGCTTCCTAGAACACTAGCAAGCTATGGTATACTCATAGGGGTAGTAGGAGGGGGTTCTGGCCTAAAAAGAGAGATGGGTATATATACATACATACATACATACATACATACACACTATCTCACAAAAGTGAGTACAACCCTCACTTTTTTTAAATATTTTAATTATATCTTTTCATTTTGACAACACTGAAGAAATGACACTTTGCTACAATGTAAAGTAGTGAGTGAACAGCTTGTATAACAGTGTCAATTGGCTGTCCCCTGAAAATAACTCACACAGCCATCAATGTCTAAGCTGCTGGCAACAAAAGTGAGTGCACCCCCTAAGTGAAAATGTCCAAATTGGGCCTAATTAGCCATTTTTCCTCCCGGAGTCATGTGACTCGTTAGTGTTACAAGGTCCCAGGTGTGAATGGGCAGGTGTGTTAAATTTGGTGTTATCGCTCTCGCTCTTTCATACTGGTCACTGAAAGCTCAACATGGCACCTTATGGCAAAGAACTCTGAGGATCTGAAAAAAAGAATTGTTGCTCTACATAAAGATGCCCTAGGCTATAAGAAGCTTGTAAAGACCCTGAAACTGAGCTGCCGCACGGAGGTCAAGACCATACAGCAGTTTAACAGGACAGGCTCCACTCAGAACAGGCCTCGCCATGCTCGACCAAAGAAGTAGGGTGCACGTGCTCAGCGTCATATCCAGAGGTTGTCTTTTGGAAATAGACGCATGAGTGCTGCCAACATTGCTGCAGAGGATGAAGGGGTGGGAGGGTCAGCCTGTCAGTGCTCAGACCATACGCAGCACACTGCATCAAATTGGTCTGCATGCCTGTCATCCCAGAAGGAAGCCCCTTCTAAAGATAATGCACAAGAAAGCCCGCAGTTTGCTGAAGACAGGCAAACTAAGGACATGGATTACTGGAACCGTGTCCTGTGGTCTGATGAGACCAAGATAAACTTATTTGGTTCAGATGGTGTCAAGTGTGTGACGGCCATCAGGTGAGGAGTACAAAGACAAGTGTGTTTTGCCTACAGTCAAGCATGGTGGTGGGAGTGTCATGGTCTGGGGCTGCATGAGTGCTGCTGGCACTGGGGAGCTACAGTTCATTGAGGGAACCATGAATGCCAACATGCACTGTGACATACTGAAGCAGAGCATGACCCCCTACCTTCAGAGACTGGGCTGCAGGGCAGTATTCCAACACGATAACAACCCCAAACACACCTCCAAGACCCCCACTGCCTTGCTAAAGAAGCTGAGGGTAAAGGTGATGGACTGGCCAAGCATGTCTCCAGACCTAAACCCTATTGAGCATCTGTTGGGCCTCCTCAAATGGAAGGTGTAGGAGCGCAAGGTCTCTGACATCCACCAGCTCCGTCATGTCATCATGGAGTGAAAGAGGACTCCAGCGGCAACCTGTGAAGCTCTGGTTAACTCCATGCCCAAGAGGGTTAAGGCAGTGCTGTAAAATAATGGTGGCCACACAAAATATTGACACTTTGGGTCCGACTTGGACATTTTCACTTAGGGGTGTACTCACTTTTGTTCGCAGTGGTTTAGACATTAATGGCTGTGTGTTGAGTTGTTTTGAGGGGACAGCAAGTTTGCAGTGTTATACAAGCTGTACACTCACTACTTTACATTATAGCAAAGTGTAATTTCTTCAGTGTTGACACATGAAAATATATATAAATATTTACAAAAATCTGAGGGGTGTACTCACTTTTGTGAGATACTGTATATACAAAAACACAGTATATATGTGCCTCCTTGTACATCTTGTGCTCAGAAGCATACACATTAAAAGTTAGGTGGTAGTGGCTCTTGGCAAATACTCTGGTGCGCCTCTTGGAGTCTCCAACCTGGTTGTGGGAATTTTGATTTGTGTATTGCTTCTGATGGCAGTCTATTGGAGAACGTATGGTATATGGATGCCCAGCATAGCGCACTACGGTGCTGCTCCCGTGGCGTCCCTGAGGAAGCAGTTTTTTCTGCGTTTGGACTATATCTACAGGAACACGCTAGCATCCAGTGCTGTATATTGTTACAGAACCCTCTTCTTTAAGCTGTCCACCCAATAGTCTGCCTGGAGTTTTGCTTTAACCACCTTTAAATATGGTCAAATTGGTTGTAACCCTGGCAATGTTTCAGCATATAAAGTGTTTGCACAAATACAAAATGTAAGATATTGGAGTTTACCGGATGTCCCTACTCTCCGGTCTGCCCATTAATTCTATTTTTGATGGTTAAAGAGAAAAAAAAATAATTGTCAGCCCTCTCAGATGCTCTGTGGTAGAAGTAACTATTAATGTACTGTGACACAGACACAAGAATGTACTACCAGCAGGTCCTCATTCTGAAGACAATGCTACGAGTTTGAATGGCATGTTTTCAAGATTCGAAAGGAAATTGCAGCTTAATCCTGAGAGTGATAAGGACCTATTTCCTGCCATTTGGATGGACAGACACAGAACAATGTTTGCAACACGCCCACAGAAATGTAGCAACAAAGTATTCTACCCATTCTGAAGAAAAAAAGCCATTAACCCCTTCCCGCAATCAGTTTATCAATGTTCCCCAGGACAATACAAATACTGGGATATGTTAAATAAAGATCCTCCCCTTTTATAGCCAGCAGCCACTAGTTTGCAGAGTTGCTGGCTCTCAATCCAGACAGCTCAGGCCCTACTGACAATCGGAACCAATCTGAGCAATTATTGATTATGCAGTCACTATGTCCTCTATTATAAATGCAGGTTGGAGGCTTCATTGACAAAACAAGTCCACAGCCTGAAGATACACAGCCACGTTCAGGCTGTAGTGAGATCCACAGTTCCATTTATATAATAGTATAACTAATTAAAAAGGCAATAAATAAAGAGCTCCTATATAAAAATAAATTACTCTAAATTATTGCAGCAGCGTTTAATTCTGTCCATTAAACATTATGAACATTCAAATGCCATATTTCAAACATATAAATAAAGTCCCACAAAGTCTCAGAACACACAGAAAAAATGCAAAAGTGGTTTTGAGTGAAAAGATCCTTGGTGTCTTTTTGTCTGAAGCTTCCACTAAATATCACCACGTGAGGCAACGAAGCTCCCCCTATGGGGATACACTCACCAGACCCAGTTAAAATTCACAATGATATTTGGTGGAAGCTTCAGACAAAAAGACAGCATGGAATCTTTTCACTCAAAACCACTTTTGCATTTTTTCTGTGTGTTCTGAGACTTTGTGGGACTTTATTTATAGGTTTGAAATATGGCATTTGAATGTTCATAATGTTTGATGGACAGAATGAAGCGGTGCTGCAATATTTTAGTATAATTTATTTTATATACGATCTCTTATTTATTGCCTTTTATTAATGACTTTTTAAAAAATAGTAGCTGCTTGTAGATCACTATTACTTTTTGCACTTTAGGTAATTTACATCCATAAGGCCCAGAGTGGTGTTACCTTGGAGGGCGCAGTACATACACTAAATTTTTGATAACAGTATAACTGTAAGATACCAATACAATTTTATAAATACATTAGTCAAAAAAAGCAGGGCAGGATTTTTTTCATTAAATATAAACAGCAAATAAAAGCCATATATTCCCTTAAAGAATAAATAATAGGTAAAATTAAAAATATTTAGGTATGCAAAGTAGACAGTCAGGCAACAATGCTAAATTTGGCCTGGTATCAACGACCCCTTGTTGGGGCTGATGGGCTTTTACCATTAGTCAAGAACGCTTTGAGGTGTCAATGTATCACATGTAAAAAGCAAGAAGGAATGTTGTGCACGGCATACACAATGCAAATTTCTTTCCTACAACCACAAGTTGCAGGAAAGAAATTTGCTTGATTCCCCCATCAGCAAAGACTGTGTTGACAGGGGACTCCCTTCCCGCAGAGTCTGCCCATACATAGTTCAAGTCTCAGCCAATTCCTGCTAAACCGGCAGAGATTTGAACAGTCTATGGCCAGCCTTGGATTTATACAAGAGCATCAGCAATACAGACTGAGCCTGAGAAGAATATCTTATATCAGAATAAAGTGCAAGGATTTTAGGATTCACTTAGGAATTCAGTGATCATATAAATGAACAAGGCCAGAGGCCTAATGCATTTATAGGATTCATACTGTCAGTAAAATGTATTATGGGTAGCATATGTACCTGAATTTGTCCTCCCATTCTCACTTGCATAACAGACATCGGACTGCTAGAGGAAAGGGTTACACTGTAAGCCACACAGGACTCTTTGTACAGTGTGGTCAAGCGAACAAACTTACCAGAAAAGAGAGCACAGGCAGGACATACGTCATCATACATGGTCAACTGAAAAGTGCTTATTCTGGTTGACAATGGTCTTGCATATTCGTGATGGCTGTAAGCAGGTATCACCTGTACACTACCATCGCGTTGAAAATAAGGGCATCTAGCCAATGGCAGGTAAGAAATCACTTAAGGTGATTGAAAAATAGGCATGGGACTATGAAAAAACGACAGTATTTAAAGTAATTCTAAAGTCTCCTTTTTTCCCTATACAAAAATAACAAACATACTTACCTGCTCTGGTACAGTGGATTTGCACAAAACAGCCTGGATCCTCTTCTTCTCGGGTCCCTCCTCTGTGCTCTTGGCCCCTCCCCCCTGTTCAGTGCCCCCATAGCAAGCAGCTTGCTATGGGGGCACCCGAGCCGAGTCACAGCTCCCTGTGTCCATTCAGACATAGAGCCCCTTTCCTGATTGGCTAGCCGACTTTGATTAACTGCAGCGGCAGTCAATGGCGCCACTGCTGTGTCTCTGCCAATCAGGAGGGAGAATCTCAGGTGGCTGAGACACTCTTGGACATTGCTGGACACAGAGGGAGAAAAGAAAACCCTTCTGTCTTTACAACCACTTTAACAAAGAACAATGTCTGATGAACACAATCAGATGTCAGATTTTATACAAAATCCAACAGGGGTTTAAATCACTTTTGTATAATGTGAAGGAATACGTTGTAAAAAGGCTAAAGCCATGAGAGATACAAGATTTTCAGACTGCTTACCATTCTGCCGAAGATAGCTCACCGTTTCCTGTACAACCTGGGGAATCTTCTCATTGCCTGGGCGCTTCTCCCTCAGCCTGCATGGAAAAATGGGGGAGGTAAGAGTGGGTATTCGAAGACAGCAGAGGCAGAGCAATTGCAAAATACTTACAGCTGCAGAGAGACACCAAACTGCTGGTTAGGCAGAGGCGGCCGAGGGGGAGCAGCCTTTTGGTTGGCGGATGGAGGCTTCATTGTAGAGCGGATAAGCTTGTCATACCTTGAGTAAAAGGAAAAAGTTCAGGAAAATAAATTTTCTTGAAAACCAAGCTTATGGCCCAAAAATATTTGCTATCTAATAGGTCAGTCGACTCAAAACTGATATTTTAATTTTCGGCAGATGCTGAAAAGTTAGATAATATTTTTTCCCCCATTCAGGGCTGTGTTCTCTTGACAGGCCACACACCTCACCCACTGACACACTACATAGTTAATGACCTTCTCCCCCTCACCTTGTGAAAGTGTCTTAGCTTGGTGATTGACCACTCAGGCCCAAGCACTGCGTATCAGGAATAAGGGGAGAAAGTCATTATGTTTCTCCGTTCCTAAAGTACCAAGTGTCTCTGAGGGCTTTGACAAAGAGAAAGACAGGGAAGCATAGGGAAAATCATCAATGGGCAAGGGGTAAAATGATCTGTCAAGAGAGGTTGTCAATAGAAATGTTCCTTGAAGCCACATTTTCATTTTCCTTTATCTCTCAGGGACAAGTTCTAGTGTCTACACACCTGCCATTGCCCTTGTAAGAAGTTCCCTTTCTCACTCAACAAGAGGTTCTGAAACACATAGAACACCTAAACGGACAGCATCAGGAATATGGCAGGAATCTCCCCACTAGATTATGCAAGACATAAAAAAATTGGGCTGATTTAGTCCACTAGGTTCAATTATTTCTGACTAGACAGACCCTATATGCAAAGCTCCAGGCAATGTTGAAAATGCATTTATTGGAATAGTTTTTCTTGCCAGATAAAAAAAAAGATATTCCTACGATTTACATCCCACTGCCACCCTGACTGCACCATTACCTGCTCAGCTCTGCAGCGTTCTTTGTCACCGTCTACATGTGAGAAAATGGACTGGCTTACATGTGGCTACCGCTTCATCCATCTGTAAAGCCTGGTACACACCACTAATTTTTTTTCCTTCAACCAGCTGACAGTTCCAGTCGGAGCCACTGTACTAACGATCCGACGTTAGTACAGCAATCTCCCCTGCTGTTCTTTAGGTTTTCTGACAGGGGGAAGCCCCCCCCCCGCCAGAACACTCTGGTCTGGACACACAGACCAAAAGTTATTGAATCGATTGTTTTTTTATTGAACCGGCCGATGTCACCTGACATTCGGCTCATGTGTACTAGGCTTTAAAAAAAAAAAAAAAAAAAAAAAAAAAATAGATATATAAATATATTATATATATATATATATATATATATATATATATATATATATATATATATATATATATATATATATATATATATATATATATATATATATATATATATATATATATATATATATATATATATAACTATGCAACCTACTTGCAGTCATGATCTATTACTGCCATAAAAATGTAATCGAAAAGGAGAACCATACTTACCAAGGTGGAATGCTGCATCTGTCCTCCGCCGGTTTGAACATTGAGAACCGAGCTGGTGACTCATTAACCGGCTCTCTGCTCTGCCCCCCCCCCCCCCCCCCGCTCGCTGGAGTGCTGGGCTGTGGAGGGAGAGGACGGGAGTGGCTGGCTCAGGCTCTCAGCGACTCAGTGAGAGGCTGAGCCCAGTGCCGGTCTAGGCATGTAGACAGATCCTGACCATATGGTTGCGATCTTTCCAGAGCCTGGACCAGCTCTGATGTGAACCGACAGCAGCCCTCAGGCCCATCTGCCAAAAACGGGTCACGATCGAGTTTTGGCTGTTAATCTCCTTTACATTCTATTCCTGGAAAACCATGGCAAAACTTCGGCTATAGTCTAGATTTTTTATTTTCCCCTGCTCCCGTAACAGTCTGTCTTTCCCATAAACTCGCACAGAAATTGTACTCAGCCTGTTGTATTGAAATAGAGCAAAAACACTTTGCAAATTTATATGCACCCTTATGGGTATGCTGTAGGTGCAATATTTCCTACTGTAACCCTAGGCCTGATCGTGCAGTTATAAAAAAAAAAAAAAAAAAAAAGCCAGTCTTCAACAAGAACAGTTTTGACAAGTGTGACAAAATGGCCTACATCAAAATATATACAGGACAGAATTTGGCAAAGTCTGCAAGAAATCATTTCCTAAATCTTCTCAATGTATTCAGCTGACCTGCAGTTCACAGTTTTCAGTTCACATATGTCCAAAATTCTTACTCTAGTACTGATTTTGGAATCCCCAAATGCTCCAATTTGACAATCTCCTCCAATTCAGTCAGATAATTTGCATAAAATATCTTTCGACCAAACTTGAAGCTGGAAAACAAAATGAAAAATTTCATATTACCATTATGGTTTACTATCATTTCCTATTTTGTTAATGAAGCTTTGTGGCCTAGAGTGTATGGAGGTAGTTTCGTATTCTACTCTAGCTTGAATTGCCTATAAACATGACTTCACACACCAACAAATGCACTAAAATGTCCATTTCTGTAAGAACAAAGTACATGCGTAGCCCATCTCTCCTACTTTCCTTTAACAGCATTACTACCAAATTACAGAGGTGTGTAGCCCTTACTTGGGAAAGTTGACAGCGTCTGTTTAAAACTTGTTTCTGGTTTTCAATTACAGTCTTTTTGATTAAATAATGAATAGAAGACTAGTGCTTGTTTCCCTCAGCAACCAACAAGATTGCCTCCTAGATTGTAAGCTCTAACGAGCAGGGCCCTCTGATTCCCCCCTGTATTGAATTGTATTGTAATTGTGCTGTCTGCCCTAATCTTGTAAAGTGCTGCGTAAAAACTGTCAGCGCTATACAAATCTGGTATAATATTATTATTAATAATTGCCTCTTTCATTCCCTCTGGACTAACGAGATAAAAATGAGAAAAGCTGGTGGTATGGCAAAAGTAGACCAGATATGGGCTACCATAATCTGTATCAAAATGTCAGCTGTTCATAGAGATGGCCTCATAGTGTATTTTTGGTCTTTGTAAGACACAACATTTAGAAGCCTCACCTGATAATAGGTTTAAACAGAACCAGTAAGGTCTTGATAAACATGGTGGGGTGGACAATGTACAAAGCCTTGATGTTCTTCTTGTATCTGCGAAGACAAGAACAAACAAAGTTAACACTTCAGTTACATCTCTTGGGGACACCAGTTAGACCATCTTGCACAGTCCCCTCCAACTACAGGCGTTCCTTCCAGGTCTTGTGGTTTCGCCTAAATAGGATTTCTTTTTGATCTAGAATCCTTGGCCATCTCTAGATATTTTTATTCCAAAAGACCCAGTAATGGCCCTTTTGCAGTCAACTTCGGGTCTCACGGTCAGGCAGAAAACCCTGTCCGATACTCCTCCTTTACTACTACTACTATTACAGCTAGAGTCCATTACTTGCATTTTGCAAAGTCTATGTAGCATTTTACCAGTGTACACTGAAAAGAAACAGAAGAAACCAGGCACTGTGAAGAGTATCAATATATTAAGATGTAGAAAGAGTAACAATGTAAAATGTTTACCCTTGCAGGTGGCCAGGAAAACAGAATACTATGTATCACAGCAAATCATGTTTTATTCATGGTCTGTAGCTCCTGAGGTACACTCTGAAACAGATGAGTTTTTACAAATTTTACTAAACTTGGACTCTTATTCTATGAAGCCTGGTAGCAATGACACCTTCTAGTTTGTGCGTGGAAACGCACCAATAATTTGGGCTTGAGCCGAGTGATATTATTCTCAGCTTTAACACCTGGTGAGCACTTTCCTGTAGGTACATTTCTGCTGCCAAATGCAGCTACCTCTAGACATTCAATTATTTTATCTATTAGCGATTGAAGATCATTGTAAATACATTTTGGGATACATACAAGGTTAATAATCAATATCCAGGTCTGTTTGTATTTTCCCCAACCACCTGCAAAAAGGAAGCATTTTACATCGATTCATTTTCTAAATCTGGATCTATTGATATTTTTAGAAGCACTCAGTTTATTTTCAGAGTACATTCCCCTGTGAGGGTCACTAGGTAGCTGCTCAAGGAGTCTTACTTATAAACAAGATCTTTTGCGTTTGATTTCCAGGCTTCCCCCATTTGTAAGCAGTTTTTGCATCTCTAAAACAAAGGAACAGGCCTAGAAATGATTTAGCTGAGGTTAAAATGTGTATTAATACATTACTTGTTAATGAAAATCTGTCAAACATTCCTACTGATTCACAACCAAATTCACTTAAAAGAGGAGAAGTCCAGGCTGAGCTTTTTAGGCTGAGCTTCTCCTCTGGGTCACAGGAGTGCAATTCGTTTTGCACTCCTGTGACCAGGTCTGGAGTCCGCTCTCTGCTGACATTACTGCCATCAGTCAAGGCACAGCGTCATCCTGACTTCCAAGTCTGGATCCGCCAGCTGCTCAGTGAGCCGCTGAAACGGCCTCTTCCCGCCCCTTCACAACTCAGCACTCCAATGAACATGGAGAAGCAGAGAGGAGAGACGCTGACTGACAGTCAGCAGCTCTCCTCTTGGGGATCTGTGAAAACCCGAGCCATCAGCGATGTTCAGTGGTTCGGTTCTCAGTGCAGAGATGCCAGGGGACAGATGCAGCATCGGTCTGATGCTCCATCCACCAAGGCGAGTGTGAATTAAAAAAAAAAAAAAAAAAAAAAAATTAAAAAAAGCCAACAAACCCATACTTCTCTTAACCACATGCTGACCGGGCCATAGCCGAAAGACGGCTACAGCGCGGTCGACTTATTCCCAAAATCTTGCTCCCATGCACCCCCAGGAACATCCGCATCACGGTAAACGGCCGCCGATAGTGGCCATTTACCACGGGATCGCTCCCCCTAATGACGGAACGATCACTTGTAAACAAACCAGCGTCACGTCACGACGCCGGTTCCTTCCTCCCCTCTCTGTACCGATCGGTACAGTGAGAGGGGGAGAGATGGCAGCAGTGCTGTGGGCTGGATGTGAAGTGCCCACAGCGCTGCTCAGTGCCAATACATTTTAAAAGAAACAAAGAATTTTAGTTATTTTTTTAACCAAATTTTCTGTCTTTTTTGATTAATAGCGCAAAAAAAAAAAACCCAGCGGTAATCAAATACCACCAAAAGAAAGCTTTGTGTGGAAAAAAAGGATAAAAATTTCATATGGGTACAGTGTTGCATGACTGAGTAATTGTCAAAGTGTGAGAACACCGAAAGCTGAAAATTGGTTTGAGCACCCTGGCTCTGTTATACTCTGCCTAACCTGGATCCAGCTACCCTTACTACCTTATAGACACACTCGTATAGTGTTCAGATCTGTGTCCCAGATGGAAACCCCATCTCCACTTTGCCCTTTTCTCTTGTTATGTCCTACTTCTAGCTTCCAATCCCCCCCGCCCCCCCCCCCCTTTTATTTTTACCTTGTTTCTAGCTTGACGTGGTTGTTAAGGCTGAAGGTTATTTTTCTATACTTTCTTTGCATTCAGGTAATAAAACCTGTTTCTGAGGGGCCTCCTACTTACTTGACACAAGAGCAGCGGATTGCACACTCCCGCTTGGCCCTGACACAGCAGCGGGAGCCAGTCAATCACAGCCAGTGAGGAGACAGCGGGAGGGAGGGGCCAAGCCGTGCACACAGACGGCTCAGGAGCAAGCCTACATGAGTGCCTCCATAGCAAGCAGATTGCTATAGTGTGCATTAAGCAGGGGAGCCAGGAGCCTTGGTGGGGGACTCTAGATCAGGGCTGCTCCGTGCAAAAACCATTACACAGAACAAGTAAACCTGGCTACACTTTTTCATGTTCAATTTTCTTTAGATTCTTCTTCAACTATGTAGTGCAAGGGCCTGCCTGATTGCATACAAATTGAATGTGTTCAGGTTTGACCTCATATTACATGGTTTTGGAAAATTATATAATGTGTTTTTTTAAAAAGATGTGCGTTAACAACCACTTTAATTTTGGAAGCTTGAGACTTGGCTAGTCAGTTTAACCACTTCAGCCCTGGAAGAATTTACCCCCTTCCTGAACAGAGCACTTTTTGCGATTCGACACTGCATCGCTTTAACTGACAACTGCGCGGTCATGCGACGTGGCTCCCAAACAAAATGGACGTACTTTTTTCCCCACAAATAGAGCTTTCTTTTGGTGGTAGTTGATCACCCCTGCGATTTTTATTTTTTTGCGCTATAAACAAAAAAAGAGCGACAATTGTGAAAAAAAAAATATTTTTGGTTAAAAAAAAAAAAAAAAAAAAAAAAATTAAAACAAAATTGCAATAAGCGATTATTGATTGGTTCGCGCAAAAGTTATAGGGTTTACAAAATAGGGGATTGTTATGGCATTTTTATTATTATTATTATTTTTTTAAATGGCGGCGATCAGCAATTTTTATCATGACTGCGACATTATGGCAGACGCATCGGACATTTTTGGGACCATTGTCATTTATACAGCAATCAGTGCTATACAAATGCACCAATTCCTGTGTAAATGACACTGGCAGTGAAGGGGTTAACCACTAGGTGGCAGTGTAGGGGTTAAGTGTATCCTAGGGGCGTGTTTCCAACTGTGGGGGGCGTGGCTACGTGTGACACGTCACTGATCTTTGCTCCGATCACAGAGAGCAGAGATCAGTGACACTGTCACTAGGCAGAACATGGAGATGCTTGCTTACATTAGCATCTCCCTGTTCTTCCTCCCAGTGAGGCGATCGCGGGTATCCCCGTGGTGATAGAGTCCGCGGGACCGGCGACCCGACTCACGGAGCTTGCCACGGCGTGCGCGTGCCCACTGGCCGCCTCTTAAAGGGCAATGTACAGGTACGCGATTCTGCCTGTACAAGACCTTCTGCCGACGTATATCGACGTGAGGCGGTCGGCAAGCGTTTAAGGTACTCTAACTGATATGTCTGACTTGCTCACTTGGCCTGGAATATGGGATGCATTAAGGTGAAAAAACACGAGGGTTTACAACCCCTTTAAGTAACTGAACCTGTTCTGATGTCAACATCCTATAATCACCTACACATCAGCAGTCAGACTGTGGGAGGAAGGGTCTGCACTCTGAACCAGTCAAGGCCCTACAGCTTTGTTGTGGTTTTAAAGAGCACAATGTTAAGTCAGCAGCTGCTGCTTCATCATCTAGTCACAGGCTGTGCCAGGTCAAGAACCAGGCTCTACCATTTGTAAGCAATGTAGTCTGTAGTGGAGATTTGTGATGCAGACGGCACAGTGGAATCCTCAGACTGGCTGAACACAACTATAAATCCTTTGGAAGGTAAAACAGCTCCTATACATATATTCAGACATTTGTTCTGCATTTGTAGCTCTGTTACTGCTTTAAAAAAAAAAAAAAAAAAAAAAAGTCACCCAGCAAGGAAACGCATTACTATTTATCCCTGCTGTACCATTAAATGCTTTTGTCTTCCAGCTTGTTGAAAAATCTTCTGCATCTAACACTCAGGAGTGCCCGGCGCTTGTGGTTCCTCCAGGCGGCCCCTGTGTAGGAACCACAGAGTGCAATGCGGAACCAGGAACATCCTGAAGTATGCTTGATGCTAAAGATTCTCCAGCAAGCTTATGTCATGAACACAGAGAGTGCTGCTAACTACTAATGCATTTCTTTGCAGGGAGGACTTTTTTTTTTGTATACAACAGAGTTGCATTAACATTCCAGCATTCACCATAAGCAAATACAATTTTTTTTTTATTTTTTTTTTTTTAGGTGAATTGATTTTAGTAGGACTATGCTGGCAGCCATTTCCAGTGCAGCCCATAATCAAGGCAAAATGCCTTGCCTTCTATGGAGTCAGTTCACACCACAACATGCAGTCCATTCATTTTGTCTGGGCAATGGGTAAAGCGCATCACAACGTAGCTCCTCTGCAATGAATAGAACTGCATTGAAAGAGGAAAGAAAAATTGTACACGGTTTAATTAAAGTGATTCTAAAGTCATGGTGTTTTTTTTTTACTTTAACGTGGATCCTCCTCTTCTCGGGCCCTCTTTGCCGCTCCTGGCCCCTCCCTCCTGTCTAGTGCCCCCACAGCAAGCAGCTTGCTATAGAGGCACCAGAGCCAAGTTGCAGCTCTGTGTATCCATTTAGACACTGAGCTGCTGTTTGGCACTGCCCCCTCTCTCTCCTGATTGGCAAACTGACTTTGATTGACAGCAGCTGGAGCCAATGGTGCCGCTGCTGTGTCTCAGCTAAATCAGGGGGGACAGCCCCAGAGGGCCGAGGGACATCGCTGGATAAAGATGGGGCTCAGGTAAGTATTAGGGGTGCTGCTGCACGCAGAAGGCTTTTAATCTTAATACATAGAATGCATTAAGAAAAAAAAAAAAAAACATTCTGCCTTTACAACCAACAAAAGTGGGATTGCCTGTAACTCACAATCATGTGAAAGCTGCGACTCTGGATACAGAAATAGACACAGCAATCCTGTAATTGCTGACTCACCAATCAGGGTGTAATCCAGGTAATAAAAAAGGCAAAACCACTTCAAGGCTGGCCAAGAGACGCTGAAATTTCTTTCCTGCAACCACAGATTCAGACAGTGTTGACAGGGAAATCCCTCATGCTGAGCCATTGTTTTTTCCCGGCAGAGAGGGTGCAAGCAAGCTGTTCCCACTGGGAGAAGACAGCGACAATTGATAACAGCTCTAACAGCTGTTTACAATAACTGCATGTAAAATTTGTCAGGCTGGTTGCACCCAAGTAAATTGCTTGATCAACTTGGGTACATCCACCCTGTCCATACATGGTTAAAATCTCAGCCGGTTGCTGGTGAACCAGCAGAGATTCTAACTGTTTACGGCCAGCTAACGCATTCTCTGAATTAAGGTAAAAAAAAAAAAAAAAAAAAACCCCACTAACCAATTCCCCACCATCTTAACGGAGTCCTCCAGTGCTGTGCAGGGTTGCAAGTCTTCTCTACCCACTTTCTCTTCTCACAGGCTTCACTGAGAAAAGCAATTGCCTCCTGTTGCTATCAGTCAAATCCCGCAAAGGAGGGAGCAGGGGACAAGGCTGAGCCACAGTGTCGGTCTATAGAAGCACACAGTCCAGTGCTCAGGAGCGCACCTGCAGGAGTGCCCCACAGCAGCCAGCTTGCAATAGGGGCACTCGGAAGAGAGGAGGAGAAAAAAGCGCAGGCGGGGGAATCCAGAACAGGAGGTAAGAGACCTTTCTGTGCAATACCATTGCACAGAGCAGCTGCAGTGGGTATGGAAAAAAAATCTCCCACCTTTAAAATAATCAAATGTTGTTGCTTTGCAGCCAAAATGAAGACAGACACCATTTTATTTTATCCAGCTGTATTTACTTAGTGCAACTTATAACATCCAAGTGAAAGATGTGAAAGTGAAAACAGCAACATGTCATAGCTAAATAAATTCAAAAACACAATCACCAAATTGGAAAAAGGATCACCCCCTCTTAAAAATGACTTGTGAACTCAATCAGATGTAGCTATTCACCTTCTCAATGTGCAATTTGACTTTCATCTGTGATTATTTTGATTAGCTCAGCATGAAAATGGCTTTCCTGGAGCATTTCAGCCCCTGGTAGTGCAACTGAAGCAAACAATCAACTATGGGTGGCAATTCTCTGTCAAAAGAGCTCCGGGATTAAATTGTGGACAGGCACAAGTCCGAAAAAAAAAAACAACATATATAAGGCTTTATCAATGCCTAGAAGCACGGTGAAGTAGATTAAAGAAGTGGTAGGTATGTGGCACAAACCAGACCCTCCTTGCACGAGCATGTCGCTCCAAACTGTATGAAAGGGACAAGAAGAAACTGGTCAGAGAGGCTTACAGCATCTCTGAAGCAGTTGCAGGAATTTATGACAAAGAGTGGTCATTGTGTGCATGTGACAACAAGATCACAAATGTGGCTTGTATGGGAGGGTTGGAAGAAAAAAGCCACTCGTCAAGAAAGGCCACATGCAGTCAGGACACATGGAAAAAGGTGTTATGGTAAGATGAGACAAAAATTTAATTATTTGGCTTCAAAACCAAACATACATGTCTTGCAAAAATCCAATACAGCTCACCATCCAAATAACACCATTCCTACAATAAAGCATGGAGGTGGAAATATCCTGTTATAGGGGTGATTTTTTGCAGCAGGGACAGGAGCACTTGTCAGGGTAGAAGGAAAAATGGATGGAGAAAAATACCATCAAATTCATGAGGAAAATCTGCTGCCCTCTGACAAAAAGTTGTTAAATGGGAAGAAAGTTCACCTGCCAACATGACAATGTCCCAAAGCACACAGCAAAAAATGATCACACAGTGGTTGAAGGAGAAAAAGGTAAAATGTCCTTGCATGACCTAGCCAGACTTAAAGTGGTTGTAAACCCTTACAGACCACTTTTACCTACAGGTAAGTCTAGATTAAGGCTTACCTGTAGGTGCAAAAGACAGACACTGCTGTCTACGGCGCATGCTCCTTAGACAGCGGCACGCAGGCGCACTGAGCATGCCATTAGTGGCGGCATGCACGGGAGTGACGTCATTGCGGCTCCAGCCATGGCGCTGCGATACCTGGAAGTCACTCCGGGATAGATGGCGGCGTCGGAGGATAATGTCGCTTAGGGGTCTTCCATCTCAGGCAAGTGCCTGAGTGCTATGCATACTAGCTCATTATGCCTTTGCCTTGCAGGGCGTATTTTAGTTTATTTTTTTTGTTTGTCTTTACTTCCTCTTTAAGCCCCATTGAAAATCTGTGGAATGACTTGAAGACTGCAGTCCACAAACGGTCACCATCAAACTGAACTGAACTTAAGCAGGTCTGAAAAGAACAGTGGGCAAATATTTCAAAGTCTAGATGGCCAAAGTTAGTAGAGACATCCCAACAGACTAAAGGCTGTAAATTAAAGCAAAAGGTGGTTCAACAAAACATTGACATTAGGGGGTGATCCCCTTTCTAAATCCGTAATTTGGATCTTGATTTTTTTTTCCTGACATGTTGGCGTTATATCTTTCACTTGGATGTTATAAGTTGCTGAATAAAGTAAAAACAGCGTGTCTTGATTTCAGGCTGCAAAGCAACAAACGGTGATGATTTTAAACAGTAGGTGATTATTTTCTATACCCACCAAGTATAAACCTTTATTTTTAAAAGGAAAACACATTAAGCCTTTAGAACCACTTTAAATCAGGCCTATGAGGTAAAACTGAAGCACTGATGGTAGCTTGAGGTAAGCATATGAAAAAAATGCAACCTAATGCCGGCCATACACGGTTCGAATTTAAAAAGAATTTTCTTTCGAAAATCGTATCTAAGAATTTTCGTATGAATTTCGCACCATTAGTGGGCTGCAGCAACAGCCGATTTTCGTGCGGAAATAAAATTTGAGGAATCGGACATGTTGGAAATTTTTAGAAAAACTAACGATTTTCTAATCAATGATGGGAGAATCGTGCGAGAAACGTAATAAGAAAAGAAAATGTACGGAGATAAAAGAAAATGTACGGAGAGAAAAGAAAATGTACGGAGAGAAAAGAAAATGTACGGAGAGAAAAGAAGATTCCAAGCCAAGAAAATTCTTTTCTGTAGCAATACGAGGTGAAATTGAAGGCTTGGTCAGCCGAATTTCGAAAATCAATGGTGGCATCATCGGATCACAAAAAAAACGAATTTTCTGATTTTGAAAAGAAAATTCGTTCGAAATTCGACCGTGTATGGCCTGCATAAGTCTGCAGAAAACCCAAAGCACCTTAATAATGAAGAAAAACAAACAAACAATCAGCCTGGATGGATTTTTCCCATCTGATCCCTACCAGTTTCCCAAAATTAGGCCTATGGCAGGGGATTCGGCTTGGTAAGATGTGCATGTTTATGACACAATCAATCATTCATGAAAAAAAAAAAAAAAAAAAATACTAATTGTTGGTCAGATCTTCCTAAAGTAATACCAGATCTATAACCAGATGTGCGGTTTAGCCTGCAAGAAACCATATTATTGCTAAACAAAATAGAGAAAAACACTTCACAGCACCGTTCCTTCCACATAGTTTCCTCTCTCCTGATGTCACGGGATATAAACAAATGGCTTCTCAATAGCTGTTATGGAGCACTTGTGTTTCCTGTACAAGACCTTCTCCATGGACACCGCACAGATGAAAGGCAGAGCTGGCAGCTGTATTCCTTTCCATTTGTATACTGCTCTGTGCCAGCTCTGCTGGATTCCTCACTTACCAAAGCACAGCAGGGTAACAAAGGTGAATAAACACTGCAAATGAGTTTCCTGTTAATATCAGGAATTATCCTAAAAGCAGGCCAATTAGTAAAATTTACACTTCATATCAGAACAGCTGAGCATTCTCAAATACCACTATTATTTTGCGAAAAACAAAACAAAAAAAGAACACTACAAAAAAATAATGAACACTTATGATATTCCAGCTGAATGATCAATTCCCTTCTTCATAAACTTTGGCATGGAGTACCTGAAGAGGCTGGGGGGCGTCCACACTGTCATTTCTGAGGGCAGCACAGGGTCTAGCACTTCCACTTGGCAGCACTAGGGTTGTTGGTTTAAATCAAAAACATTGCACTGCCTGCATGGAGTTTGCATGTTCTCCCTGTGCCTGTGTGGGTTTCCTCTGAGTGCTCCGGTTTCCTCCCACACTCCAAAGACACGCTGGTAGGTTCATTGGCTCCTGTCTAAATTGGCCCTAGTATGTGTATGTATGAATGAATGAATGAATGAATGTGAGTTGAGAGACATTAGATTGCAAGCTCCCTGAGGGCAGGGACTGATGTGAATGTAGAGCATATATATGTGAAAGCGCTGCGTAAATTGACTGAGCTTTATAAGTACCTCTAATAAATAAATGTATTTCCTGATCTGAGTGGCTCCAACTGGACTAGGCAAATATTGTGTTGACTCTAGGCACCTTAAAGTTCAACTTCAGGCTCTCCATTTACATAGTTACATAGTCTGACAAAAAAAAAAAACCACAACAATAAAGCATCATCGAATTTGCTCGAGCGGGGGGGGGGGGGGGGGGGGGATGTTGAGATTGTATATTCCCTGGATCAACTATATCTAGAAATATAATCCAGTTAGGCCCCTTTCACACTGGGGCGGGAGCGGCGTCGGCAGTGAAGCAGCGCTATTTTTAATGTCGCTTTATAGTCATTTTAGTGGCGGTATTGGGTCGCTAGTGGGGCGGTTTTAACCCCCGCTAGCAGCCGAAAAAGGGTTAAAAAGGGTTACCGTTCAAGCGCTGCAGCGGCGCTTTGCCAGCGATATAGCCGTGCTGCCCCATTTCAATGGGTAAGAGCGGTGAATACACCGCTCCAAAGATGCTACCGTCCTGCTAGCACACCGCTCCAGTGTGAAAGCCCTCAGGCTTTCACACTGGAGTGAAGGGGGCCAATTTTTAAAGCTATAGCTCCTGAAAAACGCCTCAGTGTGAAAGGGGCCTTATATTCTGTGCATCTAGGAAAGAATTCAGGCTTTTTTTTTTAAACAATCGACTGAGCTTGCAGAAACAGTTTTTGAGGGAGTGGATTCCACATTTTCACAGCTCTTACTATGAAGAAGCCTTTCCGCATTTGGCGATAAGACCTCTTTTCCTCTAGATGTAAAGAGTGGCCCCCTTGTCCAGGTTTGATGACCTTAAAGGGAATAAGTGATGCCTCAAAGTGAATATCTTGTTGAGCACCACTGCAGCAGTGCACTTTTCCCATCAGTGGACAGGGAACGGGGCCATGTAATGACGTAAAACGGCAAAACTCTGACATGTCTATTAACTTGTCCAGCTACCGACATTTCAATTTTTTCATCACAAATTCACAAATGATAGGCTGCTTTATTGGCCAATAGGAATGTGTGTTAGAAAGGGGAGGGCAAGCAAGTTTTTCACTACCTGGAACCTTTTTTATTCCCTTATATCTGGAGAATAAAATGGAGACTTTGATTATTTGCTATGGACCAATGGAGACTGTTCTTTATTTTGATACAGTTATGTTCTTACTTGCGGTCAAACTCTCGGTACGCATCTCTTAGCCAACCCAGAGAGGGCTTGTTCTCACTAGTTAGGCCATGGTGCAGGTAGATCAAAGTGTAATCACTTTCCACATACTGGTCCAATGTGTGCTTTAGGTACCTGCAGGGAAACAGAAAAACAAAATCAGTCAGTCAGTAAAGACTTGGGGGCATTGGGATATGAAGATCTGTTAGCAATGATACTAGAAGCAAAATTTGATGATATTTGACACATCCTAGTGCCTGCACACCTTGCAAAAGTGTACCTGCAGCTTGCATATACTGCAAGATTTTCTAGGACAGTTTTACAGAAAGAGCCCAATGGATTCCAGTAAGTAAACGCTGAATGATTCATCTACCCAATATGGCCACAGCTAGAAATGCTGGGGGGGGGGGGGGGAGGTGACCGGATGTGTGAGGGGGTGTGGTGTGAGCGGGAGGATGTAGCTGGGCCGAGGTGAGTGAGACGCCGCTGCTCTGTCTCCTCCCCGCCCTATCTTCGAGAGTTACACGCTGGATGGCTTGACGTACAGCCTAGGGAAAAGCTAGACCCGAGGACCGGGAGGTCGGAAGTGTCGGCATAAGCCGAAGCTGGCCGAAAACGGCCGAAGACTACTAGAGGCATGGCGAGCCCGGCCGAGGACTTCCGGGATATCGTTGGAGCGTAGGTGTGGTAATCTGCGCCAGCCATTAACGGCCGAAGCTACGGATAGACCGGCATGGGCAACATCCAGACGCCCTCATTTCCCAGCCTACGGTAGCCGTGAGTACCCCCAGTGGGGGAATATAGCAGAAGAAGAATATCCCTCCTCGATGAGAGGAGAGGAGTTAAGCCTAGCCCATTGATTGTATTTGTGATTGGTCAAAAAGACCATTATACCTGGGTTTTTTCTGTTCCATTTTTGGTATATAGAAGACGGGATAGCAGGATGCAATCTATACTCCGCCTGTGTTCCATACCTCGTTGTGCATTCCTCGGTGCTGGGATTTAAGGCTTATACAGTTATAATGTTATATACTGAACTGCTATCAGCTCTGTTCCTCTGAGGCTGATAAAGATTATTTTTTCTTTCTTTTTTTTTTCAAACCTCCTGAATGATATTTTATTGACACTCTAAATACAACTGTTGAATGGCACGCTTACTATTGGTTAAAGGACTCCTGGACGTAGTCATTGGTGGTCACAGCCAGAAACATTTTTTTTTTTTTTTTAAAACAATGGGCTTCAGTAGGAAAGGATTAGAGGATTAGGGGAAGAGGGTAAGGAGTTGGGGGTCTCCTGGGGAGGCCTTGATACTGGTTCCCCAGCTTCCCGCTATATCCCAGGCTCTATTTTGTGGGAACGGCCTATATAATTAAATATGTCTAGACGCCGCGGGGGAGGACCAGTGGCAGCAGGAGGGGCAGGGGACACAACATCTCCGCTCCTCTAAAGAAAAAGAAAAAAGCACACAGGCAGCAAGTTCAGCCGCGGCAAAATTAGAACGGTTTGTGCATACTCCAATGCATACCCCAGACCAAACACCAATAAAAGGGGTTCAGGCGGTGCAAACCAAATCTCACTCCGGGGGTCTCACAGATAGAAAAAGCCAAGGCCAAGCGGCCTCATTGACTATCCTAGCTCCTGAGGGCAAGAGTAAGAAGAACATGGGGGGCACCCAAGGAGAACTGGAGTCTGATAGACCTGGTAGGCCGCAAGAGGAGGCCCCAACCCTGAGGGATGTATTACAGGCGGTTAATGTATGCCAACAGTCTTTGGGAGACCTGGCAGCTCAGCTAACAGGAATGAAGGAGGATATACTGTTAGTGCGACAAGACATCCAGAAAGTAATTGAAAGAACAGCGGAGCTGGAAGTTAGAATAAGCCAGCTGGAGGACGATTTAAACCCAATACAGCATACGGTTAAGAATATGCAGAAAAACTTGGACAGCTACGCTTTTAAAATGGATGAGTTAGAAAATAGAGCACGCCGGGTTAACATTAGACTCCTGGGGCTACCTGAGAAAAGTGAAGGCCCAGACGCTATAAAATTCTTGGAGTCATGGTTACCAGACAAGTTTGGAAAGGAAGGTTTTTCACCGTTCTTCTCGATAGAGCGAGCCCACCGGTATCCTTCTAGAATACCACCGCCTGGGGGACGCCCCAGACCCCTAATGCTGAAGTTTTTTAATTATAAGGATAAGGTGACATTAATGCGTAAGGCAAGGGAGCTGGGGGATATTTCCTTTAATGGTTCAAGGATCTCTTTTTACCCAGACTATTCTCCTGACCTACAGAGGCGCAGAGCGGAATTCCAGACAATTAAAGCCACTTTTCAGTCATATAACTTAACATATGCCCTTTTATATCCAGCAAGACTGCGAGTGGTAACCCCGTCTGGGGTTCAGATTTTTGACTCGGCAGCCGGAGCACTGAAATGGCTGGAGGATAACAAGGAGTCCTTACGGAGTAGCCAAGGGGAAAGGGAGGGGAGATAGTGAATGAGGGTGACTGTAAGCGAGTTTGATAAATTCTGGGTTGGATAATGTAGTTTATAGGATGGGGAGGGGGGGACCACTGTGGCGGTGTCTGTGAGACAGGGTGTGAGGAGGGTTATGGATGGATCGGTCACGTTAAACTCCCGTAGGGGACACCTTGTTAGGTGGGGGGAAGGTAGGGAGGGTTTGGTATTAAATGGGCGGGAAGGCGGGTTGGGGGAGGGAGGAGGGTCTGGAGGGGTAGGGATGGGAGGGTTGGAGGAGGGAGGTGGGTTGGGTGGAGTAGTAAAATTGTTTGAAAAAAGCAAACACGTGGAGGTAGAATTGGAAAATAGCACGATAACTACACAAGAGAGTAAACACGCGAAGGGGAAATTTGAAAGTGGAAGGTCAAATGCACAGGAGAGAAAGAATACGAACACAAAGCATTATTACAAGATATTTCTTAGGGTTAAATTTAATTGCGTGTTATTATGGTACAAAGTTGGGAAACACCAATGGGTTATGATATTTGGTTGGCTGCACTTAATGAAGATAGGTACCCTAGTAGACTCTATACTTGATAAGCCTTATGTAGCCCCTCCTTGCTTGGTCGAGTGGCGTTCTCTGTCTGTTAGCTTGTTTTCTTTTATAATAGATGGTAAATCTGATGCAGGGTAAATCTATTAATATCGGGTCTTGGAACGTGAGGGGCTTGGGTACCCCAGCAAAAAAAGCGATAGTTTTTGCTATGCTGGAGAGATTTGATATTGGGCTGGCATGTTTGCAGGAGACCCACCTAACCAATATGTCTAAATCACTGTTAAACAACAGGAAATATCAACAACAATACCACTCAGTTTACTCCTCCTATTCAAGAGGGGTAAGCGTGTTAATAAAGGAGGGGGTGAGTTTCTCCTGCAACCATGCCAGCATAGATGAGTTGGGGCGATATGTTTTCCTGTTTGGTAAACTTGAGGGTAATAGCTGTATTTTGGCAAATATATATATACCCCCACCGTTTAAAATGGAAATTATCTACAAACTGATGGAATTTATTGGGGATAAAGAGGACATTCCTATTATCGCGATGGGAGACTTCAATGAAGTCTTGGATGTAAATTATGATAGGTTCCCCCCTAAGGTCCGGCCCGGGGACTTGGGTGAAACTAGGCTGAGCTGTTTCCTGAATGAAATAGGTTTGAGGGATCTTTGGAGAGAGAGGCACCCGAGAGTTAAACAATATTCCTGCTTGTCAGGATCGTATGGTACCCTGTCTAGGATAGATATGGTTATAGGAAATGTGGAAATGGCACAAAATATAAGGGAGATAGAATATTTGCCAAGAGGGGTCTCAGACCACTCTTTGGTGAGGGTCGTGTTTAACACGGGGATTAAAAAAATTCAAGGGTGTTGGAAGATTAGTCCTTTTTGGCTGGAACTCATGAAGGACGAAACAGAAGTCAAATTAAGATTAAGAGAATTTATAAGCTTTAATGCAGGCTCGGCGCCAATGAGTGTGGTCTGGGATACCCTAAAGGCGTTTACTAGGGGCGTGTTGATCCAACAGGTAGCAAGAATGAAGAGAAAATCCAGAATATGGGAGGAGAATATCAGGAAGGAACTCTTAGAAGCAGAGAATGCCTATGTCATGGACCCAACTCCAGAAAATCAAAAAATTTGGTTAAATAAACAACAAGGTTATAAAATAGCGATTGTAAAAAAAGAAGAGAGTAAACGAATCTTTGTGAAACAGCGATATTTTGGAGAAGGAGAGGGGGTGGGAAGATTGCTTGCACAGTTGGTTAAGACAGATTCTTCACCTTCACTCATTTCAAGCATTAGAAATTCAAATGGGGTCACAACATGCAATAGTGAAGAGATAGTAGAAATCTTTGGAAATTACTATAGGGAGCTGTACCAGTCACAAGGTACAGGCGAGGCAGGGGCAATGGATAGCTTCTTGGAAAATTTAGAAATGGCGACTCTTACTCGGGAGGAACGGGAAATCTTAGACGCCCCGATAACCTTTAGCGAGCTTCAACAGGCAGTGGCCGGGATGCCAAATTATAAGGCTCCAGGCCCGGACGGGCTCCCGGTAGAAATATATAAATACTATGGAGAACTGTTACTCCCCGAGTTGTATAAAACTCTATTAGACTCAGTGGAAGGGAAACATTTACCGGCATCAATGACAGAGGCAACGATTATAGTGATCCCCAAAACGGATAAGGACCCGCTGGAAGTAGCCTCGTACAGGCCAATTTCACTACTGAATGCGGATGAAAATTTTTTAGCTAAAGTACTTTCAAATAGGTTGAATCAATTTATGACAAAGTTAGTACACCCAGATCAAACAGGGTTTATTACGGGAAGATCCACTAGTATGAACATCAGAAGAACCTTCCTAAATATGCAGATTCCAGCAGAGAATGCAGGAGAGAGGGTTATAATGTCTCTGGATGTAACAAAAGCTTTTTACAGCTTAGAATGGAACTTTCTGTGGCGGGTGTTGGAGAAAGTAGGAATGGGCCCCATCTTTATCGGCTGGATCAAAAAGATGTATAATGCCCCTAGCGCTAGGGTAAGGGCCAACGGCAGGTATTCTGAGAGGATCGAAATGAGCAGAGTGACAAGACAGGGTTGTCCCCTGTCCCCTCTGCTCTTTGCGTTGGCCATAGAGCCTTTGGCCATAGCTATTAGGGCAAATTTTGGGATTAAGGTTTTTCAAAGAAGTGGAGAGAGATAGGAAAAGATAGCTCTATACGCAGACGATGTGTTACTGTTTCTGGGAGATACTGGTCCATCTCTGACGCAGGCAGTCATTTTAGTAGAAAGCTTTGGAGATCTTTCAGGGCTGGCCATTAACTGGGCGAAATCCGAGCTGCTCCGAGTCGACCCCCCGGATGTTGCATTTTCGCCGCCGGGGATAAAGGTAAGAGAGGTAGATGCGTTGAAGTACCTTGGTATATTTTTGACACGGAACCCTGATCAATATATCAACAAAAATTTAATTCCCCTCCTGCATAAATTTAAGTGCAAATGCGACATCTGGAGTAAACTTCCGCTTTCAGTAATGGGCCGTTGCAGCTTGATCAAGATGATTTGGCTGCCGCAGTTGTTGTACGTTTTGCATAATGCGCCGGTATGGATCTGTAAAAAATGGTTTAAGAAACTGGAGACCCTTTTTCGGGAACTTATCTGGAAGAAAGGCACGGCCCGGATACGACTCCGGACGCTGCAAATGCCAATAGATAGAGGAGGCCTAGCGGTTCCTCATCCTAGGAGCTACTACTTGGCGGCGCAGATGCAGCATCTGGCGGGTTATGACTCGGAGCAGGGAAGGAAGTTAAAAGGAGGGGATTAGAATGATAGGAGCCCCACACGAGTTTATAGCCGAGGTCCTGGAGGCCGACTCCTTTCGACATAACAACTCGATAACTAAAATGTTAGTTAAGGTTTGGAAAGCGGTGAAATTAAAACTGGGCTTTTCAGGGTTGTTAGAATCTACACCCCTTTGGGACAACAAAAACTTACCTGAAAATATTTATTATCGGTAAGATTAAATCATGGGAAAAAAAGGGTATAACTAAACTGATCCATCTTTATGATGATGGGGCCTTAAGGACATTCTCGGATTTAAAAAAAGTATATGATATACCACAACACTCATTCTTTAGCTACCTGAGGGTGAGACACGCCTTAGCAGCACAATTTGGGGGAAATATGCCATTGTGGGATAAAATACCTCTACTTCAGAAGTTGCTCACCACAGATAAGGTAAAGGGGTCCATCTCAGGTATTTACAATCAATTAGGTATGGATTCTAATCAGGAAATTGTCCATCCGAACTTGAAGAAGAAATGGGAAGAGGATTTAGGAGAAATATTAGATACACAGTGGAGGAGAATAATGGAATTAGGGCCGGTAACCTCGATCTCCCCTTCCCAAAGGATCTCACAGTTGATGTTGGTGCACAGGGCTTATTATACACCTAAAAAATTACGTCAGTTTGGTAGGAGGATAGATGATAGATGCCCTAGATGTCAGGGACAGGGAGATCTCCTACACATGTTGTGGCGTTGCCCAAAGCTTTTTCGTTATTGGAGGGAAGTGTTGGCGAGTATTAATAGGATCTTTAAGTTAGAAATGGTAATGGATCCGATTTTGTGCATATTGGGATGTAGGCAAGAGCCGAGAGAAGGGAAATATGTCACGGTGGCAGTGGTAAGATGCCTGTTTCAGGCACGCAGATTGATCATGCAAAGATGGCAAGCTGAAAGAGCCCCTACAGTAGGAGAATGGACCCAATGCATTAATGAACTAATCTGGAAAGAGAAGACACTGTATGTAAGGAGAGGAAACTATAGAGAGTGGAAGGGAATATGGACCCCTTGGATAACCGAGATGGGACATCCTATAGATTAGATTGAATAGGAGATATAGCGGTAGTATATTGACGTGTTTGAGTACATGGGTGTTTGGGAGCGCCACGGGAAGGGGGGGGGCGGGGGGGTGCGATTAGGATGGGTAGGGGTAGGGCGGGTAAGAGATAAATAATATTGGTAGATTGTTGTCGTTTAGATATGATTTAGGAAGGTTTGTAACTGTTGTGGGTTTATTTAATAAAAAACAGTAAAAATAAGAATTATAAACCACGATGATGAGATATGGTGCTGAGATATAGATGAGAGGCAATATGAATGAGTCTCTAGCACACGACCTCTGACGTGGAAAAAAAAAAAAAAAAAAAGAAATGCTGGGGGGGAGGGGGTATGCATTTCAGAAGTGATTATACAAAATCACATTACAACATGGATGAATGGATGGTTGGTTGAGTTTGTTGTTTTGAATTAAAAAAAGAATTACCGTATATATTCAAGTATAAGCCGAGTTTTTCAGCCCATTTTTTTAGGCTGAAAACCACCCCCCCCCCCCGGCTTATACTCGAGTGAGCTGTACCTTTCATTACTAAAACAGCGTGCGTCTCCCACAGTGTTATGCAGTCTGTTCGGCTGTCCACTGTAACAAAGCCCCCGCCTCCTCATCTGTGACAGACGGAACACCGATACAATGCTGGGAAACTGCATCAGTGTTCCATCTATCACAAATGAGGAGGAGACGGGGCTTTGTTAGAAGAGAGACACGCTGTTTTAGTAAATCAAAGGTACGGCTGCAGATGGGCACAGTGAAACTGCAAATGGGCACCGTTTACCCAGGAGCTGCTGCATTTTCCCACCCTAGGCTTATACTCGAGTCAATATGTTTTCCCAGTTTTTTTGTGGTAAAATTAGGTGCCTCGACTTATATTCGGGTCGGCCTATACTCGAGTATATACAGTAAATAAAATTTCCGGTTTGCGGTGCTTAGATACAGATACAGTTAAAGTGGTTGTAAACCCTTAAAAACCACATTGGCCTACAGGTAAGGGTAGATTAAGGCTTACCTGTAGGTCCAAGAAATATCTCCTAAACCTACACGGTTTAGGAGATATTTGCTAAAACACAGGCGCCGCTGTCAACGGCGATATGCCGCGAGTGGCGGCTCCCGTGCGCATGAGCGGGAGTGACGTCATCGCGGCTTAGTCGAATGACAGCGCTGGAGCAGCTAGACCCACCAAGAAGATGGAGCCAGCGGTGATTTCGCTGGCCCCTGTGTCAGGTAAGTGACACATAATTGACTACTATGCGATGCATAGTAGTCCATTATGTTTTACCTTTGCAGGGAATCAAAGAGGAAGTAAACCCATCAGGGTTTACTTCCACTTTAAGTTCCACTTAATGTTCCCATGTCTGTATACCAGCCACAACTTCAAAGTGGCGTTTTCACTTCCCTTGGTGTATTCTACATTGAGAGATTCTGCAGAACTCAGTTGTTTAATTACCATCATTATCTTGTTTGTAATGCGTCCAACGTAATTACATTGCTTGTAATATGGTCTACTGTAAATTGATGTAAGGTTATCTTCATATATGAACAATGGTTGCATAAAAAAGGCGTGGATGCTGAAGATGCAAGATTACTGTGACAAGCGTCAATCCACTTCCCAATTGTGGATGTTTTATTCATGCACCAATCTAATATGACCATATACGGCAACCATTTTTCTGTGGTGTGTTTTTTTTTTGTAAAAGAAGATGTTGGTGGGGTTTTGATATTAGTTTATGTCCTCTTTGTGGCACGTTTGATGTCCTCTGCCTTCATTGTATGGAGACAGGAGGAAATATTTTGCAATATTAAAACTCAAAAAGAATAGTAGGAAGTTGGGCAGGGGGGCTAAATATAGCAGGGAAATCTTACTACTACAGCATCTAACAGATAGTAGAAATCACTAGGAAAACTGACCCTTTAATTTTTACTTGCTACACGCATGCGTCCACAAACTATTCTGAAATCAAAATCAGAACCCAAAATAAAATCCTTAATCTCAGGACTTCGCTTGTATGCATATTTACAGTTAGAGCTGCATGGATACCACCACCACCACCACCACCACCACAGAAGAGGCAGCACATTGATGACGTCGCTGTGTTCTCTCTCCCTGTAAGCATCTACACAGTTTAAAGCTTGGTTCACACTGCCACGACCTGGGATGTGACACGAGGACCCAAGTCGCATGACACGTGAAATCCTAGGTTAGTCAGTCAATCAGAGCTGTCTTAATTAGCACTACCGAAGTCGCTCATACTTTAGAAAAGGTTCCTATACTACTTCAAGGTGACTTCTATCTGACTTGTTAAACCTCTCTTCTTCTAATTTTAATGTGTGGCCACGTGTCTTATTAAACTCCCTTCCACAAAAGTTTTCTCCCTATTGTGGGGTCACCAGTTTGGTATTTGTATATTGAAATCATATCCCCTCTCAAGCGTCTCTTCTCCAGAGAGAATAAGTTCAGTGCTCACAACCTTTCCTCATAACTAATATCCTCCAGACCCTTTATTAGATTTGTTGCCCTTCTTTGTACTCGCTCCATTTCCAGTACATCCTTCCGGAGGACTGGTGCCCAGAACTGGACAGCATACTTCAGGTGCAGCCGGACCAAAGTCTTGTACAGTGGGAAAATTATCACTTTATCCCTGGAGATAATCCCCTTTTTAATGCATGCCAAAATGCTGTTTGCGTTGTTAGCAGCAGCTTGGCATTGCATGCCATTGCTGAGCCTATCATCTACTAGGACCCCCAGGTCCTTTTCCATCATACATTCCCCAAAGGTTCACCCCCTAGTGTGCAAGATTGCATTGATATTTTTGCCACCCAAATGCATTATTTTACATTTTTCTACAATAAACCTCATTTGCCATGTAGTTGGCCACCCCATTCATTTGTTCAGATCTTCTTGCAAGGTTACCACATCCTGTGGAGACCTTATTGCCCTGCTTAGCTTAGTGTTGTCTGCAAACAGGACTGAACTGTTTACCCCATCCTCCAGGTCGTTTATGAACAAATGAAACAGGATTGGTCCCAGCACAGAACCCTGGGGGACCCCACTACCCACCCCTGACCATTCCGAGTACTCCCTATTTATCACCACCCTCTGAACTCGCCCTTGTAGCCAGTTTTCTATCCATTTACTCACCCTATGGTCCATGCCAACGGACCTTATTTTGTACAGTAAACATTTATTGGGAACCGTGTCAAAATGCTTTCAAACAAGGACATAACTTTTTAACGAATATATTTCTAGATAAATGATTATATAACTACAAAGAGTTTAGAATGAAGTGAAAATTGTCTATACTTCCTCCAACTTTTTCTTTGTCAGTGCCTGAAAGGCTATGCAGGGTATGTTGTGAGTTTTGTTGTGCAATTTCCTTCCACGTTCTTCCTCTTTCCATTTTTCTTTATGTTGATCAAAGGGCAAGGCAACCCACCAACATCTCTGTCAACTGAGTGGAACATGGTACCAGGAAACGGAGAAAAAAAAAAAAAGAAGGATAGGGGTGCCGGGTATGAAGGCCAGATAGCAGTGTGGTGTGCAGGTTGTGTAAATAAATTGTAAATTCATCAGTTAGAAATATAATTAAGGCCAGTTTTTTTCTTTACCAAAGCCTCATTTTCAATGAACAACCCCCTTTCTCTTATGTAGCCCTATAATAACCTAGAGCAGTGATGGCGAAGCTTGGCACCCCAGATGTTTTGGAACTACATTTCCCAAGACACTCCACTACATTGCAGAGTGCATGAGCATCATAGGAAATGTAGTTCCAAAACATCTGGGGTGCCAAGGTTTGCCATCACTGACCTAGAGCAATCTTTTTCAACCAGGGTGCCTTCAAGTGTCATCAGGGGTGCTTGGCAAAATGCCTAGAAACTGCCCAAAAAAAAAAAAAAATGTATACAAGCCAGCAGGTGGATCAAGCCTGCCTTTAAGTACATAAGGCCACAGGTTTTCATTGTGCACCATGGCTGGAGATATTTACACACTGAAGGGATGGCATACTCGTGCTGTGCCTTCAGAGCTCCATGCCAGAGTTGTGACTCCCACATGCATATGCAGGAGTAAAGTCATTTGCAGCTCAGCCATTAATACAGCCAGAGCCCATGAACCTGGTATGAAGACCGGGTGATGATGTGATGATGGAAGCCCTGTCAGCGAGCCGCTGGGGGCTTTGTTCATAATGTGCTAGTATGTGAAGCATTTTATAAACATTTTTGCCTTTGCAGAGGATTTTTTTTCTTTTCTTTTTTTTGAAATGCCCAAGTTTACCGCTTTACTAAAAACAGAAATGTCATCACCATTTACAAAATGGCTTAAGCCAGTATTTACTGATGGTAATCTTCTATATAGTGGATACGTGGCCAGCACTTAGATCTTGCAGATATGAAGATTAAATATCAACATTGGCCTTTTTTTTTTTTTTTTAAAGGAAGTAGAGATGAGTTAGAACTTCACAGCCAAACCCAGTGTTAATTTTTAGTAATGTGCTTTCCTCCTGTATTGCAAAAACATAGCTAGCACAGCACCACTCCACTTCTTATTCCTCATCAAGCCCCAGTGGGCTCACAAGTTAATGGTGCAGAGAATGGCACCATGAAGAGGATCAATAATGTTATGCAAGCAGACCAAAGAAGAAAATGGTACATATACAGATTATAAAAAAAAAAAAAAAATGGGATTTAAATTCTGTGCCCCACTGTGGAGACTTTACTTTAGCATGATCTCAATAATGTAGCCCTAAGCTGACTTCTCTATTCTTTCTATTCTGTCTGGTACTTGTCCACAGAACAGGAAGTGCGGGAAAATCTCCCTCATGAGAACACAGACAAGAAAAAAATCAAAGATAATCATGCAGGGGTTCTAAACTTTCCTCACTCTACTGGATATTTTTTTATTGCTGCTGCTTGTGTCCCTATTAAAGTTATTTCTTCTGGCTTCCTGTTACCACAAACACCCATCAACTATGTAGTAAGAGGGGAGATTTTCCATCACTTGCAGTATTATCTAAATGTAGTACTTGGATTAGAATCAAAAGGCGAGGTTCTAACCTATCCCTCTCTATTCAAAATCAAAAAAAGTTTTGACAGAATTTAGGTATTAATTCCCAGCATGCTCCATTTGCATGGCAAGTATAACATTCTAACATTTATGATTATTTCTTCCAGGGGTTTCCAATCGCTCCTAAAAACACCATGCATGTTACAATCTGATTGCACAATCTTTGTACAAATACCTTTAGAACTACCAAAACTATGTAATGTTAGGACCTACCAAAACTATCCAATCAGGTAGGATACGTAGGACTATGTAGTTGTTGGTATATCTAAAAGAGATCGTACCATTTATGGTGTGAGCATGTCTATATATGAGTGTTAGAGACTTTAGATGGTAAGCCCAAGGACAATATAGCAGTATTTTCTGTAAAGTGCTGCAGGGTGTATACTTCTATGGGTAACTTTTAAAGCTTTTTTGTAAGCAAAGTTTTGAGGGGGGAAAAAAAAAAAAAAAAAAGCTAAAAAAACTGCACTATACACAAAAGTCCATGAGCAATCCTACAAAGCCACAGTTTGGATTAGTCTGGCATTTAAGCCAACACAGAAGGGTTTCTTTTTACAGCTGGAAATAGTAATAAAACCATATGGAATGCAGAGGGCCAAGCACCAAATATGGTGCGAGCTCTTACCACTAGGAGGAAAACAGATTATAAGTGGGCCAGCTGCCTGTGTCTGCTGTCAGGCTCTACAGCGGACATTTATGTTTGCACTGCAAGGGCTGATTAATGGGCCTAGCTGGAAACATGGCAGGGCCAGCTGGCAACATAGCATCTAGGGACTACTATAGCCACTTACTGTAGAAGTTTAACATGATCGAGCTGATGACACGGAGGCAGGCGGCACGCACTGAACAAGACGATCTTGCGCCCGAATTTGTCATCGCCTGTAAAAAGGGAACAGAAGATAAAAAGGTTACAAAAATAGAGGAGTGCTCCGCACAAGCTAACAGATATCCAGTGCTTTCAGACACTTGTTCCGTGGGCTGATCAAACACTTACAATATAAGGGGGCTACAGATATGGCATAATGATTAGCAACAAGCAAATGTTAGTTATCTTTTCCCTAAAAATATCTGGGGGGGGGGACACAAGAGAAAACTGAGGAAATACACTGAAGTTAACAGGGAGACAACATGGAGGTGGTCTCAAGGGGTGCAATTGGCTTTAAATGCACCCCGAATGTTAGAGAAGGTCATTTAACCTTTCCTGGACCTGTTCTTGAGCCAAAAAAAAAAAAAAATCCTTAGCCTCATCATTTTACCCCCCCCCCCCCCCAACAGAAAAACTCACAAAGTAAACTAAAAAAAACAAAAAACAAAAAAAAAGAAAGCAATAGTACACAGATTAAGGAAAAAATAATAAATTGCAAGACTCCACCCATCTCCAATAGCGGTCCAGTCTGTAAACCTGCAATCATTATACTAGAAAATATTTAGACAGCTTTAGAATCTAAATTGCCAAAAGAATTGGACAGTTTTACTTGATGGCAACAGCCAAACATGTCAACTTGAATGTGCATCACTGCATGAATCTACATAAATATCTCAGCGAGTCTTAGAATTTCATGCATATAAGAGCAATTTCTCTTAGGACATTCACAGGGCACCCACAGACATTAGGGATGGTTCACCTGATTCAGCCACTTATGGTTATACTGTGGAATAAGAGAATTGTAGAAAGTTGGCATTTCTGAAGGCCTTCCTTTAAAGTGGTAGATGCCAATCAAAGTTGTATACTGTGTTTCAGGCCTCTGTTCAAAATATGCACCTAAGGGCACTTTCACACTGACAGCGCCCGGGCGTCAGCGGTAAAGCGCTGCTATTTTTAGCGGCACATTAACATTGTTCTTGCGGCGCTGCCCATTGATTTCAATGGGCAGGGGCATTGTAGGAGCGGTGTATACACCGCTTCTACAGCGCCTCAAAAGATGCTTCTTGCAGGACTTTTTTTTTTTAGCATCCCGCCCTCGGGCTTTCACACTGGAGAGGAGAGGCGCTTTACAGGTGCTATTTTTAGCGATATAGCGCATGTAAAGCGACTCAGTGTGAAAGCAGCCGAGTAGCACTTCTGGGTTCATACACACTTCCCATTGTATACACGCATTGCATTGTGGGACACGTGGTTCAATTACCAGCACTGTAATTGAGTGGCCACTGCTCAGTTACTGTCCTACATGTCCCACGGTTGATGTGATTGGCCCAACAATACAATACGTTTGGCTGGCTAGGTGAAGAGGTTACAGTATTCGTTTTAAACCCTCAACATTTCATTCTAGTTTAATTTTGAGACAGTGCAAGTACACAGCCTTCAACTTTTGTAACAAGGTATTGAGGTAGGCGTTACAAAAACAAAACAAAAGCACTCCTGCGCATTGGCAGACCACCAGACCGGCTATGAAAAAACACACACTGGCCTTGCTGCCCTCAAGGGTGGGGAACCCTAAAAGTCAGAGAGAGAGAAAAGAGGACACACCAGCCTTGAGCATTATCCTTTAGATACGTATTTATTGAAGACATAAAAGAAAAACTACGCACAATCGTATAAAATCTTGCAGTAAGACAGTAAGAGTAGTCATCAAGTGCCAGCATCTAGTACCAGACGAAAGGGACTCTCCAGAGATCACAGAGGAGTTCACACCACTCATTACCTGACGCGTTTCAAAGGTACCGACCCTTCTTCCTCAGAGCTCAGCAGTGGGCCCTCCTTCAGCAGTCCCTGTAACAGCTTGATGACTACTCTTACTGTCTTACTGCAAGATTTTATATGATTGTTTGGGAGTAGCTTTTATTTTTAGGTCTTCAATAAATACGTATCTAAAAGGATAATGCACAAGGCTGGTGCGCCTTCTTTTCTCTTGTTGAGGTAGGTGTGGCTGGCCTACAGGTAGGAGTTTCAATGCTAAGAAAATTCTGTCACAGAACAAAGATTTACAATCTACTTGGGGCAAAAAAAGGAATTACAATTTTATGGTATAGGTCAACTAACCATTTAAAGTGTCTGTAAACCCCAGACATGAAATATGAACAAAGCATATCCCTCTTAATTGAGACCAGTACACACTATAGTGTGTACTAGTATCAATTAAAGAGCACTAAGTGTAGTTTCTGCGGCTTCTTTCCTCTGCTATCAGCATGAATCACTTCTGAAAGTTTTCCAAGAGAATAACGGTGACAGGGGAGGGATCACCAGCACATTGACAGTCTCAGCTCTGTTCCGATGTGCTGTGTGAAGGGGGAGAGAGGATCCCTCATCCAAGCTCAGCAGAGTGCAACTTTAGCTCTCTGGCCCCTTCTTTCTGAACTTTTAGGCAAGCTTTACAAATTAAGCACTCTGAATGGATGTAGAGAAGAGAAGACAGCAGATAAACAGGTACAACTTATGTAGGAGGGTTTCTTTATTCTTTGTGTTACATCACCTGAGGCCAGTCACTTCACTGGGTATATGGAAGGGATTACAACCACTTTAAACCCCACGATGGAGCTATCCAAAGCAGGAAGACGCTAGGATTTTATGCATTTCTCCTGGCCTAATGCAACTGCTGCCCCCCTTACCAACAGACCACCCTCAGGGCCGTCAACATGGCACTACCCTTCCCATTGGAGCAGTCAGATTAGATCATTTAGATCAGAAGACAGATGGGTCATGTATATTCTTAATTTTTTTTTTTGTAATGCACAATTACTGCTGAAATTAAAGTGGTTGTTAACCCACTGCAACTAAACCGTATTATCCCCTCTGTACCATAATAACAAGTGTCCCTTTGCCTGCGTTATTTAAAAAAAATAAAAAATAAAACTACTGATCTGTACCTATATGAGCTCGGCTCCCTCGCTCACAGCTCCAGTGGGCGGGGCTGAGCACTCCCACTGACTACAGCCAGGGAGGAGGGGAAGAGAGGAGAGCCAACAGCTGAGCGGAGCTCATATAGGTATGGATCAGAAGATTTTTTACATAGCACAGACACAGGGACACTTAATAAGGTACAGAGGGGATAAGGCGATTTTATTTCAGTCCTGAGAGCAGCATGAGTGGGGGAAGGGGCGGCCGCTGGTACGAGCAGACAGGCAGGGAAGGGGAGGGACACAGAGGGACAGAGGAGACAGATAGCAAGGCTACAGATGACAGAGGCACATACTCTGACCACAGTATCAGGGTTCAGCAGCCATGATACACCGTGGTCAGTTTGCAGAGGAGAGGGCATAGCCAGGCAGGATCAGCCAGGTTTTTTGGGTGTCACAGGGGGCCAAATGACACAGCACAAGCACTGTGCTGTATAACATGCTTTAAGGGAACAGGATTTATTTATTTATTTATTTTTTTGTGGGGGTTAACAAGCAAAGACTGGAAATAATAAAAACAATGCACCTATTGACACTTTCTTGGCAGAAACCGCAAACATTTCTTGAGCAGTCTATATTTTAGAACTTGTTTCTCCACTTTTCCTGCATAATACTTTAATTCCTGAAAAAAATCCTTGAACTCGCAGCTCGCTCTACAGGTCTGACATCTGCCTACAGATTTCTTTCATCACATTAATATTTTCTCACACATAGAAGACTGGCAGTAGAAAAAAAGAAGTGCTACATTGAGCATACCTTCAGCAATTTACATCTATGCTAAGGCTTAATGTACACAGAATGACAGATAGTAACCCACGTTTAAAACGTCAGTTTTGCCGCTTTTACATGCCTCGTTTGCAAGCGTTTTTTTTTTTCAAAATCGCAAAAATGAAAAAAATTTCTGTAAAGGAAACACGGCTAAACACGAGTTACCGCGTTTGGCGTCTGAACTAATTTTTTTGCCTTCAAAAGAAAAGCCTATAAAAACGCAACTGCCTAAAAACAACATTAAACTAACCTGTGTACATGTACAATAACATTGGATGAGTTCAGGGGCAGTTGAAAAAAGCATCCAACTGCCTCTGAACGTCCGTTTACCAGCAGCAGTGTACATGAGGCCTAATTGTATGCTACCGCAAAGCACAAACTGGGGTGGGATGCCATTCATTTTGAATAGCCCCCCCATCTTACACTACCGAGGGTTTTACTGCACCATAAGGCACCAGATGTAAACCAATTGTTCATTGTGGTGTGCTGGGGAAAAAAAAAAAAGAAAAGAAAAAGAAAAAGAAAAAAAAAAAAAGTGGAGATGCATTCATTTTTCCGCTGTGGTGTGTTGGAAGCCTAATCAATATCAGTGGGCAGCTTTACCACAACGCATGTAATGTTTATGCGGTACTGCACTACAAAAGTTGGCTTAAAAAGTTTTTAATCATGTTGTTCCTAAAATTGGTACATATTAGTCACCTGTAGCAGCTTTCCATTTATTTTACCTCTCAAACCATTATTCTTGCCCCTCTCTGGACTCGTTCCATCTCATCAATATATCATTTTTAAATAGCATCTCCAGAATGGACACAAAACTATAAAATGGGGTACAACTAAATGAATAAATATTTAAAGTGGATATTCATCCTCATTGGGATGTTGCTTCCTCTCTGTGGACTCTTGCTGCAGGAATGACCGGGTTATGCTATTAGCATCAGCCGCTCAGCGCATTTGAACTGATGGTGGGCTGACAGTGGCCATTACTGATCACACAGAGCGATTAGTTGCTGTTCCGGGACAAATGTTCAAACCTGGACACAGCTGTGTCTGCAGAAATCCAGAAGACAGATGTGTGAAAAGGTGCCTTATTGTTCTCCAATGGGTCTAGCGCTTAAGCTTTTCTTAAATGCACTTAAATGTTTTTTTTAAATCTCCACCACCCCAACACAAGATCATTACCGAATTCCAACACCTCTGTATTCAAGTGTCAAGTTTTCATCTCTTGACTGCCCAGGAGCACCGCAGCTTTTGTTACACCCGATCACAATTCTGATTGCATAGTATGGTGCATGCACCCAGTGATGATATGGAACCAGTTAAAAATACAATACTAACACAATAAGCACCTTGGCAAATGCCAATGGGGGAGGAATAAGGGTCCAGTCAGTTTTCTTGCAGTGCTCATATGCTGAAGTATGCTGAGAGGAGGAGAGGGCAGAGTGACAAAAATAAAAAAAATGCTCTTTCATTTGCTGCTTCTTCATTCACTGTTCTGTTACAGGCTGGTCTCCTGCCATGCCAAAAAGGGCTGTGCTGTTTTGCACAGCTGTGTAGGTTTCAGGGCTGAATAGACAGAAATACAAATCTTTGGACAGGTAGAACTGCTCCCATGTATGCATTTAGTCTTACTGGGTGTCTAGTTTTCTGCCCTTGTTGTTTTAACTTTAGTGTCAGAAAAAAAATGTTTTACTATCCAAACACCTTATATAGCCCACTTCCTGTTTCTGGTCTGGTCATTAGCCTAGGCTTATGACATCATGCACAGCTCTCTCATGAGAGATTGCCAGGAAGAGAGAGAGAGGGGATGCGTCATAAGAGGGCTAATGAGAACCTCAGAGCTGGAGGGGTGTGTGTAAATCCAGGAAGCGAACAGACAGCAGCTTCAGCTGACCACAGTTAAAATAGTTGTAGCCAGACTCGTTGGAGGGAGATTTCTGCAGCATATTTGGCAAGTACAGAATCACAGTATATATAAAATATGCAAAGTGGTTGGAGGGAAGATTCAGAATGGCAAAAATGTTTTTATTATAAATTATGCGAGCAGACTACAGTTCCTCCATAAATAAAATTTGCACAGGCTACAAACACTATGGGGGTTATTTACTAAAGGAAAATCCACTTTGCACTGCAAGTGAACTTGGAAGTGAAGTCGCTGTAGATCCGAGGGGGACATGCAAGGAAAAAAAAAAAAAAAAAAAAAAGAGAGAAGAGCATTTTATCACATAGAAGAAGACTGTCATTCATTTGAATGGCGCCTAAAAATGTGGTTGGGGTATGTTGCGATAAAAGCGCTCTGCAATTGCGGCATCTTGTGAAGCTTGTCGCCCAAAAAAAGTTCAGGAGCTACTTTTAGGTAACACCACAACATGCATGGCCATGTAATCATAACTGGCTATATTTTAGAAATGGGCAAGCATACACGGGGGGGGGGGGGGGGGGGGACATGACACCAGCTTTGATTTTTGCCAGGAGGAAATGTGGATAAATCTCTACAGAAAGCAGATTTTTCGGCCACCTTTTGGGCTGATATTCTGTACATCGCCGCCACCAATTACACTACTCCTACCAGCCTCTCTCTTATAAACTTCCACATGCGGGTAGGAAGGCGGTGAGAGATGGCGCAACTATCCATCTGATCGCCTGCGGCTGCAGCTCTGACAACAGCCTTCGCAGCCTTGCTGTAGGGGCAGAACAGCGGTGATGTGAGGCGGGCAGTGAGAGATGAGGTCATCTCTCTGCTGTGCCGACAGAGATTGGCAGAGACTGCAGCAAGCGCCGCAATACAGATTATTTGAAAAATTTGAATATCAGCCCCCAATAAAAAAAAAAAAAAAAATCGTTCGACCCCGAGCATACAGATTGCAAAAAATCTGATCAGGAGATTTCACCTTCTTCATTCTATACAAAAAAAAAAAACTCCTCAAAAATGTATTGCCCGGTGTTCAAGTTGACTGCAGGGTTCAAATATAAATCTAAAGCCGGCCATACATGGATCGAAACTCGGCCAGTTCAGCAGGGACCAGACAAATTTTGATCCTTGTATGGCCACCATGATTGTACACAAGTTGATCTATTGATCGACGCGTGTACAACCAGCCTGCACATTTTTCCCCAATGATTGGTGCCACCAGTTATAGCCAGAAACACGAAATCATTATGTTCTGCTGGCAAGGAAGCTTCTACTCTGGCAGAATACAATAGCAATGCAGGAGGGATTCCCCTATAAACACTGACCATGTTGATGGGGGAAAATCAAGTAATTTTCTTTCCTTCTGGAAGTAAAGAAAATTGCTTAATTTATGGCCATGTGTGACGTCAGGCAGTTTCCTGTGCAGCACTGTCAGGATTCTGAAGATGGTCTCTAAAGCAGTGCTGGGACAAGGTAATTTGGTAACAAAAGTAAAAAGCCAAAATGCGTCCCCCCTCCATGGTTTGTGACTTGCCTCAGCTGCATAAATTTGAGGGTCTTGCCTTTTTTGCATCCTACCCACTTCCTGCCACAGCACCTAAAGGTAGCCTCCTCTTTTGCCTGTCCCTTGGCCTGGCCCTGATCTCAAGCCAATCTGCAGTATTCTCTTCTCTATATCCGTTCAAAGTGCTAATTAAAGCTTGTCAAGTCAGAGAGCTGAAGTTACACTCTGCAGAGCCCAGTGAGGAGAGCTGATTGGAGGGGAGGGGAATGGATACCACCCAACCCCCCCCCCCCCCCCCCCCCCCAGACAGCACACAGGAACAGAGCTGAGGCTGTCAATCAGCTGGAAGTCCCTTCACTGTCACCTTTTTTCTCTTGGTGTCATGAAAACCCTTCAGAAGTGATGCATGCTTTTAGCAGAGGAAGGCGGCAACAGAGAGAAATTACACTTAGTGCTATTAATTGAGACAAGTACGCACTAGGGATATACGTTTGTTCATATTTTATGTCCGAGGTTTACAACCAATTTAACCTTTCCCAACTAAGTCCACAACTACACTGTTCTAATGAATAACATAAGATTGAATATTTGGATTCTTGCACAAGCTCTGATTAGACCGTGGTCTTTACTACAATATAACCCAGTAAGCCAAATGCCAACCCTGGCAGCCCCAGCCGAGGTCCCTAATGTTGTTGTTCTCCATTTCAGACAGCCAAGTAGAAGTAGCTTTGAGTGAAACGCATTCTGTCAGTGAAGCTCATGCTTTATAAAATTGAGCAATATATTTTATAAGAACTAGTATTCTCCTTATAGGGAAGGCTGAAGTCCTATCTGCAGACTCATTGCAATCTCAGGCTGTGAGAAAGCAACTCCCCATCAGCCATCCCCTGAGAATAGGAACCAGGCATCGATTAAAGGGAACACAGAGGCACAAAACCCTGACTGCTTAGCATAAAAACACATTACACCACGAATCTTCTTAGTGCCAAGCTACACAAATCAGAGTCAGTTTTAATAGACAAACAATTTATATTAGGGTGGAAGAATGTTATGGCAGCCTAGATGGTGTGCCGTTCCCAATATGAAACCAAATTTCTTTATTAGTAATTTCCAGCTCTTTTAAAAGCGATGACATGCCATGCAGCACTAGACATAAGAATTCAGTGATATCATTTAACGTGGGCCTGTACTGCTGTGAAAAGCACTATGTCAGCCTTGACATTATTATGGAAACATCTGACATCTCACAGACACAGAGATTACCACTCCAACCTCCCAGATCCACAATAAAGTGCTCACCCTAATGGGACTCACAGGTGCTGGCTCTGAGATCACTAACATGCTTTAACAACATTTTCCTGTAAAATACTGTTATACAATAAAACTTTGACTATTTTTATTTAACTGCATGCTTCATTTAAAGTCCCACCTGTTTTGTCCTCCCTTTTCAATATTGAACCCTACGGACTAAGACTGGGATGCTATATTATATATATATATATATATATACACATATACACACACACACATATAATAAATAAATAATCACACACACATTATGCAGCCAGTTCCCCATCACCACAAATTCGCTTCTGCAATGGCTGCACATTTCTCAGGGCGGGTTTCCCCAATAGTGATAACAGTGGAAGACGCCTGTGTAATTTGTACTGAAACAGTCACATGTTGTCTCTAATGAAAGCTCATGTGACAACACACAACTGGGTGACAGGGACAGAGTGCTACACGAGGAAAGGCCTGAACAAGCACCTTATTTAAATCAAAGCTACAGATCTAGCAGTATTGAACTTGATCTTTAAACTTCTTTATCATGCTAAAAGCTTATGGTAAGTTTTAGAGGTTGTGTTTACATGTAGTTTTAGATACAAAATTGTCTGTACTATACCAACATCAAAACTCAGCCACTGCTATAGCAGCCTCCAAGGCATGGATCAATTACCTGGAACAAGTTCACACAAGATGTTTGGCCCCACCACACACCTGGTTGCTTTTAGACGTTCCCCACTCTGATGACATTACCCAGTACAGTGCCTTGCGAAAGTATTCGGCCCCCATGAACTTTTCAACCTTTTGCCACATTTCAGGCTTCAAACATAAAGATATGAAATTTTAATTTTTTGTGAAGAATCACCAACAAGTGGGACACAATTGTGAAGTGGAACGAAATCTATTGGATATATTTTAAACTTTTTTGGCAAATAAAAAACTGAAAAGTGGTGCGTGCAAAATTTATTCGGCCCCTTTACTTTCAGTGCAGCAAACTCAATCCAGAAGTTCAGCGAGGATCTCTGAATGATCCAATGTTGTCCTAAATGACTGATGGAGAGAAATAGAATCCACCTGTGTGTAATCAAGTCTCTGTATAAATGCACCTGCTCTGTGATAGTCTCAGGGTTCTGTTGAAAGCGCAGAGAGCATCATGAAGACCAAGGAACACACCAGGCAGGTCCGTAATACTTTTGTGGAGAAGTTTAAAGCCGGATTTGGATACAAAAAGATTTCCCAAGCTTTAAACATCCCAAGGAGCACTGTGCAAGCGATCATTTTGAAATGGAAGGAGTATCAGACCACTGCAAATTTACCGAGACCTGGCCGTCCCTCTAAACTTTCAGCTCAGACAAGGAGAAGACTGATCAGATATGCCGCCAAGAGGCCCATGATCACTCTGGATGAACTGCAGAGAACTACAGCTGAGGTGGGAGTCTGTCCATAGGACAACAATCAGTCGTACACTGCACAAATCTGGCCTTTATGGAAGAGTGGCAAGAAGAAAGCCATTTCTCAAAAGATATCCATAAAAAGTCTCGTCTAAAGTTTACCACAAGCCACCTGGGAGACACACCAAACATGTGGAAGAAGGTGCTCTGGTCAGATGAAACCAAAATCGAACTTTTTGCCCACAATGCAAAACGATATGTTTGGCGTAAAAGCAACACAGCTCATCACCCTCAACACACCATCCCCACTGTCAAACATGGTGGTGGCAGCATCATGGTTTGGGCCTGCCTTTCTTCAGCAGGGACAGGGATGATGGTTAAAATTGAGGGGAAGATGGATGCAGCCAAATACAGGACCATCCTGGATGAAAACCTGTTGGAGTCTGCACAAGACCTGAAACTGGGACGGAGATTTATCTTCCAACAAGACAATGATCCCAAACATACAGCAAAATCTACAAAAGGAATGGTTCACAAATAAACGTATCCAGGTGTTAGAATGGCCAAGTCAAAGTCCAGACCTGAATCCAATCGAGAATCTGTGGAAAGAGCTGAAAACTGCTGTTCACAAACGCTCTCCATCCAACCTCACTGAGCTCGAGCTGTTTTGCAAGGAAGAATGGGCAAGAATTTCAGTCTCTCGATGTGCAAAACTGATAGAGACATACCCCAAGCGACTTGCAGCTGTAATCGCAGCAAAAGGTGGCTCTACAAAGTATTAACGCAAGGGGGCCGAATAATTTTGCACGCCCCACTTTATTAGTTAAAAAAAGTTTCAAAAATCCAATAGATTTCGTTCTACTTCACAATTGTGTCCCACTTGTTGGTGATTCTTCACAAAAAATAAAATTTTTTATATCTTTATGTTTGAAGCCTGAAATGTGGCAAAAGGTTGAAAAGTTCAAGGGGGCCGAATACTTTCGCAAGGCACTGTATATAGTTAGCCATAGATGCATCAACAATTGTCCACTTCAGCAAGGAACGGAAAACTGTTGATCCATCTATGGCCATTCCAGCTCAAGAAAAGTTGATCTAATGTACTGGGATGATGCCTGCAGATGCAGGCATTACCCCGGTATTGTTTAGAGTTGGCAATTGGCTCTTGATGTGCGCATGCACTATGGCGACGTCATTCCAGCTGATCAGCAAATCAGCTGGAGCGCCCTTGGCGTTCCGTTCAGCGCATGCACTTTTCGACAGTGGGCATATATCGACAGAACACCGGAATCAGCTTTGATCAGTTGTCTGTAACAGTAAAATCGGAAGTGAAGACATGATATCACTTCCCGCTTACTCAGAAGCCATTGGTGCCATTTTTTTAAATCAAAAGCATTCAAAAACCAGCCTTGACATTTACTCGGCTCCGACAGGTTGGTCAGGCATTCTAGTCAGGATGCCCTGTACTGAGGATAGCCCCGTTTCAAGGTTCTGAAGGTAAACTAGAAAAAGTAAGGAAAGATCTTGGTTTAAAAAAAAAAAAAAGGGAGCAGGAAAAGGGGGCGGCTAGGGTATGTGGCTCAGGTACAAACAAACATTCTATGAGTACCTATATGTAGCAGCTAAGGGCAGCCTGGTCCAGGCTAGGTAGAGTATAGTGAAGCCAGGTTTTAAGAAATTTTGACTGGGAATCCTTAAAAATGCTAATTTGTTTTTGTAGACAAATAACATATGCCCTTTAACCTCAGCTTCGATGGACTGTTTAGCTTAGCTGCAATGAAGAGCGGGAGTAGCCATTTTTTGTTGCAAGACAGTGAGTCCTAAAATTGATTAACCCCACCCTCTCCCTAGTTCCATCAATGCATTCAGCTGTGGCATCAACCCCATTACACCCCCCCCCCCCCCCCCCACCACCACCACCTCCAAATGGTAGAAATCTAGTGTTGACCTGCCCACGCCTGTGCACCAACATCCCATAGACTTGAACTTGAACTGGACATTGCTGCAGCAGTAGGGGTACAGCCTATTTAAGTCTATGGGACATTTGTGTGCAGGTGTTGGCAAGACTGCACTAGAAAGGAGAGCTGGGGGAATCTCTGGGAGGGGCAAGTAAACCTGAACTAGAAGCACATCCCTAAACATTTAAAAATAAATTATTAAACAGCTCTGATCTTCACCAGGAAGAACAGCTGTAGATCTCAGGGAGGATGACGATGAGTCCACAGTCCCATCCAGAGACAATGTTGTTGCCTGGAGTAGCATTTTAATTTAAAAACAACAACATCTTTCCACTGTCTCTGTGGGGGACTACAACTTTCCAAAGACATGTTTATATGCCCAGGGGAGCATTCAGCAGAAGATCACATAAATATAGAAAAAGGAAAAAAAAAAAAAAAAACACAAGAATGAAGCAAACTGCATAATTAAGTCACGGAGCATTGAATGTTCCATGAAGGAATTCCAAATGACTTCATAAAAAGCATGTCAGGGACAGGCTCTCAATCAGTGGTATACTGGGGGGTCCTTCAGAGGGATTCAAGCAGTTCCTCTTTTAATAGTAAGCTTGCAGGTATTCTACGCTTCCCCATATACATTTCATTGGCTCCGCCTTTTTATTTGCCATAAAAGTAAGCCGGCAAGCCAATTTTCTGGCAGCCCACACAGTCAATGTCTCCAGGAGAGGGAAAGGGTCAGTGGCCCAGTCATACCATCTAAATCCGGCCATACATGAAACACATTTTTACTGATTCTTTAAGGACCAGCTGAAATTCGCTTAGTGGATGACCCAGAGGGAAGATCTTTGGCCCAACAGAGCCTGTGTCACATCAGATGGATGGCTATTGAGGAAAATATTTCAAATAAAAGTTTCTGTGAATGGAATTTAGCACTGGCTGTGTTCCTTGCCAGCGTGGTTTCTGAATGCGAGGAGTAATCCAGCGATGCATATCTGGCTTCTTCGGCCTGTCCCATCAGTGATGTCATCACCTTAATTTGTGTGTTTCTGGATCCTGAGAGAACCCTGCAGTTAAAAAGCCAATAGAAAAAGTGTCGGGGGCGTGGTCTCGGCACGAAGGAGTGAGGATGCACATTTTGAGAGCTCCCTGTCCGTGACCCCTCCGCAGCCCTATCGCACAGTCTGGCTGCATATCTCAGCATTACCGACCTCGCTGAACATCAGCGGAACACAGCCTGCCCGGCGGGGATCGATCTTAACGGCATGGACAAGTACCTGGCCCCGCTACAGCCTCCGGCCTCCACGCCTGACCCAGCCAAGATGGCGCCCGCGTCCTCCTGCGCTCCCGGAATAGCTGCACCAGCAGAAGGTGAGCGGACCGCTGTGCAGGGACATGACATGCCCCCGTTCTCCCAGCCTAGTGACTTGCCCCCCATGTCTCCCCCGTTCGCTATCCATGGCTTCACTGGGCAGCCCAGACCACAGCGGCCTGCCGCCCTGGTTCCCCCACAGCTCCCAACTATCTCAGGGGCCCTGCCGCGGCGGATCCCTCACCCCAGAGCCACGCAGCCAGGTCGCATTCACCTCAGAGGGACACGCATCCACCTCCATCAGCAGCACTATTGGGAGACAGAACCATATGGACCTTCCTCCAAAACCTCCCTACTAAAGAGGACTTTAGCTGCATGGCGGCCAGGATTGAAACAACCCTCAGAAATGAAATAGCAGGGGCCAAACGGGAAGTTTCGGCCACAAACGCAAGGGTGGCTACCTTAGCAAATGATGTGACCTCCCTGACCACTGATGTTACAGGCCTGAAAGTCGCACATGATACCCTCACAGACAGAGTCGCACAGTTGCAACTCTTAGTGGATGACCTTGAGAATCGCAACTGCAGACGCAACATTAGGATCAGAGACTTGCCCGAAGCTACCGGTCAGGCTGGCCTTAAAGCTACAGTCACGGCCATCTTTAACGCCTGTCTGGACCGCGCTGCGGACACAGAGATAGCCATTGATAGAGTTCACAGGACCTTGGGTACCAGGAGCCCCACTGAGAACTGGTCACATGTTTTATGCTGTCTCCACAACTACTCACTAAAAGGAGGACGTCCTGCAAGCAGCATGGCGCAAAGGGAGCATTGACTTTGACGGGGCCCAGGTCACCCTACTGCAGATGTCTCTCGGAAGACCCTTCAAATGAGACGCTGTCTGCAGCCTCTTCTGGAGCAACTGAATGAACGGAGGATCCCCTACAAGTGGGGTCACCCACTTCATCTCATAGTGTGTAAAAATGGCAGGCCCTATGCGCTACGACACCCTTCGGAGGTTCTGTCCTTTTTGGAATCCATGGGCCTACCCCCGGTTTCTGTCCCCGACTGGTTGGCTTTTGTTGTTCCCCAAGGAGCTGTGGCCCCAACGAACAATGTGTACCTGGGTGATTTAAAGTTATATGTACTCTGTGTTGAAAGGTTTAATACGGTTGTCTACTCTTACATTGTTCTACTGTTATTAACTGTCCTATACTGACTGAAGTGATGTTATATAGTGCATTTGATACTGCTGCTGAGATGCCAAAGAAATTCCATGCAGGCCCGCTTGAGGCTGCATGGACCATGGGCTGCTGGAGGGGTACTGCACTGGCGAGTTCCTTTATTCCAACCATTACCTCCCTTACGGGAACCAAACTTCGCGATTCGCGGGATATAGCGGAGTGCTTCCGATGCTTTTACGAAGCCCTCTATAACTTGCACCCCCAGGAGCCAGGAGACGCCTTGCAGGCCGGCTCAGCGGCCATTGACTCATACCTGACTAAAGCAAACCTCCCTTCACTGACATCAGAGGAGATGGAGTTACTCTCGCAACCAATCTCCCCAGAGGAATTGTCGGTGGCCTTAGCTGACTCACCCAAAGGCAAAGCACCTGGCCCAGATGGGTTTACGGTCCCTTACTACAAGACCTTTCTTTCCTTGTTGTCCACGCCATTTGTTTCGGCTTTCAACACCATATTGGAGGGCCAGACCATTCCGCCAGAACTCTTACAGGCAAGCATTTCGGTCATACCCAAGCCAGAGAAGGACCCGCTTCTCTGTGCTAACTACATGCCCATCTCCTTACTGAATTGCGACCTTAAAAACTTTTCACCAAAGTACTGGCGGAACGGATGGCGCCTATTCTCCAACGCCTGATACCCATGGATCAGGTGGGATTTATTCGTAACAGGGAAGCCCGAGACAACACTACCAGAACAGTGAATGTCATAGAACGCGCTAGGCGCCTTAAACTACCGATTATGTTGCCATCTGTAGACGCAGAAAAAGCGTTTGACAGGGTGAGCTGGCCTTTTTTTACTAGCCACCCTGCGACGCCTGGGAAACCCCCCCCCCCCACCACCATGCTTTCGTGGATCACAGCTCTTTATTCATCGCCAACGGCGGTGGTCAGGGTCAATGGGATCGCCTTGTCACGTTTCACTATTGGCAATGGAACGAGGCAGGGATGCCCATTGTCCCCCCTTCTGTTTGTGCTCTCTCTTGAGCCCTTACTTTATCTTATCAGACGGAGCGCAGACATTAAGGGGCTGGAAACCCCCTCACACCACCACAAAGTCGCTGCCTTTGCAGATGACCTCCTGTTCTATGTCTCGGAGCCACACATTACGTTGCCGAATCTCTTAGCGGAAATAAGACGTTATGGAACACTGTCAGATTTCAAAATTAACTTACAGAAATCGGAGGCACTTAACGTCTCCCAACGCTCAGAAGAGTCCAAGTACTAATTTTCCCTTTCGCTGGTCATCTAAGGCTATACAATACCTGGGAACCAAGATTCCCCCAGACCCACGCCTTATTTTCCAACTGAATTTCCAGCCCCTCCTGAAAACTTTTACCATGGATCTAGAGCGATGGTCAAAGTTAGCAACCTCATGGTTTGGAAGATGCAATGTGCTCAAAATGAACATAATGCCAAGGCTCTTATACCTTTTGCAAGCCTTACCGATAAAAATTCCACAATCATTTTTTAAAGCTCTGCACTCTATCTTTGTCCGATACGTGTGACAGGGAAAGCCACCAAGGCTCAGCCGAGCCTTGCTGCTCAGACTGAAGGACAGGGGAGGGGTTGGCCTTCCGGACCCGGCATAGTACTACACGGCTGTCCACATGAACAGGGCGGTGGACTGGTGCAGACATCTGAAGGACAAACTGTGGGTCTGTCTGGAACGAGAGTCCATACCATTCCCAATTGAAGGTTTGCCCTGGAGTGGGCCGGGCTGGTCAGGAGTAACACAGGCGCACCCTCTCATTGATCCAACATTGCGGGAGCTCGACAGATATTTTTCACCGACGGGTGTGCCCAGTTTCCCATTGCCCATGACTCCTATTATTGGACACCCGAGCTTTGAACCCGGCATGGCAGACGTCTTTTCGCCTCAACCCAGAACGAGACCTGGTAAGAGCCTCTTATTTCCTGGGCCCAAGGACATGGAAGACTGTCAACTTTGTACGGGGCATTAGACAACACAGCCCTGGGCAAGTGGAAGCTTGCCCAACTCTCCCACTTCTTAAAATCTTTACCACATAGTAACGGTTTCCGCAGACCTCGAGCGTCGTTTGAAGAGTTGTGCTCAGGAGAGGGACCGACCCGTGGATCTCTTTCTCTTTCGTATCGCATCCTGTTGGACCATCTATCCCAGGGTGACCTGTTCATCGAAAAATGGGAGCAGGACCTAAATGTCAAGCTCTCAACGAACCAGAAGAATCGTGCGCTTCTTTTTGCGCACAAAGTCATCCTTGTGCAGTAAATACCAGGAAATAGCTTATAAAATTTTGACCCGCTGGTACAGGACCCCCACAGTCCTGGCAGCTATGTTTCCTGGTCACAGCCCATTGTGCTGGAGATGCGGTGAGCAAACCGGTACGTTACTGCATATCTTCTGGGAGTGCCCACAACTGACCCATTTCTGGAGACAAGTCCTCCAAATTATTCACGACCTCACAGCTATCGATCTTAGGAACAATCCAGCGGCGATTTTCCTTAACCTGACCCCCGCTAGCGAGCAAGAAGTACCATACATCTCTATTAAAACACCTTCTGAGTGCAGCCAGGGCATGTATACCTAGCATGTGGAAGCAGCAGGTAGCTCCGACAGCGTCTCAATGGTTTGCGAGAGTCTGTGACATCTATCGTATGGAACAGCTCACATCGGCGTTGGGCGACAGGGAGGAGGAACACACTTCTCGATGGATGCCTTGGAGCCTATTCAGGTTTTCCGATGACTACAGAACCTATTTGTAAGTGCTGGCAAAAGAGCGGGGAGAAAGACCCGGTCGTAGGAAACCACCAGAGTCCTCTTTATTTCTCTCTCCTCTCATAGACCACTTTGGTCCATCCCCGCTCCCTTGACCCTCTTCTGCCTCTTGGCCCTATTAACCCGCTCTTTCTTTCTTCCCTTGTCCATTTCCCATGCCCACCTGCCCCCCCCCTTTTTTTTCCCCTTTCCCCTAACCCGCAAGTATAATCAAAATAACTGTTGATTGCCAGGGCTTTACCATTCTGTTCTCTCAGTTTCCCAGCCAGGGTTCGGTGGCCCTTGGGGTGGTCCTGGTTGAGCTCTATACTCTATAGAATGAAGGCAGGCCAACGCTGCTGTAATATATTAGGTTTCACCCGGTCCCCCATGATGTACTTACAGTTTATTTTGATGTATTGGAAAACTGATTTGTGTTTTCTGCAATTTGTCTCTGTATTACCTGCAATCCGTAAATAAAGAATAAAAAAAATAAAAAAAAAAGTGTCCACAACATACCCACGTGAAGATGTGGGCACCTGAAGATGGACCCAGATTCCTGTGTATGAAAGAAAAGAGAAGGCTCCAGACTGGAACATGCAACCTCAAATTTAGGCAAGTAAAAGAGGCACCAGCACAGAGTGTATCTTATAAAACGCTGCACCTTATGTTTTTAAAAAAAATAAAATTTATTTATATTATATATATATATATATATATATATTAGTTGGAGGATTCTTATTGCCGACCCAGCTCATAAACAAACACAAGAAGCAGCCTTTGGAAAACCCAAGCTTGTCTGAAGCAGAACTGAATAAACAGGACATGTTATGCAAAGTATGTGTAAAATGTCTTATCTTGTTCACCAGGCAAAATCTACAACTCTGATCATAAGTGAGCCCAGCGATGGTCTTATCTGATGGTCTGCTGGAAGCAAGGAATTCCAATGGCATATTCAACCAACATGTTAGTTCCTGCTGTATAATACTTGTTTACCGAACACCTGGATTCATCATTTGTTTATTTTCCCCCATGCAAAAAGTGAGCAGAGTCATTACTGTTCTCCATGCAAAACTGCAAGTGGAAGCACATGCATAACAATAAACACAGAATATAAATGCAGACTCATTAGGAGGAGGTCAACAGCTGCGATCAGACACTTCTCATACGGAATTTGTGCACAAAGGCATGAAAAAAAAAAAATTGGCATATGCTGGACATTTTTAGCAAGTGCATCAGATGCTTAAGTGAACAGAATATAGTGAGCCAAACTGCTCAACATTTACAAGCACTAAGTGATGTAACAATTTTGAACTGTGACTTTCTGGAATTCAAAAGGGCTTTTTTTTTTTTTTTTTTTTTTTTATAGTAGAATGAAAATTAGGACATCAAGTGAAAACAGCTGAACAACATTACTTAAAAGTAGAACTGAAGTTAACCAATACAAATTGGTAGCAGGTAGAGTTATACAGCAGAGTGCAAAATCTGGTGCAGCTCTTCATAGAAACCAATCAGCTTCTAGGTTTTATTGCCAAAGCTTAATTGAACAAGCTGAAGATAGAAGCCGATTGGCTACCATCCATAGTTGCACGAGATTCTGAGTGCTATGGTTTTAGTAAATCTCCCTGTGTGTATATATATTCTACACTAAAACCTCATTTTCTTCCCGCTATCAATTTTTTTTTTAAATCAACTTGTATGCTGAGTGCTGTGCATGTGTAGTTCCGCATACAATCTCAGCATCTTACAGATCCTGGAAGTTAGAGGCGGTTGCAGAGTCAATGCAAGTCATCATGCGTGTGTGAGAGTTATGTCAACAGTGGTCACCCAATGGCTGAAGACAGAAGACTACAGATGTGATAAGTCGGGAACATGGGCCTGCAGGAGAGTACGGTATGTTAAACAGGTAAGTTTACTATGATGTACAAGTATGCAGTCAAGGCTGAGTTTGTAAAAGAACCCAAACAATTAGGCTTCCAGCATTACAATTCGGCACTTAGCATGCACCTATGTGAAAAAGTGAAGTTCTGCCATGTTAAAAAGGCAACATTTAGGAAAGTTGATTTGTGCCCAAGCTATACCCTAAACATTTTACAGATGCTCTTAGATTCTTCCTGAAAAATAGCACAGCACTTAGTATGCGAGGATACCTAGCTACCCCTGCCTACAGTATACATCCGCAGTGTGAGATGTGCAGAACAAGGCATGGCAAGTGAGTAATGGGGGAGGAATCAGCTGCAAAGACACCACAGGCAAAACCGGTGACTTGTCCTTTGCCCTCTGCCTACCATTTTTGGCACTGCTTCCACAGTTCAGCTCTTCAGTACAAGATAATAATATTTGACCCTCTTATTAAAATGTTAATTACTTTGCCATAAGGGACCAAAAGCCTGAGAGTTGCAGCTCCTTTATCTGTCTCATCACAATTACAGGCTGTCTGTGTCAAGTTTAGAAAGGCTATATAGACATAAAAATTCCCACATCCCAGTGCAGCCTGTGTGATCACCAAGGCACGCACACCCTTCTCTAATGACAGCAATACAGAACCGTATAACTATGCAAAAAGAACCATTTTTGACCGATTTATGGGCTTCCCATATTACTCCCGGGGGCTACTGTCTGCGGTGGCATTTGTCTGGAAGTAACAAAAGAACCATTTTTTTTTTAGAACATAGGTGAACTCAGTAAAACATCACCTGCATTTCTTTACCGAAATTTAGATATAGTGACTGTTGTAGGCAACCTGACCATTTTCTCAAGTGCAGCAGTTGTCATAATTGAGCTCTATAAAGATGAATGAATCTTGAGAGAAATTCACTAAAGCAAGACTTTATATTCGTAGTTATTACAAAACACATCCAACGACGTGACTAGAGAAGGTCAAGGTAAAAACCATGTAAAGAGAGGCTTACCTGCTACTTCCACAATTTGATGTCTGGCAATGTCATAATAAGGATCATCCCAGCGAAGGTGGATGATGGGATCAGGGGATGTCTTAGAGTCTGCATAAGAGCATAATATAAACATTATCAGGATTATTCATACATTTTCAATTTATTAGATCTTTAAAAATGTAAAACTATTTTGTATTTTTTTTTTTAAACCTGACCAGAAGAAAGTTGTTTTTTTTGTAAACTATCAAAATTGAATAAATTTGTTACAAGGATTCTCTACAATCTCTTGTTTTGACAAGAGACATTACATACATTTTCATAAATGGGCAGAACACATTACTACAGAGAACAAAATTGTTCCTCTCAGTCCAATGCTGTGTTCTGCCTTCTCATTTCATAGACAGCTGCATTTAATAAAACCAGTAACAAGTGGCTGATATAAGAGCAGGGGAGGAGAAAGATTAGAGTTGGGATAGAACCGTCCATATTCCTGGTAAAGAATGAAAAGAGTTCCTACTGAGAGCTTCCTTTAAGGGGAATAATTAAATCACTTTCCTCAGACATTAGCGCCACCTTCATCACCTCCCACTAAAGCTGAAGATGTAAATGGAACAAATCCTGCAAGATGGCATATGATTAACATAAAATACTGATAATGACCACAATTAAACCATATCTTCCATGTACACTACTGAGTGCAAGGGTATAGCATTTTGTCACTGCATGTATTGTATAAATGGGTAAAGTCGCGCTACGGACTATTTTCTCAATCTGTGGTCAAAAAATCTGTGATAAAGGTGAATAGGTGGATAAATGAAACTGTAAATAAGGACACTAATAAAGGGTTAGAGCTGCCTATGCCTGAATCCTCCCATCCTTAAGTGAAGGGGGGGGGGGAGGGGGGTGTAAAGTAAAAAATTAAAAGGTGGGCTATGGTGCTAAAACCCAATGTGTGTGCAGCTTGTGCATATAGGTGTATGCGCATCAAGTTTACCAGTGCTATCAAACTTATGTGTAAAAGTGCTAGTGCTACGGTAACCCGTCTAGGTTCTACGTCTATTACAATTTTAGAAAATCCTAAAACCAAGAACAAAATGCAGAAAATACATATATCAAGATAAAAATAAAAATAGAAATAAAAATAAATTCACATGTGCAATTAAATTAATCTCGGCAGTCAAGCAAAATCCATGCAAAATAATAGTAAAGTCCCTAGAAATACCCTTTGATGTGAAAACTTTTCCGAAATCGCTTTCAGAAATCGCTGGAAAAAATCGCATGCTGCAGTACTTCGAGAGATGATAGTAAAGTGGGGTGGTAAGTGCAAAACAGTCAATATAAAGAGGAACACATTCATCCCCGGTGCGCCACTCAGTAATGTGGAAATGTGATTGCTCTCACCAGATCCAGTCCCCTTGAGGGGTTAATCAGGCTTTCACAATGTAAGCCGCTGTGTTGCTATTCAAACGCTGCTGCTGGTGCGCTGGGGGAATGTTCAACGAAAACGAAAGTAAACTCCATCTCCAGAAGACGTCTCTCTGACGAAATGCGTAGGGCGTGGCCACGTACGTGCACCTTACCATAGCCAGCAGCAGTAGCGGATGGCGGAGTTTACTTTCATTTTACTGTTTGTGTATATGCAAATTTCTTTTGAACAAAATGTGAGTACCTTTTTTTTTTTAATACTCAATAAAAGCTTTTAAAAACGTAGTTGCACCATGGATATGCTTCTCTCCCCCCCATGTATATAACCACGGAGTACATACGAATTGAAAAGTGAACATTCTCCCAGCGCACCAGCAGCAGCGTTTGAATAGCAACACAGTGGCTTACATTGTGAAAGCCTGATTAACCCCTCAAGGGGACTGGATCTGGTGAGAGCAATCACATTTCCACATTACTGAGTGGCGCACCGGGGATGAATGTGTTCCTCTTTATATTGACTGTTTTGCACGAACCACCCCACTTTACTATCATCTCTCGAAGCACTGCAGCATGCGATTTTCCAGCGATTTCTGAAAGCGATTTCGGAAAAGTTTTCACATCAAAGGATATTTCTAGGGACTTTACTATTATTTTGCATGGATTTTGTAGGACTGCCGAGATTAATTTAATTGCACATGTGAATTATTTTTATTTCTATTTTTATTTTTATCTTGATATATGTATTTTCTGCATTTGTTCTTGGTTTTAGGATTTTCTAAAATTGTAATAGAAGTAGAACCTAGACGGGTTACCGTAGCACTAGCACTTTTACACATAAGTTTGTTAGCACTGGTAAACTTGATGCGCATACACCTATATGCACAAGCTGCACACACATTGGGTTTTAGCGCCATAGCCCACCTTTTAATTTTTCACTGCAGGTATTGTACCAATCCACTGGACTGCCTGAACAATAAATCTGGAAAATGCTGAAAAAGTTAATCTCTCAGCACAGAAGATCTCTGTAGTCAAACATCACATTCTTCATATGCAGCCACTATGACCAGGATTACGCCAAAGAACCACTTTATTATAGGATGTAACATGTGACTACATGTGCATCTCAGGAAAACTGGAAGACCAGGAACTTGCAAAGTATTACAGAAGACCCAACCTAAACGTGACACAGTGTGCATAGGTATGAATTTCTGCAGTCAGTACATTACACGGAACCTGTGGAGGACAAGAGCTGCCATGGCTTCATTGCTCTATTATAATTGCACAGGCCATTTGCTCTGCTACTTAGCAAGATATTGAATTGTTCAAAGCAACAGCCAGTGCAAAAGACAAACTCCCCTCCTGCATGATGCCTGTGAGTCACTTGGTAGTAAAGCCAGGATCAGGAGAACAGCCCAGGAACACACCTTATAAAGATCATCGCAGTCTTCTTGTTCTTCAGATTCTAGTTGCCTGGCTGTCATGCATACAGTCTTTAACATTTTCAGACACTGACCATGTATGAACTTATGCTTTTATTGATCTACATTTGTGTTTAAGACCAATAGTGCAAACTATTGACGCTAGTGCATCAACAAAACAGCCAGGCAACCAAAAGCGATCAGGTCAGTAAAGTCAGCCCCCACTTGCTTTAGTTCTTGTAAAAGATACCCAGTTAATGAAAGGAACAGCCATTTCTGCACTCCCTCTCACCTCCTGCACAATAGCCGTGAGTGCAATTGGCCTTATGACTTTTGGCCACGCTATAGCAGCAGAAAGCCACAAATACACAGCAGACAGTACTGCTTAAATTATCTGTCACAATGGCAGTAGGGAGCGCTTTCAACGGCACATGTAAACAAGATGTGTGCAGTGAAGCAATCTAATGTCACGTATACACGATCGAAAATTCGGGCAGCAAAAGATCGATGAGAGCTTTTCATCAGAAAATGCGACTGTGTGCTCCATCGGAATTTTGCTGGCCGAATTTCCACCAGCCAAAGATTGAGAGCATCTTCTCAATTTTTCCGACACAAAAAGTTTTGATCGGAAATCCGGATCGGCTGTAGCAATTCCGACGCGCAAAATTCCTACACATGCTCAGAAACAATCCCATGGTAACTCTGGAGGAGCTGCAGAGATCCACAGCTCAGGTGGGAGAATCTGTCCACAAGACAACTATTAGTCGTGCTCTCCACAAATCTGCCCTTTATGGGGGAATGGCAAGAAGAAAGACATTGGTGAAAGAAAGCCATAAGAAGTCCTGTTTGCAGTTTGTGAGAAGCCATTTGGGGGACACAGCAAACATGGAAAAAGGTGCTCTGGTCAGGCGAGACCAAAATGTAACGTTTTGGCCTAAAAGCAAAATGCTATGTGTGACGGAAAACGAACACTGCACAGCCCCCTGAACACACCATCCCCACCGTGAAACATGGTGGTGGCGGCATTGTGGGGATGCTTTTCCTCAGCAGGGACAGGGAAGCTTGTCAGAGTTGATTAGAAGATGGATGGAGCCAAACAAAGGGCAATCTTAGAAGAAAAAGAAGAAAACCTGTTAAAGTCTCCGAAAGACCTGAGACTGGGGTGGGGGTTCACCTTCCAGCAGGACAACAACCCTAAACATACAGCCAGAGCTACAGCGGAATGTTTTAGATCAACGCATATTCACGTTTTCGAATGTCCCAAAGTCCAGACCAAAATCCAATTCAAAATCTCTGGTTTTTAGACTTGAAAATTGCTGCTCACAGACGCTCTCCATCCAATCATATTTCCTTCCACTTCAAAATGATGTGCCACTTTGTGTTGGTCTATCAAATAAATTCCCAATAAAATACATTGACGTTTTTGGTTGTAACATGACAAAATGTGGAAAATTTCAAGGGGTATAAATACTTTTTCAAAGCACTGTAGTCTATGTGTACATGAGTCCTTATTCCCTCAGTCCATTCTCACCATGACCTATAATAGAAACACCTCCTTTTGAAAATGCTACTTGTCTGACCATTTCTGGCTTTTTTCCCCACTTACTCAATCACAGACCTGGAACAAGCACACCACATGCATACCTGACTTGGGGAAGTCCTGAACATCATCGGAGGGCCAGTTCTGATCATCTACAGATGCCAGTTTCAACTGCTCCAGGGAATGGGTGGTTTCATCTTTTTCCAAATCATCAGTTAGGTCCACAAGGGCATCGGAGTTCATCATGTCTAGTAAAAATAAAAAAAAAATTAAAATGTAATAAAATTACTTGGGAAGCTGCACCACAACTGAATAAGCTAGAGCAGCCAAAACAAATATAAAATAAGGCAGTGTCTGCTCAAGTAATTCTGACCACAAATGCTGGAAATATAAGTTACCAATTATTAGGCTAACTTGGTGCAGTATGACCGCACTATATGAGCAGTGCAGTGTACCCGCAGGTTTGGTGCGGGATAGCTGCGCTTTCCCATAGAGTTCTATTACGTCCTGTGGTTTTGGTGCGCCCTCTGAAAGCACACCAAAGATGCAACATGCAGGAGTTTCGGTGTGCTTTCAGAAAGTGCACTAAAACCACCGGACATAAAATAGAGCTCTCTGGAAAAGGGTAACTAAGCTGCACCAAACCCGCGGGTACACTGCGATGCTTCCACGGTGTGGTCAAACTGCACCTCACCATTACGAAAGCAGCCTACACCCCCCCCTTGCCCCATGAGACATTCCTCCCTAAACCCCCCCCCACACACACACACACACACACACACACACACACACACACACACACACACTGTAAATCTTGATAATTTATTTTGCAGTTTTCCTTTTTCAAATATTTTCTCGCAGGTCATGTAACATGCAGGGGGTCATCTTCCTCCTACCGTCTTGTCCAGAAGTAGGACGTTCACAATACTGCAGAGAGCATCAATTACCTTATTAAAAGAAGAATTTCTGGATAAACCTAACTAATCTTAAAAATGCTCCCTCCTCCCAATACCTATTTTCATTAACCTGTGTAAAAAATAAAAAACAAACAAACACACACAAACACTGCAGTGATCCAGCTACACAATACAAAATGTAAAAATGTTAGATCATTATGTGCAAAATTCAAAAAACATTTATGAAAAGGGATTACAAAAGCATATACCAATTACACAACATATACAAAATGAGATAAAATGTCCAACAATTTAACAATGTGCACAAATCTGTGCAAATAAAAGACAATTCAAACAATGCAAAAAAAAAAACATTTTTTTTTTTTTTTTTTTTTTTTTTTTTTTAAAAAGGTGTCCATAAAGCAATATGTGACTCAATTACAGTCCATATAAAAACTCTTCTGAGCAAACTATTCACTGGTGCAAACATAATAAAAAAAGACAAGAGGTTGATTATTATCAGTGCCATTAAAATCTCACCCCTTGTGAAAAGAATTCCCCAGAATTTCAGACGCCTTAAAATACCGGTAATAGGAATGTCTTAACCTGCTTTTTTGCTTTGCCTCCAAATTACTTTTTCTCCTTTCCTCTCCACCTTCCCAGGCTATGCAGCTCCTTTTTATTTACCAGTAAGATGTATATACTTACCCCATTTTCAGTCCATTCATTATGTGTCATCTCCACTGTGTCATCCAGTGTGGGCTACTGGGGAGGGGGAGAGAGCACTCCACAACAGCTGGCAATACCTGAAAACCATGACATCACCAATGGGTTTCCTATGGCTCATCTGTTGTCAACCCTTCCTCCTCTCCACTGCAGCTGCCACTGGATCACACCACCAGACCAGAGTAGCCTAAAAACAGGGAAGTAAATACATCTTTCTTGAACAGGTTATGTCTAATACACACGGGCCGAATGTCAGGAGACATTGGCCGGTTTAATAAAAACCGGGCAACATTCGGCCCCTGTGTAAGCCAGCCAGTCCGACAGAAGCCGGTCGTTTGGCTGGCTTCTATCAGATGAGCATGCTGGAAAACCAGCAGCTGAGCAGCTCATGATCAGCACTCTCAGCCAATGGCTGGGAGCGTTGCCTGGAGTGTTTTGGCCAAGGGGCCATCCTCCTGTTAGAACAAAACCGCTCAGCAGGGGAGATCGCTGTACTAACATCGAACTATTGGTACATCGGCTGTCAGGTTTTTTTTTTTTGTTCAACCTGCTGGGTTGAACAAAAAACAAACAAAAAAAACAAAACAAATGAATTAGTGTGTACCAGGCTTTAGTCAGCATAGGTGTTAGAAAGGTGGAGGAAGCAATTTTAGGGTTAGTTTGGTTTTGCCTGCAAGTCCTGTTTTCTGCATCATGACATTGCGAACGTAGGGCAGCATGCTGATGCACCCCAATGGGCACCCTGGGCCCACTGGAAACAGGTTAAAGGACAGCATCATTCAATCCAAAAGGGAAACAACAGCTCTGATTGGAGGAGGACACAGAGCTCAACGCTGGAAAGTGGAGATGGTGAGTGTCACTGGAGTTGGGCTTTAAGCTCCTATTTATTTATAATACAATTTTGGAAGAGATCAGTTTGTGGGTTTGCTCACATCAGAACATATGCAATAATGCACGCTGCCATGCCTCTTGAAAGAAAATAAATCCATTGTGTTGAATGGAACTGACAAACCAGTGTACCCAAAGATACAGCATTCTGGATTGTTTCACGATGTGTCACTTGGCAGAGCACATGTGAGAACACACTCCATTTGAATGTACGATGTCCTACGTTACCACACATCTTGCCTATATTGCAGAAAAAGTGATAAGCCTGGGAGGGTATCCATCAAACCCCAATTTCAGAACCCTTTGATGGAGGCAGACATGCCACCAATCCACATGCTGCTTATCTTACTAGTTCTGGAGCAATAACTTCATATGCCGTAAAGCTACACAGGAGTTGCTTCCATTGCTCCAAGACCATTATAAAGCCTGTTAAAGAAATACTGATTCCTTCAGAAGTTTATGGGACAAGCATTGTCTGCCTTTGAAGAGCATATAAACCCAACCAAATAAATGCAAATCAACACCTTTCATTAAAAGGATACCTGCCATGAAGGTCCTCGTTCAGCTACTCCCTATTATGGGAAGACAACGCTCTGTCATTGTCTTCCAGTTGTTGTACATTGTCAGTCTGTCACATGCTCCCTGGTGAAGAATACAATAAACCATGCTGACCCAAATAACACCGACAGTCCAATATTGTCACTATAGGCTGGCCCGAGGCAATGATGTGTAACCCATGCTGGGATGAGTGCATATAGACAGAAAGTGTTCGAAAAGGCTGAAGTTAAAAGTAAAAAAAAAAAAAAAAAAAAAATACAGGAGAATGGCATTCATTTATGATTCATAGTGCTTTTGCAATTTAAAGTACTTGAACAAATGACTAATGAAACAAAACAACAAAAATTCTCTAGACACAAAAAAAAAAAAAAAAAAAAAAAAAAACACACGCCAAAGCATCTCAGGGGGAGAGGAAAACAAATTTTGCAAGAGCCAGGAATACTTTACGACGTCATGGGTTCAGACAATAAATAAAAAGATCACTTTCTCTCATTATGACAGAGGACACAAACCAGGACCTGCAATCTGACATCCATCTCGTTATGACATGCACTCTATAGTGCAAGTACAGAGGCACCTTTGAGAACACTGGCACATGGCCCAGGGCTTGCGTGTCTACAGAGGAGGCAAATTAGTCAAACCTCAGCTGATAATGCAAGCCTTGAAGCACCTTCATTTATGATTGTCCAAGGACTTTTACCTTTCACAGTTACTAGCTATCTGAGGCTGTTTTATACATTTAAAAACACAAGAGCTGGAACCGCACAGTTTCCATAGAGACTGGAACTAGACATGAGGACAAAAAAAAAAAAAAAATAGAAACTTCCTGCTGTTTTCTCATAGACAAGAGCTATAAAAACACATATGAGAAGGATGATTCAAGTCTTGGGAGATTGATCCCCTAAGATTATATCATTCTAATTGTAGGAGAGGGCTGCTAGTCGGAAGAGAGGGCTGCTAGTCGGAAGAGAGGGCTGCTAGTCGGAAGAGAGGGCTGCTAGTCGGAAGAGAGGGCTGCTAGTCGGAAGAGAGGGCTGCTAGTCGGAAGAGAGGGCTGCTAGTCGGAAGAGAGGGCTGCTAGTCGGAAGAGAGGGCTGCTAGTCGGAAGAGAGGGCTGCTAGTCGGAAGAGAGGGCTGCTAGTCGGAAGAGAGGGCTGCTAGTCGGAAGAGAGGGCTGCTAGGTCGGAAGAGAGGGCTGCTAGGTCGGAAGAGAGGGCTGCTAGTCGGAAGAGAGGGCTGCTAGTCCTAAGAGAGGGCTGCTAGTCCTAAGAGAGGGCTGCTAGTCCTAAGAGAGGGCTGCTAGTCCTAAGAGAGGGCTGCTAGTCCTAAGAGAGGGCTGCTAGTCCTAAGACGCCACCTTAAATAGGACCAGTCAATGCCCCAGTGCAGCCTTTTTTTCTGTGACGCTAATGGAGTGTTGCGGGTGGTATTATTCTAAAAGGGAAAAAACACAAGTCTCCACCCGCAAAATTCTCCTACTACACCATCCAGAGACAGGAAACTAGTCTAGAATCATGAGACAAAGTCCCCGATCAAATGGAAGAAATAATGAGGCACTTCTGCAGAGACCCTCTTCCAGGCATTCAAGTATAGATAAGAAACTGCCAGTTACTTGATGACGTCACTGGTATTATTATACCAGATTTCTCATGAGCACTGCTGTTAAAATGTTATTATGTGATGGATGCGGGTCTAGGCAGAAAAATAAAAAATAATAAATTTATATATATATATATATATATATATATATATATGGTGCTGCGGTCCAAATTTAAAGTGCTACAGTATTAAATATAAAGTGCTATATGTACTAGATCATATTCATTAAATACATAAAAACACATACCCAGCATAAGAATAGCCAGGGGTGAATATACATACTATAGAGAGAGAGATATAGATAGATAGATAGAGATATCTCTATATATAGATATCTCTATATATATATATATATATATATATATATATATATATATATAGATATCTCTATATATATATATATATATATATATATATATATATATATATATATATATATATATATATATATATATATATATATATATATATATATATATATATATATATTACACACACACATATACATATACACACACACACACACACACTAGCTGAAATCCAGCACTCTAAACCCCAGCACCTTCTTTGAAGATACTATTCACTGTGGACCTTTTTTTGGCACTTGCATTTTATTACGTTTAGATTTATATTGTCTTTCGTGCACAAACTATATTGAAGGGATTTATTTTTTAATTTTTTTTTTTTATCTATTTCACATGGAATACTGATCACTATTATTTAGCATAGTAGATTCATTATACATTGTCTTTTTATGTATTTAATGATTATTTCCGCATGAATATGATCTAGAACATATAGCACTTTAGATTTAATACTGTAGCACTTTAAATTTTGGAGCACAGCACCATATATTGATTTTTTTTTTTTTTATGTTTTTGTTGGGTAGCGTTTGATCCGGTCAGTGCTTGCTGCAACCAAACACCTTATTTATTTAGGAAACTCTAGACGGCCGCACTCCAAATCTAAAACAGTGCCTTTATTCAAAAATCATATCAGGAACACAGCAAGTGACATCACAGCAAAAGGTAGCGACAGCAATGATTAAGCACTTGTCATAGTGAGAAACGCGTCAGCTGTCACTGCCTTCTGCTGTGATGTCACTTGCTGTGTTCCTGATATGATTTTTGAATAAAGGCACCGTTTTAGCTTTGGAATGCGGCCGTCCAGAATTTCCTAATTATCCACATTGTTCGCATGTTGTGTCTCGCACCCGGATCTCCTCACCTGGAGCAATCATTTCAGTGTTCTCAGGATCTGCTTTGAGCGGTGGTACACATCTCACCTTATTTATTTATTTAGTTCAGGTAGCGCGGGAATAGCTATTGTATCAATCCCATGGCTAAACCTTAAAGCAGAACACCAGTCATAGTTTTTTGAACCCATGTCATGTCTTTAATAAGGTGTCCCCACTGGGAAGATTTCCCTGTGTGTCCCAATGACAAAACAGAAAGTGAAGGAGAACGTAACAAACAGAATATAACAATAGAAACGTAACAGAGGTGCCAACTCTCCCTATTGTACCAAAAATGATGCAGTTCAGCAAATAGAAACTAAAAAAAATTGGGTTAGAACCATAGACTGATGTCTAGCTCCTTCTGCCCACTAATAAAATGTATGAATGCTTCTGGGGTGCAAAGTAATGTCGAAATGTCACTCAGATCCCTGAACCAAGCTTGGTAAAAAGGATTTGAGAACTGATATTTCGGATTCAGCAACCCAGATGCACAGATCCCTTGAGAAAGGTTGACACCTAAGAAACCAAAGTAAATGATATTGTTATGCAGCCTTCGTGACACATACCTGCAGACTTTCAGTTCAGGAATATAATCAGTGCACCCTTCACAGAGATGACACACAGATACCAGTGTGGATCTTCGCTGCTGCAGCATGCCTCTTAGGTTCTGCACACTGCACTGGCGGATAACAGGAAAACAGCTTGATAATACTGGCTTAGTTCACACAAATGACAAGCTAAGCTGCTCCTAGTACATCACTCCAAACAGCAGCCCTACAATTGCTGGGCACACAACTGGATTGTAATAGGCCTGCAACTGCTAGACCCATTGTGGGAGTGTAGTAGTAGGAGATTATAATGGACACTTCTGGAATCTGCAGCCCTCTCTAGTCACTGAACCCCACAACTTGACAAGGACGATGTTGGAAAACCAGTCTACCTGTAAAGGCGAACTTCCATCATACTAGCTGACAGTATCCAGCTGTGACTATCATTCAAACGTGCGTTCGCGATTTTCCCTGAAAGGATAAAGTTACAGGTTCACCTGTAAAAATCACCCCCGCCATTTATTATACTCGCCTTTGCCTCCAAAGTCATGACAGTTCACACTGGTGTGAATGTAGCCTCTTGATCATAAGTCTTAAAGAGAAAGCGTAGTAAGGAAAAAGGTTTTCCTGGTGCTGTCATGGCAGCATATGCCACACACGGTCACAAAGAGGCACCAAGGAAGGAACATTATGCCAGGTACGGAAACTATTTTCCATTACATTTGCAGACCCCAATATATTTGCCTGGACACATTCTGGGTGCAAAATATGCTGTAAAATGTTACAAGGTGCTCCCCTTTACTAAGGGCTTGTAAATGCAGAATAGGCATTGGTGGTCAGGAAACACATAAGGCTACATATACACGGCAGTTCCTATGATCACCTACACAGAGATGAATGAAGCACGCCTTCAAGCTACAAAGCCAGTCTAGTTAGTGAAGGGTGGCGAGCTTTGTCAGCAATCCCTTAGTTATCTGCATGACTAATGCTCTTCAACCTTTCTTTCCCACAAACAATGTGCACTTTTTCCAGCAAAATTGTTTGCATCTGTAGGGGAAAATACCCCAAGGCTGGATTCACACCTATGCATTTTTAGTGCTTTTTGCATTTTGCAGATTTGCACTACAGAACGTGTTCCATAGGAAACCATGTTAAATGGACTGTAGTGCAAATCTGCAAAATGCAAAAAACACTAAAAATGCATAGATGTGCATCCAAAGAAACGGCAAGTTTTTGACTGCATGTTGAAATGCATTTGAAGCGCACTTGAATGCGTTTTGCGCTGTATTAGTACTGCATTTTTCTATACGATTTTGGGCTTGCCTTAAAGGGGCGCAGTGCAGTGAATTTGAAGCACGTTTGTAGCACATTACCTACACTTGCAGTGCAGAAAAATGCATCATGCTCTACTTAAACTGGCCATACACCTATAGATTATCTGCAGATTTTCTATGGTTAGATGGAAAAAGCAGGAGATTCCTCCATCCACACAGTTTAGCAAACATGGAGAAATCTGTTGCACTTTTTCCATCTAACCATAGAAAATCTGCAGATAATCTATAGGTGTATGGACAACTTTATTTTTTTTTTTTTTTTTTAAACTGCCCTGAACTGCATTGCAATGATGTAAATGGTTTCCATGGGATTACCTTGATTTTGGGCTGTCTATGCATTTGGAATGCAGTTTAAAATAAATCCCAACTGCTTTGTGCACTTTGTAAAAATGTACATTCACCATGGTTTTTCAAAACTAACAGTGGGTCAAACACGATTTTGTAAATGTATTTGAATGTTTTCTGCAGTACATAAATAGATTGATCTACTCGGTTCCCCCCCCCATTTTATTTTTTTCCTGTGAATTTCTAATCTGAAATCTCAATAAAAAAAAATATATATATAAAAAAAAAAAAGAAAAGAAAAAAGTGCACCGATATCTAGCACCAACTTGGCCGGTGTTTCTAATTTTTGACACCGGTCTTGCATACCAATCATACATGACGATCAGCTAAAAAAATAAATCAAGTGTGAAGTCAGCTCCAACAGTAACACAGTGCTTTAGCTTATAAATAGGGCCTGTAATGCAAGATATTGTAAAATATGTGAGCCTCCTAGGCCTGGAAGTTTATGTTTTCCAACAACTCACAAGAGATAAAAAAAACCTCTGCCTATGTAAAGCTAACCACAAAAGAAAACATGCAGCTCCGATATTGTATAGCATGCAATAAAAATAATAAAAAACACACGGGACAGTATAAAAAGCCAACATCACTATGTATTCAGGAAACAATGATATTTAAGGTTTCCAAGAAAACAGGCTACACTGTGGGATGCGATGTGAGGGAGCCCCAACATTTACTCCACCTTTATGAAAGTCAAAATCTGCACAATGCATGGCAGTTTGGACATCTCAATAGTTTGGTGTGTTTTAGGAATCTCTTAAGGCTGGTATTTGTATACAACTTTGCACTGTCAAATCTCAAAAATCTGGTAGTACTCTGGGTATAGAAACACATTTCACCGCGCCATAAAGTGTAACTCAACTATTTGGGAGCTATGCTATTCCACCACGTGTGTATCACACCCACCACAAGATACATAAATATATTATTATATCTTTTCATGTGACAACACTGAAGAAATGACACTTTTGCTACAATGTAAAGTAGTGAGTGTACAGCTTGTGTAACAGTGTAAATGTGTTGTCCCCTCAAAATAACTCAACACACAGCCATTAATGTCTAAACCACTGGCAACAAGAGTGAGTACACCCCAAAGTAAAAATGTCTAATTTGAACCCAAAGAGTCAATTTGTGTGGCCGCCTTTATTTTCCAGCACTGCCTTAACCCTCTTGGGCATGGAGGTCACCAGAGCTTCACAGGTTACCACTGGAGTCCTCTTCTACTCCTCCATGATGACATCACAGAGCTGTGGATGTTGGAGACCTTATGCTCCTCCACCTTCCGTTTGAGGAGGCCCCACAGATGCTCAATAGGGTTTAGGTCTGGAGACATGCTTGGCCAGTCCATCACCTTTATCCTCAGCTTCTTTAGCAAGGCATTGGTTGTCTTGGAGGTGTGTTTGGGGTCGTTATGTTGGAATACTGCCCTGTGGCCCAGTCTCTGAAGGGAGGGGATCACACTCTGCTTCAGTATGTCACAGTACATGTTGGCATTCATGGTTCCCTCAATGATCTGTAGCCCCTCAGTGCCGGCAGTACTCATGAAGTCCCAGACCATGACACTCCCACCACCATGCTGGATTGTAGGCAAGACACACTTGTCTTTGTACTCCTCACCTGGTTGCCGCCACACATGCTTGACACCATCTGAAACAAGCAAGTTTATCTTGGTCTCATCAGACCACAGGACATGGTTCCAGTAATCCATGTCCTTAGTCTGCTTTTCTGCAGCAATCTGTTTGCGGGCTTTCTTGTGCATCATCTTTAGAAGAGGCTTCCTTCTGGGACGAGAGCCATGCAGACCAATTTGATGTAGTGTGCGGCGTATGGTCTGAGCACTGACAAAATGACCCCCCCGCCCCTTTAACCTCTACAGCATTGCTGGAAGCACTCATACATCTATTTCCCAAAGACAACCTCTGGATATGACGCTGAGCATGTGCAACCAACTTCTTTGGTTGACCATGGCGAGGCCTGTTCTAAGTGGAACATGTCCTGTTAAACTGTATGGTCTTGGCCACCGTGCTGCAGCTCAGTTTCAGGGTCTTGGCAATCTTCTTATAACCCAGGCCATCTTTATGTAGAGCAACAATTATTTTTTTAAGATTCTCAGAGTTCTTTGCCATGAGGTGCCATGTTGAACTTCCAGTGACCAGTATGAGAGAATGAGAGCGATAACACCAAATTTAACAAACAGGCTCCCCATTCACACCTGAGACCTTGTAACACTAACGAGTCACATGACACCAGGGAGGGAAAATGTCTAATTGGGCCCAATTTGGAAATTTTCACTTAGAGGTGTACTCAATTTTGTTGCCAATGGTTTACACATCATTGGCGGTGTGTTGAGTTATTTTGAGGGGACAGCAAATTTACACTGTTATACAAGCTGTACACTCATTACTTTACATTGTAGCCAAATGTCTTTTTTACCAGGTTTGTAATGGACAGCCTAGTGAGCAGTTCATTAGAGCTAATTATGTAGGAGCGCAGAAGGTTTCCATCAGAAGAATATTCCCAATTACAGCCAATGGGTTAAAGATGCCATATGTAAATATTATAATGTGCGTGGTCTCAGCACAGGTTCACTTTAAGGGCCAGTTCACACCATAGAAACGCAGTCCGAATGAGTTCCGGATGCTTTTCTGCATGCACATTTTTTTGATGTGTTCCATTGCATTTTTGATGCAGTCCAGTGCGCCCCCCCCCCCCCCTCTTTTTTCTCAACTTTAAGGTGTTACTAAACCCACAGCAGTAAAATCATTCTATGCAGTAAAGCATGCTTGTTATTCTCACTGCGGGAACTAAGGGGTTAATACTCTGCGTTGTGTAAAAAGGCTCAGTTTTGGTGTGTATTGCTACAGAGGTTTTTTTTTTTCCCCTGTAAGAGTGCATGTGATAAGCACAGGGCCAATCAGCACTGTCCAGACAGCGGGTCAGTGGTTCTGGATCCTGATAGGATAGCTCAGTGCAGTAAGAAAACTCCTCCTACAAGCTTTACCAGACACTGATAGAAGTCACAAGACTGCTATATACTGCAATGAGAAAAGTTATTTAGCAGTTTATATTTACTAAAATAATTGCATTTCCATGTTCTGTGTACTGTGGAAGACCAGGTATAGTGAATGCAGGGTCCTGAGTTTAGTAACACTTTAAATAAGGGCATGTGCGTTCATGCATTTTTGATGTTTCAGTGTGTTTTTGATGCGTTTCACAGCGTTCCAATGCAGCAAGTTCTACTTTTTTTCTGGAACTGGAAGACACTCGTGTGAACTATGCCATTGAAAACCATATAACCTACTTTCCATACGTTTTTGACGCAGAAAAAAAAAACAAAAAAAAAAAAAAAAAAAAAAAACGCACTGGACTGCATGTGGTGTGAACTGGCCCTAAGTGAGGTATCAAATTATGTAGTCTGTTAAACTATTATTTATAAGTTAAATATCAACTGAAACTAGGAGAGAAAAAAGGCAGGCTCTGTGCATGTTGTATTGGCAGAGAACAAGTTGAGAAAGCAGAATTTCTGATTTATAAAATTGTTTTTCTGTAACTTTGTTGTCCAATCAGCAGATGGGGGAGGTGAAACCTCTACATACCCCAACTATTATACAAGAAGTGGTGTCCCCCTCCTGCCTGTTCTGTCTGAGAGGTGTATGACTCACAAAATTGGCTAGACGGGATTACAAATCTTTTGGCAGATAAGACCGTTCATACACGTGTACTTAGTGGTCTGCCTGGGGCCAGCTTAACCACTTAAGGACCGGAAGGATTTACCCCCTTAATGGCCAGGCCATTTTTTTGCGATATGACACTGCGTCACTTTAAACGGACAATTGCGGGACGTTGTCCACAAATAGAGCTTTCTTTTGGTGGTATTTGATCACCTCTGTGGTTTTAAATTTTTTCTGCTATAAAACAAAAAAAAAAGCAATATTTTTTACTTTTTCTATAGTAAATATCCAAAAAAAATAAAAAAAAAAAATAAAAAAAAATGTCTTCCTCAGTTTAGGCCAAATATGTATTCTTCTACATATTTTTGGTAAAGAAAAATAACGTATATTGATTGGTTTGTACAAAAGTTATAGTGTCTACAAAATGGGGATAGATTTATGGCATTTTTTTTTTCTTTTTTTTTTAACTAGTAATTATGGTGTTCAGCGATTTTTAGCAGGACTGCAACATTGCAGCACTAGTGGTGATCAATGGAAGGTGTTTCTAAAGTTGTCCATACACCTATAGATTATCTGCAGATTTTCTATGGTTAGATGGAAAAAGTGCAACAGATTTCTTCATGTTCGCTAAACTGTGTGGAAGGAGGAACCTCCCACTTTTTCCATCTAACCATAGAAAATCTGCAGATAATCTATAGGTGTTTGACCAGCTTAACTGTGGGGGGGGAGTGTACTGACTGGAGTAGAGAGAGAGAGATCGCTATTCCCGATCACTAGGAACAGACAATCACTCTGTATTCCCTTGTCCGAACGGGGGATGTGTTTGTTTACATTTACAGGTCATCATTCTGGCTCTCTGTGGATCAATCGCGGATGGTCGGCGAACATCACGGCCGTGGGTCACGTGCATCGGCTCCGGCATCGTGCGATCGCCCACTGTATCTACTGACCAAACCGACGTACAGCTACGGCAATTTGCAGACTAGAGCCAACCTGCCGCGGTATAATGATGGCGGCTGGATGGCAAGTGGTTAAAGTCAGCATATTAATTAACTAGTCATTGATACCGTGAAACTGAGTGTGAACCCGGTAAAGACAACCGGTGAGACACAATCTATTATTATTACAGTACATAAAACCACAGTATACAATACAGGATAACGATAGATCTACGCTGGCAATTAAATTGCTACAATCAAGATGTAGGAACAAAGAGGAAACTGGAAGAATTACACACTATCTCTAGACTTGAAGTGGAACAGAAACAGTTACATTCCAAGCATTCCACTCTCAAGGCATCAAATGGCTCATGCCATAACCGATCACATGTGCAGCCAGGGCCAGTGCTACCACTAGGCAAACTAGGTAGCTGCCCAGGGCGCACTGCTGCCTAGGGGAACCCAGCTGCTGGTTTAACTCTGCGTCTGCATGCTCTGCAGGCTGCAGTATGTAACTAACTCAGTCCGACCGGTAGTGTAATTAGAGGTGCAGAGCAGCACTGGAGCTAGCAATGCCTTGTGTCACATGGGCAGGGGTGGCAAAATTAGGTTTAGCCTAGGGCAGTGATGGCGAACCTTGGCACCCCAGATGTTTTGGAACTACATTTCCCATGATTCTCATGCACGCTGCAGTGTAGTTGAGCACCATGGGAAATTTAGTTCCAAAACATCTGGGGTGCCAAGGTTCGCCATCACTGGCCTAGGGTGTCAAAAATCCTTTCACCAGTCCTATGTGCAGCACCATGACATCTGCAGATTAAGCAGTCCAAGATGGCATCTTCCTTGGCTGTAAAGGGTAGGAGAGTTTAGTTCCACTTGTGTATAGAACCCTCCAACAATGAAATTGTACTTGCTTCTTTTTTGGATCTGTTCAATATACCAGTTGATCATTCCAGACATCTTGCAAGCTGATAGCTTTCTGTGCTCTCTATATCTGCTGACTGCTTTCAGGTAGCATTGTTGCCTGTTCTCGCTAGAGACTACAGAACACCCCTCCCCCCATACTTTTCTTGAGGAGGCCAACAAGGACAGCCCCTTTACTTCATGACAGTGTTCATTTAAAAGGATAAGTTCACCTTTCATAACATGTTACAGCCATAATCGAAGTGTAATATGTTATGAGAGAGCAGGCGACAGCGGTAAGCTGCAGCCGGTAGCAGGCGACAGCGGCAAGCTGCATAGAAATAATGCGTTCAATAATCCTGACACCATATCAACTATGGTGTGGTGTGGTGCGGTGATGATTAACACCAGCCATTGCCCCTACAAATTGCCCATGAAAAACCTCAATTCCCCCAGGCCTTGGCACCATTTTCTACCACACAGCCAGTCCCCCATGTCAAAAAGGTTGGGGACCACAGATTTAAAGGGCGAGTCATGTAAACAAGCCACCAGCAGACATTTCCAGCTCTCGCTGAGGACAACAGAACACCTTCCACTATGTTATGAAAAAGAAGAAAGGGTGACGATCTGTAGTCAAAACCTTTCCTGCCCGTGGTGACAATGCTTATCCTCCATGAATACAGGATGGGGGTTGTCCACTTAGGAAAGAAGTGAGTGGCATGTCCTGTACTGGTGTGAAATGCTGTACTGATTGTTTATACCAGTGAAAGTCAGTATGAACAAAGCCTGGAACGTAGATGAAGAGTATGACACGGATAGTCAGTTGTCTAAGCCTAAGGCGTCATTCATGCATGACACAAACAGGACTGGTGAATATGGGATGAGTCCAAGACCTTCCACTAATAACAGGTTTGCCGATCAATGAACTGTACTATGTACAATGACCCAGGAAGTCAGCGTTATAATTAGCTGCGGATGAAGGAACCATAAAATACAGCAAAGAATGATCCCTGCACAGAACATGACGGGGAGGAAACCACTGAATTGTGTCACATAGACAGATAACCAACTGCTTTTATACCATGCAAAAGAAGAATGACATCTGACTGGGTGATGTTTAGCCTTTCCTCTGTACAAATCAAGAAGTCACCTGGGGCACCTTGTGCCCAAGATGGCAGTGGTGGCACTTCGGGGAGATGCATTAACGAAAAAAAGGGAAGAGGGTTAAAACTGCTTAAAACCCCTTTCACACTGGAGGTGTTTTTCAGGTGCTAAAGCGCCTGATAAAAGCCTCAGCTGCAAACCTGTGAAAGCCCAAGTGTTTTCACACCGGGGCACTGCGCTGGCAGGGCGACACAAAAAGTCCTGCCAGCAGTGAATACACCGCTCCTGCCCATTGAAAACAATGGGGCAGCTCTGCCATAGTGCAGCTGCGTTTTGTGGGCAGATTTAACCCCTTTTCAGCCGCTAGCGGGGAGCTTAAAACTGCCCCGCTAGCGGCTGAATAGCGCCGCTAAAACAACGGTAGAGCGGCGCTAAAAATAGTGCCACTTTACTGCTGACCCCAGGGTGGCTCAGCGTGAAAGGGGTCTTAAAAGGATTAGTTGGAGCTTTTTAACTAGTCAAGGCTATCTATATTTGAATATAACACTGCCCTCTCCACAGGATGACAATGCTGCTGTCCAAGAGTGGCTCTATTGTTTCACCTCAGTAAACCAGAAGTGTGACACCTGCCGCATCGCTTTTTTTTTTTTAGCCATTTTTGTGGCACGTTTTTGGAGAGGCTCCTTTCATTTGAATGGGCCTCCCTCCGCGCCAAAGAAGCTCATGTACCGAATTTTGGCACAGAGCCAGGGGCATTTGGCATTGCGATTCTTGCCACCATTGTAGTTCAACAAACACGGCAAAAATCGTGCCGCGTATGTCGGGTGCCATTAAAAAATAATGACAATCGCAAACGCGTCCCATGTTTTGCCACAATTGCGCAATTCTGCCTGCAATTCCACAACGCTCAGGTGTGAATGGAGCCTTATTGTCCGGATCACCAGGCGAAAATAAAAAAGAAGTCTAAAAAAAACAAAAAAACAAATGCAGCCACCACATTTAAGGATTAGTAAGCTGCATTATATTACATCAGCTAAAAAAAAATTGGATCCAATTTTTTTTAACCACTTCAATACTGGGCACTTTCAGCTCCTTCCCGTCCAGGCCAATTTTCAACTTATTTTTTTTTCACACAAATAGAGCTTTCTTTTGGTGGTTTTTAATCACCACTTGGGTTTTTTCTTTTGCTAAATTAATGGGAAAAAAAAAGAAAGGGAAAAACCCTTTTCCTTATTTCCGTTATAAAACTTTACTTATTTGCAATCTTTCTTCTTCACTGATTGTGAATGATGAGGCGGCAACGATGAGCACCGATTGGGCTGCCCTGATAATCAGTGTAAATGTCCTCTCTCACAGGGTAGCCGTTTATTGGCTTTCCTTTCCTCACACTTGCAGCACAGAGGAAAGAAAATGCCAATAACCGGCATTTGTTTACATGTGACACAGCTGATCACATGGTAAAGGGCTGCTGTGATTGCCCCTTAACCTCAAATCAGTGATCAGGAGTGTCTGAAGGACACAGCGATCACAGAGTGCACCTGATGTGCCCCGGGGCGGGTTTTTGGGAAGGCATTAATAGACACCCTCCCAGATTTGGACAAATGCACTGTAGCAGTCTTTTGGCTATAGCGCGGTCAGCAAGTGGGAGGCACATGCGGACAGCTGACAAAAGCCCAGGCGACAGGATGCAATTTCTAGCCGCCATGGAAACCCGGGATTTGTTGAGCTCTGTGTTACATTTTTGTCTAAAGTCACTTCAACCACGGAAGGTTTTACCCCCTTCCTGACCAGAGTACTTTTTACAATTTGGCACTGCGTCGCTTTAACTGGTAATTGGGCAGTCATGTAATGCTGTATCCAAACAAAATTTGAGTCCTTTTGCCCACAAATAGAGCTTTCTTTTGGTGCCAATTGATCACCTCTGTGGTTTTTATTTTTTGCCCTATACACAGAAAAAATAAAAAGCATCAATTGGGCTAGACCCAATAAAAGAATGGTTCGAGAGAATAGACTACATTTATAAAATGGAATATCCAAGTAGTGGAGAAGAGGCAGGCAGAAAGATTCAAGATTGTATGGGAAAAATGGATAGAGTTGTTTAAGAAAACCAGGAAACATGCAGAAAAGTGGATGTAGTAGGCAGTGGAAAGGAAGAGGAGGGGGGAAGACAGACCGACATGGGGGTGGGGGGAAATAACATTTATACAAGGTTAAGGGGCTTTATTTTAAATTATGTTGATTAAAATAATGTATTGTATATAAAATGTTGTCCATAATATATAATCAAACAAATATTAAAAAAGGGGGGGGGGGCGGAGAGCTCAGTGAGAGCTGATTGGAGGGAAGAGACCCCCCCATACACAGCGAAATCCAGGGCACACTGATCGGGACATTGAAAATCACGCTATTTTACTTGAAGTAGCATTTCAGTTCTACTTCAGGTGCAACTTGGAAGACATTTGTGCATTAAGTCGCACAGATGTCTTCCAGAAAGTAGTGCAGGAACTACTTTCAAATGTGGTGCGACTCCGACGGGGGTTGGGAACAGCTGCGGAACAAGAAAAATCTGGATGGCTGCACACCAACGATCCACTTTTATTAGACAATTAACTGCAACATGACAGGTGGTAAAGGTACAGTGGATGATTGACAGGTAAACACATTTTACATTTAGAACACTGGGGTAATGAATAAGCACTGTTTTTAGCATGAAACATGTTTACCTGTCAGTCCTCTATTGTACCTGTACCATCTGTCACGTTGGTCTTAAAGTGGTTGTAAAGGTTCAAAAATATGTAATACTTACCTGCTCTGTGCTAGGGTTTTGCACAGAGCAGCCCTGATCACCCTCTTCTGGGGTGCTCTGTCGGCACTCCTGGCCCCCCATTTATCGGATGGCCCCACAGAGAGGGGGGCACCAGTCTGAGTGCACTTCTGAGTCCCGCTGCTTCGTCCTTCGACACAGACAGCGGGACTTGGCTCCCCTCCCCCCCCCCCCCTTTCAAGCCACAGGATTTGATTGAATTGACAGCGGTGAGAGCCAATGGCTCCTGCTGCTATCAATCCATCCAATGAGGACAGAAACCACAGCTTGAGCTGCTGGGCATATGCACGTCACTGGAACGGACTGTCTCAAGCAAGAAACGGGGGGCTCTGGGGGCAATTTTTTCACCTTAAAGCATATGTTAACCCGCCAAAAAAAGGAAAAAAGAAGAGATCCTGTTCCCTTAAAGCAGGCATGTCCAAAGTCCGGCCCTCTGGCTAAATGCGGCCCATGGTCCTGTTTTGAACGGCCGCCTGGTGTGCCGTGTGCGTGTGTATGTACATGTGCGCACACATGTGTCTGTATGTATGTCTGTATGCATCTTTTAATCCAGACCCCCCCCCCCCCCATTCTTGTACCATCAGAACTGCTTTTGTAGGGCTTGTGTGTGATAGCAGCCAGGACTGCTGCTCCTTTGAAAAGCAATCCATAAACAGATCGCTTTTCAGAGGCATTTGAAAGGCGGTAAAGAGGCATTATGTTGTTGCCTCCTCACCACCTGTTTTAAGCCCGTAAATGCAGCATCACTATACCCCAACTGTGCAATCCACACAGTTGCGGGGTAGTTGCAGTGCAGGCCCATTCACCCTGGGTATACCTCCAGCTGCACTGCAGCCACAGCATGTGTACACCCCCAACTGCTCCCTCTGCAGCTAAAGGGGGAGAAGTTGGGGGCGGTAAAAAACAGCTTAACCATGTGGTTTTACTGCCCTCCAACAAGCCCTTGGTTCACATCTGTGTGGCTGCATGCTGGGTATAGGGCAACTCATTCATTTCAATGGGTTTCCCTACCCACAAAAATGCAGGGAAAGTCCCTGAGCTTTTTTTTTTTTTTATTGCACTGCACCAAAAGCACCCTACGTTTTCCAATGTGTGGGGTACCATTAAGAATTAACGGTACCCCTAAAGAGCAGAGCATTCGTCTGTGTGTCGGGAACGAGCGTGACAAAGGCAAGAGAATTCTTGTTGGGCAGTGTATTAGTGCTCAAACGACTGAAGTTTAATGGTTCAAAGACAGGCAAAATGGTCGGCTCTCACACATGTTCACTTCATTAAATCTGGCCCTCTATGAAAAAAGTTTGGACACCCCTGCCTTGAAGCATGTTATGCAGCACAGTGCTTGTGCTGTGTAACTTGGCCCCATGTATCACCTAAAAAACCTGGCTGACCCTGCTTAACTATGCCCTCCCCTCTAAACTGGCCACGGTTTATCACGGCTGCTGAGCCCTGACACCTTCTCTGTGCTTTCTCCCCCCTCCCTCACTTTTTATCAATTGGCGTCAAGAAAACTTGTCAAAAGTGATTCATGCAGATAGCAGAGGAACAAAGCAGCAAACAGAAATTACACTTAGTGTTCTGGATATGCTTTGTTCATATTTCACGTCTGAGGTTTACAACAGATTTAACGCTTGTCAAATGCACCGTAAGCACTGCAGGTGTATTTACATTGCATTACCATATATTGAATAGAAGCATTTGACAAGCTTCAACTCCTCCCAGACTTGACATGTAGCTTCATTTTTGCCACACAGTGACACAAAGTGACGCAAACACTATGACCCGGTTCACACAGGGGCAGCCCGACTCTGTAAGGCAACCTGCACACGACATCAGCGGCGGCTTGGTGGCTTCTATACTTCTGTATAGAAGTCAATGCAAGTCGGCCCTGACGTCTTCCCAAAAGTAGTAGAGGAACCTTTTTTTTTCTTTTTTTTTTTTTTTTTTTAAGTCAGAGAGACTTGAGTCATTCCTATTAGAACGGCTCCATAGTACAGAACGGAACACGGCTTGTCAGGCGGCTAAGTCACCCCTGTGTGAACCGGGTCTACATGTTTTTCAAATGTTAACAGCTCTGTTTCTAATGCCAGCGTGAAGAAGTCTTTCCTTCTTTTTTAATTTCCTTATCAGGGTCAGTTTAAAACAGGGGCGTTCCTCAATGCTACATTTCCTTCCCATTTGAATGTACGAAAAAAAACAAAAAACAAAACAAACACACAATACAATATTTTGAAGGATGAATAAAACATTTAGTGTAATACAAATGATACATTTATTTCTTTAGATCTCTACACCAAACCTAAAAAGGGGGACATTTAAGCAGTAATGAAGAAATTAGGAATTTGTTACCAAAAGAGGGTCAGTCCTTCCAAAGGAGGGCAGAGAGCTCTGACAGGGGGCGAGGTAGATACGACGAGTAAACAAGGAATGAATGGGACTCTGCTATGACAGAATCACATGGCGCAGAGAAAAGACTTGATTGAAGGGCACGGGGGCATCTCTTCCATACACTAGTAGGATTTGCGAACGAACGTTCATGCAAACATTTCTCCAAAAATTCTTAGTACATTTGATGAATTGACAAATGCCACTTCCGATTCATGTCCGAACTGACAGTTCGCAGTGCGATATGCGAGCTGAAACGGGGGTATCATTAATGTATTAACACTCCCGGCAGTTTACATATAGCAGTGTGAACTGTGCGAGTCGGGTGCAATGCGGGAACCCGAAGTGGATTTGCAGGATTCCTGCATCGTACCAGTGTGAACAGAGCCTTAAACATAACGAAACAAGGAAGAAAAATTGCTGCGCTAAAACCTTCTAACTGAAGCTTCGGACACCTAAAGTCCAAATAAATAATATCAAAAAAGCACAGTGCTGAAGAAAACACCATGGAGGTGTATGCAAATAAGCGGTGAGAAAAGTGCTGTAAACACAAATCAATATACAAAACAGAAGTACATAATGACTATGATAAGTCCAATCACTGAGTTGAAGGCCATTAGGTCGAAACGTGTCCGGCTCGTTCCCCACATTGCTTTTACTTTTTATCTTGCCTGCGATCACTTTTTATAGTCATTTATCGTAAGATGTTAGTACATATTTACGAAGATTAAAAGATTAAACATGTTTACATTTTATGATCTGCACCATATGGAGCTCTTTTTTTCTTCTGTTTTTATATTATGGTTCCAGTGCGATAATTACATCATTGGTCGCTGCTTCCTGGCATTTTTATTTGAGATCCAAAGAACATCTGCTTCGAGGATCCCTTTGAGCCCTGGATATCTGGCTTGTTACACCTCTGCTGATTCATCCAATGCCTGCATCCTGAGCAACCCCTCTACGTGTTCCATCCATATTAAAGCGATCTCCTCCGATGATCATCTGGCATCGGCCGATACAAGCCTAATCGCCCCGCTGTCGTACGACAGGTGGTTCCACCCTGTCTGGTAAGAAGTATTTAGCTACAATTTTCCATCAGATAAATGCCTATCCTGTGTTGAATGTGCCCTATAGCTACTCCTGTGATTTCATCACTTCATTTATCACTGAGGAATTGACCAGTCTTTTCACTTGGACACTTACCCCAAGAAGAATCTTTTTTCACTCACTGATTAGACTTTCATGTCATAGTCATTATGTATTCCTCTTTTGTATATTGGATTTGTGTTTACAGCACTTTTCTCACCACTTATTTTCATACACATCTATGGTGTTTTCTTCAGCGCTGCATTTGTTTAAAAATATTAAACATAACGAGTTTACCGCATATAAATCCCTTGCCTGACACGACCCGTTACCCCCCCCCCCCCCCAATCAGATCTGGGCAATTTCCCCTTCAACGTGACAACATGAGGAATCCCTTTATTTTCGATGGGGTCCGGTCACTTCTAAGCATTGTGTAGTTTGCTGCCAGAAAAAAAAAAAAAATGTTTTGGGTGGGTGGATTCAGCCAATTTTAGCTCCATAGACTTCAAAAATGGAGAACCTGAAAGTGTGAAACCCTGGAGTTTTATCACATGTTCACACCTAACCACCAGTCTAGATACAAGGATGACAACATACTATGTCACCGATGATAATGCTTTACATTCATCAAAACAAAAATGCTGCACTTGGAAGCTCAAAAATGAGTGTAGTCTACAAATCGGGCGAGTTTTTCCCACCCAGAGAGCCACAGGTGGCAAACACAGCCGGCCGTAGAGATGAATGGCTGTATACAACAGGTAAATGCTGAGGCTGCGGTCACACCTTGCTTAGCAGGAAGGTGCGTTTTTGCATGTTTTTTGTGCAATTTCGTGCACACTGCAGCCCAATCACTTGATAAATGTGACAACTGCAAACAAAGCCCGAAATGTTCCTGTGGGAAGCCCCATCCATCTTCGCCCCTCTATCTGTCGAGGCCATGGACTACGGCTTTGCTAGTGAAGAAACGGCTCGGGGCGCCGTTCCTTTACAGTGCATGCGCCAATCATATCATCGGTGCACTACAAGATAAATATCTCCTAAATCAGGGGTGCCCAACCCCTGGTCCGTGACGCCCTCCGATGTGGCCCGCCATGTCTTGTACTGAGACAACAGCCACCAGTATCAGTACCAGCCAGCAGTACCAATACCCACCATCCATACCAGTCATCAGTACCCGCCAGCAGTACCAATACCCACCATCCGTACCAGCCAGCAGTATAAACCAACAGTACCAGTACCATTACCCGTCAGCAATACCAGTACCCACCAGCAGTACCAGTAGGCAATACCAGTACCAGTCAGCAATACCAGTACCAGCCAGCTGCAGGAATCCTGAGGAAGAAGTGAAGATTGAGGTCAGTTAAGGTGCAGGTAAACCGCTGTGCATCAGTGTGAAAGCAGCCTTAGGCCCCTTTCACATGATCGGTCCGATCAGGTCCGCCTGTCTGTTTTACTCTACATATGCAGATTGGACACAGACCTGCCATCCCTCCTTTACGCTCATTGTGGCCCGTGACCGGTTACCAAGTCGATAAAGTGGTCCTCGCTCCTCAAAAGGTTGGGCACCCCTGTCCTAAACAGTTACTGTACATATAGCTAACCCTAATAAGGCTTACCTATTAGGTACAACTTCAACATTGGGGGTTTGCAACCACTTTAAGGCTCTTTCCCACTTGTGCGAGTTTGGACATCAGAGTCGTAGGACAAGTCATACCCCATGATTCTCAATGATAACCATTCATATCTGCGAGACTTCAAGTCGTACCGACTTCAAAGTAGACCCTGTACTACTTCGGTCCGACTTTAATGCGAGCTGAGGTCCATAGACCTCAAATTTACACAGGCTTTACCTGAAATCGCGATAAAAAAATTAAAAAATCACGTCAAAAATGGCTGCCGCAAAAAAACACTTTCAACTGTCATATCACGTCAGTGTGAAAGGGGCCTAAGAAGCTTCTAAATGCTGGGAAGTAGAGGCAGGCATTCGGGTCCTGTGACCGCTATGATCGGTTGTCACATGATTGGAAAGCTCCCAATCACAAGTATGCATCGGGAGCTTTCCGGTCCCCGCCAATGACTGTACTGGCAGCATGCAGGGCACGTGTTCTCAGCACAGAAAAGCGTTTACACAGGGCATATTATATATTTATATATCGTCCTGGTGTTAAAGCCCTCACATGGAGAGAAACGCATCCGGAACAGACCTGGAGTATGTTTTTTTTTTGTAGTGTAAACCAGCCCTGAAAGTGGAAATTCTGCATTTGGATGAATACGTTCTATGCATTGAGGCCCCATTCACACCTGTGCATTTTGGGAACATGCACAGAAATGCACAAACACATGCATCTCGCTTAAAGCGGAGGTTTACACATAAATGGAACCTCCGCTTTTCGAAACCCTGCCGCCCTCCGGTATCACATATGGCACCTTTGGGGGGGGGGGGGGGGGGGGGCCACTGTGTTCTGGGAAACACACAGGTCCCATTAGGACACGCAGCTCGACTCGCGCATGCGCTATAGGAAACCGGGAAGTGAAGTCGCAACGTTTCACTTCCCAATTCCCTCATCGAGAATGGCGGCAGCAGCAGAGAGCCGAGCGATTGATCGGCTTCGGCTGCCAACATCACAAGCACCCTGGACAGGCAGGTGTTCATTTATTAAAAGTCAACAGCTACAGTATTTGTAGCTGCTGGCTTTTGATTTATTTATATTTTTTTGAGCGGACCCCCGCTTTAATTCTTTTTAACAGCAAGCCCAAAAGCTGCATTTTGTCCTGTGACACATACATTAAAATGCATGACGTTTACTGCCAAAAAAAAAGTGCGGGAACTAATTTGGCGCATTTGTTGCGAGTAGGGCCACCCATTCAAGTGAACAGACTGACAAATGCGTGTTCTGCCCAAAAAAAAAAAAAAAAAAGCTGTGGGCGGAAATGCGTTTTGCTACGACAAATGTGAATGGGACCTTATTGCCACATAAAGCCATTCACTTCTATTGTCGGCTGGAAGGCCCCATTCGCCACAATTTTTTCTTCTTTTGCAAGGACACGCATAGGACAGCCTTTTGCCAAAGCAATTCCTGCATTTTTTTTATTTTTATTTTTTTTGCACAAAAGTAGCTCTTGCAATTTTTTATGCAGTAAGCCTAAAGCCCCATACACACTATTAGATTTTCGTCTTCAGATTTACCAAAACCATGTAGTGCAAGGGCCTGCCTGATTACATAGAAATTGAAACTCTTATGCCCTGTACACACGGTTGGACATTCCGGATTTTGTCCGAAACTTGTGTTGCATACACACGGTTGGACAAAGTTGTCGGAAAATCTGATCGTTTGGAACGTGGTGACATCCGATGGGAATACGTAGAGGCTAGTAGCCAATAGCTTTGGTCTTGTAATTTGATCTGAGCATGCGTGGCACTTTGTCCGTCTGAATTCTCTACAAACGATCAGAAAAAGTCAGATTGGATCTTTTTTTGATGGAAAATTGGAGATCCTGCTCTCAAATTTTTTCCGTCAGAATTTCCGATGGAAAAAGTCCAATAGAGCCCACACACGATCGGATTTTTTCCGACAATATAATCCGATCGGACCTTTTCCATCGGAATTTCCGACCGTGTGTACAAGGCATCAAGGTCTGACCTCATATTATATGGTTTTGGTAAATCTGAAAGACAAAACTCTGCAGAAATTCTAACAGTGTGCACGAGGCGTAACATCTGAGCGAAGCTTCCACGTTGCGTTTTTTCCTTCTTTTTTTATGGCGTGTTGTTCTAGTGCATTCTTGGAGCGGTACTACTTGTTTCAATGGGCCTCCCTCTGCCCCAAAAACCCGCTAGAGGAACTCACGTATCAAATATTGGCGCCAACGCATTTTGCGGCAGGTCTTTCTGCACATTTTACCATGCAGCGGCTACCCGCGTTCACGGTGCATAAATAACGGCGCGTCTTTGCAGAAATAGGGCCCGGGTATCACCTGCAGCTCTGCAAGTACAGAGAAATGTTGCGGTTTTTACGCCAAAACTGATTTTGCATGCAGCCAAAACACGCACACACAATACGCGTCACAAATTCAGGAGAAAAAAAAAAAAAGAACGCTTCAAAATTGCCTAAATAGGTTCAAAATGAATGGGGGGGGGGGGGGGGGGGAGGCTGAGGAGACAGAACCAGGCTTGCTGGTGACAGGTTCTCTTTACTGTGAGGTAAAACAAGCAGGAACCCTCCTGAATTCAGTGTCACATAACAGGTTGCTATGGGAAACAGCACCCTTGTTGCTAATTAGTTGCTGTGGGCAACAACACCCATCAGAGGCTGCGTCAGTCAATCGCTACTATATCCCCCCGGGTCATGTGACCGGTGACGTCACCCTGCTTCTCACCTCAGCCCGTGGCGGCGGCTCTCTGCTAGCTGCTGTACGTGTATGAGCCCCAGCCGCTCCTCTCGCCTCAACTCCTCCAGTCCTCCCCTAGTCACTGTCAGATATCCGGCTTCTGGGCGGAAAGGAATAAAAAAAAAAAAAAAAAAAAACTGTCGCCATAACAACCAACCCCGCCCTCCTGTCAATTTTCTTCCCAGTGAAGAGGGGCGGGGTCACCTTAGGTCACAAGGCACGGCGGCGCCCCCTCATTGGAAGATGTGGAGAGCGCCGCTTCTGGCTTTTGTTTCTATTTATTCCTTCATAGTCATACAAAGCGGCTTATCCAATGCTGATAGTGCAATTTTAGAATAACGAAGAGTCAATAAATGTCTTTCTGTTTTAAATTGTTTTATTGCGTGTGCGCGGAACTTATTTGTAGTTAGTTGTTTCCGAGGAGGCTGCATTCCTGGAAGAACCATTTCCGGTTCGCTTAAAAAAAGCCGAATGTTTACTTCCGGTGGCGGGGCTGCTGACAGGTATGTTGGAATGGAGTGACTGGGTGTCAGTGCACAAGGGGTGAGGGAGGGCTGGCAGCTTTTCAGCTGCAGTTCAGAATTTAAAGTGTGTCTTCGCTTTTGCATTCATATCTGGGACATTGTATTGATTTATTATGGGTTCCCTTCACACAGCATATCCAGTAATAATATTCACAGACTTCCTTTGCCTTTCTTTGTAGAATGGTTATAACATACCTCCCAACTTTTTGGGATGGGAATGAGGGACGCCTATCGGCAAAAGTATGCAGGCATAGGACACACCTCTTGCCACGCCCCCTTAAAGGAGAATTTTACAAAATACAAGATTGGTTATGCCCACAAGTGCTTTTTTTTTTTTAACCCTACAATTTCTTTATATTGGACTATGGAATTCACAAATGCAGTAGAAATTGGATAAAGGGTTTAGCACTGGGAAACACTTATTGATAGCTAAAAAGTGCATTTTATTTACATCTATATAGATCAGACCAAAATGAGGAGGAATGAGGGACTAGGGTGACCACATATAAAAACTGCCCTTCAGGGACACCCCGCTTCTAAAAAAAATGATGAGGTGGGGCAATGTATTCTCAGGGTTGACACGGAATTCGGTGGCAGAATGATTTTTCGGGTGAATGGCTGACATTCCAACACCATGCTAGATATGGTGTCAGGATGGTTATTGTAAAATGTCATGAAATAGTTCAACTCCCTATAATAAAGAATCAGTGGGAACCATGAGCTTGTCACTTGACACCAGATGCAGCGTGCCACCGTCGCCTGCCCCCAGACGCAGCTTGTTACTTGCCACCTGATGCAGTGTGCCACTTTCCAGCTGTAGCCTGTCACCATATGCAGTGCGCCCCTTTCCACCTGTAGCTTGCCACCATATGCAGTGCGCCACTTGCCAGCCATAATTTGCCACCAGATGTAGTGTACCACTTGCAACCCATAGCCTGCCACCAGATGCAATGTGCCCACTTGCCACTAATAGCCTGCCACCAGATACAGTGTGCCACTTGCCACCCATAGCCTGCCAGCAGATACAGTGTGCCACTTGCCACCAGATGCAGGAGAAGTTGGGCACTCATCGATCTTATCCAACAGCAGCACACAGAAGAGACACCAGATGACCAGTCCTTGCTGCTGTCACTCCCTCTGCATGCCGCCGGGTGATGGGTGCCGAGGAAGGAGGTGGGTGGAGAGGAGACACTGCCTGGAGAGTGAATATAATGCCAGTCCCTGCTGCTGGGTGCCAGAAAATAGGAGGTGCCGATGTGGGGGGTGGAGACAGCAGTGCAGCACTAAGCTTGGGCCTCACTCCTGGCCTCGCTGAGAGATTGAGAGTCTATGATGTCACTGGTTGCTAGACGACAGGCGGGCCGGGCCCTAGCAACCAGTTCTGCAAGTATAGGGAAATTGAATTACTAGTTAGTAGGTGGTGGCTGTGACCTCAATTTCATTCCGGGACACTGTATTGTCCCGGAATGAAGGTGCCCGGGACCAGGGACAGAGATGGCAATCCGGGACACGTGGGCACCCTAAGAGGGACATTGTTCCAAATCAGGGACAGTTGGGAGCTATGGTTATAGGGAGGACACTACATGCCGCTTCTATTATTCTGAATAGCTTCAGTGTGAGAAGCGAGAGACAGTCTTTTCTTTTTGCATTAAAGTGGTGAAAAAAAAAAAAATCGGACAGACTCTTTATTGCAGAAGCGACAGACAAAAACATTTACCTAACTGCCTGTTCTCAATCCTCTGTAGAATGTACGCTGATCTGCGCATGTGCAGCTCAGTTTACATTCTGTTCCTGGTGTGCCAGGATGACTGCACTCCTGTACATGTGCAAGAGTGACATCATCTCATGCCAGCCAATCAAGACGGCTGAAGGCCGGTGTTTCATCAGATTAGGCGACCCATCAGATTTTGCAACAGAAATGACATTCCGTCGCCGCCATCTTGCTACACCCAGGACTCCTCCACAGTAAGGATACAGTGAGCAGGTGGCAAGCAGATATCTTCTCTGGCACTTCACACTTATTTTTGCCACTAAATGGAGCTTGTATAGTGAAATACAGTATTTGGAAATCCGTATGACTGTTTTGATGTTGAATTGTAAAATCAGCGGTGTTCTGTCAAATCAGCAAACCTGTGAGATCGGCAGGTGTGCCGCTGCTTTTACAATTCAACATCAAAACAGAAGAATTTAAAAATGCTAAATGACACTTTAAAGCTCTGTTTAGTGGTTAAAATTTAATTGGCTGGCAGCTGATCACATGGTAAGGGGCCGGGACGGGCCCCTTACTCGGATCGGTGATCACCCAAGTCTCAGTGACTCGGTGATCACAGCGTATGCCCTGCAGGGCACGCGCTGGAAGCGTGCAAAGGGGAGGACGATCTATGACGGCCTCCCGGAAGTTGAGGTCCGCGCTGTAGCCGTCATTCGGCTATGGCCCGGACCTCAAGTGGTTAATCATTTTCTAGTACACAGTAAGAACTAGGAGGGCTAATTACTCTGCTTGACATAACACAGTACAGCTCTGAATTTATGACATGATCAACAGGGTCTTTTGGCACTTATTGCACAAAAATAACAAAATGATTCCATTGGTTTATTTAACAGACCAAAAGGGAGCAAATAAGAGAAGTTCATTGTTTGGGTTTTACATGCATTTCAGTCCTGAAAAATAGGGTCAGCCTCCAGTCCATGAGGTTTTCTGATTGCACTATTTTATATATCCTTCAACAAACAGACAACCGCTAGATAATTAATATTTAATCATTCAGATGAGGCGGATCCACTTGCATGGAGTCCGCCTCTGTCTGCCGGCTCAGTGGGAGATCTCTCCTTTGATCTCCACTGAGTCGGCAGATGACGGGTCTCTCTCTTCTCACTGAGCGGGGAGGGGCTTGTTGAGCGCCGCTGGATTCAATGTGGAGAACGGTTGAAAACGGACAGCATGTCCGTTTTCATCAGATCTCACCCGATCTGATCAGCCAACGACAGATTCAGACCTAGGGCCATCTGTCTGCTTTTGGCAGATCGGACCGGGTCGGATGTCAGCGGACGTGTCACCGCTGACATCCATCGCTCCATAGACCAGCATGGAGCGCCCGTTCAGGTCCACCGTCTAAACTGACAGGCAGACCTGAATGGTCCGACAGTGTGAAAGGGGCCTTACAGACCGCACGCCTGCAATGTACTGCGGACAGGCACCAGGTAAAAGGAAGTACTGGAATGTCTCTGTCTGTTTCCAGGTTTAGGGTGTGCATACCCCTCCTCCTGCCGATACCTGCTGTGATTGCACACAGTGAGAGTTTGTCAGCAGGTCTCAGCCAATGATTCAGGGCCAGGACCTGTAGATCGGCTGTGTCCAATCACAGTCCAGAGCTCTGTGTTGACAAGCAACACTGGGCTCTGTACAGAGTGAACAATGTCTCAGTTTCTTCTCCCTTCAAAACAGGAGTATGAAACAAAGAAAACGTTAATGAAAAAAAAAGTAGATGGGGGGGGGGGGGGTAGGAATAAAAATAAATAAGGGGGAGGGGGGGTCAACAGAATGAAGAAGCAGGTAAGAGACGGGTCTAAAAAAGAAAGTTCTTGCAGGCGGAAGAGCATAGAGAATTAGCCAGGATTACCCAGGCTAGTTGGGAGCAGGGTCAGAAGTGCGTATGATCACAACGGCACTTTGAGGAATTTAGGGTGGGAATTATGGAGGATATTGGTATATATTGGTCATCTTTTCATTGATCATTAAGGTAGTCCAGAGTTTTTGCATACTGTATGTATTCCAACAGTGAGAATTTATTTGTTTGCCTGAAGTCCAGGTTTAAAATTCTACTAACACCATGGAGGGGATAGTTAAAGAGTAATAGAAGAAAATGCTGCTCCAGGCTGCCAGGTTCTGCTTTCCATAAACCTGAAGCTGAAGATCAGCCAGTTTCCTGTAGCAGAGAAGACATTGACAAATGCCTAAGCTTTTTGTCTTTTGAGCAGCACTGGAAGGAACCCGAAGCAGCTTTTATCCAGGAAGGGTGAGCATTTCAGCTTTCCTATTAGTTTTATTTATTCAGTCAGTCATCACAGCCAGAATACTAGCATAACTCTATAGAAACATATGAGCCTAAATCTTGATTGAGGACTTGTTCGCACCAGATGCATTGGAGTGCACTGGGTAGCCTTACCCTATGTAATTCCAATGCATAGACGAGGTAAAAAACCTTGTTCCCGATCATGGCAGTTCACACCACAACACTTCATTGGTGTGCACTGAAAAAAAAACATACAGCATGCAAGCATTGCAATGAACTTGGAACTAAAAAAGGTTAGAGTGTAGTTCACTGTTTACAGCGCATCGGCACTGCTGCCTTCACGTCACACAACGGCAGCCTTGCCACAGTGCACAGTGTTGATGCAAACAAATTCTAAAGAATCAGTCCGGCCACATGTGACATTTTGATAATAGGGGAATCTGGTGGGTTGACTTATTTGCTGTCTCTCAGCAGTAGCTCCAACAGTGATCTCTCTGCTTTAGTTTCAGGCGCTCTTCTACCTGCTCTTCTGCTTCCTCACCATTAAATGTTCTCACTGCTCTTGTTATAGTCTCCATAATATCAAATAACCATAAATACCAAATACCAGAATGGGTTCTCTTGGAAGATCCCCCCTCTACTACTGTTCTAATGACAATATAAGTACTGAAATCGCTTCATTGCCACATCCGTACACTCTAATTTGAAAACAAGAACAAATAACTTGGAACGTATTTTATAGGCAAATTGGACCCCGAAAAATTATAACAAAAATCTGTTATTCATTACTACATAACAACAATTTAAAAATATGGTGGGCTGAACTTTGTACAGATGTGAATACAGGTTTTTAATTGTGTCCATTTATGTGGAAAAATCTTCTTTTATGTTTCCTATGTATAATAAAATATAGATTTTTTTTTATAGTTTGTTGTGGTTCAGTTTGCCTATAAAATCCAATCCAATGGGGTTTGCTCTTGTTTTCATGTTCTAGTGACAACTCAGAGTTTTGGATTTTCTTTTCCTTTCAAGCCCAGTGATTATCAGGTGTGATAGTGTGAGGCCCTGCCACTGTGAAAGTGTAGTAGAAAATGACACAGGGTTTGCATTAAAGTCATTGTAAAGTCTCACTTCAATAAAATAACTAACTTGTTAAACCTACCTGCTATGTTGCAGTGGTGCCGCTGCAAGACCCACACAAATTCCCGCAGCTGCAACCACCTGCACAGCAAAAAAGTGGGACCCACGGGCCGGTGCCATTAATCCTAATGACACGCCGCCCGCACTAGGCACCATGCTGTACTTGTGGTTCCCGCGTGGGCTGTGATTTTCAAAGTAGTGCAGAGACTTCTTTCCTGTGTTTCATGGGGCACAGTAGCCCATTCAAATGAATGGGCTATCGTGCCCATATAGCCACCTAAATATGAACCTAGCCTCAGAGGAACTGGTAAGAAGAGCAGCGGTGCTGCTGACAAGGGAGCCAGGGACAGAGTATTTTCAGTTGACTATTCATGTTAACATGGAAGAACCCCTGCACAGGCAATTGATGTTTATGTGAACTTTCCATTTAATTCAATAAAAGTGGACTGCCATGCCCTGAAATACAGTTTGAACTGGCACAACTCATTGGAAAAGCACCTATAACATGAACATAATCACCCTAACACGACACAGGGCAAACTGAGAAGCTAATCTTCTTAGCAGGGACATAGTAATAAAAACATGATAGAGGTTCCAATCCTTCAAAAAAACAACTTTATATACACTTTAATTTTTTACCTTGGCTGAAGTGTACCTTTAATGACTAGGCTCTTTAGGTATGATTGTTACAAAAGCACAAACAGATCAGCCTCCGATGGTAGCATGTATTAGTGCCATGGTTGTGATTATTGTTTACACCATCTTCCTCTTTCTGTCCATGCAGGTTGTATGAATTCATCAGTATCTTTTCAGCCTGTGCAGTGCACAGAGGATGCTGTCTGGCAGGCTTTATGCAGCTTACCCCGTGGACTGGCCCTTGGCCCCTCTTTGTCGCAGGGGGAGGGCCTGGGCTTGTGGTGTGTTGGGGATCATTTGCCCGCTGGCTCCTTCCTTCCTCCGCACATTCATGAAACTGGAGATGACTTATTGGATAATCAGGTGAGTTGTGTGTGTGTGTGTGTGTGTGTGTGTTATATCTGTCAGTTTATGTTCTGTGTTTGTTTCTCTAAATTATTATAATTTTATATCCTTACAGGAAAACCAAACTTCATTACTACCAGAAACTTTACTTAAATGGGTGAGGTATGTATGCTTAAAAGGCCAGTACACATACATCAAAGTTTGTAAATTTTAAATATATTTTCATTTTATTTCATTTTATTCAGTGATCTACTGCATTTCACAAGGATTTGTGAATGAAAAAAAAGTTAAGACAAACTTGGGTAATTATATTTTTCGACGCAGAGCGTACCAATGGAGAGTAGCAAAAAGGGTGGCAGAGAAGGACTGACTTTCAAAAACTTGAGGAAAAAAGTGTCTGTATTTTAGTAAGGTTATTATAAAGGGCTTCATATTAGACCCCTTTCACACTGGGGAGGTGCCAGTGTTAGCGGTAAAGCGATGTTAGTTTTAGCGGCGCTTTTTGTCCACAAGCATGGCACTCTTTAAGCCCTGCCAGCGGCCGAGAAAAGGGTTAAAATCGCTGTGTTGGCAGGTGCTTCAGCAGCACTGCCCATTCAATTTAGTGGGCAGGGAGTTTTGGGAGCTATGTATACACCGCTCCCACACCGCCCCAAAGATGCTGCTTGCAGAACTTGCAAGGTCCTGCAAGCGCACGGCCCCAGTGTGAAAGTACTCGGGCATTCACACTGCAGAGGCATGAGAGTCGTTTTACTGGCGATATTTTTAGCGCTAAAACGCCTGAAAAGCACCCCAGTGTGAAAGGGTCTTTGACATGCAAAGATATAGGGACCATTCATGTTTTGATGAGTAAAAGTACAAGATTACAAACCCTTCACTCTAGTAAAAGGGTCAGTGCCTATATAAAAAAGGGTACGAAAATGCTGATCCTTCTTACAATTTAAAGTGTTTATTGAAGGTTCAAATGGAGGTATTGCGATTTGGAGGACTGTTTTTTCTTCCTCAGGGCTTTAATTTTGTAGTTTTTCTAGTACCAACTACACCAACATCACCAAAGATTATACATTTTTTTAAAAACAATCAATTTAACCTATAATTTATACTGTATAAATTAAATAGTAGGAGATAATTCATATACTAAAACGTCTCATTGAATACATATAATCTGTGACATGAATTCATTAAAGTGTATCTAAAACCAACCCATTTTTAGGATTTTTAGAGGTTGGAATCCTTGTCAGGTATACTGCTGTCTAGGGGTCTGTGATGCTTCATTTAGATGAGTGCTGGCCCCTGTTCTGCATGCAGGCTGTTCTTATTTTTGCACCTGTATCCGTCCCAAGCGGTGTGCTGTCAGCCTTTAAAAATTAATGCAGAAGCAGGCAGCCCCAAGGACACAGCCACATGTCAAACTATGACAGCAGTTCAGAAGCAACTGCAGGGACCCGAACATAGGTGGTGTGTGTTCGGATCGTGTGCATATAACTCTGTAGCCTGCCTGCATGCTGGTCGAATGCAGGCAAAAAAACAAAGGCAGCCTGCATGCAGGATAGGTGGCAGCGCCCATTTGAAAGGAGCCATGGAGAGATTTCCCTTCAGTTTATGTTGCGAGGACAACCTTTTGACAGTGAGGGAAAAGCTGCAACAGGAAAACGGACAACAACAAACAACTAATGCCATGTACACACGATTGGAATTTTGGTCGGAAAAAGCTCTGAAGGTTTTCCCGAGGGAATTCCGATGGGATTTCGCTCAAGCTGTCTTGCATACACACTGTCAAACCAAATTCTGACCATCAAGAACGTGGTGACATACAACACATATGACGGGACTAGAAAAAGGAAGTTCAATAGCCAGTAGCCAATAGCTTCTGTCTCGTAGTTGAATCTGAGCATGCATGAGCTTTTGCACGTCGGGATTGCATACACACGAACGCATTTTCGGATAGGAACTTTTTCCGACCGAAAAATTGAGAATATGCTCTCAATCTTAGTCCAATGGAGCATACACACGATCACATTTTCTGACCAAAAGCTCTGATCGGTCTTTTGCTGCCCAAATTTCTGATCATGTGTATGAGGCATAACGGAGGTTCTTGCATTTCACTTCTTAATGGAGGGAGGGGGGAGACCAGGCATCAGAGAAGCCTGGATCTGAGTCTTTGGCTATTATATATTTTCAGGAAAGCAAAGATCCAGGTCATTGCCTGCCGGAAATGCAGATATCAGCAGTTTTTTTTGTTTGTTTGTTTTTTTGCACAGGCCCTTTTTTAAATTAAAATCATATTACAAAGGTAAATTGTAAAAACATTAGAAATAAACAGTTGTAGCTAAAAGCGTGTTTTAGATTCCAAAGCATCAAGAACAACATTAAAGTAAAAGCTACACAGGAAAGCTAAACATCAAAGATGTGTGTGGGTAGAGCTTTCCTGTTTAGTTCTTTATTACTTTGATTTGTTTTCTTTGATTGCTATATTTTTAATCGAAAATGACGACTTTATTGAGCATAATGAACAGGATATTATTACCAAAGCGTAGTGCAACAGGCACTACCAAAGCAAACTTGTGCATTTTACAGACAGGTACAATAAATATACGAATAAATGCAACACAAAACGCGTGATGCAATGGTCAGCAGGAGAGCCTAAAGGGTATGAAGTGGGGGGGGGGGGGGGGGGGTATATTCCCTAGAAAAAACATAGAGACATCTAATGTAAAGGTCAGCTAACTCCCGACACTGCAGGTAGAAGCATCCTCCAACCACCTGTGCCATATTTTGTTATATTTATGGGGACAGCCCCTATGAGTGTACAGCAGCTTCTTAAGGGGCAGAGTGTCATTAATCACCCTAATCCATTGCTGTAGCGTGGGGGGGCGCCCTCTCAGCCATGTCTTGGCAATCTGCATCCTGGCCAAAAACAAGGTCTCCTGCAGGAAAATGTTAAGGTATTTTTCACCTTCAGGTAGAGAGAGGAGCCCCAGTATGCACTGCCTTGATTGCTATATTTGAATGTCCAGCTATGTTAAAATAATCAGATGTCAGAATGTTTCATTGAGAAATGTAAACCATTTTTTTCCCTCATCACTCTCTCATGTGTTTGGTGTTTTTAATCAAGTTATATGTGGCCTGGATGGAAAGCTGTAAAATTCCTATACAGAGTTGGTTGGCAAAATGAAAACTGACATACAGTATATAATGCAGTTCATCATTTGCAGTATATGATATGGATTGCGCTAACTATCACCACTCTATGCCAACTCATTAAATATTACTTTCACAGTACCGTGTACAAATTTAAAGTGCCGTGCATATGTTAAAGCCTCTATAATTTCCTCAATACAAATACACCATTAATGAAGACATATGTATTCAACACCAATATATAAAGTGTAATTCCATGTTGTAAAAAATGCAAACCAAAAATATGAAAAAAGGACATAATTTGCACTAGAATTATTTTTCTGTCCTAAGTGAGTGATCACTTCAGTGCAAATATATTCCTCCTATATAAAATGCTTCTTTTATCCACCAAATGAGTGACTTCACCACCACCTTTTGCAATGGCCACTCACCAGATAAACCAGAATATGCATCTTTGGTTAATTTAGGATAACCACTCCATTATGGGTTTCACCAACAGCCTCTCCAAACAGTATATAAATGCCTATTGCGCTAGGTGTCTCTCACAAAGATATATAAATAGCCATAATGGTATAGTATGTAATCAAAATTTATTTAAAAAGGTAAAAAACATAGTTAAACTCGCATGCACCTGTGCCTATATGCTGGCACCAAGCATATCCAGCCGTGTACATGGGGATGGGGTTTAGATCTGTCCCCTAATCTCTTCTCTCCAAGTAGCGGCGTGCGTTCCACAACCACGGTGTGTGTTCCGAGCCTCGTTTTCGCTACACCGGAAGTGACTAATGGAATTTTCCAGCAGCCTCTATGTGTTTCGCAAAGTGTCTTGCGTCATCGGGAAGCTGCTGTATGTCTCTATTTTCCCTCTTATATATCCCACATCCCTACTGAATGTACTAATTGCAAATCTGCAATTAGCACATTCAGTAAGGATGTGGGGTATATAAGAGGGAAGATAGAGACATACAGCAGCTTCCTGATGACGCAAGACACTTTGCGAAACACGTAGAGGCTGCTGGGAAATTCCGTTCGTCACTTCCGGCGTAGCGAAAACAAGGCTTGCAATGCATGCCGCTACTTGGAGATGAGAGATTGGGTGACAGATCTGAACCCCATCCCCACGTACACGGCTGGATATGCTTGGTGCCAGCATATAGGCACAGGCGCATGTGAGTTTAACTATGTTTTTCACCTTTTTAAATACATTTTGATTACATACTATACCATGATGGCTATTTATATATCTTTGTGAGAGACACCTAGCGCAAGAGGCATTTATATACTGCTTGGAGAGGCTGTTGGTGAAACCCATAATGGAGTGGTTATCCTAAATTAACCAAAGATGCATATTCTGGTTTATCTGGTGAGTGGCCATTGCAACAGGAGGTGGTGAAGTCACTCATTTGGTGGATAAAGAAGCACTTTATATAGGAGGAATATATTTGCACTGAAGTAATCACTTAGGAGATTCATTTCTACTGGAATTATTTTTCTGTCCTTTTTCATATATTTTTTGTTTTGTATTTTTTTTTTAAAACATAGAATACATATGTCTTCATTAATGGTGTATTTGTATTGAGGAAATTATAGAGGCTTTAACATATGAATGGCACTTTAAATTTGTACACGGTACTGTGAAAGTAATATTTAATGAGTTGCCAAAGAGTGGTGATAGTTAGCGCAATCCATATCATATACACATTTTTTAATTTGTTTACTCAGGAGGTGACATTCATATTTGATTGCAGCAAACTAGGATATAATATGTTGGTTCCTTTTTGCGCCGGTAGTCCGTTGTTTTCTATATACATCTTTTTTTTTATTATTTTTTTACCCCCCCCTGTTTGTAACGTGAATTTATTACCTATAGATCCTGCCAGTAGTTTCTTTATTTTTTAACATATATTTTTTTTTAACATAATTTCTAATGCACTTTAAATGAGAGACAAACAATTTCAAGCCCAACTTCAACTAACATGTTAAAGCAGAACTTCACCCTTTTCCCCTTTTCTTTACATCCTACCCCTTCCTCTGCCATATTTAGCACTTTTCTTGGGGGGGGGGGGGGGGGGGCAAACCAGGTCCCTAATCAAATGATTAAGAGAGTTTGGGGGTGGAAGAACATGTCTGGCCTGCACAGAGCCCTGACCTCAACCCAATAGAGCACCTCTGGGATGAATTCGAGCAGAGACTGCAAGCCAGGCCTGACATCACAAATACGGTTCTGGAAGAATTGTCAAACATTCCCATAGACAAACTCCTAAAGCCCCATACACACTATCAGATTTTCTGCTGATTTTTTTCCTTCAGATTTACCAAAACCATATAATATGAGGTCTAACCTTAGGAGTTTCAATTTGTATGCAATCAGGCAGGCCCTTGCACTACATGGTTTTGGTAAACCTGAAGACAAAAATCAGCAGAAAATCTGATAGTGTGTATGGGGCTTTAACCTTGTGGACAGCCTTCCCACAAATGTTGAAGCTGTTACAGCTGCAAAGGGTGGGTCAACTCAAAATTAAACCCTATGGACTAAGACTGAGATGCCATTAAAGTTCATGTGTGTAAAGGCAGGCGTCCCAATACTTTTGGTAATATAGTGTAGCTCTCTAGTTTAACTCCAGATAACTGCACATCACATCTTCCTTTTGTGAATGTGTTATTTTCTGTAAACTTGCTGAATTAGTAGACCTAAGAACAACATGTGTACAACTCATTAAAAAGAGCAGATGCTTTCCAGGTTTTTTTGACTGCAGGTTATAATGTTTTTTCAGGTTTGTGAAAAGTAGCCCAAAACATGTGAATGTGAGAATATGTGATCTCAATGGAAGTCTGCGTCTTCAGGTCATCTCACCAATTCAGCCAGGTTCCGAATTGTTAATTCCACAAGAGGATAATGGCAATTGTACTGAAGAAACTGAACATATTATTGAAACGAAAAGAGAACCTATTCCATCCACCAAAACTGCATCTAGTGATTCCATTCCCAAAGACTCTGTCAAGTCACCGATGGAGAATGGAGGTGATGAACTAACAAAGCCTGCCAAAGAAATATCAGTCAGTACAAAATCTTCATTATCCCCACAGCCTGAAGAACAGGTTGTAACGCCACATCCAAAGGGATCTTCTTCTTTAGGGACCCCTGAGATTGAGAGGACAGAGCCAGTGACACCAGAAGTTGAAGCATTTTCACCACTTGCTCCAGAGCCAGAAGGAGCCAAACTGTCACTTAATGCAGACACAAGTACTGCCACTGACGGGACCGCACTTGAGCAGAGTGGTGCAGTAAAGACCAAGGATACAGGTGTGTATTCAAGTCCTCAGTGTATATATTGTTTCACCTTATCACTTGGTTACGAGTAATCTGTTACACAGGTAAATGGATAATCATCACTGTCATTTTTATCTGACTTTTATTTTTATTTTTATTTTTTTAGGGCTGCAGAAATTTAATGATTAATTCCTCAATCGTTATTTTCTTTGATTGATCAAAAATGTTTTGACCGTCAAGAACACAATGTCATACAACATTACGACAAGCCAAGAAAATGAAGTTCAGTGCTTCTGAGCATGTGTCAAATTGTTTCCGAGCATGCGTAGAAATTTTGCGTGTCGGAATTTCCAATCTGAACTTTTTCTGTCGGAAAAATAGAGAATCTGCTCTCAATTTTTTGCTGGCGGAAATTCCGCCAGCAAAAGTCTGACGGAGCATACACACGGTCGTAATTTCTGACCAAAAGCTCACATCGGACTTTTGCTGGTGGAATTTCCAATCGTGTGTATGGGGTATAAGCATCATTTTACAAGCTTTTGACAACTGTCATGCCAGTGAACAATAGCGCAGTGTAGCTTTTGTTTGTTTTCAATTCTAGCACTCATATTTATACTGAAAATGGCAAATTAAACTTTTTTTCATTGTTATTATATATTATTTCGTGAGTTTAACTTGGCATTAGCAGTACAACTATTCGTGCAAAATTTGATTCATCAGTGTGCGCACAACTTCAGATCAGCCCCAATTTTGCACTTCAAACCGTAGATCAGCCCCAATTCCTGCACTTTAAACCTCAAATCTGTTCCAGTTCCTGCGCCTTCAGATCTCAGATTAGCCCCGGTGCATGCACCTTTAGGGCTCATTCAGATGGGCGATTAGTCCCATCTTCAGCTGCTGGCAACTGAATATGCATACACCTTGGAGCTGCATGCAGGCAGCCCATTGAGGTGGATGCATACACAGCGTCTGCACAGATACATTCACATGTCAAAGTTTGACATGCGGGTAGGAGCGGGTGCATGGATCCGAACTCAGACACTGTGCATTTGGATCCATGCACCCACTCCTGCATGCATGTTAGATTTTGATTTGAGATTGTGTCCATGCAGCCACTGCATGTGCATCCACTTCTCTGGGATGCCTGTAAGAAGCTCTGAGGTTGATTCACATGCATCTGCCAGTGGCTTTGCACAGGAATAATTGCCTGTCTGAATGAGCCTTTAGACATTAGATCAGGCGTAGGCAACGTCAGCCCTCCAGCTGTTTGGAAACTACAAGTCCCACAAGACATTGCAAACCCTAACAGTCACAGGCATGACACCTAGAGGCAGAGGCATGCTGGGATTTGTAGTTTCACTACAGCTGGAGGGCTGAGATTGCCTACCCCTGCCTTAGATTAACCCCAAACCCTGTACTTTCAGAAATGCAAGCTACCAATTTAGGAGTGCTAGCATTATACTGACATCCTCAGCAACTGGTGGGCTTGAAGTGGGTAGATTAGGCTTTGTAAATTGCATTAGAGAGGTTTCAGTTATTGCCAGCACAAAAGGTATCAAGTGCCAGGGATTGAGGCTGCCTGCTTTAAACGATTCCTATTTTGAGAACATGCAGAGTTCCTCCATTATTTATATTACTTTCCCAGAATTCTTTGCTTATTAAGAAAGTGAAAAAATATATTCAGAAACAGCTTTGAACTATATGTAAGCGCATTAACATTGGTGTAATTGGTAATTATCCTTCCTTGTAGAACCAGCTGATGTGGCTCACTCAGATGATATGAAAGAAGAGGCAGCGAATGATGACAAACATGTGAACTGCAGCCAGGATGGGACAAAATGTCAGGTTTCTAGTATCCTTTTGTCTAGATCCAACAAAGGTTCTGGAAGAGAGAATACAGAAAGTAAAAAGAAGACAACTGAGAGAGGGAAGAGGAAACTAAGAGAAAACAAATCAAATGTAGATGTTGACAAACCAAACATGACAACTCCAGGTAAGGCAGTGAAGAGGAAGTGCTCCCCTACTCCAGGAAAAAGCAGCGATAACCCAGCCAAAATCTCAAGATTAGAAGAAGATGACAATTCTAAAGATGTAAAAAAGGAGAGTATTAGTAAGAGCTCAAAACTAAAGGCACCATCAGAACGCAAGTTCCATTGTCCAGACTGCAATAAAAGCTTCAGCCAGATAGGCCATCTACGGCGACACAGTTTTATCCACAGTGGCCACAAGCCATTCCTGTGCACAGAGTGTGGTAAAGCCTACTGCTCAGAGGAGAGCTTTAAAGCCCACCTTTTAGGTCACCAGGGTCTCCGTCCTTTTAAATGCACACTCTGTGATAAAGCATATGGCACACAACGTGACCTGAAAGAGCATGCTGTGCTCCATACAGGGCAAAGGCCCTACCGCTGTGAGGACTGCGGTAAAAGCTTTGCCCGCCGTCCTACTTTACGTATCCACCGTAAGAATTATTGCACGCCAAGGACCGATGATGCAAAAACTCCTCTCCTTTGCACAGTGTGCAACAAGCAGCTCGCCAACAGTTGCTCATTGCGCAACCACATGCTCGTACACACAGGGGAAAAACCTTATACGTGTCCAGACTGCGGCAGTACCTTCCGCCACAAGGGGAACTTGCGGATTCACCAGCGCCTTCATACTGGTGAAAAGCCCTACAAGTGCCAGTTCTGTGGGGATTCGTTTCCCCAGCAGCCTGAGCTAAAACGGCACTTGATCCTGCACACAGGAGAAATGCATTTGTGTACTATATGCGGCAAGGCATTAAAAGACCCCCATACTTTGCGTGCCCATGAGCGCCTTCATGCGGGCGACCGCCCATTCATATGCCAATATTGTGGAAAATCCTACCCCATTGCTACCAAGCTCCGGCGCCACCTAAAATCCCACCTGGAGGAAAAACCATTTCGCTGCCACCTATGTGGCATGGGCTATAATCTGCAGCACAGTTTGAAGCGCCATTTGCATAGCCACAGAGATCACGAACTGAAAGAGGATTCTGCTACAGAGTCAGTGGCGGAGCACACGCTAGTATTGCTGCAGTTAGTTGAGCCAGAGGGATCTGCTGAGAACTCAAATAGGATACTGATTACAGACTTTTCAGAGAGCTCTGATGCAGGTCATTCCCACAATACCTCGGCACTGCTTCTTCCTCTGAACTCTGAAATGTTAGAAGTCTCTACAGGCCCCAATCACCATGGTGGAATCCTGCAGAGGGAGCATGGCCCTGGAATAATACTGGTTCCTCAGGCACTGGGATTCAGCACTGTGGTAGAGGAGGTGGAGGTTGAATGCCATGTATAAAACTTGTCTCTATAAAATGTTTTTTTCATCTGTATCCTGGTGTATATGTTTGTGTAGCTAAAAAAAAAAAAAAAAATATTGAAGTTTAAAGCAAACCTGTCAGACACTGCTGAAACGCAAAACTCAGAAACCCCTAAATGTAGGCGCTCCAAAGTGCCTGTCTTTACTTTAATCAAACTCCTTATCCTCTGTTGTAATTGGAGAGCACCCCCTCAACCTTCTGAAAGATGAGGCAATCTGATTGGATGGTGGTGTGATGGTCAAAAGGTGAACACAGTTCAGAGTTTTAAACCTTTTCTGTAATGTAAGCCAAAGATTTCATTGATGGGTACACACCTGTACTAATGCAATGTTAGACAACTTGACAGGTATGCTATAAACCAGGGGTGTCAAACCCATTTTCATTGCAGGCCACATCAGCATTATGGTTGCCCTCAAAGGGACAGTTGCATCTGTAAGACTTTATAAACGTATCCAGGGCTTTTTTTCTCTCCAAACTGCATCGAACGGGCAATGGGTGTTGCCAAATTGCACAGTGGGAGAATTTTGAACAGGAAATAAATGCCAGGAATGTGTTATGTACAGAGTTCAGGGATGCTCTACTTACCTCGTACAGGGTTCGGCGGGGCGCTATGTACAAAGCAGAGCTTCAGAGGTGTGCTACGTACAGAGTGCAGAGTTCAGGGGTGCGCTGTGTACAGCATAAAGAGTGCAGGGTTTGGGAGTGTGCTATGCACATTGTACATGGTTCAGCTGTCTTTTACAGGCTGACCACCTCTCACTTAGGCCAGCAGGCTTTGTGTTTGCCACATGTGCTTTAAACCATTATCAACATAATACACCTAAAGCAACAATTAAAGCAGACCTGTCGTAAAAACAAGCTTTTCAAAGCAGTTCAGACTGAGCTTATGATGAAGAAAATGTTTAATCAGAAAACATCATGTGAGAATGATTAGTAGATGTAGTTCCACCCAATTTTGAGAGGTGGTCTTAAACGAAATACCACCTATCCACCCCTTGTTTTTTGGATATTTAAAAAAAAAAAAAATGTCTTTCTCTAGCATCTTTTTTGGAAGTACTAAGAGTACTTCACATCCAGCCAAGCCACGGCCCAGGACATCACATCCTCTTCTGCGACGAACCCCCCCCCGTTGTCTTCTGGGACCTGTGTGTGTCTCTGAAGACAAGCTGACCATTCACAAATCACTGCACAACTCGTGCATGTGCAGTTGGAAACCGTCAGAGAAGCCGCAAGGCTCCACTGCCGTTTTCCCTTAGTTGGAATGATGGCGCCTGCACCCAATCCGATGGACAGATCGGCCTCGGGAGGGGCGACATCGCGGGCTCCCTGCACAGGTAAGTGTCCTTATTAAAAGTCAGCAGCTACAGTGTCGGCTGGAACACCGCTTTAAAGTGGAAGCAAAGATTAGTGGGGACAGCTAGCATTTGTCCTCGTATGCATATTATAATGCACTTATTGTACCTCTGATAAAGATTGTTTTAAGCAAAAGAGACTTTTAATATCTCTTCTACCAAAAGACCTTACCTGCTGGCAAATTCTTGTTTTTCAACGTTTACTTCCACTTTCGTGTATATGCAAAACTTAACTTTCCCTGTAAACATTGAGCTTGGCCCAATGCTTTTGTTAGGCCCATGCACACCGTGCATGAGGCTTTGGTGATTAACTGCAGGAGGAGGGCATATGGGAGTCATCCAGCACCACTGCAGGCAGCCTGTCAAATTCTATTGCTGACAGAGGCTATGGCTGGATGGTGTAGCTAGCAGTATGTACATTTAGGGCAGTATGTATCTAGGGACAAATGCCTGGAACGCAAAAAGTTTGCATTCCAGGCATTCATCCAGAGGTGCATACTGCATAGGAACTACTAGGTGCACCATTCACCCACAGCAGCTGTCAGCTTTTCATAGAGTTTGACAGCCTGCCTGCAGCAAACCTGGATTGTGATCTTGTGCCCTCCACCTACAACTAAACTCTATAGCCCCATACACCTGGGCAAAAAACCCAGTATACATGAGGCCTTAGGAACCCAATGGGTGTCTTAGATGTGTAAAGACAGTCATGCCTTTCAGCTCCAACTAACTCATAGCCATTGACCCCAAGATCAGCAAGATATTCTAACCATTGTTTTATCATCGGGTTTGGGATGAAATGATAATACCATCCAATGTGGCTGAAAATGGCTTGATCACCTTGTGTCTGTGTCTTGTCTTGAACTAAGAATAAAAGAGTCTCACTTTGTACGTTCACGGAGAAGTGATAGGAGTGATCATTTTTTGTCATCAATCATATTTTCCATATCCGTGCCAAAATTACAAACTTTTATATATGTGTATATAGCCAGGTCAAAATCACATTAGGACAAATGAATCACCCCGCAATAGTCATTAAAAAGTATTTAACTTTATTATTTCTTAAAATAAAACAATTACACTCCTTTTTATAGATGTTAAAAAAAAAAAAAAAAAAAGACTGTACCATCTTACCATACACTCCTTTATCTATGCGTATATCTATATGGGTTTTTTCTGTTTTGTCTTCTCTTATCAGATCTACCCTAACTTTATCTGTCCTAATTTTAGCTATCTTAACCGCTAGCCGACAAGCCGCCGTAGTTATACTGCAGCAGGTTGGCACGGCTGCGCAAATCACCTGAGCTGTACGTCGCTCTTTAACACGCCATACCAAGGCACGACCCGCGATCGCTTGTGACAGAGCGAGAATCGGGATCTGTGGGTGTAAACACACAAATCCCAAGTTCTCTCAGAGGAGAGGAGACAGATTGTGTTCATACTAAGTATGAACACCTCCTCTAGTCAGTCCCATCCCCCCTACAGTTGGAACACACCTAGAGAACGCAGTTAACACCTTAATCGCCCACTAGTGTTAACCCCTTCCCTGCCAGTGACATTTATACAGTAATCAGTGGCTATTTTTAGCTTGGATCGCTGTATAAATGTCAGTGGTCCCAAAATACTGTGAAAAGTGTTCGATCTGTCCACCACAATGTCCTGATAAAAACCACAGATCGCCGTCTACTAGTGAAAAAAATAAAATAAAAATGCCATAAATCTATCTCCTATTTTATAGACTCTAAAATTTTTGCGCAAACCAATCAATATACGCTTATTGCGTTTTTGTTTTACCAAAAATATGTAGAAGAATAATAAAAATAATAATTATCTGGGCTTATTGATCCTCCTTTTTTTTTTTTTTTTTTTTTTCTCCAATCAGGTCTATCTTAATGTAAAAAAAAAAAAAATCTGTTTCCTTCACCACTTGTAGAGAATCACACTCCTCTTTTTTTAGATATTAAAAAGAAAAAAAAATGATCTAGCTTAGTAATCTAACTTTATCTAGCTTAACTTGATCTAGACTAACTAAAAAGAAAGGAATTATAAGGATCTGGCCTCCTCTTTTAAAAATAAGGAAAGGAATGCTGTCCGCTGCCTTTCTTTTTTGTCCTTAAAATTTTAAGCAGTCCAGGAGGCCTTCAGACGCCAGTTCCTTGTATTTAGCTGCTATGCTTGCTTGGGAAGAGCACCTCGGGTTGCTGGTGGAAGGTATCTCTGTAGTGGAGCTGTCAATGTCCCTCCTCTTCCATCTGGTGGCCTGGTCATCTTCACTCTTCTTCCTTCCAGATGCTTTTGGGAACTCCACGGGATAGGCACAGATGGGCGCTATGGAGAAAGTTTGTAGCAATGTCAATAAGTTGTCCAAGGGCCTCAGTCTTCTTGGCCTTTCCTCCCCAGAGATGGTTCACAGCCGACATTATGTCCTGCTCTTTCTATAAAGCTCCTTTAATTGCTCTGGAAGATTGCCTCAGGTTGTTGGTGGAATGTTGCTCTGTAGTGGTAATGTCCATAGGCTGTCCAAGGGCCTCACTCTTCTTGGCCTTTCCTCCCTGGAGACGGTTCAAAGCCGACATTATGTCCTCCTTTTTGTATAAAGCTCCTTTACGTGTTCTGGAAGAGTGCCTTAGGTTACTGGTGGAAGGTTCTTCTGTAGTGGAGCTGTAAATTTTCAGTCTGGTAGCCTGTCCATCTTCAGTCTTCCTCCCAGATGGTTTTGGACACCTCATGGTATAGTGGTAGATGAGTGCTATGGATAAAGTTGTAGCAATGTCCACAAGCTGTCAAGGGCTTCAGTCTCCTTGGCCTTTCTTCCCTGGAGGTTGTTCGCAGCCGATGGGATGTCATTCTTTGTAATTCCCAATGGAGTCTGAAGAGGCTTAATCTAGGAAAAAAGGGTCCACTTCAGACACCAGTTCCTCGTATATAGCTCTTTTGCTTACTCAGTAAGAGCGTCTGAAGTTGCCGGAGGAAGGATTCTTTGTAGGAGCTGTAGATGTCTCTGCTCTTCTGTCTGGTGGCCTGTCAATCTTCAGCCTTCTTTTTAGATGGTTTTAGGAACCCCATGGCATAGTGGTAGAAGGGCACCCTGGAGAAAGTTTGTAGTGATGCCAATAAACTGTCCAAGGGCCTCAATCTTCTTGGCCATTCCTCCCTGGAGACAGTTCACAACCAACATTTATATCCCGTTCCTTGAATAAAGCTCATTTGCTTGCTCTGAAAGAATGCCTTAGGTTGCTGGTGGAAGGTTCCTCTGTAGTGGAGCTGTAAATGTCCTTCCTTTTCAGTCTGATAGCCTGTCCATCTTCAGTCTTCCTCCCAGAGGGTTTTGGGCACCTCATGGGATAGTGGCAGATTGGCGCCATGGACAAAGTTGTAGCAATGTCCACAAGCTATCCAAGGGCGTCAGTCTTCTTGGCCTTCTTCCCCAGAGATGGTTCGCAGGCGACAGGATGTTCTTTTATCTGTCCTTCCCAATGGAGTCTGAAGAGACGTAATCTAGGAGAAAAGGGTCTGCTTTGAAATGGAAATATGGGCATACAATGATTTTTACTTTCATAGACATGATTTTTGATAAACATTATTACCGTATATACTCGAGTATAGGCCGACCCGAATATAAGCCGAGGCCCCCAATTTACCCCCAAAAAACTGGAAAACTTATTGACTCGTGTATAAGCCGAGGGTGAGACATGGCTGTCCATCCCTGTGTGTCCGTTCATCCCTGTGTGTGTGTCCGTCCATCCATCCCTGTGTGTGTGTCCATCCATCCATCCATCCATCCATCCCTGTGTGTCCGTCCATCCATCCCTGTGTGTGTATCCATCCATCCCTGTGTGTGTGTGTGTGTGTGTGTGTGTGTGTGTGTGTGTGTGTGTGTGTGTGTGTGTGTGTGTATTCATCCATCCATCCATCCCTGTGTGTGTGTGTGTGTATCCATCCATCCATCCATCCATCCCTGTGTGTGTGTGTGTGTGTGTGTGTGTGTGTGTGTGTGTGTGTCCGTGCAGCCTTGTGTGTGTGTCCAGCCTACCTGTGTCCCAAGCCTCCGTCCCGAGCCGCCGTCGTCCCGAGCCTCCTCTGTCCCGTGCCTCCTCTGTCCCGTGCCTTCCGGTGTCCCGTGCCTCCTCTGTCCCGTGCCTCCTCCGTCCCGTGTCGTGCCGATGGATCGCCGCTCTTCTCGGCGGCCATTCTACGATTCAAAAGCTGCGCCTCCGTCCTCCGCCTGTGATAGGCGGAACACTCAATTTCCCAGCAGCCTGTGTTCCGCCTATCACGGACATCCTCTCATACTCGTCCGTAGTATGAGAATGAACGGATGTCCGTGATAGGCGGAACACTGACTGCTGGGAAATTCAGTGTTCCGCCTATCACAGGCGGAGGCGGAGAAGGAGGCGCGGCTTTTGAATTTTAATGTCCGCCGTCTGTCTGCTCGATACGCTGATCGAGCAGTCAGACAGCGGTGACTCGAGTATAAGCCGAGGGGGCACTTTCAGCCTCAAAAAAGAGGCTGAAAATCTCGGCTTATACTCGAGTATATACGGTAATAGTGAAATTTTGAGCTATGGCTCTGTAGTTTCAGCCCTAAGAACATTGGGGAGATTTACCAAAACTGGTTCAGCTGGAAGCTGATTGGTTACTAAGCACAGCTGAACCAAATTGTGTGTGGACCAGTTTTAGTAAATCTCCTTCACTGTTTGGACATTAACTGGAATTGTCAGAACAATGGTCATAAAGACAATTGACATTTGATTAGTCACCCAGCCTGAGAATTTTATTTGAAGTCTGTTCTCAGGCCACTTAGTAATAGTAAAGACACCGTATCTCACAAAATGAATACACTCCTCGCGTTTGTAAATATTTTATTATATCTTTTCATGTGACAATATTGAAGAAATTACACTTTGCTACAATGTAAAGTAGTGAGTGTACAGCTTGTATAACAGTGTAAATTTGCTGTCCCCTCAAAATAACTCAACACACAGCCATTAATGTCGAAACCACTGTCAACAAAAGTGAGTACACCCCTAAGTGAAAATGTCCAAATTGGGCCCAATTAGCCATTTTTTCTCCCTGGTGTCATGTGACTCATTCGTTTTACAAGTTCTCAGGTGTGAATGGGGAGCAGGCGTGTTAAATTTGGTGTTATTGCCCTCACTCTCTCACTCTCTCATACTCGTCACTGGAAGTTCAACATGGCAAAGAACTCTCTGAATTGTTGCTCTACATAAAGAAGGCCTAGGCTATAAGAAGATTGCCGAGACCCCGAAACTGAGCTGCAGCACGGTGGCCAAGACCATACAGCAGTTTAACAGGGCAGGTTCCACTCAGAACAGGCCTCACCATGGTTGACCAAAGAAGTTGAGTGCATGTACTCGCCATCATATCCAGTGGTTGTCTTTGTGAAATTGACATATGAGTGCTGCCTGTAGGGATGAGCCGAACACCCCCCGGTTCGGTTCGCACCAGAACTTTCGAACGGACCCCAAATTCGTACGAACGTTAGAACCCCATTGAAGTCTATGGGACTCAAACGTTTGAAATTAAAAGTGCTAATTTTAACGGCTAATATGCAAGATACTGTCCTAAAAAGGGTTTGGGGACCTGGCTCCTGCCCCAGGGGACATGGGTCAATGCAAAAAAAAGTTTTAAAAATGTCCGTTTTGGCAGGAGCACTGATTTTAATGACGATTAAAGTGAAAAAAAAGTGAAATATTCCTTTAAATATCGTGCCTGGGGGGTGTCTGTAGTATGCCTGTGAAGTGCCACGTGTTTCCCGTGTTTAGAACAGTCCCTGCACAAAATTACATTTAACGGAAATAACGTCATTTAAAACTGCTTGCGGTTTTAATGTTATATCTGGTTCCTGCAATATGGTTGAAAATCATTGAGAAAAATGGCATGGGTAGCCCTCCCTGCCCATTACCAGCCCCTTTGGGTCTTGTACGCATATTAAGGGGAACCCCGTACCCATATTAAAAAAAGGAAATACGTGTGGCCCCCAGGCCCTATATACTCAGAACAGCAGTATACAGGCGGTGCAAACAAGACAGGGACTGTGTAGATTTGTTGTGTTAAGTTTAATCTGTTTGTAATTTTCAACTGGTACATTTTTAAAGTGTAGCTAAATCTCCTACAACTGACTGCAAGCTCTATTTAAAACGAGCAAGATAGTTAGCTATATAGGTGGATATAGCGGTGTATACTGCGTTCAGAGCACGCAGACAGCACGCATAATCTCCTAACACTGACTGAAAGCTCTATTTAAAACAAGCAAGATAGTTAGCTATATATGAGGATATAGCGGTGTATACTGCGTTCAGAGCACGCAGACAGCACGCACAATCTCCTAACACTGACTGCAAGCTCTATTATAAAAGATAGATATATCGCTAGCTATATAGGTGAATATAGCGGTGTATACTGCGGTCAGGGCACGCAGACAACAACCACTACAGAAGAGCAAGAACGAAAAATCGGCCGATTGCCTGTGGCCAATCATGGCTCTCCTCGCTGCCGGCGCTGTGATTGGCCAAGCATGTGGGGTCACAGTGCATGCTTGGTCAATTATGAGCCAGCAATGCACTGCGCCATCGCATTGCATTGTGGGCCGTGAGCGACACACGAATTTGACACGCGAACGGCCCATAACGTTCGGAATTCGCCGAACGGGCGAACAGCCGATGTTCGAGTCGAACGTATGTTCGACTCGAACACGAAGTTCATCCCTAGCTGCCAGCATTGCTGCAGAGGTTGAAGGTGGGGGGGGAGTCAGCCTGTCAGTGCTCAGACCATACACCTCACAGTGCATCAAATTGGTCTGCATGGCTGTCGTCCCAGAAGGAAGCCTCTTCTACAGATGATGTACAAGAAAGCCCACAAACAGTTTTCTGAAGACAAGCAGACTAAGGACATAGATTACTGGAACCATGTCTTGTGGTCTGATGAGACCAAGATAAACTTATTTGGTTCAGATGGTGCCAAGCGTGTGTGGCAGAAACCAGGTGAGGAGTACAAAGACAAGTGTGTCTCGCTTACAGTCAAGAATGGTGGTGGGAGTCTCATGGTCTGGGGCTGCATGAGTACTGCCAGAACTGAGGAGCTACAGTTCATTGAGGGAACCATGAATGCCAACATGTACTGTGACATACTGAAGCAAAGCATGATCCCCTTTCTTTAGGAACTGGGCCGCAGGGCAGTATTCCAACATGATAACGACCCCAAACACACCTCCAAGATGACAACTGCCTTGCTAAAGAAGCTGAGGGTAAAGGTGATGGACTGGCCAAGCATGTCTCCAGACCTAAACCTTTGTGAGCATCTGTGTGGAATCCTCAAATGGAAGATGGAGGAGCGCAAGGTCTCCAACATCCACCAGCTCTGTGATGTCATCATGGAGGAGTGTAGGAGGACTTCATTAGCAACCTGTGAAGCTCTGGTGAACTCCATGCCCAAGAGGGTTAAGGCAGTGCTGGAAAATAATGGTGGCCACACAAAATATTAATACTTGGGGCCCAATTTGTACATATTCACTTAGGGATGTACTCACTTTTGCTGCCAGCGGTTTAGACATTAATGGCTGTGTGTTGAGTTATTTTGAGGGGACAGCAAATTTACACTGTTATACAAGCTGTACACTCACTACTTTACATTGTAGCAAAGTGTCATTTCTTCAGTGTTGTCACATGAAAAGATATAATAAAATATTTACAAAAATGTGAGGGGTGTACTCACTTTTGTGACATAATGAATACAGTGGTATGTTAAATACTCTATGACAGATGTCTTTGTGGGAAGTCCATCGTCATGCCTGGTTGAAGTCGCTGTAAATGGTTTCCCTGAGGTGGGGAGGCAGCTGGAACTACCTGTCATAAAATGCCACCTGATGACCCAAAGATGACCAGTATTTTAAGATTTGTCCAATAGCGCCATCTGTTGAATTAAAACGGCAAATCTTAAGACGTGTGAAACAGAGTCTAAAAGGTGTGTCATTACCTAGATGTGGCATAAAAATCAGGGTACAGCTTGCTCTCCATTATTTTCTTTAACTTTATCTGTAAATTTATTTTCCTAAGGCCTCATGTACACTGCTGCTGGTAATCGGACGTTCAGTGGCAGTTGAATGCTTTTTTTAATCTGCCCCTGAACTCATCCAATGTTATCTTATTTATACATGTACACAGGTTTGTTTAATGTCATTTTTAGACAGTTGAGTTTAGAGGCCTTTTTTGGAACGCAGAAAAATGAGTTCAGACGCTGATTTTAGAGGCATTTCAAGTGCCAAACGCTTCTAAACGCAGGTAAACGCGGGAAACTCGTATTTTTATAGCACTGATCGCTGTATAAATGCCAGTAGTCCCAAAAATGTGTCAAAATTGTCTGATGTGTCCGCCATAACGTCATAGTCACGATAAAAATTGCAGATCGCTGCCATTACGAGTAAAAAAAAAATAATAAAAAAAAATGCTATAAATCTATCTCCTATTTTGTAGATGCTATAACTTTTGTGCATCAGGGGTAAAGTCACATGATGTGACGTAATGCATAGGAATTGGCCGGAATCGGACGTGCACTCGAAGTAATGTGAGAGGGCGCTTAGAACACTATTTGAATTGTTTGTAACACTATTTGAATTGCTTATGCTCATTTTTTATGTCCATTCATCTGCCTTTAATAAATGTGCCCAGAATTTTAACATGCTACACTATTGGAGGCATTGTCCTCTCTCCTCTCCCCATATTTACTGTGGTGTTATACCGGAGTGCATTAGGGCTGCCCAGTGGTAGATTGCTAAAAGTCTATGACCCCTGCAATTGCATATGCCAGCAGGATAAGGTTCCAACAGTAAGCCGTGGAGAGTTCCATCCATCCATTCATTGATGCAATCTTTTTCATCTATATGAGGTGAGAGTTCTGGGAGACCATTACTCCAGGAGGCATTTTGTGTCATTTCTTATGAACATTTTGTTGCCTTTCACTTGCGTATTTTTTATAATACCCATTGATTGCACCATTTTCTGATATTTTATTTTTTCAGGACGTTACATTGTTTATTTATATTTATTTTTTTGTGGGACTTCCCTGACATATTTATTTATCATTCACTTGTCCAGGACTTTGAGGAGCATTTTTGACACTTTTTTGCATGATTTGCACTTTTCCATCTTTCGTGGAGATTTTGCGCTTTATTTATCACTTTGTATATCGTATTTAGTGTTTTTAGTGAGTTATATATTACAGCGCAAGATCATTTTAATATTTTACTTATCCATTTTGTGTATGGTGAACACTAATCTGTTTTGCTGCTGTTTTTACACATATTATCACTTGTTTCTGCGCAATGGCATTTTTTTCAGCTGCTCTTAGTAGCACGAAGGACATTTTTACACAATTTTGTTTGGATACAACAATGCACTTCCGTGCAATTGTCAGTTAAAGCGACGTGCCGAATCGCAAAAAGTGCTTTGGTCAGGAAGGGGGTAAAATCTCCCGGGGCTGAAGTGGTTAAGTCTTACAGTTCCTCTTCTTTGGTAACATTCTGTATATCCATTTGTAATATCACTACTTTTGAGTTATTCTATCTACTTTACTTTATATTTTGTTAAATCTGATTTAATAATCAGGTATAGACAAAATTTAATAATCACTTATCTTTATCTCATGATCACCCTCCATTATTGCATACCAGCGTGCTCTTGGCAGTTTTGTTTACATTCTGATAACCATATATGATGCCACTCGGTGTTAAGCCTGGTACACACTACAGTTCTTTGTCATGCAACCCTGCAGATTGCACAAAAAAAAAACTGACAGCTACAGTCATGATCCACTGTACTAACCATGTGAGGTTAGTCCAGTGATCTCCCCCGCTAAGCTGTTGTGTTCTAACAGGGATATGGCCCCCGCCAGAACACTTAGATCAGTGCTTTCTGCCGTTGGCTGAGAGTGTTGATCGGGAGTCGGTTGGCTGCTGGTTTTCCAGCATGCACGTCTGACAGAAGCCGGTCGAACGGCTGGCTTGTGTCAGACAGACTGACATAGAGGCCGCATATATGCGAACGACCCACATGAAGGGGTTAAATATTGAAAAAAAATATATACACCTATACTGTATATACCGTGTGTGTGTGTGTGTGTGTGTGTGTGTGTGTGTGTGTGTGTGTGTATATATATATATATATATATATATATATATATATATATATATATATATATATATAGACACACTATGTTACTAAAAGTATTGGGACATCTGCCTTTAGAAACACATGAACTCCACTCCAATTACAAGTTTTGGGGTGTAGGAACTAGCATTCAATTATTAAAGCGGAGGTCCACCCTAATGTGGACCTTCCGCTCATTGGAATCCTCCCCCCCCCTCCGGCTCCACAATTGGCACCTTTCAGGGGGGAGGGGGGTGCAGGTACCTGTACAGTACAGGTATCTGCACCCAGGGCCGCTGATAGGGGGGTACCACCAGCCCTTCTGTACTGGGCCCTGCCCTGTAGGGGGGCCCAGAGGCAGAGGGGGGACTCCCACATTATAGGGACTATACTAATCCTGAGCTAGGGTCCCATGTAGTGTGCGTGGGAGGAAGCAGAAAGCAAATTATTTAAACACTTTTGGGAGTAATCTGCAGCCGTATGTCCAGACTATTACATACAGTACATTACACAAGTCCCAGTCTCTTCTATATCAATACGCCGGCCGGGACTTGTGTAATGTAATTGTCTGGACATATACGGCTGCAGATTACGGTACTCCCGAAAGTGTTTAAATACTTTGCTTTCTGCTTCCGGCTGTCCAACTTCGTGCCCAGGTGGGAGGAGCTCAGCTTCTGGCCGGTCCCCACGCTCCCAGATCCAGAGGATCCAAGCCCCCCACCCCAGGAGAAGCACTGCATGAGGACCCCAGATAAAAGAAGCCAGCAGGACCGGGTACTTGTGGAGTCGGGGATGTTAGGTGGAGGTAGAGACTGGGCCCGGGCTCTGAGCATAAAGTTGGCCATACTGCTCTCCCACATATCTAAAATATTGTGGGTATTCGCCGTGCCCAGAGTGAAGTCTTTTCCCTGCTGTGTGGGGGGCCCTGCCAGGTAGACTGTACGGGGCCCCATGATTTTTAACAGCGGCCCTGTCTGCACCCACTTCCGGCATAGCTATCTGCGGAAAGGGGCATAGATTCTGCAGAATCTACGCCCCTTTCCGAAAGTCCCTCGCTGCCTGCTGGGAAACACACGGATCCCAGAGACAGCGGGCCCATCCTTATTGCGCAGCGCGACTCGCGCATGCGCAGTAGAGAACCGGGAAATGAAGCCGACAGGCTCCACTTCCTGATTCCCATACCCAAGATGGCGGCGCCAGCACCCGAGAGACGATCGAGAGATCGGCTTCGGGTGCCGACATCGCGGGCGCGCTGGGCGGGTAAGTGTCCTTATTTTAAAAGTCAGCAGCTGCAGTATTTGTAGCTGCTGGCTTTTAAAAAAAAAAAAAAAAAACGGTGGAACTCCCGGCGGACTCCCGCTTTAAGATGTTTAATTTTGTAATAGAGGGGATCAAATCCAAGAACTCCAAGCAGCGGGCGGGTAATGAGAAGCAAACTTTTTAAAAATGGGGGGAGGAATATTCTATGCACCATGTCTGCAATTGTTTTTGCCTCCCCTATAGAATGCCCAGCTACATCCGCTACCCAACCTGGAGAACTACTAAGCTCCTTCCGGAAAGAACTTGCGGACACGTTTGAGACATTCCATTGTTATCTGGACAAACGCCCGGCTGCACAGCCTAACAGTAGATGCAGCTTGCTATCCTGTTCTCGTCCAAATATTTCAGCACCCAGAGGGGTCAATGATTCAGAGGACGAAGGAAGAAGTGTTTCCCCAGGTTCTGAGGAAGAAGAGAATGAGGAGAAAGAAGCTGCTTCTTCCTGCTACAGACTATCTCTAGAAGAGGTGGATCTATTAAAGACTATCCAAAAAACTTTAAAAATTAAAGAGGACAAAACCCAGTTGTCTTTACATGATAAAATGTTTCAAGGCATGGGGGAAGTGAAACATCGTGTATCCCCAGTGCATAAATTCCTATCTGAAACTGTGAAGAAAGAGTGAAAAGGGCCCCTTTCCTCTCCAAATCTCTCAAACTGAGGTTTCTTTTCGAGGAGGATAGCACTCAAGTATGGAACAAGGAACCAAAACTTGATGCAGCTTTTTCACAGGTGTCACGGAATACAGACCTGGCTTTTGAGGATATGGGTGTCCTAAAAGACGCCATGGATAAAAGGGCAGATTCCCTATTGAAAAAAGCCTGGGGTTTGACCTTAGCCAATTTAAAACCAGCTATGGCTTCAACTGTGGTGGCCAGGAACGTAGAGCACTGGCTTGAACAGTTGAAAACCCATATTGAAGCAGGAACCTCCTGCAAAGACCTGTTAGACACGCTGCCAGTATTACAGAAAGTGGTAGGGTAAATGGCAGATGCCTTCCGCAGAATCTATAAAAATGTCTGCAAGATCCTCGGCCCTGGTAAACTCAGCTCGTAGAGCACTATGGGTTAAAACGTGGTCAGGAGATACTGCCTCAAAGGCAAAGTTATGTGGTCTTCCCTTTGAGGGGAATTTAGTTTTTGGCTCTGATCTTGAAGCCGTGCTGGATAGGACGGCAGATAAAAAGAAGGCCTTACCAGTAAAAAAAGAAGGTAACCCACTCAGGGCAATAAAAATTTTCGTACTTTACGGTAAACCCAGGACACGAAGGATACGGGATACAAAAGACCCTGGAGGTCCCAAAGAGGGAGGGGCAAGTTAGGGGTACTATTCGACCTCCTAGCCAAACCACTAAAAATCTGTGACAGTACTGCAACTGTGGGAGGAAGCTGCAGGCTTTTTTCCCACAGTGGAAGACAACAACATCCAGTCCGTTTGTCCTCAAAACGATATCAGGGGGCTACAGGCTGGAGTTCTCTGTCCCCACCAAGATGGTTTTTCATAACCCAGGCTTCCCGAAACCTAGAAAAGTCCTCCTGCAAGAACTCATTCAACAGGAAGTGATCATAAGTCTTCGATCAGCCAACAAAAAACCTCCTCCTCGTGCCCAAAGCCCGGTATAAATCCAAGGGGGATCGGAGATTCTCTGTCCAAGGGCCTCGGCTATGGAATGCTCTACCAATCAACATCTGCCAGGAAGAAAATCACCTGGCTTTTAGGAAAAAAACTCAAGACCTTCCTCTTTTAGCAGATGATCAAAGCTCGCCACAGCGCCTAGAGGAGATTCAGTTCGCATTGTGCGCTATACAAGTATTTCATTCATTCATAAGTGTTTCCCGTGAAGAGGATAAATGAAGGTGCTAGTCACACGTATTCCTAGTAAAGAGGCCATCAGGGAAATTTCCAATTAATTTTGAACATGAAAATATGAAACAAATCCATCCGATACAAGAAGTTCAGGATGGACACAATTTTTTATTGGGGGGGGGGGGTCTCTGGAGAGGCTGATCAAGATGCCCCCTCAGGTTCAGCGAAAGCTGTGGTGGAGGAGACAGTCAGAAGTTAGACAAAGGTCTACTCTGGACATTTCTTGTAGAAAGGAGGTTGACAACAGATGCAAGCTTTTGGGGTTGGGGCACTCATCTGGTAGAGCGGATGGCCCAAGGAGCATGAACAAACAGAGTCCAAGAGATCCTCCAACTGGAGGGAACTAAGGGCCACTCTTCTGGGACTGTGGGCCTTCAAGGATCAGGTCCAGGGTCACCACATTCAGGTGTTGTCCGACAATGCCACAGCAGTGGCTTGCATAACAAAACGGAGGCACGAGAAGCAGAGTGTTGCTGTTCTCGGCCCTTCAGATTCTGTCCTGGGCAGAAGGCAACCTAGCATCCTTGACTGTGGTACACCTAAAGGGCGATCTGAATCTAATAGCAGATTTCCTAAGCAGGGAAAGAGTACTGGAGTCAGAGTGGAGTCTGAATTCAGAAGTATTCCAGATGCTAATAGGAAAATGGGGAGCCCCCCAGATCAACCTGTTCGCAGTCCAGGCCAACGCAAAGGTGGAGATTTATTTCTCGTTGAAGAGGAGAGATCGAGCGGATGGACTGGATGCACTAGCGCAGCCGTGGACCTACCGCTTGCGCTACGCCTTTCTCCCTTTTCAGATGATGCCACTGGTACTCAAGAAACTGCTAAGACAAGCATGATCTTAGTGGCTCCATTTTGGCCCAAAAGGGCATGGTTTTCAACCTTACAGAAGATGGCAGGGGAACCCCACTGATTTCTTCCATAACAAAAAGACCTTCTAACTCAGGGGCCCCTTCAACATCCCAATATCAAGCATCTCAGATTGACAGCCTGGTTACTGAGGAGCAAATCCTAAAAGGAAAGGGTTTGTCTAATAAACTAGTCTGAACCCTATTAAAGTGTAAGTAAACCCCCCTATCGTTTTCAACCAAGGAAGCTGCCATCTTTGCCTCTTTGTAATTTACAACTGCCATGATGCTGCACATGTAATCAGTTATGACACCAGCCATTATTGGATGGTTTTACAGTTTGGTTGAGAGCACAACCAATTTAAGTGTTATGGATGGGTTTACTTCCACTTTAAATAGCAGAAAGAAGGTCACTAGGACAATTGACTTTAAAACATGGAAATGTTTCAACTCCTGGTGTATGACTAAAGTTTTTTCATCACAGGAAGTTATTTCTGTTCTAGAATTCCTCCATGAGGGAATGGAGAAGGGGTTGGTGGTTAGTACTTTAAAGGTCCAAGTAGCCGCTCTATCGGTATTCCTGGAGAGACAGGATTTCAGGATCCGCTTATGGTAAGATTTTTTTTAAAGCATTGGCCAGTACCTTTTTAAGTTTTTAGTTTGTTTTGTAGTGGGGCTTATCAGTGGTATTACAGGGTTTGACGAAAAAACCCTTTAAACCTCCGGAGGAAGAGACAATCAAGTGTTGGTCGCTAAAATTAGCATTATTAGTGGCGGTTACGTAAGCTAGGGTGAGCGAACTGCAAGCCCTGTCTACCATTTTTTTCTCTTTTTTCAGGCCCGGGTAGTGCTAGGAACTGATCCAGGTTTTCTAACAAAGGTTTCATCAGTATTTTATAGGTTGCAGGAAATAGTTCTCCCAACCTTTTGCCTTACACCATCCCGCACTAAGGAAAGATCTTTTCATAGCCTGGATGTAAAAAAGATGTATTCTGGGCCTCCCCCTCGAATTCTACACAACATATAGTGAGACCCTCGTCGCTAAACTCCATGATCTATTTACATACATATTTGAGTCCGGATCCCTGCCCCCCTCTATATGCAAAGCCAATATTGTTCTTATCCCCAAACCCGGCAAAAATCTAGAGCTTGCCGAATCTTATCGACCTATATCACTACTCCAACTGGATATCAAAATTCTGGCCAAGATCCTGGCGGTGCGTCTCAACGTTGTGATCCATCCTAACACTAATTCACCCAGACCAAACGGGATTCATGCCCGCTAAGAACACGGCCTACAATACAAGATGGCTTCACATGAACATACAGGCCAGACATGACCAAATAGGTTCCAGGGTAGTGGTGTCCCTCAATGCCACTTAAGGTTTTGTTTGTCGAGTGGGACTACCTTTGGTCGTGTCTGGTTCGATTTGGTTTTGGGCCCCATTTTATTAGGTGGATCCGCCTCCTATATCAGAACCCTTGTGCCAGGATCTTGGTTAACGGACGGAAGTCTGAACTCTTACCCCTTGCTAGGGGCACATGTCAGGGGTGCCCACTGTCCCCCCTTCCTTTCACTCTTGCGGTAGAGCCCCTTGCCTCTGCACTCAGGGCCTACAGGTTGGGGACCTGGAGGAGAGAATCAGTCTATATGCAGATGATATGCTGCTGTTTCTAGCCGACACGGGCCCTTCTCTGCATGCGGCCCTTGAGACTATTCAAACCTACGGTAACTATTCTGGATTAAAAATTAATTGGGATAAATCCCAAGTCCTACCCATAGACATAGGCGCTCCCTCAGCATATCAGGCCTCATCCCCACTGCTTAGAGTCCGTTCCCTAAAATATATTGGGATTATAATTACTAGATTTTCAGAAGACTTTGTCAAACTTAATATAGAACCCCTGATACGGGCTCTGAAAGCTAATATTCAGACATGGGCCAAATTACCCCTTGGGGTGATGGGCCAGATAAACCTGGTTAAAATGATTGTTCTGACTCGGTTTTTGTATGTTTTATGGCACTCCCCGGTTTATCTGCCCCTCAGTCTCTTTAAATCCATTGAAGCCCTCCTCAATTCCTTCGTTTGGGGAGCCACCTGGCATAAATTGTCATGGCAAGCCCTGAAGAACCCCACTGAGCTGGGGGTTGCAGCTCCCCCCAATCTTAACCTATACTATCAGGCGGCACAGTTCTCCCCAATCTTAACCTATACTATCAGGCGGCACAGCTCTCCCAATTCTTCTATTTAGATAAATATGACAAAACTCGTTACCTAACACTGATATGCTACCCTAGCGCCCCCGGCTCTCCCACCCCTTCCAAATTATTTTTCGGGACTCCACTAGTGCCGCTATGCTTGGGGGTCGACAGGGGATATTATACCACCACTGTAGGATATGGGAAATGGTGAAACGTAGATTGAAATTACCTCCTACGCACTTTCACACACCTCTTTGGAACAACCCCGGCCTGCATGAACTCCAGACTGTGCCTGACCATGCCATTTGGTTACGATATGGGGGGAGATACTTATCAGACGTATACAACAATGCAGTTTTTAAATAATTTCAGCAGTGTAAAGCCCCGTACACACGAGCGGACTTTTCAACATCCAAAGTCCGTCAGACCGAGTCCGTCAGACTATCCGATCGTGTGTGGGCTGCAACGGACTTTAGCTTCGCAAAAGTCTGACGGACTTTAGAAATGAAGCATGCTTCAAATTTTCCCGACGGAACTCCGCCGGACCCGGTCCCCTTCGAAAAATCCGCTCGTGTGTATGCTACTCCGACGGACTAAAACCGACGCTAGGGCAGCTATTGGCTACTGGCTATGAACTTCCTTATTCGAGTCAGGTCGTACGTCATCACGTTCGAATCCGTCGGAGTTTAGTGTGATCGTGTGTGTCCAAGGCCGTTCGGCCGAAAAGTCTGTCAGAACTCCGTCGGAACTCCGGCGGAACTCCGGCGGAACTCCTTTGGAAGTCTGTCGGACATAAGTCCTCTCGTGTGTACGGGGCTTTAGGATGACTTTTCTTTTCCCAACTCCATGTTCTTTGGTTACCTCCAGCTCCGCCACGCTTTCCAGGCACAATTTCCTAATGCTCCCCCTAATACAGACCATTTAGATATTGTCAACATCATGATGGGACAGGAGTCTCGCAAGCTGATCTCAACGTTTTATAGTTCTCTTATCCGCCCTTCAACGGTGACAACTGCATATAAGCTAAAAACTAGGTGGTCGGGGGACGTGGGGGAGCTGGAGGATAACAAATGGGAGGACGCTTTGGACTCATGTAAGAAAGTTTCCACTAAATTGTCAAACCGCCTCACACACCATTACATGCTACATAGATCATACCTAACCCAGATCCCTTTGGCTAAGTACAAGCCTAGTCATAACCCACTTTGTCCCAGGTGCAATAGTCCTAATAGTACGTTTTTTCACATCCTCTGGTCCTGCCCAGTAATACAGGACTACTGGACACACATTGTCAAATTCATCCATGATGAAATGGGCTCACCTCTAACACTATGCCCCAAGCAGTGTCTACTGGGGATATTTCCAGACCCCGACTGATAAATTTCATAAAATATTTCTCCAAGAATCATTATTTAAAGCTAGACTGCTTATAGCGGGAAAATGGCTCCAGATCACACCACCGACACTTCGAGAATGGATAGTGGCGGTTAACCAGGTCCTTCCATACAAAAAAGAAATCTATGTTCATAGAGGTTGTCCAGCCAAGTATGGCAAGATAGGGGACGCCTGATTGGGGAACGCCGCTACATGTAATGAACCTGAATAAATTGCTGATTATTTCCCTATGATCTCTCCATATCTTCATATTGCCCACCCCCCCCCCCCCCTCAACTCCCCCCCCCCTTTTTTTTTTCTTTCATCCCTGGGTCCCTTCTCTCTATCCTGCCTTTTCGCTTAATGGGGATACCCAATCCTCAATGACGGACATGCTGGTCGATTATACTCAGCCCACACCCACGCCTGTTTGATAATAATGATGTAACAAGACTCTGTAATTGATATTATGTTTACAGAACCTATGTGTTACCCAGCCTTTCAGACACCTGTACCACGTGATGTAGTATCCATGTATGACGTGTAACTTGCTTTTTCTCTTCTTAATAAAGCTCTTTATTACTTGTAAAAAATAAAAAAAGATGTATACTATCTCGAGGTCACGAGAATTCAGAAGATCGAATTCTCTGTTTATATTGTTCGTAAAGGGTACAGTGCTTCCGAGAACACCAGAGGATGATGGCTGCGAATGGCCATCAATGAAGCCTACAAAGCTTCAGGGGTAGATCCTCCCATGCGGTAGTGGCCCATTCGACCCGGGCAGTAGCAACGTCCTGGGCAGAATGAGCAGGGGCTTCACCAGAACGGATCTGCAAGGCGTCATACGTGGACACATTTTTCCACCTTTCCCGCCACTACAGGTTGGGCTTGCTCTCAGCATCAGGGCAATTGTTCGGCAGGAAAGTCCTGCAAGTGTTGGTCCCACCCTAGAGCAAGTACCCTCTTATCTCCCAGGTGCTGTCCTGAAAGACGAGGTGAGAAAACCTTAGTTAGACTTACCGGTAACGGTATTTATACGAGTCTTTCAGCACAGGTGACCTGCCCTAATTGTGTTATAAAATGTGGTGTTATTGCTATGTTCTGCTTATCTCATTTCAGCGTGGCTGGAGGTACTCTATAAACAACTGAGGCCATGGTAGAAGCGACCGGTCTTTAAAGAAACTGACTGCAGTGTTTCCTGGGAAAATGGGTGGAGCTGCGCTCTCTCCAAATGCTGTCCTGAAAGACTCATAGAAATACTGTTACCGGTAAGTCTAACTAAGATTTTTTTTTTTTTTTAAGCAGATGATTAAAGCCCAAGGCTCTAATTGGCTTAATAAAAGGGTGAGCTCGGGGTGCAGTCTATACCTCTGATCATGAAAAGCCTTTTCACAGGGTGCCCTAAGAAGAGCTTCCAAGTTTATCATTTCTTGATGGATCCGACGGCTTTATTCCTTAGGCTTTCAGTCTAAAGGGCAGAGTTCCACTATTTTTGGTGACTGCTCATTCTACCTGGAGTGTGAGTGCTTGCTTGGCTATTTGATATCAGGCTTTAGCAGCTAAAGTTTGATAAGTTTTGCTTCCTGGTCTTCGGTACATATATGTACAATGTTTTACCAAGTGAAAGTTAGATCTGCTGAGGATGCTACTTTTTGGTTGACATGTTTTGTAGGCTGCTGCATGAGATTCTAACCTGTTTTGGTTTGCTTGTTTGGGGTCTGTTGTGCTGTGTTGCCCTCCCATCATATCCATTGTTTTGGGGAAGTACTGTAGTAGGTATGAAGATGCTTGCTACAAAAATGAAAAACATGCCCAATGGGGAGGGGTTATGCTCAGGAAGGGATTTGTTGTGGCTTTTTTTTTTTCTCTAATCACCTGAAGATGGCAGCATAACCCTATAATCATGGCTATTAAGATGCTCTATGTACTGTTATGTACTCCAAAGAAAAGGTTTTTACAGGTAAGCCAAAATCAAATTTTTGCATAGCTACAGTGGTCCAGCTCAGATTAAAGTATGCATGTTCCATACCTGGTAATGTCTTCCAGGTCCTGTGGCAAATGGCTACCCTGATTGATGTGTATATATATATATACACATACACATAAGTACACAGTATCTCACGTTTTTGTAAATATTTTATTATATCTTTTCATGTAACATTGAAGAAATTACACTTTGCTACAATTTAAAGTAGTGAGTGCACAGCTTGTATAACAGTTTAAATTTGCTGTCCCCTCAAAATAACTCAACACACAGTCATTAATGTCTAAACCGCTGGCAACAAAAGTGAGTACACCCCTAGGTAAAAATGTCCAAATTGGGCCCAATTAGCCATTTTGCCTTTCCGGTGTCATGTGACTCGTTATTGTTACAAGGTCTCAGGTGCGAATGGGGAGCGGGTGTGTTAAATTTGGTATTATCACTCTCACTCTCTCATACTAGTCACTAGAAGTTCAACATGGCACCTCATGACAGAGAACTTTCTCAGGATCTGAAAAAATAATTGTTACTCTACATAAAGATGGCCTGGGCTTTAAGAAGATTACCAAGACCCTGAAACTGAGCTGCAGCATGGTGGCCAAGACCATACAGTGGTTTAACAGGACAAGTTCCACTCAGAACAGGCCTCACCATGGTTGACCAAAGCAGCTGAGTGCACGTACTCAGCGTCACATACCCAGAGGTCTTTGGGAAATAGATGTATGAGTGCTGCCAGCATTGCTGCAGGGGTTGAAGGGATTTGTTAGTCAGCCTATCAGTGCTCAGATCATACACTGCACACTGCATCAAATTGATCTGTATGGCTGTCATCCCAGAAGGAAGCCTCTTCTAAAGATGATGCATAAGAAAGCCCACAAACAGTTTGCTGAAGACAGGCAAACTAAGGACTTGGATTACTGGAACCATGTCCTGTGGTCTGATGAGACCAAGATAAACATATTTGGTTCAGATGGTGTCAAGCGTGTGTGAGGAGGTGAGGCGTACAAAGACAAGTGTGTTTTGCATACAGTCAAGCATGGTGGTGGAAATGTCATGGTCTGGAGCTGCATGAGTGCTGCTGACACTGGGGAGCTACAGTTCATTAAGGGAACCATGAATGGCAGCATGTACTGTGACATACTGAAGCAGAGAACGATCCGCTCCCTTCGGAAACTGGGCCGCAGGGCAGTATTCCAACATGATAACCCCAAACACACCTCCAAGACGACCACTACCTTGCTAAAGAAGCTGATGAGGGTAAAGGTGATGAACTGGCCAAGCATGTCTCCAGACCTAAACCCTATTGAGCATCTGTGGGGCATCCTTAGGTGGAAGAGCGGAAGATCTCTAATATCCACCAGCTGCGTGATGTCATCGTGGAAGAGGACTTCAGTGGCAACCAGTGAAGCTCTGGTGAACTCCATGCCCACGAGGGTTAAGGCAGTGCTGGAAAACAATGGTGGCCGCATAAAATATTTACACTTTTGGCACAAATTTGGATATTTTCACTTAGCGGTGTACTCACTTTTGTTGCCAGTGGTTTACACATTAATGGCTGTGTAACTTTTAAAGCAACTTTTTACATCACATGGTATTTGTGCAGGAATTTTTCAAACGTGTTTTTTTTGGAAAAAAAAAAACAGTTTCATGAATTAAAAAAAAAAAACAGTGAAGTTGGCCAAATTTTTTTTTGTATAATGTGACAGATGATGTTACGCCGAGTAAATGGATACCTAACATGTAACGCTTTAAAATTGCGCACACTAGTGGAATGACGCCAAACTTTGGTACTTAAAAATCTCCATACATATGTGGGTGTGACTTACGTATGTGTTTGCTTCTGTGCACGGGGACTGGGGCCGCTTAAATAATTTGTTTATTTTATTTTTTTATTGTATATTTTACCTTTTAGAATTTTATTTTTACACAGGGTGTCATATGATGTCCTTGGTCTGGAAGTGGTTAAAAACCTGAGTAATGTTTATGTAAAGGTGTGTAAACGTATAGATAAATCTAGACAAGTAAAATTCTTCTGCATTGGCAGTAATCTAGTATACTCATTTATACTAGTGTAAACATGTTATAGACGAGTAAACATGCATATAATAGTAAATTACTACACTCGTAACATTTTTTGTTTTACTGCTCTGTACTCAACGCTGTATTACTGATCTTTACTCCGCTGTGTGCGGTGTCCCATAGACCAGTGGTTCTCAAACTCAGTCCTCAATTACCCCCAATGGGCCATGTTTTGGGAACATTCCCTTAGATAAAATAGCTCTTAATAATACCATGTCATTGATGATATTTAAAGCAGCTGTGCAAAATAAAGGAAAACCTGAAAACATGGCCCGTTGGGGGTACTTGAGGACTGAGGTTGAGAACCACTGCCATAGACAACAATGCATCTCATTTCAGATCAGTAAAAAACTCAAAGCATTTTTCATGTAGGGTGAAAAACCTCTTTATAGTAAAGGCTTTATTTACATCAGCAGGGCCGCTGATAGGTCAGTACAACTGGCCCTGTTGTACCAGGCCCGGCCAGCAGGGGGGCCCGGGCAACCTGAGCAGCGAATGTATGAATACAGAAAAAAATAAAATTCCTCCAGCCATGACTGATCATCAATCTCCAACACCCGACCCCCATTTATTTATTTTTTATAACTCCATACTAGTGTTCTTGTGGGTGGCAGGGAGGGACTATTTTTTCTATTTCGGGCGCATAATGCGCATGTCTCTTCCACACCCGCTCCTCCTGCTGGCTCAAGTCCCGGCTAGCGACCTACATATTGCCTTCCCTGGCGCCACGGAGTGATTCCTTTCCTTTCACTCATGGCGCTCTGCTCTGTTCTCCACTCGGGCCGAGAGAATAAGTAGTGAGGCGAACGGTGGCGTCGGCAGAAGGAAGCAGCTTACATCTGACTGCAATTGTTTGTGACACTGATTGACACTCCAGGCAGCAGCAGCAGGATCGGAGAGGGAGTGGCTCGAGGGGCCCAGCTAACACGTGTGTGGTTGCTTGCAGGTGATGATTCAAGATCTACTATGTCACTGTATCTGTCTGCAGCAGCATCTATACATTAAGGTGTTGGCGGCATGGCGTGGGTGGCACTGTCTCTGCAGGCATAACGCATGTGCTGCATGCAGACTGTGCCACCCATGCCCCCAATGCTATAATGTGCTGTAGTCAGTGCCACCCATGCTGCCAATGCCATCGCCATCATTTGCTGCAGACAGCGCCATCCACACCCTGATCTCCACCATTACTAGTAAAAATAAATAAAAAAATACAGAAATACATCCCATAGTTTGTAGACGCGATAACATTTGCGCAAACCAATCAATATACACCTTTTGGGATTTTTTTTACCAAAAATATATTGCAGAATATATATAGGCCTAAACTATAGAAAATAAACTGTAGAAATGTGATTTTGTACTTTTTTTTTTAATGGGATATGGACACTTGTAGGCAAATCTGCATTTTATTTCAAGGCGGGGTCTGGGGAGGGACCTGGGGTGGGGCTGAAGGAGGGACCAGGGGTGGGGCTGAAGGGGGCCCCATCAGAAAGGCTGTACGGGGCCCCATGATTTCTATTAGTGGCCCTGTACATCAGTGCTGTGGCCGCTACAACTTGAATGAGCTGGAGCTGCATGCAGGCAGCCTATGTAAAGCAGGCCATGCATTATACAATTAAGAATTTGCTCAGGTCCCCCATCAACACAGTCCGTGTTGATTGGGGAATCCCCCCTGTAGTGCTACTGTATTCTGCCGGTGCAGAGCCTTCCCCACCAGCAGAATACAATGATCACTTCTGCCGGTTATAGCCACCAGCAGTGATCAAAAGGAATGCAAACCTGACAGGCTGGTTGTACTGAAGTCAATCAATGGATCAACTTCAGTACAACCAGCCTGCCTATACATGGATTGAAATTCTGCCAGTTCCAAGCAGCCAAGATTCAATCCATCTATGGCTGGCTTTACTCTATATAGATGCAGCAGCTGTACGAACACATTTGCATGTCCTAATCTGACTGGTGTGCAGGAGCTGGTGCGTGGCACTGAACGCAATCTTCCTCATGCAGCTCAGTTGTTATGCTTAGCACTTAAAAGTTAGGACGTATGATTTTTTTGCTCCTGACAATAGATTTTGTCTTCAATCAGCTGCAATGCTGGATGACAGGCTGAATATATACAGAACTGAGTAGTCACCCCAGCACTGCTTTCAATCGCATGCAGCTCCCTTCTATAGCCAGATCGGCTGCAATGACACTGTTGTTGCAGTGTGGCCCACAGGAGTCCAGTCCCGTAGTGGACACGTATGACGGCCTTTCCGCTGTGGCACCATGTTTGGAACAAGAACACTCTGATTGCTATAGAGTCAGAGGTGTTCATCCTACCTTCTGGAGATGTTTCTCCAGAGGAAAATCTACAGGTCCCAGGATTCCCCCCAGCTGATCAAGAGTGGATCTCCTGTGGGTGGACGCAGGGGTGCATTGGCTTACTTGTCCCTTGCCCCAGGTGGTCTCTCTTTAGTCCCCACTTTTTCTTTGTCGGGCCTGCTTGTACCATTTTCCGAGCCCTTTCCGTCCCGGCGGTAATTGCTCTATGGGTGTGTATGCCCTTCTGCTTGGGCTTCCTTGTTTGCACTATTTCACTCCATGGGAATACTTCATGTACCTTGCCTTACACAAGAGAAAAGCAGGGCTCTTCTCCTTAGTGCAGAATAATCACCCGGAGGGAGTTTGGTTGGTTTTTGGGACTCGCTGAAAATGTCCTTAGTCTGAAAAATCAAAACAAATGCAGCCAACACACCAAAGGACTGGTAAGCCTCAATATTCACTTCAGCTCCGGATGGTATTACCCCCTTCATGACCTGGCCTTTTTTTTATATTAAGCATTAAGCCGGATATCCGATCACCTTGGGGCCGGCATCCCTCACCATGCAGTGGCAAGAGGGGTGTCCCTATGCTCCGACTCCTTAGAGGCGGCATATTGGACTGTTTTTGTACCTTTTTTCCTCCCCAAAAAATTCACATGAAACAAAATTCGGGGTACCTAGGACGGTCAGTAACCTAGAGACCAACCAGGCAGCCCAAACAATAGATCCCTTATGTGTCACATGGGTACAACAGTTTTATAAACAAACTAAAATAGATTCTCCATCATCAGAAAGGAGAGGGGAGAAGAGAGATAAAGAGTAGGAGTACAGCAGGTAGGTAAAGAAAACAAAGAAGATGAGGGGTTGTTGTTGAAGGTTAAGAAGGCATATGGTCCAGCTCCCACCCCGGCCCATCTACGAGATGGGCCACCCATCAGGTGGATCCTGTGGGAGTTGACTGATGGCGCGCCTTGACCAGTCCTCCGAATGCGGGGTCGGCTAAGATAAGCAATGCGATATCTAAGCTTGAGGGAATCGCGGCTGTATTACGTACGTGTGCTTTCCAAGCTGCCCAAGTGAGATCAAAAGCACTGCGCTATTTTAACTGGCAGTTATGTGGTCATGCAACACTGTACCCAAATTAAATTTATAAAAGAATTTTCACACACATAGAGCTTTCTTTTGGTAGTACATGATCACCACTGCATTTTTTTTAAAATTATATAAATGAAAAAAGACTGCAAAATGTGAATAAAAACACAATATTTTTTACTTTCTGCTATTAAAATATATCCAATAAATCATCATAAATTTAGGCCTGAATGTATTCTTCTACATGTCTTTGGTAAAAAAAAAAAAAAAAAAATCACAATAAGTGTATAATTATTGGTTCGTGTGAAAGTTATAGCGTCGCATCTCAGGGAAGATGCTCCATGAGGCTTTCAGGTCCTCCTGCCGTCCCGAATGTCCACACTCTCTGGACCCAGGAATGATGAGCCCTGTCTGTCTACTTCTTCTACTTCTCCCCTTTCTTGTCTCATCTTACTTTTCTTTCCTACTTCGTATGAACCCAATGGGCACTTGCCAAGTTTCCTTGGGCTCGGATTCACTGGCTAAGCTACTTCCAGAACCCATTGCACATTCCATGTTTTTGGTTTGCCTGACTTCTCAGTATTATAAGCAATATCCAGTGACAGAACTGTGTGACAACTTAATTGGTTTCATTCAAGATCCACGTGTATTGCTATGTGTGCATTTTATGTCAGTTCGCTATTGGAATTTTACATGATGTCCAGTGATCGTTACTCTTTTCAATTTTTGTATTGTAAAATATAAACTTTTTAATAAAAATTGTCAATTATGAAAAAATGTTTTATTTTTTAATACTAATAATGGCGGTGATCAGCAAATTATAGTAGGACTGTGATAGTGCAGCAGGCAATCTGACACTGACGCTAGGTGGGAGTAAATGACACTGGAATCTCCAGTGACACTAATACAGTGATCAGTGCTAATAATATACACTGTCACTATACTAATGAATGGTAAAAAAAAAAAGGTTAACGCTGCGCTAAAACAATATAATAAATATTAACTATAGAATAGATGAATAGAAGCAGCTAGCACTGGAGTCTAATACAAAAACTCAGAAATACTAAAGTGCAAAAAAAAGGGCAGTGCTAATAAATGATACCAAGAGAAAACAAAGGCAGTTATCTCACCGCAATTCCTGTGAGTGAATAAACCAGTGATATTGAATTATATAAAAAATAAAAAATGTTTATAATTATATTATGAAAGTAATGGTGAAAAGATTCTTAGTTTTACATAGTAAGGCAGACACCATAAAAAATTAATGTTGACAATTACAAGTAATAAAAACCCAGAATACTATAAACAACACCTAGAAAGTAATAATTATATAAATTAATAATAAATAAAGAAAGTCCAATTCCGTGAGGAATATTAAAGTGCACAAAAAGAAAAAAAATTTATGAAGCAAGAGTCCACATAAAGTGCAAAAAACACAATCCAATTGCAGGTGAATGAAAACCAGATCCTCTATCCAAAGTAGTGACTGTATCCAGGGTACACACCACAAGTGAGTAATAATACCCCTTACCGACTCCAGATGACCACAGTAGAGTGGTCCCACCAAGCACAGGGAAGTTTTCAGGTATCCCCACCACCTAAAATGGCTTCTCTAGCAGCTCCCTTGATTGCCACAGCAAGCGTACCACAGCTCCAATAACCCCTCCATGGGTATCTCACATAGCATATAGGCTTGATGTACCGATACTGTTTCCCAAGATAGATCATGCAGCCAGGCTCCACAATGCAATCATTTTGCACTATACTAATGAACACTGGCTGGGAAAGGGTTAACATCTAGGGGCAATCAAAAGGTTAACTGTGTGCCTAATGGCCCGTACACACTATCTAAAAACCTGACGAAAAATACAAGTTTTCACGCGATCGTACGATAATCGGATCGTTAGTACAGAGCAGCCTTTTGAGCACGGTGTGCCGAAAAATGTTTCCAAAGAAATTGAGCGTGCCAATTTTATAACAAAAACATGTCAACTTAACAAAGTGAATGCTGTAAACTGCTTAAGTAGCGAGAAATCAACCTCCTGCACTCTCACGCCTCAGATCAGCCCCAATTCCTGCAACTCACAATAAGGGGGGGGGGGGAATGTATATCTCCATATACTGGGACTTTAAATGACACGCACAAGGAAGGGGAGGCAGTGCGTCTCCATCCCTATTCTAAATTCGAAAGACAAAACGAGTATGGGACGTTAAATAGTACAGTAATAATATACAATAGAATTCATAAAAATGTTGTAAAAAATGATTGAAATGTGAGGGATTGCATCCGCAATAGCTCAACGCGTTTCGTCGGTTGACCGACTCATCAGGAGCGAATATATAATGTCTGTAAATAATGAATAATAACAGGTGTTCTAAATTAATTAATCAATTCCTGCAACTCCACACTTCAGATCATTGTGTCCCTGCAAATCTGTTTTACCACTCTGACCCCCTGCACATCTGCCCCACCACTGTAACACCCTGTACATCTACCCCACCTCTGTACCCCCCTGCTCACCTGTCCCACCACTGTACCCCCCTGCTCATCTGCCACATCAATGTAACCCTTTTTCTCATTTGCCCCACCACTGTACCTCCTTGCACATCTGCTCCACCACCATAACCCCATGCTCTTCTGTCTCCCTACTGAATCACCTTCTCATCTGTCCTAACACTGAAGCCATCTGCTCATCTGCCCTACCACTGTAACCTGCTTTCTCATCTGCCCCACCAATGTATTTCCTGCACATCTGTCTCACCTCTGTACCCCCCTTCTCGCCTGCCCCACTGCTCTAACCCCCTGCTTTTCTGGCCTACCACTGACCTCACTTCTCTTCTGCTCCAACACTAAACCCCCCCTGCCTTTCCATCCCCCACTACTAAACCCCTTCTCATCTGCCCCAACACTGAATCCCCCTGATTTTATGTCCTGCCACTGTAACCCCCCTGCTCTTCTGTCCCGCTGCTGAGCCCCTTTCTCATCTCTTCCACTACTGTACCCCCTCCTGCACATCTACTCCTGCTCTTCTGTCCCACCTCTGACACCCTCCTGCTCATTTTTCCCACCGCTGTATCCTCCTGCTAATCTGCTCCACCAATGTTCCCTCTTCTCATCTATGATATGCAGAGTGGTGAAAGAAAGCAGAGATGAGACTATCTGTCCTGACACACTCATCCTGCTGATCCACATCTCACATCCAGCCCACGTGCCTGTATGTGATATATGTGATGTCACATACAAGCATCTGAAATAGATGTGCAATGATGAGCTCAGGTCAGGGCCATTTTCTGAAAGCAGTGGGCCTGTGTACAGGATCATAAGTTGGGCCCCCCACAGCTGAGAAAAACTGCTGCGCTTTGGCGCTAAAGGCAAAAGTTGGGTGCGATTTTTATTGCGCTGAATACTGGCTGTGGCCTAAAGGGACATAGAGTGCGGAGGTTCAGTAGTAAGTGACGCAAAGGTTCAGGAATAATTTCAACATTGAAATTCCTTCTTTCTGAGATTGGTAGTGGCAACCAAGCGAGTCACCTTCCTTCACATGGTGGACGGGGCTAGCAGGACTGTGATTGGCTTTAGCAGTGGCCAAGACAGTCCTCCTCCTGGAAACAGCGACTGCACCCAATCTCTTCCCCATCACAAAAGCTGAGGATCGCAGCTACAGCAAAGTTAGAGAACCAAACAATGTTTCCCATCTTTTACAATGTGTGGGGGCGCAGTGCCTCCCCATCAGTGCAGGGGCAGCGTGGGCTACTCTAAAATTGGAATACATTCGTGTCTCACTGACTTCCCTGTGCTGCTCCACTGATGGGGAGGGAGTCGAGTGCCGCAAAAGAGGCTTTGTGTGCCAATTCCGGCACCAGTGCCAGGGGTTGCCTACCCCTGTGCTACACTCAGGAGAAAATTTTGTACATTGTTTATCTACACTGACTGTATACTGTTACTTTTGTCAAAACTTTAATACACCTAAATAAAAGATTTCTGCTACACTGCTGTTTGACTTTACAGTGCCATACCTGGTGGGACACTGGACTGGATGTCATGTGTGGAAAAATTGCAACACCTGGGGAGTATCAAAGTGCCAATGTCGGAGTTGGGCTATCAATAAGGTAATGCTTTTCTTCTACAGGCTGTTCTTAGTTGACAGGTAAACCTGTGGTGACAGGGAAACTTTAAATCACTTTATAATACCCCTAACTTGTTATTTTTTACATCAAATACATTAGGGTCTATAAATTACTACACAAGTCACCTCTAAATGTTAATGGAATATCTGTTTATGACATCTGAATGGATTGCCTGAATTTACTCCCACCACAATTCAAACCCATTTCAAAAATTGTAAATATTAACTAGGCAGTGTACACATCTTCCTCAAACATGCAAGGGTGCATGTGTGGTTTTCCTGGAAGCCTGAGGGCCGGATTACACTTTACAGTAGTGGTCAGGTATATCTCGTAACCATATCTATTAATGTGAACTGTTGGCCTCACAGCAACCAATTGGCTTCCAACTGTCATTTTTTTTGTTGCATGTTTAAATTGTATGTAATGTCAAAACTCTTTCATTTGGATAGAGTAGGGAAGTGTTAAATCCCCTGTCAATTTATTTAATGTTGATTGGAAATTTCACTTAATTTTCTGTCCCAAAGATGTAATAGGAAGTGAGAGGTAATCTGCAATTCCTCTTGTGAACAGTTGTCGCCCCAAACAAGAGTTACCATTGGATGATGCACCCTCACCTCCCTATTCTACTGACAATTGTAAAATTTTAGGTTACCCTGGGGTTGATTTACTAAAACTGGAGTGTGCAGAATCTGGTGCAGCTGTGCTTGGTAGCCAGTCAGCTTTTTCAATTAAGCTTTGACAAAAAAAAAAACAGGATGAGTTTTTTGCACTCTCCAGTTTTAGTAAATCAACCCCCCTGTCTCAGTGACAATGGTTACCAGATCAAACTTCCTAGTGGTGCAAAAATGTGACCGGGGCTCTATTCCTTACATACTCTATTCAAAACAAAAGTTTTGGCTATGCATGCACTTTATCGAAGGGCGATGAAATGCATCACATGTATTTCGGCAAACATTCGTACCGTTCAAAATTGACTTGGAATTGACTTGCATGTCACATTTCCCAACACCGGGGATGCATATGATTGTTCTAGGCCGTTGACGCACAAGTAGAGAAGGAAGGATAAGAATGGCAGCCCTGTAGCATGTACTTTCTAATCCAAGTCCGCAAAGGTCGCTACCATATTTCTACCCTGATTACTTTTAAATAGATTGGCGATGGGTCCATGAAGTGAAAAAAAAAAAGTGACTTGTGCTGAGCTGTTATCTAAATTAGAAGTGTGTAATAATTGTGCATTTTTGGTATAAGTATGATACAAATTTGTAATATATTGTGCAACTCCAGCAATTTGATGTAAACTACAAAATACATTCAAATAAAATCAATTATGTTGCTATGCATGAATGAACAAAAAATATACATATAAACCATAATTATTATTTTTTTTTTTTTTTTTTTAGAATATAGTAAAAAATAGTAAGAAAATTATAATAAAGAGTCCATATACATAAAATCAATCTCTTTCGTGTTTTTTTATTTTCCGTCACTGATTTGAAGCAACCAACTAAAAAAACTAGAACAACTTCTTTTACTCCGCTGTTCAATAACCTGAATGAACCTTTACATTATTTAAAAAAATGTGCAACACAAAACACCTCCCTCATAATAAATTTGTATTTATTATGTACATAAATGTACTGTTGCAAAATGTACATAAAAACCCATTTCAATAAGGTTTATGTACAATAATGTACTGTTGCTATTGCAAATAATATCAATAAAGTGCAATATGGAGGGGCGTGGCCTGACTGGGCATGTGAGCAGAGGTGTTTTACGGAGCTCCCGCTGGTGATCCTGTGAACAATCCTTTCCCCGCCAATACCGCCACCGGAATCGGGTCGGATTTGCCGCACACCGTTGCCCAGACCCTCAGGGACCCCACCGCTGCTCCCAAGGCGGGCGTGATGACCCGCAAAAACTGGGGAGAAGCCACTGCATCGGCCGCTGCACACAGCCAAGATGGCGCCTGGCAGTCTCAGCCACAGAGCACACCACGAGGCCAGGACAAGAAATCTGCTCAGAGGGATAAGTCATCTAAGCCCCCGGCCAAAGATCAGCCCAGGGACATGCTATATTATGCACAGAAGTTTGCAGGCACACAAGACATGTCCCCGGAGGCTTCACTGCGCCCAGCCTCCATTACAGAGCAGGCCTCCCCTGATCATGCTGACAGGGAGGAAGATAGTGTGCCTATGGACTCTATTCCTGACCCCATGCCTGGTCTGCTCAGCGAACAGACAGAGGATGCACCCCAGCCCACACTAAGCGAGATTCTGCATGCAGTACAGAGAATGCACAGCCTCTGTGGATGATCTCAAGGAGAAATTTGGGGGGCTGAAAGAGACAGTGTCCTTGCTACACCATGATATTCAAAAGATCAGGGAGAGAACCACGGCGGTGGAGGGGAGGGTGAGTGATATGGAAGACCAACTGCCTCACCTGAATCGTGATGTGCGGATGGCAACCCAGAAAGCGCACCAGGCATTTGACAGAACAGACGACATTGAGAATCGCCTGAGACGCAACAATGTCCGGATTGTGGGGCTGCCGGAGAATGTGGAAGGTAGGGACCCCACTACGTTTACGGAAGACTGGCTGCAGGAAATTTTTGGCAAGGAGGCCTTCCCCCCCCTATACGCTGTGGAGCGGGCGCACAGAGTCCCGCCACAGCCCCTTCTGCCGGTCGGCCCCCTGAGAGCAATGTTAGCCAGGCTCCTGAACTATAGGGATCAGGAAATTGTGCTGCGGCTGGCCAGAGAGAAGGGTGCCGTGCAATACAAGGGCAACAGAATATCCTTCTATCCGGACTTCTCCGCTGAAGTGCAACGCAGAAGATCTAAGTTTGCGGACGTTAAAAAGCGCCTGCAGAGGCTGCAACTGAAATATGCTATGCTGTTCCCGGCGAAGCTCCGCGTCACTGCTATGGATCAGAACCATTTCTTTGAAAACGCACAAGACGCCACGAGATGGCTGGACCACAATGAGAACGTCATCCGCCACAGAGGAGAGGACTGAGTCCATGTTGTCTATCTAAAGATGGTACCTGAGGAACTGGCTCTGATCCACCTGAGATGTTTCCACACTGTTACCAAGGGGCCATTACTTGAAGATCAAAATAAAGGAAAAAAAACGCGCTCGACAACGGTGGGAAGTAAGAGAGGATAATAATAACAGTAGCTATGGCTAAATACTAGTTATATCATTAGGTTGCTGCCACCCACAAAAGAAAGAAACTCCAAAAGGAGTTTCCTCCAAGAAATAAAAACAATATGATAACCAGGGTAATTGGCGCTACCTACAAGTAAAACTCCTTATATGTATGTATATCAATATATAATTCCGAATATATCATGTATTCATCTAGAAGAATATATATATAATAGAAGGAGGCATAACCCCAAAAGACTACCAGTCTGCGATTTAAAATTTACAAGCTACTCAGAAGTCCCAAAAAACAACAAAGTTCCTACTAAAGATTAGTTCCTGGGGTTAACAAATAATTCCAATAAGCAAAAGAAAAGGAAAAAACGAAAACCAAACAACAAACTAGAAACCAAAAGAATTTTTTGTATCTGTATCGCTAAGAGACAGTATTCCCTAAAGTCGCATTAATGTCAAAGTGTGGTTTGAGTAGGCAAATTCCCAGTAAGAGGCGTATGTAAATGTGCTAGTGAATTTATAATCCCAAATATGCAAACTGTAAGTGTAAAACGCTAATGTAGATACATATGAAAGAATTTTTTGCCTAAAATCGCATTATCGCCAAGATGTGCAAAAAACCAAGTAGAAGGTGTATATAAATGTGCTTAATGAGATTAAAATACACACTACAAAATTCAAATTATACAACCTATACATGCAATGTGCTAATATAAGCATATATATATGAAAAAACAAAAATATTAATAATATATAGAAATTATATCAAAAATGTATATCAAAAAAGTGCAGGTGAAAAAACAAAGGACAAAGAAATGTGTACAAAAAAGAAGAAAAAAAATATATATATATAAAAAATATATATATATATAAAAAAGCAAAAGGTCTCTTGAATAAACAATAAATCACAAAATTAGTGTCCAAATTTCCAAAAAATCTCTTCAACAGTGCAATTACAGAAAGTTCAAAAGATGTGACTAAAGTGCTTCTCGTGCAATCTCCAACGTGACTTCTGTGTTCCCCCACAAGGTCCCCCACTCACCAGAAGAATACACCCCTGCAGGGGTAATTCGCCTTGGAATCAAAGTCTGCCGATAACCAGCTCTTCATTCGCATCCAGAGAGAGTTTTTTCAGTCCCTGCTGATGTCCAGCTCCTCAATCGCAACCAAGGGGGAGATTTCCTCATAGGAAAAAAATTGTAGTCTCCATAGTGTGATTTGTATAAAAAATCAATTTATTGCCACAAAAATATAAACAAATAAAAACATAAAAAATGATAAAATGGAAAAAACAATTCTCATATGTTGAGACAAGATGTGGAACCACAGTCCATTAAAAAAACCTTTCAGCCTCCATATATAAATGATAACGTTCCAGGAAAAAAGAAAAAAACCTAGAACAGGGCTGAGAGAAAGGTAATAACCATACGCTAATGGCACTTTATCCCAGATAACACAAAGGACTAGACACCAAAAAATAATAATAATGTCCCAGGATATAACCTGTTGTTTAGAGTCACTCCAGTGTTTGTAAGTCCCCTAGGGATAGAGCCCTTCTAGCGCGAAAAAATAATCCGAACGTGGAAGCCGCCCGGTGGACACGCAGCTACGGCTTGCACTCCAACTGCGCTCCAACGAACGGAACTGACGTAATAGGCGTAACTCCGTCGAACGCGTTTCGTCATTGACGTCTTCAGCGGCGGTGTCACGCTAAAACGTCTTGCAACTCAAATAGGAAAAAGGACCCGATCGAGCAGAATCTGATTGGCCAACGTTCGTAATTGACACCCAAACAGCCACCAATGGGCTATACCCTGTGTCTAAAGGAGTGACAATCACCGTATCCAATCCGCATGTAGTTATCGCCCAGTTCCCAGCCAGAAGGCGAGGGGAGGATATCCGAAAAAAAAGGAAAATTTCAAAACTCAATTTATAGTAAAAAATCGATAAATTTGAGACCCATCTATTGTCCGCCTATTGGGTACACGGCACATAAGGGTGATCTATCCCAAAGGGAACTCAAAAAGACTGTATACATGATGACAATACTTATATGTTAAAAACATTAATAACATCGATGACCCTTATCACAAGTTATCATAAACCAAAATATGAAAATGAGTATTTATACAAATAAAAATTGGGGAAAACCAGAAATAGGTCACTACTGACTGAGATGGCTGAATGCAGTAGATTTCATTAACAGAAGAAAAAGGAAAAGGGAAAAAGGAATCATCCTCTTTATTTCATTGCAATCCAGCTATTACCTGGTAAAAATGCTCATATCAATCTAGTCTATCTATCAATCTAGTAAAAGTTTTCATCTCTCCACAGCGTTATATAGTGGGCTGTAAGGAAAACGACCAGGACTAGAAATGGTATATCATATCCAAAAAATATATATAATAATAAAAATAAATGTAAATATAAATTAACCCCTTTCTAATGGATCCGCATTTAAATGTATCAAAAGGGGGGAGAGCCAAATCGTGTCCATATGTCTCAGAGTTGGCATATGTGATCAACAATCAGCAACATTTAGGATAATCCCAAATGGATATAAAACCCTCAGAATAAGTCGATATATACAAGAAGGAACGTTGTCTTATAATATTACATAATAAAGAAGAGAATAGAGAAAAAATGCAATAGTGCCAAACACCATTCTACTAACTTAATATCGATGAATATATAGATTCCAATCTACAACAGATTGGTAAGTAACATACATCTCCTAAAAGACAACGATCAAGAGACCATCAAAGAAGAGAGATTTATGGATCAGCTATGAAACAGTTTAGGTCTATATCCAGGTTGAGGCCCCGTGGCGCAAGAGATCCCAACCTGTATATCCATGCAGTTTCATTCTGCGAGATGAGGGTGGTCTTATTCCCTCCCCTCCAGTTATCTTTAATGCAATCAATCCCATAGAAGATTAATCCAGAAGGATCTCTTCTGTGGAATTCGTCAAAATGGCGGGAAAGGTTATGGTTTGGGAACCCTTTTTTTATATTGTTAATATGTTCCCTAATCCTAACAAATAAAGGACGTGTGGTCCTGCCCACATACTGTAAATTGCACGGGCACTCTATAACGTATGTTACATGCGTACTCCGGCAAGTAATTAGTTCCTTTATTTTATATTCTTTATGGTCTGTTTTTGCCCTAAACGTTTCTTTCTTTCTTGGCTGTTTCTTGCTAACTTTACATGGGAGGCATTTCTGGCACCTATAAAATCCCTTCAGGTCATTAAAGATTTTGATTTGTTTTGGTGGATCAATGGCGTTGTGTACTAGAAGGGAGCGTAAGGTGGGGGCCTTTCTGTACACAAAACAGGGCTTTTTAGGGAGGACCTTAGATAGCACTTTATCTTCTTGAAGTATAGGCCAATACTTTTTGATAATTTTTTCAAAGTCCCTATATTGAGAGTTGAAACCAGTAATAAAAGCCAGTTCCATCTTTCTATCTTTTTTATCCTGTTTCTCCAATAACGACTTCCTCTCCAAATTCCCAATATTCTTTTTTAATTGGAGTAGTGGTTCCGGCCTGTATCCTTTTTCTTAGAATCTCTCTAGAATCATATCTGCTTGAAGATGATAATCTTCTGCTGAGTGGCAGTTTCTCCTCAGTCTTAACAGCTGACCCTTCGGAATGTTACTTTTCCACTTAGGGTGGTGACAGCTCGTGGTCGGGATATAGCTGTTTCTGTCAGTTGTTTTGAAGAATGTCTTGGTACTAAAAACTCCATCTATTTTTGAGATTTGGAGATCCAGGTAGTCAATACTATGTTCGCTGTATTTACCAGTGAAGGTTAGACCATAGATGTTGTTGTTAAGATTGTTCAAAAATATTTCAAGGTCTGTTGGGGTACCGTCCCATAATAAAATGAGGTCATCTATATATCTACGGTAGAACCTCACCTGGGGTATATTGCTACCATAGACATATTCCTCCTCCCACATGTTCATCATGAGATTGGCCACACTAGGGGCATAACGAGCCCCCATGGCTACTCCCTTGGTCTGAACATAGTATTTCTGATCATACCAAAAATAATTACAACACATTGCCAACTCTAATCCCTCAATGATATATTCTATTTGTTCTTGTCGCATATCTGTGTTCTCATATAGTGCCTTTTCAACTCCAATTAGGCCGTCACGCTGCACTATACTTGTGTACAGTGAATTTACGTCGATGGTTACTATCAGAAGTCCCTCAACGTCTACTATATCTTGAAGTTCTTTTAAAAGTTGTGTACTATCCATTAAATAGGATCTCCCTTTTTGTACCAGGGGTTTCAAGAATTTATCAAGATATTCCCCTAGACGCGAGAAAATGGAATTCATTCCACTAATTATAGGCCTACCTGGGGGCTTATCAAGCATCTTGTGAATTTTCGGCAAATAATACATCACTGGGGTTTTTGTCGAATTTGAGATTAGATATTCTGCTTCATTTTCATTTAAAATTCCCATTTCTTTCCCTTTTTTCACAAAAGTTGCTAGTTTCTTCCCATATTCACGTTTAGGGTTTCCCTTCAACTTTTTATAGGTGTCTTCAACGCTTAACAGTCTTTCCATCTCCTCTATGTAGTCAGACTTGTTCAGAATTACCAGGCCCCCCCCTTTGTCAGCAGGTCTAATAATTACATTTTTCTTCTCTCCTAGTGCCTTGATAGTTTTCCAAATGTTCGTAGTTCTCTTATAATTCGTTCTCTCCATTTTTCTTAAATCTCCTTCCACCATCTTGCTAAATGCCCCTAAACATTGATTTCCTGGTGTGTTAGGGTTGAACGTAGATTTATTTTTCAGATCGGTTTGTACATATAAAGATTCTTTTTTACTCTCTCCTCCTGCATTCATAGCAAAATGTTTTTTAATATTCAACTTCCTCATGAATTTCTTCAGATCAATAAAAGTCTCAAACTTATCTAGTGTTTTATCAGGCGCAAATTTTAAACCTAAGTCCAAAATCCTCAATTCATCATCCTCAAACTTTATATTGCTCAAATTGTAGATTCCTTTACCAATTAGGTTCTTCTTCTTTTGTTTCTTCTTTCCTCCTCTACTTCCCCTTGTCCGTTTTCTCCTTCCCTGTGTCTCCACCTGATGGTTCCATCTCTTTCTGTATTGTTCGCCCATGGTGTCTCTAAAGGGCGTGGATCCATGTGATCTGGGTGTTGTTCCTCTCTGTTCATTGTCCCATACAAAGCTCCCTGGGGTCCACCCCTGTTGTCTACTGGTCCTCTCCATCTTGGATTCCTGTAGGGTGGTCTGGCACCCCATCTTCCTGGGGGTCTTACTTGAAGATCGTTATCAGCGAACTTAACTCCATCCACTGTTTGCTTTCGACGGTGACGAGTCACACTTTCGGCCGGAATGCAGTTTTGCATCCGCCCTCTACAACTACAGTTGAAGTTGAGATGTGAACGAGAATATGTGAGCCCTGCCGACAAGTTGGAGGCCTGCAAGGGCCACCCCTCTGTTGTCGGGGTAATTGTTCATCCTGCCCGTTTGGCAGGAGCGAGATTACAAGTTGATCAGTTTATCTATGGTTGCTGCTTTGTCGGCTTGGCTTCGCAGCTGAGTTACAAGGCTTTTTGCCGCTTTGCATCGCATATCCAGTGCACAGGAAATATCATTTCTGCTACCAGGGGCTTGACGCTTCTTTTACCTGTCCCTCATGCCCGTTCAAGATGTGCAGGCCCTGCTCATGCGGGAGTGGCGCCTGCAGGCTCGGGAACTCCCAGTAAGTACAGTAGATTACACCCGCACGGACTATGTTCACTACGCCCATAGTGACTTGGAACGTTTGGGGGGTAAATGATCCGTTGAAAAGGACCATGATTTCCACGGGGTTACGAAAATTTCACCCGGCCATTATAGGCCTTCAGGAGACACATCTGCAGGGGGACAATGTGAAGTTTCTACAATATGCGTGGGTTGGGAAGGCATATCATTCCACTCACACCTCGTTCTGTCGGGGGGTGAGTATTCTGATACACAGGGCATTGGCCTACCAGGAACTGGACTCCCTCATAGATGTATCTGGCAGATTTGTATTTCTGTACTGTAGAATCTATGCATTTACTCTGATTGTTGCTTTTGTGTATATACCCCCCCCCCCCCCCCGTTCTCGTGGGAAGTGCTTCAACTGTTCTTATCGTACCTGGCCAATAAACAGGATATTAATCATGGGGGACTTTAACTGCTGCCTGGACCCCAAACTGGACAGACATCCCCCAGTGGCACCCCCTGGGGGTGGCCGGGGCACTGCCCTTAGTAGATTAATGACAGAAGTGGGGTGGGCTGATATATGATGGATTCGTAACCCAGACTGTAGGCAGTTCTCATGTTTTTCCAAAACACACGGATCCCTATCCCGTATAGACTTATGTGTGGGCACCCCCAATATTGTTGGGTGCACCTCGGGGTGGAATACTTCCCTCGGGGTGTGTCGGATCACTCCCCCCCTGGCCTTATGGCTAATTTCTCAACCCCCCAGTGCACTGCCCAGGGCCCCATGGAAGCTGAATACCTTTTGGCTGAAGCTGTTCCCCTCACCGGACAGGATATCGTCCCAAATTCAGAGTTTCTTCCAGACGAACCGGCACCACCCCAATGCCCTTTTGACGTGGGGAACCTTTAAGGCTTACATGCAGGGTGTATTTCTCCATGAGATACACTTGGTAAAGCAGAACTCTGCGGCATTGCTAGAGCAAGCGGGAAACTTGGTGAAACGGTTTGAAATAGCATTTGTAACGGGACCTACTGACTCGGCTAGGGAGGCATCGATGGCGGCCCAGGACTCCCTGGACCGCTTGAGATCCTCCACTGCGGAGAGTAAGAGATTTTTCACAAAACTGGCATTCTATGAGGAGGGGGAGAAGACGGGGAGAAGACGGGGCGCCTACTCGCCAAGATCGCAAAAGCACAACAGTTGTCTCCGGCCATAGGGGCCATACGAACCAAAAATGGCAAGGTGGTCAATTCACAAGAGGTCATTATATACGAGCTGGCTGACTTCTACAGGGACCTGTATAGGTCGAGGGAAACCTACACAGATGACGATCTAAACTCGTATTTGGCCACTATAAATTTACCCAGGCTCTCGGAAGAGGCCATAAGCCAACTTGAAGCCCCGATAACACTAGAAGAACTGATGGCGGCCGCCATCTCCTTCCCCACCTGCAAGGCGCCTGGGGCGGACGGTATTCCCATGGAGGTATACACACAATACGGGGAGGATATTTTGCCTGAATTATTAAAGGTGTTTAATGCATGCATGGAGGAAGGTGCTCTACCTGAATCTATGACAAAGGCCAATATTGTTTTACTGCTTAAACCAGGGAAGGATCCAGTAGACCCGGGGTCATACAGACCAATATCATTGTTACAGAGTGATGTAAAGATCCTGGCCAAGGTCATGGCACTCCGGGTCAACGGGATAGTGTCCACTATTATCCACCAAGATCAGGCTGGCTTTATGCCGCAAAAATCCACAGCAACGAAACCTTAAACATGCAGCTGCAGGCGGATAATGGGGAGAGTAGGGCACTTCTGTCCCTTGACGCCAATAAGGCATTTGACAGCATAGAAACCAGAAAAATACAGCGCTGTTCCTATGTGAAATTAGTGTGAAATAATAAAACAATTGTGACAAGAAATTGTGAAAATATACTATAAATGCAGCAGCAGCTTTAAACGTGAGATACCCACAATTCAAATAATTTTTTTTCCCCAGATAAGCTGCGCTATACTGATAAATGCTATGTGAAACAAATAAATAAATAAAAGATGAAACAGAAATTTGACAGAATGCAGACAGAAAAATGCATATACTAGTGTTCAAATATTAGTCCATCTTCCCATCAACAAAAGATTCTGCTTGTAATCTCCAACGTGTTTGAACACACCACACCGATATAGGAAAAGTGTCATCGGAGTTTGCAGAAAAAAAGGCTTCCACCACCAACACTGCTGCCGCTTACCAGCTAAACTGATCCCATCTCAGAGACCAGATATCGCCAATATTAAAACACTTCCTCTGAGCCTGGACTGCATGGAGGATGTATCCCTTTTGAGCGCTTGGTTCAAGTAGTTAGAAGAATCCTACGGCCACACCGCTCAGTGCCCAGCACATATAATAACGAGAGGAAGATGGACTAATATTTGAACACTAGTATATGCATTTTTCTGTCTGCATTCTGTCAAATTTTTGTTTCATCTTTTATTTATTTATTTGTTTCACATAGCATTTATGGGATCAGTATAGCGCAGCTTATCTGGGGGAAAAAAAATATTTGACAGCATAGGCTGGAGGTATCTCTGCGCAAATTTGGTTTCGGGCAGTGGTTCGTGGCCTGGTTAAACTATTGTACGCCTCCCCGAAGGCCAATATTAGGATGGCATATAAGATGTCTGACGATTTCGTTTTGGGCAGGGGGACGAGGCAGGGGTGCCCGCTGTCCCCTTTGCCTTTCGCGATTGCAGTAGAACCACTTGCGGCACTCATAAGAGACAGTGTAGGAATTCAGGGATTTCAGTATGGGGTCGTTCATGAGAAGATCATGCTATATGCGGATGACGTGTTACTTTTCTTGGCCGACCCCAGCCAGTCCCTGCCAGAAGTAATGACCATAATAGAACAGTTTGGTGGGTTCTCCGGCTTGACCATCAACTGGTCTAAGTCGGCTATGTTGATGTTGGCTGAAGGGGATGTAACAGTCCCTGAGTCCTGTCCTGTGCCAGTAGTAACCAGTTTTAGGTATTTGGGGGTACAAATTACGGCCAATGTAGGGGATTACTGCTCAGTAAACATATGCCCGCTGCTGTCGAGATTCCGGGATAGGATAAATACATGGGATACCCTTAGGATGTCACTGGCTGGGAAAGCCAATCTCATAAAAATGATTTTAATGCCCCAACTGCTCTACTTTCTCCACAACTCACCGGTCGTAATACATTTAAAAATCTTCAGAGTGGTAAATACGTTATTTCGGAAGCTGCTGTGGAATGCAAAGCCCCCTAGGATTAAGTTGGAACAGCTGCAGCGATCTAAGGACAGCGGAAGGTTGGCGGTACCCAACCCTTGGCTGTATTATATTGCGGCCCAGTTGCAGCACCTGGTAGGCTCCATGTCACATGCACCGATTGGCTCATCGGCCAGGCTGCTGCTTCACACGTGTGGGGCGGAGACCATCCCTATGGAACTGGAGGCTCAGATGTTCAAGAGCTCCAACAAACAGACCCCTACGTTGTCCATGATACAAAAAGTTTGGAATAAGAGTAGACAGCTTCAGGGGGTACAGGGATTCACCGACTATAGCCCTATATGGGGTAACCACACCTATGTAAAACTCGCTAAAATACAGCCTGACCACAGATGGAGTGCCCATAGTGTGACAATGCTGTCCCATATATTTAAAGATGGTAAGCTTCTGTCCTTTGCAGATATGCGGAATATATTTAACCTTACTGAGGCCATGATCTTCCCCTATTTGCAGCTGCAGGACGTGGTGGCCGCGCAGGGAGACTCAGGAGAATGGGTGCTGTCGCCTACCCCGGTGTACCATGCATTGCACTCTGCGGAAGGCACGAAGAGAATAATATCACAATGTTACCAGGTACCTGCGTGATCACCCGTGCAAAGCACTGCCACTTTGGGAAAGGGATGTAGGTCAACTCGTGGGAGAGCAATGGGATGAGGCCATACAAGCTATCACCTTCATCCTTGAATGCAGCGCAAAAATTATCCCAGCTTTATATTATACTGAGAGCACATTACACACCTGTTAGGCTCTGCAGGATGGGCAGGCTAGATGGCCCCTTGTGCGGTAGGTGCAGACAACATGAGGGGGATCTTGTCCACCTCTTGTGGCGCTGCCTGAAGCTCCACAGGTATTGGAAGGAGGTAATGGACATGATCAATATGGTGTTTCAAACGCAGATACCTACGGATCCCATATGATGTATTTTAGGGGTCCTGGAGAATGTGGTCTCCGAGGAGCCGATCAGGGTGGCAGTCTCCAGGGCGCTATTCCAGGCTAGAAAACTTATTTTGCTGGGCTGGAAATCGGCAGAGCCCCCTGTAGCGGCGACCTGGATAACACATATGGGCAGAACCCTCATTATGGAAAAATATATTTATCAAAACAGGGGGTGCCCGGGAAGGTTTGAGCGCCTATGGTCACAATGACTGGACACACCTGGGCTGAGCCCAAATTAGCTTATAATGTCAAGAATACTACAAGGTCTATAAAAACGGAATGCTTAGGCCAGACAGGACAAGCAGACTGGGGAGACCCTGTGCGAACTGGGAACAGAAGGAGGGAATCATGTGCTGATGTAATGCCGGTATGTACATTGACGAATGAAAACTGTTTAATTGTAACTGTGCACTGGAAATTGCTGTATACTTATGAATCCAATAAAAACCTTTTTGATTTAAAAAAAAAGTGCAATATAAAGTCTATATGCAAATATTCAGTACATTGCTGCATTCATCTTTCCATCGATCCCGACTAGTCTCCCTGTTCCTGCCGCTGGAAAACATCCCCACAGGATGATGCTGCCACCAGCATTCTTCACTGTAGAGAAGGTATTGGCCAGCTGATAAATGGTGCCTGGTTTCCCCCATACATGATCCTTGCCATTCAGGCCAAAGAGTTCAATCTTTGTTTCATCAGACCAGAGAATTTTGTGTCTCATGGTCTGAGAGTCCTTCAGGTGCCTTTTGGCAAACTCCAGACGGGCTGTCATGTGCGTTTTACTGAGGAGTGGCTTCCATCTTGCCACTCTACCATACAGGCCTGATTGGTGGAGCGCTGCAGAGATGGTTGTTCTTCTGGAAGGTTCTCCTCTCCACAGAGAAATGCTGGATCTCTGTCAGAGTGACCATCGGGTTCTTGGTCACATCCCTGACTAAGGCCCTTCTCCCCCCATCGCTCAGTTTGGCCGGGTGGCCCGCGCTAGGAAGAGTCTTGGTGGTTCCAAATGTCTTCTATTTATGGATGATGGAGGCCACTGTGCTCATTAGGACCTTCAATGCTGCAGAAATAGTTTTGTACCCTTCCTCACATCTGTGCCTCAATACAATCCTGTCTCGGAGGTCTACAGACAATTTCTTGTACTTAATGGCTTGGTTTGTGCTCTGACATGCACTGTTAACTGTGGGACCTTATATAGACAGGTGTGTGCCTTTCCAAATCATGCCCAATCAACTGAATTTACCACAGGTGAACTCCAATCAAGTTGTGTGGTTTTCTTGGGCTTACCGTTTACCTCCTCCGCCTTGTAAGAGCCGGTTCACACAGGGGCGACTCAGATCCGACTTCAGGTCGCCCCTAGTCGCCCCTAGTCGCCTCAGGTCGGACAACATATAAAAATCAATGTAAGTGAATGAGAGCCGTCTTAATGCATGCTACTGAAGTCGCTCCGACTTCAGAAAAGGTTCCTGTACTACTTCAATACGACTTGTAGGCGACCGGTAACCGTTGATTTCAATGGAGGTCGCCTACAAGTCGGATCTCCGTCTATACGGAGGCGACTCTCACGGAATTATCAGCTCTCAAGAGGGAACTCCACGCCAAATTTATGAAAAAAAATTGGCGTGGGTTCCCCCTCCGAGAGCATACCAGGCCCTTAGGTCTGGTATGGAATTTAAGGGGAACCCCCTATGCCGAAAAAACGGCATGGGGTTCCCCCCCAGATCCATACCAGACCCTTATCCGAGCGCGCTACCCGGCCGGCCAGGAAAGGGGGTGGGGACGAGCGAGCGCCCCCCCCCCCCCTCCTGAGCCGTACCAGGCCGCGGCCCCCCCCACCCCAAAGCACCTTGTCCCCATGTTGATGAGGACCCCTACCCATTCACCTGTGAAAAAAAGTAAAAATAAAACACAACACACAAGGGTTAAAATAGTTTATTGCACAGCTCCGGGGGGTCTTCTGTCCGTCTTCGGGGGTCTTTTCGCCAGACTCCTCCGCTATCTTCTGCTAGCTCTTTTGCTGGCAGACCCCCGAAGTCGGAAGAAGAGGGCGGCGGCGAAGAAGAAAGCCGGGCTCCTCCACTAGCAAAAGAGCTAGCAGAAGATAGCGGTGGAGTCTGGCGAGAAGACCCCCGAAGACGGACAGAAGACCCCCGTAGCTGTGCAATAAACTATTTTAACCCTTGTGTCTTGTGTTTTATTTTTACTTTTTTTTCACAGGTGAATGGGTAGGGGTACATTGTACCCCATACTCATTTACATAGGGTGGGGGGCCGGTATCCAGGGGCCCCCTTATTAAAGGGGGATCCCGGATTCCGATAAGCCCCCCGCCCGCAGACCCCGACAACCAACGGCCAGGGTTGTCGGGAAGAGTCCCTTGTCCTCATCAACATGGGGACAAGGTGCTTTGGGGGTGGGGGGGCCGCGCGGCCCCCTCTTCCCCAATGCACCCTCCCATGTTGAGGGCATACGGCCTGGTACAGCTCAGGAGGTGGGGGCGCTAGCTCGTCCCCACCCCCTTTCCTGGCCGGCCGGGTAGCATGCTTGGATAAGGGTCTGGTATGGATCTGGGGGGAACCCCACGCAGTTTTTTCGGTGTAGGGGGTTCCCCTTAGAACCCATACCAGACCTAAGGGCCTGGTATGCTCTCGGAGGGGGAACCCATGCCATTTTTTTTTTAAATTTGGCGTGGAGTTCCCCCTTCAGAGCTCATTCTCCGATTGGCCACGGCAAAAGTCGCCTGGCCTGGGGCAACTTAAGGTCGTGTTGTAAGTCGCCCCAGGTCGTGTCTAAGTCGTGTTCAAGTCGTCTCCAAGTTGCCTCACAAAGTCGTCCTGGAAGTTGTGTCGCCCCTGTGTGAACTGGCTCTAACTCATCGTTCTTGTCTAGTGGTTCCTGAGGTTGATGGCCCAATAACTGTAGAGACCAACACCTGAATTCCTTTAGGAATTTTTATTTGCTTAAAACGTTGAACAGAAACACAGTCTCTCAGTTGGGAATAGAGGGTATAGGTATGGAAGCTCAGGCACTTTGTAACTGCTGACACTTCAAAATAACAAACTTATAAATGTCTCTCTCTAGGTAATCCAGGGAGTAGCCACTCACAACTGGTTATTTCCACTGTCGGATAAATCCTGGTTTATGGACTTAGCAGTCGACAAATGACTGAAAATTAGCAAAGTCTCTGCCACAGACTTGGTTGCAAACTTTTAGATGAACACAGAAAGTCTCTCACAGGAACTTAGTTGTAACAGAAGGATGAAAATAGGAACCTTCTCACGGCACCAGTATCTTGCAGCCAGTCCGGCGCTACCGTAAGAAATGTGGATTAAATTAGTGTCCATACAGCTCAGCATCAAGGCTCTTACCGAGCAGCCAGCCTCGTGCGTGAGCCTCTTCCGAAGAGTCCTCCCCCGGGTTGCATGACAAGTTGCTGGGCCTCTCCATAACCCGAGACAGCACCGGACCACTTTAGAATCCTCCTTCCAGTTACTTTGCCTCGGACTAGCCAGTTCCGAGACTCGGAAATGGATGGATCTGCCCCCCAGGCCATGAGGGCCTCTTGGAGCTGGTCAGGAGGACCAGGACCATGGAGTCAGAACATACTTCTGGACCGGAAACCAGAACCACGTGACTTCAGCACCTTAAGTACCCTCTCCCGGAATACACAGCGAGGCACCGCACCCACTGATTGGCTCAGAGAGAGAGATTGGTACCCAATGCTTCCAACCAGACTGCGTTCCAATGCCTGTCAAAGGTTCTACCTACACCTATGACCAGGCAGAACATTAGTACGGCCCAGCCAAACTGATGCCAAAACCACAATTTAGAGCGATTAACCCCAAGAATCAACTATAGTCTTGGAAAAAAAAAATTACAGACATATCGCATACTCTTCAGGAGTACTGGCACTACATGTGCATATGGAGAAGGACGTGGGGGATAAGCAGAGTCCTGAAGTCTACCAGACATGGCAAGATATTAGAGTAGCAAAGGCACCAGCTCAAACAGAAATTTAGGAGCACACTGGATTTCTGGGAAATCAACAGGTATTTGTCTGTACTTTTGGCATTTTGAAATGGATAAAATGTGGATTAAAGGGCTTGCATTGTAAAGATGTACTAAAAAAAATTATTTTTTTGCCCTGACATACTATTAAACACAACTTGTCAGCCTGCATTTAGTTATGAATAGAAAGGGGGGAGTTCACAAGCAGGCCGCGGCTTGCAAAATACTTCAAATAGTAGGACGTATGTTAGGACAGCCCTCCGCTATGACCGCTGTTCAGACTGGTTCACAGACTTTTGGATGCAGTACTAGTTCCAGGCCAGGCACATCATCCAGAGCAATGTTACTTCCAAAATCTGGACATTCTTCTCAGGTTCCTTTAAATATTTGCTGTATTTTGTAATGTGGGGCCCCACTCGTACCCTCCCTCATATCCAGCTCTCTGAACATAGTTCTGACCCTGCTCTTTGGACCCCTGTCCCAACTGTCAGTTCCCTCTTGTCCTAAAGTAAATATTTGCTCTGTTAGATGTGGAAGAGCACACAGCTACATAAAGTTTAGACACTAGATTCTCAAAATTGCAGGGGGAAATTGCATTGCAGTCATATTGCAACAATATAGACCTACAGAGGTCTCTTATGGTAGAACAGATGGAGCAGTGATTGATTCTGCAAGAACTCCATTGCTTATAGCAAACCGTTAAAAGATCCTTTATTCTTCCAGCATGCTATTTAACTTTATTCCTACAATGACATTCATTTCACATTTGAAAACACGGATACATATTCATTAAATTTCTAGTTAATGTGTAGCTACAGTTTGATTTAAAGTGGTTGTAAACTTTAGATATGAACAAAGCATATCTCCAACCATAACCCACCTCATAAACCGATCATTCCACGAAGGGATTGTTCCCAGCATCCTCAAACAAGGCATCGTCAAACCTCTACTCAAGAAACCAAACCTGGACCCTCAGGATCCAAACAACCGTAGGCCGATTACAAGCCTCAACACCATTTCTAAGATCATAGAGAAAGCTGTAGTACATCAGCTACAACTTCACCTGGATACTCACAAACTCCTGGACCCGCTGCAATCAGGCTTCCGCCCGGGTCATGGAACAGAAACAGCTCTCCTCAAGATTTGGGATGACGCCCTCGAAGCAGCAGATGACGGAGAGCCGTGTCTCCTCGTACTGCTAGACCTAAGTGCAGCGTTTGATACAGTAGATCACAATACTCTACTCGTCCGCCTCACAGAAGTAGCCGGAGTCCAAGACATAGATCTCCAATGGTTCGCGTCCTTCCTAGGAAATCGGTCACAGACAGTGAAACTAGGAAACTTCCTCTCCGAAACTCGGGCAGTCACCTGCGGAGTCCCTCAAGGCTCTCCGTTGTCACCCGTTCTCTTCAACATTTACATTCGCCCACTCCTTCAAATCATCAGATGCTCAGATCTCTGCTTCCACTCTTACGCTGACGACACGCAACTTTATTTCCGGATCAATGGAAAAAAAGATCACCAACAACAACTTGAAAACTGCCTCAAATCAATAGAGGACTGGATGACCACCAACTCCCTCCAGCTGAACCAATCAAAGACAGAGCTTCTTATCTTACACCCAAATCATAAGCCTGCAACCAAAACCTCCTGGTCTCCACCAACCGTCTTTGGGCAGACTATCTCCCCAAAGACCAAAGCGAAGAGTCTCGGGGTTATTTTAGACGCACAAATGTCAATGGATGCGCAAATAGGATCTGTAGTCAGTCGATCTCACCATCTGCTGCGCATGCTTTGCAGACTCATCCCTTTTATCCCAAAGAATGACAAAGCAGTGGTAGTTGGAACAATCATTAATTTACGACTGGACTACGCAAACTCGCTTTACATAGGATTACCACAATATCAACTTGCGCGATTACAACTGATCCAAAACACAGGAAAAAAACCCTGGGAATCCATTTCTCCTTCACTGAGGAGCTTACATTGGCTAACCGTAAAAAATCGGATCACGCTCAAGACCCTTTGCCTCACCCACAAATGCGTGCATAGAGAAGCTCCGCAATACCTAATGGAGAAAATAAATCATTACACACCAAACCGCAGTCTTCGATCAGCCAACAAAAACCTCCTCCTCGTGCCCAAAGCCCGGTATAAATCCAAGGGTGATCGGAGATTCGCTGTCCAAGGGCCTCGGCTATGGAATGCTCTACCAATCAACATCCGCCTGGAAGAAAATCACCTGGCTTTTAGGAAAAAACTCAAGACCTTCCTCTTTTAGCAGATGATCAAAGCTCGCCACAGCGCCTAGAGGCGATTCAGTTCGCATTGTGCGCTATACAAGTATTTCATTCATATCCCCCTATAATGTGTACTTGTCTCAATTAAAAGAACATCTCTGTCTACTGCTTTGTTCCTCTGCTATCGGCATGAATCACTTCTGACAATTTTTTCTAATACCAAGAAAAAATGGCGACAGGGGAGGAAACTCCAGCTGATTGCAGAGTGTAACTTCAGCTCTCCACCCCCTTTTTTCTGAACACTCAAATAAGCTTATACATTCTGGACTTAGCGGATAGAGAAGAAAAGACTGCAGATAGACAGAGACAACTTATGTAGGTGGATTTGTTTCATCTCTGTTTATCAACTGAGGAAAGTCAGTTCACTGGGTATTTGTAAGGCTTTATAACCACTTTAACCACTTCATCCCCGAAAGGTTTACCCCACTACATGACCAGGCCATTTTTTGCGATACAGCACTGTGTTACTTTAACTGACAATTGCATGACGATGTACCCAAATAAAATGTATGTCCTTTTTTTACCACAAATAGAGCGTTCTTTTGGTGGTATTTGACCACCTCTACAGTTTTTACCTTTTGCGCTATAAATAAAAATACCGGCAATTTTGAAAAAAACAAAACAATATTATTTACTTTATGCTATAAAACACACCCAATAAAAATGTTTAAAAAAAAATCAAATGTATTCATCAGTTTAGGCCAATATGTATTCTGCTACATATTTTTGGTAAAAAATAAATAAAATACCCAATAAGCGCCTTTATTGATTGGTTGCGTCTACAAACTATGGGATAGATTTCAGGATATATTTTTATTTTTTTACTAGTAATGGCGGCGATCAGTGAATTTTAGCGGGACTGCGATATCGCAGCTGACAAATCGGACACATGGTCGGGGTGTAGTGTGGCCAGTGTCAGTCTGGGTCCCGCCCCCTCTCTGCTCCTTCCTTATATTCAGCGGAGTGGCCAGCACAGCCATTTGTCTGTGTACAATCAGCTGTGCGCTGCTCAGGGGGATCGGGGCTGGATCGACACTGCAAGAGAAGAAAAGCAGTGACCGCAGCCCGGAGTTGGATCCGGCAGCCCCTGTCTGCAATCTGGGGACAAAACCGAGGACGGTCTTGGACGGGGAACAGGGTCCTCAGACCAGGGACTGTCCCCGGAAACCCGGGGACTTCTGGTCACCGTATGTTAAAGGGAAATAATGCTCTCTCCCTGGCTCACAAATGGGCCCCAATGAAAATCCCAAATTGTCCTGAATTCTCCTGAACTGTTCTAGGATTTTGTTAAACAAACAAAGCCATGTTCCAGAGATTGCTGGAACACACAGGTGGATCTCCTGTATGCAGGCACTGACTGAAAAAAGGATCTCCTGCCTTACAATGTCTGCATAGTTCCTGCGGTGACATCACAGTATGGTTTGTACTAAAAAAAGAGGGGATTGGGGAAATTGGGACTTTGAGTGAAGCCATGGCTGGGTAGAGTCATGTGCCTCCATCCCTATCATTTGAGAACAAAAGCGTCACCGCGGCAAGGAGCAGCGGTGGTGCAACAAAGAAGAAAGTGGGACTTTAAATGAAGTTCAGGATGACTGTGTGAGTAAAAAAATGAGTAAAATGGTGGAAAATAAAGATTTAATGATGCATAAAAACAAGTTTACATACAATTCATTCCATGTACACAGAAATGCATCCATAACATGAAGCCAATTTGTAACCTGGCAATAATTGATAATAACATGTTTACAACCATTGATATTCGAGATAAAACAAGAGGGGCCACCATACTCATAGTTGGATACATACGTTGAGATAATAACATCTGCACTGTCCACATTTTTGTCATCCTGAGCTTCATTTAAAGTCCCACTTTCTTCTTTTTTGCACCACCGCTGCTCCTTGCCGCGGTGACGCTTTTGTTCTCACAGCATGGTTTGTGTCTGTGGATTTCTACCTCACTGCCTGTCACTGTCTGTTGATTGGGGATCCTCCACTTGTAGGGGTAGGCTAGTGGTACCTGCTCCATGTCAACCTCCTTGTTGGCCACTAAGTGTGGGTCACATAGGAGGCCTACCCTGGGGTGGATTCTTCTGGGCTGTGCTAGGCACCTTGGATAGGGTCACTGCCTTACACATGAGGTACCTTTAATCTAACAGAGGACTGAATGCTAGTTAACTCCCTCAATGTTAATTTACACCACAATGGTCACTGATGTATTTAAGAGGGACACACTGAGCCAAAGCCCCCTCTACCTGTCCAGCGTATTTCTGCTACCGCATTACCAGTAACGGATAGGGGCCCCACGTGTGCCTAGCGCAGGCTCTATCCATCCATTCACTTAACTCTTTTTCTTCCATACCTGTGCACACACTGAGGACCTCTGCGGTTCTGATCTGCTCCTGTTGCTATGGGAGATGGACCTCCTCATGGAGAGAGTGCCAACAACTCCTCTTCCTGCAAGAGGCTATCCCACGTGTCACATTTACACACTTACGACAGGCTGCATGTGAAAACTATTAAAATAAAATATTAAATATTAAAATATTTTCCCCTGTTTTAACTTTTGTACCACTGTCTTCATATCCCAATGCTTGTACTGACCTGAACTGTAGACTATGTGTGCCGGGTTACTTGCATTACACCTCTTGAGTAACTTCAGATCAGGCAAGGACAAAGTTTCAAAAACTATACTGAAAATTTTCAACATACAGAACAAAGTGCAGTCTCTTCCTAACATCTGTAATCCCTAGCTAAAGTGCATTATGGCAGAGCTCCAGTCTTAGTATCTTTGGGTAAATTGTAGATCTCAGTGATCTTGTACTCTGTTAAAGGCTCTTTATCCATAGATACTCAGACTTGGCAGTAAGCTGGATGGAGGCACTCCAGTAACGACAGCATGACTTGTATTATGCACACCCCATCATCAACCACATCCCAATATCTCTCTCTGGACCAGATCCATTTCCCTTTTTTTCATAAAGCAACAGGATCAGTGGGTTGGACCCAAGAAAAGCCCTGGAAGCACATTAACACTAACCCTAGTGGCTGAGGCAGCACTAAACTCAACTTGCTTCCACACTGACCACCAATATCTGCGAAGGGGGGAACCACATATTCAAATAGGTGCAGGAGAACTATTAGACGTTCATGTGTACTCAGATGAAAAGTTCTAGTGGATGAGGTGGCTCCGAAACAGCAAGGCTTCCCTTAAAGAGCACCCAACAGTAGCTTAAACCATAGAAATACAGAAAGGATCGCCAGACCAATACTGGATGAAAGAGTCAAAGATAAGTCATATAAAAATAGCTTAGGGGAATCAGAGGGTGGACCTCCCACTGACAACCAATGCCTGGGAAGGGAGAAAGGTACGTATAGCTCACTGACCACCAGTGCCTGGGTGGTGGTTCTTTCCCTGTCCACTAATGCCTAGTAGGGAGGAGGGATCTTCACCTATCACAAATGCCTTAAAATTTATACCTCACTGACCATCAGTACTTTCTCCAAATTACACTAAAATGGGAATGTAGAGGATGGTGATGGTGCCATCACTGCCAATCGCCACCAATACTGGGCCTTTTTTCTAGCACCAACCAGCTAGTAGCATCATGGCATCCGTGCATTTTATAAGCTATGCAGTTAGTTACATACTTCTGACTGCTGTACTGTATACTCTTTTAGGTGTAATCCTGAACACTGCACTCTGTATTGTACAGTATGTTGTACATTGTCTGCTGGTTTCTATGTAGTACCCAAATATTTTAAAGCTGAACTATACTTGCCCCCCACTCCAGACATGCATTGCTCAGGAGCTCCCTGACTGCTGCTAATATCTCCAGCCAGTCTTCCAGGTTCCGATCTATGGTTGTCTTGATTGACCAGATCAAGATGATGTCACTCCCATGTATGAGGGAGAATTGATTCATCTCAGCAGATGCTCAAATTAATAATAGGCAGAGTTAATAGAACTAAGGGGCTGTCACAAGGCTCTCATCAGGAAAGCCCAACAATGCCCGCCCTAACCGCTCAGCTGCTCCATTCACAGAAGCTGTACTACAATCTATGAATGGTGGATGGGCAGATAATTGATAGTTCTGCCCCCTCCATTCACAGATCGCTTTTCATTCATAAAAGCTGTAGTATATGGATGGAGGGGGACATGGAAGTAGGAGGATTTCACCTAAAAAAAAAGAAGAGGCATCAACACAAGGGACAAATTCTACTGACATTAAAGAGGGATTCCGCCCAAAAAAAAAATATTAAAAGCCAGCAGCTATAAATACTACAGCTGCTGACTTTTAATAAATGGACACTCACCTGTCCCGGGTTCCAGCGATGCCAGCAGCCGAGGCCGATCGACCGCTCGTGCCTCGGCTGCTGCCGCCGCCATTCTAGGTGAGGGAATCAGGAAGTGAAGCGAATCGGCTTCACTTCCCGGTTCCCTACTGCGCATGCGCGAGCTGCGCCGCGCAATAGGAAATCTCCGCGCTGTCACTGGGACCCGTGTGTGTCCCAGCAGACAGCGCGGCAGGGCAGGAAATGGCGTAGACTCCCGTGGGAGTCTATGCCCGGAAGTGGGTGAAAATACCTGTCTTTGACAGGTATCTCCACCCCCCTCCCCCCTGAAAGGTGTCAATTGTGACACCGGAGGGGGGGGGGTTCCGATCAGTGGAGGTTCCACTTTAGGGTGGAATCCCGCTTTAAGTAATGTTCCTTGTGCTTATTTTTCTTTTAGCTACACTTATGCCCCATACACATGATCTGACTTTCCGACAACAAAACCGTGGAATTTTGTTTGAAGGGCGTTGGCTCCAAATTGTCTTGCATACGCACGGTCACACAAATGTTGGCCAACAATTACGAACGTAGTGACATACAGGACGAACGGCGAGCCAAAAAAAAATGAAGTTCAATAGTCATGTGATATCTCCATTATGAACGCTAGTTTTACAAGACCGAGCCCTTATGACTTGTACTTGATTCTGAGCATAAGTGGACTTTTGTGCGATGAACTTGTGTACACACGATCAGAAAGTCTGACAACAAAAATTTGTTGGCGGAAAATTTGTGAACCTAGCCAACATTTGTTGGCGGAAAGTCCGACAACAAATGTCCTATACACACGGTTGGACTCTCCGCCAACAAGCTCACATCCAACATCTGTTATCGGAAAATCCGATCGTGTGTATGCAGCATTAGACTTTAACTCAAGTTGCGTAGTCTTGATCCACTTTTGTCACTATTCGCAAACCCGCCCTGTGAAATGCCATGCAGCCATTGCTGGCATACATAAAGACTGGAAGAGAGTGCAAAAAAGTGTCGGAAAATGAGCATCATTGAGATGCACCAAATTATTAAAAAAATTGCAAAAAACAAGATTTAAAAATTTTTTTTTTTAAACAGCATTGGCTTGTATTTATAAGTAGACTTATATAAGTAGACTCTAGCCAAAAAACATTTGGTTTGTAAAATCACCGTATATCATAGACAATTGCCATTTAAAAAAATAAAATAAAAATTCTTGTTTTTTGCCAGCCAAATTGCTTCTCAACTATTATGTAGAATGATTGAATTTCATACTTGCCTGTACTTTTAACATAAGAAAATGTAAAACCATTTGTAAAAAATATTCTCTATTTTTCATCGGGCCACAGTTACTTTTGCCTTTTACTGAGGGCCCCCAAGTCATAGCAGGCTGGAAAGTGATCAGTCTAGCCAACTTCTGAACAATAGATGACACTCTAGGGGTAATAGATGCAAATTGGATGTGAGATGAGAGGGTCTGGACTGATGCTTGGTGTATGCAGTTAAGCCCAGTAATGTTAATATATTGGCCTCAATGTTTGCTGGTCAATGTGTAACCGGTCCTGACCCCAGTGGCAGGGTGGTGGGGGAGGGAGAAAGGCCAAAGGAAGGTTTGTGTTTTTCTGACCTGGCTGATCTTCTACAGCTCTTAGTGAAGTGGTAGTTGTGGGGATGCAGCGCACTGAATTTTCCCCCACCATGCCACACAGAACAATGATACTATGGGGGATTGCCTTAGCCTTCCTGTTACCTCCAGCTCTGGGACAGAATGGTAAGGACACTGCTTGGGTTGTATTGAAACATCTTCTGAATCATCTCTCTGTTTGTAGAGCAATGCAAGGGAATGGGATTTGTCTGTCAGGCTCTAATGTCTAGCATCGTCTTCCAGTAGATTGGTAAAGGATTTGCGAAGGTGTTTTCAGGATTGGGCATTTTAGTTTTAACCGATGAAAAACTAGTTATTAGGTGCAGGAGAGACAAGAAATTTCGTAAAACATGCGTTTTCAGGCATTTTCCAGGCACCCCAATTGAATTTTATAGGAGCCAAAAACATGTAACCCCCAAAGAAACACGTATACTTTTTCGTGCTTCGATCATGCCAAATGACATGATACTTAGGTGTGAATAGGCACGGTTGTATATAATGGGAATCTCGGTGCTGAGCATTGAAGTGTTTCAGAAAACAGACTTCAAATGGTGTTAATAGGGTCCTATTGTAAAAGAAGCAAGCTGTGTAATGTTGTATTGACTAAACTGCTAGCATTTCTTTGTATATGTAGTTGCTGTTAAAACTGGCCATACATGGATCAAAATTCAACAGGGACAGGACAAATTTCGATCCATGTATGACCACTGTGGTTGAACAGAAGTTGATCTACTGATTGACTTCTGTTCACTTGCCCTGTTGGAAAAAAGCTGTTTGATTAGCTCTGCATCTAATCTGTGTATTCCAATGGCAGGGAAGTTCTCCTCACTGGTCGGATACAAGGACACAGTGGGGAACATTCCCCTGGACACCTAGACTGTGTGGATGTAGGAATCCGTTCTTGTTTTTTATTTTTATTTTTTGAATGCTGGTTGAGTGAAAAATAACAGACTCATCTATGACCAGCTCAAGTCACATACTGTTCAGGCTTACTGCGACAAAGTACCCCATAATATCTTGTAAGTGGGCTTAAGCACCGTATAGCAATATGGTGTGACCAAATCCCCATATTTTTTGATGATGTTTTTTTGAAAATGTCTAGGTGTTTTAAAAAGCCTTTCTGAAAGTAAATGTTAGTTTTGCATGTGTGCTCTGTAATATTTTTGTTATACTGTTCAGGCTTGTCACATTTCCTAGGAAGTTCTGGTGCTTCAGACATTACAATACGAAATGATGGTGTCACATTTTTCTGATAAAGGAGGACAACTGGTCATGTTTGATTTAGGATATAGTAAAGAAGAATGCAGTCATTCATAGTGATAAGTTCAAAGCTTCTTTACATTGGAGGTTATAAAATTCAGGATGAAATATGGAGATCATTATTATTTGAGGAAAATTATGTCAAATAGACATTTTATATAAGCAGCTTGAGCTTTGCTGGGGCATCTTCGTGCAGCAACTCTAGATAAAGTAAAGACCTGACAGAATTGATGGAATTGTTCCTTTACTGGTCAGTTTCTATAGGATGACCAGTATACACCAGTATTCCATTTTTTAGGGTGGGCTGGGTTTTTTTTAGTGGAGCCATAAGCCCTAATGGGTTTAATTTTCTAAACAGGGGCAGAAGAGGAGTGTCGATGGGTCTATGATATCATAATGTTCTTGATAAGAATAGGAGATACTTCTCCCAGCAATCCATCCATCATTTGAGCTAGCCATACACCTGTAAAATTCTGTTAAAAAATTTTCATTATTGGAACAATTATTCAATTTTTTTAATGGTCAGTTTGGTCAAATTAATGTTCTTTGTCTACCAAAGTGACAGAAAAATTTGAAGGAGCAGGAAGGAAACATTTTCTTATACTAACTACATTTTAATTCGGGTTTTGGCTTGGGAAAAATCATGTATATTGTAATAAAACCTGTTTAATATGGCTGGGATTTCATTTAAAAAGCAGGTCTGGACACAATTGTAAGGGCTATTTAAAATTGTATAGGCTTATAAAATTAGTTGACTCAATGAGGGTAAGGAAAAAAGAATGATTTTTCTACGAACATTCGAGTTAAACTCTAAAGCCGCGTACACACGGGCAGACTGTCTGGCCAACTTAGTCCGTCGAAACACATTTCAGCGGACAGTCCGCTCGTGTGTGGGCTTCAGCGGACTTTTTCAGCGTGCAGTCTGGCGGACTAAGTATTTCGGAATTTCCGTAATATTGTCCGTCGTACTTTGGTTTCAGCGGACAATCCGCTCGTGAGTAGGCTAGTTCGACGGACTAAGTATGGCGCATGCTCAGAAAGGATTTACACGGCGAAAGGTTGCATTGCTGTGTATTGGACTTCCTATTTCTAGTCCCGTCGTACGTGCTGTACACGTCATCGCGCAAACTTTTGACGGACTGTTTGTGCATCCGTGTGTGGTCAAGTCCGTTCATTCGAAAGTAGGACGGACTGTCCGTCGGATTGTCTGAAGGACTAAGTTGGCCATACAGTCCGCCTGTGTGTACGCGGCTTTAGATGGCCATCTTTAGATTCAGATCTGGCTTGAGAATTCTATTTATGATTGGTGGATATCGGTAAAGAACTCCTGGTCTTAAGCTTGCCATACAAGGAGTGAATAACCTGATGAACAGGCTGAAATTCACTCCATGGGTGGCACCGTCGGCCACCTACCGCCCAACTTTTCTCAATTGAAGAATCGAAGAAGCCGGATGGAAAATTGGCATCCAAGCAGCACCTGCATCCAATCAGATACAGCCACTGTTTGGGTATTTTGGCAACTTGCAGGTCTTCAGAGGTTGATTTTCCCATCCTTACTATCTAGCATGGATGGAGAAATCTGTGCACGAGTATGACATACTTGTTGGTAGGGGCATGTCACCCTGCATGGGTTTGAGCCTGGTTTCCTGATGTCCAGAAGATGTTCCATAGACTTGTTTTGCTGATATTTTCTGTCACCCTCCATGCAGTACAGAGTCTACCACACATCACAATGTACACAATCAAGAAAGTGTTCTTTGAACATTGTGCAATAGAGGCCTGTGGTGTAATTCAGCGATCAACACCCTTGCTATTGCTGCCAGCCCCAGAAGCAGCAGCATCCTACAATTTAGTAAAAATCTGGATCTTAATCCTCTCTAATCTGGATGTTTAAAGTGTATGTAATCCAAAAAACAGAAATTAGATATAGATGTGCCATAGCCTACACTTGCAGCCTGCAGTTCAAACCTAGCCCAAGGCAACCTTTGTCAATGTTTTTACCATGGATGAACTCGTGAAATAACTCTATGGGCTCAGGGAACCCTTCCTAATAATTAGTATATCTACAGTTCACAGTATATTAGGCTACCTGTCCACTAGCCTACCCTGACCATGGCGGTGGGAAAATGAAAAACATGTCAAAAACTCAAATTGCAATTTTGCAGCTATTTGCGTTTTCCCACGACGGTGGTCAAAATGTTCCTATCCTGAACACGATTCTTCTGTGTTCAGGAGAGGGGGGTCTAATCTTACCTAATCGCGGCAGTGTCTAAACTCTGCTAAAAGCCTATATGTACATGGACATAGGCTTTTATGCAGTTGACTTTAGTAGCCAAAAGCTTCTAAACTCAAGTTTAGGAGGTGCCATGAGCTGCTAATGTACATAAAACCTTAGTGTGGTGGTCAGTGGGAAGAATGCTCTTTACATTTGTGGCCAGTGGGAAGAATCCTCCTCTTACAGATAGCTAATAAGATCATTAGTGCCAGTGGGAATTTTTCTGAGCTCCAGAAATGGATCATTATTCAAGGAGCTCCTACCAGCCTAGGGGTACCACAAAAGCCTGGTTGGGAAAGGCTGACCTAGGGTGGCAACATTGCTCCTCCAGAGATATAGTGTAATGAGCGAGCGCTGTCATTTTCAGACTGAAAGTGTGTTACTGGCAGAATCACCAGGTGAAAATAAAGGGAAAAAGCCTGAAAAAAAAAAAAAAAAGACAATAAATGCAGCAACTACTTCTAAGGACTAGTAAAGCAGAAATACATGATATATTTGGTTTTGTGTTTAGGGCCCATTCACACTAAGCCCTTGTACACACGGTCTGACATTCCGATGGACAATGTCTGATAGGACCGTGTTGTCGGATAATCCGACATTGTGTGGGCTCCACCGGACTGTTTCCGTCGGAGTATCCGACGGACCAAGTTTTCCAGCTGGGCTATAAAATTTTCCGACAACATGACCCGATCGGACTTTGTCTGATCATGTGTAGAGAATTCCGATCGGACAAAGTGCCACACATGCTCAGATCAAATTCCTAGACCAAAGCTATTGGCTACGAGCGTGAACGTAGTCCGGTCCTAACGAAATAACGTCATCACGTTAAGTACGATCGGATTTTCTGACAAATTTGTGTATACAACAGTTTCGGACAAAATCCGTCGGACAAAATCCGACGGATTTGGTTGTCGGATTATCCGACCGTGTGTACAAGGGCTAAGAACTACATGTGAATTGCACAAGACAGTTTTGTGCAGTGAATTTCAGTCCATTCATTTTGAATGTGCTGAAATCGCAGAGCACCAAACATAGTGCATGCACTACTTTTGGAAATGCGCTGCAACTGGATCACATGGTACTTTTGGACCATGCGATCCGGTGTGGGCAAACACACTGTGTTTGTGACCTGCATTTGGGGTAACGTTGCACTGACACCTGCTGCAGATTGCAAGGGCAGTGCGATTTGAATTCGGTGCAGGTAAACGGCACAGAAGGTGGATTTCCTGCACAGCATTCTAGTGTGAACGGGCCTTTAGAGCATTTTAATAATTTCTTGTATAGATAGGATAGATAGATAGGTTTTCTTCATGTATAGTATAAATCTTTTCACAATAAATATTGAAGCAGGTAAGACACTTTAAGATTACCACATTTGTACACATCTAAAAATGTAAACGTTCCATTTAGTCTCGTGGCCCTCCTGGGTTATTCCTAAAGTGTATCTAAAGCCTGCTACACAATAAAGCTGACCGCTCCGGTCGGAATCGCTGTACTAACCATCCGACATTAGCATACCTCCCAACTTTTTGAGATGTGAATGAGGGACGCCTATCAGCAAAAGTATGCAGGCATAGGACACACCTCTTGACACGCCCCCTTAACGGAGAATTGTACAAAAAAAAAAAAAAAAATTGGTTAAACCCACAAGCGCTTTTTTTTTACCAATGCTATTCCTTTATATTGGCTTTTGGAATTTACAAATGCAGCAATTTAGAAATCAGATGAAAGGTTTAGCGCTGGAAAACACTTTTTGATAGATAAAAAGTGCATTTTGTACACAACTCTATAGATCAGACCAAAATGAGGGACAAATGAGGAGGAATGAGGGACAGAGGGACATTGCTCTAAATCAGTGACAGTCCCTCAAAATCAGGGACAGCTGGGAGCTATGCATTAGTACAGCGGTCTCCCCCGCTGGTCTGTTGTGTTCTGACAGGCTGCTGGTTTTCCAGCATGCATGGTCGACAGAAGCTGGCTGTATGGAGTAGAATTAGAACCCTTGTCAGGATTTTTTATTTTTTTTGTCTGTGTCCCCACTGGAGAGATTCAACCTCTTTATTTGTTCATTGTCATTGGGACAGAAAGCAATTAAAAATCCAAAATCTTACAATTGTTACCTTAATAGAAGCAAAAGACATCTTTAAATATTTTTCATATCTTTCATGTGGACACATGCTCCGGTGACAAGTTTCTCTGGGACAGAATATAAAGGGAGATCAATCCATGGGATTTAAAAACAAAACAAAAGAATTGCAGGGATTCTAACCACCCCTATTAAAACAACTGTTGGTTTTAGATATGCTTAGCGCTTTTTTTTTTTATTTTATCAAGTGAAGAGTGAGATGCAACTCAATAAACTTCAGTCAAAACTGATGTTTTGTACATGCTGGGATGTAAATGCAAAGAGGTTTTAAGGCATCAGCACAAAAGATTTAAAACATTGCGAAAAGAGTATTTCATTTAAAAAAAAATTACAGTTGTTTATGGTACGCAATGCTTTAGCAAACTATGGGTCAATGTATAACCAAGAGCTATCTGCTCTCTGCTATATGCAGTGTTTACTTCACACCATGATCTTCATTTTATTGCCCATTCATAAAATGTAGGCCATGGTGTAGAGCCTGCAATATGGCACAGAGTTCCCTCTGCTTAGCACAATAATTGAAGGACTCCTTTGACAGGTCCTATGGCTGGGTTTTCCTCGTGGCTTTTTTCCCCCAGATAATTATTATATATTTCATATAATTGCACCTATTTAAAAAATGGTCCATATCACTTCTTAAGTTTTGGACAGATTGGGTGTGATCATTTTATCATAATCTAATTCATAACACTTGCTACATATGTGCGCAACAGGGAAGACATGCACAAATTGGTTGAAGACGTTCGCAAAACAGGAAGTGACACAGCTCGCGCAAACTTATTCAGCTGCGAGAAGTAGAATATGAGCTATGAATCAGTCACTGCTTTGACTCACTTTATTTGTGTGTGTAACTTTCAGCTTTAGCTACTGAGCTCTGTAAACAAGCCTAGAAATTGTGAGAAAATAAGCAAATAACACCACATGATGGCTGCTTATAAAAAAACTGCATAATAATAAATAAATTTTACGAAAATATATATAAATCACTTTTATTTCCTATTAAGACTTTTCCATTGTGTCTTCTTAGTGTTCCTCAGCAACCAAGCAGCCTCAACTGTCCTTTCACGCTCAAGAAGAGCGAATTCATTATGGGAGGAGTTGAAGCCAGGAAACATGGAAAGGGAGTGTGTGGAAGAGGTGTGCAACTATGAGGAAGCCAGAGAGATCAAAGAGTCAGATGATACCACGGTAAGATCTATCTGGACACATTTAGGATACAAATATTTACAGTCATAATTGCTAACACTGCACAGATTATACTGTAATATATATGCATGTTCTGGTATATTTGTCTATGCTGTCTCCCTAGGTCAGATGTGTCCCTGTAAATGTCTCTTATTTCAAAACAGACTAATCACTGTCTATGTCCCCATTAAGGAGATTACCCCTCACTTCCTGTGCTATCTTAAACAAGCAGAAAAATATCCCAGTGGAGGACACAGACAGCTTTAAAAAACTGGTAGGGGTTCTAGGCCTTCTCCAATTTATCTAAAACCAAAACCAAAAATTGTCTGAAGTAGGCCTTTTAAATCTAGCAAAATATCTTACTTCAGGTCTTTAAAGGGGGACACTATATGAATTATTCTCCTAGTAATGTGAGAAACCAAATATGTAGAGAACTCAATGTCCAGTTCTTTCGTGTAATAACTTTATTAAGACTCATTATATCCACTAGTTTTGACAAAGTGTTGTTACAAGTGAGAAACTGTTGTTGACTGCATCTTACTATCTGTCATCTGCTATTTGTATTGTATGCACAGCTGCTGCAGCAATAGAGAAGCAATAAATCTTAGAAAGTCCTTCAAGTTAGAGCAAGCTGAAGTTAGAATGCCCCACTTTGTGTAAAATGATAAATTGTATGTATAGCCTAACTTTTTTTTCCTTAGTTTTGCATGGAGTAGGGATGAATTAGAACCTTTGTTAGGTCTGTCTGTGTCTCCTCTGGGTAGATTCACCTTTCATTACAAGCTTCACCCCTGGCAGGTGATACACGCTTATCCAAGGCACAGATTCTAAGTGGCATCTTAGTCTTCACCATAGCAAGGGGTCATGGGTTGGTAACCCTAGTAGCCACTGGGTTTCTTTGCTGCGAGATGTTACCAGGCCGCGGCCTTCAGGATCAATGCATGGGGGGATAGTAGGAACAGAGTGGCTGCAATGAAAAGACAGAATGGCAGCAACCGGACAGGTTGGTTTCCAGGAAGAGATTCAGGTAGGCAGCAGGAAAGGTTTAGTTAGTTTCAAGGCATGGTTCAAAGCAAGCATGGTTGGGAACAAGAAGTGTAGGCAACAGGAACAGTAGATACAACCAGAGTCAGGCAATTCAGAGTGTAGGCAGGTGAAGTCTATTTTCTCCACTGCAGGTGGCACTCAACCATGGCAGCAGAGAAAGTCAAGAGGAACTTGGTTCCTCTATGGTTTCTTGGGTCACTAGGGCAGTGATCTGGTAGGATGCTTACAACCCTTGGGACTCTGGTGGCTATCTTGAGTCAGGCAAAGTCTATTTAAAACCCTGGCTCTTGAGTTTGGCATGCATTTAGGGTGTGGGTAGTGTAGGGACAGGTCACCCATCTGTCAAGGACAGTAATAGTTGCAGAATGAGGTTCTGGATGCTACTTCTCCTGGAAACCAGGCCACATTCTGCCTCTCAAGATAGACTCTGTCAGTTTGGCTGAGATATGCTCTGCTACAATCTACTGTTCATGTTCCTGGCTGGGGTTCCTTCTGCCGGGCGTGTTGTGAATTGTTATATTCTGACTACAATACAAGTTCTTTCTACTGCAACCGGACTGTGTGTGAGTTACTATGGCTGCACCACGCTGCACCCTCCCACAAGTGCAACAACAGAAAAGGCAGAAATCAGTTAATCATTTAGACAAGATAGCTGACAAGAAGTCACAGCACTGGCTGCCGCAGGAAAAATAGTATACATAGTCCAACACGATGAAAACAGTGATTTGACCTTACCGCCAGCTGAGAGCTTACAGAACGCCATTTCTCAGTTCCGGTGTCCCCAATCCACTGCGCATGCGCCCAGCCCAGCCAGCACCCCGCTCCAATGAATTAACCCGCGGCACAAAGGAGAGTGAGGGAGAGGAGCGATGTGTAGGGTTAATGAACAAATTTCAGAGGCATGGCTTTCTTTATCAAGTCAGCTAGATCTTGCAGTGGCAATCCAGGAGAGGAGGCCGAGGTGATTTACATGCCTATAAACATATCACCCAATGTGAGTGTATCGATTTTAAGGTTTTTTTTATTCTTACATTTTAATAAACAATATCACACTAGGGCGGATGTACACTCCCCCTTTGTTAGAAAAGAGTATGCATGCCCTCTCTAGTCTGTGTGCAAGCCCAAATATGTCCTTGACCAACCATGCTTATTCTTAGTTGTGAACTGTCACGCATGCATAACAAGTCACACATGGACAGGACAGGCCCCTGGAGCTACAGTGACACCATCTCTATTTTCATGGTGGCCCCTGGTAGCCAATGTCACTAAGGGCAGATAATAAAACCAGTAACACCAGATTAAGAAGTAAGGGTAAATCTTCCAAGGTGGACATCTGTTCCAGTGACACTTATTGGGAATTCCCTTTACTTATAGAGATTTCCTCTTACTTCTGGTTGTGCTTCCATGAAGTGACAGGGAATCTATGCAACAGGAAGAAAAAGCCTAGCAGGAGTTTTAAACCTTCAGTACTCTATAATTAATAGTGGAAGAGTATACATATTAACTCAGCTACCCATATAAACACATTGGAGTAAGAACAAAAGGTACTGAGGAGGAGCTAGGTGAGAACAGCCCTTCACTCCATGACTCCATGATCGATCCCCACTTGCTTCTCTAATTTCATCTACAAACTTGATATGAAATTGCATGCTTTGGACTACCAAGTATACTTTGCACCAAGGTCTTAAAATCGCTTATGCTGAGACCGGCTGGAGATTTAAAAAAGGTGCCCGTACCCATTCAGGTACCAAAACAGTTCTGCGGGAGCACCTACCCTGTCAGGATCTGTATTATCATGCCTTACTTCAGAAAATGTCTTTAGGGCTACACAGGCCTTAAGTCTCCCCATGGAAGTTAAAGCAATTCTCGAGATAAAATGTTTTAAGTTTTAGATTAGGAAATGATTCAAATCCTGGTCCATTTTTTTTAGCTGTATCAATCATTTTGCTCAGAATTCCCTTCAACAGTAAGTTAGAAGATCTCTGAAAAGTAAAGCTGGGTTCACACATATGTGGATTGGATGTGGATCACCACATCCAATTCGTATGACAGTCAAGTGTGACTGGTTCTCAATGGAGCTGGTTCACACATGTCTGGGGGTGGCTGTGGTCTGGATTGAAAAAGGGTCCAGTGTGTGTTTGGGTCTAGTTCAGGTGCAAATTCAGGCAGAAATTTGGCCCTGAATTGCACCTGAACTGGTGAACAGACATGCACCGGACCCCAGGCACGAGCCTGTAGCTGATCAACCCAGCCTAAAGGAAATTCCTCCTTTGAGAGATGCTACCAGAACAGGTTTTCCCATTGGAAGATTTGCCCTAGAATCCTGTTCCAGAGACCACATTTTGAATTCTGCCTTGGTGACAATGATCACCAGGATAAATAGAGAGGGTGAAGACCCATATAAACATGACATAGGCTCTAACCCATCCCTACTCTATCCAAAACTAAATAAAGTTCATTTCAAAGAGCTGATGACTGTATATTAGTATAAGTGTATACATTATAGCTCATCCTTGATGAACCACTTTGAATACAACCTTAGGCCTTTGTGTTTGAAACCTAGAGGATGGTTAAGTGTATTTCCTATAGCAACCAGTTAAGTTCTATGTGACATTTGATAGAACAATGCCTTGCAGTACTGGGGTCATTGGTTTGAATCCCAGCCAAGAAACTACCTGCATAGAGTTTGCATGTTCTACCTGTTAATCCAGTATTCTTCCACCTTCCAAAAAAGGTAAATTGACCTTAATATGTATGTATGCATGTGAGATAGGAATTTTAGATTGTAAGCTCATTGAATAAAATGCCAGTGCTTTTTAAATACCTGTAATAAATTAAAAAAATAATTCTTCACTGCAGTCTTCCTGGTTTCTGCAGTCAGTCCTTTATATGTAAACTTAAACATAGTGCAGGGCTACAATAAAACATATAAATCACAATGGTAATGTAAAAATTGTGTAAAAATTGTGTAAAACGAATATAAAAAGTTGTAAAATTCCATACTCCTGTTGGAAACAAAAAACGATCCATTATGTGAAAAGTACAGTCCTTTGTGTGAAGAAAGCAGAAGTGCTTCTTGTCCTCTTCCCAATAATGTTCTTTCAGTCAGGAGATACAACATTTATTTGGAAAGATCCACCGTGTGAGAAACATTTGGTGCTTCGTTGCCGCCACCATATTTGCACTCACCAAAAATAAATGGTAAATAAAGCATGACACCATCCACATATTACTGCAAGATCCACTAGGTCTCCACACAATCCAATCGTTACCTTCTCATACAATCTGATGTTCTGCACCAAGTAAAGCCAAGTAAAGCCAAAGGATTCCAAATAATATAGTATAGTAGTTTATTGACTCAATAAAAATAACATACAATGCTGCAGCATACATATAAAACGCTCCAGTAAAACAAGCAATCTCAGCCAGGCTTACTCTGAGGGCCACCAAACCGAAACTTTAGAAGGCGTACCCATGAAGAGGTGTGTGTGCACATGTCAAAAGGAGCCTACATACTGACACTACGCCGTTGCTTCCAGTTCTTTTTTTGTTTCCAAGAAGAGTACAAATGACTGTATTTCACAACTATTTTTTTATATATTCATTTTACACTATTTTATACATTACCATTGTGATTTATATGTTTTATTGTAGCGCTGTACTTTGTTTGATTTTGTTAATTGACAAGGTTGGTGGAGTCACCTTGCATGCAAGTCACTGAGACTTTGGTGCACTGAATTATTTAATGTTTTTTTAAATTGAGTCTATTATATGTGTCGTTATCCAATTTTTCAGTGTGTGTGTGTGGTCCAGTGTGCTGAAAACAGATACAAGTACACGGTGTGCCATCAGAGTTCTATGGTTGTCCCCTTCATAACTATATTTTTTCTTTTTTTACAGAAAATATTCTGGCAACAGTATCAATGTGAGTACAATGTGATTAGTCAAAGCCACCTTAGTTTGTTCAGTTGCTAAATTTCGTCATAGAGAGCAAAGGTCACCATTGGTTCAACCAAGTGGCTTCATCACTTCAAATAAGTATCAGTGATATATTCCAGCATTTGTAGCCACATTGGTTAGGCAGTCACTTTAAAGCCCAACTCCAGGCAACTAAAAAAATATCCTTTGCAGTGGGGTTGTGCTTATACTGCAAGGGCTAATTGCATCTTTTAGATCTAGGGCAGAGGTCTTCAAACTTTCCAAACAGGGGGACAGTTTACTGTCCCTCAGACATTAGGGGGCTGGACTGTGGCCATTGGGAGTAGAAAAGATTCCAACATCAGTGAGAATAAATAGTGCTCCATCTTTGATGTCAGTGGGAGGAATTGTACTCCTTCATTGGTGTTGGTGGAAGGAGTTGTACCCTATCGTTGGTGACAGTGGGAGGAATTATACCCCATCATTGGTGTCTTTTTGCCCAGTTGTTGGTATCATCTGCTCCTCCCTGTTGTTAGATTGGCCTCCAGAGTGCATTCTCCCCAATGCTCCAGGGATCTAGGGTCCTGATCTCATCAAGACCAGTGTGGGGGGGGGGGGGGGGGGGTCCATAGCCCTGCATGGGACATGTTGATGCTATGTGACAGTCCCACCACTGGAGCATGGTGAAGCACCATCTGCCAGGAGAGCAGAGGATCATGTAAGTAAAAGTGTTTCTCCTTTGCCCTGGAGAAAATGAGCAATTAACCCTTGCAGTGAGGACATGGCCTGGGGTTTGGCTTTAAGCCATACAAAAAACACAAATGGTGCACGACCTAGTGCATTGTCCTAGGACCAAAATTTATTGCGATAAAAAAGTAGTAAGTATCGTAATCACAAAGTGTCAAAAACATCAAAGCTCATTGCATAAAATACATCCATTCCTATGACAGAAGATGAAGGTCCAATAGGCTGACGCATTTCAAGGATTTCTCTCTTCTTCAGTGCTTTGACTTTGTGACTATTGGCTTTAAGCCAATCACCATGCTGTCTAAAATGTGTGAAGGTTGATGTTGAGCATTCAAAAACATGACATGACATGTTTGTGAAACCATCCTGTTTTAATTTACTTACTCCAATCACCATGGTACGCTGTGACAGGTGTTAATTGTTTGAGTTGATTGTTTATACTTGGTCAAAGAGGCAAGTGACATGGGAAGCCACATACAGTGAACACACACACAAGAAAAACACAGTGATTACTGCTAGCAGCTATAATAGCCACTGGCAATAATCACATTGTAAAATCAAGCATGCTGATTGTTCCCAAGTTGATTGATTGATCAACTTGGGTACAATCGGCCTGCCTATACATGGTTCGAATCTCTTCCCATCCCTGATGAACCGACCGAGATTCAAACCATCTATGGCCGGCTTTAGCAGGGTTTGGGCATCTTCAGTCATTTCTAAAGGCTTTACTCTTCTATATATGTCTCCTGTGTACTTTGAACTGGTCTAAAATTTATATTTTACTCATCCACAGCATGTCAGCCAGGGAAAACGAAACCCAGGGAGGCACTGCTTGCCTGTCTGCAAGGTAAGACCCTCTGTCAATATTTGCTCTGTACTAGATACATACTGGTTGAAATTTTAAAAAGTCAAGGTGTCTCATACCAGATCTATGGCTCTGCTGTGGCCCAGCTTAGTCCCTGATTCAATAATGGTTGTCTATTTCATCGTTACTGTACTGATGCATCATCTTCATTATTCTGTATTTATGAAACGTGAACCAAGAACTCCTGCACTGCAAGTTAGGATAATTACCCGTTAAGCCAGCATGCTTTAACTAATGTTTTTGTAGCTGCATTGCTGAGTACATAGCTTAACTGCTGAACTGCATAAATACATTCTCAGTATTCAGATGAAATGCATGCAGAATGTTCTTTTTTCACATATTACGCTGGCAAAATTGTGTCCACAGGTATTCTGTACCAGCGTTATAAATTGTCCTGCATGGCAGCAATATAAGGGGCCTATTTATAAAGAATGCCACTGGTTGATGAAAATATAATTTAGAATTCGAAGTGATGAGACTTCTGCACTACTATGAGTGACTCTTCAAAAAAGATAGTAATCACCTATACCAAGATGTGGCAGAGGTTGCTTCTTGACACCAATATGTGTTCCCTACAAGAGAAAAGATGAAGCGCTACTTCCCCAAACCGTGAAATAATAACTATCTCACAACTCAAAAATAAACCATATATATATATATATATATATATATATATATATATATATATATATACCTAAACAATAGTGGTGGTACACCCAAATAGCAACACTCACAATTCAAAGTTTAGAGCAAAGATTTGTGTATAACTAAACAATAGTGGTGGTAACCCCCAAATAGCATCATGCGATAATTATAATAGAAGTAATAATACAGTGACAATATTAAGGGGGTTGTAAAGGTTCGTTTTTTATTTTCTAAATAGGTTCCTCTAAGGTAGTGCATTGTTGGTTCACTTACCTTTTCCTTCGATTTCCCTTATAAATGTTTTTTTTTCTTTGTTTTCTTTGTCTGAATTTCTCACTTCCTGTTCCTCCTCAGTAAGCTGTTCAGTAAGCTGTTCTGGCTGACTAACCACCAGCTCAGATGATGGTGAGAAGTTTACTGAGGAGAAACAGGAAGTGAGATATTCAGACAAAGAAAAAAAACATTTAGAAGGGAAATCGAAGGAAAAGGTAAGTGAACCAACAATGCACTAGCTTAGAGGAACCTATGTAGAAAATAAAAAACGAACCTTTACAACCCCTTTAAGCAATAAAGTTAGAACACACACTAGAATTCAAAACCAATTAAAGTGAATGTGACAATTCTCCAGTCTCCAGTGACCCATAAATGCCATCAGTGTAATTTTAAAGTATTAGAAATTGCATCAAGTCTATTCAATAGGTGAACATGCCAGAGCATCCATGATCATAATCACGAGCCAAGTAGTACACTTCTGTGAGTACTGTGTTCTTCACTTATGGATAACAAGTGCCCTCCACCAGTCTAACTATGTTCTCACCTCCCAGGGAGACTCTGCAAAGGATCTATATACTCCTTCCCCTTGGGCATATAAATCCAGTGGTTGGCAGCTTCCCTGTTGGTCCTGGGACTCGTATTCACCTTATGCACTATACTTCATGCATGTGTAGCATATAGATAGGAGAAAACGGACATCGTGCTTGAACTGTATAAAAATCTTATATTTATTTAAAATAAAAGAATTGCACTCACATTACTAGATGCACTGCCTCCGGTGCACTCGGGTAGATCGCTATAAATATAGGGGGTGCATGGTCCCCCTAAAAGTCACTGAGACATCCGTAAGTACTCAGCTCACCAGTAGCTTCCAAACTACTTCCTGGTGATGCATGATCATGTCATAGGCTCTGACCTGATGCGTTTCGTCACTGGTCATGTGACTTTTCTGAAGAGGTCCTGGTAGTTTGACTGGTGGAGGGCACTTTTTATCCATGTGTGACAAACACAGTACAGAAGTGTGATATTTGATTCATGACTATTCATAGAGTGCTCTGGCATGTTCACCTATTGAATGGACTTGATGCAATTTCTAATAATTTAAAGTTACACTGATGGCATTTTTGATTCACTGGGGAGTGGTCACATTTCACTTTAATTGATTTTGAATTCTAGTGTGTGTTCTAACTTTATTATTGTCACTGTATTATTACTTGTATTATAATTATCACATGTTGCTATTTTGGGGCCCCACCACTATTGTTTATGAATATACATACTTTTGATTTATTTTTGAACTGTGAGGTAGTTATTTCACGGTCTGGGGAAGTAGTGCTTCATCTTTTCTCTTGTACCATTTAGACGTACTGTAATGATTGAACAGAATGAACAGAAACAAGAGAATAATCATTCAAATGTGAAAATATGAACAGGACAAAAGAGCATGTATTCTTTCCTGCTAACCCAGCATTCATCGCTGGCATAATAATAGATGCTGATGCCATAATTTTGCCATAGACATCAAGCTAGACCACCTAAGAAAATATCAAAAGAAACTGTGAAATTGTACCCACTCCACTGCTGAAGGGTCCCAAAGGAAATCACAACCCTTCTTGCTTGTATTTATCCAATATGGAAGTGGTTTAAAAAGGCAGAAACAGATTTGCCATATTATCTGTTAGAAAAATGCTTAAGGCCTCTTTCACACTAACGTCCCGTTCAGGCCCGCCTGTCAGTTTTTCAGGCGGACCTGAACGGGTGCTCCATAGAGCTCTATGGAGCGTCGGATGTCAGCGGTGACCTGTCCGCTGACATCCGACCCGCTCCGATCCGAAAAAGTGTAACGGAGGAAAAAGCTATTTTTCCATCCGTCTGCGGATCGGATCGGGTGACGACGGGCACTGCGGTCCGTCGTCATCCGATCTCCCATAGGGGAGAGCGGCGCTGTGACAGGTCCGTCCCTGCGCAGTGTGCAGAGACGGAGCTGTCATCTCCCTGCTCAGCGGGGATCGGCGGAGTGATCCCCGCTGAGCAAACGGATATCCACGGGGCGGATCAGAACTGATCCGCCCCGTGTGAAAGGACCCTAAGGCCCCATGCATACTGATCCTTTAACCCTGGTGCATGAGGCTTCAGCATTTAGCATCTCTGGGCTTTAACATATTAATGCGATTCCAAAATTTGTGCTTCAGTTTTTTAAATCTGCAGCTTTAATTAAGGTAATACCTGGTGATCCCGCCACGATGGGTGTTGATCATAATGTTGCTGTGGCTGACTTACCTGTATCTATTTCTCTAATTGACAGGTGACTGTGCATCTGGCCTTGGGCAGAATTACAGAGGGAGCCTCAGTGTCACCAGATCTGGAACAGAGTGCCAGTACTGGGCCAGCAATTTTCCACACAAGACAAAGTGAGTGTAGATGTATGGTTCATCATACTTGCTGTTGTCCTTAAAGCGATATTAAACCCAAAAGCAAATATTTACTATATTGCAGCTTACCAATTTATAGATGAGATGGCTGCATTTGTTTTCTTTTGAAGGCTTTCTTTCTTCTATTTTCATCTGGTGATCTGGCCAGTAAGTCTTTTGTTTTTTTCAAAAGAACAAGCTCTCTTGCACAATCTATCAGTTACAGGGATGAGATAAATTATTCAACACTGGCAGGGGTGCTTACAATGATCTGGAAAAAAAACTGTTTACTGTAACTAATTATAAAGTGTTAGCTGGAGACTGACTTTAATATGTCAGTGTATCTAAATCTGCTAGTCCATTGAACACTCCCTGCTCCTGCAGACTGACAATGCTGAAGTCCAGATCTGCACTCTCTGCTCCTTCATCCACATTGGGGGCACTCTAATGCAGGAAGTGTGTTCCTGGTCAGATCACCAGGGGAAAAAAGAAAACAAATGCAGCCACCACATCTAATGATTGGTAAGCTGTGGTATATAACATTTTTGTTATATAAACCTTAGAACCCTCCTAGGGAGGAAGGAAGTTCAGAGCTCTTGCACGTGTGCAATTTTGATTCATTTCGAATCAAAATTTGGACAAAATTTTTGTTATTCTGAGATACGGATGTATCCAAATTTCAGATTGACAATAGTAACAAAATATCAACAAATATAAAATAAAGTATAACTAGACTAAATAGCATAACAAAATAACAAATTCCAAAAAAATTCAAATTCAAAATGGAAACATATTGCAATAAATACAGTAAAGTATGAAAGGGAAATACGATAATGATAAGAATTGAACAGAATGAATATAGCTACCGTATTTATCGGCGTATAAAAACGCACTTTTTCCCCTTAAAATCGGGAAAATCATGGGTGCGTGTTATACGCCGATGCCCCCGCCGATCTGCGCTGTCTGTGGAGCGCCGCCGACATTTACCGAGCTGAGTGTACTCGGCTCCGCTCTCAGTCACGCCCAGTCCCGCCTCCTAGCCTTTATGTCCCACCATTGGCCTGGTGTTGTGTCCATCACAGGAGCCAGGACAAGGGGCGGGACGGGGGCGTTACTGCGAGCAGAGCTGAGTAGCCGAGTACCCTCGGCTCGGCTCGGTCTATGTCGGCGGCGGGAGGAGCCAAAGATCTCGGTGGCGGTGGCGGGAGGAGCCGAAGATCTCGGCGGCGGCGGGAGGAGCCGAAGATCTCTATCCTAAACATTTATCACCTCCCTAGCTACCTTTTGGATGCCCCCTCCAGGGATTGGCCAGGCCATGATAAATTTTCCGCTGATTATTGAATCTCCCTCCCTATGCTCAGGAAACATTGTCCAGGGGCAGGGAGAAGGACTCAAACTTTCAGCCAGTAAAACCCTGAACAGACCAGGACAGACAATCACTGCTACTTTGACTACAGAAGGAGCCAAAAACTAAATTTGCCTAGCATCCTACGCTAGGAGGGCGCTGCACAACATTTAATAGGCAGAAAACAAGGACAACACATTGCCAATTTTGAAAACATGAAAGCAACATAATGGCAGTTATTACAGAATAGGGCAACATATGGGCAGTTGTGGCAATATGTGGACAACAAACCAGCAATTGTGACAATACATGGCAACAAATGGGTAGTCATGGTAACTCTTGGGCAAACACATGTACAGTACTTCTAATGCATGGGTGGCAAAGGGGCAATCATTACAATGCATGGGCAGCTAAAAGGACAATCATGACAACACACAGTCAAAATCGGTTAATGGTAGCAATACATAGTCTATCAAAGACAGAGACCATAACTAGTGCTCAGTCTGCCAGAGATGGCATGACAGGTGGGTAGTCCCAATACAATGGTAGAGCTGAATTCACGGATACAAGGGTTTATGAGTAGGTATGTAATTGGACCCATGATGACTGAACCATTATACCCTTCTGTAGCAAATCTAGTTGTAAATAATAGTTTATTGTGTTAATATAAAGATGTCATCTTAGTTTTGGTCCACTTCTGTAAAAATAAGCCTGGATTGAGACCTCACCAGCCCTTTAAAGCCTTTAAATTGCAAGTCATGGATGTAGATGTCCTAGAGCAGGTGGGTCATGGGCTACCTATGGATTTTGTAACTTGCTTTTGCACTGTTTAACCACCTTTCTATCTCAGGATAAATCCAAACACTCATTCCGAAAACAACCTGACAGAGAACTTTTGCCGAAACCCAGATGACAACCCACTCGGTCCATGGTGTTACACAAAAAACCCTGAGAAGGCCAGAGAGGAGTGTGCAGTGCCTGTATGTGGTAAGTGATGCCAGTGCCGTCACATCCACGACCTAAAATGCAGGTGGAATTTTCTTTATCATAAATCAATGGACACAGAGCAGCCATAATAACTAACTGGGTTATACGTCAACTACTGGTGAATGGACACTGGTAAATCAATCAAACAAGAAGTCCTCACCTATATAAACCCTCCTACACAGGAAGTACCTCAGTTTTGTTGCCAGGGTCTGTTAGGTGGATGGTCACTGATGTGACATTGGAGGTCTGGATGATTCTATTCGGAATCATGGACTTCAATTGGATCCATTCGAAAAAGCTATCAGTCAAAATGGATGGTACCTAAGCCTCATTGGAAAGAGAGAAGATTCCTCCAGGTTTTGCCTGTAATGCAACCTTACAGCGCTGGACCCTGCGTAATGGAACCCTGGGCAGTGTTTGTTCTGACCAAGGTCCTTTCCGTCAAGGTGCTATACAGGTCCAGGGGAGTGGACCCCAGATTAAGGGGGACCCAGTCTCTGAAGGTCTTTTATGACAAAGCTCGCTGTGATGGCTGAAGATTGGACTCCTGTTATGTTCAGAGTCCTGCAGCAGGATGGTAAGTCTGCATTTTTACAGTTTCTCTATCCTTAGTGACTGTTAAAAAAAGATTATTGCTATGTATATAATAAAATGAGCATAAAATAAGGTGCAATGGAAATTTGTAAATCAAGCAAGTTCACAGTGAAAAAATCCTTCCATTGATAAAACATGTCCAGACAAACAATGTCCTCAGTAATCTTCAAATCCACAGATATTAAAGTGCATAGGTGCAATAATATTCCTTAAAGTGGAAGTAAACCCATCGATTTAAACAGTTAAAAAAAAAAGGTATGCCGGGAATGCTAACTGTACATTGGCTGTGCTCTCAGCCAAACTATCAAACCATCCAATGGCTGGTGTCATAACGAATCACATGTGCAGCACCATAGCAGTTGAAGATTAAACAGAGGCAAAGATGGCAGCTTCCTTGGCTGAAAACGATAGGGGAGTTTACTTCCACTTTAAAATTACTCTTGTGATGATAAAAATCCAGTTCAATAAGAGGGTGACTTTGCACATATGCTCCTCCCCAAACCCCCAATCCCCCCCCATGTGACTGTTCTCACCTCAAGCTGTGTGACCGCACAACTAAGTTTGGTCCACATAAGTTGTTGAACCACTTCCAGGCTCTGAATAAAGGTATTTTCAGCAGGGTACCACAGTTAAAGCCACAGAGAATATCCTCAATGTTAAAATATGAAAGAGGCTGGATAGTGTATTATTGTTTGTAAGTTTAAGTAGAAGTCCTGGCCCCTCTCCTACGTGTGATGACACTGGGCTAATCACATGTCTTCATCAGTGGGATCTGGAAGGGCGGCCATGGCCATGTGGTTAGCAGGGACTCTGGAGACATAACAGCAGCCCATGGATACTAACAAAGTGTGAGTACTTACTATGGGAGAACTGTGTGGCAGACAAGTCATGATTACCATTATTATCGGCATACAACACGCACTTTTTTTCCCTTAAAATCAGGGGAAAATCGTGGGTGCGTGTTATATGCCGAGCCACTGCCTCAGAGGGGAAGGAGGGAACGAGCGCTGATGAAATAGACGAGTATACTGTGTACTCAGCTTGGCTCCGCTTGCAGTCACGCCCAGTCCCGCTTCCTAGCATTTACGTCACGCCATTGGAATGGTGTTGCGTCCATCATAGGAGCTGGGCGGAACTGCGAGACAAGCTGAGAGGAGCCGAGTACACAGGACAGCCGGCTCTGTCTATTTTGGTGGTGCTCCTTCCCTCCTAAATTGAGTACAGGTAACAAGTTAAAACCAATCATGCTGCAATTTTGGGCAAGGCTGCAGATGGACCCTGTTGGGCAAGGCTGCAGATGGACACTGATCATTCTGCAAAGATGGGCAAGGCTGCAGATGGGTACTGATCATTCTACAATGATGGGCAAGGCTGCAGATGGACACTGATCATTTCGCAATGTTGGGCAAGGCTGCAGATGGACACTGATAAGGCTGCATTCATGGGCATTTAAAATGTAAGTTTCTTTCCTTAACCACCTGACATCCACGCTATGGCCGAATGACGGCCACAGCGCAGATGTGAATTCCCGGGAGGCCATCATATGACGGTCTCCCCTGTGCATGCTCCCTGCACGCGTCCTGCAGGGCAAGTGCAGAGCGCACTGTAATCACCGAGTTACTAAGACTTGGGTGATCACCGATCTGAGTAAGGGGCCGGTCCTGACCCTTACCATGCGATCAGCTGTCAGCCAATGAAATCAAAACAAAAGCTCAGTGATCATTTTTTTTTCTCCTCACGCTGACAGCGGAGGAGAAAAAAAAAGCCAATCACTGGCTCACCTTAAAGGAACATCGGTCCCGAAACGGAAGAGGCAATTATGCCTCATAATTGCAACTGAAAGAGCCCACAAGTGCCACCTATCAATGCCCACAAGTGCTACCTATCAATGCCCACCAGTGGTGCCAATCAGTGCCACATAGAACTGCTGCCTATCAGTGTAACCGATCAGTGCCCATCACTGCCACCCATCAATGCCCATCACTGCCACCTATCGTTGCCCATCACTGCCGCCTCATCAGCGTACATCAATGACGGACAAAAATTACCCATTTTAAAATTTTATAACAAAATAAAAATAAATCGCACAGGTGATCAAATATTACCAAAAGAAAGCTCTATTTGGGGGGAAAAAAAAATGATAAAAATGTTATTTTGGTACAGTGTTGTATGACCGCACAATTGTCATTCAAAGTGCATCAGCGCTGAAAGCTGAAAATTGGTCTGAATAGATGGGGGTTTTAAGTGCCCAGTAAGCAAGTGCTTAAACTTCACTCCTAAAATGTTTTTTCTTAAACTTCCCTCCTAAACTTGGGGTAAGTGTTATACGCCGATAAATACGGTGTATGCTGCTTATCTGGGGGAACTGTACAATTGTAAGTCGATAAACCCCTGAATGGATAGCAGTTCACTTTAAAGTGTTGTTGACTGCCCGGAAGGCAGGTGCAGCGTAGTATACATGCTTGCAAACCTGTTTCTTAAATGCATATTTAAATATACACGTTTGGAAAAACATGAGCATGGGTGGCCCCGGGCCTGCCCGACACTCGAGCCCCCATGGCCCAGATGAGGTAGGCAGCGCCCCCCTCCGCCCCGGAACACGCCCCTCTCTGGACCGAAGACGAGCATTAGGCCAACTGCAGTTAAGCAGGTGCATGCTTGCAAACTAGCTAAAACGCATGGTTGCTGAAACGCATGGTGGCTGAAATGCATGGTTGCTGAAACGCACAGTTGCTAAAGATACATGTTTTTACATATTCGCATTAATATACATGGTTATACATGTTGGAATAAAGATACATGGTTGCACAAAGATGCATGGTCGCACAAAGATACATGTTTATTCATGTTTGAATAAATATACATGGTTATACATGATTGCATAAAGATATATGATTGCATAAAGATAAGATACATGGTGGCATAAAGATGCATGTTTAAGCATGTTTGCATAGATTCGTGTTGCGTAATATAGGTTGCATAAACGCATGCTTGCTTATTGTGTATATGCATGTTTCCATAAATGCATATTGCTTAAACGCATACTGTCATGTTTTCATTTGTACAACATACGTATATGCTTGTTTGTCTGGGATTACATGCATATGTGCTTGGTTGCCTGGGATTACATGCATATGGGCTTGTTTGCCTGGTACTACATGCATATGTGCTTGTTTGCCTGGGATTATGTGCATGTTTGCCTGGGATAACGTGCATATGTGCATGCTTGCCTGGGATTACGTGCATATGTGCTTGTTTGCCTGGGATTACATGCATTTGCGCTTGTTTGCCTGGGAGTACATACATATGTGCTTATTTGCCTTGAGCTGCATACATAAATGCATGAATGGCAAGAATACTTGTAGCCCTGCATGTGTGCATACTTGGGTGCCTACATAACCGCATGCCTGGGTACCTGCATACTTACATGCGTAAGGGGCTGCATAGCAGTAAACCAGCATTGTTTTAGGCCTGCATCCTTGAAAGGACTGCATATTAGGTTGGCTAATATAGTTGCTACTTTATTTATCGGTTATACCAGTTAAATGGTTCCAGAAAGGAGAGGCAGCCGGAGAGGCAGGTACACCACTCTCAGGTTCAATGCTCTGCCGGTGTCCACATCCCCCGATGGACAGTGGTGTCGCATCACCTTGATCATGCCTGATCTCTGTTGATCGAAGCCTAAGCAGGATCAAGCCTGATTAGTATATGGAGGTGAGACTGCCAGAGAATACCAGATGCTGTAAGATTTTCTGTACCTGTGTGAGGGAGTCATCTGAGGTTGCTGTGTTTTTGAGAGTATCTCAGGCCAGAAGATTCTAGGGCAGTCTCTGATGTGTTTTTTTTCTCCACCTTTAGCCAGCAAAAGCTTGGTAGGTAGGTAGGAATCTTTTGGCCTTCAGTGTCTGCCACAGAGTCATCAATATTTTGTCTTGCATTTGACTCTTGGAGTAGAAGGTATGGGCTCATTATTATAAAAAAAAAAAAAAAAACTCAACCGGTAGCGGTCCCAAAACCAAATGGGGACATAAGGTCTAGCTTAGAGATTAAGCCACTGGACATCCTTCTGTTTCAGATAGGCTCTGTCCATTTAGTGTTAACCTCTGCGAGAGGTAGATTTTGGGGTCTTCAATGATGCATATCTTCATGTGCCGTTTTTTCCAGGCCCATCAAGAATCTTTATGCAAATTGAAGTGCAAAGTCATCTTTTTTTATTTTTGTGACTCTGCTCTTCAATTTGCATAAAGATCCCAGCCCAGCCCACAAAGCTCCCAGCCCAGTACTGGACTTGCTAAAAATGCAGATGTGCCGATCATAGTTTACCTCAATAATCTTTTGTTTAGGAAGCAGTCTGTTCCAGATTTTCCTTTTCTGCAGGAGGAAGTTGTATCTAGGTCAAGGCACGTTCCCTACGTACAGTCCTACTCCAGGTCTTTGGTAGAGGATCATTCTCTCTGTCTGGAACATGAAGTTCCAGGCATTGGATCACCAGAGGGCTCTGTTCCTGGGGTATTGCAGAGCTAAGATTGCTGGTTAATGGTTTGAAATCTGAAGAAGGGATGGGAAGATAATAACCACTGATGCCAGCTTCCCCAGTTGGTTGGAAGGTGGCTATAGTTCAGTAGACTTGGTCTCCATAGGAGAAAATACTATCCATCAATATTTTGGACTTTTTGGCCAGTACGCCTTGCTTTGGATGTTGGGGGGAACCAGTTGTGAGTGTAATCCTGAAATGCCTCTGCAGGCATATATATTTTAACCACCTGGAGTCATGCGGCTCAGGAAGGTGAACAATATTCTATCTGACACAGTACAACAAGTGGTGTCTCTATCACTACTAATTTTCATCTCAGTTACATTATTCTTTGCGCTAACAATTAATGATACCATTATCACTAGTACATATTCCAGGTATAGAATAACGGTAAGGGGAACTCTGCAGGTGGATCTACTACATTCCAAGTTCTACAACAAGTGGGAACAGGTTGTGTCTGGGAAGAAAGTCCCACCGACAATAGGGGCATGTGCACTGGTAACACCTTAGGGACTAGCTCTCCCTTATTTGATGCTTTACCTCTGTTTTGACTTCTCCCACATTTTTTTGCAAAGAATACGGGAAGCAGTAACACTGATAATAGTGTTAGCTGCATTAGCCCAGAAGGGCTTGATATGCTGACTTAGTGAGGCTTGCGGGGGTCGTTTCTTCAACACTCCTAGGTCAGCAGGACCTAATGGTCTTGAGACCTGTATCTTCACACTGTTGAGCCCCTGGAAGCTGGTTTTAGGGAACCCTGATTACAGAACTTGAAAGTATTTTTTTCCTGGGGGAAGCCAATCAGTAGGGGAAAGGAGATTGGCCTTAAGTACCATTAAGTGTTCTAGTTCATCTCTATCCATTTTTTCCAGAGGCCATTGTTTCTCACTCCTTAATTCATACAGCTTGTAGCATAGGTAGTCCCACATGTCAGGCCACTTTTGTGTCCTTGGGACTGGGATTCGCTCTTGGCTGTCTTTCCAGAGGCAATTGTTGGAACCAATTGGGAGACTGTAAGTCCCTTATCTTGGAAGATGGCTTCTTTGGTTGCTATCACTTCACTAAGCGGAGTGTCAGAGCTGGCGGCTCTTTCATGCAAGGAGCCATTCTTGGTCTCACGTCATAAGGTGATGTTGCGTCCTAATCTATCCCTATTGCCTAGAGTGGTTTCTAGTATTTACTTGAATCAGGACAGTGTCTTGCTTTTTAATTTTTTCTTCTGATCCACAGTCGGCAGGAGAAAGATTGCTACCTACTCTAGAGGTAGTTCAGACACTCAGGGTCTACTTGAGTTGTCGGCACAGGTCAGGAATCCTGATTTGTGCAGCCAGAAGAGCCCAGGAAGGGCTGGCGGCATCCAGGTCAAATTTTTAGCAGTGGATCTACCAATTTGCCAAGGATGCCTATGGTTTTAAAGGGCAAAATCCCATTTTTTTCTGGGAAGAGATTCACTACTAGATGTGTGGGAGTATCTTGGGGCATCCGCAATCAGGTGTCAGTGGTCCAGGGATGCAAGACTGCTATTTGGTCTTTAGTTTATACATCCACTGGGTTTTTACCAGGTGGACATCAAGAACATGGAGGAGACTGCCTTGGTCTCAGTGTATTACAAACAGTAATAGTGGCAGTCTAAGGATGTTGGCTCAGATGCGGAAGACTGACTTTCTGTTTGTATTGCCAGAAGGTCCCAAGAAGGGACAGGCAGCATCTAAGTCGACTATTTCCCAATGGAATCGACAAGTGATTGTTCAGGCGTTGATGCAGTGTATGCAGTGTACGGTAGGCAGCAATATAGATCCTGTTGTTCTGATGGTGTTTATTTGGTCAAAATGGGTTCCCTCCCCTCAAAAGCATTGCTTGTGGACATCCCAGTTAGTTATTATGGCTGCTCTGTGTCCCGTAATGTACGATAAAATCCTTTTCTTGGAGTACATCATGGGACACAGAGATCCCTCCCCTCTTGTCTGGGAAGTTTATTGCTTGCTACAAAATCGAGGTTCTTCCTGTGTAGGAGGGGTTATATAGGGGAGGACTTCTTGTTTGATTTACCAGTGTCCATTGACCAGCAGATGGTGTATAAACCAGTTAGTTATTTTGGCTGCTCTGTGTCCCATGATGTACTCCAAGAAAAGGATTTTACAGGTAGGCTGTAGAAAAAGTCCTAATTTTTGTGGCTGACCGGTGTGACCAACTATGGGCATAGATATAACTTTAAGGAACATTGCAGTCAATCAATGACTAACAAGGTTGATATGTATTATAACCATGAAAGTAGATTTCAGATATCCAGAAAGACTGTTCTGGCAGCAAAAAAACAAACAAACCTGCAAATCCCACCAAAATGTAGACATTTTTCTAGTTTTGGATTGAGTGGGGAAGGTTTCAAACCATGGTGTTTGTGTCCCTGTTGGGGAGTATTTCTGTGTTCGGGTATGGGCATAGCGTTCCACTTCAAAGTGATCAAGTTAGTTGCCTTAAAAAATGCATATGGCAGCTCCCTGCGACAGAGGAGCCTCGGTGGTGGTTGGTGCCTCTGCAGCGCTACAGCCTTTGTCAGACTCTTTAGCATTCAGTTTTTACAGGAGTGACAGATGCCTGGGCTTCCCCAGAATGCACTGTGGTTCACTCCTCCAACACATCAGTCACTCCAGGACACAGCACTGAATAAAACCACAGGGCGATTGATAGGTGGTACAAGCATCAGATCCTCCCAGAAGTCAATGCCAAATAGGCTACAGTGCTTGAATAAAGTAAAGGTAGGAGACAGATCATTAGAGAGGAAAGTATAGTCCATTTCGATTTTTAGGAGACTGTACAGAAAGACAGGGATGGGTCCTAGATAAGAGATAGGTGTCCCCTTTGTTTAGGTTGTGGTCCCTTTAAGAGGGACAATAAGAGAAATTTTTGAGTACTCAGGTGTTCTCGCCATGGTGAGAGGTTCTCTGGGGTGGTTCAGTTAGAAAGGAGAAAACTGATTTACATTTTTTTTGTCAAGATTGGTAAGTCCTGATGTGGGACCCGGAGTTTTTGGGTGGGAAAGAGCCATTAACCCTGATCATGGGTATCTTGGCCTGTAATGGTTAAAGCAAAAACAAAAGAATGAAAAGGTGAAGAGACACCAACTTAAAGCTACCAAATCACAAAATATGGCTACCAAATATATAAAAATGGGTTTACACTCATTCCTGGTGGATACAGCCACCGGGATTGTGTGTAAATCTGACAAGTAGACTCTTGCCTATCAGGTGGAAGCATTTAGGCGCCCCACCCCCCATGCGCATGTCCCTGCCATGTATCCTGGGTTCCACTTGCCCATCTGCTGGCCCAGGACCAACATAGCAGGTGCCACTGGGTAGGGGGGAGGGAACAGAGCAGACTTACATCCGCTATCCTACCCTCCTTGTGACCCAGAAAGTGAAGTGTTTGACGTCACTTCCAGGTCCGCCTCCCTGTATCCTCAGCCAACATACCTGGGAAAGAATGTAATGCAATGCGATCTGTATTGCGTTACATTCAGTGGTGCACAGAGAGACCTTAAATGTCTCATTAAAGAGAACCTGTCATCAAAAAAAAATCATCAGCTTTGGGATGTTTGTCCCCTATGTGAAGAAAAAAAAAGTTTGGTATGTAATTTCCGGGCCTAAAATAATTTTTAAGCATGTGTGCAAAAAAAAAAAAAAATGCAAAAATGGCTGTGGCAGTGAAAGAGTTAAACTAGACCAAAAGGTGAAAGAAACCCTACACAGCACCACACCACATCAAAATCTCCCTCCCCTTCCTCTCCCCATATCCCCTACCCCTCTCGAAAAACCCCAATCAATTCCTGTCTACAACTATCCCTGAAGTAGCACGTGTACACCGTATTTATAAGCCAGCTGCTGTATGGTCATGTGTCCATAAGCCAGCATGCTTCGGAGGGACCATATGATTGCAGTACTGCAATATGAGGCTAACACCCACCAACAACACTCTCCATCGATCAAATATGTAGTAAGGAATTCAAAAAGGACCCGCTATAAGCCAGCTGTGCTATATAGCCATATGTCCATAGGTTGGCACACTCCAAAAGGACTGTGTACTGTAACTTTAAAAACAGTGATGCAGTATAAAAAAAAAAGTAACCCGCTAATGTAACTCTCCGTCAATCAGATATAATATGAAACATCCAAACAACAACTGGGAGGTGGGCTGTAACTGGTAGTGCCTCTGATCACCCATACATCTTTAAAGTAGTCTCACCTTTCCCTGGTTGGGTGTGTTGGACTGCCCTTTCTCATACTAAAAGCTGCATACATCCATGGGCCACATATCGGCTGAGTAGCAGCAGATGCAGAAGCCAATAACAGATATAGGCTAGTGTGCACTCTAGCCCGACATAGAGGTACCGGTGGAGGGGTAGTGGTACCCCTAAACATCAACATGTTTCGTCCCACTTATCCAGGACATGCAGGAAATGCTGCTACCTCAGGGCTTTATAATAATCAGTACATTCACTAATTGCCACCCAATTAAAGCAGCAGGCAAACGATATAGAAATAATTCATTACAGATGTATAACAAAAAACAACTTGTCGGTACACCTATCAGGATTAAGTGTTTGGATGAGATTTGTAATTATGAAAAATAAGGCTACAAGGCCACACTATTAAACCACTAATTGGAAACTCAGGGAAACAAGGTTTACAAGAAGGATTGCAGAAAAACCTCATCAATTAAACCCAGAGGGGACAGAGAGTTCAACATAAATATCCATTCCACCTCCTGCTGGATGAGCCTTGTCCTTGTCCTCTCTTCTGTCTGGTAGATTAAGCTGCAATATTCCACACATTTTTAGCCCTTAGGTGGAGATCCATAGAGTTCCTGAAAGTGTTTCGCTAAGAAAGATTCCTGTAGAAATACTTGACACATGCTCCCTGATACGTTTTCCCAACGCCCTTCTAGTCTTCCCTAAATAGATTTTTGGGCAGAAGCATATAATCTGGTATAACACCCATGTTAAGGAACAGTTTTACAATGATCACATGGTAAACAATTTTTCATGCACGGAGTTCCAAAAGACACCAGTTCTGTGGACATATCTGCATATCGAACAATGTTCATATTTGAACATACCCAAGGGTAGTGGCCAAATAGGCTGGACGGATATGCAATTAGAGACATATTCACTAAGAACTAGGATATCCCCTAAAGTTGGGGCCTTCTTTGCAATAAGACATGGTTTACGGCCCAATATCCGCTTGTTGGGGAAATTGCATATTTCATATTTCACTATTATTGCTGACTCATATTGTGGCTCACTAATGAATTCTAAGTTTCTAATGTTGGTTAAGAAGCAATATAAGGTCCTTTGTATAGTTGTACCTTCCTGATGTAAAGCTTGAGGAATGCAGTATGACCAAGCCCCTTATCCCCCTTAAAAGGTGATATCACTGTCCAAACAACTTTGATTTGTCATTTACTCACACACTAGCCTGTATCTACCACAGCCTGGAATATGCTAGTCCCATCCCCAGAGCAGCATCATGTAACATGCAAGCGTCTGGTTTGATTACCTGTGCACGCCTTAAAGGGGGACTCCGTGAAAACAGAATTTTTAGTTAGGGGATGCAATTGCCCCCCGGGCCGCTCTGATTCCCCAGCTGGAAACTGAGTATGTGCAGTTCGCATTTGTCCGAGTGTTACTGCTTGGGTGACTCCGGAGGGAGGCTGACAGGGCTGGATAAAAGCCCAGAAGCATGCAGGAACGTTCGTGCTGTGAGCGTTGTCTTGTCACAGTGCTGTTCACTGCTTCTGAGCTGGCAGTCCGTGTTCATTCCATTCAGAGCACAGCAGAATGGAAGAGGGTGGATCTGCTTTGTCTCCTCCAGCCCTCTCTCTCACTGTGTCCGTCCACACTCCAGGTAGCCCCTTTGCTGAGTAGACATGTGCAATTCGTTTAGTTCTGAATTAGTTTAATGAATTTTGACAAATTTGTTCATTTCCGAATTTCCAAATGTTTCAATTTCCGAAATTTAGGAAATTTGAAAATTCGGAATGTGAAAATTCAGAAATTTGAAATTCCAAAATTTGGAAATTAGAAAATTCGGAATTCGGAAATTTGGAAATTTGAAAATCTGAATTTCCGAAAAAAGCAAGTAAACGAATGAAACAAAAACAAACAAATTTTTTGTCAATGCATATGTCTAGTGCTGAGTCTGTGAATAGGACGTGTGAGCTGGAACATTTAAGCTGAAATCAGATGGTGTTCTCCATGGGCTGATCTGGGAGCTGATGACCAAGCCAGTGAGCCTCCTGCTGGGTCCTTCCTTCCAAGTGAGTGAGCTGTGACTGGCCTCGCCCCCTCTCTCCCTTCCTGCTCCCTCAAATCCCCCCCCCCCCCCTCTGCAGTTAAGGAGGTTTTTTTCAACAGCCAGTACCTGGTCCCATGTACTATGATGTGGGCACACACTGTTGTGCTGCAGTATTGATGATCTCACTGTCTTCCTGCATTTACAAGCCCCCACCCCAGTCTCATAGACTCCAATTAGTTTGCATATTTTTCCTGCATTTTGTGAAAGTGCACAAAAATGCCTGCATGCTGCATCTTTGGTGCACTATAAAAAAAACTGCAGTAAAAACGCACAACCTAAAAGAAGCTCATGGAACTGCGGCTAAGGAAAACTGTGTACATAAGCACTGTTGCCAAACCGCAGCACACCAGTCTGTGCCCAAAGGCTTGTACACACATGCAGCAGGCACTGTCACTCTGCTGAAAAGTGATCAATGCTGAGGTCACTTTTTCTCGTGCTCAGTGAATCCAACCAGAGCTGTCAGTTTTTTTTTTTGTTCAACTCGCTGGGTTGAGCAAAAAGATAAAAGAAAAAAAAAGTGATGTGTACAAGGCTTTACTATGTTGATAAAGGAATCACTCTTGAGGCCCCCCCTTGCAAACAATTCAGAGCGATGCCAGTGGCGGCTGGTGCTCCAAATTTTTTGGGGGGGGTGCAAACAAACTAAAAATTACTGAAAAAAACCCTCATCAATTACAGCCTCACTGCCATCAATTACAACCTCACTCTGCCATCAAATGCAGCCTCACTCTGCCATCAATTGCATCCTCACTGTACCCATCCATTGCAGCCACCCTGTGCCCATCAAATGCAGCCACACTGTGCCCATCAAATGCAGCCACCTTGCCATCAAATGCAGCCACCTTGCCATCAAATGCAGCCACTGTGCCCTCAATTGTAGCCACTGTGCCATCAATTGTAGCCACTGTGCCATCAATTGTAGCCACTGTGCCATCAATTGCAGCCACTGTGCCCATCCATTGCAGCCACTGATCCCATCAATTGTAGCCACTGTGCCCATCGATTATAGCCACTGTGCCCATTAAATGCAGCCTCACTCTTACCATTAAATGCAGCCACTGTGCCATCAATGGCAGCCTCACTGTGCTGTCCATTAAAAGGGAGTGGCACCCGGGCACCCCTAATGGATGGACCGCTCCTGCTCTCTGTGCAGAGAAATGTGGAGCGGGGTCTCTCTCCATGCAGGGAAATGTGGAGCGGTGTCTCTCTCTCTCTGCAGGGAAATGCGGAATAATGCCTCTCTCTCTTTGCAGGGAAATGCGGAGCAGTGTCTCTCTCTCTCTCTGCAGGGAAATGTGGAGTGGTATCTCTCTCTCTCTCTCTCTCTCTCTGTGCAGGGAAATGTGGAGCGGGGTCTCTCTGTGGAGGGAAATGTGGAGTGGTATCTCTCTCTCTCTCTCTGTGTGCAGGGAAATGTGGAGCAGGGTCTCTCTGTTGGGGGAAATGTGGAGCGGGGTCTCTCTGTGGAGGGAAATGTGGAGCGGGTCTCTCTGTGGAGGGAAATGTGGAGCGGGGTCTCTCTGTGGAGGGAAATGTGGAGCGGGGTCTCTCTGTGCAGGGAAACGGGAAATGGTGTCTCTCTCTGTGCAGGGAAATGTGCAGTGGTGTCCCTCTCTGTGTGGCATAGCTTTACTTACAGAGGGACTCGATTGGCCAAGACACGTTTGTTCCACTGCTGGCCTCTATCGTCTGCACTGGTTGCTAGGATCGCCTGGTGTCTAGCAACTAGTGACGTCACAGTCCAGAGGAGGAAAGCAAGGCTAAGGCCCCAGCATTCAGAGCAGAGGAGGATTTTCTGCCTCCTCCACACCTATTACGGTTTGGCTTCATCCATCTCCCCCTCCATGTTCGCCTGTGTGGCAGCATGCACCTAGGAGCCTGCCTGAGGGAAGGGAACTGTCACTGACTGACTGTGTATGAATTAGAGCATGTGTGTCATGAGAACATGAGCCGGCAGCAGAGGAGGAGATCACATCCTTAAATCTCAGCCAGAGTTCATGCTGGGACTTTTAGCCCTTTAATTTTGGGGTTGTAACACCCCAGAATTGAAGAACTAAAGGTCCCAACATGAACTCCTCAGAGCTCAGGATGTGTCACACACCCCTGCCCCCCCAACTAGTGATGGAGTACAGGTCCCACTGTCCCAGCTTAAACCCCTCAGAGCTAAGAATGTGTCCCTTCCAGCTAGTGAAGGACTATAGGTCACAGCATGAACCTGTGGGATCTAAAGGGACATGTCTTTAGATCTCAGGGATTCATGCTGGGACTTGTAGTCCATCGCTAGTTGGGGGGGTCACATCCTTAGGTCTCAGGCATTAGTGCTTGGACTTGTAGTCCTTCACTAGTTGTGGAGGAATTCATACAGGGACTTACTTGCACTTTAGTTCCTGGAGGCATGGTGTAACAAGTCCCCCACAGGCCCTGGAGGGACACATTGTCCTCCCTGCTCCCCCCCCATCTTTGTGATCATAAAAAACCTTAGATTGTTTTCCCGATCCATCACTTTGCCACCACTAGTTTTATGGGCCACTTGACTGGACAAACAGTTTGCTAAAGACAAGTAGACTAAGGACTTGGATTATTATGGAATCATGTCCTGTGGTCTGATGAGACCAAGATAAACTTATTTGTTTTCAGATGTGTGGTGGCAACCAGGTTAGGAGTTCAAAGACAAGTGTGTCTTGCCTACAGTCAAGCATGGCGGTGGAAGTGTCATGATTTGGGGCTGCATTAGTACTGCCGGCACTGGGGAGCTACAGTTCCTTGAGGGAACCATGAATGCCAACGTGTACTGTGTCATACTGAAGCAGAGCATATCCCCTCCCTTTGGAGACTGGGCCACAGGGCAATATTCCAACATGATAATGACCCCAAACACACCTCCAAGACACGAAAAAGACCTCCAAGAAGGTGATGGACTGGCCAAGCATGTATCCAGACCTAAACCCTATTGTGCATCTATGGGGCATATTGACACTTTGGGCCCAATAATGACATTTTCACTTAGTGGTGTACTCACTTTTGTTGCCAGTGGTTTAGACATTAATGGCTGTTTGTTGAGTTATTTTAAGGGGACAGCAAATGTACACTGTTATACAAGCTGTACACTCACTACTTTACATTGTAGCAAAGTGTAATTTCTTCAGTGTTGTCATTGGAAAGATATAATAAAACATTTACAAAAATGTGACAGATATACTCACTTTTGTGAGATACTGTATATACAATAAAATAATATTTACACAATATATCTCACTTCAGATTTTAACATTTCTACTAATGAGATCTGTACCCACATATGTGACTGAGAAACACAGAAACCCAACTGTTGGCCACCTTTACTGTAAATAAATTAAATGATATGATATATGGGAGGAAAATAAAGCAAGAGTCATGGGACAGGAGGACATATTAGAAGCTGCAAACATGGTGCAGGAGAAGATGTTCAGAAGCTGCGAACATGGTGCAGGAGATGGTCAGAGGCTGCGGACATGGTGCAGGAGGAGTTGGTCAGAGGCTGCGGACATGTTGCAGGAGGAGTTGGTCAGAGGCTGCAGACATGTTGCAGGAGGAGATGGTCAGAGGCTGCGGTCATGGTGCAGGGGGAGATGGTCAGAGGCTGCAGACATACTACAGGAAAACAATAACAGGAGGTAGTCAGAGGATGCAGATGGATCTTACCTGGCTGTTATGAGAGGCGCGCGCCACAGCCGAGACCTCACAGAGTGACACTGCTGCTTTACATTTAAAAATGGCACCATTATGTCACTGCGCATGTGTCCGCCTTGGCGGCCTTGCTGGTAACCCGGTAGGCCAGTCAGGCCCTGACTGTTGCACCCGGTGAGAGACTCAGGGCTATGGGCCCCAGATTCAGGGCTATAGCCCCAGAAGCCACTCCCTAGGGATGCCACTGCCGGTCTAAGAGATAGAGCTAAAATGGGCACGAAGCTGTCAGCAGGTGTCCATGAGGTCTGAGGTGAAGCAGGACATGTTTATGAAGAAGAGCTGTGTGCTGTTCATTGCTGAGACATTGCTGGCTGTAGTAACCTTTTATGTGGACCTCAGATGCAGGTGGGGACTTTATAGCCCTGTTAAAGGATAAGCTTTAGGGTCCGTTCACACAGAGGCAACACAACTTTGAGCGAGACTTTGGGAGGCAACTTGGACACGACTTGAGTGTGAATCACAGCACGACTTGAGGCAACTTACAAGGCAACTTGAAGTTGCTTCCAGGAGAGGAGACTTTACCAGTGGCCAATCACATAATAATCAGCTCTGTGGGAGGGAGGGGTTTGCCTAGAAAACTATTTTTACTTCCTGGAAAGTTGCTTCAGTTCAGACAGGGGATCAGACTTGGAGGCAACTTCTATTGAAATCAATGGGTACAAGTTGCCTAGAAGTCGGATTGAAGTAGTACAGGAACCTTTTCTGAAGTCGGAAAGACTTCAGTAGTGTGCATTGAGGCTCGGTTCACACAGTACGCGGCACGACTTGCAGCACCGCGACCTGCCGCGACCTCAGCGGCGACTTGCAAAACGACTTCTGTATAGAAGTCAATGCAAGTCGCCCGAAGTTGCCGCAAAAGTAGTACAGGAACCTTTTTTCTAAGTCGGAGCGACTTGAGTCGCTCCTATTAGAACGGTTCCGTAGTACAGAACGGGGAGCGACTTGTCAGGCAGCGAAGTCGCCTGGACAAGTCGCCCCTGTGTGAACCGAGCCTAAGACGGCTCTCATTCACTTACATTGATTTTATCATGTTGCGCGACTTGAGGCAACTTGGGACGACTTCAAGTTGGATCCAAAGTTGCTCCTGTGTGAATTGGCTCTTACTGGCAGTAAGCCAAAGTTTTATTTTTGTCTGGAGTTTATGGACTGTTTGTTTGTGTTTTTGTATACTGAAAATAAGTCAATTTTGTTTGCTTGTTTTGGAAAAATAAAAGACTCTGCTTTTACAAAGTCCGGCTGCTGGTAAAGAAGAACCAGAGAATTTCACAAGACTTTGAGTTGGCCTCATATAAATGTTATCATGCGTCCCATATAAACAAAGCATACAATAGTATACATGATGTTAGCATAACAGAATATCAACTTTCTAGCTTTCTCTTGGAGGGCTCTGTTTGCATCCAGAATGCAGCCAAATTTGCTATTTGCCAACATATTGTAAATTTTAAAATGGAGTTTCTGTCTTTGCAGGTACAAAAAAGACCACAGTGGAGCCAATTCTTATAGTAAAACAGGAACCAGATCAGACAGAGGAGGAACACTGCGAGCCAAACCGTGGATTAGAATACGAGGGGAATCTGTCAGTTACTATATCAGGATTGCCATGTCTCCCCTGGGACTCAGTAGAGGTGGAGCTGCACAGTCGCAAGGAATTTCGTAAAGAGGTCGTATTGAAGGAAAATTATTGCAGGAACCCAGATGGGGATGATGAGGGCGCGTGGTGCTATGTATTTCACACCAACATGACGTTTGATTATTGTCAACTAAAATACTGTGGTAAGCACAGCTGATAATCACTATATGTCTAACGTATTTCAGAAAACTACCTGTATCATTTTCTTTTAAATCTGCAGCAATGTATTGCAAAACCAGACTTGGCTGATATATTTCTTCCCTGGAAGGTCTGAAAGGTTTGATCTCTCCTAAATAGAGGCGACTAAGGAGGGAAATGATCACCCTATATAAATACATAAAGGGTCCATTTGGAAATTTGGTGCAATATTGGCTAACCTTTAAAACTGAACTCCGGAAATTAGACAAAAATCTAGACCCCCCACCACCACCGCAGAAGTTAAATGTTTGACTAGTGTAAGGGTACCTTCTGGTACCTGGAACCCGCTGTACCTGAGGAGTAGGGTAAGTCATACATCCTATTCCTGCACCCATAGATTAACATTTAAAGGAGAAGTATGGGTTTGGCTTTTTTCCCATATTCAAACTTACCTAGGTGGATGAAGCATGGAACCGATGCTGCATCTGTCTCTCAGCGTCTCTGCATTGAGTACCGAGCCATCGAACACCGCCGATGGCTCGGTTCTCTCAGATCCCCAAGAGAAGAGCTGCTGACTGTCAATCAGCAGCTCTCCTGCTCTGTTCCCCCACACTCACTGGAGCGCTGAGCTGTGGAGGGGTGGGATCGGCCCTCTCAGCCTCTCAGGGGCCTGCTGAGACCCTGAGACTGGCATAACCCTGCGGATTCAGACTCCTGAAGTCGGGATGACGCGGTGCCAGGACTGATCTTGGTGACGTCAGGAGAGAGCGGACTTCAGAACTGAGCCTTCCTGGGGTACGGATCACCTCCTCAGGCTCTCTCCTTCCAGTTCTTGCAGCTCTCCACATGAACATCTGTCAGTGTGCCTCTCTGAACCTGACAGGCATGCTGACAGTGGATTTATTGAGGGCCGGTTAGGGACAGCCAAAGGGCCAAATGTGGTCCTGGGGATGCAATTTGCCCAGGTCTGCAGGGGACATTCCTCCATCCTTCTCATTTGTGTGGATACAGGAATAAGTAAAAATTTTTTTTGCAGCTTGTAGGCTGAAAGGAAAAAAAAACAAAATGTCCAGCCAGTGTGAGCTCCGCAGCATCCCTCCTTAGCACCAATCTTGGAAGTTATGTTTATTATTTTAATACAAGCCTAGAACTGCTACCATATCATGTGGAATGTACTGAGGGTCCATGTCTAGGATCTAGCTTAGCAACTTTGAAAATGGGAATAAGAATGCTCCTAAGAAAGTGTCTTGCTTTCTCCATTGAAGCAGCGGTCTCTCTGCAGAAGCTTGACACACCTGTTCTGACCTATAGCTCTGCTCTCAGCTAAGAAGGTGTCTTGCTTTCTCCGTGGAAACAGCGGTCTCTCTGCACAAGCTTGACACACCTGTTCTGATCTATAACTCTGTGCTCAGCCAAGTTCATCCATGCTGATTGGAGCACTCTAGCTATGATTTATCAGGGTGCTTGTCGGACTGTGACGCCTCTCCAAGGAAAGCAATCTGTAAGCCCTTGTACACACGGTCGGAGAATCTGTCGGAATGAGTCTTATCGGACCGTGTCATCAGATAATCCGACTGTGTGTGGTATGCATCGGACTGATTCCATCCGAATCTCCGTCCGACCCAATTTTCCAACATGACCAACTGGGCCGGACGGACCTAATCCGATCATGTGTAGAGCATTTTCATCGGACCAAGTGCCACACATGCTCAGATCAAATTCCTACATCAAAGCTATTGGCTACTAGCCTGAATGTAGTCCCATCGTAACAAAATTACGTCATCACGTTCTGAAAGATCGGATTTTTCGCCAACTTGGCCCGACCGTGTGTATGCAACAGTTTCGGACACAATCCGTCGGACTAAATCCGACGGGCAAAATCCGACGGATTTGGTTGGCAAAATCTCCGACCGTGTGTACAGGGGCTAAGACTTTTAACATCTTTTAAATTGCTGTACCTGCATTATAGTCAGATGATTTAAAGCAGTTGTATACCCGCTGAAGTTTTTTTTTTTTTTTTCCTGACCTGCAAAGGAAAAGGCATAATGAGCTAGTTATGAAATACTTACCTTAGAACGAGGCCCCGACATCTGGCCCGATCCACGCCGAGGGAGCTGACATGTTCCCTCTGCGTTTCTTCCGGGGTATCGCGGCTCCAGCGCTGTGAGTGGCTGGAGCTGCGTCATTGTCACTCCCGCGCATGCGCGCGGGAGATTTCATTCCGGACTTTCAGCTGAGAATCCCCTGTGCGCATTGCGAGGGGAATATCTCCTAAACTGTACAGGTTTAGGAGATTTTTTTTTTACCTACATGCAAGCCTTAATATAGGCTTTGCTGTAGGTTAAAGTCAAAAAATTGACTATACAACCCCTTTAACCACTTGGGATCCGCGCTATTGCAAAATGACGGCAATAGCGCGGACCCACATTTTCGGGACTACGTCTATTGACGTAGTCCCGGTTACGAGCGGCCTGCGCGCCCCCTGAGGGGCGCGCGCGGCGCGCTCTGTGATCGGCGAGTCCGTGAGACTCGCCTGATCACCGATCCGTGTAAGGGGTCGATCCCGACCCCTTATCACGTGATCAGCTGTCAGCCAATGACAGCTGATCATGTGATAAAACGGAGCCGGTAATCGGCTAGTATTCCTCCTCGCGCTGACAGCGCGAGGAGAAAAAAAAAAAGCCGATCGCCGGCGGCCGTGTTCGGGACATCAGTCCCGATCACGGCCAGCAATTTAAAAGGACACCTGCCCCCTGCCAGTGCCCACCTGCCACCCGCAGTGCCATCCTGAAATAAAGTAAGTGCCCCCCTGTCAGTGCCACCCAGCAGTGCCCATAGTGCCACCCAGCAGTGCCCACAGTGCCACCCAGCAGTGCCCACAGTGCCACCCAGCAGTGCCACCCACAGTGCCACCCAAAATCTGCCTCAGGTGCTGCACCCCAGTGCCGCCCATCAGTGCCCAGCAGTGCCGCCCATCAGTGCCCAGCAGTGCCGCCCATCAGTGCCCAGCAGTGCCACCTATCAGAGCCACCTATCAGTGCCACCTATCAGTGCCCATCAGTCCCATCTATCTGTGGTACCTATCAGTGCCCATCCGTGCCACCCATCCGTGCCACTTATCCGTGCCACCCATCCGTGCCATCTTATCTGTGCCCATCTTTGCCCATCAGTGCCGCCTTATCTGTGCCCATCGGTGCCGCCTTATCTGTGCCTATTAGTGCCGCCTTAACTATGCCTATCAGTGCCCACCAGTGCAGCCTATCAGTGCCCACCAATGCAGCCCATCAGTGCCCACCAATGCAGCCCATCAGTGCCCACCAATGCAGCCTATCAGTGCCGCCTAATCAGCGCACTTCAATGAAGGAGAAAAATGACCCGTTTGCAAAATTTTATAACAAACTATTAAAACATGATTTTTTTTTTTTTTTTTTTTGCATCTTTTTTTGTTTGTTTAGCAAAAAATAAAACTCCGAGCTGTAACTAAATACCACCAAAAGAAAGCTCTATTTGTGGGAAAAAAATGATAAAAAAATCATTTGGGTACAGTGTTGTATGGCCGCGCAATTGTCACTCAAAGTGCATCAGCGCTGAAAGCTGAAAATTGGTCTGGGACTGAGGGGGGTTTAAGTGCCCAGTAAGCAAGTGGTTAATGTGAAAATTCTGTAGAATTTTAACAACAAAGAAAAAAAAATCATATCAGCCAAGCACTGCATTGTTTTCAATGAGTTGACTAGTGATGGCCGAACGGTTCGCCCGGCGGTCGTTTCGCGGCGAATTTCCGACTTTCGCCGTCCGCGGGTTCGAACGCCTTTTTCCGTCGTTCGCCCCGGCGGACTTACGTGTTTAATGTATACAAGAACTTTAACCTTTCGTGACACGTTTATCATGTGTTACAGGACAACCAATTGAGACATGACAGCTCATGGACACTTGGACATTCCCCCTAACCTATAAATACACCCGATCCGGTGGCCATTTTACATTCTTTCTTCTGTCACTGTAGGGAAAGGATCCTGTGTGGAGTAGGGACAGAGAAAACGCTAGCTATTTGGTACACAAAAGTTCTTTTCAGGACTGGTATAGGTGTTAGGTCAGCAGCCTGAGTTTCTTTTGTCAGTTTAGATAAAGGGACAGAGCGCTGTATGCTGCTATTTTAGGGACAGCTCAGCCAGATTAGTCTTTCTTCATCATCATCATCATCATCATCATTAGCTGTTACTATCAGGTCCACAAAAGAGCTGTTCCAGCTAATCGTTCCAGCCTACTCTTTTTTGCCAATTTGTATAGGGACAGGCAGGAAGCAGTGTGTCAGGCAGTGAGGATAATTTTAAAGACTTGCTGTTACTATTAGTTCCACAAAGGTTCTTTTCAGGACTGGTATCAGTGGTACGGTAATAGGCTTGTACACGTATAATATTCTTTCTTCCAAATATAGAAAGAATATTATACTTGACTGCTGCCCTTCTGCTGCAGTCTGCTAATCATTCACAACTCACTTGTTCCACAAAAGTTCTTATAAGGACTGGTAACTTGGTCTGTCTAGGGTGCTACGGTACATAGGCTTGGGTGCGGTACAGTCTGCTGTTCTGTAAGGACCGCTATCGGTCCACAATAGATAGGGTTGCCGTGCACTACTGCTGACCGCTGCCCTATACTGCAGCAGTCCTTCAGCGGTATAGGGACTGACGCACAGTCTGCTAAACACTAATACACAACCTGCTTGGTCCACAAAAGTTCTTATAAGGACTGGTAACTTGGTATAGGGTGCTACGGTACATAGGCCTGAGTGCGTTACAGTCTGCTGTTCTGTAAGGACCGCTATCGGTCCACAATACATAGGGTTGACGTGCACTACTGCTGACCGCTGCCCTATACTGCAGCAGTCCTTCAGCGGTATAGGGACTGACGCACAGTCTGCTAAACACTAACACACAACCTGCTTGGTCCACAAAAGTTCTTATAAGGACTGGTAACTTGGTATAGGGTGCTACGGTACATAGGCCTGAGTGCGTTACAGTCTGCTGTTCTGTAAGGACCGCTATCGGTCCACAATACATAGGGTTGCCGTGCACTACTGCTGACCGCTGCCCTATACTGCAGCAGTCCTTCATTGGTATAGGGACTGACGTACAGTCTGCTAATCACTAACACACAACCTGCTTGGTCCACAAAAGTTCTTATAAGGACTGGTAACTTGGTATAGGGTGCTACGGTACATAGGCCTGAGTGCGTTACAGTCTGCTGTTCTGTAAGGACCGCTATCGGTCCACAATACATAGGGTTGCCGTGCACTACTGCTGACCGCTGCCCTATACTGCAGCAGTCCTTCAGCGGTATAGGGACTGACGCACAGTCTGCTAAACACTAACACACAACCTGCTTGGTCCACAAAAGTTCTTATAAGGACTGGTAACTTGGTATAGGGTGCTACGGTACATAGGCCTGAGTGCAGTACAGTCTGCTGTTCTGTAAGGACCGCTATCGGTCCACAATACATAGGGTTGCCGTGCACTACTGCTGACCGCTGCCCTATACTGCAGCAGTCCTTCATTGGTATAGGGACTGACGTACAGTCTGCTAATCACTAACACACAACCTGCTTGGTCCACAAAAGTTCTTATAAGGACTGGTAACTTGGTATAGGGTGCTACGGTACATAGGCCTGAGTGCGTTACAGTCTGCTGTTCTGTAAGGACCGCTATCGGTCCACAATACATAGGGTTGCCGTGCACTACTGCTGACCGCTGCCCTATACTGCAGCAGTCCTTCATTGGTATAGGGACTGACGTACAGTCTGCTAATCACTAACACACAACCTGCTTGGTCCACAAAAGTTCTTATAAGGACTGGTAACTTGGTATAGGGTGCTACGGTACATAGGCCTGAGTGCGTTACAGTCTGCTGTTCTGTAAGGACCGCTATCGGTCCACAATACATAGGGTTGCCGTGCACTACTGCTGACCGCTGCCCTATACTGCAGCAGTCCTTCAGCGGTATAGGGACTGACGCACAGTCTGCTAAACACTAACACACAACCTGCTTGGTCCACAAAAGTTCTTATAAGGACTGGTAACTTGGTATAGGGTGCTACGGTACATAGGCCTGAGTGCAGTACAGTCTGCTGTTCTGTAAGGACCGCTATCGGTCCACAATACATAGGGTTGCCGTGCACTACTGCTGACCGCTGCCCTATACTGCAGCAGTCCTTCATTGGTATAGGGACTGACGTACAGTCTGCTAATCACTAACACACAACCTGCTTGGTCCACAAAAGTTCTTATAAGGACTGGTAACTTGGTATAGGGTGCTACGGTACATAGGCCTGAGTGCGTTACAGTCTGCTGTTCTGTAAGGACCGCTATCGGTCCACAATACATAGGGTTGCCGTGCACTACTGCTGACCGCTGCCCTATACTGCAGCAGTCCTTCATTGGTATAGGGACTGACGTACAGTCTGCTAATCACTAACACACAACCTGCTTGGTCCACAAAAGTTCTTATAAGGACTGGTAACTTGGTATAGGGTGCTACGGTACATAGGCCTGAGTGCAGTACAGTCTGCTGTTCTGTAAGGACCGCTATCGGTCCACAATACATAGGGTTGCCGTGCACTACTGCTGACCGCTGCCCTATACTGCAGCAGTCCTTCAGCGGTATAGGGACTGACGCACAGTCTGCTAAACACTAACACACAACCTGCTTGGTCCACAAAAGTTCTTATAAGGACTGGTAACTTGGTATAGGGTGCTACGGTACATAGGCCTGAGTGCAGTACAGTCTGCTGTTCTGTAAGGACCGCTATCGGTCCACAATACATAGGGTTGCCGTGCACTACTGCTGACCGCTGCCCTATACTGCAGCAGTCCTTCATTGGTATAGGGACTGACGTACAGTCTGCTAATCACTAACACACAACCTGCTTGGTCCACAAAAGTTCTTATAAGGACTGGTAACTTGGTATAGGGTGCTACGGTACATAGGCCTGAGTGCGTTACAGTCTGCTGTTCTGTAAGGACCGCTATCGGTCCACAATACATAGGGTTGCCGTGCACTACTGCTGACCGCTGCCCTATACTGCAGCAGTCCTTCATTGGTATAGGGACTGACGTACAGTCTGCTAATCACTAACACACAACCTGCTTGGTCCACAAAAGTTCTTATAAGGACTGGTAACTTGGTATAGGGTGCTACGGTACATAGGCCTGAGTGCAGTACAGTCTGCTGTTCTGTAAGGACCGCTATCGGTCCACAATACATAGGGTTGCCGTGCACTACTGCTGACCGCTGCCCTATACTGCAGCAGTCCTTCAGCGGTATAGGGACTGACGCACAGTCTGCTAAACACTAACACACAACCTGCTTGGTCCACAAAAGTTCTTATAAGGACTGGTAACTTGGTATAGGGTGCTACGGTACATAGGCCTGAGTGCAGTACAGTCTGCTGTTCTGTAAGGACCGCTATCGGTCCACAATACATAGGGTTGCCGTGCACTACTGCTGACCGCTGCCCTATACTGCAGCAGTCCTTCATTGGTATAGGGACTGACGTACAGTCTGCTAATCACTAACACACAACCTGCTTGGTCCACAAAAGTTCTTATAAGGACTGGTAACTTGGTATAGGGTGCTACGGTACATAGGCCTGAGTGCGTTACAGTCTGCTGTTCTGTAAGGACCGCTATCGGTCCACAATACATAGGGTTGCCGTGCACTACTGCTGACCGCTGCCCTATACTGCAGCAGTCCTTCATTGGTATAGGGACTGACGTACAGTCTGCTAATCACTAACACACAACCTGCTTGGTCCACAAAAGTTCTTATAAGGACTGGTAACTTGGTATAGGGTGCTACGGTACATAGGCCTGAGTGCAGTACAGTCTGCTGTTCTGTAAGGACCGCTATCGGTCCACAATACATAGGGTTGACGTGCACTACTGCTGACCGCTGCCCTATACTGCAGCAGTCCTTCATTGGTATAGGGACTGACGTACAGTCTGCTAATCACTAACACACAACCTGCTTGGTCCACAAAAGTTCTTATAAGGACTGGTAACTTGGTATAGGGTGCTACGGTACATAGGCCTGAGTGCAGTACAGTCTGCTGTTCTGTAAGGACCGCTATCGGTCCACAATACATAGGGTTGCCGTGCACTACTGCTGACCGCTGCCCTATACTGCAGCAGTCCTTCATTGGTATAGGGACTGACGTACAGTCTGCTAATCACTAACACACAACCTGCTTGGTCCACAAAAGTTTTTATAAGGACTGGTAACTTGGTATAGGGTGCTACGGTACATAGGCCTGAGTGCAGTACAGTCTGCTGTTCTGTAAGGACCGCTATCGGTCCACAATACATAGGGTTGACGTGCACTACTGCTGACCGCTGCCCTATACTGCAGCAGTCCTTCATTGGTATAGGGACTGACGTACAGTCTGCTAATCACTAACACACAACCTGCTTGGTCCACAAAAGTTCTTATAAGGACTGGTAACTTGGTATAGGGTGCTACGGTACATAGGCCTGAGTGCAGTACAGTCTGCTGTTCTGTAAGGACCGCTATCGGTCCACAATACATAGGGTTGACGTGCACTACTGCTGACCGCTGCCCTATACTGCAGCAGTCCTTCATTGGTATAGGGACTGACGTACAGTCTGCTAATCACTAACACACAACCTGCTTGGTCCACAAAAGTTCTTATAAGGACTGGTAACTTGGTATAGGGTGCTACGGTACATAGGCCTGAGTGCAGTACAGTCTGCTGTTCTGTAAGGACCGCTATCGGTCCACAATACATAGGGTTGCCGTGCACTACTGCTGACCGCTGCCCTATACTGCAGCAGTCCTTCATTGGTATAGGGACTGACGTACAGTCTGCTAATCACTAACACACAACCTGCTTGGTCCACAAAAGTTTTTATAAGGACTGGTAACTTGGTATAGGGTGCTACGGTACATAGGCCTGAGTGCAGTACAGTCTGCTGTTCTGTAAGGACCGCTATCGGTCCACAATACATAGGGTTGACGTGCACTACTGCTGACCGCTGCCCTATACTGCAGCAGTCCTTCAGCGGTATAGGGACTAAGAGTTTTGTCACAGGGTGATTTAAAAAATGACAGGCAGAGGAAGAGGCAGGCCCTTCCGCAGGGGTGGTAGGGGTAGGGCAGGAGCAACAGCCTTGAGCCAAAGTGGGAAGTTGCAGAAGGTGCGTTCAATTACTTTAAAGGACGCACCAGACTTGGTTGAGTGGCTCACTCAGCCTTATTCTTCTGCACCCTCCTCATCCTCTCGATCTGCACCCTCTTCTTCACTCTCTGCTATGTGCACCCCCAAAGACACTACCACCAACAACACCACCACCACCACATACCTTCCGCTTGAGTGCAAATGGGGGCCTTCATGCTCCAGTGTTTTAATAGGGACCCCCGTATAAAAAGCATGAGGGTCAAGGACCAGTACTGGGTGGCAACGTACTTAGATCCCCGGTACAAACACAAAATGGCGGAAATGTTACCGCCGTCGCAGAGGGCTGTCAGAATGCAGCACTTCCAGGCCTTGCTTCGAGAAATGCTGCATTCTGCTTTTGCGTGCGCTGGCAGAGGAGCAATTCCCACTCCCAGAGAAGGATTTGCGGGTACCAATCCAACAGCGCCTGCAAGAAGAGGCCGGTTTGAAGATGTGTTGGTGACTTCGGATATGAGGTCATTCTTTCAGCCGACCCATCGACAGGTGTCATCCGGATCCAGCATCAGGGAACGCCTAGACCGTCAGGTGTCCGACTACATTGGGTTAACGGCCGATGTGGACGCTCTGAGGAGTGATGAACCCCTAGACTACTGGGTGGGCAGGCTTGACCTCTGGCCAGAGCTTGCCCAATTTGCAATCGAACTGTTGGCTTGCCCCTCATCCAGTGTCCTGTCCGAAAGGACGTTCAGCGCAGCAGGGGGGATTGTGACCGATAAGCGTACTCGCCTAGCTCACGACAGTGTTAACTACCTCACATTTCTAAAAATGAATGAGGCATGGATCTCGGAGGAATTCAACACATGTGATCAGTAGACCATGTATATGTCTATAAACAATTTTTGGAATCAAGCACACAGACCTTCTTAATTCATTTGGCTCACTTCCCTGACCCAAAAAAGCACACCGTACTATATGCCCCTACCCTCCTCTTTGAAGAGGTTGAGCGGTGTCATATTTCTACTGGGGCTGCTTATTATGAGGGGTTCCCACCATCCCTGTGCTGTGCTGACTTCCTCCTGGGTGTTCTTATTATGAGGGGCTCCCACCATCCCTGTGCTGTGCTGACTTCCTCCTGGGGGTTCTTATTATGAGGGGCTCCCACCATCCCTGTGCTGTGCTGACTTCCTCCTGGGGGTTCTTATTATGAGGGGATCACACCATCCCTGTGCTGTGCTGACTTCCTCCTGGGGCTGCTTACGGTGCTGCTGTCAGCGCTGTATGTCACGGAGCTGCTGTCAGCGCTGTATGTCACGGAGCTGCTGTCAGCGCTGTATGTCACGGAGCTGCTGTCAGCGCTGTATGTCACGGAGCTGCTGTCAGCGCTGTATGTCACGGAGCTGCTGTCAGCGCTGTATGTCACGGTGCTGCTGTCAGCGCTGTATGTCACGGAGCTGCTGTCAGCGCTGTATGTCACGGAGCTGCTGTCAGTGCTGTATGTCACGGAGCTGCTGTCAGCGCTGTATGTCACGGAGCTGCTGTCAGCGCTGTATGTCACGGAGCTGCTGTCAGCGCTGTATGTCACGGTGCTGCTGTCAGCGCTGTATGTCACGGAGCTGCTGTCAGCGCTGTATGTCACGGAGCTGCTGTCAGTGCTGTATGTCACGGAGCTGCTGTCAGCGCTGTATGTCACGGAGCTGCTGTCAGCGCTGTATGTCACGGAGCTGCTGTCAGCGCTGTATGTCACGGTGCTGCTGTCAGCGCTGTATGTCACGGAGCTGCTGTCAGCGCTGTATGTCACGGAGCTGCTGTCAGCGCTGTATGTCACGGAGCTGCTGTCAGCGCTGTATGTCACGGAGCTGCTGTCAGCGCTGTATGTCACGGAGCTGCTGTCAGCGCTGTATGTCACGGTGCTGATGTCAGTGCTCTGTATTACGGTGCTGCTGTCAGTGCTCTGTATCTCCTGCACCCTCTTGTTTGCCTACCCTGGTCCCTGACCTTCCCTCTCCTCCATTGCCTTCATTAGCTCCATAGTCCTGAATTGTCAGAACAATTTCCCAAATAAAAAAAAAATGCTTGTAGTTATCGATCCCAAATTCACCTCATACATGTATTATGCTATTGTCCAGGTGGTGGGACTACGTGCTACCCCCTAATAATTACCCCGTGGCCGCAAATTCGACCTAAAGGTTTGCGAAATTCGCCTCCCATTGAAGTCAATGGAGCCCGCGGCGAACGGTCGTTTTCGCGAACGTTTGTGCCCGTTCGCGTTTCGCGTTCGCGAAACGTCCCGTCGGAAGTTCGTCCATCACTAGAGTTGACCATCTCACAGACTTGCCAATCAAAATTGGTATGCAATGAGCAAAAATAGCTGCCCCCTTGTACCTTTATCATTACAAGCACTACACAGAATTTACTTTGTTGAACATTTACGCTCATAGAGGCCGTTATTTTCGTTAAACTGGTGCCTTTCACACGGGTATCTAGAAATCATAAAAAACATTATACATCTCTTTTAAGATGTTGTAAAATATTAACTTTGCTCATATGTCACTTTCTCTTCTCCATTTCTTCACTGATCATCGCATCTTGTCACTGGGACGACCCCCCTGTCTCTGGCAGACAGCCCTGTTGATGAAGAAAAAGTCTCTGTCATTGGGGGACGCACAGACGCTACACAGCATCAGACCTTCTTTGATGAGAAAAGTTTTGGCAAGGGAGAAGCAGGTAAGGAAATTAATAATGTAATTGTTTTTTTTTTTTTTTTTTTTGGAGATGTTATGGAGTGTATTTATAAAAAAAATGAATAGTTTTTTTTTGTGCTGGGAAACTGCATGTATATTTGTTCTGTGTAATGGGAAGAAAATCAAATGTTGCTAGGCTAATTTCTCTGTGGGTTGAATGTTATCATTCATACAGAATATATAACGAATCAGGAAAATCAGGCAATCAGGAAAAATGCCACATTAGGGCCACAAGATGGAGCGGAGCATAAGAAATAAATAATGATTTACTAGAATCATCAGCGCCATCTATTCGTCATTCTTTGGTATTACATTTTTAATTAATCATTTGCGTTGCAGAGAAAATAGCATAATAACCTTGGATTTTGCCTCTAGTTGCAGTTTCACTTAATGAATAGCTCCGTGAATATTTTATTTTTATTTTTTTATAAGTACACCTCTTTAGTCAAAAAAAAAAAAAAAAAGAAGAGCTTTAGCTGTGTGCTGTCCACAGACTCCACAGAATAGATGGTTCCACAGCTGTCATTGTTAATAATGTTGTTTTCTTCGTTCCTCCTCTGCAGAGTGTGGACAGAGGCCTCTTTTTGAACAGAAGAAAGTGCAAGACAAAGGAGAGGAGGAGCTAATATTGTCCATGCAGGGTCGTATTGTGAAGGGAGAGGATGCCGAGCGGGGCAGTGCACCATGGTAAGAGCATGACGCATGATTTCCCTAGAATGGTGGCTCCTTGGGTGATGGCGTAAGGAAGCCTTGACTGCTGGGAGCATGGCACTTTATCGGCTATGCAGTTTTTTTTTAATGTTAAAAATGTTTATGCTTAAAGCCCAACTTCATTTTAAAATAAAAAAATATATAAAACGAATCCTGGATTTTTCTAAATTTAGTGTTATTTTCAATAGATTTTATTGGGTACTTCAATTACACAAATAACATAATACAAGGCCAGACACAAAAAAAGGACAATCTGTACATGTGTAACAGACATAAATGTACTCATGTTTCTAAAATTTTCAATAATACGTCTACTGTAAAAAAATAAATAAAAAATAAATCAATTCATTGCAATTGGTTGTAACCCCTTACATAGACCCACTGAAGTGACTAGCCTCAGGTGATACACAGAGATAGAACAAATCTATCTACATAAGTTGTACCTGTTTATCTATAGCAGGGATATGTAATTAGCGGACCTCCAGCTGTTGCAGAACTACAAGTCCCATGAGGCTTAGCAAGACTCTGACAGCCATAAGCATGACACCCAGAGGCAGAGGCATGATGGGACTTGTAGTTTTGCAACAGCTGGAGGTCCGCTAATTGCATATCCCTGACCTACAGCATTCTTATCACTTTGACATACTTCCTGTGAGTTCAGGACATCATCAATTCACCTTGGGCCCAAAGGAGAAAGGTGAAATAAAGAGTGCCATATCATTATTTAGGGTTCACTTACTCATAATTTCCTATAGGTTGTCAATGCCCCTCCCAAAAAGGACAAAGTGGGGAAGTACCTCACCTAAAATAGATTACTAAGGACCTTGGTAATCTCTTTTAGGCGAGGTACTTTCCAACCTTGTCCTTTTTGTGATTAACTCCTTGATTACCTGGATCACACCTTGACTGGTGAGTCAGCGACTTTAAGGGACGCTGTGCTTGCTCATACTTTGAGCTTTGCAGCGGTTATACCCTAGTGAGCTACTGACAATCTTTTTGTTTTTTGTCACTGCTTCCCCCCCATGTCTGATTGGTCTAGAAAGGGGGTCTTCAAACTATGGCCCTCCAGTTGTTCAGAAACTACAATTCCCATCATGCCTAGTCATGTCTGTGAATGTCAGAGTTTTACAATGCCTCGTGGCATGTGTAGTTCAGCAACAGCTGGAGGGCCGTAGTTTGAGGATCCCTGGTCTAGAATTTCATGAAGGCGAGGCAGTGCCAGCTGTCTAATCTATCATTCTGGCTCAGCGATTGAGATGATGAGATTTCCGTTGGGATTTTCCAGTACAGGTTAGGAGACAAAGGTAAACATCCCATTAGATGGATTGGATTTTAAGCCTAACCCATGTATGAAGGGCGTTCAAGTCAAACTGGGACTTTTCATTTTACAGGTATAAAAATGGAATGGTACTACACGCAGTAGTAAGTGTGTCCTATTAGTTACTGATAGGTGGCGCACATGTCGCGGGCCAGTCCAGAGACCGTTAATCAAGATGACAGACAACAGTGTTAGTGCCTGCGTGTAACAGCATGTGGTGATTGCATTTCTTGTGAATGAAGGCGTAAAACCCACGGATATATCTACAGAACACTTCAAGCACAGTAGGGTGATGAGACATAGTTACATAGTTAGTAAGGTTGAATAAAGACACCAGTCCATCCAGTTCAACCTGAGTGAGTGTCTACAATTGTCCTTATCCCTGTACATTGCACACTCACATCGGTCCCTAACCCCAAGGAGCCCACAATCCAAGGTCCTCGTTCATATACTAGGGCCAATTTTGGACAGAAGCCAATTAGCCTACCTGGGTGGGAGGAAACCAGAGTACCCAGAGGAAACCCACGCAGGCACAGGGAGAACATGCAAACTCCAGGCAGGTAGTGTTGTAGTTGGGATTCAAACCAGCGACCCTTTTTACTGCTAGGCGAGAGTGCTAACTACTACACCACTGTGCCACGCTCAGCCACAGTAAGACATTTGAATGGTGTAAATGTTTTAAAGATGGCCGTTCATCCATCAGTGACGATCCTGGCTGTGGTGGTTCCCAGCCCACGGCAATCGTTCCTGTGAACATTCAGTGTGTGGAACGCCTGATCCTGGATAATCAATGCATAACCTGACGCAAAATTGCACGAAAGACAAACCTTTCTGTGGGAACGGTGAACACAATCATTCACGAACATTTGCATTTTCGAAAAGTTATTGCACGCCAGGTACTAAGGCGGCTTTCTGCTTTTGACCCACACGGAAGAGTTGAAGTCTACACTACGTGCACATTACAGCAAATCGTCTGGGAGGTATTGCCACATCCCCCTTACAGCCCGGACCTCACTCCCAGTGATTTCCACCTCCTAAAAGAGTTGCTCGGAGGTCAACATTTCAGCACTGATGACAAAGTGGAGCAGGCTGTCCTAGGATGTTCAAATCTTTGTATGCCAAAGCTCTCATTGGGATGAGTGTATAAATATAGCAGGGAAGTACATCAAAAAACAAATTCAGTTCCCACTCCTTGAAATTTGTTCTTTTATGATATAAACTCGGTTTGACTTGAACGCCTTCGTATTTTCCGAATTTGCCTTTTTGTGAATGCCATGCTGACTGATCCTTTTTATTTCTGTACTAAGGCAAGTGATGATCTATAAAAGACAACCACAGGAATTACTCTGCGGGGCCAGTCTTATTAGCAATATTTGGATACTCACGGCTGCTCACTGCATCTTCTACCCTCCCTGGGACAAGAACTTCACAGTAGATGACCTGCTTGTGCGCATTGGAAAGCACAACCGATTAAAGTAAGACAATTCACTTGTTTGCCCACTCAATCCAAAAAAAAGAAACCTTGTGGTGCTGCAACCCCTGAATTTAGTGTTCACTGGGACAGGTGCAGTAGTCTATGCCAGTATATATGCTGTACATACCGTAGACAAACATGAAGAAAGTAGGAAATCTGGCACCAACTTGACTGATGATAAAATTATTCAAGCTTCATTCAATATCCATCAAGACATAAAAGTATCCATCATATAAAAGAATTGACACGTTTCTGCCCCAACCTTAGGGCCTTTGTCAAATGACTTATGACTAAGGCACTAAGGTTGGGGCAGAAACCTGACAATTCTTTTATAAGATGGATAGTTTTATGTCTTGATGGATATTGAATAAAGCTTGAACTATTTTATCATTAGTTAAGTTATGGTGCCGGATTTCTTACTTTCTTCACATTTGTCCCCCCAGTTCCATGCCAGTTTTATGCCAAACAGTGCAACAAGTGCTTTGTATTCTTGGTTTTGCTAATAAATAATTGGGTTTATTTCATATAGTACAGTATATGTAAACCGTAAAAAATGAACTTCTTTTAATTGGTCCCCTTTGATCGGATAAATCTACAATTGAAAGTGTTTTGTTTCAGAGCTTCTATTTCAGTTGCAATGCAGTTGAACGCAATTTCGACACCTCCAGCACTGAATGTATGTAAGGAGTAGTGGTGCATGCTGGAGGGTCTATAATTGCTAGAGGAATTATTGTTTCTGGGGAGATCTATTGTAGCCGGTGAGGAATTTATTGTTAATAAGTGGGTCAACTGTTGCTGTAAGGGATCTACCTTTGAGGGAGGGGTCTTTTGTTACTGGCTGCTGGGGGGTTTATTGATGCTGTGGTGGATCTGTTGTTACTGAGGGGGGCTGTTGTCTGGGGTGTTTTTGTTTCTCTCTCTGTGCTGCTTTCCTGAACTTCTGGTCTTCACAGGAAAAAGCTAACAGTGAACAGTGTCCAGCCAGTTTATTAGCTTGGAGGTGGAAGAAGGAGCAGGGGAGTGCCTTGTCCTAGGCTACATGGCTGTGTGTTTCTTTTGATGCCCACACAGTGTAGGGAGATACAACTCTAGCCCCTGCAAGCAAAGGTGGCTCCACAGGATGCTGCAAGAGAAAGGAGTCACCCTGAAAGTGGAAACCTGTGACAGTGATGATGGCACCCGGCAGCTAAAATTGAAATATAGGATTAAAAGATAAAGAAGCTATATACTTAGTATGTGACTAAATCAGCTGCTAAAAAATGCTTAGAAAAACTGAAGATTTAATAGGGCAATACTCATTCAGATCACTCTTGTATTGTGTTGCATCGTTTTCCCACCATCAGCTTTAACCCTATGAACCCTGCACTAGCACACTATATCAGCGTTCATTGCACATGGTTGTGGGGTGACCCCTTTCAGTTGAGTGGATCACATTTAGCAGGCAGTACTGCCTGCTATATGCGACAGTGAGGATCATTTTTGCCAAAGCATCGTGGCCGCAGCATATATATATATATATGTGTGTGTGTATATGTATATATATATATATATATATATATATATATATATATATATATATATATATATATATACCCCCTCCGCTGCCTTTGCAGCAAAGGGGGCGAGGTTGTGGGGCTGAAAAATTGTGGCTCATTCATGTAATTTTATGGCCCCCCTCTGCTAGTTTAAACAAGGCCTTGTAGTTGTCACTGGGAAAAAAATCTCCTAACTGGAAGGTTTTCTTTCGCTTCCAGTTCTCGTGACAGCTCAGACAGCTCAAAATTATGGCTATTACCCAACTTTCATTTGTGGTGACAATACTCACCAGGACAAATAAAGTAAACATACTTAGCAGCAACACAGGCAGTAATTAAAACCCAACAGGTGTTCTAACCCCTTACTGCTCTGTCCAAAAGTAATAAAAAAAGTTTGCCTTCACCAGAGGTCTTGGTTTGCGCAGCTGCAGAACACCTTATTCTGCCACACTGGAAGAAGTCAGTATCAAGGCTGCAAACAGCAATAACAGATTTTTTTTTTCCACTTTTGTGTTTGATATGGCATGATGCTAGCCAGAAATACTTTTTAAATAATACCAAAAATATAATCTGAGAGATGACGCATGCATAGGTAAAAAAAAAAAAATGTTATGAAGACGTGGGTGTTGCAATGGTTAAAAAGTCACTATATTCAATGGTTGCTGCTCCCCATAAACCAGGTCTGGAGTTGCCTAATGCACAGATAGTAAGAGAACACAAGAGGGTGCCACCAAGTGTATACCTTTTTGGGAGCATAGGTAAGTACATCGATGGCTTGGAAACACCCATAAAGAACATAGTGAATAGGGATGGCCGAACGGTTTGCCCAGCGGTCGTTTCGCGACGAATTTCGGCTGTTCGCGGTCCGCCCTATCGGCGGACTATTGCCGCCATTCGCCCAGCGGACTTTCGTGTTTACTGTGTAAAAGAACTTTGACCTATGATGACACATCCATCATGGGGTACAGGACAGCCAATTGAGACATTACAGCACATGGACACTTGGACATTCCCCCTAACTTATAAATAGACCCGATCCGGCGGGCATTTTACATTCTTTCTTCTGTCACTATAGGGAGAGGTTGGTGTGTGGAGCAGGGAGAGACTGCAGTGACCCAAATCGCTAGCTATTTGGTCCACAAAAGTTCTTTTCAGGACTGGTATAGGTGTTAGGTGTAGTTCAGGATATAGGTTTGAGACACTGCTGTGCTACTGATTTTTGCAGCAGCCTTTCTTTTGTCAGTGTAGAGAGAGGGACAGGACGCTGTGTGCTGCAGGGACAGTCAGTTTAATCATTAGCTGTTACTATTAGGTCCACAAAAGTGCTATTCAAGTTATTGTTCCAGCAGCCTCTGTTTTGGTCAGTTTAAATAGGGACAGGCGGGAAGCTGTGTGTGAGGCAGTGAGGGACAGTCAGTTTAATCAGTAGCTGTTACTATTAGGTCCACAAAGGTTCTTTTCAGGACTGGTATGGTAATAGGCTTGTACACGTATAATATTCTTTCTTCCAAATATAGAAAGAATATTATACTTGACTGCTGCCCTTCTGCTGCAGCAGTCCTTTATCAGTATAGGGACTGAGGTACTGCTAATCATTCACAACCTACTTGTCCCACAAAGGTCCTTATAAGGACTGGTAAGGTCTAGGGTACTACAGTACATAGGGTTGAGTGAGGTACAGTCTGCTATTCCTTAAGGACTGGTATAGGTCCACAATACATAGGGTTGAGGTGCACTACTGCTGACTGCTGCCCTATACTGCCCTATACTGCAGCAGTCCTTTATCAGTATAGGGACTGAGGTACAGTCTGCTAATCATTCACAACCTACTTGTTCCACAAAGGTCCTTATAAGGACTGGTAAGGTATAGGGTACTACAGTACATAGGGTTGAGTGAGGTACAGTCTGCTATTCCTTAAGGACTGGTATAGGTCCACAATACATAGGGTTGAGGTGCACTACTGCTGACTGCTGCCCTTCTGCTGCAGTAGTCCTTTATCAGTATGGGGACTTAGGTACAGTCTGCTAATCATTCACAACCTACTTGTTCCACAAAGGTCCTTATAAGGACTGGTAAGGTCTAGGGTACTACAGTACATAGGGTTGAGTGAGGTACAGTCTGCTATTCCTTAAGGACTGGTATAGGTCCACAATACATAGGGTTGAGGTGCACTACTGCTGACTGCTGCCCTATACTGCAGCAGTCCTTTATCAGTATAGGGACTGAGGTACAGTGTGCTAATCATTCACAACCTACTTGTTCCACAAAGGTCCTTATAAGGACTGGTAAAGTATAGGGTACTACAGTACATAGGGTTGAGTGAGATACAGTCTGCTATTCCTTAAGGACTGGTATAGGTCCACAATATATAGGGTTTAGGTGCACTACTGCTGACTGCTGCCCTATACTGCAGCAGTCCTTTATCAGTATGGGGACTGAGGTACAGTGTGCTAATCATTCACAACCTACTTGTTCCACAAAGGTCCTTATAAGGACTGGTAAAGTATAGGGTACTACAGTACATAGGGTTGAGTGAGATACAGTCTGCTATTCCTTAAGGACTGGTATAGGTCCACAATATATAGGGTTTAGGTGCACTACTGCTGACTGCTGCCCTATACTGCAGCAGTCCTTTATCAGTATGGGGACTGAGGTACAGTCTGCTAATCATTCACAACCTACTTGTTCCACAAAGGTCCTTATAAGGACTGGTAAGGTCTAGGGTACTACAGTATATAGGGTTGAGTGAGGTACAGTCTGCTATTCCTTAAGGACTGGTATAGGTCCACAATACATAGGGTTGAGGTGCACTACTGATGACTGCTGCCCTATACTGCAGCAGTCCTTTATCAGTATAGGGACTGAGAGTTTTGTCACAGGGTCATTTAAAAAATGACAGGCAGAGGAAGAGGCAGGCCCTTCCGCAGGGGTTGGAGGGGTAGGGCAGGAGCAACAGGCTTGAGCCAAAGTGGGAAGTTGCAGAAGGTGCGTTCAATTACTTTAAAGGACGCACCAGACTTGGTTGAGTGGCTCACTCAGCCTTACTCTTCTGCACCCTCCTCATCCTCTCGATCTGCACCCTCTTCTTCACTCTCTGCTATGTGCACCCCCAAAGACACTACCACCAACAACACCACCACCACCACATACCTTCCGCTTGAGTCACAGGAATTATTTTCCGATCCATATCAAGACATTTCTGATGCACAGCCACTCTTGGTATTGGATCAGGAAGGGGATGTAGCAACAACCACCACTCAGCAAGCTGACGACAGTACCCAGATCAGCCCAAGGAGGAGGTTGGTCCCTGGTGTTGCTGCCTACTCTGAGATCTCTACTTATAGCGGTGGGGAAGGTGACGTCGATGATGACGTGTCTAGTGATGTCACGTGGGTGCCCACAAGAGAGGAAGAGGAGGGGAGTTCAGAGGGAGATATGGACCAGCAGATAGGGAGGAGAAGCAGGAATAACTTACATTGCACAGGAGGGACAAAGCAAACTGCAAATCAGGAGCGAGTCATCGACCATGTACGGTCACATCTGGCGCTCCCAGGACACCGGCACATGGCTCCGCAGTGTGGGCTTTTTTTAACGTGTCCGTGCTGACAATAGCGTTGCCATCTGCAATCTTTGCAGTCAACGCATTAGTCACGGTAAGCCCAACACTCGCCTAGGGACGACCGCCTTAAGAAGGCACATGAGCAGCCATCACCGAGCCCAGTGGGAGCAACGGAACACACAAAGCCACACTCCAGGCTCTCACCGTCCAGCCTCGTCTTCTACTTCTCCTTCTCCTCTCTCCTCACAATTGTCCTCCACTCCACCTTCCATCACGCCAAGCTCACGTTTTTCTGCAAAAAGGCAGGCTTCCGTGGGCCTAATGTTCGAGCGTAAAAAAAATGATGACGCCGGATAACCCTCTTGCCCAACGGTTGACGGCTGGCTTGTCAGAACTCATAGCTCGCCAACTACTGCCATATAAACTGGTGGACTCGGAGGCCTTTCGTAAATTTGTGGCCATTGGAACACCACAATGGAAGGTCCCAGGAAGGAAGTATTTCTCAGAGAAGGGCATCCCAGAGCTATATGGCCATGTTCAGCGGCAAGTGAATGTATCTCTGGCACACAGTGTCGGTGCCAAGATACATCTGACCACAGACACGTGGTCTAGCAAACACAGGCAGGGAAGGTATATCACTTTTACTGCCCACTGGGTGAACCTTCTGACGGCCGTCAAGCATGTAACCCGTGGCACCCGTGTAGATTTGGTTTTACCGCCACGGATTGCATGCAGGCCTGGCTCTTCTTCTCCTCCTCCTCCTCCTACTCCATCCTCCTCCCTCTCCTCCTCGGCTGACTCCTCCTTTTCCGCTGCTAGCGTCTCTTCCGCTGCGCCGCCCAAGCTCCCCAGAACCTATTCCACATGCCAGGTGAGACGTTGCCATGCCGTGCTGCGTCTGTTGTGCCTGGAAGCCAAGAGCCACACTGGCCCGGCACTCCTTTCAGCTTTGCGTTCACAGGCAGATCAGTGGCTAACACCGCTCAATTTGACAGTTGGTAAAGTGGTGTGTGACAACGGTGCCAATCTGCTTGAAACAGGGCAAAATCACGCACGTGCCATGCATGGCACATGTCTTAAACTTGGTCGTGCAGCGATTCGTTGTCAAATACCCTGGGGTCCAGGACATCTTGCGGCAGGCAAGGAAAATCTCGGCCCATTTTAGAAGATCTTACACAGCCATGGCTCGCCTTGCTGACATTCAGCGGTGACACAATCTGCCGGTCAGACGTCTTATTTGCGATTGCCCGATGCGATAGAACTCAACCTTGTATATGCTTGATAGGCTGCTCCAGCAGAAACGTGCAGTTAACGTCTACCTGTATGAACTCTGCGGCAGAACAGGTTCTGGGGAGCTGTTTTTTTTTTCACTGCGCCAGTGGCTGCTCATGCGCGACGCATGCAGACTTCTGCGCCCATTTGAGGAGATCACCAAACTGGTCAGTCGCAGCCATGGCTCCATTAGTGACATGGTACCTTATGCCTTCTTTATGGAGCGTGCATTGCGTCGTGTCACTGATCAAGCTGTGGAGGAGCAGGAGCGGGAAGATGAGGAAGTCGCAATGCTGGATGAATTCCCAGGGGGGGCTACTCTATCTGAGCCAAGTGAACAACAGGAGTCTGAAGAGGAGTCAGAGGAGGATGGTGCCGGGGTGGATGAGGAGGAGCAAGAAGAGCATGCTTTAAACCTTTCTGGGATCCCTGTTATTGTGCGTGGATGGGGAGAGGAGAATGAAGAGGACGACATTATCCTGGATGATGAGCAGGAGCCAGGCCACCACACTGCTTCCAGTTTAGTGCAAATGGGGGCCTTCATGCTCCAGTGTTTTAATAGGGACCCCGTATAAAAAGCATAATGGTCAAGGACCAGTACTGGGTGGCAAAGTACTTAGACCCCCGGTACAAACACAAAATGGCGGAAATGTTACAGACGTCACAGAGGGCTGTCAGAATGGAGCACTTCCAGGCCTTGCTTCGAGAAATGCTGCACTCTGCTTTTGCGTGCGCTGGCAGAGGAGCAATTCCCACTCCCAGAGAAGGAGTTGCGGGTACCAATCCAACAGCTCCTGCAAGAAGAGGCCGGTTTGAAGATGTGTTGGTGACTTCGGATATGAGGTCATTCTTTCAGCCGACCCATCGACAGGTGTCATCCGGATCCAGCATCAGGGAATGCCTAGACCGTCAGGTGTCCGACTACATCGGGTTAACGGCCGATGTGGACGCTCTGAGGAGTGATGAACCCCTGGACTACTGGGTGGGCAGGCTTGACCTCTGGCCAGAGCTTGCCCAATTTGCAATCGAACTGTTGGCTTGCCCCTCGTCCAGTGTCCTGTCCGAAAGGACGTTCAGCGCAGCAGGGGGGATCATGACCGATAAGCGTACTCGCCTAGCTCACGACAGTGTTAACTACCTCACATTTCTAAAAATGAATGAGGCATGGATCTCGGAGGAATTCAACACATGTGACCAGTAGACCATGTATATGTCTAGAAACGATTTTCTTAATCGAGCACACAGACCTTCTTTCTTCATTTGACTCACTTCCTTGTCCAAAAAAAGCACACCGTACTATATGCCCGTACTCTCCTGTTTGAAGAGGTTGAGCAGTGTCATATTTCTACTGGGGCTGCTTATTATGAGGGGCTCCCACCATCCCTGTGCTGTGCTGACTTCCTCCTGGGGCTGCTTATTATGAGGGGCTCCCACCATCCCTGTGCTGTGCTGACTTCCTCCTGGGGCTGTACCTCTGCTGTGAATATTATGAGGGGCTCCCACCATCCCTGTGCTATGCTCATTATGAGGGGCTCCCACCATCCCTGTGCTGTGCTGACTTCCTCCTGGGGCTGTACCTCTGCTGTGCATATTATGAGGGGCTCCCACCATCCCTGTGCTATGCTCATTGTGAGGGGCTCCCAGCATCCCTGTGCTATGCTGACTTCCTCCTGGGGCTGCTTACGGTGCAGGTGTCAGTGCTGTATATCACGGTGCTGGTGTCAGTGCTTTATGTCACGCTGCTGATGTCAGTGCTCTCTATCACGGTGCTGGTGTCAGTGCTGTATATCACGGTGCTGATGTGAGTGCTTTATGTCACGCTGCTGATGTCAGTGCTCTCTATCACGGTGCTGGTGTCAAATCACTCTATCACGGTGCAGGTGTCACTGCTGTATGTCACGCTGCTGGTGATCATCTCCTGCACCCTCTTCTTTGTACCCTGACCTTCCCTCTCCTCCATTGCCTTCATGCGCTCCACAGTCCTGAATTGTCACAACAATTTCACATATAAAAAAAGAATGCTTGTAGTTGTCGATCCCAGATTCACCTCATACATGTGTTATGTCATTGGCCATGTGGTGGGACTATGTTTGCACAGCTATTAATTATTTTGTGGCTGCAAATTTGACCTGTAGGTTTGCAAAGTTCACCTCCCATTGAAGTCAATGGGGCCCGCCGCGAACGTTACGGTTCGCGAACTATCGGCCGCGTTCGCGAAACGTCCCGTCGGAAGTTTGTCCATCACTAATAGTGAAGTTTGTTTTGGTGTGTTACGTTGATTGGCCCACATCCCTCATTAAGATGTAAGAACAAGAATGGCATTCGTAAAAGAACAAAAAAAAGTGTACAGTGGCACAAAAGGGGTGTGTTAGAAACATATCAATACCACTAAATAAAAAAAAGGACAATCAACCAGTCCCAATGGAACATGATTAATGAAGGGTGGTCAGGCAGCACTTGGCGATAACACTCTAGTTTTAAACAGGGGGTCTCAAACTGGTGGCCCTCCAGCTGTTGCAAAACTACAAGTCCCATCATGCCTCTGCATGTGGGAGTCATGCTTGTAACTGTCACCCTTGCAATGCCTCATGGGACATGTATATGAAAAGTAGATGCAGGTGGGACTTTATATGAGCCGTGACCATCCGGTACACAGGGCTCCATCCCAATATTTGGACAGAACAAAGGGGAAGAAGGGGCAATGCGGGGGCGAAGATGGGACTTTATATGAAACTAGACACTAAGGGTCAATTAAATCAAACAATAAAATAATACATTTAATGGCAATGCACAGGGAGATAGTACAATCAATAAATAGGTTGATAGTAAATCGATAGTTATAATAAATAAAATTAAAAAACTTTATACATGATAATAACATAATCAAATTCATATAATAGTAACATTATTGTACAAAATTCATATTGCAGTAGCATCATTACACATAGTAACCAACCTAAAGTACATCCCAACGTGCATATACAATATACAACCACTAAAATGAATTGATGATTTAATTATATCAAACCCATGGGAAAATCTTGGTTGTTGGGGCATAAAAATCCATTGGTAAAAGCTTTACGCGTTTCGTGGATTGTTTCCACTCATCAGGAGCTGCTATAAAAATTTTTTATAGCAGCTCCTGATGAGTGGAAACAATCCACGAAACGCGTAGAGCTTTTACCAATGGATTTTTATGCCCCAACAACCAAGATTTTCCCATGGGTTTGATATAATTAAATCATCAATTCATTTTAGTGGTTGTATATTGTATATGCACGTTGGGATGTACTTTAGGTTGGTTACTATGTGTAATGATGCTACTGCAATATGAATTTTGTACAATAATGTTACTATTATATGAATTTGATTATGTTATTATCATGTATAAAGTTTTTTAATTTTATTTATCATTACTATCGATTTACTATCAACCTATTTATTGATTGTACTATCTCCCTGTGCATTGCCATTAAATGTATTATTTTATTGTTTGATTTAATTGACCCTTAGTGTCTTGTTTCATATAAAGTCCCATCTTCGCCCCCGCATTGCCCCTTCTTCCCCTTTGTTCTGTCATGGGACATGTAGTTTTGCAACAGCTAGAGGGCCACCAGTTTGAGACCCTTGCTTGAGTCCATAAAAATGGGTTTTCAGGTAGCACTTGGAGAAACCCCCCTTACAGCGAAGAAGGTAACTCTTTAAGTAAAAGCAGGAACAGAGGGGCGCCAGACTAAGTGCAGCATTAAAATCTGTGATTTAATATAAATAAAAACAGTTGGCAACTCAGAAGATAGATGAGTAATAACAAAAAGTGTATAGTCTGATGCCCCTCTGTTTTTGCTTTTACTTAAAGTATGGCATTCATGTTTGTTCCTGTCATTCCAGGTACGAAAAGCCAGATGAAAGAATTCTACAGCTTCAGCGCATTATCGTGCACCCAAAATACAACTGGAAGGAAAATCTTGACCGAGACATTGCACTTATGCAGCTGAGAAGACCTCTGACCTTCACCAGCTATATCCACCCTGTGTGCCTGCCCACCAAAGACATCGTACAATCGTAAGGAGCCTTCTTATATCAGCGTTCATTTGTCTGTCTGGCTGACCACACATAGAAGATGTCTTCCTTACAGCTGTGGCTTGCAAGACATCTGCCTGGTCTCATATTCCTTAACCGCTGCATTCATTTTGGCAGCTTGCCTCTGAATGCAGTGGTTGTGTGTTAAAGGTTTTGTCCACAGATTTTTGCACCAAGGAGCACAAAGATTTTCCAGCATCTGGGAGGATCCTAAAAGAAGGTCCATGTAACTGAAAGGCTGTTATACTCACCTCTCTGTTGGCTTATGTCTCCTGCCTCCATTGCATTTTAGAGCTGCAGCCTCTGTCATTCTCTTCAGCATTCAAAACTTCCATGAGTGTCGGATGACTGGGTCCTCCGCAGTCTGTTGTTTTTCCTTCCTCCAACCCCTACATCACTGCTGAGTTTTGTAAGGACATAGGGTCTTAGGGTTGGAGGCAGGGGCGGACTGACAACTCATGGGACCCCCGGGCAATAGGAGATTATGGGGCCCCCAGGAAATCAGAGGTTATGGGGCCACACAGTATACACAAACACACAAACACAGTATACAATCACACAGTATACACAGACATGTTTCTATTGGCTGAGAAGGTACTGGAGAGGTGGGGCAGCTATAATCTCGGGATTTTTAGACCAAAAGGATGTCGGTAAGGGACATTTCAGCGACAGATGTAAAAGAAAAAAAAAAAAACACACATTTTTACGTACTGTCCCTGGTTTTACTGAGGCTGGCAACCCTGATGGGGCCCCCTAGTGGCATGGGGCCTACGGCCAGTGCCCGAGTGGCCCAATGGCCAGTCCGTCCCGGTTGGAAGAAGGAACCACAGAGCATGGTTGGGGATACAGGCACACGTTTCAATTATTTTACAAATAAGCAAGAACAAAACAGATTATAATTTCTTCAGGGAAATTATAATGGTTTTGGGTCCAATATCTATATAGACTGCCTTGGAAAAAATATTCATACCTCTTGAAATTTTCCACATTTTGTCATTTTACAACCAAAAATGTTAATGTATTTCATTGGGATTTTATGTGATAGACAAACACAAAGTAGCACATAATTGTGATATGGAAGTAAAATGATAAATGGTTTTCAATTCTGTTTACAAATAAATATGTGAAAAGTGTGGCGTGCATTTGTATTCCGTGCCCCCCTAAATCAATACTAATACTAATCTCGGCCCTGTGAGTGCTGAGGGGCGTTCTGAAATGAGCATTTTTTTAATAAATCACACACACAGGGGGACAATGGAATAGGACACAGAGGGAAAGGTATAAAGAAGTCAGAGTGGCTTAACAACCACTTTAAGACTGGAGATAGTAAGCATAGAACGGTTATCCTTAGGGCATTTCCAGTAGCAGCTTGATGCGATAGTGACAATAGAAAGCCACTATTAACTAAACCCGCACAAAACATCCTGCCTGCAAAGGTATGTGGGAGACTGTCAGCTGGGTAAGGTTCTGTGGTCTAATGAGACCAAAATGTAACTTGCCAATTAGACCAAACACCATAAGTCAAGCACTGTATATTCTCAAATACAACTGTGAAGCATAGTGGTGGCAGCATCAGACTTTGCTGAGACTTCTTTGCAGGAGTCCTGAAAGGCCTGTGAGGGTAGGGAGTAGAAGGAAATATGAATTCAAGAAACATGAGATGTTGATTTCCAACAAGGCCACCATGCATGAAGCCAACACTATACAGGAATGGCTATATTAATGTCTTGGACGGTCCAGTCGGGGTCTTTATCTCTGGATAGAATTTTTGGTTGGACCTCAAAAAGACTGCTTACTATCGCCATGCAACCTGACAGAGATTGAACAGTTTTATGAAGTGGAATAGGGAAACGGTATCATGATGCAATTCTGATAGAGACCTATCTACAGACTCAAGGTTGTAGCTGCTTGAAAAGTTGAATCTCCTCCAACACAAGGAGGTACCGTATATACTTTTATATATATATATATATATATATACAGCCCGTTATTTGGTGATTTTGTATTTTACACTGTAAACAATTGAAACTGCTTGGCACAGATGTTTTAGTTTGTACGTAAAAGAGACAATTTTTTTTTATCCGTATCTGATCGAATACATAACACATACCGGTACTGTGCAAGAAGATCGCCCCTTTCTAAGGCCCCTTTCACATGGGGCAGATCCGTCTGAGTGGAATCCATCTGTTCAGCAGGAGATCTATCTGCTGATCCCCACTGAGCAGGTGGATAATAGGTCCGTGTCTGCTTCCCTGTGCAGAGCGGACAAGGACAGAGCCTGCTCTCCTCTATGGGGCGGTCGGATGGAAACGGACTGCATGTTCGTTTCCATCTGATTGTCATCCGTTCTGACTGGACGGATGGCGAATGTATTGGCATACGTCTGTGTTCAGCGGATTTTGGTGGATCAGAATGCCTGGCGGGTGTCAGCAGACACATGTCCATTGACATCCGCCACCCCATAGAGGACATTGGGGGGTCCAATTGGTCCGCTGGTGTGAAAGGGCCCTTACAAATGTCGATATTATTAATTCTGAAAATGGTGTATAACATCATATAATCTCTCTACAGACTTTTTCTGGCAGGATACAAAGGTCGAGTGACAGGTTGGGGGAATATTCAGGAAAACTGGAGCACCGGAGGTCCTAAGCAACCGCAGATCCTACAGCAGATTAACCTTCCCATTGTGGAGCAGGAGAGGTGCAAAGCCTCCACCAAGGTCAAAGTCACAGATAACATGTTCTGTGCAGGTAAGAAAGATGAATGTAGATAACTATACCAGCTGAGCTTCAAGGGGTAGAAAATGCATATCAATAAGGGCAGTTGGGGGGCAGTAAAACCCCATGGTTGACACACGCTTTTACCACCAACTGCTACACCCTTTAGTTGCAGAGGCAGTGGCTGGGCATGTACACATACCGGGGCATCCATGCTTTGTTTCACGGCCATGGCAGGAATTATGCGGACTGTCACTTCAAGTGTCTAGGGCTACTCTGCAGCCACCTTGCAATGCACATGGTTGTGTCGTGATAGTGAGGAGGCGATACAATGCTTCCTCATTGCCTGACAATTGCGTTCTGAAGAGCAATCCCAACACAGATCACTCTAAAGACAACAAAGCAAGTGTGAACGAGCGCTTAAAGTGCAACCCAGACAAAATATTTTTTTTAATTTTGGATTATGTTTACGTGTGTGTGTGCGTCGCTTTATTAGCTAGTACCAGGGTGGACCCCCTTTAGCCTTCAGAACTGCCTTACTTCTTTGTGGTATCGATTCAATAAGGTGTTGGAAACATTCCTCAGATATTTTGGTCCATAGGGACATGATGGTGTCACCCAGTTGCTGCAGATTTGTCGGCTGCACATCCATGATGCATATCTCCCATTCCACTTCAGCCCAAAGGTTCTCTATTGGATAGAGATCTGATGACTGTGGAGCCCATTGGAGTGCAGTGACCTCATTGTCATGTTCAAGAAACCAGTGGTGAGATGATTGGAGCTTTGTGACATGGTGCATTATCCTGCTGGAAGGAGCCATCAGAAGATGGGGACACTATATTCCTAAAGGGATGGACATGGTCAACAACAATACTCAGGTGGACCGTGGCATTTAAATGATGCTCAATTGGTACGAAGAGGCCCAAAGTGTGCCAAGAAAATATCCCCCACACCATTACACCACCACCAGCCTGAATCATTGATACAGGCAGGATGGATCCGTGCTTTCATGTTTATGCCGAATTCTGACCCTTGAATATGGCAGCTGAAATCAAGACTCGTTTTTCCAATCTTCTCTTGTCCAATTTTGGTGAGCCTGTGCGAATTGATAGCCTCAGTTTCCTGTTCTTAGCTGACAGTAGTAGCACCCGGTGTGGTCTTCTGCTGCTTTAGCCCATCTGCTTTTAGGTTGGATGTGTTGTACATTCAAGAATGGTATTCTGCATACTTTGGGTGTAACAAGTAGTTATTTGAGTTACTGTTGCCTTTCTATCATCTCAAACCAGTCTGCCCATTCTTCTCTGACATCAAGAAGGGATTTTCATCCACACAACTGTTGCTCACTGGATATTTTTCGGACCATTCTCTGTAAACCCGAAAGATGGTTGTGTGTGAAAATCCCAGTAGAGCAGCTGTTTTTTAAATACTTAGACCATGCCATCTGGCACCAACAACCATGTCATGTTCAAAGTCACTTAAATCCCCTTTCTTCCCCATTCTGATGCTCGGTTTTCAACTTCAGCAAGTCGTTTCACCGCGTCTAGATGCCTAAATGCATTGAGTTGCTGCCAGGTGATTGGCTGATTTAGCAATTTGTGTTACCAAGCAATCGAACAGGTGTACCTAAGTGTGTGTATGTATATTACATACACAGTATATGACAAAAGTGAGTACACCCCCCACATTTTTGTAAATATTTTATTATATCTTTTCATGTGACAACACTGAAGAAATTACACTTTGCTACAATGTAAAGTAGTGAGTGTACAGCTTGTATAACAGTGTAAATTTGCTGTCCCCTCAAAGTAACTCAACACACAGCCATTAATGTCTAAACCGCTGGCAACAAAAGTGAGTACACCCCTAAGTGAAAATGTCCAAAGTGTCAATATTTTGGGGGCATGGAGCTCTTTTTCTTGCTCATGTGTATATTTATATCTGCCCAGATTACAGGAGAATTGACAGCAACAACACTTAATCCATATTTTTCTTTTCAGGTTACAAGCCAGATGACAACAAAAGAGGAGATGCGTGTGAAGGGGACAGCGGTGGTCCCTTTACAATGAAGGTAAGGCTCACTAGAATTTTTACCAGAAGCATAAATACATCAAAGTATATTCAAATCCAAAAGTTTTTTTTATTTTGTTTATTGGTGCTTTCCAGTCCTTAGACGTGGTGGGTGGCTGCATTGTTTTTTCTTTTTTTTCCTCTTTATCAGTGGCAGCCCATCCATAAGGGGCACTGTCAGTTAATTCATGCGTCAGGACCCTAATCTGCATGCAGGGCGCCGGATACATGGATTCCAATGAGTTTTTTTTTTTTTTTGTAGCATGTGATTAGAGCCTGGGGCTCTAATTGGCTTAAAAAAAGGGTGGGCTCAGGGCACAGAGTACTGCTCCCTGTGCCCACCCAGTTGTGTGACAGTAGCCAATTAATATTTGCTATTGTCTTCCTGATTCTCCTCCCAGCCAATCAGGAAGCAAGTTCTGAGACCCGATTGGCCAGGGGTCTCAGGCCAACATTCCTGTGCGGCCAGGAGGAGAAGCAACGGCCCACGGAACGAGGTCTCCAGGGACGGCTCACCCACAGCCACATCCAGCACTCCCCGGCTCGAAGAGTGAAGGGAGGAGGAGGGGCGATCAGAGTGTCATCCTGGCCAAGACACGTCATCCGCTTCCTAAGGCAATGAGGTCTTAGATCACCACCTTCCTACCCGTCTGTCTCCCCACCTGGGGGGTTTGGCCAACTGTCATATTGAGTGAGGGCAGATGATTCATGTAGCATTTAACCACTTGACCTCCGGAAGGTTTTACCCCTCTTCCTGACCAGGCCATTTTTTGGGATACGGCACTGCTTTACTTTATCTGACAATTGCACGGTGGTGGGACGTTGTACCCAAATAAAATTTATGTCCTTTTTTTCCCCACAAATAGAACTTTCTTTTGGTGGTATTTGATCACTTCTGCGGCTTTTATTTTTTGCTCTATAAACAAAAAAAAAAAAGAGCAACAATTTTGAAAAGAGAAAAACGATATTTCTAACTTTCTGCTATAATACACATCCAAAAAAAAAAAATGTAAAAAATTGAATTTAGGCCAATATCTATTCTGCTACATATTTTTTGGGAAAAGGAAAATCCCAATAAGCATATATTGATTAGTTTGCACAAAAGTTATAGTGTCTACAAACTATGCGATAGATTTATGGAATTTTTATTTATTTATATTTTACTAGTAATGTCAGCAATCAGCGACATTGCGGCAGACAAATATGACACCAAGAAGAGCGCCTTTTCACCGTGTGTATATATACAGTATATGGTCAGCAAGAGGTTAAATCCTGAAATCCATCTGCTCTTAGCTCAGGCAGAAGAGTGCGCCTAGCTGGGAAAAACCCCCTCCACCAGATGAAAGCAAAAAAATTTCAATGAAGACTCCTAGGATCATTTTGGCTTAGGCCAGAAACTAGGAAGCAACTGAAAAAATATATAGAAAAGAAAAGTTTAAAACGAGTAAATATAACCTTCCTTCCTATCTATTTACGAAGGCACGTACGCATAAGGATTAAATATAACTGGTGTTGATTGAGGGAGTTTGGTTCCTTGAGGGAGCATGGCATCTTTTTCACAGCTACATTGTTCCAGCTAGGTCCAATGTAACTATGCATATACCATACCTGTGGAATCCCTCTAGAACAGGGGTGCTCAACCTGGGGCCCACGGAGCCCTCTGATGTGGCCCGCGACCTCAAACCAGAAAGGCGACTGTTGGGTAAGTTTGCCGACAGACAAAAAAAAACTCTGGACTGCCGCACTCTTCAGAAAACCAATTCAGAAAAATTGGCTTTGCCGACCCGCCATCCCAGAGCATCCGAGTGTAGTGAGCAGGAGCCGCATAAGCCAATGCTTCCTCTGTAGAGCCGGCTTTTGTCCCGGCAGAGTGATACCAAGTGCACTCCATCTCTGACCTTCCTTTCCTCTTGCAGCAGCTGCTGCTGGCATCACTCTCCAGGCTGCTCAAAAGGGATTAGTGTATTAACTGTTTGCTGACCATATACTGTACATATGCTGCGGCGGAGCATGTACCTAGTATGCGATCCAGGACTTCTGGATTGGGGGCACGGCGGCCCGCTCCAGCTGTGCTTATTCTCAGTGGGAGCCAATCAGTGGGTACAGCAGACCTGATGTCCGCTGTCACCGCCGATTGTTCATTACACAGGCAGAACAGCAATCTGCATATGTAAACAAGGAAGATTTCCGTTCTGTCATCAAGGAAGGCATTGATCCTGTGTTCCTGCAAACCAGGGACATAGATCCATGCCTTCCCCTAGTGCACCTCCAACAGTTTAGTAAAACATTGGCTATCAACACATTTAACCCTTTGATTGCACCTGTTAACCCCTTCCCATCCCAGCCAGTGTCATTCGTGCAGTAACAGTGCTTTTTTTTTTTTTTTTTTATCACTGTTTTCTAGTGTCATGGGTCCCCAAAAAGTGTCAGTTAGTGTTCCAATTTGTCAGCCGCAATCTCGCAGTCCCATTATAAGTCGTTGATCACCACCATTACTAGTAAAAAAATAAATTCCACAAAAATTAGGATTTGTTATATCATTATGTTTGCCAATGTTGTCTGATCTTTATTTCTGGTGCTATATTCACTCTCATTGTCACCCTGACTGGATGTGTTCTTTGTCGTAAGCTCTATATGACATGCTTTTCGTTGTACTTTGCTTTTTTGGTTATCAATAGAATTTTGGAACCAAAAAAATTCCACAAAAATATCCCATAGTTTGTAGACGCTATAACTTTTGCACAAACCAATCAATATAGCCTTATTGGGATTTTTTTTTTTTTTTACCAAAAACATACCCTGTTTCCCCTAAAATAAGACCTAGCGTGATTGTCGACGATGGCTGCAATATAAGCCCTACCCCCCCCCCCCCCCCCCCCCCAAATAAGCCCTAGTTAAAGTCCTTCTATGTCTTATTCTCAGGGTAGGGCTTATTTTTGGAGAAAGAGGATGGGGTTTATTTGGGGGGTAGGGCTTATATTGCAGCCATCACCGACACTCATGCTAGGTCTTATTTTAGGGGAAACAGGGTAGTAGAATACATACATATTGACCTAAACCATTTTTGATGAAATTAGATTTTTTTAATTTTCTTTATTGGATGTATTTTATAGCAGAAAGTGGATAAATAGACCTATATATGTGTGTGTGTGTGTGTGTGTGTGTGTGTATAATATATATATATATATATATATATATAAAATATATTTATTTATATTTTTTTCTAATTGTCTGTCTTTTTTTTGTTCATAGCGCAAAAAATAAAAACCGCAGGTGGTGATCAAATACCACCAAAATAAAGCTCTATTTGTGGGGGAATAAATAATTAAAATGACGCAGTGCCGCATCGCAAAAAATGGCTACGTCATGAGGAGGGGTAAATCTTCTGGAGCTGAAATGGTTACATATGATAGACATAATAGCTTATGCAATGGGCATATTAGCACCTATAAAAAGGGTTAACAACTATTAGGCTTCTTTCACCCTGATCCACAGGTACAGCGCAGTGCTTCTGCGGGTTAGCTGCACTGAACCATAGACTTCTATTATATCCTGCAGGTTTGGTGCGCTTTTTGAAAGTGCACCACACACACACAAGATGTCATAGTGGGTGAGCATCCAACTGGGGTTTGGTCCCATGGAAAACGATGATCCTGATTGTTTTAGAATTGCCATTATGCTATTCAAAATATAAAAAAAAAAAAATTCAGGACCATTTAATTTCATTGTGGCCCACAACTGGTTACCAAATCCCATAAGTGGTCCTCACTCTTCAAAAGGTTGAGCAGACCTGCTCTAGAAGCTGGAAGTCACCTCTACTCTGGTGATCTCCACTTGCTTCTGGGTCTCATGCTGAGCGGTTGCCCTGCTGCAGTCTAAACACAGTAGGTTGGCTGCTCAGCATGGGCAAGGTGTAGATTGTGACATCACTGCCCTGAAAACAAGAAATGTAACTGGTGGGGATGAGCAACAACTTTACTTTTGCTCTTACTGTATATTCTCTAAATCGGTAGTGTTCAAACATCTCGGACCCCCGACCTTCCCTGGAATTAGTCTAACAAAGGGACACTTGTTATTGCTACACTTCCTTATTTGGTTGGTTTATATTTAACTTCGTGTTTGAGCGCAGCATTGTTTTTCCTTTTACTGAATTGCACTGCATAGTTGCTATGTGTTGTTCCATGTTATTCTAAGGGACACTTGTCATTGCCACGCTTTTTCATTTTTCAGCTGATTCGCACTTTGCCTTTGTTCACACTGCTGCAATTTCGAATCAGACATCTCTACGCAACTTCATCGCGGCTTGTATACGACTTAACAGAGATCAATGCAAGTCATATTGAAGTCACACCAGAGTAGTGCAGGAACCGGTTTCTAAGTTGAAGAAACTTGAGTTGCATCGATTAGAGCGGTTCCATTGCCGTTAATGGGGCTCGACTTGTCATGCGACTTTGAACTCTCAAGTCCCATGATAAGTTGTGGCAGTGTGGACCAGGGCTTACTGGCAATAAAAGGGTTGAATTCTGAACAACTTTTCTTTTGAAAATCGTAATTAAAAGTCTTTGCGCCATTAGTGGGCTGCAGCGACGGCTGATTATTATTTTTTTGTGTGGCCATCAAATTTGAGTGGCATTTTTTGAAAAATTAACAAATTTCTAATCAACGATGGGAGAATCGTACGAGAAAAATAATCAAAAAAGAAATGCGCATGAGCAGTGACCTGGAAAGGAAGATTCCTGGCCATAAAATGTCTTTTCTGTAGCAACACAAGGTGAAATTGAAGGCTTGGCTGGTGGAATTTCAAACTCAATGGTGGCACCATCACAAAATTTCAGATTTTCAAAAGAAAATTTGTTTGGAATTTGACCCATGTATGGCCTGCATAAGAGAAGCCTGATGTCACTGGGCATCTCAAGAGCATAGACATGCTCATATCACCTGAGCATGCATGTCTGTGGGCTGTCCAAGACATCCTTGATATATTATGACCCCATATTACAAATACCAGCTCAGGTTTATTGCAAAAAGTGCATGCTAAAGTAGCAATAGAGGCTCTTAGTGCATATAGCTGTGAAGGCTTACCGAAGTCATCGTAGTCACATTCAACTGGAATTGATCTGTAAAATTGACTGCTCATCAAAGTAGAAGAAAAAAAGGTTCAGCGCCATACTGTCAGCCAGTGCTCAAAGTTTTTTGGGGGGTGCAAACTGAAAAATTCTGGAAAAAAAAACCCCATTAATTGTACAGCCTCACTGTACCATATCAAATGCTGCCAGTGTGCCCCCCATCTGTACTTACTCCATCTCGTGGCAGTGGGACAGCTCCTCAATGTCTTACCGTTCTTCAGATCAATTTAGACAGGATTCGGTTAACCGTTCTCTGCTATGATTGGACGCCTGATTGACTGAAGTGACAGGTGCTGTGATTGTACACCTATCAGGTGATGGGTAACAGATCCCAGCACCTGATTGGCGGAGAGGAGGTTTATTAGAAAAGCACACCTATTTAAATCCATAAGTGCAGAGCTCTTTGTTGACAGCCGAGTAACCTGCGAGCGCCCAGCATGTGGCTCACAGGTCCTTTTTTGATGTCCATTAGAGCCTATGTCTGTAATCAGGTGCTTCAAACCCCCCCCCCCCCCCCCCGCGCTGTAATTCAGGCACCCGAATAGGGGGTGGCCATATATAGATTCCTGCAATGAATGATAGCCTGTAAGACATAAAAGATCCAAGTGATATGCTTGAGTCACATTGGTTGATTGGGCACACCTACCTATACAAGTCCATAACCCGACCAGACAGACAATTCAATAGTCAATTATGGCTGGTGAGCTTGTGCTGTAATGCCAACAATTCCAGTACAATAGTAGTGAGATATGGGGGTCAATGGATAAGTAATATAGTCTAAACTGACATATTAACCACTTAACAACCGCCCTATAGCCGAATGACGGCTACAGGGCGGTTTCTTAACTCTGGGAGGCCGTCATATGACGTCCTCCCCGAATTCCGCTCCTGGGGCGCGCACTCGAGAGCATCCGTGACCGCCGGGTCCACAGGACCCGGCCCATCACGGTAAACGGCCGCTCATAGCGGCCGTTTACCACGTGATCGCTCCGTCAAATGACGGAGTGATCACTTGTAAACAAACCGGCGTCATGTTATGACACTGGTTCCTCCCTCCCCCTCTCTGTACCAATGGGAACAGCGGAGGGGGAAGAGATCGGTGTCAGCAGCGATGAGGGCTGCATCTGCAGTGCCCACATCGCTGCTCACCGAAAATTAACTCTGCAACACCCGCCAATATCGTGCAACACCCTCCAATATTCTGCATTGCTCTGCAACGCAATACTCTGAGATACCCAGCCATAGTCGGTGATACCCTGCAATACCCAGCCATAGACACCCCCCCCCCCCCACCCCAGCCCCCCCGCCGCCCTCCGGTGCTTCTACCGACTCGCCAATATGATCAAATACAGAATCTTTTTTTTTTTTTTTCAGGCTTCCCAGCTTAGTGGTGACATGTGGGGTCTTATTGACCCCATATCTCACTGTAAAGAGGACCTGTCATGCCATATTCCTATTACAAGGGATGTTTACATTCCTTGTAATAGGAATAAAAGTGATCAAAAAATGTATTTTTGGGGAAAAAAAAATGTCAAACTAAAATAAAGTAAAATGAACAATAAAAATATATATATTTTTTTAAAGTGCCCCTGTCCCCATGTGCTCGCATGCAGAAGCGAATGCATACGTAAGTCCCGCCCACATATGAAAACTGTGTTCAAACCACACACGTGAGGTATCGCTGCGAACGTTAGAGCGAGAGCAATAATTCTAGCCCTAGACCTCCTCTGTAACTCAAAACATATAACCAGTAAAAAAAAATGAAATCGTCGCCTATGGGGATTTTTAAGTAGCGACGTTTGACGCCATTCGACGAGCGTGTGCAATTTTGAAGAGCGACATGTTAGGTATCTATTTACTCGGTGTAACTTCATCTTTCACATTATGCAAAAATGGGGCCAACTTTACTGTATTTTTTTATTTTTTAAGCACAAAACTGTTTTTTTTCCAAAAAAAAAGCATTCGAAAAATTGCTGCGCAAATACCGTGCGAGATAAAAAGTTGCAACGACCACCATTGTATTCTCCAGGGTGTTTGCTAAAAAAAAAAAACATATATAATGTTTTGGGATTCTATGTAATTTTCTAGCAAATAAATGATGATTTTTACATGTAGGAGAGAAATGTCAGAATTGTCCTGGGTGCTCCAGAACGCCTGATGGCGCTCCATGCATGTTGGGCCTCTGTATGTGGCCACACTGTGTAAAAGTCTCACACATGTGGTATCGCCGTACTCGGGAGTAATAGCAGAATGTGTTTTGGGGTGTAATTTGTGGTATGCATATGCTGTGTGAGAAATAAACTGATATGACAAAAAAGTTAAAAAAATCTCTTGATTTTTGCAAAGAATTGTGGGAAAAAAATGACAACTTCAAAAAACTCATCATGCCTCTTACTAAATACCTTGGAATGTCTTCTTTGCAAAAAGGGGTCATTTGGGGGGTATTTGTACTTTTCTGGCATGTTAGGGTCTCAAGAAATGAGATAGGCCGTCAGTACTTCAGGTGTGATCAATTTTCAGATATTGGCACCACAGCTTGTGGACTCTATAACTTTCACAAAGACCAAATAATATCCACCAATTTGTACTTATTTTTACCAAAGATATGTAGCAGTATAAATTTTGGCCAAAATTTATGAAGAAAAAATTACTAATCTGCTAAATTTTATAACAGAAACAAAGAAAAAAAAATTTTTACTGAATTTTCTGTATTTTTTCTTTTATAGCACAAAAAAAAAAAAAAACTGCGGTGATTAACCACTTTCAGACCGGACCATTTTGCTGGTAAATGACCAGAGGTCTTTTTACACTTTGGCACTGCGCTGCTTTAACTGGTAATTGCGCGGTCATGCAATGTTGTACCCAAACGAAATTTGCGTCCTTTTCTTCCCACAAATAGAGCTTTCTTTTAAAGGTATTTGACTGATTCTGCGATTTTTATTTTTTGCGATATAAACGTAAAAAGACCGCAAATTTTGAAAAAAAATGATATTTTCTACTTTTTGTTATTAGAAAAATCCAATAAACTCAATTTTAGTCATACATTTAGGCCAAAATGTATTCAGCCACATGTCTTTGGTAAAAAAAAAGTCAATAATTGTATATTTATTGGTTTGCGCAAAAGTTGTCACATCTACAAACTAAGGTACATTTTCTGGAATTTACGCAGCTTTTATTTTATGACTGCCTATCTCATTTCTTGAGGTGCTAAAATGGCAGGGCAGTACAAAACCCCCCCAAATGACCCCATTTTGGAAAGTAGACACCCTAAGGAAATTGATAAGAGGCATGTTGAGCCCATTGAATATTTTATTTTTTTGCCGCAAGCGATTGAATAATGACAAAAAAAAAAATTTTATTTTTTTTTTTTACACAAAGTTGTCACTAAATGATATATTGCTCACACAGGCCATGGTTATATGTGAAATTACACCCCAAAATAAATTCTGCTGCTTCTCCTGAGTACGGGGATACCACATATGTGGGACTTTTTGGGAGCCTAGCTGCGTACGGGGCCCCAAAAGCCAAGAACCGCCTTCAGGCTTTCTAAGGGCGTAAATCTTTGATTTCACGCCTCACTACCTATTACAGTTTTGAAGGCCATAAAATGCCAAGATGGCACAAAACCCCCACAAATGACCCCATTTTAGAAAGTAGACACCCCAAGCTATTTGCTGAGAGGCATGTTGAGTCCATGGAATATTTTATATTTTGCCGCAAGTTGCGGGAAAATTACAAACTTTTTTTTTTTTATTTTTTTTTTCACAAAGTTGTCACTAAATGATATATTGCTCACGCATGCCATGGGCATATGTAAAATGACACCCCAAAATAAATTCTGCTGCTTCTCCTGAGTACAGGGATACCACATGTGTGGGATTTTTTGGGAGCCTAGCTGCGTACGGGGCCCCGAAAGCCAAGAACCGCCTTCAGGCTTTCTAAGGGCGTAAATCTTTGATTTCACGCCTCACTACCTATTACAGTTTTGAAGGCCATAAAATGCCAAGATGGCACAAAACCCCCACAAATGACCCCATTTTAGAAAGTAGACACCCCAAGCTATTTGCTGAGAGGCATGTTGAGTCCATGGAATATTTTATATTTTGCCACAAGTTGCGGGAAAATTACAAACTTTTATTTTTTTTTATTTTTTTTTCACAAAGTTGTCACTAAATGATATATTGCTCACACATGCCAGGGACATATGTGAAATGACACCCCAAAATAAATTCTGCTGCTTCTCCTGAGTACGGGGATACCACATGTGTGGGACTTTTTGGGAGCCTAGTCGCGTACGGGGCCCCGAAAACCAAGAACCGCCTTCAGGATTTCTAAGGGGGTAAATTTTTGATTTTACACCTCACTACCTATCACAGTTTTGAAGGCCATAAAATGCCAAAATAGCACAAAACCCCCCAAAATGACCCCATTTTGGAAAGTAGACACCCCAAGCTATTTGCCGAGAGGCATGGTGAGTATTTTGCAGCTCTCATTTGTTTTTGAAAATGAAGAAAAAAAAAAATAATGTATATTTTTTTTCTTTTTTTCAATTTTCAAAACTTTGTGACAAAAATGAAGGTCTGCAAAATACTAACCATACCTCTCGGCAAATAGCTTGGGGTGTCTCCTTTCCAAAATGGGGTCACTTGGGGGGATTTTGTGCTATCTGGGCATTCCATGGCCTCCGAAACTGTGATAGGCAGTGAGGAATGAAATCTAAAATTTACACCCTTAGAAATCCTGAAGGTGGTGCTTGGATTTTGGGGTACCGTACGCGGTTAGGCTCCCAAAAGGTCTCACACTTGTGGTATCCCCGTACTCAGGAGAAGCAACAGAATGTATTTTGGGGTGTAATTTTACATATAACCATGGCATGTTTGAGCAATATATCATTTAATGACAACTTTGTGCAAAAAAAAAAAAAAAAATAATAATGTATTTTTTCCACAACTTTTGTCAAAATATAAAATATTCCATGGACTCGACATGCCTCTCAGCAAATAGCTTGGGGTGTCTACTTTCTAAAATGGGGTCATTTGGGGGGGTTTTGAACTGTCCTGGCATTTTATGCACAACATTTAGAAGCTTATGTCACACATCACCCACTCTTCTAACCACTTGAAGAAAAAGCCCTTTCTGACACTTTTTGTTTACATGAAAAAATATTTTTTTTTGCAAGAAAATTACTTTGAACCCCCAAACATGAAGTGTTTTTTTAAAGCAAAAGCCCTACCGATTAAAATGGTGGGTGTTTCATTTTTTTTTTTCACGCGGTATTTGCGCAGCGATTTTTCAAACGCATTTTTTGGGGAAAAAAACACACTTTTTTTTATTTTAATGCACTAAAAATCACTATATTGCCCAAATGTTTGATGAAATAAAAAATATGATCTTAGGCCGAGTACATGGATACCAAACATGACATGCTTTAAAATTGCGCAGAAACGTGCAGCGGCGACAAACTACGTACATTTTTAAAAGCCTTTAAATGCCTTTACAGGTGACCACTTTAGATTTACGGAGGAGGTCTACTGCTAAAATTAGTACCCTCGATCTGACCTTCGTGGTGATACCTCACATGCATGGTGCAATTGCTGTTTACATATGCCACCAGACCAACGCTTGCGTTCCACGTTGCGCCTTAGCAGGGGGGTACAGGGGTGTTTTTTTTTATTAATTTTTTTTTTATTATTTATTTTGCTTTTTTATTTTATTTTTAAACTGTTCCTTTCATTTATATATATTTTTTTATGATTTTTATTGTTATCTCAGGGAATGTAAATATCCCCTATGATTGCAATAGATAGTGACAGGTACTCTTTTTTTTAAAAATTAGGGTCTATCAGACCCTAGATCTCTCCTCTGTCCTCAAAGCATCTGACCACACCAAGATCGGTGTGATAAAATGCTTTCCCAATTTCCCAATGGCGCTGTTTACATCCCGCAAAATCTAAGTCATGAAATGTTTGTAGCTTCCGGTGTCTTAGGCCATAGAGATGATTGGAGCCATTCTGGTCTCTGATCAGCTCTATGGTCAGCTGGCGGAACCACCGGCTGCATTCTCAGGTTCCCTGTTGGGACAGGAGAGCCTGAGAAAACCATGGAAGATGGTGCGGGGGGGGGGGGGACATTCCCTCCCACTGCTTGTAAAAGTAGTCTAGAGGCTAATTAGCCGCTAGGATTACTTTTACATAAAAGCCGACCGCTGGCTGAAAAGAATGATACCAAGATGATACCTAAACCTGCAGGCATCATTCTGGTATAAGCACTCAAAGTCCCGCAACATACCAGTATGTTGCTGGAACTGGTTGGGCATATATTGTAATTTTTTTTTCATGCAGCCTGTGGGCTGAACGAAAAAAAAATATTGATCGGTGGGTATGCCCACCATTAGATACCACCCTTCATCCACCCACTTTCTAATGGTGGGCATACATGCACCATTTATATATGCCGAAGCATGGGGGCATCCTCCCGCAAAAGGTAGGAGCAGATCGCTCCTCCACCCCTTATGCCCCCATGCTTCGGCATATATGCTCTTTTTTAACTGTGGTGGTGAAATCACCCCCGACAGTGCTGGAGTCGCGGCTTTATGTATCATGGGAGCAAACGCTGTTGCTGTCAAGATAAATAAATCCGCTCTGCAGCAGAATGGCGTACCTGCTAAGCAAATGATGGTTAACAATAAAACAAAGTAACATTACAGTATAACAGTAGGACTTACCATACCTGCAAAGCAAATACAAAAAAAAATCGCAAAAAATAACACATTTAACACAATCTGTGCCTAAAATATATATATATGCCGAAGCATGGGGGCATCCTCCCGCAAAAGGTAGGAGCAGATCGCTCCTCCACCCCTTATGCCCCCATGCTTCGGCATATATGCTCTTTTTTTAACTGTGGTGGTGAAATCACCTCCGACAGCGCTGGAGTCGTGGCTTTACGTATCGTGGGAGCAAACGCTGTTGCTGTCAAGATAAATAAATCCACGCTACAGCTGAATGGCGTACCTGAAAACAAAAAATGGTTAACAATAAAACATTGCAGAATAGAATACAGTACAAAGGAGCAGAACAATAGAGAGAGAATAGAGAGAGAGAGAACAATAAAACGACAACTATTTTTGGTTTTTTTATTTTATATTTTTTTTGGTTTTTTGTTTTTTTTACTTTTTTTTTTTTTTTTTAAACACTTTTTTATGTAACTTTAACACTTCTGTTGTAACGGTTCCAGCGGTTTGGGTCTCTCAAAATGCGATGGCATCTTGGGAGACCCTGTGAACGTGTGCCTAGCCTGTGCAATGCTGTACCCTACGCTAATACTCAACTAGTTCATGGTAGCGTTCAAAACATTCACCAATGCAAAGACCAGGATTGTCAGGACAGCGGGGACAACAATAACGGGTGTCACGCCTAAATCCGCGCTTTCTGCAGACACAACATTTTCTTTGGGGGGCTCGTTGGGTAGGGGTACTCGGGAGGACATAAATATAATGCCTCTCATGCAGCCGGCTTACTGCATCTGGTAGGGGAAGGTGAGGTGGAGCACCGTCTGGATACAGAAGGGCTCTGACGATATCCTCCTGGAATTTGAGGAAGGATCCAGTCTGTCCTGAAGCTTTGTGTAGTACATAAGCATTCAGTATAGCCAATTGGAATAAATAAACAGACACTTTTTTGTACCAGCGTCTGGCCTTACGGGCAACTAGATACGGCGCCAACAACTGGTCATTGAGGTCCACCCCTCCCATGTTAAGGTTATATTTGTGGACACAGAGGGGTTTCTCCACAATACCAGTCGCCGTAGGAATTTGGACCGTCGTGTCTGCATGAAGGGAGGTAAGAACGAAAACATTCTTATTATCCCTCCACTTCATAGCGAGCAAATTATTACTGCGCAAGCAGGCTCTCTCCCCCAGCCTAAGAGGGGACTCTACAAGCCGCTGGGGAAAGCCCCGGCGATTAGGTCGCACGGTGCCACATGCTCCAATCTGCTGATCAAACAAGTGACTAAACAGTGGCACGCTTGTGTAATAATTGTCCACGTACAAGTGGTACCCCTTTCCGAATAAGGGTGACACCATGTCCCACACTATCTTGCCAGCGCTTCCTATGTAATCAGGGCAGTTCTCCGGCTCTACGTGACTATCTCTACCCTCATAAACCATGAAACTACGTGTATAGCCTGTGGCCCTGTCACAGAGCTTATACATCTTGACCCCGTATCTGGAACGCTTGTTGGGGACGTATTGTTTGAATGACAAGCGACCAGAAAACTTAATCAGGGACTCATCAACGCAGACAACTTGATGGGGAGTAAACAAGTCTGCAAAACGTTGGTTGAAGTGGTTTATGAGGGGCCGAATTTTGTAGAGCCGATCGTATTCAGGGTCTCCACGAGGACGACAGAGTTCATTGTCGCTGAAGTGCATGAACCGCAAAATCATCTCGTATCGTGCCCTGGACATGGAAGCAGAGAACACGCGCATATGGTGAATTGGGTCAGTGGACCAATATGACCGCAATTCACTCTTTTTGGTTATGCCCATGTTGAGGGAGAGGCCCAGAAAGGTTTTAAATTCGGAAACCGTAACTGGTTTCCATTGTTTGGCAAGGGCGGACTGGGGAATAGTGGCGATGTGTTGAGCAGCGTACAAATTGGTTTGGTCCACAATAGATCTATAGAGATCTTCGGTGAAAAACAGTGAGTAAAAGTCAAGTGTCGTAAAATCAACTGTTTCCACGTTAATGCCAGGTTGGTCAGTGAATGGGGGAAGTACGGGTTCTGCAGAAGATGTGGGCACCCAAATAGGATTGGCGAATTCTGCAGGAAGGGCACTATGGGTACGACGGGCCTGTCTTTGTCTTCTTCTTGGTGGCAGCGGGACACTACTTGTGCTTGCCACCTCGCCAGCTTGAACTGCACTTATGGGACTCGCCACGTCACCACGTGTTACTGCAGTGCTGGATGTACGTCCAGGGTGTACTAGGCCGCTGGTGCTTGCCAGTTCACCAGAAGGTTGAGCGGCTCTAGTACGTCTCTGCTCCATACGAGTGACCTGCGGTTCCTGCACCTCAACAACAGAATACATACGGGATTGGGCACACCTGTTCTTAGCAGCGGCCTCATCTCCGTCGTCAGAGCTATCTGTCATGGAGCCGCTGTCCTCTACAGGATCGTATTCTGAGCCTGAATCTGACAGATGAGTGACGTCCTCTTCACTATCTGTCATGCTCAGAAACGTGTAGGCCTCTTCACTAGTGTACCTTCGCTTTGCCATTTTGGGCTCTAAATTTAGGGGTACACTAGTGAGACTCACAGGTAAAAAAGCACCTAGCCTGTCAGCGACTGTTTCAAAACGCTACAAAAAAAACTGTTAGCGATCGCAGGGATCAAGCCTGACTCTGCGAACGCTGCAGTTATGTGTGTTGTGTTTTATAAGTGACAGTGATCGATCGATACTGCACTTGGGTGGGCTGGGCTGGGCTTGGCGGAGGGGCTAAACGCAGGTGCTAGCGGGTATCTGGGCTGATCCCGCTAACAATGCGTTTTGGGAAACCTAAAATGAAGGCAACGCTAATATAGATCTGATCAGATACTATATTACTAAAGGGAGGTGTATGCTTTGCGCGTGGGTGTTAGCGGTACTGGCACTAACCTGACGCTGGGGCGACGCAGGCCTTATCTGACCCTCAAACTTATATCACCCGCCGGGTGATCAGGGGGTTAAACCTTTATTAGGTAATAAATGGCGGGTGCCCTGAAACAAAAAAAAAATAACTAACCAACCAGCGTCACCTGTAACAGTTATATGGTGATCACTGGTGAAAGGGTTAACTGGGGGGCAATCAGGGGGCTATGCGGTAGTATATGGGGGTCCCTGACGCTATAAAAAGCTGCGGCGAACCTAAATACTTACCTGCCTAACTAGCGTCACCTGTGACACTAATACAGCGATCAGAAAAAAATCGCTTATTAGTGACACTGGCGACGGGGGGTGATCACGGGGTTAAACCTTTATTGGGGGGGTTAGGGGGGCACCCTAGAGCTAAAGGGGGCTAACCCTAACTGCCCTAACAGTTATTACAGTCACAAATGACACCAATGCAAAAAAAAAAAAAAAAAAAAAAAAATAATAAAAAATGCACTTGGTGTCACTGTGACTGGGGGGGCAGGGGTGATTGGGGGGGTGATTGGGGGGTGATCAGGGGGGTGAAAAGTGTGCCTGGCGTGTTCTACTGTTAGTGTAGTGTTAGGTGCAACTCACCGATCCTCTCTCCTCCGTGCCGGAACGAAAAAGACCGACACGAGGAGAGATTACATCATTTCCTCTGCCTGTGTTTACAATACAGGAGAGGAAGTGATGTCACCGAGGATTTTCATTCGTCGGGAGCGATCGCGAGGGGGTGGCCATGAATGAATGGCCGTCCCCTCATCCCTGATCTCTCCCGAACGAATGCCGACCGCCGCAGGCACCGGGGGGGGGGCCCGATCGGGCCCCCCACCCGCGGGCAGGCAGGGACTTATATATACGCCAATATGCCTGCCCGTGCCATTCTGCCGACGTATATCGTCGTGCGGCGGTCGGCAAGTGGTTAAATACCACCAAAAGAAAGCTCCATTTGTGTGAAAAAAAAAGGACAAAAATTTCATATAGGTCCAGTGTTGCATGACTGAGTAATTGTCATTCAAAATGTGAGAGCACCGAAAGCTGAAAATTGGTCTGGTTATTAAGGGTGTTTAAGTGCCCAGTGGTCAAAAAACTGTAGTCCAAAGACCGATATAAATCTGGATAGCAGGGCGACACTTAGGCTGGTTTCATACCATTGCAAAATTGGATGTGGAGAAACTTTGCATAGCAGGAGATTGCGACCGGCTCTCTATGAAGCCGGTTCACACGTCTCCACGGTGGCTCTGGTGCAAATTGCACAGGAACTCTGTGCGTCTATTAGGTCTGAATTCAGTCCAAAATCTGACCTGAAAAAGGTGAATGGAGATGCACCACTGGCCAGAGACTCAATATTTCTATTTTTTATTGATTTGGAGCTGACCCATATCCAGATTAAAAAAACCACCACCACTTAAAACCCACTGGAGAAAACTCCCATCTACATTATGGTAGTTGCCACCATCCTAGATGAAAACAGGTTGGTGCCGCTGCCTCCCTGGCTTAAGCCTAGAACACTCATGCCAAAGGCTAGGCAACATCAGCCAGTTCAATAAAAAAACTGTCTGACAATCTGCCTGTGTGTTTCGCAGCCGGTCTGACAAAAGTGGAATGTTCATCCGGCTTCTGGCAGACGTGAATGCTGGAAAACCAGCAGCCAACCGGCTCCTGATCAGCGCTTTCAGCCAATGGCCAAGAGCACTGACCGAAGTGTTCTGGCAGCGGGACGGGCCTCCTGTCAGAACACAAAAAGCTTAGCGAGGGAAATTGTTATAGTAACATCAGACTGTTAGTACAGCAGCTCCGACCTGAGCTTTGTTTTTTTTTGGGTCAACTGAAGAAAAAAAAAAAAAAAAAAAAACACTGTGTACAGGCGGTCCCCAGGTTAAAAACAAGATAGGGTCTGTAGGTTGAGTCTGCAAGTCGGAACAGGTATTTTTATTTATTCAAGTATAGCTTCAGACAAAAAAAAAAAAAAAATTTTTAAGCTTTTTGGGTAGCACGGGAAGGGTTAACACCCCTCTCTGTCCCTATGAAAATTGGATTTTGAAAATTTTGGGTTGTGGTGGAAAGCCTTGGTGTAAAAAAACAAAAAAATAAAAATGCAACACATCAGTGGGAGGTACCTTTTTTCCCATAACTACTTTTACAGGTGTGAATTTTAGGGGTAGATTTCCTCTCACTTCCTGTTGTCTCCCTTCATTTGTAACTAGGGGACCACTTGTACTAGACTTTAGACTGATGTTACAGCCAGATTCATGTCTTCAATGATGGCCAGCTATGCTGTGGTCCCATCCTCCACACCATATTGTAATAGCCTCAGCTCTCCCCATTGCACTGGCTGGCCTCCCCACGGTGTCAAGCCCAGCAGGAAGTGAGCTTGTTGGCTCCTTACTATCCATCCACTCTGATGGCTAGACCAGGCAGTGTCCTGGGGGGGGTTAATGATGGGACCCATCTAGCCAGGTCTGTCACTGCACACTTGTACAGCTGGCTGCGTTTTGATTTTTGTATCCTTTAGCGTTGCTCTGCTATCCAGGTTTATATAGCGGTCTTTGGACTACAGGTTTTTAATAAATGTGTTAAAACAATTTAGACTATATTACTTATGCATTACAGCACAAGCACAGGAGCCATAATTGAATATTGAGTGGTCCAATAATACTTAGGTGTGCCCAACCAACGTGACTCAAGCATATCACTGGGATCTTTTAGGTCTTACAGGCCATCAGTATAATGGTTTTTCATTGCACTGTACATTTGTTCTGCTCATCGATGTAGCTTCCTTAGTTTTAAGAACTGAAGAAGCAGCTTGGAGAAAGTCTTCGACTGTCACATTCAGCTGCACTGGCTCTGCAAAGGACTATGAGTAATCAGCTAATGTACTCCCCTTTTCTTTAACCACTGGCCCATTCAGCCACCAGTAGGGAAGCAAATACCCAGTATTTTTTGGGGTATGGAGGACCATACAACTTAGTCCTCATGTGCTAGTCAATTGGTTCATTGTGGTTACCTGTTACCTGGAGTAGGGGGTGATGGTCCTCAGCCCTATGTAAAATTTTTGTCTAGAGCATCTCTTAAAGCAGGTTGTAAACCCTTACAACCAACTTTGACCTACAGGTAAGCCTAGATTAAGGCTTACCTGTAGGTCCAAGAAATATCTCCTAAACCTATACGGTTTAGGAGATATTTACCAGAAGACAGCGGCATGCAGGCGCCGTAAACCGCAACGTGCAAGCGCACTGGGCAGGCCACGGCGATATGCCGCTCGTGTCGGCTCCCGTGCGCACTTCCGGGTCTCGCTGCTCCGGCGCTGCGATTTGCCAGAGCCGAGAGACCCGGAAGTCACTCCAGGATACATGGCAGCGGCAAAGAGGAAGACGGAGGACCGCTTCGTTCTCAGCCAAGTTATTCATAATGAGCTAGTATGCTATGCATACTAGCTCATTATGCCTTTGCCTTACAGGGTGTGTTTTAAAAAAAACAAAAACAAAGTTTGCCTTTACTTCCTCTTTAACTTATACAGAGCTCTTGGTCAGCTTTCTTACCATTTCCTGTCCTGATGAAGGAGGTCAGGAGGCATCTACACTGGGGACAAACAAATGCCAAAACTTTGCAATTAGAAATGGTTCCCCAAAGCTAGACCCTGCAATAAAAAAAAAAAAAAAAATAAAAAAAAATAAAGCCTTGATGTCAGTGGTTAGGAAGGTGCCTAATCACAGGTGTTGAGTGGAGGGTGGCAACAGCCAGCATTGATGGTCATGGAATTTTCAAATCTCAACACCCCCCCCCCCCCCCCTATCGTTGGTGTGATTCTTAAAGTATGCACCAGTGTGGCTTTCAGTGGGACTTACCCCTGTGTTGCTATGTGAGGTCAGGCAGGAGATCACACCACAAACTGCTGGAAGTCTCTGCACCACCCTGGTGTGTAATGTAAAGCCCTGCATGAAATGTATTTATTTATTTATTTTTTAAACTCCTACTGGCAGCAGACACCTGTCAGAGTGAACTGGCCCTTAAAAAGTTTGGGAAATCCTTGGTTATAACATCTGGTAGGACAGAATTGTTTGCATCTTCCTGTCACAAAGACCCCTTTTCCCCTTATGTGTCCTGATGTCACCACAGACATTGCTAGATCTTCCTTGGGAAAAATGTCTCAAACAAGTAAAACCTGACTGGAGTTGAGTTATGTGGTTACACAATTATCCAGTTACTTTTCATTTTAACATTTGAGAATTTGTCAGAAGTAATGGCTGTGACAGATTACACAAAGTTTAGGAAGCATATTTTGTTTTTTGTTTTTTTTCCTCCCAACGTGTAAGCAGGAGTTCTCATTTACATGTGACTAAATGTTTTTGTATCACATTATCTCATTTTTCATTTAGGACCCAGTCAGCAATCGCTGGTACCAAATGGGCATAGTCTCCTGGGGTGAAGGCTGTGACCGGGATAACAAGTATGGCTTCTACACACATGTGCACCGCTTGCGGAAATGGGTCATGAAGACTGTGGAACAAAATGCCCTTTCTTAGAGCACCATATTAAAAAAGTCAAATCTTCCAGGATCCTTTACTGAACTGTGTAAGGGAAAAAAAAAACCCCACTGATTTACAGGGCACCACCTTGTGCCTTCTCAGCATTTAGCAGCTCAACATATCCAATAGTATATTTGTGCATGTCAATAAAGTGATTTAAACACCTCCTCAAAGATTGTGTGCAGGGTCTGTATTCTTCTAGGAGGAAATGTCACTTCCATCATTTCTAAATTCAGTTTTACATTAGTATTGTGAAGTTTCAGGGTTGCTTCCCAGCCTTAACTAAAGCTGGACAGTTTTTTCCTTCTTCCTCTCCCAGAATTGGAGCAGCCAATCCTGGGAGAGCTGGAGAACAAAGGTGGGGGATGTGAAGTACACAGAATGCCTCTCACACTTGTGCATGGGATAAGGAAATAAACTGTTAGTCACAGCAAGGGGGAAGAACGGACACCCAGTTCTGTTTTCATCTTACTGAAGCTCAGAGCTGGATTAACTATGTGGCAAGACTGGGCACAGATGAAATTACATGCTCTGCTTTAACAGATATCAGTCTTAATCCAAAAAAAATAAAATAAAAAAAAATAAAAATGTTCTTAGGTTTTGGGGGTTACACTTACCAGTAACATCTAAAGTGCTGTGTACTTCATAAAACAATGGAGGTAATTTTAAGGCCTTCATCACCTAAGCATGGTAGGTTATGTTTGAGGGTATCAAAAAAAATAAATAAAAAATAATAATAATAATAATAATAATACTAATACTAATACTAATACTAATAATAATACTAATACACATCTGGGCTGTATAGGTCAAGTAATTTATGCATGTCAATGCAGTATACACACACAGTGTTCAAACACATCACAATTCAGGACACCACAACCTCCTTTCTATCCAGTAGACTGACCATGTTCTAGTAATCAAGGGTTTAAGTGTAAGAAATGTTGACCTCAGCTCATAAAGGACCATGTTAGATAAGCTACAGGATATTGTATTAGACTGACGCATATAAACAACTATGACAGCATCCTTCTAGTACTATGCTTAAATGGTCAGGGCAATGCAGATCTGTTCTGCATGTTTTTTTTGTTTGTTTTTTTTTTACAAAAAGTCAATGCAATATTTGATTGTGATATTTGGCATATGGTTTGGGCTCCTGTTAAAAAGGAGGTTTTCAGGTTCAAACTATAGTTAACTATTAACTAAAAGCATTATGTTACTCTCGAAGTGATAGCAGCTAAATAAAAAACTAAAAAATGCAGTAAAAACTATAGCTTTGGAAAAAAAAAAAAAAAAAAAAGTGTTCTTCGGCTTCCATGCAATAATCCTCTGTAAACTCCTGAACCTCCATTTCGTACTCGTTTTGGAACAAGCAGTGTACATTAGAGCAGTGCATATGACAACTAGCCACACAAATTCTATGGTCCCTCTCGCAGCTCAGGGTGGCTATGTTCTCAAATACATACATTGGGGCCCATGGAGAACAAATGTAGTCATCAGCCAATAGAAAATAAGTTCATAGAAGGTACTCGGTTAAGAATACATACTTGAGTTTTTTAACTTAGAGTTTGCCACTTTAAGCTTTCTGGCTAAACAATTCACACCGTAAAAAAGGGAGGCAGAGATTATTAAGGCTAGGAATCAAGAATAGAGAAGCCTGTTCTTTCCATAGTCTTCAAGGAGGTGGGACATATCACCCGATTTTACCAGTTTTAAATGAAAAAAAAAAAAAAAAAAAAGTGGGTCTATAATTACTTACATTTTAGTCGTTTATTTTAAACTTTATTTACAAAAACATCATGCCATGCCTTACGATTCCATACAGAATCAGCGGTCCACTGCTTTATGTTAAATTAAAAGCAAGTCAATAAACAGCCACAGAGCTACAAAGATAAGAGCCATGAAAACGGACCAATAGAACCAGACAAAAGATCTAGATAGCCAAGGATTATGTATAGGACAAGGGGGAAGTCTGTACACTAAAACACACAGGAGGAGTTAGAACAGCAACGTATGTACAAATACTCAGCCACGGTAAATGTTGCTCTCCCTCCCCAGGATCAAAGAAAATACACATATGATACATAAAATGATAGTTTACAATAGGCCTAGAAGGAGCCAGAGCTAAGCAAGAGGCTCCTACAGGTCATAAAAAAAAAAAAAAAAAAAAAAAATTATAAGGACTGCAGCGCTGGGCTGAAGAGTTACTATTTTCGACTACTCTTAATTCTCTCCAGTCTCTTTTTTAAGTCATCTATGTTGTTAGCAGAGGTGGCCGAGGATGTATTGGATGAGGTGGTGGTGGTGCTGGCATGTGTCTGGTTGGAGTCGACATCCAAGTGCTGGAACTGCTCTCGAGATTCCCGGAGCTGAGAAAGCTTGCTGTGCAGCATGTCTGTGGAGGACAGCACTCCTGGGGCAGAGGACTTGGACAGCAAGTTGCTGAGTGGAGGCCTTTCATCCTGCTAGAAGAGGAGAAAGAAGAGAGATGACCAACACTTACTAAAACCCAACATGCAAGACAGCTTGTAGATTCTCAAACCACCTTCTCATTTTCCATAGTTAAGAGTATATAAACCCTAAACTTATTTAGTTTTGGGTAGACCACTAACATATTCCATTTCCTCCCACTCTGACAATGGTCAGCAGGACAAAAACAAAAAAACAAAAAAAAAAAATAGTAGGGTTAACCACTTGCCGACCAGCTCCTGTAGATATATATATGTCGGCAGTTTAAAGACAGATAGCTTGGTAACAGCAGCAGCTGCTGCCACAACCAAAGATATCCATCTTTGGAGCTGGCGGTCGTGTTTACAATAATGGTGGTCTCTGCAGCAGATTCGCCAAGAGATCACAGTTATCGGCGGCGGGAGAGGAGCCACCCCCCTCCCGTGCCCTCCACCACTTACCGTTGGCAGCGGTGATCGGGACCTGTCCGTGGCTGGGTATGGCGACGAGTGAGGGGAAGATGGCCCCCACCCGTCTCCATACTACAGCAGGGCGGAAGCGATGTCAAAACGTCACTTCCACCCATACATCTTAAAGGGCCATTTTTTCTGTTATTTTTTCAAATGACAACTTTTTTTTGCATTTAAGTCCAAATATGAGATCTGAGGATTTTTTGACCCCAGATCTCAGATTTAAGAGGACCGGTCATGCTTTTTTCTGTTACAAGGAGCGTTTACATTCCTTGTAATAGGAATAAGAGTGACCCATTTTTAATAAAAAAAATTTTTTAAACTGAAAAAACTAAACTTTAACAAAAAAACAACAACAACACACTTTTTTTTAAAGCACCCTGTCCCGACGAGCTTGTGTGCAGAAGCCAAACGCATACATGAGTAGCGCTCGCATATGAAACCAGTGGTCAAACCACACACGTGAGGTATCGCCGCAATCGTTGGAGCGAGAGCAATCATTCTAGCCCTAGACCTCCTCCAACTCAAAACATGCAACCTGTAGTTTTTTTTTTTTTTTTTTTTAAAACATCGCCTATGCAGATTTTTAAAGAGAAAAAAAAGTTTGATGCCATTCCACGAGCGGGCACAATTTTGAAGCGTGACATGTTGGGTATCAATTTACTTGGCGTAACATTCTTTCACACAAATAAATAATATATAATATATATATATATATATATATATATATATATATATATATATATATATATATATATATATATATATATATATATATATATAGATAGCTAACTTTACTGTTGTCTTTTTTTATTTAAAAAAAGTGCGCTTGTAAAACCGCTGCGCGAATACGGTGTGACAAAAGTATTGCAATGGCCGCAATTTTATTCTCCAATTTTCTAGTACAAAACTTTTTAACTTGTAAACAGTCTGAAAAAGAGGCCTGGTCTTTAAGGTGGTTAATCTACCCAACTTGACAAGAGACAATGAACAGGCCAACACTTATGTGACAGATCTAAATGTACTTGGGGCTTGCCTCCTACCCACCGATTATGGCCCATAGAGAGCAGATCATTCTCCATTGATGGACAACATTGTGATCAACACAGAGCGAGCTTTGGATTAATTCTCAGAATAAGGACAATAAAGATTCCCTTCTGGAATGGATGTAAAGTTTAAAGTTTTAATCTTGTACAGGGTAATGATCAGAGAATATGGTGGCCTGCCTGCAGGCTGTCTTGGAGAGGCCCCTTCACTTGGGACAGAAATATTTAACAATCTCCCTCAAGAAATCTATGACGAAAAATGTATTTTTTATATCAGACTGCTGGAACAGTTTTTCTTCTGGCGACTTGTCTAGTGGACAAAATACACAAGTTTGTCTCTCCCATTGTGTACCTCCCCATTGTTATTAGTGTTAACCGGATTCGCAGAAACAGACAAACAATAGGTGACTCCAATTGACTAACACTTGGAGATTGTCACTCCCATAAGTTATGATGGATTAGCTGTGTCAACTTAAGCTTCTTATCTAAACCATTGTATGATGTTTTGGGCAAATATTTGGTTTTATTGTTTATCTGGTGACTGACCTCATTTTGAAGTGTATAAAAACCTCAGTCATTGCGTTAGATTTTACCTCAACATCTTGTCTGTGTACAAGTCTTGGGGTTAGTTTTAGCTCGTTTACTGGAATGGTTTTGAGGGTACCTAGGCTGGGTGCCAGGCAGTCACAAAAAATATCTATGTGTATACATATATATACCCAACTTTACAGTCAGGATCCACTCAGATGCTTGAACCAGCAGCCTGAGCAACCTCTCAGAAAACTGCTGGGAGACTGAGCCAGTGACTGTCAGCAGCTTTTTGATCAGTGAAGACTGAGCAATCAGTAGTCTTAGGAGTGGCAGGGGACAGATGCAGCATGGGATTAAGGAGAGCGTAATTTTATTATTATTTTCGGAAACCTGAATTTATTTATTTTTAACTTTGAGGTATAAACACCAAGTACTGGAAACTCAAAAAATTACATTTGGGCAAAATCATTTTTCCAGAAGGGAACAGTTATACAATGTAAACTCTAATCCTTCCCATCAGATCAGGTAAAAAAGGTCAAACCTTTTGGTAATGGGAGCAGCACTTGAGGAAACCTAGAGCAGGATTTTACTGGAAATCTTACTTTCCATTTATACATACAGGCCACACTGTTGTAGGAAATCTGTACTCCATGACATATGAAGGCCACACATCCAAGGAAAGGTAAACTGCAGCAATACATTTTTATTCTTGGGTTAACATACATTTTAAGCATCTTTCTCTAACATTTACAACTTCCACGTACTATGGCTCTATATTACCTTGGCATTATCAAGACCACATCTCTGGCGCAGGATTTTCAGTCTCTCCAAGTACACAGAGGGTCCTACCTCCTCTCCATTAGTAGTGTTTATAGTGGGTTGGGTCACACTGGTGACTGATGGGAGAGGGTTAGTCTCAGTCGCATGTGGAGAGATACCTGTGAGCCAAGGGGAAGAAAGAAAAAAAAAAAAGGTTTAGACCTGGGCCTTTATATACAGCTGAATGAAGCAGACAGGACAGGATATTCACCTGTGGATGCAATACGGCCTTTCCCTTCTCTCTCCATCTCGATAAGCCTAAGACCTCGCTCTACATAACTCTGGAAGAACTGCGAGGAGTTTTTGAGGAAGGGTTCCAAGTCTGCATCAGAGTATTTCTTCTTGTACTCGTACAGCTCAGCGAGGCCCTACCAAGAAAGTGATTTATAATCAGATCATCTAAAAATGACAGCACTACATGGGATTATACTCCTGTATATTTGTCACCAACACAAAGTTGTAAAAGAGGAGAAGTGTAGTCAAATTGTAAACACAACCTAAAAAAGAAGCATGTTACCACAAAGGCATTGAATCCTAAAGTGTAGTAGTCAAATAGACATGTGATGGATGAACAAACACACACAAAATATATATATATATATATATATATATATATATATATATATATATATATATATATACATATACATATATATACATATATATACACACACACACACACACATAATATAATCACTCAGATTGGAATAGAATCCCAAGAGGGCCTTCAAAACTGAGTTCACACTTGCTGCAGCAGGGGGTCTGATGCAATGCATCCCTGTTCACCATTTCAGGTGGAAATCAGGCCTGAATTTGCGCCTGAAAACTGAGGCAAAGATAAACAGGACCCTTTTCCTGTGAACTCTTCAGCTGCCCCAAAGCTGTGTGAGTCAGTCTCCTGTCATGCAACTAGGATGCAAGGAAACCCAGCCTAATGCCATCACTGAAGTTTTTTTTAACCAGGCATCATGCAAACTGGGTAGAAGTTTGTAAGCATGATATTCAGGTCATATCTGAGCCATGTACACTGACCTCTTTTGTATTTTCTTTTGATCCAATCTTCTTGAAAATCTCTGCCAGGTAATCGCCAACATTTTGTTTTGACCCCTTTTCCTTCATGGGAGGGGGGGGGGGGGGGGGGGGGACACAAAAAAAACAATTAACCCAAGGTACAATCGTTTCATATTAAAAAAAATATAAATAATTTTCCTGCAAGATAAAGTGCAAGTTTATAGGACTATTACAGATACAAGGATCCTAAAAGCCTATAACAAGGACATCATATGGAGAATATTCATTAAGAAAACAAAAAAAAAAAAAAAAACACAGAAAAGCCAAAAACGGCATTCTGTAGTGAGGTTGGCAGGTTATTTAACCACTTCAGCACCAGAAAGTTTTACCCCCCATGAACCGGCAATTTTTGCTATTCAGCACTGCTACTTATTCAGCTACTCCTACTGACATTTGCACGGTCATTAACTGCTTCAGCCCCAGAAGATTTGGCTGCTGAATGACCAGGCCATTTTTGTGATTCGGCACAGAGTTGCTTTAACTGCCAATCGTGCGGTGGTGTGACATTGTACCCAAACTAAAATAGACGCCCTTTTCCCCCCCCACAAATAGAGCTTTCTTTGGTGGTATTTCATAGTCTGGTTTTAATTTTTTGCGCTTTAAAACAAAAAATAGTGACAACTTTGAAAACATATTTTGGACTTTTTGCTATATCCCGCAAAAAAAAAAAAAAGAATTTCTCAGTTTAGGCTGATGGGATTTTTATTACCAAAAATATGTAGAATACATAAGCGTATATTGATTGGTTTGCGCAAAAGTTATAGCATTTACAAAAATAAGGGCTAGATTTAGAGCATTTTTTTTTTTTTTTTTTACTAGTAATGGCGGTGATCTGCAATTTTTATCGTGACTGCGACATTATGGCGAACACAGAGGACAATTGACATTTTTGGGACCATTGGCATTTATAAAGCAATCAGTGCTATAAAAATGCCTTGATTACTGTAAAAATGGCCATGAAGGGGTTAACACTAGGGGGCGATCAAGGCGTTAACTGTGTTCCCTCTGTGTTCTAACTGAAGAGGGATAGGACTTGCTAGGGGGGAAGAGATAGATCAGTGTTCATACTTTGAGAGGAGAAGAGACAGATTGTGTGTTCACGGCACAAAAGGTAAACCGCGCTATTCAAACAACAAAAAAATGTTTTAACAAATCCTATAAGCAGCAACCCTAATCGTAATACTCCGATATCAAACTAAATAAGTGAACAAAGTGAGCTGCGCTAAAAACAAAAAATATTCCTAAAACCTAATCAAAAACCATATCAATAACCATGAGAAAAAAAAAACAATTTTTTGTGACAAAAATGCAAGTAATGAAATTCAAATAATAAATTATATATGTGAATAATATTTTGTCATCATATAAGTGAAAAAAATATACTAGATCAAAACCAATAATGAAATTAGCATAAATAGTATTCGAAAACAACAAAGGATTTATATATATTGAAACAAAAATTGTCCAAAGAATAGTGTTAGTTCTTCCAATGTGATATTAAAGGTGTAAACACCCACAAATTCCTGTGTGAAAAATAATCCAAACAATCCTCCACCAGTGAGAAGAGGGGCCGCTTACCAGAGTTATAGATCTCAGTGTTAATGAGATCAGCAAAGCAACAGCACAGAAGTTCTGGATGAACCGTCACAGGCACCACACTGCTTCTATCTCCAATACGAAGCCTCCAGTCAGGAAACGAGGGTATCGTGGATCATATAAAAAAATTTAAAAGGCACTCGCATAGCGTAAAACCACTTAGTTTAATGGAATAAAATATAAAATATTACACTCACATGTGTATAGAAGAAAACGATCATATAAAAAAACGAGCCGGCCGGACTCGTGTGCCGCCCGCACTTCCTAGTTGGGCGTAGAACGCGGAGACGTCAGAAGGGAGGTAGGCGTTCTGACGTCTCCGCGTTCTACGCCCAACTAGGAAGTGCGGGCGGCACACGAGTCCGGCCGGCTCGTTTTTTTATATGATCGTTTTCTTCTATACACATGTGAGTGTAATATTTTATATTTTATTCCATTAAACTAAGTGGTTTTACGCTATGCGAGTGCCTTTTAAATTTTTTTATATGATCCACGATACCCTCGTTTCCTGACTGGAGGCTTCGTATTGGAGATAGAAGCAGTGTGGTGCCTGTGACGGTTCATCCAGAACTTCTGTGCTGTTGCTTTGCTGATCTCATTAACACTGAGATCTATAACTCTGGTAAGCGGCCCCTCTTCTCACTGGTGGAGGATTGTTTGGATTATTTTTCACACAGGAATTTGTGGGTGTTTACACCTTTAATATCACATTGGAAGAACTAACACTATTCTTTGGACAATTTTTGTTTCAATATATATAAATCCTTTGTTGTTTTCGAATACTATTTATGCTAATTTCATTGTTTTGATCTAGTATATTTTTTTCACTTATATGATGACAAAATATTATTCACATATATAATTTATTATTTGAATTTCATTACTTGCATTTTTGTCACAAAAAATTGTTTTTTTTTTCTCATGGTTATTGATATGGTTTTTGATTAGGTTTTAGGAATATTTTGTTTTTAGCGCAGCTCACTTTGTTCACTTATTTAGATTGTGTGTTCAGTTTACACACAGAGATCCCGGTTCTCGCACTGGCTCTGAGGGCAAGCAGCGGGGACCCCCCCTAGTAGCCACAAACATAAGCAGCTTAACAACGGTGATTCCTGCAGTCGAGCCATCTTGCCACAGTACAAGTGTGGCGGCTGGTTGGCAAGCGGTTAAATAAGTGTATATTGACTGGGGGGGGGGGGGGGGGGGGGGGGTGAATTGAAAATTAGGGTCTACAAACTATGGAATATATAGCAGAATTAACTTTTTTTTATAAACGAGATGGTAAACCCCCCTGTATTGTTTGTACCTATAGGTAAGGCCTATTATAGGCTTGCCTATAGGTACTGTAAATCTCTGCTAAACGTGCACCGTTTAGGACAGTGGTTCTCAACCCTGTCCTCAAGTAACATGTTTTAAGAATTGTAGTCAACGGCTTGGTATTTTGGACAGCTATTTGATTTAAAGCACCTGTGCAAGATAAGAAAACCCACAAACCCAGCCTTTTGTTTGTACTTGACAGGGTTGAGAACCACTGGTTTAGGAGATAGTTACTGTATATGCCGCTGATTAAGTCATCGGTGCACGCACTCTGAAGGAACGGCCACCCGTGTGCTGTGACCAGCGGCTCATGCGCAGGAATGACATCAGCCCCACCCTGTCTGGACCAGACAGCGTGGCTCAGCACAAGATCTGATAGCAGCGGGAGCCATTGACTACCCCAGCGATCAATCTGCCCAATGAGCAGAGAGACTGCTCCTGTGCACAAAGCTGGATCGAGATACTCTGGCACAGAAGATTTACCTGAAAACATAGAATGCATCAAAGTAAAAAAACTTTAAGGGTTCAGACTTAAGTGACTTATTGACCAGGAACTTAAAAAAAAAAAAAAGTTTACAAGGTAGCTGTGAGAAATGCTGAGAATTTCTCAGTGTTAATTGTCCGCTGTATGAAATACGAATGCAAGCAACTCACTGTGCGGGATGCTCCCTTCTCAGTCTCCTTGTCCATTTTGGAGCCCATTCCATCCATAGAGTGCTTCATAACCCTCAGCAGGTGAGCCTCCAGCTCAGACTCGTTCTTGTTCTCAATCATCCCCAGGTGATCCATGATCTGAAATGGGTTAATCACATCAGTTATTCGCTGTGATTACCAAAAGTTCTTAAAAGATAAAAATTTAAATTAATGCCATAAACAAGGCAAACCATCGACTTTTGACTAAGTCAACTATTTGGTGCCTCATGCCACAATACAGTTCTATAAAAATCAGCCATCGCCTCTCCCATCTGGTCACCTTTGCTCCCTTGAGCTTGCAGAGAGTGTGCAGAAGGGTCTTCAGAGTCCTCATAGGCAGCTCACTCTTGTGTGCTTTCAGCTTCTCCTTAGGAAGGACCCTCATAAAATTATGGATGTCCAACAGAATTCGGTCTAGATTGAGGTTATTGATGCATTCTGGGAGAAGCCGTATCATTCGCCACAAACACTAGAGTCAAAAGGGAAAAATTATAGCAGTTAACAGACCGAATTCACCAAATCCAAACACTGGAAGTTTTTTGAAAACTTCTATAATTGAACATCCAAAAGGGTAGAAAATGTTATACAGCAATTAGATTTTATTTGTAATAGCAATTATTTTTAAAATATAAAATCCACACTTGGAACACTGATCGCAAGATGCAGGTGTAAAAAGCATTACAAAACATACGGTCATTTGTCAGAACTTTGCGTAGCCAAAGAAGCTCTCTAGATTGGAAAAAAACCCATGAAATGTTCCTGGTTATTAAGGAAAGAAAAATTGAATATTTAATTCTGAAAGACATCTTTTTACCTTCATGACAAGCTCTGAAAACTTGGGTGAGCTGGCTGTAGCAAGAAGACTGTCTTGAAGCAGCACCAGAAGAGCGCTGTGGAAGAGGGCGCAGGTTAGGACATGTGCAGCAATCTGTAGCAGAGTTACCTAAAAACCACAAAGCCTTACCTAAGAATGTTGGTCTGATCAGATCTCTCCAACACTTTCACCACAAGGAGGTTGACTGAGCGCACCACTTGCTGGCCTTCTTCAAGATCCTCCACTCTTGAGTCCAGCATGAGGGTAATGAGGCCATGCATCAGATCCTTTAGTACACCAGTGGAAGCTTCCCGAGCAAGGCTTTCCATCTGAAAGAGCTGTGAGCATATTTTAGATATCATTCACTTGTGCAGAAATATGGAGACCTGGTCAAGGCACACAATCTCCACTCATCTTAAATGTATTCAGGAGGAACTGCACAAAACGCATGAGATCACAGCAAGAATTAAGTGCATTCTGATATTCGGAAGTCAAAAGGCGTGCTAAAGCCTTAACGCTACATAGCAGGAGTGAGGAGTTTGCCGCAAGCTCCTAACAAATTTATTATTAACAACAAATGACTGAAGAGTACAGTCTAATTATGTAACTGGATAAAGAGTCAGGACAGTCTTTACACAATTAAGACCGACCAGTTTGCTAAAAAGAAACTCTTACCGAGATCATGTTGCCAATGATGCAGCTGTACAAACGTACAATATCATCTTTGTCAAGCCGTTCATCTGCCATGTGGGTATTGTATATCAGACGCAATTGCATAATGGTGGCAATTAAGAACTGGTCTATGTGTCCAGACATGGCCTCTGCCTTATCTTCCTGGCGCAAAACTTCATCAATCTGAAATAAATCAAGAACAGCAAACTCAATCACAAGACCAGATCACAACCTCAAAATGAGTCTCAGTGGACTTCAATCTTACCTGAGCTAGGGCCTGTATACTGGTGTTTATGTCCCCACTGGCAACTTGGGAGATGACAAAGTTTATGGTGGAGGCTGTGTTGCTGTGCATGTCATCAAAGTGTGGAGAGACAGCTCGGATCCTATGGACAAATATATTAAAAGAAGCCACATGGTTATGCCTCATTAAGGACTTTAGAAGCTACAGAATTGTTCTCCATTTGGTGCAGAGACCAAAAGAGAAAATCTACTACAAGTATGCCTCATTTTTGAAGCAAAACAGTACTGACAGCATTATACAAAGGGGAGGGACCTGTGCCCTTAAAGGATTAGAGCATTTTTCTAAACTCAATTTGACAGACACAGGCAGATAACTTTTGGGGCGTCCAAAGCAGCACAACTGATCAATGAACATTGCAAAACAATCCCCAACAAGGTCAAGAAAGCCAAACAGAGCTGCAAGCAGGCCCCAAAAAGTGGCATGAAGGACCTCAATGTGGAAGTTGGCAAAACAATTACATGGTAGAACGTTGAAAACATGTTGACAACCAGGTGGTGGCATTGCAAATCTGAGAAAGTGATACTTGAAGTCTCAAGCCCAAGAAGCACTCACTGATGGATTAGAGTATGTCTTGACAGGAAAGGGTGGAACCTGGTCCATAAGACCGAAAGCTTGAATATGATCTGTCTAAACAATCTGGAGATTGAATGAGAAGCCAGGGGACCATCCGCAGCAGTGGCTTCCAACAGTGAAATTTGCTTTTGGTGAACTGAAGGCAAACAGAGGGACAGCAGAACAGTGTCCTCGTTGAGGTGAAAGGCAGAAGTTAACTTAAGCAGGAAGAAGTCCTGGGCCCGCCATCTTGTCCTTGTGCAAAACCAAAAGGTTTTTGCAAGAGCCTTTCAGAAGTGATGAAACCAGTGACTTCTGAAGGAGAGTGAACCAGATTCAGATCTCACCGAGGACTGTAATGTCAAGTGATGCCCAGGACAGAATCTGCTCTACCTCTTGCCACAAAGAAACTGCTGCCTCCTCCCTGGTGCCCAATAGAAGCTATGGTTTTTGTCCTAATACAGAGCCATTGGCAGGACGGTTCAACAACGCAGACACTTTCAAACCTTCCTAAGCTCCAGGCGTTTATCAATAGACAAGATTCCTCTGATGGCCAAGTCCTTGCACTGGCAGACGTCGGCATTTTAAATATATGGAAACATAACAAGAGGAATCTACTTGCATGTATGGTGGGAATGTAACAATTTAACCATTCTGGAAACGCTTTCAAATATAACTAAAATCTATGATGAGTCTTCTCATCCCTTCTCCTAAGATCGCACTTTTATCTACTTTGCCGGGCCCCTACTAAAGCTCAAATATCTTGTCTCCTCAGATTTTATTTTTTTTTATCAGCTGCACGACAGCTTATTTCCAGGTACTGGAAATCCAATACTACACTGTCAAATGCAGTGAGGAAGTGGGGGCGGGCCATGGGGAGGAAGGAGGAGCTCACATTTAAATTTTAAAAAATTTCCTTTAGTAACACTTTAATCAGTATGGAAATTCTAACAGTGTCTTCTCCTCATTTTTTTACTCATCACAGCTTGATCCACTCAGAAGAAACCTACTGCACTCTTGAAGTCTGTGGCTAGCATCGAGTCACGCCAGTTGCCAATATTCTGTGCAACTGTCCATCACACATAAACACCCCCCCATATGATGTGGTTCACTGTAAACTGCAGCCTCTGACGTGCCCTCTTGAATATGTATACTTTGATGGTTGCATTTTACCTCTTATTCGGTACCCACAAAAGTTTTGCTACATTGACCTGTTGTAAGAATTTATAAAAAATATGGAAGAAAAAAATAAAAAATAAAAAAAAAGAAGGAGAGATGGGAGTTCAGCTACTAAGCAAGGCGGTTCTAGGTGTCCAACTAGTTAGTCTTTACAAACATCAGAACCACCACTGCCAGAATGCTGCAGATGCCTAAAGTCAAACTGGACAAATGGGGACTGTCTTGAAGGAAGCTACCATCAGGCTCAGGACTCATGTACAAGAGGAGAGTCAGGTGACTTTACTAGAGGGTTCAAACCTGACCTAAGAGTTTGACGTTTCTATTTGGAAATACCTGGATATAGTCCTGGACAAGCCTCAGGCAAATTTGTTGGTCTTCCCCAAGCATAGTCTGTTCCAGCAATGATTTCTCATAGTTTAAGATTCACCCACATGGCTGTAACATCTGGATAGTTAAGACACCATTTAACAGAGTTCACCGATTGTCCCCTCAACAAGAGATTGCCCAAGTCTATCACAATAGATATACCATGAGATCGCAATCCCAGAATGCTTGTTGCAAATCGGCTAGTCTGTGCGGTGACAAAGCAAGGTTGGAGGTGAAAGACCACAAAGCCCAGGGGATACCACCACCTGCAAAGTGGGGCTGCATTTGAGATGCATGTTCAAGCATCTGCAAGATGCCCCACCACTCTGCAAAGTGTAGATGCACCTTTGACTTGTCTGAAGACTTGAGCGCCAGCCACTGAAAACTAAACACATTACAAATTGAGATGACCATTAATAAACACCGGCATTTTTCATGTTTTAATAGCCAGTCCAGTGCCTGATCCCTACATTCTAAAATTCTACAAAGTACTGCTAAACACAGCAACACATCTGCAAGGGACACTTACTTTGGTTCTGGGAGTAAGACTGGTTCAAAAATCTCATCCAGTTTGTGCTGAACCAAAGCTGGCATCTCACATCTTACAGTACCATTGTCATTCTCAATTTCGTCCAAATCCAACTGAAATTCTCGTGGAACGGTATTATGTGCAGGCTCAGAATGTCCTCCCATGTTACGGGCTTGGCTGTGTGAAAAACACAAAACATCTTAATGACAATCAAAATAGCTTAAATATTTTCTAGTATTAAACTGTAGAATAAAAAGGCAATCACTAACACTTTCAAAGCCCATCCCAGAGCAACCCTTTCCCAAATTTGGAGGGCCCACTCGCATTGACCCATAATGTGAGACCCAAATGTCACACCTGTGGTCTAATGCAGTGGTTCTCGGCCTCAGTCCTTAAGTACCCCTAACGGACCATGTTTCCTTTTATTGTGCACAGGGACCTTAAATCAGGAGTCAATGGCTTTGTATTTTGGCAGCTATGTTATCTAAGCTATTCCCAAAACATGGCCTGTTGGTGGTACTTGGACTGAGGTTCCAAACCACTAGTCTAATGGGCAGTAGCCCTAATGCACTGCCATGGCAAAATTATTTGCAGTACCATTCAGCTCCAGTTTGTAAATGTTAAAAAACACTGGAGTTTATTAAAGCTGGAGAGCACAAAATAAGGTTTTACTTCTGAAAAGAAATCAGCTTCCAGGTTTTATTGCCAAAGCTTAATAAAAAAAAAAAAAAAAAAAAAAAAAAAAAAAAAAATTTCTACAGGTAGCACATTTTTAGTTAGAGGAGGTCTAGGGCTAGAATAATTGCTCTCATTCTACCAATCGAGGTGATAACTCACATGTGTGGTTTGAACAGTTTTTATATGCGGGCACTGCTCACGTATACGTTCGATTTTGCACGCAAGCTCAGCGGGGTGCATTTAAAACACTTTTACACTTTTCCAAAAATAAAAATTTGTGTCACTTATGCCCATTACAAGGAATGTAAACATCCCTTGTAATAGGAGGAGGAGAAAAAAAAAAAAAAAAAAAAAAAAAAAAAAAAACCCAGCATGACAGGACCTCTTAAATATGAGATCAGGGGGTCATCGATAAAAGTGATCTTGCAGCGAATCCGCTGCAGAGACCACTTTTTCCCCTGAAACTGGACCGCCCACTGAAGAGGATACTGGGGTTATGGCAGCTAGCTGCTGCCATAATTTTCCACTTCAAAGTTACGACGTATATCGGAGTGAGCCAGTCCGGAAGTGGTTAATTGAACAAGCTGAGGTTAGAAGCAGATTGGTTTCTAGGCTTCCAGCTTTGGCAAATAAACCCTACAGATCCTAACGGGAGTGCTGATTGCCCACTTCAAAACAAGCACTACTTGAAGCTGGTTGAAAAACCGATGAAGCCTGCTAGCAGCTTGTTTACAGTGGCAATTAGCACTTCGATTAACCTACCTGGCGGTATGATTATGTCAGATGTTTGCGTCTCAAAGCGGTACATTTGTTTTGCATAGAAGTTTGGCATTTTATATTGTAGGCCTATAATTCTTAGCAATAACACATTTAAATCTGTCCAAGAGTCTAGTAGATGCCCCGTGTATGATAACGTTTGAAACACAAATAAATAAAATATATATATATATATATATATATATATATATATATAAAAACAACTATACATATTTTAAACTGCATGGCATTGTAAAAAGCACTAGGGACAAAAAGGGACATGAAAATATTTAATATGTTCTGTAAAATTACAACGTACATTTGAAATTTTTTGTATTTGCCACGTGGCACTCACAGGGAACGGAGCCCAGGACACAGGACATCGGGCCAGAGGACGGATCCCTACAGACAGAGGGGAAACATTGCAGGATCCTGGGGACAAAGCAAGTACACTGCACCAGGATCCTGCAATGCAATCCCAAGTGTGGCTCGGGGTTACTGCTAATGGTACTGAAATTTAACACCCGAGCCACACATGGAAAAACCGCCTGGGAGGTTAAGATCTATGTATAAAGTTGCAAAGTGGGCGCTGAAGGGAGCTTTTAAGTGAGAGAAAGCTGCTTGAAGCAAGTTTCATAAAAGCTTGCACAATAGATATTTTTTTACAATGCATGTTTTTGTACTGCACAACACATTGGGATGCCATTCACAATAAAACTACTGTTGCACTATTAAATGGGCAGGATGTATATCTGCCAACATGTTCAACCCTGCATTTTTAGATTTATTGGCTCATTGTTCTAAGTATAGCTATTTCACCAATCTTTGTGCAACTAGCACAACATTAGTTATATTGGAAAAATATGGACTGTCAGTGCTACAAAATATCCAGGCGTAACTGTAGATCACTGAAAACAAGACAGGCGTTTCAATTTTATAGCGCAAAAATTACTAGTGAAATAGAAGAGAGATGAATGAAAAGGAAAAGTAGAAGAGGTTACTTACATTCTATAAGTGCGATACATAATTCTGTCCCAAGAGAAGCAGTGATAGAAGAACAGAGTATTTAGGAGGCATGCAACTAAAAACCAAAGGGCTTAGCAAGACATAGGATGCAGACAACTACAGTAAACCACTACAACCAATAAAAATGCCCAATTCCTACACTACAATTCATGTAGATAAACTGGACAAACTGGGTTTAATACACATCAAAAACTGGGAGACAATGCTATAAAATCACAAGCTAGAGGGATGTACTACAAGCCAAAAGCTGAACCTACTTGAGTTTTGAAGACATGTCTTCAGGTGGTGCTTTCCTAGATAGGCTGGCATTGGCACTCTGAACACGTTGAGGCTTCTCTTCCACTGGTTTAGCTGGGGCAGCAACTGTCTTCTTCCCAGCACGCTTTATTCGCTCCTCCAACATGCTCATATCCTTCTCTGAGAGCTGCATGGAGAAAAAAAAATAACATAAAATAGGACATGTAACCACAGCTAGGTATTTAGCAACTACCATCACACACCAATCCATAAGAAACTCACATTTCCAATGAGCTTGAAGATTTGTTCCCCATGCACATTATAAACAGCCACGATTGTGTTGAGTGCTGCATTGCGTACAGATGTGTCACGGTCTCCAATCTGGGTAGCTATCTCTTTAAGAGCTTTGGCAGGCGTCGGCTGGCAAACATTCATACCATAGGATTCCACCAAGCAGCCCAGCTCCTCTAGGCATTCTATAGAGGAGGTAAAACAATTGCAGACGTGGTGCATAGAATAGTCCTCCCAACGTTTTTAAAAAGTTTGCTCCCTATTACCTGCCCGCTGCTTGGAGTTCTTGGATTTGATCCCCTCCATTACAAAATTAAACATCTTGCTAGCTGGGTACACCTGGCACATCTTCGTTAGTATGGCACGCACATCCTTCCGCACAAGATCCTTTGGCTCACCCACCTAAGAGTGGAATAATGTGTCCGGTATAGCTTACAATAACCCTGTACCATATGACAGCAAAACAAAAACTCCCAAGAAAAGCGATTACTTTAAGGGTAACCTTGCATGTAGTGATAACGGGCACAATTCTTTAACAGGTTAGGAGCTTTGTTTTCAGACATGGACCAATGTTCAAGCTAAAACACTTGAACAGTCCTAATCCTGGCGCTCGCTTTAAATGGAGCCTAAAGAGGCAACACCCATTTTTCCCCAAAAAGTAGCAGGAACGTAAAGTAACTGCAGACTACGAAAGGTTGGCACTTCTGTTTGGGGAATACAGATCCAAGCTTCATTCTTGGAAATTTTACAGGGTCACCTAGATGGTTCTAGTGGAAAACCATATTAGCAAGCAGTATTTTAACATTTTTTTTTACCAACCACTTCCTGTGAGGTTATAAAGAACACCTATTCATGTGGCATATGAAAACAAAAGCCCTACTGCTAATTGCCATTTGTGTGCCAGTACAAGGGCCCAAATTGATAGCACCACTTAAGCCAACAATGCTTTAGCTCCCTTAACTATTACAAAAACGAGTATTTGTCTAGAAACTGATGTCAACTATGAACCACCATAAACTGAACATGCAAAATGTGCAGAACATATCCTAGAGCAACAAGCTACCCTGATAAACTGGCAAGAGATCATACAGAGTTCAAACTGATCAAAAATCTTAGTTTTTCCAGAAAGGCTGAACTTTGGTGGAAGCATTATGGAGTCAGCTGGCCCCTGTGCACATGATTTTGTCAACACCATGGCTCTGGAGCTCCACAGTAACACAGCACCATGGAGCCCTTGGTGCAACTCATCATCCTCCACAAGCAACCACCAGACAAATTGGTGAAAATCACTCACCTTTAGCAGCAGGTATGGTATGAAAGAGGTGGCCTCCAACTCTGTTAAGTGGTACTCCTCTTGGCTAAGCATAGCAAAAAGTAACTTCAGATACTCCAAGGCTTTCATCAAAACACTGGTGTTTGTGTCAAAGAAACGCAAGGTGAACCATTTTAGGATGAGATCCAAGCAACTCATAACACCTTCCTTTTCACTCTCCAAATGCTAAAATGACACCAAGAAACAAGTTAAGCTTGAATATCTGCAAGTATAATATGTTTCTGTACCAAAAGCATTTCTACTCACCTCCGTCATCACAGCTATGCCCTTTATGTGGTGCTGGAAATCTGCATGGAAAAGCTCGTCTTGGAGCCATTTTGCAAAACACATTGACATCTGAGTTTTGAGCTGTTCGATGTACTCATCACGAGGGGTCGGGAAGTTCCATTTCAAAACCTGTAATAAAAGCCAACTCTCAACGACTGAACACAGTACAACAGTAAATTTAAGCCTGCTATAGTTAGTGGGTTCTTGAAACTGCTGGAGCGGAAGAGAAGGGGGGAGGGGGGGGGGGCCGCGCTATCAACCATAAATCTTATGTTTAGAGCTCTATACTTTCAGGGATAAAAAGGCAGGAACACGAGACCCATGTACCAGGCATTAGTTCCTGAACACTGCACACAAAAAAAAAAAAAAAAAAAAAAAAAACCTACTTGGTACAATGCTTAGCTAAGTCCAACCCATAGCATGACCTGGAAGCTACATCTGTCCCTCCTAGGCACACTAAAAACGCCAGGAGAGACACAGCAGCTAGACACTTGTGTACAAGGGGTCTAGATTTCAGTTTATTGCAAGCCTCATGTGGGAGCAGTCCCCCTCCCACACAACTGGTGGGGGTATTAGACAAGGAGACATTGCACAGATGTACAAAATAAAGTTATCGGGGTACTCGCAGTAACTTTTTTTTTTTTAAATAGGGAAAAGTGTACCAAACCATCCTCCAAAATACAAGACTCAAAAGAACACACAAAATAGCACATCACTTACCTTTAAACCCTTCTCTTCTTTTACCCTCTGTTCCTTTCCATTAGGAACAATGATAAAAATGGGTCCGGACCTGTCTTCCTCATCCTTCACTGCCGGCTTGCTTGGCACTTTCTTAGCAGACACAGCCTGGGGGGAGGAGGTGGTAAAATTAGATCCAGTTATAGTGTAAACAGGCAACTAATGCCCGGAAAGTTCTCTCATTAGTGGTGCCTCAAGGAAAAATGTGTGAATTAAGTCTGTCATGCTTAGTACAGCACTGAGATCAGGTAGAGAAAGTGATATGATACAAAATGGAGTCAGCTGGCCCCTGTGCACATGCTTATGTCAGCAGCCTGGCTCTGCAAGGTGTGCAATGCTCAGCACCGCAGCACCCATAAGTGCAACTCATCATCCTCCATCCAGAGACCTATACAGAGTGTGCGCCAATACAGCTAGAGTGCAGGACAGAAGACACACGTGCATTAATAGAAACCAATCCTTTCCAGTGACATTTTATTTACCGCCTGTTTAGCAGTCTTGGCTTTGGACATGCTGGCGTTTACTTTCGTTGGGGTCATGCTGGTATTACCCTCTGATGACACAGACTGGGTCTACAGAGAAAGGACTCCAAATTTACACAAAAAGATATTATGCACAAAACTGCTGTCCAAGCCTGAAAACAGCTTCTAGCAACTTCTAATAATTATGGTGTCACTGTGCCTTCTCATGGGAACCTGGAAATGCAGAGGAGCCCAAATTAAGCAAGAAAGGTTTCCAGCACTGTGCAGGAACACATTCTTCGTGCAATTTTAGTTGCTTTACTTTCCTGGGATCCAAAAAGGCGGCCCAGTGACTCTGTAGCCTAGACCTCCTACAATCGTCTTTATACTGAAGTTGTAACAGCTGACACCAAGTCCATAGACTCTAAACTATAGTAGTTCTACCCACAAGGCAGGAGACTGGGTGATTTTGGGAAGGAGAAGAGTTATAAAACTGCTTCTGTTTAGGAAGAAGTCTTAAGGTTTTGAAGAAAGCAAACTCGAGCCAAAAACCTTAAAACTATAGCACAAACATAATTCTGGGCAGACCAAGGACATTTTAAAAGCATTATCAGGGGTTTATTGTCGTTTGTGTCCCCTCTAAGGATTTCCTGGTCAACCACAGGGGGAAAAAAAATAAATAAATAATAATATGACAAGTCCATACCCTGTTTAATATACAAAAATAAAATGAAACACAATCGCTTAAATACATTGCACATTTAGACAACAAAACTCACAACAAGAAACTTACTTTTCCTTTAGCTAGTGGGGCACCTGGTTTGCCTTTTTTGGGGTCTGGTTTACCCTCAGGCGCTGGTGGTCCAGCGTCAAAAGCAGCTAGTCCAAAAAAAATAAAATAATGGGATGTTAGTGGCACTGCAGTTCCTTTAATTACTATAAAAGGAAAAAAAAAAAAAAAAAAAAAAAAGCCACATACACTACAGAAAGTCAACTACTGTAACACTTACCTGCAGCTGAGGCAGGTGCTGAAGGTGGTGCAGCTGCCTGTTTGGTGCTGGTCTTGCCTGCAGGAGGAGCAGGTTTGGCTGGCATGCTGGCTTTAGCCTTCTCCAACATGGCAACAACTTGGTCCTTAGATGCTGGCTGTAATATCAAATATATGACATGCTAAAGCTGAGCAGCCATTTCTTTCAAAGTCTAGCACATCTGTCTACAGTCTGAAGTGCCCAAGTAAGTCTTCTACATACTTTAGCACAACAATTAACAGTAGCCAGCATTCGTTACTTCAAGCAGAGGCGTCATTTTTATCTCCCTCATTTGACTAAATAGCTGGAACAAGCATGGAGAGAGATAGATATATTATAGAGAGATACATCTCTCGCTCTCTATAAATTGGGCAAACTGATGCATGGGGATAATGGTGTAACATTTCAAACCTGTAAAAAATTTCTAGCTCTACATCCAGGCACATGGTTAAAGAGACATCCTTTCAGTGAAATGGTTTATGAACCTCCTTCTGCAGAGCAATCTTGGGAGTAAGTGAAAAAAAATAAAAATGCAAATGTTTTCTCTTCTGGAAAAAAGTGCATTTTTTTTTACACTGTAGACTTTAAAGCATTGCATCTGATCAGCAGCATGCAATGCGTGGATCCTCTTTGCCTGTACCTCCATTATGAGCAGGCAGTTACTGAATGGCAGGAAGAATCAATGACTACGAGGATGCTCACCAGCACCCCGCAGTTCACGGAGAACTACAAGCCGTCAGCCGCAGATGCCGATGGCAATCAATCATATTCCAATACATTAACAGGAAACCAAATGACTGAAGCGGCGGTGCGCACCGAGTGCCACAGCTGCACTGTTAAGTTGCGTCAGCAGAGAGCATTGGCGGTGGGAGGGTCACTACAAGCATATTGTTACAGCCTAAACATGCTCCTAAAGGCGAAATTAGCTTGTAGCCTCCCTGGCGGTATTCCCGAGTCTGGCTCGTGGTAAGATTTAAATACCACAAGTGGTATTCCCAAGTCAGACTTGGGACCGCATTGCTGGATCCATGGAGGGGTTTACTTACCTTGTGCCCTGGATACAGCGATGCCCCCCCCCCCCCTCCGCTGTGATCTGCGAGCCATCCTCCGCTCGATCCGTCACATCGCCGGGCTCTGTTCCCTGTGAGCGTTGCATGGGGACGGAGTTTGGCGCAAAATTCAAATTAAGATACACAGTATAGACACAGTATACTGTAATCTTACAGATTGCAGTACTGCATCAAATAATTAAACATCCCCTTTGTCCCTAGTGGTTTGTCCAGTGTCCTGCATAGTTTTATATTATAAATACTTTATGCCTGGAAACTGGAGATTGTCCATAGCAACCAAAGTGTCCATTCACATCAAAAGTGTTTATAGACCAGCTAGAAAACAGCGATAATAAATTAGAATCACTCGCAGAATTGAGCGATAGTGATTTGTGGGGAGATCCGTCAAACACTAAAGTAATGACAGCGACAATTCTGCAACTCAGCATATTTCAGCGTTTTTGATTTGATTACATGGAATAATTTTTAGTATTATATTTGTTATAATTTATATTTTATTATCTATATCACCAACCATCCCTCTATAATTTTATATTATAATTTATGATTTCATATTTCAAATTTTATCATACACTGGATGTCTATTAGACTCTTGTTTGGACAGATTTAAGTGAATTATTTCTAAGAATTACAGGCCTACAATATAAAAAACGCCAAATTTCCATGCAAAATAATTGTACCACTTTCAGCACCTAAAATCTGAAATAATCATACCACCAGGGAGGTTAAGGAGCTACAAACTCAGATGCTCCTGTCCAGCAGAAGCTGGGCTTCTAACAGCCACACCATTAAAGCTAGCCACTCAGGATAGCATTTCAATCCTGGGTAATCCAGCAGAGCCCATAAGAGATATGCCAGGAGTTAACAGTTTGATGCAAGACATTTGCCCTGGGCCAGTCCAGAGCTACTACGATCACTGAAATGCCCTACAGCTCGTCCGGTCGGAAACAGACAGGAAGTTCCAATGGGAGAAGAAAATACATAAAAAAAGGTATATCAGGGTGTACTGATCCTGCAGAGTTTCTAGCACATACAGTTCTGCTAGAAATGAACTGTGCCTGGAGAGAGGCCCATCCAGTTTGTTGAACCTGGAGGGTCCACATCGCAGTACCTCAACTGACCGATCCTGGAACACCCAGAAGTAGGGACCACTCCCAGGTGCAGGTGTTGCTGGCAGAGGAAATCTGCCTGATAAATGTCCATATCTGACATCTAGAATGTACAGAGTGGACAAGGCAATAAGCTCTGCCCAGAAAAAGATCAGAGCTACTTTTGTGTCGCTCTGAGATGACCACCACAGTGGTGTTGTCCAACTGAATCCAATGGCCCAACTGCCTGAAGTTCCAAGATGTCTATTGGAAAACAAGACTAATATCAACCTAATCCCCTGCACCAAGAATGTACCCAGTACTAATACCAGCCCAACATCTAAGAAAAAAAATAATAAATATATATATATATATATATATATATATATATATATATCCAAAGTTCAGCTTTTCTAGTAGGTCTTTGGTGACAGTTTCTCAGTCACACCCTACAGCAAAAGCCATGGCCCACAGAGAGCTTCCAAAGCATCAGAGGGATCTCAGTGTTAAAAATGTATCCTTCATGAGAAGGGTACAAAAGAACTTCCAAGGCATTTGATATATCATGGAACAAAGACACCAGTCATCAAGTGTTCTTCATATACCTGGGCTATGGGTAGAGTGGCAAGACAGAAGCCTTTTAAAGAAAAACATCCAAGCATGGCTAAGTTTTGCAAAAACACATCTGAAGTCTTACAAAATCATGTTGGAAAATGTGTTCTGGTCTGATGAAACCAAGGTTGACATTTTTGGCCATAATTCCAAGAAATATGTTTGGCGGAAAAACACCATAGCCACAGTAAAGCACGGGGGTGGCAGCATCATGCATTGCGGCTGTTTCTCTTCAGCTGGAACAGAGGCCTTAGTTAATGTAGAGAGAATGATGAAGTATCAAAAAGGCAAAGGGGGTAAGGGAAAGGACATGGACCTTTTGGCCAAAGTGTCAATGGTAAGAGTTCTGACTCATCCAAAGTGAGGATGGAGTACACCAATAAGGACAAATAAAGGATTCAAAAGAGGCAGAGGGTGAGGAAAGATCCAAAAAATTTAATAAAAAAATAAAAGGTTTGCCCTAAAAACACTCCCGGGATGCCACCTATGAGACACTTCCATCCATACAAGACACTAAACAAGTTAATAAAGAGGACACGTGGAGGGGCCCTGGGAAACCTACGGGGCACTTGCAAGTAAATACTATGTGCCTACCTTTAGGACATCTAGGCCCACTGTATACCCTGTGTCTCCAGTATTGGTAAAATCTATAAAACCAGCAATCATGTACATCTTATCCTGACCGTATATCAACTTAACAGACGACATCTACAAAACGAGGATTCCTGGGAAACCCACAGGGCACTTGTCATCACTACAGTTTTGAACAGGAACCAAAGCAATGACACCCTGATCCAGAAGGCCCAAGATGGCTCAATGGAAATCTGCTAATCAGCAACAGGAACCAAGGAGGGAGCAAAATATCCATGGGACACCAACTCCTACACCCCGTCTGAGATGCAAGCCATCCACACGTTATCAAAATGTCCATCTACCCTGGAAGGTAGGCTCACAACCTTCAAGCAGAGGAAAGCCTGTCTCAGGGTTTGATAGACAAAGTGCCTGAAGTTTCAAGAGGACAGGGAGCCAAGCTTGAAGGTCTGAAGTGGAAGAACAGCTCATGGAGGAACAAAAAAAAAAAAAAAAGTCAGGAGGTAGAAGAACACGCAGTCTGTTCTTTTGGGGCTTTTCTGCTGAGGAAGATGGGTACTCTTGCCACTAGTAGCATCCTCGATATTACTTTTCATCTCAAAAACGATCAATTTTTTTTATAAACATAAAGGGGTTCTACTGTCCTATGCAAATGCTGATCCTCTGGATTCAATGATTGAGTTCAATCAAGGACTGGAGCAACTCAACCTGTGGCCAATATTTCAGAAGTCAAGAGTCTGGGTTAAAACACCAGCTAAAAGGGGGGACGATCCAGCTACATTTTGACCTACGTCGCTTCCCATAACACCCCCCCCCCCCCCCCCGGTCTGTTGGGAGACACACTGGTCCCAGAGACAGCAGGGACCATTCGGATTGCACAGCGTAACTCACGCATGAGTAGTGGACCAGGAAGTACAGCCATTCGGACCTAAAAAGTTTTTTTTTTTTTTTTTTTTTAACCAAAAACAGGCAGAAAAGCCTCCTACATGGAACCTAGTGCCTGAAGGTCATGGCGCAGGCTATCCCTGCTAAATCCATCCAGTGCAGCATCTGGACAAGGTACTCCAAAAAGCCAGGCTGAGAAATGCATTACAGAGGTGCACTCAAACTTCAGGGAGTGGTACAAGTCTAACTGAATAGCGACCTTCATTCACATGCAACTGTTTTATATGGTTGCTAGACCAGTTATGTTCATTACATTGTATATTCATTGCAAAGTTGTCTTAATGCTTATATCGGTCTCATCTTTAAAAAAAAAAAAAAAATACACGTAAGGCAAAAAGGCATAACGTAGCGCTGGCACCACCTCCCGGTCACCGCAGAGGGTGAAGACATGTTCCCCTTGGCGTTTCCTCCGGCAACGCGGCTCAGACGCCATAAATGGCTGGAGCCGTGCGGGAGTCCTCTTTCCAGCAAGGAGCTCTGATTTTCCAGCAGCATCAGTCAGACCTTCAAAGTGCATGTGCCGCTGACGTCAGCAGCTGTATGTACGGTGAATATCTCCTAAACATATAGCCTTACCTGTAGGTAAAAATGAGAAAGCAGGGTATACAACTGCTTTAAAGCTTAGCTCGGAATGCAAGCCAAAAATGATTTAATGTTGGCAGTGACTTGCTTTCCACTTTAATGGTGGCAGTGTACAAAGTGACAACTAACACAAGTTTATAAATAGGGCTGCATCGTTTTGATTAAAGTAGTGTGCAAAAACACAATTTTCATGCAAATCCAATGAGTGTTCAGCCATACAACTGTATGGTTGAACTCTCACTGCACAGACATCGCATGTGATTGGCACCTGCGGTGCAGGTGCGAATCACATGCGATGTCTGAGATCGCACATATGTGAACCTAGGCTGAGAAGCTTGGCTTGAAAACAAAGGGATAAATCTGTACAGCATCCACCTACTACAGATTAGAAGACGGATTAGCTATTGCAAAGGTGACCTAGAAGCCTGCTGGTCATAGGTGATAAAACAAAATACCTTGAGCTTTCCAGTAGCTTTGAACATCTTATCAAATCCTATATGCATCATGAACATGGGCAGGGCCTCTTGGGCTTTCTTTCGTACATCCCCATTGCGGTCCTCCAAGCAGCCATACAGATACGGAAGACAAAACTGAAGATCTGAAGGGACAGTTCGCAATGTAGGCAGTTTCTCAGCCAACCACCCTAGCAACTACAAAAAAATAAAATGAATTAAAAAAAAACAAAAACACACATAATCCAACAGCAGACTACAAGGATTAGTAACTTCCCCCCCCCCCCCAAAACAAATTTAAATTCTGCCTGTATATATAAAAAACACATTTACAAATATCCTACCTCCTGCCTCAGGAAAGGATTCTCCTTTTTCAGCTCTTCAGACAGGTCCTCTCCTTCCAGCCACTCTTTCATACCAGTCTGTTCCACCCAAGAATTAAGAGTCGCCATTGCTGCCGCCCGAACATTTGCCTAAAAAAAAAAAAAAAAAAAAAAAAAAAAAAAAAAAAAAGGAGAGAGGATTTGTTTATCTCATGCAAATCTAAACTTAAAGCGGAACTTCAGTCATCTTTCCATCTATTACATTTTCTGCCCTTGTGGTTTTAACTTTGGATAGTAAAACATTTTTTTGTCTATCAGTAAATACCTTATACAGCCCACTTCCTGTTTCTTGTCTGGTAAAAAGCCTAGGCTTATGAAAATCATGCACAGCTCTGAGTTTGCCAGCAGGGGTGTGTGAGTGCGCATGGGTGTCACAAGGGGGCCAATGAGAGCTGCAGGTGTGCCACTGTGTAAATCCAGGAAGTAAACAGGCAGCAGCCAGACTCAATGGCGGGAGGAGATTTCTGCAGCATATTTGGCAAGTACAGAATCGCAGTATATTTCCAAAAAAAATAAAAATAAAAAGGGTTTTTATTACAGATTATGTGAGCAGACTGCAGATCCTCTTTAAAGACTGAACTTGCTACAAACACAGTTAGAACAGTGGTAACAGCATACATTTCCTCTCCACTCATATGAGCGAGACTGCTACTGCGGTTTCCTAAGGGACAAATTCACATCTACGCTTTTTCCAGGTACAGTGTTTTTTCGAAAGAGTGAGGGACTTTTTTTTAAAAGCAAAACCATGCATTTTTGGTTCAATATACTTCAATGAATAAGCATCGAAAAAGCATGTATTGTGTTTTTGCAGCGATTTGCGATACACAGAAGCAACAAATCTTATAGCTAGCTCATATTTGCAGATTGTAATATCCCAAGAAATAGCTGGTCTTGCCACAAAGTCTTGACATTTGAAGGTCAGCAGGCTGCTGAGCTCAATTACCCACCTTACTATCCCCAAGGACAGTTACGATCGGTATACCCAAGTTCTTAACATGCTGTTTGAGGTTTGGACCTATGGCAGTGGACAACTGTTGAAGGATACTCAATGTCTGCTGAACCTGTCAAAAAAAAAAAATAAATAAATAAAAAAAATTAGTATACCAAGAAATCCTTCCAAATTTGCTGCAACAAACGCTGCTCTTCAAGTTCTAACCAATGCAAATGTTACATAAAACACATACCAGGATCTTGTTTGAGTCATTAAGACGGCCTTTTAGTGCAACTGGAAGCTCTCCAATATTTGGAAGGATAAACTTGGCCTCGTTCACAATGGCTGCCGTTTCATCGAGTCCCTCCTTACGTATTTTCCAATTTTTATCACCAATCTTCGATACGAGATCCATAGTGATTTTGTCACTAAGGGGGGGGGGGGGGAAAAAAAAAGTGGTACATGAACACTTTTAGTCTGCAATCCTACTGGAATGTACTTTATATAATGCTATATCCAACATACTAAAATACACAAGAAACCAATGCTCAATTGTAAAAAAAGTATGTTTTACGTGAACAAATTTAAAACTGTACGCCTAGTAGGAAGGACGCATGGCAATATATTAAAATTTTTGCTTTGTAGGTGCATTTCTAAAAATAGGATTTTTATAACAGCTTACCTGTAAAATCCTTTTATTTTGAAATACATCATGGACACAGAGCCATAGTAATAACTATGGGTTATAGTCCACCTTCAGGTGCTGGACACTGGCACACCATAAACAGGAAGTTGGCTCCCCATATAACCCCTCCCATACCAGGAGCATCTCAGTTTTGTAGCAAAGCAATACACGTGTATACTAGAAAGAGGGGCGGGACTTCTGTCCCGTGATGTACTTTAAAGAAAATAGGCTTACCTGTAACTTTCTTTTAATTGTACATAACGGGACACAGAGCCATAGTAATTACTCTGTGGGATGTCCCAGAGCAATGCCAATTGAGAGGAGGGAGGCAACAAATGTAGGGCACCATGAGATCAGAAGACTTATATTGCTGCCTGCAGTACACTGCGCCCAAAGGCGAGATACTCATGTCTTTTTACATCCACCAGATAGAATCTGGTAAATGTATGGATTGAAGACCAAGTTGCAGCCTTGCAGATTTAAGCCATGGAGGCTTGGTGATGCACTGCCCATGAAGCACTAACAGCCCTAGGGGAGTGCGTTTTGATATGAGTAGAAAAGACCTCCAAAACATAAGCTAGAACTATTACTTGTCAAATCCATTTAGAATAGTAGATTTCCAAGCTGCCTGTTCTCTGTTAGGATCTTCAAGCAATACGAAGAAAACATCAGTTTTCCGAATCTGAGCAGTCGCCTTTAAGTAGACCGCTCTCACCACATCAAGAGAATGTAGTGATTTTTCTTCCATAGAACAAGGTACTGGGGAAAAAAAATAAAATAAAAGACAGAACAATATCCTGGTATAGATAAAAACCTGATACTACCTTTGGTAAAAAAAAGTTAGGATAAGGACGCCATACTACCTTATCCCTGTGAATATGGCTCTTTACAAGAAAAAGCAGCCAATTTGGATAGCCTTCTTGCAGCAGAAAAAATAGTTTCCTTGTCAAAAAAGGACCAAGGGAATATGTTGCATCGGTCCAAAAGAACGCCGTTTTGTAATGCCGCCAAAACTAAATTCAAGGGTACAGCAGTTACCCAACTGGAGATTAAGCCATGCTAACCCATGAATAAAGTTACAAACCCAAGAAAGCGAATAAGGGATGTTTACATTCCTTGTAATAGGAATAAATGCGACCCAAATTTTTTATTTTTTTGGAAAATAAAGAGTGTAAAAATAAAAAAAATAATAATATTTTTTAGAGCGTCCGTCCTGGCGAGCTCATGCGCAGAAGCGAATGCATATGAAAAAACGTTGGTCAAACCATATATATGTGAGGTATCGCCGTGATAGAGTGAGCGCAATTCTAGCCATAGACCTCCTCTAACTCAAAACATGCAACCTGTAGAATATTTTAAACATCGTCCATGGAGATTAAGGGTAAAAATTTGACGCCATTCCACTCACCTTTCCTGCCGCAGGGTTTTTTGTGGTAAAACCAATAGACCCAATCTTCACCATTCACGGGGTGGGTTTGTTAACAAAATCTTAAGGAACGGGAGAATCCACAATCTTGGACCTGTAATAGCACCCCGCCAGTAAAACTTTATAGCCTTAATACCAAAAGTACTGTATCCCATGGCCCAGCTCTCTAAAGATAAGCTTTTACAAGCAAAACCTAGTTTCTTCAGATGATAGGAGGCCGAGAACCAATTTGGCCTAAGACACTTTGAATGGTTCCGGCTGCATAGTTTGCCCCAGTGGAGCTCAGCACATCTTCACTCGTGACCAACATCTTTGACAGGTGAAAAAAAACTGAAATTCTCTCAGTATGGAAGGGGTTATATAGGGCGGAAACTTCCCATTTAGGGTGTGCCAGTGTCCAGCACCTGAAGGTGGACTATAATCCACATAGCAATTACTATGGCTCGGTGTCCTGTGATGTACAATTAAAGTAAAGAAAAATGTTACATGCATACATATATTAAAAGATAGATAACTTGCAGTAAAACAGTCATATTTTAAAAGCGCTTTTCACCTGATGTCTGTCCGGGGCAGCAGATCCATGACGTCAGCAGGGGAGTCCTCTTCTTGCGCCTCTCCTTCATCACCCTCATCTCCCCCTGCACCAGATTTGGAAGATCCTCGGGTTGAAGGTGGTGGTGTCTGTCCTTTCATCTATCAATTTCAAAATCATATCAATATCTGACACAAATTCAGACACATGTAACTTTATTGCAAGCCCTCCTTTTTCTGTACTGGAAGTAATGAGATTTAAACTTCCCAGCTGATCGAATTTCCAAATCACTGACTTTCAATGCAACAGTTTAAAGACCACCACAACTCCAGCTTGCTGATTGGAGGAATTATGAAGCAGATGCATAAGGTCATCCTTCTGCTTGATGCATAAATCGCATTTAAAATGTATAATTTAATGACTCCTATTGAACAAAATAGTGTTAGTCGTTTTGATTTGTTTAAAGCGGTAGTAAACCCGCAATTTTTTTTTTTTTTTTTTTTAAACCTGCAAAGCAAAAGGCATAATGAGCTAGTATGCACCGCATACTAGCTCATTATGAAATACTTACCTTAGAACGAGGCCCCGACATCTCGCCCGATCCACGCCGAGGGAGCCGACATGCTCCCTCGGCGTCTCTTCCGGGTATCGCGGCTCCGGCGCTGTGAGTGGCCGGAGCCGCGATATCGTCACTCTCGCGCATGCGCGCGGGAGATTTAAATCCGGCCGGACGAGCGCTGCCGGATTTTCACGGAGAGAACCCCCTTGTGCGCATGCGCCGCTGCAGTCAGCGGCGCATACCGAGGGGAATATCTCCTAAACCGTACAGGTTTAGGAGATATTTTTTTTACCTACAGGTAAGCCTTATTATAGGCTTTCCTGTAGGTAAAAGTTAAAAAAGTGGGTATACAACCACTTTAAGGTACAGCTTATATCAAAATTTCAGCTGTGCTCCCTTAACAATGAAAGCATAAGATATTTTTAGTATGAGAAGCCTTAAATCAGAACGTAAAACCTATAACACTTCTGTTGTGAGAAGTACAGGTAACCCAGAAGCTCTGCACCAATTACTAGAGACCGTGGATCTGCCCAGTTTCAAAGTGGGTACACAACATACCTTCTCAAATTCTGCATCAATTTGGGATAACAGAGCAGGTTTCTCCTCTTCAAAAAACATTCTCAGTGGTGCCCCCATGTAAAGATACATCACACCCAGCAAGGTGATGGCAGATGTCCTAATAGCCTGGAAGGATGTTATCAGAGTTAGCAAAAAGTAGCGCAAACTTTATAAGTTTACTCTCGCTCTTACAGATTACTTACTGGGTTTGTGGCAGCAAGGGCTGTCTTTACATTGGTGATAAAAGCCTTGACATTGAGCCTGAAAAGGAATTGGCATTAGTTACTGTAAGCCCTATATTGGTGTGAAGAATTCATATACAACATTAAGACAAGGTTACCTCATTGCATGCAGCAACCTTTTTAACCACCCTTAAAAACGTAACCAGTTGCCGACTGCCCCATAGCAGGTATAAATCTACAGTGCAGCCGTTCTGTGCAATCAAAATATACATATTATATATCACACACACACACACACACACACACACACACACAATTCTGCACTTCCTAGTAAGGGGCACACCTTCTGCTGCGATTGATCACAGCAGAAGCCAATTAGATACTGGCCAATGATGTCCCCTGGCACCCACTGACCTTCAACAGATAGAGGACGGAGAGCTAGAGGATGGAGCTCTGCCTATGTTAACAAGTCCGGCTCAGTTCTCTGCAAACAGTCAGAAGTGGGAGCAGGTACCTGTCAAAGCTAGGTACACGTACTCCCGCACCCCCACCCCACAAGGTGCCAAAACGTGGAGGGGAAGGCAGGCAAGTAGAGCTTGCCCCTTTTGGGTGGAGCTCCGCTTTAAAGCACAGCAGATTTTAAAACCAGAAAATTATAAAAAGTAACAAAAACACAAAAAAAAAAAAAGTAGTATTGAATTTGATTTTTGCGTGTCTATAAGGCTTAGTTTAATATTGAGCAGATCTAATACATACCCTGAAAACCCAAATTCTTTGATAGCATTTGATAGCCAGTTTAGAGTTTCAGATTGGTTCTTGGGGTTTTTCTGTGCAAACGTCAAGGATACAACCTGCAAGAGAAAAGCAGCAGTTGCGCTTTACAGCCAACCTCAATTAAAATATTTATTTTTTTTCTCTCCTCCAGAAGGAGAAAAAAAAAAAAAAAAAAAACACTAAAAATGAATAGCAATGATGATATTCTCCCATCACTCAGCCCATTTATTAATTCTTGCTTTTAAAATATGATATGGCTTCTACAACAGAATCTTCACAGCCAACATGCTTTTAGATCCTTGTATATGTTGGCTCCTACATTGCTTTGCCCTGTAGTGACCAGCAGCAGGAACCGCAACATGGTAAATAGAAAGATTTTGCTGAGAGGCGGGAGCTCCTGAGTAGAGCAAAACACAAGGACAGGCAACGCTTTAAAATGTCTAAAAGGAATACCTACTCGTGTTCATTCTTTGGTACAGTCCCCATCTCCAAAATGCTGAAGTGGGTCGATTTACTACATCCAACAAAAAGGTGACCAATTGGCATCTTACCTGCTCGGCAGTCCAAGGCAGGCTACAGGCCTCTGCAATAGCGCTAAGTGCTTCTTTGGCATTACCGCCACATTTCACATCTCCCACTTTGTCTACTAGGCCATCAAGGACCACATTGGCAGAGGTTTTGGAGAAATTGCCTTTCTGGGCAATAAGAGCCACAATGCGTAGCTTCATCTGCATCACCTAAAGGGGGAGGAAGAGAGACTGTCAAACTGCCGCAGCAAGAAACTATTAGAAACCAATCACAAGTAAATGTAGACTTAGAAACACACCACTCCCCCCCCCCCCACACACACACTTTGCTGAAGGATTACAGACTAAATTATAATGTAGTTTAGGGATGAGCCAGTTACTTTATGATAAACATCCACATATCACGTTATTGAAATTGGGGGGGCGCAGGGTGTTGGAGGGCACATACGCCAACACCCTGTAACCCTGTTCCTATAACATAGCTCACATTAGCCAAGTTCCAGACAACACACTGTCTCACAGAACACAAGGTGTTCGCAGGGGACGACGGTCCGTGGAGATCCTGGCATTTTGGATTACCTGTAAAATCTTTTTTTGGAGTACACCACAGTACACAACATCCATGACGATAGGGTTATGCTGCCATAATGGGGGTTGTGTCAGGATCTTACATGTTGAGGGTTTTTGCAAACATTTCATACATTGGATTAAAGAGGCTAAGATTTTATATTCTCCACTAGTATTTAGGATGAACAATATAACTGTTTTTTAACCCAAAACAGAAGAGGTGGCATACCTGGAAGTTTGTTTCTTTAAATCCAGGTTTCTTTGCCAGCATTTTGACCAAAGCTTGGCATGGCATATCATTTCTTTCCATAGTCTCCACAGCCTAAAAGAAAATCAATGATTTAGGCCTTTAATCAAAGGGTTAAAACATTCAAAAGTATACACAAAAAATAAAATTAACATGTACTACCTTCTGGAACTCTTCCATGCTTGCCAGCCTTTCCTTCCAGTTACCACTATCCAGCAGCTGCATACATGAAGCAGGAAGAACTGCAGCCGCTTTCTCTTCACAGGCCTCAGGCTATAAAAGTGTAATGAGAAGTCTCAGAACTGGGAAAACACCACCCAGCCTTCTAAACATTTAACATCTCTAAATTCACTTTGACTTACAGATGCAACAGAGCAGATAATTGTATAAAAACTGTTCCTTTTAAAAGATTTAAAATAAAGCAAAAGGTGCATATTTGGCCGCCACTCCGTTCTGGCTTGCAGTCAACAGAGCGCAACTGAGTAGCTTTAGGAGAGCACCCTAAACAAGTTACCAGTTTCAAAGGGACTAAAGCTGCCTGGAGGAAGGAAAGATAAGGGGAGAACAAAAACCTGTGTGGGAATCATGGGTCCAGTGAATACCATGGAACAATGGATGCCAGCTGGGCTCCATCTTTATTAGAAGGTAGGGCAGAACAGTTAGTAACAAGTCGTGGTTCTATAAAAAAACAGAATATCAAGGGGAAGTCTTGGTGTCCAATCTATGTCACCAAGCTGAGACAGATTTCCACTTCCCGTACAAGGGTGCAGACACACTGGAAAAGCAATCAGGCTTACTGCCCATTCTTCTGAGGTCTTATGCATTGCTGCAACAGGCTTCCGAAAGTAAAAATGTTAATTTTGGTTATAAAGCACCATTGATGCCAAAATTATAATATTTGAAAATAAAGTCATGGGAAATCTGGTTGTGGTTAGAATTTTGCATAGGCACTTAACCGCTTTCCGTCCACCTATAGTAAAAAAAACAGCCGCGTGGGAGGGCTGTTCTGGGAAGATGTCATATTACGTTCTCCCAGGATCGGGCCATGCTTGAGAGTCTACCGGACAAAGTCTGACTGATCACTGTACCAGCCCCGCTGCCAATACCATGCGACTGGTGTGGACAATCACAGCAGATCACATGATAGTGTCATTGTACCATGTGATGACACTGACCAGATAGGGCCAATTACAGCCCATCTGTACTCTGATTAACTGTGGCCAAATAAGAATTTTTCATTCAGCATTATGGCAACCCTGTACTGCTCTGGTCACTGCATGTAAACAAAACAACAAAAAAAAAAAAAAAACCCACACAAACAGCTATACCACACTGTCATTAGTCAATGTCCCCGATCACAACCACAACTGTTATACGATGACTGCATGTAAAAACTATTTCCATTTCTTCATTTTCTAAAAATAAAAAACCCCAAAATACAACTCACCATGCCTCTAAATACCTTGGACTGACTACTTACCAAAAAGGGGTAATTTAGGGGATATTTGTACTGTCCTGGCATTTTTGTGACTCAAGAAATGAAGTCAGTAGATCAGGATTGAGAAATTTTCCCAAATTATATAGATAGTGAGTGTGTGCTGTGCACAGTGCATCCGGAAAGTATTTACAGCTCTTCATTCCACCCCCCCCCCCCCATTTTGTTATGTCAAAGCCTTATTCCTAAATTGATTAAATTCATAATTTTCCTCAAAACTCCACCAATGCCCGTAATGACAACGTGAAAGAAGTTAGTTTGAAATCTTTGCAAACTTAACCACCTCGCTACAGGGCACTTTGATCCCCTTCCTGGCCAGGCCATTTTTCAGCATCATCACGCTTTGAATGACAATTACATGGTCATGCTACACTATGTGAAATTTGTTATTTTCTTCACAAAAATAGTTTTTGATGATATTTAATCACTGCTGGGTTTTTTTTGTAAAAAGAAAACGAAAAATTTGGGAAAAGTTTCAGTAAATGATGTAAAATAAGTAATTCTTCGCCATCACTGATGAGGTGGCACTTATGGGCACCGATTGCTGGCACTCTATTGTAACCAGGGCACCGATTACCTGTCTCTCTGTCCCCTGCAAGGAGATGCGGCTGATCGGCTCTCGCCACACACTGCCACTGTGTGAGGCGATGAGAGCAGATTACTAACACTTCCACGTTTACACGTGACCGGCTGTGATTGGACACAGCTGATCAGCAGCTCTTCAGAAAAATCAGGGCCGCGCCATTTCTTAGCAATACGGCGCGGCCATGATCACTGCATCCCCGTGGGCGTTAAGGTGCACCATCATATGATGTTCACCCAGAATGAGAGCCGCACCATATCCATCATTTGGATGGTGGGCGGGGGCGGCAAGTGGTAAAAAAAGTTTTTTTAAATCCCATGTACACAAGTATTCAACACTGATCATTCTTGATATGGTACTACTCGATTTGGAGTCCACCTGTGATAAATTCAGTTGAATGGACACGATTTGAAAAAGGGACACACTAAATCAGGTCCCACAGTTAACAGTACATGTCAGAACACAAAAATAAAAAATAAAATAAAAAAGGAGGGCGCACCAACCTAGTGCATTACCACTAGTAAAGCTTTATTAAAATATAAAAAAACGGCAAAATATATACTCAAACGAGTATTGATAGAAGGCATAAACAGAGCAGATTCACTGTTCTGAACACCGACAAGCCAGGACCTGACATCGAGTGGATCACACGATACCTCAAGATGGCCCATCGTGAGGTATCGTTTGATGCCTTCTATCAATATTAGTTTGCGAGTATATATTTTGCGGTTTTATATATTTTAACCACTTGCCGCCCACCCTATAGGCAATTGACGGCTGCAAAGTGGTTGCATAATCCTGACCGGATGTCATATGACGTGATCAGGATTATGAGCCGCTGCGCCCCCCCCAGGGGCGCGCATCGCGGCGATCGTTGTTGCGGGGTGTCAGTCTGACACCCGGCAACTACGATCTCGGTAAAGAGTCTCTGACAGAGACTCTTTACCACGTGATCAGCCGTGTCCAATCACGGCTGATCACAGTGTAAATGGGAAGAGCCGGTGATCGGCTTTCCCTCACTCGCGTCTGTCAGACGCGAGTAGAGGAGAGCCGATCGGCTGCTCCTCTGATAGGGGGGGGGGGGTCTGTGCTGATCAATTATCAGAACAGCCCCCCCGAGGATGCCCACACTGGACCACCAGGGACGCCACCAGACCACCAGGGAAAGGTAATCCTCCCTAGACCACCAGGGATGCCAGTCAGCACAATGGGTGCCAATCAGTGTCCATAATGGATGCCAATCAGTGCCCACAATGGGCATCACTGATTGGCATCCATTACTATAGTATAACACCAATGCCGCCTATCCGTGCCCACCCGTGCCGCCTTATCAGTGAAGGAGAAAAACTTACTTATTTACAAAGTTTTGAAACTAACAAAAAAAAAAAAATTATTTGCTTTTCAAAATTTTCTGTATTTATTTGTAGCGCAAAAAATAAAAACCGTAGAGGTGATCAAATACCACCAAAAGAAAGCTATATTTGTGGGAAAAAAATTAAAAAAAATTTCATTTGGGTACAGTGTAGCATGACCGCGCAATTGTCATTCAAAGTGCGACAGTACTGAAAGCTCAAAATTGGTCTGGGCAGGAAGGTGTTTAAGTGCCCGGTATTGAAGTGGTTAATAAAGCTTTACCAGTGGTAATGCACTAGGTCAGTGCGCCACACTTTTGTCTTTAGTGTATGAAAACCCATTATTCTGGAGGAGGGCTGTAAGGCGGCAGGCATTACTGTATGAAGCTGGTTACATCACGCATTGAGGAATTCAACACATTAGAGAGGAGAGATTTTTATTGCGAGAACAACCAATCAAGCCATGAAGCGCAATATGTTGTCTACAGACCTTCAAGACATGATAGTATGGAGGCACAGAAACATGTCTGCAGCACTGAAGGTCCCAATGAGCACAGTAGCCTCCATCATCTGTAAATGGAAGAAGTTTGAAATAACCTGGACTCTTCCTAGAGCAGGCTGCCCGGCCAAAATGAGCAATTGGGGGGAGAAGGGTCTTAAGGCAGAGGTGTGACCAAGAACCCGATGGTCACTCTGACCGAGCTCAAGCATTTTTACGGAGGGAGGAGAACCTTCCAGAAGGATAACCATCTCTGCAGCACTCCAAACAGGTCTGTATGGTAAAGTGGCCAGACGGAAGCCACTCAGTAAAAAGGCACATGACAGCATGCCTGGAGTTTGCCAAAAGGCACCTGAAGGACTGACCACGAGAAGCAAAATGCTCTGGTCTGATGAAACAAATATTGAATTTTGGCCTGAATGGTAAGCGCCATGTCTGGAGGAAACCATGCACCACTCATCACCTGGGCAATACTATCCCTAAAGTGAAGCATGGTGATAGCAGCATCATGCTGTGGGGATGTTTTTCAGGGGTAGACACTGGGAGACTAGTTAGGACCGAGGGAAAGATGAATGCAGCAATATAAAGACATCCTTGATGAAAACCTGCTCCAGAGATCTCTGGACTTTAGATTGTGGCAAAGGTTCATCTTCCAACAGGACAATGACCCCAAGCACACAGCCAAGATAACAAAAGGAGTGGCTATGGGACAATTTAGTGAAGGTCCTTAAGTGGCCCAGCCAGAGCCTGGACTTGAACCTGATTGAAGATCTCTGTAGCGATCCAAAAATGGCTGTGCACCCACACTCCCCATCCAACCTGATGAAGCACAAGAGGTCCGGCAAAGAATGTGAGAAAGTGCCCAAAAAATAGGTGTGCCAAGCTTGTAGCATCATGCTCAAAAAGACTTGAGGCTGACTGGTGCAAAAAGGTGCTTCAACAAAATATTGAGCAAAGGCTTTGAATACTTATGTACATGGGTTTTTTGTTTTTGTTTTTATAAAATTTTCAAAGATTTCAAATAAAACTTCTTCTACGTTGTCATTATAGGGTATGGTTTGTAGAATATAACAAATTTAATCCATTTTAGAATAAGGCTGTGACAGTTTGACTGATGGGCACTGATAGACGACAATTATGGACATTGATAGTTGGCACCGACAAGTGGCTGGCACTGAAATGCAGCAATGACATGAGGAAAGGATTTATTTTTGAAATCCTGTGATGCCCATCTTGGTACAAATTATATATATATATATATATATATATATATATATATATATATATATATATATATATATATATATATATATATATACACACATATACACACACACACACTCACTTCTTAGACTAAAAAAAAAAAAAAAAAAATTTATACTGGATTTTGAATGTAGCAGTATACATTTGGCCTAAATCAAAAAATTCTCTTTGAAAAAAATTTCTAACAGAACTGACTTTTTTCTAAAAAAATTGAACTTTGTTTTATAAAAAAATTAAAAACCCAGTGGTGATTAAATACCACAGAAAGCAAGCTCTACTTGTGTGAGAAAAAAATAAATAAATAAATCACATGGGTACAGTTTGTTGCATGACCACTCAGTTGTAATCTAAGTGATACTGCTAAATGCTGAAAAGTCCAGTATTGAAGCAGTTAAAAAAAAAACAAAAATAAAAAAAAAAAGCACACGGAAACAAAATTTGGTCTTCAAGACAGAAAGAGCACTAGATATTGCAATTTCTAACATAAATCGCAAAATAAAATATCTGGGAAGGTCAGTTACACACTCAAATTGCTGAATAAAAAGGTCTTCCAGATACACTTACTGAGAGCTCCTGTTCAAAAACTTCTTTGCTTTCAGCTGCTTTCTTGCCCTTTGCAGCACCACCACCAGCTGCGGGTTGTTTGGCTTTTTTGACAGGTCCTCCAGGCTTTAAAATAGGGAGAAAAAAAATATATATAATATAATACAATATGTCAGTCAAGGCAGACATCAGGTATTGATTGAATTCACTGCAGAAAACAAACTAAACATACCTTGGCTGCAGGTGGCTTTTTGGGAGCCATGCCAGGTTTGGCAGAATCTCTCTCAGGAGCCGTTGAAGGTGGAGCAGCCTTCCCAGGAGCGGAAGCAGGTTTTGTTTCCTTCTTCTCTCCAGAAGCACCTCCCTTTTTACCATAGGCTAGTTCCACTTTATCTGCACATTCTTTGAGCTGTATATCCCAAAAAAAAAAAAAAAAAAAAAAAAAAAAAGTTAAATAAACCTCCATACAGTAGATCTAGTTTGCCATATACTGAGGGTAAATAGGCATCAGCTCAGTCATACCCGGTCAAGCTTCAGTTTATCGACATCCGCAAGAAAAGGATTAACTGCTTTCTCGCCAACAACTTTCTGTACTGTGCCCAGTGCTTCAAAGGCTGCATCTCTGACTTCAGGAGCAGAGTCATTGATATGCTGTAAAGAAGCAACAAACTGCATAAAAATGTGAAAAAGCCAGGATGTCGACAAAAGTATTACCACTTTTCTTAGATCAGACCCATAACACAGGCAAATATACTGCAGGCAGATATACTAATATACGGAATTACACATGTCAGTCCCCTGTACACGGGACTTAAGAATAGATTGTTTTCTGATTGAACATAAGATATCGAGTCAGTGATTAGTACAAGCATAGAAGTTACATCCTTCTCAAAAGTAGTCCTTCACTCACTTCATGCCCCAGTAACTTTGAAAACGAGGGCAAGTAGGGGCCAAAAGAAGGCAAATCTAGGAGACTAAATGAAGAACCAGTCCAGGGAAAAGCAGAAGATAGGATTAAAATTAGAACATTACTTTAAAAAAATACGGAATAATTAACAGCGACAACACTGGGAGGCTCCCCACCCCACAAAAAAAAAAAGGAGAGAACAAGAAATCTGTAGCATTTCGAAAAGAAAAAAAAGGTATCTAGGAGCAAACAAAAAAAATAAATTAATAAGTCTCAAAATTGCATAGATAAATTCCAAAGTAGCACAGGGAAGATCTCTCCTCTATGTGCCAGTTTATGAAGCGGAGTAGATCTCTTCACTCTTGGAGGAGTGATCTACAAACGCTTCAAACAGTGGAGAGCAGCCCCTGATATTGGAATCTCGTGAGACATTATGGTACTTGGCACTTCACTGAAACACCGAGATGTCAGTTCAACCAGTGATAAATTATCACCACTCAATACATGGACAGACCATGATAAATTAAAAAATACATTTTACACTTTTTTTTATTTACACACACGACAGGGGGACATGGTTACAGTATTAGGGGTCTGCACGAGGCATAAGGGAGTTAAATCTTCTTTTGCCACAGATTCTCTTTACTCCGATTCTCCACATCTGAGCTGGTTAATCGGGGAGTGTGAATTCTGACACAGATCGCCAGTGAAGTGCCAAGATCGCAGCTTCATAAACTGGCCGTTACTCTCCATGTGCGGAGATAAAATCGGCAGGAGAACACGTTCAAACACTTCTCTCCAGATTATCTCTGGTTCGTAAACAGTTTATGGACTGATCAGCAGCGATCCTCAGGATCACTGCTTCATAAACGGACACCTCAGTAAAATAGAAAGACCCCAGAACGTGGAGAGGATAGAGAAAATGAAAACCTGAGGGAAGTCTAAATAAAATCCCAGAAGATAAAGCGTCCAAGAAGAACCTATTACAGTAGAAGTAGGCCAGATACTAAAAGGATACAGCCTCAGGGAAAAGTCCAGGCCCAGATGAGCTGACAATATTCTATTATAAGAGGTTCAAGGAAATAATCTCACGACTATGCACCTACATAAATGAGATAGGAACAAGTTGGGAGATGAGGAGGGATGCTTCTAGTGGCGATTACCATAATACCAAAGGAAGGGAAAGACACTACCCCATGTTCAAGTTACAGACCTCTCTCATTGCTAAACACAGATACAAAACTATTTGCTAAGGTTTTAGCGAGTAGGTTGAAAATGGTAATGAACGACTTGGTAAATACGGACCAGGTCGGATTCATTCCGGGAAGGGAGAGATAATGGGGTTCGAACACTTACTCGCGCTGGAAAAAAAAATAAAATAAAGTAGGTCCCCAGGACTACTACTCTCAAAACGGAGAAAGCCTTTGATAGGGTAGACTGGGGATTCACGATGAAGACATTGGAGGTAAAATGGGAGTAGGCCCAAATATGACAGATGACACTTCTTGCTTAGGCAGGGTAAATCATTTTTTTTTTTTAATGGCAATTTTGCCTAAGATCAACTATAAAATTAAAATGCTGCCAATCCCCCTTCCACAAGCATATTTCAATACATTAAACGTTACTGCTTAGGTTTATATGGCAAAAAATAAATAAAATAAATAAAGTGAAGACAGGTTAAATTGGAAAACACAATTAGCAATGTAGCATTGGGGAAATTATTATTTCTCTATATTCAGGTGGTATCCATAAGTGAAAATACACATGTAATAACAGAAAATTCTGGGAAGAAAAATGGGAATTTAATTCACCCCTGATAGCATTAAAAAGAAAAAAAAAAAAAAAAACTGATTTTCTACTGGGGAAAGGATAAAAAGAAATAAATAAATAGGACTAATGGCGGTATTCCCAGCTGAAATGTTTTGTAACATCATTGCCTCAACCAGTTAGATCCGAGGAGGACTTACGGCTGTTCAAGCAGCTATGCATGACAAAGAACAAAAGAGGGGGATTCTCAAGGATCTATAAAGTGCTTGCGAGACTGAATGGGCTGGAAATACCACCATTCATAATTTAGTGGGATGAAGAACTGGTTAAGGGAAAGAAAGAATAATATTTTGGGAAAAATCTTCAAGATGACACATTCCATGGCAGTCGATAGTAACACCATAGAAATTTATAAGTGCTTAGCACACTGGTACACAACACAGGATAAGGCACATAGAAAGGCAAAATAAGTTTCACAATTATGCTGTGGTGAAGTGGGAACAATGGCCCATATATGGTGGAAGTGCCCAAAAAGGAAAATCTAGTGGAGAGAGGTGTTGCAGATAATTAAGGAGATTACCAATATATAGATTCCAGAGGAACCATGGGAGGTGTTTGTTTCATGGGGTAGAGAATGCCAATTAAACATTACCTGAGAACATTGGTTCCCCATTTAAATGAATGCAGCCAAAAGCTTAAAGAGGAAGTAAACCCTGATGAGTTTACTTCCTCTTTCATTCCCTGCAAAGGCAAAGCATAATGGACTACTATGCATCGCATAGTAGTCCATTATGTGTCACTTACCCGACACAGGAGCCAGCGATGTCACCGCTGTCCCCTGTAGTCCGGCGCATCCATCTTCTCGGTGGGGTCTCGCAGCTCCGTTGCGGTCATTCGGCGAAGCTGCGACGACGTCACTCCTGCACGGGAGCCGACACGCACGGCAGCTCCGTCGTTGGAAAATGTCCCACTCAGTGCACCATAGACAGCGGTGCCTGTCTTCGGGCAAATATCTCCTAAACCGTATAGGTTTAGGAGATGTTTCTTGGACCTACAGGTAAGCCTTACCTGCAGGTCCAAGTGTGTTGTAAGGGTTTACAACGACTAATACCTTGGCAGTGGCAAGAGATAGAAAGAGATAGAAAGAGATAGAAAGCCCCAAGATGGGAGGTTGGTTTAAGAAAGTGGATGAGATTTACAATATGGAATATCTCCGGTTCTGTGGAGAGGAGGGAATAGAATGATTTGAAAGTAAATTGAAAGTTTGGAGAGAGAGTTTAAGCAGACCAGGAGAGACATGTAGAATTAAAGGGGTAGAGTAAGGGGGGAGATCAGGAGTCACTGTAGAGGTTTAGCAATAAAAAGGGGGAGGGTAGAATAATGGTAAATAGAGTTCAGTGGTTGATCAGCGTTTTTTGTATACCTGGATGAATTATATTTGTCAAAAGAACTATACACCAAACTGAGCATGTGCAGCCTGACTCCATTAACTGTCTTATCCAAACAGGTTATGGTACCACCACAATAGGATCTGTGCATACAGGGTTTTTTTTTTTTATTTATTTACACACACACACACACACACAATGCACAGAATTACCCAATTAGATTCCATGCATATACAAAAGGATTGTAAGGTTGTGGATTTCATAACACTTTAAGGCCACTATAAAAACTTGGATGCTAGGCCATGAAAATCAGAAGGTATACCTTGAGGAGAGCAGCACAGAAAGGTTTCAACAAGCTCTTAGGTAGTGTAGCTGGAGTGCAGTGACGGAAACTCCTTGCAAGGAATAGGGAGGTTTGTTGTTTTATTGCTGGGTTCTTGTTATCCATAACAGCCAGGACATCTTCACTGATATTCTGCAGAGTGGTCTGAAACAAAAAAAAAAAAAAAAAAAACAACAGGCGCATGACACCAATGTACACAATGTCATGACAGAGGCTTTTAGTGCAATGCTTAATGGACACTCACTGTGAGGAAAATGGCATCCATGGCCTCCTGCAGGGCTTGGACTACCTGAGGTTTCTTCTCTTTGAATTTCTCCAAAATAGTTGGCACAGCCTGTAAAAGAATGTTAAGAACTTAGGAAAAATAAACGTATTATACAAATAACTGACAAACGCAAAAACACGCATGAACTCTTAAAGATAGGGCCATCCACTATAGTAAAGAGCCAGACCATAGGTCTTTACATATCACAGAAGACCATTGCCTTGCCAGGTAGTACAATTACTACTTACAAGTCCAGCATATGAACCAAACTTCTTCCTTAGACCAGCAGCCAGCCCTGCCAGACATTTGGCAGCCAGGGCTACAAGCATGACATTGGTGTCTTTTCCGACAACCTGCAAGATAAAAAAAAAAAAAAAAAAAAAAAAAAGAAAACACGTTTTTATTTTTTTAAGAAGACCTAATTTTTCCTAATCCTTCTCATGTGCTACTGAATATTACCTTCTTTAACGCTCGGACAAGATCTCCATAGTCACCTGCCTCCAGCTTGGGGTTTTTAACAAGGACTTCAACAGCTTCCAAAGCCTCCTTTCTCTCCTGCCACTTTTTGGCCTCCTATGTGAGGTTACAATGAAAGGTCAGTGTGATTTCAAATTAAAGTCACACCTGCTGCTTACTTTGGACCATTTTATGTAATAGCTCTCAAGGAGTATCCCACCTGTAACCCCCCCACCGGCACACAATCTGAAAACCAGCCCCCCATTTGCAGCAAATGACCGACTTGCACCAAGTATTAAAACATTTGTCAGGACTTCAGCTTGCAGGTGAAATGATTAACCACAAGAACAGATTGTAAAGCCTAAATCTATAGGTCAGTAACTTCATGAGAGTCAAAAATACAAAAACAGTTGGTTTAACTGAGGTGAAAGTATAAAGGCCTGTATATAGTCACTTCCATACAAACCACAGGGAGTGAAAGAAGTCTGATTAGTTTTGGGAGGTGGCTGCAGGTCAGGATGACAACTAAAGATCAAAAGCACTCAAGGGAACTCAAAATTATCCCAAAAAATGCATGTTAAAGCAAGCACAACATTCACCCACCAACGTTATTGCTAAGTGTTTGCTCCCTCTTAGCGCACCACGTAAAAAGGCTTTTTTTGAGTGGAGGTATGGAGAAAAAAATAAATAAAATAAAAATAATTCAGGAAACTGAAGCAGGGATCAAAATGGTACAAGTCAATAACACATTAGGGAACACAAAAGCCAAGTAAGTAAGTAAAGTTTTTGATAAGCAATGAACAACCACTATATAATGACCGCATCTTTCATACAGTGTATATCATTGGCCAAGATTCCGCCACAAAACGGAACGTCATGGTGTGAATGGATCCTTTAGTGGTTGTAAACGTTCCACCACTTGTACCTAGAGGCAAGCCTATAATAAGAAGGCTTACCGGTAGGTGCTGTGAATATCTCCTAAACTTGAGTGCGTACAGCCAATGACATCGATGCACACACTCTGAAAGTCAGGTGTACAGTGTGGCTTCGGCCCCCTGAGCCTGCGACCCTAGAACACCGGGGGAATAGGTCAGCCATTTCAGTGGGCACCTCTATGAGGGCTTCATTCTAGGGCAGTGATGGTGAATCTTGGCACCCCAGCTGTTTTGGAACTACATTTCCCATGATGATCTGGCACTCTGCAGTATAGCTGATCATCACTGGAAATTTAGTTCCAAGACATCTGGGGTGCCAAGGTTCGCCATCACTGTTCTAGGGTAAGCATTTCACAATGTGCTAGAAGTATCATCTTACAATTTTGTTTTGTTTAATTCTTCAGCAGTTTACAACCTCTAACTCTCCCCTGCCCTCCCCTTCGGTTGATTAAGCGCAGGATTGTGCTTAATTGGCCTTTAACCCAGTTTTTCAACCAGGCTTTTGACAGTTAAACACTTAAAGAATCACTGATAACAGCAGAAAGCGGAATGTATGCTGCCTGACCCGCTTTCTGTCCTGACGTTTACCATGGTCCCAGGCTCACAAAAACCACAGCTGGCAGCAGCGACACCTTCACAGTACCATAAAAAGCGATCAAGCAGTTCTGGTCTTGTTTTAATAATTTGGAAGTCCAGGACATTTAAAAGGGGTTGTAAAGGCAGAAGAAGGTTTTAATCTTAATGCATTAAGATAAAAAGCCTTCTGTGCACAGCAGGGCCTCTCTCCAAACCCCCCCCCCCCCCCCCCACTATGTACCCGAGGTCCCTCTGTGCAGCAATGTCCGAGCGTCTCAGCAATCTGAGATTTCCCTTCCCGATTGTGTGAGACCACCATTAGCTCCCACAGCAATTGGCATCTGTTAGCCAATTAGGGGAGAGGGGGTGGGGTGGGCGGTCTGGTCAGGGCATCATGTCTGAATGGACACAGCAAGGTGCTTGCTGTGGGGGCATTGAACAGGACACACACACCATTACCGGTATGGTGGGAATCTGTCACACTTGCTTGTGCCCTCAAACTTACAAGATGGCAGTTTCCTTGGCTGAAATGTTGAGGGTTTAGCTCCGCTTTAAGCACGTTCTGCTCCATAATGGTCTTTTTCAGTTAACACCAGATTAATCTAGAAGGTTACTCACTATTTTCTCATAAAAATCCTTTGGCAGTTTGGAGAGAATCTCAACAGCTTCCAGTAGCTCGTAGGCATCCACCTGAGGTGCAGCTTCCTCTTCATCTTCATCTGAAAATGAAAAAAAAGTTAAAGAATTCATGGGTCAGACACATCCCTAACCTACGTTTGAAGACAGATTTTAAACACAGAATACAGTAGAGAATGGTTAAAAATTAATCAGCCGTCTCACTGGAAAGACTTAAAGTGGAAGTAAACGCATCGATTTAAACAGTTAAAAAAAAGGCATGCCGGGAATGCTAACTGCACATTGGCTGTGCTCTCAGCCAAACTATCAAACCATCCAATGGCTGGTGTCATAATGAATCACACGTGCAGCACCAGAGCAGTTGAAGATTAAACAGGCAAAGATGGCAGCTTCCTTGGCTGAAAAACTATAGGCGAGTTTACTTCCACATTCATTTGTCTTCACTTCTACATACATTATGGTTGCCACGAGTAGGGATAACGATCATGTACTTGCTGATACAGGTTACCAATACCTCAAAAATCACACTGCAAAGAATCGCATGAGGTTTTAACAGGAATGCAGTGCAATTCTTGTCTAAAAACGCAAGCAGTTTCCCCCTCACTGCGTCTGTGTGATCTCAGTATAGAAAGATAGGGAAGGGGCATCTAAGTAGTGCAGCAATGGGCAAACCATTAAATAAAATGTTATCACGACTCGCATGAAAAATAAAAATAAAAAAAATAACACACACAAATTTACACAATATAATCTTGCATATCATAAGTGATGTCAGCTTGGGGGCGAACCGCCTATACATCTCCCTGTGAGCACCGCAAGCAGCCATGGTTTTGAATTTAACAAGATATATTATGTAGTTTCAACACGCGAGTTGTGGTAACATTTTAATAAACAGTTTGCCCATTGCTGCACTTGGATGGAGCTTACTTGTCTTTCTATACTGGGATCATATAGCCGTGCTGAGGGAACAGCAACCACACCAAATTCCTGTTCAATTTGAGCAGATTTTGTATGGGCACAAATCGCACTGCAAAAAAGGTATCGGTTTTGGGTAGCAGGTGCATTTGCACGAGTAGTCGGTATCAGCAGCGGTACATCCCTAGTAGACACCTAATAAAAGTTGAGAGGGGAAAATAATTTATATATATATATATAGTGGAGGAAATGTTATTTGTCACCAGAACAAGCATCCCCGCTTGAAGTTTCCCTCTGTTCTCTTGACAATGTAAAACTTAAGATTAATTGACTGAAAAGGATAATCTAAACGGGAACCTTGAAAAAGACTCCAATATCCCCCCACTTAAGCAAGTGCACAAATATATAAAACTTTGAAAGCACACCTCCATCATCTCCAGCTGCTTGCTGTTGCTGGAACTTGGCTTTGAGGTCCTGCTGGGAGCGCAAGAAACGGGTCTGCTTGGGAGCTGACTGGGGTACCTTCACCCACTCCTCCTCCAACTCTTTAAGCTACAGAGTAATAAAAGAAAATCTTATGGCTTGCCCTTCATGAAAAGTTTCAACATGTAAATGAACTGGACTGATCTGCAATCCTCCATACACCAGACTTCGTTTACCTGCACAGGATTAATGTTCTGTAAAGGAGGCCTCAGGGCATCTCTGATCCAACGGTAAATCTCCACAGCCAGCAACTTGGCCTCATCTCGAACAGCCTTCTCTCGAGACTCAAACAGTTTTGGCAATACTTTAATAATTGGCTTCAGGGGCACAATTTTCGAACCAAACTCGCTGCATAAAAAATAAGATTTATATAGACAAAAGAAAAAAAAAAAGAAAAAAAAACCCCACACACTACACACCCCACAATGAGCCCCCTCACCTCAGTCCTCTTCTTAACGTCTCAACACAGGCCACCACAATCTTTGGGTTCTTGTTGTCCAGACCTTTGAGGAGCTCTTCCTGTACAGCTTCACCTTTCTCAATCTCTATGTACATTAGGCAGATATCAGATCCAAATTCCTTGGCTTTAGCTTTTGGCTGATTGAACACTTTGCTTACTACTCCGGACGTTACTTCCCCTGCAGTTCTGCAAGTGAAGAAACCTTTGTATTAGAACATTTCCATGCACTACAAATAGGAGGATAACCAACGGTGATCTTCAGACATGACCCAAATTTTAGACGTTCTAAAGCGGACATAAAATACAACCATGTTGCACTCACATAATTACATGGGAGTATGCATATACAAATACAAATGAATCTACAGCAAGCCATTGGATGTCATGTGATCACGGTAACCTATACAATTCTCCACTTCAAAAAGGTAGAACCTTACCAGTCAAGTGCTAGCTGCTGGTGCAGCTGGCAGTGTACCTCTTTTGCTCCTGTTATACACTGGGGCGGCTGTGGAAAGACAAGCTGCACATAAGTGTGCTGGCGCTTGGACTGTTTGAGATGGGCTCTTGCTTTGGAGGAGTCTATTACGGATGCATACTTGCTTGTAGTTATGAGAGTGCAGCATTATGCCAGTTTTAAATGAGGTTTATTGTTCTAGGTTAAGCTCACCTTTTCGCCACCTCAAGTGCATGTCCTAGTATTTCCTATTGCCTTATTCTTGTAGCAAGAAAACCTATTACTCCCTGTGATGGCATCATTAGGGCTGTAAGATTCTTGCAGTGGTGGATACAGGGGTGCAAATTTCTTGTACGTGAAGATGCTGAGCAATAACCAGGTGCCCTGGGTCAGTTCTTACCAATGTAGACAATTCCTCCTAGAACTTAAATCTCAGAAGAAGCCTTTCCCAACACGGTGGGCATGTAGACTCATGGCAGTCAAGTCATGTGCATTCTTATGCTGGGAATTCTATCAATACATGCTTGTGAAGAGGAATGGAGAAAGGAGAGAACTTGGGCTAGGCTGATTAATGCTGCTTGGGATTTCAGTGCAGCAGATGTAGGGTTCAGAAAGTTAGGAACTTACAGACCAGGATTTTTTCCCTGTACTGTAATGTTTTTTATAGGATGAAACCGGAATGCACATATATAATTGCCCAGACACACTTTAGATCCTCCACCTGTAAAGGGCAAAACTATTAAATGGATTAGAATTTTAAAGTTGTCACTGAGAGGAGCTTTACTACCCATTAAGACACTGAAACTCCAGCTTGAATACTTATTCCTGGTCAATTCTTCTCATAGGATACCCAGCATAAAACAAACACTGTCTGAATAACTGGCCAATACAACAAATCATATACTTTAGCATCAATAAGGCAAAAAGGATAAGGTGTTAGTTGTGCACACACACACACAGTGCAGATAAACATTGCACTTACTTCCCAGCAACATGAGCATTTTCTACAAACACCAGGGCAGCTTCTAAGCCTTTTAGCTGGGCAACAGCATTGGAGTCGGTGACAAACTTCTTGATCAAGCCCAGGTATTTGGACCATTCTGGACTCTTCTCATCTACGATTTTCTGATACACTTTTATCGCTTCCTCATAACCGTTTAACCTGGCTTTCCATAACTGCAAAAAAGGAGAAAAGGCAAACTTTGAGCAGAGAGAAATTATTTTTTGCCCAATAGATAACAGTTTCTGCTATACCATGCATTTCTGGGGGCGGGCGCGACACACCCCATATTCCATTTTCAAGCCACTGTTTAAAATGAACACCATGCAAACAGCTAGATTAAGGCTTCATGCACATGGGACGTTTTTACAACCTCTCCTGAATGATTTAACTTGACAGATAGTAACCACACGTTTAAAAACGTCCATTTTGCAGCGTTTACATGAAGCGGAAAACTAAAATAAAAAAATAAAAAAAGACACCTGTAAATTAATAGTGGCTTAACACGAGTTAGGGCGCTTGGAAGCATTTGGTGCTCGAAATTACTCCAAATTCACCTTCTGAACCCTTTATTTGCATTCCAAAAAAGCCTCTAAACAACCCCATGTACATGAACCGATAACAGGAGAGTTCATGAGCAGCTGAAAAAAAAAAAATATAAAAAAAATGCCCAACTGCTCCTAAACGTCCATTTACCAGCAGCAGCGTACATGAGGCCTTAAACTTGACACCCATGTACAGAATCGACATCCAGATAAATTAATGTGATTTACAGAGCTTTGACACTGCATCCATCTACTTCCTGATCCAGCTTTACTAATGCTTTCATCACCAGTCTGCCAACTGGACATACGAGAAGGTTTATTCTTTGCATAATGAAAAACACTTGGCACAAAACACCCAAGAAGAACTAAGAAAATGTGTTCCAGGCATGTCTGTACAGTGTAGCAGTCAGTTGCAAGTCACAAGATTTAGAATTATAGCCATAAGAGGGTAAAAGTCTACTGTATTTATCTGTGAAAGCTACAAGTTTCACATCTCTACTTTTAAAACTCCATTCTTCTCTACTTTAGCTGACTTGATGTATTTAGTATAAGGTCAGCTTAGTCCGCTAGTGTTTTTTTGTTTGTTTTTTAACAAACATGTCATACTTACCTGCTCTCTGCAATAGTTTTATGCAGAGCAGCCCCTAGCCTCCTCTTCTGGGGTTCCCCACCAGCCCACCTGGTTCCTCCTATTCAATGAGTTCCCACATAGGAAGCTGCTTGCTATGAGGGCACTTAAACTGGTATAATCCTGAGGCCCGCTGCCTACACATATAGGCATAGACAGGATTTGATTGACAGCAGGAGTCAATGGCTCCTGCCTTTGTCCTGTAAGGAGGCACAATGCTGGAGTGAGATCAAGCAAGTATAATTTGGAGGTAATGGATCCTGTGCACAGATTATTTTTTTTAACCTAAAAATGCAGACAGAGTATTAGGAGTGATTGTAAAGGCCCCCCCCAATAAAAAACAAACATGTTATACTTACCTGCTCTGTTGGTGGATTTACAGAGCAGACCTGATCCTCTTCTCGGGTCCCTCTTCTGTGATCCTGGACCCTCCCTCTTCAGTACCCCTTCAGCAAGCAGCTTGCTATGGGGGCACCCGAGCCAAGCCACAGCTCCATGTGTCCATCCTAAAGTGGAGACAATCCGGCCCCAACTTCTCTCTCCTGCTGTGTCTGGAGTCAGGAGAATCCTGGATGGCTGAGACACTTGTGGACATTGCTGGAGCTTAACCACTTCCTGCCCGGTTATCCTGACGTCCTTCAAGATAAAAGCCGCCGCGCGCCTACTGCAGCGATTGGTAGTGCGGTGTGTCAGTCTAACATACCGCTACACCGATGTCAGAAAAAAAAAAAACCCCCACTTTCGGCCGAGGCTCTTTACCACGTGATCAGCCATGTGCAATTACGGATGATCACGATGTAAACAGGAAGAGCCGTTGATCAGCTTTTCCTCACTCACGTCTGACAGACAAGGGTAGAGGGACGGTCGGCAGCCCTCTTGATTTTGGGGGGGGGGGGGGGGGGGGGGCACGCCTGTGCTGATTCTTTATCAGCGCAGACCCCCCCCCCCCCCAGGATGCCCACACTAGACCACCAGGGAAGCCCCCGGCAAGGGGATGGCCAGGTACATCTCTTCCCCCCCCCATGGAAATCCACATGTGAAAAATATGCCAGTGCCCACAAATGGCACTGGCACCTCTGGAGCACATTACAAAACAGGGATGCTCATCAGTACCACCCATGAGTGTCCAGTGCCACCTCATTGGTGCCTGTCAGTGCAGCCATATCAGTGCCGTCATTGAAGAAAACATACCTTTTTAAAAAAAAGTAACAAACAAAGAAAAACTTTTTTTTCAAAATTTTAGGTCTTTATTGCGCAAAAAATAAAAAATCGCAGAGGTGTTCAAATTCCACCAAAATAAAGCTCCATTTGTGGGAACAAAATGATAAAATTTGTTTGGGTACAGTGTAGCATGACTGCGCAATTGTCAAATTGCGACAGCGCTGAAAGTTGAAAATTGGCCTGGGCAGGAAGGTGTCTAAATGCCTGGTATTGAAGTGGTTAAAAATGCAGCGACAAGGAAAAGGCATATACGGTTGAACAAAGGGATGATCCCACCAATCTCTTGCTTTTTTGGGTTAGTGTTCAGTAGGCTGATAGACCATAGAAGGGATGCATTGGTATCCTCTCTTCATTAACAGAGTGTGCGGTTCTAGAACGTGAATGACAGAAAAAACGAATTCTTTGACCGGTAAAAAACAGCTCCCACACACATTTCACCTTCCTCTCCAGAAGTGTGCCTAGAGACCAGAATTACTAACCAATTCAATTGTCGCTGCTCTACGAACCTTCACGAACAGAGGAGGGGCCAGACATGGCGTAGATCACTGCGGATTCTGCGGCGATCTTTCGCCAGAAGTGCGAGCAAATACATTAAACAGGCATCTGCCCCCTCACACTCCCCCAGGATAAGCAGAAGTTCAGTTTTTGGGTGGAACTCCTCTTTCAACTGTTGCTAACCATGTTACGCAAATGTATAGTGTCAAGTGGGCCTTAACACTTAACTGCTGCACTTGCATCTGCGACAGCATGAGGTTGCATGCAAACTACCCGAGCTGTCAAAGACAGCTCTTGATCACAGCTTTTTACTGGGAGCCATCAGGATGGGCTCCCAATCACATAACAGCTCTGAAAGCAACTTACAACGGTCGCAATGGTGAAGCTGCGCCACCTCTAGAAGGCATTAACCAGGAGGTAGCGTTAAGGGGTTCAAGTACTTCATTAAGCATGTATGTTGATGTGGATCATATTTAATCAGCGCCAGTCATTACTTACCTTGTGTTCACACTTCTGGTCAACAGGAAGTTTCATCCATTCACTGTCGTCCGCCATGTTAGTTTCCTTTCCTCTTCTTCGGTGCTAAAGTGGTGAGCTAGAAAAACCAAGATCATCATCAGCAGGTTAATGGGTCATTACAGATTTAGATCTCAAAAAACTAAAAAAAGATTATAAAACCTACACAAAAACACCACACACCAAAGTGCAAAAAATGCAGAAAGTGCAGAAATCATATTAGGAGGTTCAAATAGTCAACAGATCTTCACATCCATCAATGCCATAATCATTCCAGGCTTTTTACGGCAGTTTATAGAGAGGATAGCCATCTATATACATTCAGTTCCAGGAGTAAATGGCTGACTTTATTCTGAATTACCTGTTTAAGGATAGGAATGGGTAACATTTCCAACCCTTCCATCAACATCCAACTACCATTTAACCAAATCTTTATTTCTGGGTTGGATTTTAAATAGGGCGATACCAGTATAGATGCCAATACCGAGCATTTGCACGAGTAGTTGTATTCATACAAATGCTCCTAGGCCTAATCCAATAGCTCTAGTGGAGCACTTTGGCCCACTCCAGGCGACCCCCCCCCCCCCGGTGAAGACAAGCCCCGACTGCAGCTGTTATTTCCGAGTGCGCCAGCCATTGGCCGTTATGTCCATCGATCCGGTGTTCTATCAGATTAACGCTACCCAGATGTGCAGCGGAAGGGACGTGCCAAACAAAAATCTAATCTGATAGATTAGGAGGAACATTACAAAAAGTTGCTCCCCAAATAAAAGGCTTTTCCTTAACGGTGGAGAAGTGACTTTAGTATGCAGAGGAGGAATCTTATGCACCCACCAGAAAAGGGGACAGTATGTAGCTTGGGATACCCAGTGAATTACAGCTCCACCATCAGTCATCACACAGAGGTGATGTCTGAAATGTGTTTGAGCCAAAAATTGCACAAGTAAAATGTTGAATCTCAAACCTGGAGTTCTTTAGGTTTAAAAATCAAAACATTCCAGGAAGAAAAATTGCAGTCCATCTTTTGACAAAAGCCATGCTTGAGTAAAAATGCCTGTTCCTTGCTATAGAGAAGGACACTCACCCTGTTGAAGCAGAGGTCTCTACACAGGTCTGAACCTAGGTCTCTACAATCAGCACAGCTCATGCTCTGTTTGGAGAGCTCCATCTGTCTCAAGAGGGAACGTGAGAACTACATAGCTCCCAACTGTCCCTGATTTGGAACAATGTCCCTCCTCATTTTGGTCTGATTGAGATATACACACATCCTATTGATATAAAATACACCATCTTTCAAAAAGTGTTTCCCACTGCTAAGCCTTTCATCTAATTTCCAAATTTCTGCATTTGTAAATGTCAAAAGCCAATAAAAGTAATAATAGAGGCACTTAACTAATCATTAAAAGAATTTTCCTTTAAGGGGGCGTGGCAGGGGTGTGCCCTACATACTTTTGCCAATAGGCGTCCCTCGCTCCCATCTCAAAGTTGGAAGGTATGGAACCGTGCAGAGAGACCACTGCTTCCACACAAGAGCAACAGTCAGTCTCTGCAGCATGTTGGCAGAAGACAGCTGCCTTTACGCATACATGAACTTTAATGGCATCCCAGTCTTCGTCCGCAGGGTTTAACAGAGTTATAATATTGCAATAACAGCTTCACATCTTCTGGGAAGGCCGTCCACAAGGTTTAGGAGTGTGTCTATGGGAATGTCTGACCATTCTTCCAGAAGTGCATTTGTGAGGTCAGGTGCTGATGTTGGATGAGAAGGCCTGGCTCACAGTCTCCACTGCAATTCATCCCAAAAGGTGTTCTATTTGGTTGAGCTCAGGACTGTGTCAAGTTCCTCCACCCCAAACTCACTCATCCATGTCTTTTTATGACCTTGCTTTGGGCACTGTGAGCAGTCATGTTGGAACAGGAAGGGGCCGTCCCCAAACTGTTCTCACAAAGTTGGGAGCATGAAATTGTCCAAAATTTCTTGGTATGGATGACACCTTAAGAGCTTTCTCTACTGGAACTAAGGGGCCAAGCCCAACCCCTGAAAAACAACCCCACACCATAATCCCCCACTCCACCAAATGATTTGGACCAGTGCATAAAGCAAGGCCCATAAAGACATTGATGAGCATATTTGGGGTAGAGGAAGTTGACTGGCATGCACAGAGTCCTGACCTCAACCGAATATAACACTTTTGGAATGAATTAGATTGGACTGTCAGTCAGGCCTTCTCATCCAACATCAGTGCCTGACCTCACAAATGCACTTTTGGAAGAATGCTCAAACATTCCCATAGACTCACTCCAAAACCTTTTGGGCAGCCTTCCCAGAAGAGTTGGAACTGTTATAGCTGCAAAGGGTGGGCCAACAACATTAAACCCTATGGACTAAAACTGGGATACCATTAAAGTTCATGCATGTGTAGAGGCAGGTGTCTCAATACTTTTGGTAATATATTGTAGGATTCCTTCTTCACACAAGATGCTGGGAGGCATGAGATTTTTCCTTCATATTTGGGTGTAACTTATTTTATTTCATACTAAAACTTTCTATCCAAATAGGAGGGACCAAAAAAGTCCCCGATATCGGGACTCGACAAATCCCAGGAGCCAGGTAGCCATGGCAACTTGAAATGGTATCCTGGAGCCTGGGTTCACATCTATGTATGGGAAATGTTAGTGTCATTCAGGTTTCTGTGCGATTTCAGTATAAGTGCAATTTTGGCTTTCCATAACTCCTGCTGACTTCACAAAAAAAAAAAAAAAATACAAAAAAAAAAAAAAAAAACACCTCCCATTGATTTCATTGCAAAAAATGCAATCAGTGCCTGACCTCACAAATGCGCTTCTGGAAGAATGATCAAACATTCCCATAGACACCCTCCTAAACCTTGTGGACAGCCTTCCCAAAAGATGTGAAGCTGTTATAGCTGCAAAGGGTGGGCCAACTCAATATTGAACACTATGGACTAAGATCCCATTAAAGCTTATTTGCGTGTAATGTCCCAATACCTTTGACAATATAGTAGTGTATGTCCAGAATAATAGTTCTCAAACGTTTGCTCTGAAAACAGACATTCAATTGTCTGCCTTGAGAAAGTACTGGTGCTTTATGGGTGACGAATGTCTAAGAACTTGGAAGCCAACAGTGCTAAATAATTCAAATAACAGTTCTCAGAAAGTCTCCTAGGTTCACAGATACATCTAATAGCCAGCTGTAATTGGGCAGGTAGACAGAACAAAAACTCTGGATAGTCGCACACTGGAGAAAGACTTGAAATCCTGTCGTATTAAAATAACGTAGATTACATCAAATAATCCACAGCAAAAACATAACAGGGTACAAAAAATGTTGGACACGTTTCACACCGTAATCAGTGGTTACCCATAGCTACGAGTTGGATTTTAGATTTCAACCACATCATTGTTCAGTCATTCATTGGCGCCTCCGTACTTCATACTAGTTTTTGCTTTTATTGGGTAGGTATATTTGGAAGGCCCTGGTGGCCTCATATTGTGTTTCAATAGATCCCACGGAGGTTTGCCTCCGAGTTATACACCAAACAAGGGCACAACTTGGTATTATGAAAAAATTATTTTTTTGTCCTTTTGTTTGCTGCGTTTTAGACTGCCCCCTACAGTTGCACTTAGGTGGTTATGCTATTTGGGGGCTCTTGGGCGGGGTCTACGCCGTGCCTGCCCCTCCCGTACTGGTTTGGGAGGTATGTACTCAGCCCCTATTGGGTTACATATAGTTTCCATCAGGGATGGGGGTTTGGAGGACATTTAGCGGTCTTTAGCACTGTTGGGATTCCTCTGATCTACACAGCATTTACTGGGGTTCATATTTTTGTATTTAATTTAGATTTGCTTCTTTTTATTTTATAGAAATTTGTCCTTTTATGGTGGTCTCATCCCATTTCCCCTGACGAAGCTATTTGTACAGCGAAACATGTAGGGAGGATTTGACCTATCAGCACACCGAAGCTTAGAACATCCTGGCCCCATGTTTGTTATTGGATGTACTTTTGATCATCTATAATTGTATCAATTTCTCTGATAACTACTGTGATTTTGTATTGTGTTTTATTTTATATTTTTCTTTGTGAATAAATTTGTCTTAACACTTTTTCTTGTTCATTATTACCCTAAGCACCGCAATAATCCCCCTTCTTCCCAATTACCCCTTTTTTTTCTAAATACCTCGGGATGAGGTGCCATATCTGAAACGGACCCCACTGCCACACTTCTCCACAAAACTGTGGATTATTTGATTTGATGTGATCTACGTTATTTTAATAAAAGACGGGATTTCAAGTCTCTCCAGTGTGCGGCTATCCAGAGTTTTGTTCTGTCTACCTGCTCATAGTGTGTGTAACAGCCAGCACCTGGGGCTCATCAATAGGAGGAAGAGCTTTTGCCCTGAAGGGCTGCTTTGGAGCAGTGGTTTCTCTTTTCTAGCCAGCTGTAATTATTGGAAACGTTAGACCCAAAATCAATATAATAACAAGTGCAAAATTCACACTTATGCATAATAATAAAAAATAAATTAAGGCTACAGCTACTCCAAGGCAACATTGGCTACTAAGGGTGTGACTGTTAGTAAACCTGCTGTTACACACAGCAGAACTGGTTTATGACTGCATACTCCTGCTGTGGCAGTATTTAAGCAGCACTCTGAAAAACATGCTGACAAGCACTTCTGAAGGGTGGATAGGAGGTAGATTAAGCAAACCATCTATTAGCAGTAGTCCTGAGTTATGTCAGCAGGTATATAATGCAGAGATGGGAGATACCTTGCAGCCCTGGGAGACATTCAACACAAAGCACATTCCCTAGACAGTCTGCACAGACAGAAATACCCAATAAATGATTTTCTCTGCCCCATACCTAATGGCTACAAAACTGGTGCATTAGACACTTGCTTCACCTATATGGCAAAGTGACATGCCAATGATTTTTAGCCGTCTATAAAAGGTGGCATTATGAGCACACCCCTGTAAGGACAGCCTTTAACACTGACCATCAAGGTGGTGGGCAACGACTCGTCTCCCCCTCCAATCTTCAGGAGGAAAGTCACAGGTCCCAGAAGATTGCTCGGCCACTAAGGCGGGGGCAACATGGCTCACGCAAGCGCACCTGGCTGCGAGACCGCAAGCAGTCACAGCTGCTGGGTGACCACAGTTGCAATGCTGGCACCACAGAGAGGGAGAGGAGTCAAGCTATGGACGGCAGCATCCTGGGACAGGCAAGTGTTTATTAAAAGTCAACAGCTACACTTTTTGTAGCTTCCGACTTAAAGGGGTTGTAAAGATATTTTTTTTTTTAAACAAACATGTTATACTTACCTCCATTGTGTAGCTCGTTTTGCAGAGTGGCCCCCGAACCTGGTCTTCTGGGGTCCCTCGGCAGCTGTCTTAACTCCTCCCCGCAAGGACTTCCCATATTCATGCGAGCTCCTTTGCATGGTGAGAAGTGCTTGCTTGCAGGCGTACTCCCGTGATACAGCAGGCGGCCATAGCCGCTCACTGTATCACTCGGCCACGCCCCCCAGCGCGCCATGTCATTGGATGTTATTGACAGCAGGGCTAGCCAATGGCTGCGCTGCTTTCAATCCATCCACTGGGGGGGGGGGGGGGGGGGGGGGTAGCATTGTCTGATGTTTTACAACCCCTTTAAGTTTTTTGTTTTTTTTAAAAGATGCCTTAACCACCACTTTGGTAAAAAAGGGTTAAGAAAGAACGAGTTAGAAGGTTCAGACAAACCATTTACCACCTACACGGGAGCATACAATGATGGACCAGCAACATACCCCACTTCGAGTGCTTGTACTTAGGGTTGTCCCAATACCATTTCATTTTTAAGACCGAGTACAAGTACCGACACTTTTTTTGTGTCAGTAGATTTGCCTTTTTTTTTTCTATTACTATATATTACAGCTGCACAATTAATCATCAAGAATCGTTATTGTGATCTTGACTAAAGTGTTTCACAATTCTATGAAAAGAATTCTCTCTGCTCTTCTGAAGCCACACCCCTCAAAAGAAAGGAGAAAAACTGGGCAAGCCTGCCAAGAATCAAAACATTCTTTATCAGTTGAACTTAAGTATAGACATTGTAACAATTTGCCAATGGAATAGACTGTGTAAGGGTCTTTTCACACGGGGCGGATCAGTGCTGATCCCCCCCGTGGATATCCGCTTGCTCAGCGGCGATCGCCGGAGCGCTCTCCGCTGAGCAGAAAGATGACAGGTCCGTCTCTGCACACTGCGGAGGGACGGACCTGTCACAGCACCAATCTCCCCTATGGGAGATCGGGTGACGGCAGACCGCAGCGTCCGCCGTCACCCGATCCGATGACGGATGGAAAAAATGTTTTTTTCCTCCGTCACACTTTTTCAGATCGGAGCGGGTCGGATGTCAGCAGACAGGTCACCGCTGACATCCGACGCTCCATAGAGCATCCGTTCAGGTCTGCCTGAAAATCTGACAGGTGGGCCTGAACGGAACGGTAGTGTGAAAGGGGCCTTAGTGAAAAAAGTTTAACCACTTAAACCGTTTTCTGACATTTGCTAGTTTCAAGTTAAAATCATTTTTTTGCAATAGAGAGAGATCTCAGTGTCCTCTGACTGTCCGGAGCTGCGTGACTTCACTTCCACACATGACCTAGTTATTACGCCACTAGGTGATTCACAAGCACTCCTGGTATACATGATGTCGCTACCCTTGCGAATCGCCTAGACAGGGACTGCAAGATGTGCAGGAGAAAGATTAAAAAAGGTATTTAAAAAAAAAAAAAAAAAAAAAAGTCAGTTGTGAAAAGGATGCTCACAGGGGATACCAGAGCAGAAGTGTATAAAATAGGTGGGACTCCACTTTAAAGGCCTGAACTGCAGGCAGATTGTGCAATCTTCAGACTTACCAAAATAAAATGAACCCCCCCCCCCCCCCGCAATCCAGTTAATCTTCATATTTACAAAGCTGTTGAGAGATCTACAGAAGATTGTACAATGAGATTGTAAGGCACGTGGTCACTATTGGAACAAGTGAAGGTTCTATGACTGCTGAAAGTACAAGTTGCCAGTTCTGCCAATCCTCATAGGAAACACAGAGCTCCAGGGAGATCTGATAGGACAGTCAGGCACATCACAACTTTCAGAAGGTCAGCAGCGTCATCATTGCAAGTAATGAGTGTGCAGAACCCGACATCCCGGAGGAATGGGACATGCAGAGAAATGCGAGGGATCCGAGGTTGTGTTGCCATCAATGTTATATTTCAGAGACATTTCCTGCTGAGTGTGATGGATAATGTAGAGGAATAGATGGAGCCTCCCACCATCCCATCCCCGCACACAGGACCATGGCAGAGTGTGCCATCTGATAGGAATACATCCCATTCTCTATGGAGGGCACAGGAGGATTTGTAGCAGCAGTGATGACTGGGAGACACACACTGCATTACGGATATACAGTGTGCAACACACACACAGTGCACACCGTGCAATACAGGCCAGACATCTCCGGATGAAGGCCGGGGAGCCCTCCCTCCTCCCACCAGAATCCCGCACAGCTCGCCCGATCACCGCGGTACCTGTAGGCGGGCGGGGCGGCTCGGGAAGCCCGGCTGTCACAATAGACTCGGCCGCATCCTTGTGTGAGATCGCAGCTCTCAAACCACTCCGGCGCAGCCAATGAGGTCACGGCCCAAATCCGCAGCCCGCCCCTTCCGCAGCCACGGGCCAATAGGAGCCGCCGGACATCAGCATAAAGAGCACCCAGAGCGGGTACCCAGTCCCCGGGCAGCGGCCATTCACAGAGCAGGACCGCAGATGTCCTACCGGCCCCGCCCACTAGTGGAGATGGCAGCACATCGCTAGGCGACACACCCACCCAACAAAAGCAGCACATGACCCCATCCACTCATCACTGCAGAGATCTGGAAGATGGCCGTTTCCCATGGCAACCCCCAGTCATTGTTCCACTACATCTATAGAGGCAGCGTGTGACATTCCAGCAAACACAGCAATCACCTGGGCCCTGCATCCCCCAAAACAGCTGACTACATACCATACAACCTGATTGTACAACTTAACATGGCTGCACAATCTACCAACAACTATGTAGTGCAAGTGCCTGTCTTGGAAAATATAAAAACCTTGGTTTGAGAGTGATTTGCAAGACAAGGAAACATTTTGAATACAGATTGAGTATGAATGGGATAATATTAAAAATTATAATACATACACACACACACACACACACACACACACACACCAGCTGCATCCCTCATCTGCCACTTTAAAAGCAGAACGGAGCAATCAAATGCTGCTGGTCGCTCAGCTCTCCGTCTTTAGCCTGCTGGTAACTGTCAATAACCAGCTCACTGCACCACCACTGCTCACTGGAGCTCGGTGCTGTGGAGGGGCGGCTGGTGTTCTGTCAAATAGTGCTCTTCATTAAAAAAATGCCCACTCCAGGCTGCGCACATGCAGTATGGAAAATCGGCAGTTGTGCCTTACCAATCAGCTCTTGTGACAGCGCATGCGGAGGACAGAATTATTCTCCAATTCTGCCTCGTACTAGCGGGCATGTTCAGTGTTGTGAAGGGTGGGGGTTTTTGCACCGATGGGTGAGTTAAGCGCTGCAAAAGGACAATGTTGTTCTTCGATTCTGCCTCGCACTTGCAGGGTGTGTTCAGAATTGGAGAACATTATCCCTTTGCTGCACCGATGGTCAATGGTCGGCATTGTTGCAGGAGAGGTTACTTTTATTTTTGCCATGTGTCCCATTTGTAGGGATCCCCTCCTCCTGTATTGGTTATGGGACAGGAAATCTCCCCAAAATGAGGCAATATCTGGTCATTACTAGTGTCCCCCATGAAACATTCCCCTTCTCTCTTCCTATTACCTACCTATTTTCTTAGCAGTACAAAAGGGCGACTCTCCCCAATTGGGGCGCAGACAGCAACAACATCCCAGTTCTAACACCTCTCCGCTTAAAGTGGGGTTCCACCCTAAAGTGGAACTTCCGCTCATCGGAACTCTCACCCCCTCCGGTGTCACAGTTAGCACCTTTCAGGGGGGGGGTGCAGATACCCGTCCAAGACATGCATTTGCACCCACTTCTGGGCATAGACTCCCACGGGAGTCTATGCCTCTTCCTGTCCCAGCTGTATTTTTAGCTGCTGGCGTTTAATATCTTTTTTGTAGGTGGAATCCCTCAAAAAAAAAAAAAAAAAAAAAAAAAAAAGCTTTGCCTTTAGTTACACTTTCTGATAATGGGTTAACATATCTCTGCCTCCCAATAGGACATACTGCAGGATGGCTGCTGCATATTTGTGTCCATAGGTTTTACAAACCTTCCCAGGGGTAGGAGAGATTCCACTGACTGATTAGATCACTAGTCACACTCACATCCAAGGCCTTGTTTACATTTAGCCACATCCAATGGATTCCAGTGGAAAGAATAGGTGGATTCTGGTGGCTGGAATGACAAATGCATGTCTGTAGCGGCAGCTGCTCTGCGGCCGTTGCTGGAAAGACCCGTCTAGCTGCAAACAACCGCTTGATGTACGAGTACATGTGAACAGCGATAGCCGCTGTCAGCTGGTCAATACTTTGTACAGGCTGAGCAGCAGCCACCATTCTCATTCCAGCCACAAGATCCACCAATTCTTCTTGCTGGAATCCAGTGAACGCAGCTAAACAGCCATGTGAAGAAGGCTATAAGAATTGTTACAATGTATTTATTGGATTATCCAATGCTTACTCTGTATCCATTTCTCATCATTTCAAGTATCCTGCCTTGTATATTACAGGATTCATACTGAAAATAGCCTGACAAAGGGCAGAAATGCCTGAAATGTTGCTGGATGATTTCTGAGTTTTTATAAGCAATTAATGATGCTCCCTGTGCTGTGTGTCCCAACTCTTGCAGCCAAAACCCTTTACACAAGTTAATGTGTATGTTTAGGCCTGAATATTTAAAGTAGTAGTAAATCCTCCTATTGCCTTTACCTACGGGTAAGCATATAATAAATCTTACCTATAGATAAAATCAGGGGTTGACAAATTTGCTTTGAATTTAGGAGCCAGTTTTTTTTTTTTTAAGAGTGGTATGGAGTGTCAGCTCCCGGGATAAGGCCAGTCATTTTCACCCCCTATCCCTAACTCACAACGGAGCACCTAGTCAATAACTCCAATGCAACGCTGTTACATCAGGGTTATGGGCTGACCAGAAAGAGTAAGGCTGGCAACAGATGGAACTGGTTGGCTTAGGCAGGTGGCACTGGTTTGGGACTGACAGATGGTACTGGTTGCCACTGGCAGGCACGTGGAACTGCCAGATGGCCCTGGCAGGTAATATTAATTGGCACTGGCAGGTGACACTGGTTGGCGGTGGCACTGATTGGCACATGGCACACTGAGCACTCCGTTACTGAAAACTAACAGACAGAGGAGCTGTCAGAATTGAGCTTAATGTCGGGGGTGGGGGCCCAGCCAGGGTGTGAAACTGACAAGTAACGGAGAGGCAGATCTGTCAGATTTGAGCTTGATGTCAGGGTGGGCGAGACTCAGCAGCTATCAAACATCAGCCAACGATTGGGCTGCTTAAGGGGCGGGGCCACATACAAGTAGCAGCCTGCCCAGATCCCATTGGCTGGTGTTTGATAGCGGCCGGGTCCCGCCCACTCCCGACATCAAGCTGAAATCTGACAGATCCTCCTCTCAGTTGCTTCTCAGCTTCACACACTTAGAGCGGCGCTTGATGCTTGCCAGAGCCGATGAGTGTGGAGGAGGGAGGAGGATGGCAGTCAGTGTTAATGCGCTGCACGTCTGGGGCATCAATAGTGAATGGGCTGGCGGCAGCTTAGGCACTAGGTTGCAATTTCTGGTCGCATTGGCGACCTGGTGTATGTCGAGCCCTGGATAAAATGAATACCTCCTAGACATGCACAGTTGAGGAGAAATTCTAGCAAGCAGCAGCCAGTGATGCCACCGACACATACGCTCTGAAGGAATGGCATACGTGTGCCATGGCCATGACTCGCATGCTTGAGGGCTTCATTCTAAAACAGGGATATGCAATTAGCAGGCCTCCAGCTGTGGTCCCATCATGCCTCTGGGTGTCATCCTTGTGGCTGTCAGTCTTGCTATGCCTTAATGGGACTTGTAGTTCAGAACTACAAGTCCCATGAGGCATAGCAAGACTGACAGCCACAAGGATGACACCCAGAGGCATGATGGGACCACAGCTGGAGGCCTGCTAATTGCATATCCCTGTTTTAGAATGAAGCCCTCAAGCATGCGAGTCATGGCCATGGCACACGTATGCCATTCCTTCAGAGCGTATGTGTCGGTGGCATCACTGGCTGCTGCTTGCTAGAATATCTCCTCAACTGTGCATGTCTAGGAGGTATTCATTTTATCCAGGGCTCGACATACACCAGGTCTGCGAATTGCTTTTTTTTTTTTTTTTTTTTTAAAATAACAAAGGAGAAAGGGCAAGCATTTCATAATTTGATGCCTACTAGCAAATTATGCAATTACCTTGCAGGGGTCCCCCCCCCCCCATGCCACAGTCTACTACCGCTTTAAATATTCCCAATCATTTTCTGAAATTACGAACTCAAAGATTATAGTAGTCCCAATTATAGTTTACATGAGGTTAATGATTTACAAACTTGGCAATATTTACACATGGGTGCCTCCAATGCATGCATTCACCTTAGTAAGTGCAGGAGAGAAAAAAAAAAAAACCCACACCACAAACACCCACACACCCTAGAAAGGACTGCACTCAAAATAAGCAGATCATGAGTGCCATGCATGACTGCAGCTTTACCAGTGTAAGTTTTCTTCTTGTATGTCGTACTGGCAGGCAGTTACACACTACACAAGAGACAATGCACTACCACAGCGCTAAATTGTACCCTGGTAGTTCGAAAACCACCAGCCACAAAGGATGTCTGTACAGAATTCAGTAAAATGAATAATGTGGCCGGGTGGGCTGAGCCTTGTGTGACTTTGCTAAATAGCTAGTTGGGGGGGGGGGGGGGTGCATGGTCAGATCAGGAACACGTTCCTAAAGGTGAACTTATCAAAAAAATTATCTATATCTATCCCCCGCCCCCCCTTCTACTTGAGCAATCACATGTCTGCAGCTCTTCTCTCCCCTCACTTCTGTGTCTCACTTAATTTGATGGGACACTGGGAGCTACTGGCTCTTGCTGTGGCCAACCAAAGCCAGTGACGAGGAAGCTGGGGGCAGGGCCAACTGTGTTAATAGGGACAGCAGCGGGGATGGGACAGAGGGGAGGCCCGAAGAGGTGGTTTTGGGTTGGCGCAGTGCAAATCCATTGCACAGAACAGGCAAGTAGAGACTTTTTTAAACATTTTTCCTTTACAACCACTTTAACATGTCTATAATAACACCCCTGATATCAGCCCTGCCACCAATGAAAAACTCATGAAGACGCAAAAGAAAAGAACCCATGGAAACCAGAGTTTCACTTTCTGTTCGGGCAATGCTGCGTCTCTCCCAATTCTTGTGTCATCCCATGATGGTCAGTTTATGAAGATGTTAAACAAAGAGAATCACTGTGCATCATGTACCACATTCCCCAGACACACAGCTACATCACACATTCCAGGGGGGGAAAAAACGGAAATCAATTCATTCTGCAAACATAACAGCCACCATGAGGAATGAATGGCAGTTAGAAGCTATAGTAATACACATGAAAGCAAAGCACAACAAACCCAAGAAACAGGAATTCAAGAGGTATTTGAACAGCACATACTTTCTTGTATACATGTTCAGTGACATAACCTGCAATATCCTTCATCCACTGAAAATGGAGAACAAAATGCTAACCAATGTTTGAAGAAAACCCCCCCCCCACACAAATTTGGATTTCTAGATAAAAATGTGTTAATTTTTTTATTCTTCCTTCCGTGGTTCATCTCCCCCTTAATCAACATGCAAATTTTAAAAAATACAATTTTTTTTTTAAATTGACAAAACCTCTTTCCAATACAAAACTCATTTTGCACTCTGTGAGCTGGGGGCGGGGCCAAGTCTGTTAATAGGGACAGCAGCGGGGCTCAGAAGGAAGCCCACACAAGGGCCCCCATAGGGACTCTGGACAGAGAGGGAGGGGCCAGATGCACCAGCGGGGGACCTGAAAATGAGGTTTTGGGGCAGCTCAGTGCAATTCCATTGCACAGAACTTTTTTTTCTCTTTATTAACAAAACCTCTTTTCAATACAAAACTCATGCTGCACTCCTTGACATCAGTCCCTGTGCTTCTCTATGCAATGCATGCAGATATCTGGTGGGAAGGGCCGACAGGGTGCCATACATAGCCTCCCGAAGAAAACAAGAAGTTAATGCCAATGTAAAGAGCCCCCAGCACGTGGAAGTATTTATGCAAATAAAAGCCTTGATGGGTTAAGGGCCAGTTGGGAGACAGACTAGATTTGCATGCAGCTCATTCTAGGTAGTTTTCAAGCCTCCGTTAAAAAGTCAGGGACTGTCAAGTTGGGGAGGAAAGAGTTAGAGAGAATGCTTGACAGCCTACAGCAAGGAAATGAGCCAGGCTGACTTGCTTCAGCCTCTAATGCACACTGTGAAGCTCACAGTATGCAGTGAATACGTAAGCCACTTCAGAACCTGTACAACTATGCAAGACTGAAGAGAAGGTTAGTGCTCAAACAAAAGTTTTTGTTGTGAGGGCACCACCCCCCCCCCCCCCCCCCCCAAAATCAGAATCCCCTCCCTGTGCCACCTTAAAATTAGGTTAAGTCATTGCTAAAGAGAAGGCATGGGCAATAATAAAGCCATTGTCAGAATTATAACCCTTCAGTCTTCTAATGTGTAATGTCTCCATCACGGTTGTAGAGGTCTCCCACCATTTCCCAAAAGGCGTGGAAGGACTCTCCCTAGGAGGGACAGCAATAAAAACCACGACGACCATTCTCTGTTATACCCAAAACAAAGAGTTCTGGTTGGTGTTGGGCATAAAGTTGAGCTGCAGGTTTGGATTGTATTTCATTCAAGCTGGATCAATACAAGTATGTATTTGCCATTCCCTGCACAGCAGGGAAGCTGCTGAGCATTGGACCCTGAAGACAGAGACGGCGACTACTACTACTACAGGGATTCTCCACTTCCACATCAGTCCCACAGGTATGGCATATGCATACTAATATTGGTCTAGCCAGGATGTAATAAAACCCATACCTGGAGTTGAGCTTTAAAGGATAAATTCAAAAAAAATTTTTTTTTTTTTTTTTTTTAGACTACCAGTTTTATAGGAGGCTGAAAAGCACTGCACCAGCAATCAGCAGATCTGGTAATGAATAAGTGCACCTTTAGTGTGTGAAACACATCAACCATTTGTACTGTCTGCAGTACTCGGGATGTTCTTAACTACTTCCCGACCCGTGGCGGACCTATTGTGGCGGGAGGGCGTCATGACGTCCTCCCGTTTAAACAGGGAATGCGCACGATCGCGTGCATTCCCGTTTCATCAGTGGCGGCGTGTCACGGAGACACCGCTCGCCACCGAAGGGGGTGAACAGCCATTGAGTATGGCCGTTTACCACGTGATCGGCCGTGATTTTATCACATCCCCACTGTGCATGGCACATGCACGTAGGTGGCGGCGTTTTCCCCGAGAACACTGCTCGTCACTGACACCAGTAAACAGCCATTGGCTGGCTGTTTACCCACGTGATCGGCTGTGATTGTTTCACAGCCGATCACTAAAATGTAAACAAACCGCGGTAACAAGATGTTACTGGGTTCTCCTCCTCACACACCGATCGTGTGGAGGAGGAGATTGCGGTAACATGTCGTTACCACTTACAGTGTACACCAATCACACTGATTGCCTGTCCCCCCCCCCCCCCATAAAGAGGGCCTGTCACCACCCTTCAGGAGTACCTGTCACCAGGCCATCAGAGTACCCGAGTACCTATTTGTAGCCCATGCCTCATAGAATATACGTTGGGGTCAGGGGCATAACTATAGGGGGTGCAGCAGTCACATGCAGCCCCCTCTACATATGGCCAGCAGCAGCATAGGCAGCTAGCACACACTATTACATACCCCCTCCATATCCCCCTGGGAACAGGGACCCATTCTCATGTGGGGACAGGGACCCCCACCTCCCCTGGGGACAGGGACCCCTTCTCACCTGGGGGCAGTAACTTCATCTGCCCTGGAGAAAAGGACCTCATCTTTTCTGGGAACGGGGACCCAATCCTGCCTAAGGACAGTCCCCCAATGGGGCACCTAAAAATGTAAAAAAATAAATAAAAGCTACTGATACCAGTGGTGGAACTACAGGGCTCACAAAGGTCATACCTGTGACCACGCCCTGGAGTTCCACCGCCGGACTCGGAGGGAAGGGCCCTGGCTGGGGTTCAGGGGGGCCCTTCATGGTTTCTTGCATCGGGGCCCTGAAGGTTCTAGTTACGCCACTGGTTGGGGTGTTTGCTTTCCAAAAAGGGGTCATTTTGTCGGTAATTGCACTGTCCTGGTGCTCCAGGACCTTCAAAAGTGTGATAGGTAGGAATGAAATGAGATGTGTCATTTAGGCTCCTAGAACGCCTGAACGTACTACTTCAATGTTGGGCCTCTCTATGTGACCAGGCTGTGCAAAAGTCCTACACATGTGGCATCGCCATACTCGGGAGGAGTAGCAGAATGTGTTTTGGGGTGTAATTTTTGCTATATACATGCTATGCATTAGAAATCTCTTATAAATTGACAACTTTGTGTAAAAAAAATTAAATAAAAAACGTTCAAAAGACTCATTATGTCTCGCAGATTATACCTTGGGTTGTTTGCTTTCCAAAATGGGGTCATTTTATGGGAAATTCCATTGTCCTGGTACTCCAGGGCCTTCAAAAGTGTAATAGGTGGTTGAGAAATGAGATGCGTCATTTTTGCTCGTAGAATGTCTGAAGGTACTACAATGTTGGTGCTCTGTATGTGGCCAGGCTGTGTAAAAGTCTCACACATGTGGTATCGCCGTACTCGGGAAGAGTAGCAGAATGTATTTTGGGGTGTAATTTGTTGTATGCATATGCTGTGTGTGAGAAATAACGTTATGACGATTTAGTAAAGAAAAAAAAAAAAAAAAATCTTAATTTTGCAAAGAATTGTGGGAAAAAATGACAACTTAAAAAAAAAAAAACTCACCATGCTACTTACTTAATACCTTGGAATGTCTACTTTCTAAAAAGGGGTCATTTGGGGGGTATTTGTACTATCCTGATTTGTTAGTGTCTCAAGAAATTAGATACATCTGATGTACTGAAGGCCTGATCAGATGTGATCAATTTTCAGTGATTGGCACCATAGTTTGTAGACTAACTTTCACAAAGACCAAATAATATACACTAATGTGGGTTATTTTTACCAAAGATCTGTAGCAGTATACATTTTGGCCAAAATTTATGAAGAAAAATTACTAATTAGCAAAAATTTGACAGAAACAAAGAAAAAGGCATTTTTTTTCTCCACAAAATTTAAATTTATTTTATTTATAGCACAAAAAATAAAAAACCTACTAGTGATTAAAGAGGAAGTAAACCCTGATGGGTTTACTTCCTCTTTTTTTCCCTGCAAAGGTAAAGCATAATGGACTACTATGCATCGCATAGTAGCTCATTATGTGTCACTTACCTGACACAGGAGCCAGCGAAGTCGCCGCTGATCCCTGTAGTCCGCCGCGTCCATCTTGCTGGTGGCGTCTCGCAGCTCCGACCAATGACAGCGGCGAAGCCGCGATGACGTCACTCCCGCGCATGCGCACGGGAGTCGCGCCTCGCAGCTCCGCCGCTGTCATACGGCGAGGCCGCGATGACGTCACTCCCGCGCATGCGCACGGGAGTCGACAAATTTGGCAAATCCATTCTTGGACTTGCCGCATTTAGTGCGCATGCGCGCCGCTGTCTACGGCGCATGCGCCGTAGACAGCGGTGCCCATTTTCGGGCAAATATCTCCTAAACCATATAGGTTTAGGAGATATTGCTTGGACCTACAGGTAAGCCTTAATCTAGGCTTACCTATAGGTCCAAGTTGTTTGGAAGGGTTTACTTCCCTTTTAAATACCACTAAAAGAAAGCTCTATTTTTATGGAAAAAAGGATGCATGTTTCATATGGGTACAGTGTTGACTGAGTAATTGTCATTCAAACTGTGAGCGCTGAAAGCTGAAAACTGGTCTGGTCAGGAAGGGGGTGTAAGTGCACTGTATTGAGGTGGTTAAATACGAATTTTGATGGATCTTGGAGTGCAGCCATTTCTTCATTGTTGATCAGCAGATCACAGGTGACATGCAGGACTCCTGTACATCATACGGGCAGGAAGAATCAATGAACTACCATAGCGCCTAACGGCTCAGCAGTAGTTTGTTGAAAACTACAAGCCGACAGACGCAAAGGCCGTTGGTACTTGTAGTTCATTGATCCACATGGATCTGCGAATCCACGATGCAGCTCTGTGGGCAGAGCCCCAAAAGGCCATGCTCTTTTCAAGTTGTGGCAGCATGTACAAGTAGAAGTTCACCAGCCTGCTGTCACCGAGGGAGCGGGGAACATGTTACATCTTAAAAACTGGTGGAACACGCAACATGTTCCTGAAGGTGAACTAATACATTAAAGCACAGACATATGTACAAAGACATGATGGTAGGATAATTGGCCCTAGTATGTGTATGAATGAATATGAGTTATGGACCTTAGATTGTAAGCTCCTTGAGGGCAGGGACTGATGTGAATGTACAATATATACAAGTGCTGCATAAACAATTGGCACCATATAGGTACCTGTAATAAATAAATGTACACAGTGCAATTGAGGAACCAGAAGGGTTAACCAAATGTGCTCAGATCTCTTCTTCATTGTGGGGTCTGAGCATCTGGCAAGTGTTACTTATAACTAACTACATGGAAGTTGCAGTACAATATCTCTTGACATCCTCTAAGGGTCCTTTCACACGGGGCGGATCAGTTCTGATCCGCCCCGTGGATGTCCGTTTGCTCAGCGGGGATCACTCCGCCGATCCCCGCTGAGCAGGGAGATGACAGGTCTGTCTCCGCACACTGTGCAGGGACGGACCTGTCACAGCGCCGCTCTCCCCTATGGGAGATCGGATGACGACGGACCGCAGTGCCCGTCGTCACCCGATCCGATCCGCAGACGGATGGAAAAATAGCTTTTTCCTCCGTCACACTTTTTCGGATCGGATCGGATGTCAGCGGACATGTCACCGCTGACATCCGACGCTCCATAGAGCTCTATGGAGCACCCGTTCAGGTCCGCCTGAAAAACTGACAGGCGGGCCTGAACGGGACGTTAGTGTGAAAGGGGCCTTAGTCACCATGATAAACTAGAAGATACAAAGATGCAACTTTAGAATGTTATTTTCACAGAAGAGCTACATCGCTGTCTGTGTGGACCTACAGAGTCCTTTGTATGCTAGCAGCTAGACATACAACTTACTATCTGGTTAAATGTGCACAATATTAGAAGACAGCAGGTTTAACCCTTTCATTGCCACACCAATGTTCCTATTTTCTGCACACGTTCAAAATCTAGATGTACAAGCTTGAAAATTACTTAAACCCCCCCCCCCAATCAGTCTCACAAAGAGCGTCTAGGACTCCTATTAGAACTGCTCTGTCCCACCACATGACAAGTGCCTATGCAGGTGACAAATTGAAGTACTGGTTGTAGACCGGTATATAAAATTTGGGCCATGCACTGGGACCATGCAGAACCTCAGTCCTCGGCACAGCTGACCTTCCTCCTGCCGCTGTCAGACAGTGCCGCAGGTGAGAAGCTGTAAAGCCAAGTGGGTGGAGTCTGACGGAGAGTCACTTACACTAGTGAGCCCCCACCTCTATAAGAGTGAACTTACACTGGACCCTCTTCCCATCACACCCAGTCCTGCTGACCTGGAGGCAAGCAATCGCCCGTTCTGACAGATCATATAGCCACTTTACCGATCTGGAGATTGAAATTCCCCACGGCTTCCGCTTCTCTTCACCTGCAGTGACAGGATGTCACATGGGCAGTGTTGACCAATCAGAACCCACGTAGCATGGGTTCAGATTGGTCAGCGCCGGCCAATAGAATGCCTCCTAGATGTACCTCTACAAGGTACACCTAGGAGTCTGAGCCGTATGGGATAACTGATCCCTGGATTGGTTCAGCGGAGACCCAATGTGTCAGTGTGGGTGATCGCCGGAATCCAGGATAGCGGGACGGGACGTCGGTCTCGTATAAGTTCCACTTAGGGCTCTTTCACATGGGACGGATCCATGCTGATCCACCCCGTGGACATCCGCTTGCTCAGAGGGGATTGCTCCGTCGATACCCGCTGAGCAGGAAGACGACAGGTCTGTCTCTGCACACTGCGCAAGGGACGGACCTGTCGGAGCGCCGATCTCCCCTATGGGGAATCGGGTGAGGATTGACCGCAGACAGATGGAAAAAGTAGGTTTTTCCTCTGTCACACCTTTTCGGATTAGAGCGGGTCGGATGTCAGCGGACATGTCACCGCTGACATCCGTCCCTCCATAGACCTCTATGGGGCATCCGTTCAGGTCCGTCAAAAAATAAATAAACCTGAAAGGATCGTTCATGGGAAAAGAGGCCTTACAGATTTTTCTGTAAAGGGGAACTTACCTTTTAAAGGATCTGCTACTAACAGCTTGGTGCCACATACCACACAATACCTTCAGAGATCCAATGCGGCTGTGCCCAGTAAGGGCTGTTTTGAGAGGAAAAAGGGGAACCGACTCAGTAGTAGGTGGTCATAGGTTATGGCTGATTGGGATATAGAGAGTGTATATATATTTTATATATTTATTTGTTATTTATTAGCCCAGTTAATATGGAGTAGCGATAGATGTGTATATATATATATATATACGCATCTACCCCAGTGAGTATAGGAATGCAGGCACACAGGGGGTGAGGGAGCTGGGTGTCTCCCCTATAACAGCCCTCAGCTCACACTGCCATGGACACCCGGCCTGCACAGGCCCTGGTCCCCCCACCACCCTGCAGTCAGCACATCCCCAGCCTCCCCTCCTCAGCACGCAGCGCGCTCCTCTCACCTGTCCCCGCGCCGCTCCCTCCTGCAGGCCGGCGATGAATCGCGATACACCCGGCAAATCCGGGCTCCCAGCCTCTCCTGCACCCTTGTTTGAACTGGCTAACAGCGCAGTATCCTTCAACCTGATTGGTTCCCAGAGTAACAGCTACGGCTGTCACCTGGTTGGATAGTTTGAAGGCAATGGGCGGGGTGACCCCCTCCCGGAGTGTGCTGGGCGACGACGGGGCGGGCATGAGTGGTAACAGGGCGGGGCCTCTCCTCCGGCGGTATATATATTTAGCATCTGAGGCAATGAACAGAAATGTGTGTGAGCATGTGAGGAGGACATGGCGGTTATAGTTTATGTGATGTGACAATAAAAGATTCTGAATAGTTCCACCATGAATGTCTCTGTGACCCTTTATTAATACCTAATCCTATGTGTGCGTTCTAAAAGGCAATGACTGCTGAGCCGTTATTTGTATTATTGCATGCAGTATATTGGGAAGATGTCAGCCATTTTACTTTTTCAAACACAAGAATAATATAAATCCATGTTCTGTACATTGGCACAATGCCACTTATTGTGAATGGCACTTGATGCTGCACATGCGTTGTAGGGTGCCACAATACACAAGGGGCTCATTTACACTTTGCTTCGGCTTCAACACACATTCAGGCCAGGTTCACACCTCCGAGGAAGGCGGTTTGCAGCAGGGGGTTTGGTGCGTCTCCGCTCTCCATTTCAGGCATGAATTAGGGCCGAATTTTTGCCTGAATTTGGCCATGAAACAGAACCAAAGACACACAACGTTCCTGTGCAAGCCACTCCGCAGCCACAATGGAGATATGTAAACCGCTGTAGTGTCATATTTTTCTCCTCATCGTAGAAAGCTCCGGAAGTGACGTTGCAGCCAGACATTTCGCACTGTGCATGCGTGACGCATTCCAAACACTTGCGCCATGCGTTCCAAAGGATTTGCGACACTGCAGACCAGTGTTACCCTCTCTCTACTCCGTCTAAAGTTTAACGTCACTTCTGTCACATTATCTGACGGTTTCACTGAATTCACTGAACTGCATTGTCACAAATCCTCTGGAACGCATGGCGCAAGTGTTTGGAACGCATCTCGCACATTGCATGCACAATGCAAAATTTATGGCCGCAACATCACTTCCAGAGCATTCTATGACGGGGAGCAAAATTTGACACTACACTGGCTCCATAGAGAGCCAGTCACAATCTCCTGTCATGTGTGAGAACGGTATCATTAGCAGTAATCAGCATGGATCCATGAAGAATCGTTCTTGTCAAACCAATCTATTAACCTTCTATGAGGAGGTGAGCTGCCATCTAGATAAACGAAGGCCCGTAGACGTGGTGTATCTGGATTTTGCAAAAGCATTTGACACAGTTCTGTTTACTGTACAAAATAAGGTCCATTGGCATGGACCATAGGGTGAGCACATGGATTGAAAAATGTCTACAAGGGAGAGTTCAGAGGGTAATGATAAATGGGGAGTACTCAGAATGGTCAGGGGTGGGTAGTGGGGTCCCCCAGGGTTCTGTGCTGGGACCAATCCTGTTAAATTTGCACAGCCACCCCCTTCCCCAAAGCACCCCCCCATGTTGAGGGCACACGGCCTGGTACAGCTCAGGAGGGGGGGGCGCTTGCTGATCCCCACCCCCTTTCCTGACCAGCCGGGCTGCGTGCTCGGATAAGGGTCTGATATGGATTTTGGGGGGGACCCCCACGCTGTTTTTTCATCGTAGGGCTTCCCCTTTAAGTCCATACCAGGTGACGCGGCCAGTGACGTGTCAATGTCGCCGCCGAAGGCAGCAACATTGACTTCCTTCGCTAGTCCCGTCTACCTGGAGCCGCGTTCAAAATGAACAGACTTTCCTCCGTGTGTGGACAAGTCCGTTCATTTCAAAAGTCCAGTCCGCCGCACCTAGTCCGCCGGAAAAGTTTGGTCGTGTGTGGGCAGGTCCGCTCGAAAGTCCGGCGGACGTCCGCTTCAAAGTCCGGAGGTTTGTCCGCCGGACTAAGTCCACCTGATAGTCCGATCGTGTGTACGTGGCATAACTGTCACATTTGCTTGTGCTCCCAACCAAACTGTCAAACCATTAAATGGCTGGAATCATAACAGATCACGTGCAGCATTATGACAGTTGTAAATCAAAGAGAAGCTAAGATGACAGCTTAGTTCTGCTTTAACTGTTGGGAGCCACAGCATGGAATATTACTTAACTTGATACTGAAAACGAGTAACTAATCCCCTCTCTATCCCCAGCCCCTGGTGCTGACCCGTCTCTGGAACTTATATTTAATTACTGTGAGCCCACTGGCTGCAAGCACAATTAGGTATTCATACCTCCCTACTGTTCCTCATTTGTAGAGACTGTCCCTATATTTGAACCAAATTTTATTGTTCCTCAAAAGTCCTTCTTCCCTATACATCCTATAGTGGTGTATTAATAAATATTTGCAGCACTATTTATCCTGTCAAACTACATGTATATTATTATTGTAAGAATGGGACAAAAATCGAATCTAGGCTATTTTCTTTCCAGGTTAAATGTTCCTAATTCACAAGAGTAAATCAGGAATATACCCCATGACCATTAGATGGAACTGAGAGTCATAGTAAATAATTATTTTTTCCTATGATCATTGGCTCCATCTAGTGGCTATAATGCAGTGCTTTGCTTTCCTAAATAATTCTACGCTTTATGAATGAATAATACTCAACCAGGAGAGAAATAATAACATTTGTTTTTGCCCCCATTCACACAGAATGAACATACAAGCAGTTTTACTGAACAATAGTTCTACAGGCATGTACTGGCCATCAGGACTACCGGGAGTTTCCCGGTGGGCCGATGGCTCGGTGGGCCACTCTGATGTAAGGAGGCTGATGATGGGCCACTCTGATGTAAGGGGGCTGCTGATGGGACACTCTGATATAAGGGGGCTGCTGATGGGACACTCTGATGTAAGGGGGTGCTGATGGGACACTCTGATGTAAGGGGGCTGCTCATGGGACACTGTCATGTAAGGGGGCTGGTAATGGGACACTCTCATGTAAGGGATGCTGATGGGACACTCAAAATGTAGGTGGGCCGGTCTGGATGAAGTCCAGGGCCAAATTTCTGTCCCAGTCCAGCCCTGTAGTTCTATGATTTAAAAAATAAAAATAATATATATATATATTATTCAGGGGAAGAAGTCACGTGGGCCGGGACGTAAAGCGCAGGGCATGAGAGAAGATATACCAGAAGTGACATCAGTACGGATACAAGTTTAGCACTCGTGGATTTTTGCCGGTGGTTTTTACAGTTTTTTCAGCTTTTAAATGTGAGTTTTTGCTGTTTTATGTTATTAAACTTATGAAACTTACAAATGATATTGCACTAGGGGAGTATCTTTCTATACACCCTAACCTGAAGGATACAGTGAAAGGGCCCTTTAGGAACACCACAGATTTGATACTTCCTTCACAGAGAGCAAAGATCTTGGAGAGTATACAGAGGACCCCCAGAGGCGACCTGACAATATAACAGCACCATTCGAGAGATACCATTATATGCTGTATATAAATATATATATATATATATATATATATATATATATATATATATATATATATATATATATATATATATACAGTTGTGCTCATAAGTTTACATACCCTGGCAGCATTTATGCTTTCCTGGCCATTTTTCAGAGAATATGAATGATAAAACAAAAACTTTTCTTTCACTCATGGTTAGTGTTTGGTTGAAGCCATGTATTATCAATTAACTGTGTTTACTCTTTTTAAATCATAGTGACAACAGAAACTACCCAAATGACCCTGATCAAAAGTTTACATACCCTGGTGATTTTGGCCTGATAACATGCACACAAGTTGACACAAAGGGGTTTGAATGGCTAATAAAGGTAACATCCTCACCTGTGATCGGTTTGCTTGTAATTAGTGTGTGTAAAAGATCAATGAGTTTCTGGACTCCTGACAGACCCTTGCATCTAACATCCAGTGCTGCACTACCGATTCTGGATTCTGAGTCATGGGGAAAGCAAAGGAATTGTCAAAGGATCTGCGGGAAAATGTAGTTGAACTGTATAAAACAGGAAAGGTATAGAAAAAGATATCCAAGGAATTGAGAATGACAATCAGCAGTGTTCAAACTCTAATCAAGAAGTGGAAAATTAAGGGTTTGAAATCAAACCACGGCCAGGTAGACCAACTAACATTTCAGCCACAACTGCCAGGAAAATTGTTCAGGATACAAAGACAAACCCACAAATAACTTCAGGTGAAATACAGGACACTGAAAACATGTGGTGTGGCTGCTTCAAGATGCACAATAAGAAAGATGGGCTTTGTGGTCGATTTGCCAGTAGAGAGTCATTACTATGCAAATTATCCAGCTTACAATACGCCAAACAGCACAGAGACAAGCCTCAAACCTTCTGGCACAAAGTCATTTGGAGTAATGTGACCAAAATTGAGCTTTTTGGCCACAACCATAAACACTACATTTGGAGAGGAGTCAACAAGGCCTATGATGAAAGGTCCACCATTCCTACTGTGAAACACGGAGGTGGATTGCTAATGTTTTGGGATGTGTGAGCTACAAAGGCACAGGAAATTTGGTCAAAATTGATGGCAAGTTAAATGCGGTATGTTATCAAAAAGTACTGGAGGAACATTTGCATTCATCAGCCAGGAAGTTGCGCATGGGATGTACTTGGACATAACAAAAGGACAATGATCCAAAACACAAGGCCAAGTCAATCTGCCATTGGCTACAGCAGAATAAAGTGAAGGTTCTGGAGTGGCCATCTCAATCTCCTGACCTCAATATCATTGGGCCACTCTGGGGAGATCTCAAACGTAACGTTCATGGAAGACAGTCCAAGAATTTTTACAGGAACTGGAGGCTTTTTGCCAAGAGGAATGGGAAGCTTTACCATCTGAGAAGATAAAGAGCCTCATCCACAAATACCACAAAAGACTTCAAACTGTCATTGATGTTAAAGGGGGCAATACACGGTATTAAGAACCAGGGTATGTAAACTTTTAATCAGGGTCATTTGGGTAGTTTCTGTTATCGTTATGATTTAAAAGATTAAACACAGTTGATTGATAATAAATGGCTTCAGCCAAACACTAAGCATGATTGAAAAAAAAGTTTTTGTGTTATCGTTCATATTCTCTGAAAAATGGCCAAGATATCATAAAAATGTATATATATTTATATATATATATATATATATATATATATATATATATATATATATATATATACACACCAGTCGCTTTTCAGCTATGATTACCTGTTGGATTCTGTGCCTGTTGTGTAGATTCTGGGGGCCCCAATGGTTCTGCGATTTGGCAGGAACTGTGTAAAGTCAATAATTACCTGCACCCAATAAAAATAATATCTGCGCTGGGATTACAATGGCTTTGTCATTAGTCCGCACTGAACTTTGCATAACCATGGCACAAAACCCAATGTGTTGCTACTGGGAACAGTGATAATAAAGCTGGTTGAAAATGGCCCAGTGACTTACTGAGACAAAGAAAATGCTTCTAACAACAAAGACAGCTACACAAACAAAGTGTACTCTGCTTGTAGAACTCATGGCACTCCTATTTGTGTTTCATTAATGGCTATAAATTCCAAGTCAATATCTTCTTAAATCAACACACTGCACCTTCCCAGTATACACTGTCCACGTACCATGCGATTATCATTCATCACTGCAATACTTGATGACCCATTACCACCAGCACAGTCCGCTGCAGTGCATTCAGTGCATGTTGTGTTATGCATCGGTGCATGTTGCATGAAGACATCAGTTTATGGTTTACACCAGCTCGGTTCACTGCGGTGGGTTCAGTACATGTTGTTTTGTACATTGACACATGTCACATAAAGATAGCCAGACAGGTCTGCTGTGGTGCATAAAACACACACGTGTTACATTATGCATTGTGTCCTCTGTGTTAGGACAGCCCATTCATATGAATAGGCTGCCTAATATACCACAATGGACCAAAAATTTTGTATACACCATTTTCAGCAGCCACCGCAGGAAACAGGATAAGAGTTATTTTTGCTGCATCCTCAGTTAGGATTTGTGTACACGGGCGTTGTTTATGTTTATCTGTGTTCTAAATGCATGTTCAATGCAGGACATTCGATTTCAAGTTACCTGCATTTAGGACACAGATAAACAACGATCGTGTACACAAGTCCTAACTGAGGATGCAGCAAAAATAACTCTCATCCTGTTTCCTGTGATGGCTGCTGAAAATGGTGCGTACACAATTTTTGGTACACAATAGTACAGTGTGGATAACAGTGTATATATATATATATATATATATATATATATATATATATATATATATATATATATATTTATTTATATATAGAGAGATTTTGCACAGTACCACTTCTCTTGTTCTGTACATTGGGTGTAATTCTCAGTATCTGCTAATAAATTGTGTGTACAGTCGCTGCACGTCTCTTATATTCCATGTTGGATATAATGGTCAGTATATGGTATAAGGTCTGCATGGAGATTACATGGTACCAGTTCTCTTGGATCCTGGAAGTGTTTATTGGAATGTTCTTATTTGCTAAGTGTATTCCACATTTTCCTATTTCCTATGTCTGCTTAACATATATTTTACTGTGCACATTCATATGTTCCTTTTTTGTTACTATATGTTAAAGCAAAGATTTTCTAATGAGGCCTCACTCCTTCTTGCTTATAGTGATTGTTTAGAAGAAAAAAAAAACACAAACCTTACAAACATGTCATATTTACCTCCACTGTGCAGTTTGTTTTGCACAGGGTGGCCCCGAACACCGACGTCTGGGGTCCCTTGGCGGCTCTCACAGCTCCTCCTCTTATCAGATAACCCCCATAGGAAAAGCGCTCTCGGGGGGGGGGGGGGGGGTTACCTTGCGGGCACGCTCCTGAGTCCAGCATTTGTGTCTGCGCTGCTATCAATCTATCCAATCAAGAGCCGAGAAGCCCGGGCAAAGGAAGAGAGCACATCTCCGCCAGGTGAAATTGAGGGGGGGGTTTAGATAATATACCTACCTTTCTCCTGGCTTCTGCTCACTGAGCCTAGAGGACAGCAAAATCCTCCTCGTTCTGGAAGGCCATTGGGGATTTTGAGTAGCCCGTGTGCAAACTCTGCATGGTAGCCAATCAATAAAACCTGGAAGCTGATTGGTTTCTATGCAGAGCTGCTCCAGATTGGGCACTCTCCGGTTTTAGTAAATCAACCTTCAAGTTTTAAAAGAAGACTATTCTGGACTGCATCAGCCTTTCATGGGATTCGGAACACAAAGCATTTTCTGGGACCTCCTTTGCAAGATGGCGACATCGCCCTATACTCTATAGAAGCCGGGAAAAGGTAAGGATATTCTCTAATTCCAAACCGTTACTTTTTATGCTGAGGTCACACTAGGAAAGTGGACCTTGCATGCATTTCAAGGTCCACTTTAAACAATTTACACACACCCACTTTTTGCTATACATCACTCTGTCCTATTACCCTTTCTCCACCAGGATTCCTCCAGAGGTTTTTAGGTGTTCCTTGAACAATGGCAAAATGTATGAATCTTATGCCCCGTACACACGAGCGGAATTTCCATTGGAAAAATTTTGGATGTTTTTTTCGACAGAATTCTGCTCAAGCTTGGCTTGCATACACACGGTCACACAAAAGTTTGCTGAACTTTTGACTGTCAAGAACGCGGTGACGTACAACACTACGACGAGCCTAAAAATTGAAGTTCAATTCTTCTGAGCATGCGTTGAATCGTTTACAAGCATGCGTAGGAATTTTGCTCGTTGGAATTGGTACAGACGATCAGAACTATTTCCGACTGAAAAATTTAGAACATGCTCTCAATCTTTTGCCGGCGGGAATTCGGCCAGCAAAAGTCTGATGGAGCATACACACGGTCACATTTTCCAACCAAAAGCTCTCATCGGTCTTTTGCTGCCTGAATTTCTGATCATGTGTACGGGGCTTTAGATATGTAACCACTGATCTTTTTAGCTATGTGTAAGGTGAACGTTATCCAATTGACCACCAATGTAAGGAACATTCTTCCTACTGACCAACATAGGGAGAATTCTTTCCACTGACCACCAATATAAGGAGCTTTCTTTCCACTGTCCACTAATGTAAAGAACCATTCTCCCACTCACCACCAATGTAAATAACATTCTCCCACTGACCACCAATGTAAATAACATTCTCCCACTGACCACCAATTTAAGGAACATTCTCCCACTGACCACCAATGTAAGGAACATTATTTCCTTTAACTAACAATGTAAGGAGTTGTGTGTATGTGGCATTAGGAGCATTTTTCCCCATTCATCCAGGTATACTTCTCTGCAACTTTCAAAAACAACCAAAGGGATGAAGGCAGCCTACTAGCAACAGTTTCCATGGAAATTGTGAAGCAATCATTTGTCGGTGGCAGGATGCCTTGATCCATTAAATTATTTAAAATGCAAAAGCTAGTTGAAGTTGCCCAAAAAATGTCATGTGTATGGGCAGCATTAGCATTCGCAGCCATTATAAAAATACAGCCACTTATATCAGCTCCCTGTTCTCGGGCACCCCAATCTGTCTGTTGTACTAGCTCTCTTATATCCCGCCTCTGCTTCCAGCTTCCCCACTTTCATATACCAGCCTTCTTCGTTAGCCTGTTAAAACAAAAAATAAAACAATTCCCTGTTCCCTGTCTGCACCATCAGTAGCCAAGCAACCAAGAACAGCCATTTTTTTTTCCCGTATATATTTTAGTCTTTGACAGCTCAGGGTGTCACCTCTGATATTATAGACATCTGGTCACACTTTAGAGGTGAATCCCAAACTAAACAAGTAAACCATGAATCACTGCAATGTTAACTCCAATGGCAGGTTTGAGCTTATTGTTGGGAGAGGGATAAATATTAGTATTGATACCTTAGGCTTTTTAATACCTTCCTGCCAGGCCTATAGCAGAATGACGGCCAGGCGGTGGCTTTACCGTTCTGAGTGGATGTCATATGACGTCCTCTCAGAAAGACGTCCTCTCAGAAAGCATTGCGATCTGTCACCGGCTCTGTCCCCCGGACACAGCCGATGACTGATCAGTGTAGTGGCTCGTTGCCGGTACCATGTGACCAGTGTGACCAATTGTAAACAATGGATGGCTTCCTTTCATGCCATTCATTGTGTACTAGCTGTGATTGGTCAATGTGATAACACGGTACAGATAACGTTGCCCAATCACAGCTAATCACAACAAAACAAACTGAATGAATCAGTTTCATTCAGTAAAATGCTTGCTTATGGCAATGTAATTCACTGCTATAAGCAATCATAATATGTAAAAAAAATAAAAAATACATCCTGATCACTTCCCCAGAGTAGTACAATGTTACTATGAATGATAACATTATATTGTTCTGGTCACAGTGTGTAAAAAAAAAATAAAAAAATTATATATATATATATATATATATATATATATATATATATATATATATATATATATATATATACATATATATATATATATATATATATTGAAAGTTTTCTAATTTTCCAAACAAATTACAACTTCAAAAAACCCTCCATGCCTCTTACTAAATACCTTGGACTGTCTACATTCCAAAAAAGGGGTAATTTGGCGGATATCTGTACTGTCCTGGCCTTTTAGGGCCTCATGAAATTAGATTGTTCATCAGTACATCAGGGTTGATAATTTTTCAGATATACACAGATTTGGGTTATTTTCACCAAAAAAAATGTACAATACATTTTGGTGTAAATTTATGAAGAATAATTATTTATTTATAAAATTGTATAACAGAAATGCAGAAAAACATGTTTTTGTTCAAAAGTAAAAGTAAAATTTCTTTATTTAGCAAAAAAATAAAAAACACAGTGGTGATTAGATACCAGCAAAGGAAAGCTCTGGTTGTGTCAACAAAATGATAAAAATTTAGTTTGGCTACAGTGTTGCATGACCTGGGCAGGAAGGGGGGGGAGGGGGGGGGAAGTGCCCGGTATTGATGTGTTTAAAATGCGAAAGCAAAATTAATTCCTCTTAAAAAAAGTACGGCTAAACGAATTTGAATTAATTGGTTGTATTTGTGGAAAAATGTGAAAATCTACCTAAACTACAGATTTTGCATAATTCCATAAATATAATATTGTTTTAATACTTCAGTATAAACATTCTGACAGGTTGTCGAGATCAAACTTCCACAATTCCTGCGGCAGCTGCATGGGTTCTACTATCACGCATTTCACCTCTTCATGATAATGGACCTGGGAGAAGACAATGGATGTTGTAATCAAACTATCTTTGAGATGAAAACATTACCACGTATGGAATATTTTGAAGCACGATTTTGAAAAGTTAGTTGTGGTCATGTGTAAAGTGAGATCCAACATACTGGAGAGTCACACCTTCTGACTGTTCGAGCTCACTGCTTTTAAATCCATAAGGTTTCATATGCCTATATTTGCAGACTTGGTTATGCTGATTTTGCTATGTAAGTAATAGGAATCATATTGCTTTTGCCGTTTTGTCTTTTTGATTTGCATCCTTTATCTTTCTACCTTTTTCCCTAATACCCTGTCATTTGTGTCTTTCACTAGAATTCCATTCCACAAAATCTTTATTTACCCCTGACCTGATGAAGGAGTGTATATCCCATCCGAAATGCGTAGGGTAACAAATATTGGGGTGCACCTCTTTGTGTATAAGTGCTCAATTCTGCAATATCAACATTGTTCTCTTATTTCTAATCATTTTGTACTACATTGTGTTTCCTTTTTTTGATTATTTTTTATGTATAGTTTTTGTATTAGTAAAAATACAGTTTTGTACATCGTTTAATTAGTACGTGCCTTTAAAGTCCACCCATAGGGAATTCCTTTTCTTCTATAACTGTTCTATGCACACTACATATCCCATAGCGAACCTCAGGAGAGAGCAAGAGAGGGTGGCTGTGCTCTTACATACATTGGGACCATAGAGAATGAACGTAGCCACCCTTTAACAGGAAGTCACATCACAGCAACAAAAACAAAAGGAATTTGGAGATTTGGAGGAGGTCGAAAAGGATTTTTTGAATTAAGAATACATATTTAACAGGGACAGCTATTACCCATGTTCCCTTATTAAGACACCACAGACGCATTTGGGAATTAGCTTTTAGGAAAAATGAATGCACCACCCTACCATACACACACACACACCTGTGGCATAACTCCCCACTGCAGGAACTTGCCTTTATTCCAGATACTGACCTGTGGGCTTCCAAGGGCGTGGTATGCCTCTGTCAGCTGCTCACCCCTAATTATATGTTATTTAGATTCCTGCAATTACGTCATGTCCTTCAGACACAATTCCCGGAGACCTTCCCCACTATGTGCACACTATCCCTGATAGACATCATCACTAGTTTAGAATCCTCCATACTAATATAAGCACTGTATACTGCTCTGCGTTCCCACACCTCTGCTCAAGTAACCGACAGGGCCAAATCTCACAGGATGAGAGATGTTGGACCTCTTGAGGAATCAGAATGGGATGAGGTGCTGGAAAGTACAAAACGAATTTCTCCTAAACTCTGACCGTTTGACGCAACTGAACATTGTACACAAAGCCTATTTAAACCCAATCAGAGTATCAAAATACAGCTCAAGTCCGAGCCCGATGTGCCCCGGATGCTCTACTGAACCTGGTATTTTCTTTCATCTAATATGGAGCTGTCCTATTATTCAGGCTTACTGGGGGCAAATAATCAAGTTCCTTCATGACAACATGGGCTCCCCATGACAAGTAGACCACAGGCCATGTCAACACCTTCTTCTATGAAACTCTGTTTAATGCCCGTAAACTTGTGGGGCGCCACTGGATGCAGGCGGTTCCCCTCACATCCAGGCTTGCCTCTCAGAGATAAACAAGAAATTTGTTTATCTCCATGTCCAACCAAGTACAACAGGATTTGGGACAGATGGTTGGAGCTATCTGACACATGGGATGCTTGACTCCATGTTTATGACCCCACACAAGGTCATACTGACTAGTTTTGTGGAATGTCTGCATATAAGCACTTCTCCTGTATTTTCTCTGTTGTGATACACTTTGTATTGTTCAGATACACTGCTTTTGTACCCAAGATGTACCCTTACTTCACCATCATTTCTTGACTGATATCTTATATGCTTGTATTTGTATCATGCTTTTACCTATTGTATGCACCCTTTACCAATAAACTTGGTTTGTTGATGTTTTTAAAAAAAAAATACATACTTGAACAGAATATATTTTTTGTGCACTTTAAGGTGCATCTCTATCTAAAACATGGGAATGATGGTAAATAAAAACAGAAGCCGAGGGAAAATCTTCCAATGGGGACACCTGTCCTGGTGATAATTGTATCGGGGGAGCTAAGCACCTTGGGATTTTCCAGTCTGTTCAGGGTGTTTAGTATGTCTGGTTGTTATGTTATATTGGGATAAACTTGCTACATCTTCACTGGCTTCCCCTATTCCCCTTTCTTCTACAACTTTTCTCCAGCAACCATTTCCCAGTGTGTTCAGGACGTTCAATATATTTGGTTGGAATGGTATAGTGGGATATATCTGCCACATTCTTTTTGGCTTCCCATACTGCCTTTCCCTTCATAATCTGTCTTCAGCCATGATATACACAATGTAACATCCTGTCCGTCTGGGCACATGTGGTCTACTTGATCCATTAAGCCATTGTCCCTTGAATCACATCCTGGTCACTAGGCTATCTGGAAATGTCCCGGTGGTGGCTGCATACATTTGGTTTCCAACCAATACATTAATCTATCCACTACGTTGTTTAAAAGAACGCCCTGAAGACTCAGTGAGTTGAAACACGTAGGAATCCCTTTTGGGTTTCAATGTTTTTCATGATCAATGGAGATGTTTGTTTTTATTCTTCTTATAGATATTGTATCTGTTGTCTGTATGAACTTTTATCCATAATCTGTTTTTTAATCTATTATAATAAACTTTTTTGTATTTTATTATATCATTACATTTTATTGGTGCCTATAAAGTGCTCTCCATAGTCCTGTTCTCTTCATCCAGAGTCCTGACCTGAACCCGATAGAACACTGAGTGGAGACTGCGAGCCAGGCATTCTCATCCACGTCAGTGCCTGAACTCACAAATGCACTTCTGGAAGAATGGTCAAACATTCCCATAGAAACGTTCCTAAACCTTGTGTACAGCCTTCCCAGAAGAATTGAAGGTGTTATAGCTGCAAAGGGTAGGCCAACTCAATACTGAACCCTACGAATTAAGACTGAGATTCCATTAAAGTTTATGTGCGTGTAAAGGCAGGCAGGCGTCCCTATACTTTTGCTAATATAGTGTATATAGCTCTGTATTTTTCCGTGACTTATCATTAATGCTAAAAGATATATATATTGTGGCAGCACGCAGGTAAAATCACCTGGTTGTATTCAGGATGGGAAATATGTGTGTCCTAGATTCAGGCTTTATGCAGACTTTTACAATTAGAGGGGAAGAGTTAATGAGCCCAGCTGAAGTAAGTGGGCTCATTAAGACCTCTACAAAAAACCCCAGCATGCATAGGGAGATGCTCCATCCTGGAACCAGTTTTGTGTGTATAGACTGGGGAGTCTGAGATCTGTTCTGTGCGGTGAGTTAACGCCTGTGTGGCAAACCCCTACAATAGAGACAGGGACTGGGGCAGCACAAGGCTGCACCCAGTTGTTAGACAGGGAGTCTACGTGTGTAGTTAGAGGTCAAGCTGACCAGGATTTATTTTCTTGTTTTATTTTGTTTGGTTGTTATATGTATCACTGCATGTAGCCTAAATAAACCGGACCTTTTGTTTTTTGCACCTACACCGCTGTCTGCTGTGCCTGACTTTGTGTTGTGAACCCATCCAGGGGGTCACACACACCCGCTACCGAGCGAACCCCCTCACAGTTGGTGGAGAATGCGGGCAGTTTTTTTTTTTTTTGTTAAGGCCAGCATGGAGGAGATACTGAGACAGCTGGCTCTAGCAAATGCAAACCAGCAGCAAGCAAATGCAAATCAGCAGCAAACAAATGCAGCTTTACAAAAGAGCCTTGCAGCTCAACAACAAGCCCAGCAGCAGGCAAATGCAAATCAGCAGCAGACAAATGCAACTTTGCAGCAGAGTTTGGAAGCTCAGCAACAAGCCCAGCAGCGATCTGAAGCCCGCTTCATAGACCTGTTGCAGAAGCAAGAGCAGAATTTTCAACAGCAAATAGAGACATTGATACAGCAACGTCCGCAGACCAATGAAGCAAGTGGGTACAATAATACCGCAACCTTTGGTGTGAGCCGTTTACTGACAAAAATGACTGGAGAGGATGATCCGGAGGTGTTTTTGACCACATTTGAAAGGACTGCTGAAAGGGAAAAGTGGCCTAAGGAGCAATGGGCTGGACTGGTGGCCCCTCTGTTAACTGGGGAATCGCAGAAAGCTTATTATGACCTAGAGCCTGACCAAGCAAAAGACTATGTGGTGCTAAAAGCAGAAATATTGGCACGGCTGGGTGTCACCCTGGCAGTCCGGGCTCAGCGTGTGCATAACTGGACTTTTCAGGTTGGAAAACCTCCCAGGTCTCAAATGTATGATCTCATTCACCTGAGCAGGAAGTGGCTGCAGCCAGAGATTTTGACCGCACCAAACATTGTGAAACGTGTGGTTATGGATCGTTTCCTGAGAGCTCTTCCTACTGCCATCCAAAAATGGGTAAGCCATGGAGACCCAGAAAATGCAGATAAACTTGTGGATCTGGTTGAGAGGTACTTGGCTACAGAGAACTTGACCACCTCTTCCAGGGACTCACGGACTTTTCCCCCTAAGACCAGATCATCCCCAGTGGCGGGTAAGATGACTCCAAGGGGTGAGGGTGGAGAGAGTGAGAGGGTGGGAGTTCTACCTAAGGTCTGGCGGGAGCAGCCCAGGAATCCCATGCTGCAAGAGGCAGCGGAAAAAATTATTTGCTACCGCTGCCGGCAAGAGGGACATATTGCAGCCAATTGCCCAGTTGTGGATGAGCCTATGCAATGTGACTTTATAAGGGAGAGACGTCAGTCGCTGTTTGCAACAGTTGCATGCACTGCCATTCGGGGACCTGAGAAACATTTATGTAAAATGTGTATTAATGGTAGACATGTTGATGTGTTGCTAGATTCAGGTAGCCTGGTAACATTGATAAAAGCTGAATTAGTTACTACAGAGGTCTCTGGGAAGAACAGGGTGGCTGTTATTTGTGTGCATGGGGACACCCGAGAGTATCCTGTAACTTCAGTGTTTTTTGAGACCCCCAAAGGTAACCTCTCTCATCAGGTGGGGTTAGTGTCTCAGTTACCACATGATGCTATTGTGGGAAGGGATTTTCCAAAATTCTGGGAACTCTGGGATTGTCCTGAGGCCCCCATTGGTGCCCCTATAAACCAGGAAGATGACCAGAATTCCTCTGGGAGTGGTGAGGACTCTCCTGAATTTCCCTTGTCGGTATTGGCGGGGGAAACTCGAGAAACTGGGGAGGAGCCAACATCCTCAGATGAAAACATGCCGTCTGTGGAGTTTTCGGATCTTGAGGTTCACAGGGAAAATTTTGCCACAGAACAGTTAAAAGACCCCACCCTAATAAAGGCACGGGAAAATGTGGTGAAAATAGATGGCGAGTTAGTGAACCCAGATAAGACTTGCCCTTATCCTTACTTCACTATGGAAAGGGACCTGCTATATCGAGTGGCTCAAAGGGCAGAAGAAACCATTGAGCAACTTGTAGTGCCCAAACCTTACAGGAAGTTGGTGTTAGAATTGGCTCATGGACACATTCTGGGAGGTCATCTGGGGACAGAGAAAACCAGAGAGAGGGTATTGCAGAGATTCTATTGGCCTGGGGTCATGAAGGAAATAGAAAATTATTGTTCCTCCTGCCCTGTGTGTCAGAAGTCGGCACCTATGCCACATTTCCGTAACCCACTGGTACCTCTTCCTATCATTGAGGTCCCCTTTGAGAGGATCGCAATGGATTTGGTAGGTCCGATAATGAAGTCTGCTAGGGGGCATCAGTACATTTTGGTTATATTGGACTATGCCACCCGTTATCCGGAAGCAATTCCTCTCCGAAATACCTCGGCCAAAACCATAGCCAAAGAGCTATCCCTTGTTTTTAGCCGCGTGGGTATTTGTAAGGAACTGCTTACGGACCAAGGTACACCCTTTATGTCCCGGGTTATGAAAGAATTATGCAAGTTGTACAAAGTGAAGCAATTGCGTACATCTGTGTATCACCCCCCAAACAGATGGGTTGGTTGAAAGATTCAACAAAACCCTAAAACAAATGTTAAAGAAGGGGGTGGATAGAGAAGGAAAGAATTGGGATTGTCTAATACCCTATCTGATGTTTGCCATTAGGGAGGTACCCCAATCCTCTACGGGTTTCTCACCCTTCGAGTTGCTCTATGGGAGACACCCAAGAGGGCTGCTGGATATCGCCAAGGAAACTTGGGAAAATGAGAGTTCTCCTCACAGGAGTGTGATTGAGCATGTCGCCCTGATGCAAGATAGAATTGCACAGGTAATGCCAATTGTAAAGGAACATTTAACCCAAGCGCAGTTAGCACAGCAGAGAGTGTACAACCGTGGGGCCAAGACACGTACTTTTTCCCCGGGGGATAGGGTCTTGGTGCTAGTCCCTACGGTTGAAAGCAAATTTCTGGCCAAATGGCAAGGTCCATATGAAGTAATTGAAAAAATTAGTGAGGTGAACTACAGGGTTAGACAGCCAGGAAGGCGAAAGCCGGAGCAGATCTATCACGTCAATCTGCTGAAAGCCTGGAGGGATAGGGAATCCCTAGTCGCAGAGACTTTGTCACAAGTACAGCCTGATTGCTTAGTTCCTGAGGTTGGAATAGCAGACACCTTATCGAAACCCCAACAACAGGAGGTTAAAGAGTTTGTACTTCGTAACAAAGAGATTTTCTCTGAGCTTCCGGGACAAACATCTGGCGTAGAGCATGACATTATCACCCCGCCAGGAGAAAGGGTAAAACTAAAACCTTATAGAATACCAGAGGCCCGACGGGAGGCAATACGTGGGGAGGTTCAAAGGATGCTGGAATTGGGTGTGATAGAGGAGTCCCAGAGTGACTGGTCCAGTCCTATTGTACTAGTGCCCAAACCTGATGGGAGCTGGCGGTTTTGTAACGATTTTAGACAATTAAATAAAGTTACAAAATTTGACACCTACCCCATGCCACGTATAGATGAGTTGGTTGACCGGCTGGGAACAGCCCGATATATGACAACTCTTGATCTCACCAAAGGGTATTGGCAAATTCCCCTGGCCGAGTCGGCCAAGGAGAAAACTGCGTTTGTAACCCCAGATGGGGCATTCCAATATAAGAGAATGCTGTTTGGGTTACAGAATGCACCGGCAACATTCCAGCGGAAAATGGATAAGATTCTGAGGCCCCATCATAAATATGCTGCAGCTTACCTGGATGATGTGATTATCCATAGCACAGACTGGGTCTCACATTTGCCAAAAGTACAAGCAGTCCTAGACTCTATCCGGGAAGCTGGGTTTACGGCCAATCCAAAGAAGTGTACCATTGGACAGGAGGAGGCCAAATATCTTGGGTACACTATTGGGAGGGGGGTGATAAAACCCCAAGTCAATAAAGTCGAGGCCATACAGAGTTGGCCACGTCCCAACAGCAAGAAACAGGTACGAGCCTTTCTGGGAATCGCTGGCTATTATCGACGATTCATTCCCCATTTTGCTTCTCAGGCTGTGCCCCTCACCAACCTGACAAAAGGGAAAGAGTCGGTTATGGTTAAATGGTCCCCAGAGGCTGAGGAAGCATTTCAGTCCTTAAAAACAGCCTTATGTAGCCAGCCAGTGTTGTACTCACCAGACTTCTCTAAGGACTTTGTTGTACAAACTGATGCATCAGACGTTGGGTTAGGAGCAGTGTTATCCCAGGTCTGGAACGGGGAAGAGCACCCAGTCATTTACCTCAGCAGGAAGTTAAAGTCCCATGAGGTAAATTACTCCACGATTGAGAAGGAATGTTTAGCAGTGAAGTGGGCTCTAGATTCCCTTCGGTACTATCTGCTAGGTAGGCACTTTGACCTGGTGACTGATCACGCTCCTTTAAAGTGGATGGCTCAAAACAAGGAGACCAATAGAAGGGTAAATAGGTGGTTCCTGGCCCTACAGGAATTTAACTTTACAGTTACCGTATATACTCGAGTATAGGCCGACCCGAATATAAGCCGAGGCCCCCAATTTACCCCCAAAAAAACTGGCAAACTTATTGACTCGTGTATAAGCCGAGGGTGAGACATGCCTGTCCATCCCTGTGTGTGTGTCCGTCCATCCCTGTGTGTCCGTCCATCCCTGTGTGTCCGTCCATCCCTGTGTGTCCGTCCATCCCTGTGTGTCCGTCCATCCATCCCTGTGTGTGTGTGTGTCCATCCATCCATCCATCCCTGTGTGTGTGTGTCTCCATCCATCCATCCATCCATCCCTGTGTGTGTGTGTCTCCATCCATCCATCCATCCATCCCTGTGTGTGTGTGTCTCCATCCATCCATCCATCCATCCCTGTGTGTGTCTCCATCCGTGTGTGTGTGTGTGTGTGTGTGTGTGTGTGTGTGTGTCCAGCCTACCTGTGTCCCGAGCCTTTGTCCCGAGCCTCCGTCCCGTGCCTTGCCTCCGTCCCGTGCCGTGCCGTGCCTTGCCTCCGTCCCGTGTCGTGCCTTGCCTTGCCTCCGTCCCGTCCCGTCCCGTGCCGTGCCTTCCCTTGCCTCCGTCCCGTGCCCTCTTCGTCGGCGCCTCGGCGGCCATTGTAAAATTCAAAAGCCGCGCCTCCGCCTTCGCCTGTGATAGGCGGAACACTGAATTTCCCAGCAGCCTGTGTTCCGCCTATCACGGACATCGTATCATCCTCGTCCGTAGTACGAGGATGATACGATGTCCGTGATAGGCGGAACACAGGCTGCTGGGAAATTCAGTGTTCCGCCTATCACAGGCGAAGGCGGCGCCGGAGGCGCGGCTTTTGAATTATAGAATGGCCGCTGTCTGTCTGCTCGACACGCTGATCGAGCGGGCAGACAGCGATGACTCGAGTATAAGCCGAGGGGGGCACTTTCAGCCTCAAAAAAGAGGCTGAAAATCTCGGCTTATACTCGAGTATATACGGTAAGCATCGCCCTGGTGTTAAAATGGGGAATGTGGATGCTTTGTCTCGGATACATGCGTGTCTGGCTGCTTGTGTTACAACCCCAAGGTTGAAACAAGAGGGGGGGGTATGTGGCAGCACGCAGGTAAAATCACCTGGTTGTATTCAGGATGGGAAATATGTGTGTCCTAGATTCAGGCTTTATGCAGACTTTTACAATTAGAGGGGAAGAGTTAATGAGCCCAGCTGAAGTAAGTGGACTCATTAAGACCTCTACAAAAAACCCCAGCATGCATAGGGAGATGCTCCATCCTGGAACCAGTTTTGTGTGTATAGACTGGGGAGTCTGAGATCTGTTCTGTGCGGTGAGTTAACGCCTGTGTGGCAAACCCCTACAATAGAGACAGGGACTGGGGCAGCACAAGGCTGCACCCAGTTGTTAGACAGGGAGTCTACGTGTGTAGTTAGAGGTCAAGCTGACCAGGATTTATTTTCTTGTTTTATTTTGTTTGGCTGTTATATGTATCACTGCATGTAGCCTAAATAAACCGGACCTTTTGTTTTTTGCACCTACACTGCTGTCTGCTGTGCCTGACTTTGTGTTGTGAACCCATCCAGGGGGTCACACACACCCGCTACCGAGCGAACCCCCTCACAATATATATATATATATATATATATATATATATATATATATTATATAAAGTGGGGTGTGGTGCACTAAAAGGCCTCTGCTTCAAATTGTGCCCACAATCTAGTCCTTCCCACAGACCGAAATGTAGAAAACACAGAGGGGATTGCTATACACACGATTTTTTTGTATTGAAAAAAGTTGTCATATATCAAATACCAGATACAGCTGTATCTGTTATTTCATATATATATAACAAGGCTTGCCTGTAGGTACCGTGAATACCTCCTAAACCTGCACGGTTTAGAAGATATTTACCATATACGATTGCGCCAACGTATGCACTGAAGAAACAGCTCGCTTGGGCTGTTTCTTCAGCAGCGTGCAGGAATGATGTCTTTGTGGTTTTGGCCAATCACAGCACCGGAGCCCGCAAACCTGGAAATAACTCCTGGAGACATGTCGCCGGTTGTTTGGGGTCGCTGCAACAGCTTTGATCTAAGGTAAGTATTTTATAATGAGCTAATATGTGATGCTTACTAGCTCATTATGCCTTTGTCTTAGACCTTGTACACACGGTCGGACATTCTGACAACAAAATCCATCGGATTTTGTCCGAAACTTGTGTTGCATACACACAGTTGGACAAAGTTGTTGGAAAATCTGATCGTTCAGAACGTGATGATGTTATTTCGTTACCACGGGATTACGTTCAGGCTAGTAGCCAATAGCTTTGGTCTAGGAATTTGATCTGAGCATGCATGGCACTTTGTCCGATTGGAATTCTCTACACATGATCGGACAAAGTCCGATCGGATCATGTTGTCGGAAAGTTTTATAGCCAAGCTCTCAAACTTGGTCCGTCGGATATTCCGACAGAAACAGTCCGATGGAGCCCACACACTGTCGGATTATACGACAACGCGGTCCGATCGGACGTTTTCCATCGCAATGTCCGACCGTGTGTACAAGGGCTTACAGGGTTTTTTTTTTCGGGTTTGCAACCACTTTAAATATTTATTTTTCCATTTTTTTTATGCACATTAGTACACTTGTATTTTAGGTGTTTTCCGGCTTGAGTGTTTTTATTTTGGCCAAGGAAAAGCTAGGTACTAGGAGAAGGAGAGGAGTATTTAGGCATTTTTCAGGGCTGCCATTGAAGCAAATGGGGACCAGAAAATGCATGACTCTGCTCGAGGAAGCTCATGTATTTTTTGACAAGCTTAAAGTGCTGTCAAACTCAGGTAGGAACAGCCAGGGTGGCTGTTAGAAACCACGGGGCCCCATACAGCCAACCTTACAGCCCCCCCCCCCCAAATATATGCAGTTTACTATGCTTCATATATGAATGCACACAGTGAGTGATTGCGTGATTGGTACAGATCACTCATTGTATTCATTCAGGGAAGGAAGGGGCTGGTAAATGTGACATATTTACTGGACCGTCTTCCCACTGTCCATCCCAAAGGATCCTATTGTGTGCCTATAGCTGTCAGTGGGAAGGAGAGGAGGAAAGCTGGCAGCACTGTGAGGGTGGGGGGCAACAGAGGGAAACATATGGTGCACAGGGAGGTTGATCAGCATGGGGGGGGGGGGGGCAATTATTAAATCTGATCCCCTGTTTGGCTCTCTCTGCAGCAGCTAAATTCTGGCAAAAGGGAGACGAGAAGCCAGCTAGAGAGCAGCATGTTATTTAAAATTACATTAATGGTCCGGATTTAAAAAGCAAAACAAAAAAAAAAACACAAAAACAAACATGCCATACGTATCTACTTAGTGCAGTGGTTTTGCACAGACTCTCCTAGAATGCATGAAGGTAAAAAACCTTCAGCCTTTACAACTACTTTAAAGAGGTTGTAAACTCTTGGAAAAAAACAAAAACAGTAAAACAAAGGCATAATGAGCTAGTATACTAATAACTAGCTCATTATGAAATACTTACCTTTAGAACGAAGTCCTCCAGTGGCGCCCACACACCGCTGAGATGACCAGTGTTTCCTCCGGGTTTGCGGGCTCCGGCGTTGGGAGTGGCCGGAGCTGTGATGATGTCACTCTCACGCGCGGGAGCTGCCAGTCACGGCACTGGGCTCTGAAGAAACGGCATGGCCGTTACTGCAGATCGCATGTCCTAGTAATGTCACTGGCTGCATGTACAATAAAGTATCTCCTAAATGGCACGTGTTTAGGAGATATTTACACTACCTATAGGTAAGCCTATATTAAGGCTTACCTATAGGTAAAGGGCAGTAGTAGAGTTTAACCACTTTCAGACCGGACCATTTTGCTGGTAAATGACCAGAGGTCTTTTTACACTTTGGCACTGCGCTGCTTTAACTGGTAATTGCGCGGTCATGCAATGTTGTACCCAAACAAAATTTGCGTCCTTTTCTTCCCACAAATAGAGCTTTCTTTTGATGGTATTTGATTGCCTCTGCGATTTTTATTTTTTGCGATATAAACGTAAAAAGACCGCAAATTTTGAAAAAAAATGATATTTTCTACTTTTTGTTATTAGAAAAATCCAATAAACTCAATTTTAGTCATACATTTAGGACAAAATGTATTCAGCCACATGTCTTTGGTAAAAAAAAAGTCAATAATTGTATATTTATTGGTTTGCGCAAAAGTTGTCACATCTACAAACTAAGGTACGTTTTCTGGAATTTACGCAGCTTTTAGTTTACGACTGCCTATCTCATTTCTTGAGGTGCTAAAATGACAGGGCAGTACAAAACCCCCCCAAATGACCCCATTTTGGAAAGTAGACCCCCTAAGGAAATTGATAAGAGGCATGTTGAGCCCATTGAATATTTTATTTTTTTGCCTCAAGCGATTGAATAATGACAAAAAAAAAATTTTTTTTTTTTTTTTACACAAAGTTGTCACTAAATGATATATTGCTCACACATGCTATGGGCGTATGTGAAATGACACCCCAAAATAAATTCTGCTGCTTCTCCTGAGTACGGGGATACCACATATGTGGGACTTTTTGGGAGCCTAGCCGCGTACAGGGCCCCGAAAACCAAGCACCGCCTTCAGGCTTTCTAAGGGCGTCAATTTTTGATTTCACGCCTCACTACCTATTACAGTTTTGAAGGCCATAAAATGCCAAGATGGCACAAAACCCCCACAAATGACCCCATTTTAGAAAGTAGACACCCCAAGCTATTTGCTGAGAGGCATGTTGAGTCCATGGAATATTTTATATTTTGCCACAAGTTGCGGGAAAATTACAAACTTTTTTTTTTTTTTTTTTTTTTTCACAAAGTTGTCACTAAATGATATATTGCTCATGCATGCCATGGGCATATGTGAAATGACACCCCAAAATAAATTCTGCTGCTTCTCCTGAGTACGGGGATACCACATATGTGGGACTTTTTGGGAGCCTAGCCGCGTACGGGGCCCCGAAAACCAAGCACCGCCTTCAGGCTTTCTAAGGGCGTAATTTTTTGAGTTCACTTCTCACTACCTATTACAGTTTTGAAGGCCATAAAATGCCAAGATGGCACAAAACCCCCACAAATGACCCCATTTTAGAAAGTAGACACCCCAAGCTATTTGCTGAGAGGCATGTTGAGTCCATGGAATATTTTATATTTTGCCACAAGTTGCGGGAAAATTACAAACTTTTTTTTTTTTTCACAAAGTTGTCACTAAATGATATATTGCTCACGCATGCCATGGGCATATGTGAAATGACACCCCAAAATAAATTCTGCTGCTTCTCCTGAGTACGGGGATACCACATATGTGGGACTTTTTGGGAGCCTAGCCGCGTACGGGGCCCCAAAAACCAAGCACCGCCTTCAGGCTTTCTAAGGGCGTTACAGTTTTGAAGGCCATAAAATGCCAAGATGGCACAAACCCCCCCCCCCCAAATGACCCCATTTTAGAAAGTAGACACCCCTAAATTTAGGGGTACACTAGTGAGACTAGGTAATAAATGGCGGGTGCCCTGAAACTATAAAAAAATAACTAACCAACCAGCGTCACCTGTAACAGTTATATGGTGATCACTGGTGAAAGGGTTAACTAGGGGGCAATCAGGGGGCTTTATGCGGTAGTATATGGGGGTCCCTGGCGCTATAAAAAGCTGCGGCGAACCTAAATACCTACCTGCCTAACTAGCGTCACCTGTGACACTAATACAGCGATCAGAAAAACGATCGCTTATTAGGCTGGGTTCACACTGGAGCGATGCGGGAACGCCACGAATGCGCGGCGGGTTCCCGCATCGCATGCCTCCCGGCGGCAGTTCACACTGCCCTATGCGAACTGCTGGGAGTGTCAGTGAAATGTTAATGACACCCCCAGATCAGTTCGCATATCGCAGTGCGATCTGCAAACTTGGATCGCATGGTGTGAACACCCATGCGATCCGATTCTGCTGCGGACCAAAAAAAGGGTCCCGTGCGAGTTTGCGGCGGGTGCGACACGAATTCAGCCATACTATCTGTATAGCTGAACTCGAATCGCACAGAGATCGGATGTGATTTGCACTGCAGTGCGGTGCGAATCACATCCGTTCTCATAAACCGCTGCAATGTGAACCCAGCCTTAGTGACACTGGCGACGGGGGGTGATCACGGGGTTAAACCTTTATTGGGGGGGTTAGGGGGGTACCTTAGAACTAAAGGGGGCTAACCCTAACTGCCCTAACAGTTATTAGTCACAAATGACACCTGCCGGGTGATCAGGGGGTTAAACCTTTATTAGGTAATAAATGGCGGGTGCCCTGAAACTATAAAAAAATAACTAACCAACCAGCGTCACCTGTAACAGTTATATGGTGATCACTGGTGAAAGGGTTAACTAGGGGGCAATCAGGGGGCTTTATGCGGTAGTATATGGGGGTCCCTAGCGCTATAAAAAGCTGCGGCGAACCTAAATACCTACCTGCCTAACTAGCGTCACCTGTGACACTAATACGGCGATCAGAAAAATGATCGCTTATTAGGCTGGGTTCACACTGGAGCGATGCGGAAACGCCGCGAATCCGCGGCGGGTTCCCGCATCGCATGCCTCCCGGCGGCAGTTCACACTGCCCTATGCGAACTGCTGGGAGTGTCAGTGAAATGTTACTGACACCCCCAGATCAGTTCGCATATCGCAGTGCGATCTGCAAACTCGGATCGCATGGTGTGAACACCCATGCGATCCGATTCTGCTGCGGGCCAAAAAAAGGGTCCCGTGCGAATTTGCGGCGGGTGCGGCGGGTGTGGCGGGTGCGGCGGGTGCGGCGAATGGCTGAACTCGAATCGCACAGAGATCGGATGTGATTTGCACTGCAGTGCGGTGCGAATCACATTCGTTCTCATAAACCGCTGCAATGTGAACCCAGCCTTAGTGACACTGGCGACGGGGGGTGATCACGGGGTTAAACCTTTATTGGGGGGGTTAGGGGGGTACATTAGAACTAAAGGGGGCTAACCCTAACTGCCCTAACAGTTATTACAGTCACAAATGACACCAATGCAAAAAAAAAAAAAAAAAAAAAAAAAAATGACATTGGTGTCACTGTGACTGGGGGGCAGGGGTAATTGGGGGGGTGATCGGGGGGTAAAGGGGGGGTGTGAGTGTGCCTGGCATGTTCTACTGTGTGTGGGATGTGTTGGTGCAACTCACTGATCCGCTCTCCTCCGTGTCGGAACGAAAAATACCGACACGGAGGAGAGAATACATCACTTCCTCTCCTGTGTTTACATTACAGGAGAGGAAGTGATGTCACCGGGGATTTCCATTCGTCGGGAGCGATCGCGAGGGGGTGGCCATGAATGAATGGCCGTCCCCTCGTCCGGGATCGCTCCCGAACGAAAACCGACCGCCGCAGGCACCGGGCGGGGGCCCGATCGGGCCCCCGACCCGCGGGAGGCAAAGGACGTACATATATGTGCTTATGCCTGCCCGTGCCATTCTGATGACGTACATCGGCGTGAGGCGGTCGGCAAGTGGTTAAGGAAATTGTTTATTTTTTATGGTGTACTTTAAGCCCCATTAAAAGACTCACTTTCTGTTGAACAATATTTTTACACAGACTGCAAATTGGTCTTGAAAAAAGGGCAGGCTTTAATAGAATTGGGGTGCTATGTTCACTCCTCGTTCGCATTGACTGCGGCTTTGAAATCATGCGACTTCATCTGAAATCACACAATTTCAAAGCCGCACGTCAGTGCGACTTGGAAGACATCTGTGTGGATTCATGAATATATATCTATGCAAGTCACACATGAAATCTCCAAAAGTATTGCAGGAAATGCTTTTTCAAATCAATGCCGCATTGCAAAGTCGGCGTCGCACCCATTTGAACAGTGCGATTTCTGGCAATAGGGTGTGACTTTTTACGCAATTTGACCTGCCAAATCGCATGACAAGTCACTCCAATGTGAACGAGGGCTCAGGGTTTTCAGATTTCAGGCTGCGTTGGCAGGTCTGACGGAAACCCGAACCCAACCATTTCCTTCATCACTAGTAGTGAGAGATAAAGTAAGACTACTCAAAAATACCCCCTCAAACATATAATACAAAAAATTTAGGAAGGAATACACACAGTAGATTTTTTTTACCTCCATGCATAGAAGGCATAAAGGTAAAAAAAACTTCCGCCTTTAGAACCACTTTAATTCTTAAACATAGAATCCACAGAGGAACATACACAAGTCAATTAAAATGATTTAGTCAACAAATGCTATAACAACTTGGCACAGCCCCTGCTCTCATGCTATGGGTGTTTATATGGGTAAAGACTGGGACCTATATAGCCAACCTTCTAGAAATGTTTGTGTATATACCACATGCTGGACCCCAGTATATGAAGGATCAAATGCCATATGTTCCATTCCCCATTTTAGGGTATACAGTAAAACCTTAGATTGCGAGCATAATTCGTTTCAGAAACATGCGTAATTCAAAGCACTCTTATATCAAAGCAACTTTCCCCATAAGAAATAATGTAAACCCAAATGATTCGCTCCACAACCATTTATTCATAAGTCCTTCAGTTTATAGTCCATATAAAAATATTATAGCAATGTGATAGGTTGTGTAACCATAAAATGTCCATCCACAAATGGAAGCGGATTAGAAAGGAGATTAGAAGCAAAATCCAGCAGGAGCTACAGAGTATAAAAGAGAAGAGAGACGCCTCTAAGTGTAGCAATATGGTTACATTTAATGAAGGTACAACATTTAGTAACTCACATGGTTAATGATTAAAAGAGGCACATCTAAGTATGCAGACATCCGGGGACCATCCCCAGCACGACCAGCTCTCACCGCTGTCAGTCTTCAATCGTGACTGGGAAGACTACCCTGCAGTAAAGCGATCTGAAAGCAAGGCTTGAACCGACCGTGGAGCGCGCCGTGGAGGGATAACGTCAATGGCAGTGAGGAGGAGGGTCTATGTGGACAGCTTTACCCCGGACACCTGCATACTTAGATGTGCCTGTTTTAATCATCAACCATGTGAGTTGCTAAATGTTGTACCTTCATTAAATGTAACCATATTGCTACACTTAGAGGCGCCTCTCTTCTCTTTTATACTCAGGTGTGATATGATGCTACTTGTATATCAAGACATCGCTTGTATATCAAGTCAACATTTATTAAAAAATTTTGCTGGTCTTAAAAAACGCTCTCAAACCAAGTTACTCTCAAACCAAGGTTTTACTGTGTACTCAAAATTCATCCCAAAAGCATTATATGCTGTCAGTGAAGATTGGCCCAAAAGATCCATGCACTATAGGACCAAGACAGAATCACGGTGCTGTTTATGGAGTACTTATAGAATGGGTGCTTCAGCCATATATGTTACATACACACATGCTTAACAAGCCTCACCTCAGGCATATGAGCTGTAAATCACATCAAAGGAAATAGTGATATCATTGAAGTCTGTACATAATTCAAACTCCATTGAGGAATGGTGAGATGAGAAAGGCAAAGGCTATGCCCTGCTATAATGTCACTGATGCAGCCAGCTTGGCCAGTGGCTGATCAGACAACCTTTGGCCCTTATGGGCTGATTGCTTTCTCAGGGTGTGGAGCAAGACTTGGACTGATTAGTATAGGCATTTCCTGGTTATCGGTGTCTGGACATGCACACAGCTTTCTTTATATTGCCTCAGTTAAAGCGGTTGTTAACCTAGTTAAACTACTTTTACCTACAGGCAAGCCTATAATAAGGCTTACCTGTAGGTACCCTGAATATCTTCTAAACTTGCACAGTTTAGGAGATATTCACTGTATATGGTTGCGCCGACATCATCAGCGCATGCACACTGAAGAAACGGCTTGCTCGTGCCGTTTCTTCAGGGCCTGTGCCGTGACATCATCGCGGCTCCGGCCAATCACAGCGACGGAGCCCGCGAACCCGGAAATAACTCAGAGAGACATGTTGCCAGTCACAGTGGTGTGTTAGGACTGCTGCAACAGCATCGATCTAAGGTAAGTACTCTGTAATGTGCTAGAATGCGATGCACACTAACTCATGCCTTTGTCTTGCAGTTTTTTTGAGTTTACAACCACTTTAAAAAGGCCTGTGGCTGGAGTTACACTCTAAAGCATGGGTCTTCAAACTACGGCCCTCCAGTTGTTTAGGAACTACAATTCCCATCATGCCTGGTCATGTCTGTGAATGTCAGAGTTTTACAATGCCTCATGGGATGTGTAGTTTCACAACAGCTGGAGGGCCGTAGTTTGAGGATCCCTGCTCTAAAGCCTCATACACACAGACAAGATGGGGGAGACATTTGCCGGCAAAAAAACAAAACCAAAAAAAACCACAGCTGCCATTCTGCCCATGTGTAGGTTGGTCTGCCCAACAGAAGCTGACCGTTCGGCGGGCTTTTATCAGATGTGCATGCTGGGAGCCTGAACCAGCCGCTTCTACCCTGTCCACAGCCCAGCGCTCCAGAAGGGCAGAGCAGAGAGACAGTGACTGACAGTCACCAGCTCTCTGTTAACAAAACAGTGAGAACTGAGTGGCCTGTGGTGTTTGATTGCTCAGTTCTCAGTCTTAGAGCTGGCAGGGGACAAGTGCAGCATATGGTTTAAAAAAACAAAAACAAAACATACTTATCTTTTAAATAGAAAAAGAAACGACAAGATAACTTACCCCATGGGATGACTGCAATCTCACCAGATGTAAGGCACGAAACCCTCTGATTGCAGTTGGAGATCATTTCTGTCTTCACACAGGATGAGCTTAGTCCCTCTCGATGTCCTGGGGGGCCCCGATCCTGAGAGTCCTCTGGGGGGCTGTCAAGCAGGTGGAGAAAGACAAAAATCCTGTCAGTGTTCTGATAAACAGAGGCCCCAGTCAGAGTGTGTAGTGAAAGTAGAAATAGGTATATGGATCTGAATGCAGACACTGTGCATTTGGATCTGTGCACCCCAAATTTTGGCAAGTGACTCTGTCCATGCAGCTGCTGCGTCTACATCCACTTCTATACAGACTGCCTGCATGCAGCTTTGAGGTGGATGCACACACAGGAGCAAGTTAGCACAGGGGACCGGTCCCAGCACCCCTCTGAATGAGCCCTCAGCCCATCTTATGCATATATTTACAAATGTGTGCAAACTAAACTGTTAGACAGGGTAATTCAGTTTGTTGCAGGCTGGCTGGTAAGTGAGCTGAGAATTGGAATTGGAGCTGTCCTTTAGGCACAACTGATCAAAAATTGGGGTACATTGTCAATCACAACGGCCCTTTACCATGTGATCAGCTGTGTCCAATCGCAGCTGATCACATATAGACAGACTTGCTGGTTATCGGCAGTCCTGTGTCTGTGTAAAAAAAGGAGAGACGATTATTGCAAGGCTGTCATTACAATGTTAACACTGACCATCAGTGCCCTGATTATCAGTCATGCCCCATCAGCGGCCATCAGTGAAGAAGAAAAATTACTTATTTGTAACATGTTATAACAGAAACTAATGCCCTGTACACAGGATTGGAAATTCACACGGAAAAGGTCCGATCGGATTATGTTGTTGGAAAATCTGATTGTGTGTGGGCTCTATCGGACTTTTTCTGTCAGAAATTCTGATGTAAAAAGTTTGAGAGCTGGATCTAAAATTTTCCAACAACAAAAATTCCATCTGACTTTTTCAAATCGTTTGTAGAGAATTCCGACGGACAAAGTGCCACACATGCTCAGATTAAATTATGAGACCAAAGCTATTGGCTACTAGCCTCTACATCAGGGGTAGGGAACCTCGGCTCTCCAGATGTTTTGAAACTACAAATCCCATCATGCCTCTGCCTCTAGGAGTCATGCCTGTGACTGTTAGGGTCTTGCAATGTCTCATGGGACTTGTAGTTTCAAAACAGCTGGAAAGCTGAGGTTCCCTACCCCTGATCTACATAGTCCTGTTGTAAGCAATGAACGTCACCTCGTTCCGAACAATTGGATTTTCTGACAACTTTGCATGAGCGTGCAATTGTCGATCAAAATGCGACTGAAAATTTACCTGGACAGGAAGAGGGTGAAAGTGCCCATTATCAAAGTGGTTAAAGTGGTTGTAAACCCATACATATACTCAGTGAAGTGACTGACCTCAGGTGATACACAAAGATGAAACAAATCCTACATGAGTTGTGCCTGTTTATCTGCAGTCTTCTCTTCTCTACGTATGTTCAAATTTCTGAGAGTACAGAAAAAAAGGGGACAGAGAGCTGAAATTACACACTGCAGAACTCAGTGGGGAGAGATCTGAGAGCTGAGTGGAGGGAAGAGACACACCCCCCTCCACACAGCACACAGGGACAGTGTGGTATTTAGAGGAGTTCCTTCAATGAGGTTACAGATAGCACCGAATATCATTGAAGAAACCTTCATTTTTTCTAAATATGGAAGGCCTCTTCCCTTGAAGGAAGTGCCCCATACGCAAAATCAATGCACATACCCTGTTTCCCCAAAAATAAGACCTAGCGTGATTGTAGGTGATGGCTGCAATATAAGCCCTACCCCCCAAATAAGCCCTGGCAGGTCTTATTTTCAGGGTAGGGCTTATTTTCAGGGAAACGGGGTAGGGCTTATATTGTAGCCATCACCGACAATCACGCTAGGTCTTATTTTCGGGGCAACAGGGTATGAATAGAAGAGTCATTTGAGTCATGTTCCACCAATGAGCAGTTTCCCATAAAACCCTTCATTACATGTACATCTAGGAACGTTGTTTACGTTGTTTGTTGTCCATGTGAGCTCCAGTACATTGGCCACACAATATATTTTCATGTGAGATTAAGTGAACATGTGGCCAACATAAAGAAAGGGTTTCCGAAGCACAGGTTTATCGAAACACTATGATTTGTGCCACAATCGAGATCCAAAAGGTACTGTGTTTCTTGGGATTGATAGATTTACTAGTAACTGGAAAGGCAGTAATACAATAAGAGAAGTGTCACTTCTAGAAACCAAGTGGGTATATCAGGTTAAAGCGGGAGTCCGCCGGGACTCCGCGTTTTTTTTTTTTTTTTAAAAGCCAGCAGCTACAAATACTGCAGCTGCTGACTTTTAAAATAGTGACACTTACCTGTCCAGCGCGCCCGCGATGTTGGCACCCGAAGCCGATCTTTAGATCGTCACTCGGGTGCTGCCGCCGCCATCTTGGGTATGGGAATCAGGAAATGGAGCCTTTCGGCTTCATTTCCCGGTTCCCTACTGCGCATGCGCGAGTCGCGCTGCGCAATAAGGACGGTCCCCGCTGCCTCTGGGATCTGTGTGTTTCCCAGCAGGCAGCGGGGCACTTGCGGAAGGGGGCGGGCACTTGCGGAAAGGGGCGTAATCTACGCCCCTTTCCGCAGAGAGCTATCCCGGAAGTGGGTGCAGTTACCTGGATTATCCAGGTAACTGCACCCCCTCCCCCGTGAAAGGTGGCAATTGTGGCGCCGGGGGGGGGGGGGGGAGGATTCCGATGAGCGGAAGGTCCATTTTAGGGTGGACCTCCGCTTTAAGTGTTATGCTCCACATAGAATGAACACTGAGTAGGATAACAATTCCTTCATTAATAATAGTTAATTGGTGTGGGGAATTCACTACAACCCATGTCTGTCTACCCCATTTCATACACTCAAATTAATATTTTATTCCCTTTTACATATGGTATTTCAATTGCTAGTGAAAGTGTTGTGAATTTGAAATAAATAAATTTGTAATAGTTTTAGTTATATTTTTATGTACCACAAGATGGCGCTGTTTCCCAGTGCAGTTGCTGGAAACATTCATGGGATAGATTATTGCTTAGAAAGAGACAGACACACACACACACACACACACACACACACACACACACACACACACACACACACACACACACACACACACACACACACACACACACACACACACACACACACACACACACACACACACACACACACACTAGAGAGAGAATGAGAGAGAGAGACAGATGAATAATGAAGAGAGAGAGATACAGATGGATAATGAAGAGTGAGAGGGGACACCTAAAGATAGAAAGATATGATGATAGAAAGATATGATGTGATAGAGATGACAGAGAGAGAAAGAGGAATAAGAGAGATATTCTATAAAGAGTATTGATGGTGAGATGGTGACTGAGAGATGACAGAAAACAATATGATAGAGAGGAATGATAACATGACAGATAACAGAGGGATGGCATAGTGAGAGATGATGGAGAAAGATGATAGAGTGGAATGATAGAGAGAGAGAAATCATACAGAGATGGTGATATAGAGGAGAGAGAGAGAGAGAGAGAGAGATGACAGAAATAGATAAAGAAAGAGATAGATGAGGAATAATAAAGAGAGAGATGATATAAAGCGTTATGATAGTGAGATGAGGAAAGAGAGATGATGTAGGAATGATGAAGTGAGAGATCACAGAGAAAGATGATAGAAATGAACGATACAGAGAGAAATGGCAATGAGATCATAGATGACAGAAGGAGATGATGGAGAGCAATGATAAAGAGAGAGATGACAGAGAGATTGATCATAGAGAGAGAGGACAGAGAACGATGATAGGAATGATAAAGAGAGATGGTGGAGAGATGATAGATGACCGAGAAACATGATAGGAATGACAAAGAGAGAGATGGTGTAGAGATGATAGATGACGAGGGAGAAGATGGAGAGGAGTGATAGAGAGAGAAATAACGGAGAGCAAAAAGAGAGAGATGACAGAGAGATGATAGAAGACAAAATAAGGTGATAGGAATGATAAAGAGAGATGACAGGGAGATGATAGATTAGAGAGAGAGAAGTTAGAGAGGGATGATAGAAATAACAGAGGGGAATGATAAAGAGAGAGATGATAGAGAGATTGATCATTGAGATAGATGACAGAGAAACATGATATGAATGACAAAGAGAGAGAAGATAGTGCGGAATGATAGAGAGAATTAATGGAGAGGAATGATAGAGAGATTTACTGTAGAGAGATATGATAGATGACAGAGAAAGATGGTGGAAAGAATGATAAAAAGAGATAAATGACTGAGTGATGATAGAGAGAAACGATAAAGAGATAAATGACAGGGGTGATAAAGAGGTATAAATGAGAGTGATGATAGAGAGAGATAAATGACAGAGCGGAATGATGGAAGGATGAGATGAAGATATATTGGGGAAGCCGCATATCACGTGTCCCTCCCCTCTGCTCACTCAGCATTTCATATCACGTGTGGCTCCGATCAGCTGACAGAGATCTAGCCTCCATATTGGTATTCTCAGTCAGCTGTTTGTGTGTTACAGCTGTTCCAGTCCGCACAGGAAGTGGAACGCTGTAGCCAAGGTTCCGGGGCCGGGCACACTCATCGCTATGGCTGGGAGAAGCGCCCCGGTCTGGGTCTCCTGGTGGGGGAAGGCGGTGCTGGTGTTGGCCCAGGTTCTGGCTGTAGCTGTGCACACCTCAGAGGCTCGTCAGCTCCGTTTTGTCACCTTGGTAAGTGAGGGCAGGGGTGACGTCACGTGTGTACCTGTGCACTGCCTGGGCTAGGAGATTATGATGGGAGACCTGGAAGTAGCAGGAATAGGCTGACTGCAGCTTTGTGGCAGACTTTGATAACAATACATGATATAACAGCCTTAGCTGACTGTGTGCTTTGGTACATTTTGTGAATTGTCTTTGTTTTGTCTCTTATGGGTCAGTAAAGCTGTATAGTGATATGAAAGGTGCTGTAACCCATAGCAACAAGAGGTCAGTTTATGGGGGGGGGGAATAAATGGGGTGTGGAATAGTGACATATTGTTGGTGTCATTGGGAGAAATCGCTCTCCATTGTTGTCTCACAGTGGCAGGAAATATGCCCTGTTGGTGTCAGTGGACAGAATAGTGTCTCATATCAGTGGGATAAATAGGCTGGATAAAGGCATGCAAAAAGCCGCAGTTTGTGGACCCTTATTCTAGGTTCATACTTCATGGTAAACTCGTCTAAACTGATGACTTGTAGGGGGCTTTTAAAGTGTTGCCTATAGAAAATGTAGGATGGCAAAGTTTGTCACAGTTTCCTTGGGCCCGCACGTTTTTAAGACTTGACAATGTTGGGTATCTGTTTACTCGAAGCAATCTCATCTTTTATATCTTACCAACAAATTTGGGTAATATATTGCATTTGTTAGCCCTAAAATGAATTTTATTTTATTTACTGATCGTGGTAATATCGTGTGACATACAAATTGGAAGGGCTGCTACATACACAAACAGGCCCTTATGGTCAAACCAGCAAACCCCAACCCCCCCCCCCCCCCCCCCCCCCCCCCCCCAACCTACCTTCCTTGTATGGTGACCATACATTCTGCAGTCCAATCATTTGATTCAATTATTCAAGTTCCTTTTTGGTATTCCACTGTTCACAAATTTTTGTTTTGAGTTTAGGGCGAATGATAATCCAATCACTCTCTGTCAACTGGCTTTAATGGGGTTCCTGTTGTAGTATATTAAAGTGGTTGTAAAGCCTTTAAGGCTTTTGACCTTAAAGCATTCTGTGCACTAGCCCAGGTTCACACTGAGCTGCAGGAATGAAGCTGTGCAAGTTCAGCTGACCTCGCACAATTTCACTCCTGCATGTCAGTCCTGATTTCGGCCGCAATTTCAGAGACATCTGTGCAGATGTCAAAGTAAATTGCAGCCGGAAATCACAAAAAGTAGTACAGAAACTACTTTTTGAAATCGATGTGGCGTCGCACCCATTAAGATGGTGCCATTGCCTGCAATTGCCGCTGATTTGACATATCAAAACGCTCCACTGTGAACCAGGGTTTAGGCTGTGTTCACAATGGAGTTTGCAGCGGCTCACAGCAGTAATGCAGTGCGTCTCCATTCACTGTTTCAGCCCAAATTTCATCCCAGAAGGCAGTTCATGGGATGTCATGCATGCATGGAGTCTGGATACGTCAGCCTCACCTAGACAAGGATTAGGGGCGTGAATTTAAGGGGGGGGAAAAAAAAAAAGTATTTACTTGTTAAAGTAAAAAAAAAAAAAAAAAAAAAAAAAAGTTTCTTTTGCAATTGTGTAAGAGGGAGGAGAAGGAGACAGAACATTAAGGAAGGGTTCAAGGTCTGCTTTAAGTTTATCTAAACAGAAAACTAAAATTTTAAAGGCTAAAGACTTGTGTGGGGGTTTTTTATTTTTTATTTTTATTTTTTTTTTATTTATTTTTATTTTTTTAACCACTTTCAGACCGGACCATTTTGCTGGTAAATGACCAGAGGTCTTTTTACACTTTGGCACTGCGCTGCTTTAACTGGTAATTGCGCGGTCATGCAATGTTGTACCCAAACAAAATTTGCGTCCTTTTCTTCCCACAAATAGAGCTTTCTTTTAATGGTATTTGTTTGCCTCTGCGATTTTTTTTTTATTTTTTGCGATATAAACGTAAAAAGACCGCAAATTTTGAAAAAAAATATTTTCTACTTTTTGTTATTAGAAAAATCCAATAAACTCAATTTTAGTCATACATTTAGGCCAAAATGTATTCAGCCACATGTCTTTGGTAAAAAAAAAGTCAATAATTGTATATTTATTGGTTTGCGCAAAAGTTGTCACATCTACAAACTAAGGTACGTTTTCTGGAATTTACGCAGCTTTTAGTTTACGACTGCCTATCTCATTTCTTGAGGTGCTAAAATGGCAGGGCAGTACAAAACCCCCCCAAATGACCCCATTTTGGAAAGTAGACCCCCTAAGGAAATTTATAAGAGGCATGTTGAGCCCATTGAATATTTTATTTTTTTGCCTCAAGCGATTTGAATAATGACAAAAAAAAATTTTTTTTTTTTTTTTTTACACAAAGTTGTCACTAAATGATATATTGCTCACACATGCTATGGGCGTATGTGAAATGACACCCCAAAATAAATTCTGCTGCTTCTCCTGAGTACGGGGATACCACATATGTGGGACTTTTTGGGAGCCTAGCCGCGTACGGGGCCCCGAAAACCAAGCACCGCCTTCAGGCTTTCTAAGGGCGTAAATTTTTGAGTTCACTTCTCACTACCTATTACAGTTTTGAAGGCCATAAAATGCCAAGATGGCACAAAACCCCCACAAATGACCCCATTTTAGAAAGTAGACACCCCAAGCTATTTGCTGAGAGGCATGTTGAGTCCATGGAATATTTTATATTTTGCCACAAGTTGCGGGAAAATTACAAACTTTTTTTTTTTTTTTTTTCACAAAGTTGTCACTAAATGATATATTGCTCACGCATGCCATGGGCATATGTGAAATGACACCCCCAAAATAAATTCTGCTGCTTCTCCTGAGTACGGGGATACCACATATGTGGGACTTTTTGGGAGCCTAGCCGCGTACGGGGCCCCAAAAACCAAGCACCGCCTTCAGGCTTTCTAAGGGCGTTACAGTTTTGAAGGCCATAAAATGCCAAGATGGCACAAACCCCCCCCAAATTACCCCATTTTGGAAAGTAGACACCCCTAAATTTAGGGGTACACTAGTGAGACTAGGTAATAAATGGCGGGTGCCCTGAAACTATAAAAAAAATAACTAACCAACCAGCGTCACCTGTAACAGTTATATGGTGATCACTGGTGAAAGGGTTAACTAGGGGGCAATCAGGGGGCTTTATGCGGTAGTATATGGGGGTCCCTGGCGCTATAAAAAGCTGCGGCGAACCTAAATACCTACCTGCCTAACTAGCGTCACCTGTGACACTAATACGGCGATCAGAAAAATGATCGCTTATTAGGCTGGGTTCACACTGGAGCGATGCGGAAACGCCGCGAATCCGCGGCGGGTTCCCGCATCGCATGCCTCCCGGCGGCAGTTCACACTGCCCTATGCGAACTGCTGGGAGTGTCAGTGAAATGTTAATGACACCCCCAGATCAGTTCGCATATCGCAGTGCGATCTGCAAACTCGGATCGCATGGTGTGAACACCCATGCGATCCGATTCTGCTGCGGGCCAAAAAAAGGGTCCCGTGCGAATTTGCGGCGGGTGCGGCGGGTGTGGCGGGTGCGGCGGGTGCGGCGAATGGCTGAACTCGAATCGCACAGAGATCGGATGTGATTTGCACTGCAGTGCGGTGCGAATCACATTCGTTCTCATAAACCGCTGCAATGTGAACCCAGCCTTAGTGACACTGGCGAAGGGGGGTGATCACAGGGTTAAACCTTTATTGGGGGGGTTAGGGGGGTACATTAGAACTAAAGGGGGCTAACTCTAACTGTCCTAACAGTTATTACAGTCACAAATGACACCAATGCAAAAAAAAAAATAAATAAAATAAATAAATAAATGACATTGGTGTCACTGTGACTGGGGGGCAGGGGTAATTGGGGGGGGGGGGGGGTGATCGGGGGGGTGTGAGTGTGCCTGGCATGTTCTACTGTGTGTGTAGAGTGTTGGTGCAACTCACCGATCCGCTCTCCTCCGTGTCGGAACGAAAAATACCGACACGGAGGAGAGAATACATCACTTCCTCTCCTGTGTTTACATTACAGGAGAGGAAGTGATGTCACGGGGGATTTCTATTCGTCGGGAGCGATCGCGAGGGGGTGGCCATGAATGAATGGCCGCCCCCTCGTCCCGGATCGCTCCCGGACGAAAACCGACCGCCGCAGGCACCGGGCGGGGGCCCGATCGGGCCCCCGACCCGCGGGAGGCAAGGGACGTACATGTAAGCCCTTATGCCTGCCCGTGCCATTCTGCCGACGTACATCGGCGTGCGGCGGTCGGCAACTGGTTAAATCTCAATGAAGAGAATGCATTACGGAAAAAAAAATTTTTTTGGGTGCAGCCAATGGCTCCCGCTGCTGTCCATCTAACCCAGTGATGAGGGGGGCAAGCTGCACTATGTGTGTCCATATACACAGGGCCGTCTTTTAATCTTGATTGGACCCTGGGCAAACATTATCCCCCCCCCCCCCCTCCCCATGCAGTTTCGCTCTCCATCTGCTTTAAGCCATGTAATAAAAAGCAGCAAGACTTAAAATCAGTTTACTGAATCAGATCAGGCAGCAATTGCGTTTGGTTGCCAGAGGTTACAGTGCATCTTTACCACTCACTGACTGGTTGCTATTTATGCTTGTTGCTTGATTGCTAGAGATAACTGTACATCAATACTGCTGATTGATTGGTTGCTATAAGTTACTTCACATCATTACTGCTTACTGATTGGTTGCTATAGGTTATAGCGCATCATCTCCTCACTGCCGGCACACCATGGACTGGAGAGATGAGGGGGCCCATTAATAAACACTAAACTCCTAGGTAACCTAGGATTCCTGGGCTTGGTGGCAGTGCAGTGCAGACTTTCAAGCATGCCCCTTCACCTCCCCAGTGGGCAGTATTCAGTATAGGGGATGGTGGATATGACCTCAGATAGATATAGATATCCCCTATCGCCGGTCTGTCTCTATTTACATATCAATGTCGGTATTTACATATAAACACAGGGTCTGCAGATATCAGGGCACAGCATGGAACTAAAACCTCAAGGGATGACACAATTTAAATTGGAATATTTGGCAAGTATGAGGCAGCTTCTTTGGGCCCCACAACAATGACAGGGCCCAGGGAAGCTGCCCCTTTTGCCCTGCCTTAAAAACGGCCCTGCATATACACACAGAGTGGCTTGGAATTGAGCCCACATGAGTAACACACCTCCCTTTGCCCAGAAAGTGACTTGCTAGGTGGGTACTCAAAGGCAAGTGGAGCCAGATGCACTGATGGGGGACCCTAGAAGAGGAGGATCTGGACTGCTCTGTGCAAAACCATTGCATAGAGCATGTAAGTTTATTATTTAAAAAAATAAAACAAAGATCCTTTATTACTTTAAAGTGGTTGTAAACCCTTTATAGGGATGCACCGAATGGGTTTTTTGGTGCCGAAACCGATACCGAAAATGAAAAATACACTAGGCCGAAAACCGATACCGAAACAGCACCGATACCGAAAATGACAGTTTTTAAAAAATATTTTTATACAGGAGGTGGTCAGAGACTGGGGACGTGGTACAGGAGGTGGTCAGAGACTGGGGACGTGGTACAGGAGGTGGTCAGAGACTGGGGACGTGGTACAGGAGGTGGTCAGAGACTGGGGACGTGGTACATGACACATGATACAATGCAGCCAGCCAGTGTGTCCCCCTCATAGCAGCCAACCTGTAAAGAGAAGAGAGAAGAGGAGAGTCGCCTCTGTCGCCTGTTTGATCACAGCAGGGGAACATCACAGCTTTCAGTTCAATAGCTGTGTGTTCCCGGCCGCGCGCCGTCACGTAAGCCCCTCCCCCTTGTCAGGGCACTTTGATAGACAGATCATCCGTCCAATCCTACGGGTGATCTGTCTATCAAAGTGCCCGGACAAGGGGGAGGGGCTGTACGTGACGGCGCACGGCCGGGAACACACAGCTATTGAAATAAAAGCTGTGATGTTCCCGCTCTGTGATCAAACAGGTGGTGGAGACGGCTCTCCTGCACTATTTGGAATGTTATAGCTTTTCATGATGGGCGCACCAGGGGTGGGGGGCGGAGCCCCGCCCCCTACCCTGTCCCCGCCCCATTTTCGGCTCCATTATCGGCCGTTTTTCTCTTTCGGCAAATTGCCGAAAAGGGCATTTTCGGCCGATATGTTTCGGCGGCCGAAATTTCGGTGCATCCCTATTTATAACCATTTTGCCGATTTAATAAGGCATCTTATAATATAAGCCCCTTTTTAAAAGTCATAGACAATTAAGATGCACAGGGAATTTTCTTACCAGAGATATTTATCGGTGTCTATTGAATAACATTGGTCTGCAGACAGTGTTATTCAATAGACATCTGGCACTCCGTAAAAGAGACGGGAGGGTCCCATAAGAGATGCCTAAAAAACTGACAGGCAGACCTGATCAGACAGCCCATTTGAAAAAGGCCTAATGCCACGTACACACGACCAGACTTTCTGGCAGACTAGGTCCGATGGAGTTGGACAATCCCATCTTGTGTGGGCTGATCCGATCGTTTTTCTTTAAAAAAAATCCAATGACCTAGAAATAGAGCATGTTTCAAATCTGTCCGACTCAATTCCTATCGGGAAAACTGTCCGTCTGTATGCTGGTCCGACGGACCAAATACGACGCAAGGGAAGCTATTGGCTACTGGCTATTGAACTTCCTTTTTTAGTCCCGTCTTACGTCATCCCGTTCAAAATGAATGAAATTTCAATTGGACTTAGTCCGTTCGTGTGTGGGGAAAGTCTGTCAGAACTCCGCCGAAAGTCCTTTGAGAAGACCGTCGGACCTAGTCTGCCGGCAAGTCTGGTTGTGTGTACGTGACATTAGGCTTCAGTTATTACAAATAATCACTGGTGACTGGTTCTATTTATAGCCTGTGCTTGCAGTGTCGAAGAGAGAAACAGTCAAATATATGTACGGGGAATGAGGATTGTTGAAATCCTGAATACAATCTGGAGTTCATTGCTTATAATTGTAACCTGTTTCTGTTATGCCGCATACACACATAGCTAACTATCCGGCGGACTTAGTCTGACGGACTTCCCGCTGGACTTTCCGAACGAGCTACTTGCCCACACACGGCACTTTTTCAGTGGACTAATACGGTGTACTAAGTCCGCCGGACTATCCGCCGTACTTTTGAAATGAACGGACTCGCCCACACACGCGGAGGAAAGTCCGCTCATTTTGAGCGCGTCTCCAGGTAGCCGGGCCAGCGAAGGAGGCATCGCTGGCCCCGTCACCTGGTATGGTCTTAAAGTGGAACCCCTACTCTGAAAAATCAGAGTGGGGGGTCCCCCCCCAGGTCCACATCAGACCCTTGTCCGAGCACGCTACCCGGCTGGCCAGGAAAGGGGGTGGGGGACGAGCGAGCGCCCCTCCTGAGCCATGCCAGGCCGCGTGCCCTCAACATGGGGGGTGCCTTGGGGAAGGGGGGCCCCCCCACCCTAAAGCACCTTGTCCCCATGTTGAGGCCAAGGGCCTCTGACAACCCTGGCTGTTGGTTGTCGGGGTCTGCGGGCAGGGAGCTTATCGGAATCCGTGAGCCCCCTTTAATACGGGGGCCCCCGGATACCTGCCTCCCACCCTATGTGAATGAGTATGGGGTAAAAAAAAACACACAAGGGTTAAAATAGTTTTTTTGCACAGCTCCGGGGGTCTTCTCGCCGGACTCCTCAGCTATCTTCTGCTAGCTCTTTTACTAGCGGAGGAGCCCGGCTTTCTTCTTCGCCGCCGCCCTCTACTTCGGGGGTCCTGTCCCCCTCTTCGGTTCTACTTGCCGGGCCACCGCGCATTCTTCTAGCTCTTTTACAGGTGGTGGCCCGGTCTTCTGTTCTCTTCTGTTCAGATGTTGCCTCGTTGCTGCCTCCGCTCACAATGGCAGGGACGTGGCGACTTATATAGGGACATCACCGGATGATGTCCCCGCCCATTATGTCCCAGTCCCAGCATCCTCTGGATGACATTGCGGGATCCCTGGACACGGTAAATATCCATAAATTAAAAGCCATCAGCTACAGTATTTGTTTTTTGTCCCCAGGTGGAACTCCTTTTTAAGCTTTGACAATAAACCTGGAAACTGATTGCTTTCTATGCAGAGCTGCACCAGATTTTGCACTCAAGTTTTAGTAAATCAACCTCTGTATGTGATGAACAAGAGAGAGGGTTCTTTGCATTTATGATTTCCCTGTCTTTTCTCCCACAGGTATATCGTCATGGTGACCGGTCCCCAGTCAGGGCTTACCCAAAGGATCCTCATCAGGAAAGTGCCTGGCCTCAGGGATTTGGCCAGCTCACACAGGTAGGGTAAAAATAGTTGCAGATTTTTGCAAAATAATCTTTCACTTCTTAGATCTTTATTTCTCCCATCTAATTACACAAAGTTGACGGTGTTTTTTTTTTTTTTTTTGTTTTTTTTTTTTTTTTTTTTTTGGACTACTTCTAAACAAAGTCAGGGTCTTGTTTACTCATAGGGTCACTTGTACAGAATAATATGCCTGTAAGAGTAGGGGAAATATACTTGCATTTCTGGTGGCCTGCGTGTTGAAATGTCACTGCTTCACTGCGCCTTGGGCACTGTTCATATTCCATACTTGGTGTGTTAAATACTTGCTCCCCCACTACATGCTGTACCTCCCACCACTGGTTCATACACTACACTACATAATGTACAAGCCATCAGGAGAAACTACAGCTTGTGGTGAGGGTAACAGATATTCAAGGCACCCAAAGGGTCAAATAACTTGTGTAGTTGGGAAGAAGCGAAGTGGCAGCATTGCAACGTGTGCGTTGCTGGAAAGTTGAGTATATTGCATTCCCCGCCAAACACGCTGGTTCCTCCCATCAGCCCTTGCATCACTTCGGTGTCCTTTACTGACATAAGGAAGAACCACTGAGTCCAGCAGAGGAAGCGGGCAACCGACAAGCCCAAAGTGTTCCAGTAGATTGCACTAATATGTGCTGGACCAGATAAGTATAAAGTCTGTTCTTTTTACAGGTGCTTTATTGATTTTAATTTTTTTTTTAAATCTTACTGTAAAGAAGCTTGACTGTAATAAATTAAATATGTACAAAACTAGTATAAATTTGAAAGTAATTTTTTTTTTTTTTGGATTCAGTGGCGAGGGGTTAGAACCATTGTCGGGTTTTTTTATTGCTGTCTGTATACCCGAGAAAGCGGGGGGGGGGAAAGATATTGTCCTAATCTTCAATGTTTTAAAAGTGAAGGTAAATCCACCACTAAGTCACCATCAGAACAGGAATGCAAGAGAAATCTTGAGACTTGTTACGGTGACAGCTGACTTAAAGGGGATTTGCCTCACTTTTTGGACCAGTAGCTTCCCACGTTCTGTTGCTCCTACAGGACAGGTAATAAAGGAAAATCCCTCTAATTAGACACAGATGGCAAAGAAAAAAAACGACGGTTTTTATCCCCCTCTACTCAATCTAAAAAAAGAAATGGCTTAAGGTTAGGTTCACACCTGCATGGATGGTCCCACTGTGGGACCCGCATAAATTCCCGTAGCTGCAACCACCACAAACATGGGACGGGCGGGTGGAAATCGCACCAGCACTGGGAACCGCGCTGTACTTGCAGTTCCTAATATGGGTTTCCGATATCCAAAGTAGTGCAGGGACTGTTCCAGTGTTTCAAGGGGGCACAACAGCCCATTCACAAGAATGGGCTGTAGTGCATGTGTAAGCCTGGGCTGCATGGTCCGCACAAGTGTGAACCTAGCCTTAGAGCTTAAACAGCAATGTCGTTTGTGCTCTAGGCAGGAGACTGCCCAGGGAGAGTTGGGCTTTTACAGTGTGTTTAAATCTTTTCACTGGTATGGCTGCCAACTCCTTTTAAAGTATGATTTTTGTCAATGATTTGGTATGGGTGTGATGGGCAGTCTGATGTGCATGGGTTTTTTAGATTTTGCACTCTGCTTTCAGATTGGGATGAAGCAGCACTGGGGTTTGGGACAGGCCTTGCGAGAGCGATACAAAGGATTCCTTAATGAATCATACAACCGACATGAGGTAAGAAATTTTCCATAAAGACAATAATGTATCTATTTGAATTTTTTTATTGTTTCATGAATTCAAAAATGTTGAACAGCTTATAAAGCTTCTGTACAAATAACAAATCCTAAAACACCGTGAGATAACATGATAGTAAAATGACAGACTTAAGCCCCACACACATGGCAGAACACTGGGTGATATTGGCCAGTTAAATAGAAACCAGCCTGTGTGCATGTATGGCAGCCGGACCAACAGAAGCCAGCCAAATGTCCAGCTGTGGGAAGGAGAGAAGGAGAAGCTGCTGTCAGCTACTTTTATTGAAATCTATTCAGGGAGATCGGTGCTTGTAATGGGCTGCACTGATCATCCCCTGCCTGCCCAAATATTGGATTAGGCATTGTGACATTTGCACCAGTACTCGTGCAAATGCTTGGTATCAGTACCGATACTAGTATCGGATCAACCCTAATTATAATATCTGAAAAAAATTCCAAGCTTCTCCCTGTACAGAGAGAATAGTATATGGGGGGAGGGGTTCAGACTATTAATATTTTTCTTGCTCTCATGTGGCCTAAATGAGTAAGCAGTGTATGATTATCAGCAGCACCTCTAATAACTGGACTAGTTCTATGTCTTGAATTGCAATAAATTGTCAATCGGAAGCTGCGTTATTCAAAACTGAAATGTTATAAACTATTGTAAAATGTTTTTCTGTTACGGTGTTGGAGAGAAATTTGAAAGATTAGAAACCTGGGTGTTGGATCCTAAGTCTCATACGTAAAATGAACTAGGTTGTGCATGGGTCCTTGACATCTGACACAAAGTTTCAACCCTCCCAGTGCAATGCCCCATCATTTTTATTATTTTTTCAGACTTTTTTTTTTAGTGGGAGCTTTTGTGCTTTAAAGTTGAACAAGAGACATGGCTAAATACCAGAAAGTTCAGGTACCTGCTCCGCCTAGGCTCAAGCGGAAGTTTTTCCCCTCCCCCTCCCTCCTTGGAATCTTCTGGGACATGTCGCATGTTCCAGAAGATTGCCCGACCAATGGGGAGGCACTGAGCATATCCGGCTGTGAAGCCGCAAGCTGTCACAGCCAGGTGACCACACTTGCAATTTCTGCGCCGCGAAGAGGCGAGGGGGAGAGAAGCAAGGCTTTGGGCAGCCACATCACTGAACCGTGGGACAGATGAGTGTGTTTATTAAGAGTCAAGAGCTACACTTTTTGTAGCTGCTGACTTTTACTAAACATACAAAAATGAGTGGAACTCTGCTTTAATGCACAGAGTGCGTTAAGGCAAGAAACTTTTTACCTTTTTTAAAACCACTTTAAGGATTAAAACAGGTTTTTGCATCAGAGGCGACTCTGGTCTTTGTGAGGCCTTAGGCAAATCTTAGGCATGGGGGCCCACTCACGCCCATAATGGGGAAAAATAATTCAAAATCTAAAAATGGCTGCAAAAAGATGCACAGATCTAGCACACAGTTCATCTGCACCCTGGTCACCCATCAGACATATGCAGCCAATAAAACATCTGGGACCCAGCAAGGTGACAACCCCTCTAGAAATTTTCCCTGTGCCTTGGGAGATTGAGGAAGGGGGTCATTGAGTAATTCGAGAGAGAGAGAGAGAGGAAAAAAAAAAACCATAAAAGAAATAGCTCTGTCCCTGTCTGCAGCCCCTCCTTTGTTCCTGTCTGTGCGAAGGTGTGTGATGCTCAGTACGGTACCTTGTGCCAGCAGCAGGCAGGGTCTGTTCTCGTTCTGGATGGGGACAGTGTTTTTCTCCTTCCAGAGGATCTGTTTGGTGTGAGATGGAGTTGGCCCTGGCCCCCTGCACCTTCTGCCCATCCTCATTTTCTGGCCCCAGTCAGCCTGTCCTGGGAGGTCTTAAGAGCTCCCTCCAAAGGCTATTGGTGCTTGCTGCTCATCTTCCTTGCCAGGCCCGCACTGGGACAAAAAATTAGGCCCGGCATTTTAGACTGAGCAGCCCATGATATCGGTCCCTTCCCTGCTCTCCATCCTGACAGATCCCTGCAGGAGGGAACCTAGCAGAGTTGCAGGGAGTGAGGGCAGACAGGAAAGGGTACAGGGGTGGTAGAGAGAATTGGGCGGGGGTGAAAAGCACTGGGCAGGAGCTGGAGAGCATTGGTGAGGTTGGAGAGCACATGGGTGGGGCAAAGAGCAGGGAAGAGTGGAGAGCACTGGGGGAGCTTGAGAGCACTGGTGGAAGCCAAAAGAAACGGATGGAGGATTGGGGGGGTTTAGCATAAGAAGTTGGGTAGGAGGAGCAGCGTGCGGCTGCATATAGAGGAATTGAGCTTTCCATATTCCTCCATGTAGCCACAGAATGCTTGATTCTCCTCCTCTTCCTCCTGCAAGCATATTCAGCAGCTGCATGGAGGAATATGGAAAGCTCAATTCCTCTATATACAGCCGCCCCGCCACTCCTCCTACCCAGGCACGGGGTGCACTTACTTTCTCATCGGTCGCGGGGGTCACCCAGGTATCATCAAAGAGATTGGAGCCCCATCCTTCCTCTTCAGTCATGGGGACTGCTGACTCCAGTAGGCGACGGGGCAGTTGTGGGGTGGCCGGGGTGAGCTGGCTGAAGGAGCAGCCCCAGCTGCCTTAGGGAACCACATAGACCTGCCCACACGGCTTGCAGAGATGGCACCTGGAGCTGGGTGCTGTAATCCGGACACTGCCGCTACCTAGAGGCACTTGCTGCCACCGGACTGGATGCTCCATGACGAGGCTGCTATGCTATTGGCCTGTACCCAATTGGCCACAGAGTTCCAATGGGGGGTAGGGTGAGCCGTCAGCGCAGTAATCTTTGTTTGATCACAGGCAAATTAGGCGGCTGCAAAGCCCCTGTGAGTGTGAGGCCTTAGGCAACTGCCTAAGAGCCGCCTCTGTTTTGCAGGAACCACAAGGTTTCTGCACTTCAGCACTGTTGTGCATTTTAGGTCAGGTTCATTTTAAGTAAGCCATCTTTTTATTATTCCTAGCCCAGAACTGTTGTGATGATGTGGTGGTCCTGTTCATCTACCCTACTGTTCTACTTTTTAATCAGATCTATATAAGGAGTACAGATGTGGATCGGACACTAATGAGCGCTGAGGCCAATCTGGCAGGTCTCTACCCACCTGAAGGCTCCCAGGTATTCCTTTCAAACCTCACCTGGCAGCCTATCCCAGTGCATACAGTGCCAGATTCTGAAGAGCGTGTAAGTAATGATAAACATGTGACTGACAATATAGAGCGTAGCCTAGTTGCATTGCTTGTCACCACTCTGCCACTTTCATCACGTGTGTGTGGTGTTTTTATTTTATTTAACAGCTCCTGAAGTTTCCATTACTTCCATGTCCGAAATATACAAAACTGCAAGAGGAGACACGGCACTCTCCAGAATATATTAACATGACGAGAGACAATTTGGTAAGATCATGGAGTGAAGGAATTATCTAAGACAGATAAGCAATTGTATTTTTCTGCTCATAAATTCTATATTTTTCAACAGGAGTTCATGCAAATGGTAGCAAATGAGACGGGACTGTCTGACTGCTCCTTGGAATCTGTGTGGACGATCTCCGACATCCTGTTTTGTGAGGTCAGTGCACAAACAATATTGCTAATGTTAAAGCTGAACTCTGGGCCACAGAGGATATGAATCCAATGTGATTGCACCAAACACCTTTGAAAAACGCTGCTATGATCATATAAGAGATTGGTAAGCAGGTACCTGCTACAGGCTGCCTGAGGAAAACTACTGTTATGGGGGGGAAGATGGGAACATCTACTCTGCACATGGAGAGCAGCAGTGATTACAGAAAGCTCCTTCACAGAAGCAGTTTCACGCTGAATTAATGCTCCTATCTGGAAGAAATGCACAAAGCACACCAAGATGCATATAAGAATACACTTGCCTCTTGTATTTAGGTAATATTTGATTTTCCTGGCATTCAGCTTTAACAGACATTTGCATGTGAATATATTTCCTTGTAAAACACAACAGTGAAAATGGTCTTCTGATTGGTGGCACTTACACATTTAATATTGATCTTCACTTATTGAATTGTATGCAATGCTGAAACTTTTTCCGTTTTGGTTAGAGAATGCTAAAACCTTCTCGGGCTTTTATTTATTTTATTTTTTTCCCCCCCGTCTGTTCCCTGATGGGGAGATTTCTCTTCCTGTCCTGAAGAAGCTACAGGAAGTGAAAGAAAATCACTCCAAAGACAATGGAATTTTAGCGCTTTCACATTATCACATGTCCCTATTGGTGGATTTTTTTTTATTTTTTTGTACCTCTTGCTCTGGTGACAACTCCATTTTCAATTGTTTGGTTAAAAATTAGTTACTGGGACAAATTGAGGGTTAAAGGGGTTGTAAATCCGGAAGGTTTATTTATCTAGATAAAAAGCCTTTTGTATGCAGCATCTGACAGTGCTGCCCCCCCCCCCTCCCCCCCCACATCCCTCTCGTTTTACTTACCTGACCCCTTGAAAGCCCGGCACTCGCCCCTGACGTCCTCTTCGCTGCTCACCCTGGCCGTTGATTGGCTAGAGTGGATGGATTGAAAGCAGCGCAGCCATTGGCTATCGCTGCTGTCAATCACATCAAATGACGTGGTGCGCCGGGGCGGGGCCAAGTAATGCAGCTGGCGGTCGTAGCCGCTCACTGTATCACGGGAGCTCGCCCGCCCGCAAGCACTACACCTCACGCGAGGGAGCTCACTTGAAGTTGTGTAGTCCTTGCGGGAGGGAGCCGAGACAGCCGTCGAGGGGCCCCAGAAGACCAAGATTCGGGGGCCACTCTGTGCAAAACGAGCTGCACAGTGGAGGTAGGTATAACCTGTTTGTTGTTTAAAAAAAAAAAAAAAAATTCCTTTAGTGACCCTTTAACATATATTCCTATTTTCATATCCATTCACTCTTACATCTCATATTTCCCACTCATCCATCTTATAGTCACTATTTCCTTCATCCTTTTTATTCACTTTTATATTATATATTCAGGTCTTCCTGCATCCGTTGTTAATTATGATCTGTTCCATTTTGCCCAGATCTTTTCATATTGCTGCACATTTCCCCTTTGTTCGTACATTATTCTCTCCTGTGGTACAACTTGGTTTACCGCCCTCACCCATTGACTTATTGTTGGTGGGTTTGGCTGGATCCATTTTTATTTTTTTTCCCCCACTATCTGTTTTCGTGCCAGGAAATTGTTTCTCAAGATTGCAGGCATAGAGGTTGCAAATAGAATGAAAAACATTTGCACAAACTTTGGAGTATGAGAGACCGATTGATTTGTATCTATTTCTCATTTAATTTGCTTGATTGATTTCCCCCATGAAGCTACAGCGCTTCTTATTTCTGAAAATCTTTTGAAGATCTGTGCAATCTGTAACAGTTGAACAGTTGGCTGCCAGGAATAATTTGCTTGATAAATGCCCACCACTGTACTTTCTTAAAGACCTGTTCACACACATGACCACGTATTCGCACCTTAAAACCCAAGTTACTTGACAGCCTATTGTTTTCAGTGGGCTTGAGTTGTTGCGTTACGCAAAACAGTCTAGGTATGTGTGGGTTTTTATTTATTTTATTTATTTATTTATTTTTGTTTAATTCATTCACATGCGTCGAGGGGACAATAGGAGCTGCAAATGCATGTTTACAGAGAACCTCATCTAGCTCTATTTGGAAAATGGCAGGCTCTTCTCATATCTCCCTAGATGCTGAGCATCCTTTTTTTTTTAGAAAACAAACTATAAAAATGTGCTATGAAAACAGAAGCGTATTGATGTAAAGCCAATCTAAGGCCCCGTCAGTTTTAAAATTATGTAATGTCACTAAACTACTAAGTACACGTAGGATGGCGTCACATTGTTGCCTTGCAACTGTGTGTCTAAAATACTTTCCAAAAGGAGAAAAGAGGACTTTTTTGTTTAACCACTTCAGCTCCGGAAGGTTTTACACCACCCCTTCCTGAGCAGGCCATTTTTTGCAATACTGTGTTGCTTTTAACTGACAATTGCGCGGTCGTGTGAAGTTGTAACCAAATAAAATGTATGTTCCTTTTTCCCCACAAATGGACCTTTTTTTGTTTTGGTGGTATTTAATCACCTCTGCAGTTTTATTGTTTGTGCTATAAACAAAAAAAGACCTACAATATTATTTTATTTATTATATATTTTTTTTTTTTTTTTTACTTTCTGCTATAAAACACACCCAATAAAATTAATAGAAAAATCTAATTTTCATAAATTTAAAATGTATTCTTTTACCAATAAGTGTATATTGATTGGTTTGTGCAAAAGTAGATTTATGGGCTCTTTATTTATTTTTTTTACTAGTAATGACAGCCATTTTTAGCGGGATTGCAACATTGGAGCGGACAAATCTGACACTAAGTGAACTTTTTGGGAACCGGTGACACCAATAGAGTGATCGGTTCTAAAAAAAAAAAAATGCATTGTCACTGTATAAAAGACACTGGCAGGGAAGGGGTTAACATCCGGTGATCAAAGGGTTAAGTGTGCTCCTACGGAGTGATTTATAACTTGAGGGGGGGGGGGGGGGTGAGGTGGGTGTGTGGATGCACTGGAGGAAAGCTTAGCAGAAACACAAGATCTCCTTTTTTTCCTCCCTCACAAAATGGCGATTTGCCTTGTTTACATAGGCAGACCGCCCTTCTGCCTTTCCTCGAATGATCGGCGGGTCCCGGCAGCCGCCGGACTCGCTGATTGGCTCCTGCTGTGTCTAATCACAGTGGGAGCGGGGCTCTGGCACGCGCCCCAGATCATGTGCGCAAAATCACATGCAGGTACGTGGTTTTGCGTAGCCGGGCTTACGTTGCCGCAGTATATAATTGGTGGGCGGTCCGGAAGCTGTTAAATTCTGTCCTTCTTGTTCTGTAGTCTGTGGGGTTTATTTATTTAAAACCTGACGAGTGCAAAATCTGGTGCAAATCTGCATAGAAACCAATCGGCTTCCATGTTTATTTGGCAAACCCTAATTTAAACAAGATTTTCCATATTAAGTTAAGCCATAAATGATTTGATTTTCTTTCGTTCCACACCAGGTGAAAGGAAAGCAAATTGCTTGCTTCCCCCATCAACACTGACTGAATCTCTCCCGCAGAGCTATTATGTTCTGCTGACAGGGAGCCTGCCCAGCCGGTAGAACATGATTACTGCTAGGGGCTGTGGCCTAGCCTGCCCATAGATGGATTGAATCTTAGCTGGGCCCTGCTGAACCAGCCCGGCTGGTTCAGCAGGGACCAGCTAAGATTCAATCCATCTATGGCTGGCTTTAGTGTTATGTCTACAAGCATTAGACAACTAACATGCCAGTAAACAGTATTGCATTTATAGTCTTAGTTTAAGATAAAACTCCTTAATTATTATGCAAGATTAGGGAGATCGATGCTCAAACCAAAGGGGAAGATAATATCTGGTAGCTACCAACATCAGCATGTTCTCGCACCAAATAAAGAGTTGATAATATATTTGAATGTGGCGCTCACCATTAGAAATACAGCTTTGAGTGCAAAAATGTATTAACCTGTGCACTTCCTGCACCTCCAGACCTCAGATCAGTCTCAGACGCTGTACTCGTAGAAATGCATAATACTGCTGAAAGGCATACTGCAGGCTTCTTCCATACAGCATGCCAAAGTCTTAAGTTGCCGGAGGGTTTTCAGTGATGACAGGGATGTGAATGAGCCACACTTTGTTATTGACACAGCCTTATTATCTGTTATAGCTAGTAGTAGCAAATGCCAGCGCAAATGACATTGTTTGCCACTGGGTTGCTGACCCTTGGATTATATTAATATAATGTTGATATAAGACTTTGATTGCCCCGTCCTAGGCAAAGCATAACCTGAGTCTCCCCTCTTGGGCAACAAAAGAGGTTGTGGCACGACTGAGTGAATTAAAGGATTTCAGCTTCAGGTTCCTGTTTGGGATTATTGAACAGAAGAATAAAGCGCGTCTACAGGGAGGTAAGTCACACAGCCTTAGAATATTTTATTTTTCCAAAAACTATTTTTTGAGAAAAAGATGCTAAAATCGAATTATACAATGTTGTATTAACCACTTCAGGACCGCCGTATTGCCAATGTACGTCAACACAATGGCACAGGCAGGCACAATCACGTAAATGTACGTGAATGCCTTCTAGCGGGTGGGGGGTCCGATCGGACCCCCTCCCGCTAGATACGGCGGTCCCTTTCGGTGCCGGAGCGATCGGCGATGAGGGGATGGCCGTTGGTTTCCGCCCATCCCCCTCTCGATCGCTCCTGGCCAGTGACGAACTTCCTCCCCTGTGAAAATGTAAACGCAGGAGGAGGAAGTGATGTCACACTCCTCGTGGCGGTCTTTTTGAACCGGACAGCGAGGAGTGAAGACGTCCAAGTAAGTGCACCAACAGTCCACTGACACATAGGTACACACAGGCACACATGTCACCCCCCGATCGGCCCCCCGCCCCCCCCCCAGTCACAGTGTCACTAATGCAGTGTTCATTTATTTATTGATCACTACATTTAGTGTCAGTTGTGACTGTAAAAAGTGTCAGGGCAGCTAGTGTTAGGCCCCTTTAGGTCCAGGGTAGCCCCCTACCCCCCCTAATAAAGGTTTAACCCCTTGATTGCCCTCCCAGTTAACCCTTTCACCCTCTTTTACCAGTGTCACTAAGCGATCGTTTTTCTGATCCCTGCAATAGTGTCACTGGTCCCGCTAGGAAGCTAGTTTTTTTTTTTTAGGTTCAACGCCAGGTTTTTATACCGTTAGGTACCCCGATATATAACCTAATAAAGGTTTTAACCCTTTGATTGCCCCTAGAGTTAACCCTTTCGCCAGCGATCGCTGCATAAGTGTCACTGGTGACGCTGGTTAGCCAGTTAGTTATTTAGTTATTTAGGTTCCCCGTCAGGTTTTTATAAAGCTTCAGGTACCCCCATATAAATACCCAATAAAGGTTTTAACCCCTGATTGCCCTTAGTTAACCCTTTCACCAGTGATCACCGTATAAGTGTTACGGGTGACGCTGGTTAGGTAGTTCGCTTTTTATAGCATCAGGGCACCCGCCATTTATTACCTAATAAAGGTTTAACCCCCTGATCACCCGGCGGGTGATATAAATTTGGTTTTAGGGTCAGAAAGGGTCTGCGTCGCCCCAGGCAGTGCTAGGTTAGTGCCAGCACCGCTAACACCCACGCGCAAAGCATACACCTCCCTTAGTGGTATAGTATCCGAACAGATCAATATCTGATCTGATCAGATCTATACTAGCGTGCCCAGCAATTTAGGGTTCTAAAAAAACGCATTGTTAGCAGGATCAATCCAGATACCTGCTAGCACCTGCGTTTTGCCCCTCTGCCCAGCCCAGCCCAGCCCACCCAAGTGCAGTATCGATCGATCACTGTCACTTACAAAACACAACACACATAACTGCAGCGTTCGCAGAGTCAGGCCTGATCCCTGCGATCGCTAACAGTTTTTTTTTTTTTTGTAGCGTTTTATACAGTCGCTGACAGGCTAGGTGCTTTTTTACCTGTGAGTCTCACTACTGTACCCCTAAATTTAGAGCCCAAAATGGCAAAGCGAAGGTACACTAGTGAAGAGGCCTACACGTTTCTGAGCATGACAGATAGTGAAGAGGAAGACACTGATCTGTCAGATTCAGGCTCAGAATACGAACCTGTAGAGGACAGCGCCTCCATGTCAGATAGCTCTGACGACGAAGAAGAGGTCCCTGCTATTGTCAGGCGTACCCGACCCCGATTTTCTGATGTTGTTGAGGTGCAGGAACCGCAAGTCCCTCGTATGGAGTATAGAGCCAGTACTAGCGCCGCTCATCCTTTTGGTGAACTGGCAAGCACCAGCGGCCTAGTACACCCTGGACGTACATACAGCACTGCAGTATCACGTGGTGACGTGGCGAGTCCCATAAGTGCAGTTCAAGCTGGCGAGGTGGCAAGCACAAGTAGTGTCCCGCTGCCACCAAGAAGAAGACAAAGACAGGCCCGTCGTACCCATAGTGCCCTTCCTGCAGAATTCGCCTATCCCAATTGGGTGCCCACCACTTCTGCAGAACCCGTACTTCCCCCATTCACTGCCCAACCCGGTATTCAGGTGGATACAGATGATTTTACGCCACTCGATTTTTATTCTCTGTATCTCACGGAAGATCTCTATAGATCTATTGTGGACCAAACCAATTTATATGCTGGTCAACGCATCGCCGCTAATCCCCAGTTGCCGTCTCTTGCCAGAGATTGGAAACCAGTTACGGTTTCCGAATTTAAGAAGTTTTTGGGCCTTTCCCTCAACATGGGCACACATAAATTTATGCGGATGCGGGCTTATTGGTCCACGCATCCGGCTGACCACATGCCCGTGTTCTCTAACTCCATGTCCAGGAAACGATACGAGCAGATCTTGCGGTTCTTGCACTTCAGTGACAATGAACTTTGTCGTCCACGTGGAGACCCTGAATACGATCGGCTCTACAAAATTCGGCCCCTCATAAACCACTTCAACCAACGTTTTGCAGACTTGTTTACTCCCCAAAAAGTTGTCTGCGTTGATGAGTCCCTGGTTAAGTTTACTGGTCGCTTGTCATTCAAACAGTACATTCCCAACAAGCGTACCAGATACGGGGTCAAGCTCTATAAGTGCTGTGACAGGGCCACAGGCTATGCATGGAGCTTTATGGTTTATGAGGGTAAAGATAGTTACGTAGAGCCGGAGAACTGCCCTGATTACATAGGAAGCGCTGGCAAGATAGTGTGGAAATTGGTGTCACCCTTATTTGGAAAGGGGTACCACTTGTACGTGGACAACTATTACACCAGCGTGCCACTGTTTAGTCATTTATTTGATAATCAGATTGGAGCATGTGGCACTGTGCGACCTAATCGCCGGGGCTTTCCCCAGCGGCTTGTAGATTCCCGTCTTAGGCTGGGGGAGAGAGCCTGCTATCGGTGTAATAATTTGCTCGCTATGAAGTGGAGGCATAATAAGAATGTTTTCGTTCTTACCTCCCTTCATGCAGACACGACGGTCCAAATTTCTACGGCGACTGGTATTGTGGAGAAACCCCTCTGTGTCCACGAATATAACAAAAATATGGGAGGGGTGGACCTCAATGACCAGATGTTGGCGCCGTATCTAACTTCCCGTAAGACCAGACGCTGGTACAAAAAAGTGTCTGCTTACTTATTTCAATTGGCTTTGCTGAATGCTTTTGTGCTATACAAAACTTCAGGCGGAACATTAACCTTTCTTTTCTTCCAAAGAGAGGTTGTCACAGAGCTTCTGTTTCCAGACGGTTCTGTACCTCACCATTCCCAACCAAATGCAGTAAGCCGGCTGCATGAGAGGCATTATTCTTATGTCCTCCCGAGTACCCCTACCCAACGAGCCCCCCAAAAAAGATGTCGTGTCTGTAGCAAGCGCGGATATAGGCGTGACACCCGTTCTTATTGTCCACGCTGTCCTGGCAATCCTGGTCTTTGTCAGGGTGAGTGTTTTGAACGCTACCATGAACTAGTGAAGTATTAGCGTAGGGTACAGCATTTCACAGGCTAGGCACACTTACACAGGGTCTCCCAGGATGCCATCGCATTTTGAGAGACCCGAACCGTTACAGTTTACAGTTAAAAAAAAGTGTATAAATAAAAAACCAAAAAAATATAAAAACCAAACATAGTTGTCATTTTATTGTTCTCTCTCTCTCTCTCTGTCTCTCTCTGTCTCTGTCTCTGTCTCTGTGTCTCTGTCTCTGTCTCTGTCTCTGTCTCTCTCTCTCTCTCTCTCTGTCTCTCTCTCTCTCTCTCTCTGTCTCTCTCTCTCTCTGTCTCTCTCTCTCTCTGTCTCTCTCTCTCTCTGTCTCTCTCTCTCTCTGTCTCTCTGTCTCTCTCTCTGTCTCTCTGTCTCTCTCTGTCTCTCTGTCTCTCTCTCTGTCTCTCTGTCTCTCTCTGTCTCTCTGTCTCTCTCTCTGTCTCTCTGTCTCTCTCTCTCTCTCTCTCTCTCTCTCTCTCTCTCTCTCTCTCTCTGCAACTCCAGTGCTGTAGGAGGTGATTTCACCACCACAGTTAAAAAAGAGCATATATGCCGAAGCATGGGGGCATAATGGGTGGAGGAGCGATTTTGCTCCTAATGCCGCGTACATACGGTCAAAATTCCGACGGAGGGCTTGCCCGTGGAAAAGTTTGAACGTATGTACGCAGCATAACTTTTTTGCGGGAGGATGCCCCCATGCTTCGGCATATATATATATTTTAGGCACAGGTTGTGTTAAATGTTTTATTTTTTACTGTTTTTTTTTTTTTTGGCAATTGCTTTGCAGGTATGGTATGGTAAGGTTTTACTGGGATGTTACTTTGTTTTAACGTTAACCATAATTTGCTTAGCAGGTACGCCATTCAGCTGCAGCGCGGATTTATTTATCTTGACAGCAACAGCGTTTGCTCCCACGATACGTAAAGCCGTGACTCCAGTGCTGTAGGCGGTGATTTCACCACCACAGTTAAAAAAGAGCATATATGCCGAAGCATGGGGGCATAAGGGGTGGAGGAGCGATTTTGCTCCTAATGCCGCGTACATACGGTCAAAATTCCGACAGGGGGCTTGCCCATGGAAAAGTTTGAACGTATGTACGCGGCATAACTTTTTTGCGGGAGGATGCCCCCATGCTTCGGCATATATAAATGGTGCATGTATGTCCATCATTAGAAGTGGGTGGATGAAGGGAGGTAACTAATGGTGGGCATACCCACCGATCAATCTTTTTTTTTCGTTCAGACAACATGACTCTCAGTAAATAGCTTGGGGTGTCTACTTTCCAAAATGGGGTAATTTGGGGGGGTTTTGTGCTATTTTGGCATTTTATGGCCTTTGCACCCTTAGAAATCCTGAAGGTGGTGATTGGTTTTCGGGGTGCCGTACGCGACTAGACTCCCAAAAAGTCCCACACATGTGGTATCCCCATACTCGGGAGAAGTAGCTGAATATATTTTGGGGTGCAATTCCACATATAACCATGGCATGTGTGAGCAATATATCATTTAGTGACAACTTTTTGTACCTTTTTATTTTTTTTTTTTTTTTTTTTTTTTGTCATTATTCAATCCCTTAGGACAAAAAAAATAAATATTCAATGGGCTCAACATACCCATCAGCAGTTTCCTTGGGGTGTCTACTTTCCAAAATGGGGTCATTTGGGGGGGGTTTGTACTGCCCTGCCATTTTAGCACCTCAAGAAATGAGATAGGCAGTCATAAATTAAAAGCTGTGTAAATTCCAGAAAATGTACTCTAGTTTGTAGACGCTATAACTTTTGCGCAAACCAAAAAATATACGCTTATTGACATTTTTTTTACTAAAGACATGTGGCTGAATAAATTTTGCCCTCAATGTATGACTAAAATTTAGTTTATTCGATTTTTCTTATAACATAAAGAAGAAAATATCATTTTTTTTCAAAATTTTCGCTCTTTTTTCCATTTATATCGCAAAAAATAAAAATCGCAGAGGCAATCAAATACCATCAAAAGAAAGCTCTATTTGTGGGAAGAAAAGGACGCGAATTTCGTTTGGGTGCAATATTGCATGACCGCGCAATTGCCAGTTAAAGCAGCGCAGTGCAAAATTGTAAAAAGACCCCTGGTCCTTAAGGTGTTTATTGGTCCGAGGCTGAAGTGGTTAAGCAGCATACAGTTTACATATTGTGGGTGATACATAAGGCAAGTTATAAGTCCCATAGGTACAAGTATATAATGGGTAAATCACTATAATGGAATACGAACAGTCAACTTCAGAGAAGGAAGAACATCCGTTTAACACACCATATTACGTATTTATCGGTGTATTTCACGCACTTTTCCCCCTGATAATGTACCTCGGAGGGGAAGAAGGGGGATGAGCGCCGCCAGAATTCACAGAGCCGTCATCAACTGTATAATCCGCTCTGATGTCACACACGCGGTCCCGCCTCCGCCACCGGTGTTGGACCAGTGTTCTGTCAATCTCAGGAGCTAACCCGATGGCGGAGGCGGGACTGTGTATGTGACTGCCAAATGAGAGCCGCGTAAACGGGAGATGGCGGCTCTGTGATTTCCTGCATGATTTTTACATTTTGCATTAGAGATGGTGAGGCGGCAGGTGGGCGCAGATCAGGCTGCATTGAGGCGGCAGGTGGGCGCAGATCAGGCTGCATTGAGGCGGCAGGTGGGCGCAGATCAGGCTGCATTGAGGCGGCAGGTTGGCACTGACCATTATTTTGCTTCAAAGTGGTTTTATTTTGAAAAAGCTTTTTTTTTTTTTTTCCTGAAACTTCCCTCTAAAATTAAAGGTGCGTGTTATACGCCAATAAATATGGCTTTTGTATAAACCATCACAAAGTCTTATGTCGACCGGACTTTTAGACGGACTTTGTCTGGCAGACAAATCAACGGACTTTGCAGCTGAGGTCCGACGGATTTTCAAAAGAACGGACTTGGCCACACACGATCACTCCAAAAGTCTGACAAGTTCGAACGTGATGACGTAGAATAAGGAAGTTCGTAGCCAATAGCTGCCCTAGCGTCCGGTTTTAGTCTGTCGGGCTAGCACACAGACTGGATTTTTCGACTGGACTCGAGTCTGTCGAAAAAATTTGAAGCCAGTTTTATTTCTAGGTCCGCCGGTCTTTTGGGAAGAAAAAGTCCGCTGGAGCCCACACACGATCAAATTGTCCGGTCTCTGGTCCACCGGAAAGTCCGATCGTGTGCACGGTCGTGAATTCATTTTGACCAGCAGTTTTGTCAGCTGTTGAAAGGTGAACTCCAGGCAGATAAGACACAAAAATAAATTAAGCTCTGTATTCATTCATACATAAATGTTTGTCCAAAAGATGAAAGAAGCATGCTGATTGGGGGTGGGGGGGGGGGGGGCAGAGTGAATGGGAGTGTGCTTCTTTCACTGCCCTCTCCTGTGCCTTGGCTTCCCTTAATACTACCAATATGTTGGATCCCATAGAATGAATGACCTTTCCTTCAAGCTTGCCTCACTTTGACTTTGTCCCTAGATTATGCAAGTGGGTCACCATTTTGTGTGCCCATCCACACTAGAATATATTCATGAATGGTTTGCTATGCCCCTGATTGTTTGCTAAATAGAGGTACCCAGCAAAGGTGGCCGTTATCCCCACTCCTTTTTGCAATAGCAACTTAATCACTGACTATTCGTATCCCCAGATAGATTTGGGGAAATCTCCTCCTTTGGAAGCAGAACAGACCTGGTGGGCCTATACAGAATATAAGACAAGGGCACAGGATCATCAGTTGGAAAGGTGAATACATTTATTGGAATAAAAACAATAACACATTTTACACTGAAGAATATGGTTTGCATCAGAGATGACATTCACAGAGCAACCATGTAATACCAGCCAAAGGCAGTCTCAAGGAGGGTGAAGCAGGCAGCTGCTGTGATCTGGTTAGGCTCGCTAGACCTGCTGTGTTGGCCGTCAAATTTTGGTGTCTGCAGCTAGTCTGGAAGCTTATGGGGAAGTGCCAATGCATGAGGTCAGACAATTTAGTTTTAAGGTAACGCCCTTTGCACAGCTTTTGGGATTGGAGAAGCCAGACAATCTTATTTAATGTACCAATATTCAATCTGCAAAATCAAATCTAGTATGTGAAAATACAAAAACAATTAGTGCTAAAATAAGTTGCTAGCCAACACCTATAAGTAATATAAAACAAATTAAAATGATTGTAAAGTGTTGTGTGTTGTGTGTGTGTGTGTGTTAGATAGAGAGAGATATATATATATATATATATATATATATATATATATATATATATATATATATATATATATATATATATATATATATATATATATATATATATATATATATATATATATATATATATCAGACAGACAGACAGACAGACACGGCCCCCTTGAACTTTTCAACCTTTTGCCACATTTCAGGCTATAAAGATATAACATTTAAATTTTTTTTGTGAAGTGGAACGAAATCTATTGGATATTTTTAACTTTTTTTTTTTTTTAGCAAATAAAAAAACTGAAAAGTGGTGCGTGCAAAATTATTCGGCCCCTTTACTTTCAGTGCAGCAAACTCACTCCAGAAGTTCAGCGAGGATCTCTGAATGATCCAATGTTGTCCTAAATGACTGATGGTGAGAAATAGAATCCACCTGTGTGTAATCAAGTCTCTGTATAAATGCACCTGCTCTATGATAGTCTCAGGGTTCTGTTGAAAGCACAGAGAGCATCATGAAGACCAAGGAACACACCAGGCAGGTCCGTAATACTGTTGTGGAGAAGTTTAAAGCCGGATTTGTATACAAAAAGATATCCCAAGCTTTAAACATCGCAAGGAGCACTGTGCAAGCGATCATTTTGAAATGGAAGGAGTATCAGACCACTGCAAATCTACCAAGACCTGGCTGTCCCTCTAAACTTTCAGCTCAGACAAGGAAAAGACTGATCAGAGATGTAGCCAAGAGGCCCATGATCACTCTGGATGAACTGCAGAGAACTACAGCTGAGATGGGAGAGTCTGTCCATAGGACAACAATCAGTCGTACACTGCACAAATCTGGCCTTTATGGAAGAGTGGCAAGAAGAGAGCCATTTCTCAAAGATATCCATAAAAAGTCTCGTCTAAAGTTTGCCACAAGCCACCTGGGAGACACACCAAACATGTGGAAGAAGGTGCTCTGGTCAGATGAAACCAAAATCCAACTTTTTGCCCACAATGCAAAACGATATGTTTGGCGTAAAAGCAACACAGCTCATCACCCTCAACACACCATCCCCACTGTCAAACATGGTGGTGGCAGCATCGTGGTTTGGGCCTGCCTTTCTTCAGCAGGGACAGGGATGATGGTTAAAATTGAGGGGAAGCTGGATGCAGCCAAATACAGGACCATTCTGGATGAAAACCTGTTGGCGTCTGCAAAAGACCTGAAACTGGGATGGAGATTTATCTTCCAACAAGACAATGATCCCAAACATACAGAAAAATCTACAAAGGAATGGTTCACAAATAAATGTATCCAGGTGTTAGAATGGCCAAGTCAAAGTCCAGACCTGAATCCAATCGAGAATCTGTGGAAAGAGCTGAAAACTGCTGTTCACAAACGCTCTCCATCCAACCTCACTGAGCTCGAGCTGTTTTGCAAGGAAGAATGGGCAAGAATTTCAGTCTCTCGATGTGCAAAACTGATAGAGACATACCCCAAGCGACTTGCAGCTGTAATCACAGCAAAAGGTGGCTCTACAAAGTATTAACGCAAGGGGGCCAAATAATTTTGCACGCCCCACTTCTCATTTTTTTTATTAGTTAAAAAAGTTTAAAATATCCAATAGATTTCGTTCCACTTCACAATTGTGTCCCACTTGTTGGTGATTCTTCACAAAAAATAAAAATGTTATATCTTTGTTTGAAGCCTGAAATATGGCAAAAGGTTGAAAAGTTCAAGGGGACTGAATACTTTCGCAAGGCACTGTATATATTTTAAACACGTAATACTTGCTCTGTGCAAGGGTTTTGCAAAGAGCAGCCCCGATCCTCCACTTCTGGGGTGTCCTGTCAGCACTCCTGCCTCCTCCTCCCCTATATCTGGTGCCCCCACGGAGACACGCATTCCCAATGATTTCAGCTGCTGCGTCCATTAACACAGACAGCAGGACTCGGCCCCGCCCATCGCTCCTGTGTCACTGGATTTGATTGACATGAATTATATTATATACTATTTAATGGGGAAGGAGACAGCAGGTGGAGCCGCTGGGCTTGTGCTCAGCGCTGGAACGAACAGGCTCAAGTAAACAAAAAGGAGGGCTCTGGGGGGCAGCTGCAGCACAGGTTTTTCACCTTCATGCATTAAGGTGAAAAACCTTGAGACTTTACAACTCTCTATAAGCCAAACTTTTACCCCAAAAATTATGTAGCACAACTCTCATGAACAATACATGTGTATCTTACCCAAAACACTTACATAATATGTAAACGAAAACAATATGCATAAAAAAACTGCAAAAAAAAAAATAATCTTATTCAGTGCTTGCCTCTGCTCTCTGTTCTATTAATGTCCATTGGGGTAAGTCATTCTTCATAGATAACCAAGCATGTAATCATATATATATATTTTTTTTTTTTAAGGAGTCTTGGTGGCACAGATCCTGGAGAATATAACAGCAGCCACACAGAATGCCACCAGTGGCCTTAAGCTCATTGCATACTCATCCGTAAGTTATAACAGCAGTGGATGGTAGTTTTTCTTTACGGTACATGTTTCCTGTGAATATAAATGTACATTATGCTTCACTTTTTCATCTTCTAATACAGTACTTTTATTCATACATAATTATATTTTTATTTTTAGCATGACACCACACTGGGTGCTTTACAGATGGCTCTGGATGTCTACAATGGAAAACAGGCTCCATATGCATCATGCCATATATTCGAGCTGTATGAAGAGAACTCTGGGTATAAACATACAAGTGTTTTTTCTTTTATTTTATGCATTTATTTTTTTTATGACTTTCCTATATAAAAAAAAAAAAAAATTTGGTTACTAAAACCAGTACAAAAAACATTCAATACTTTCTTCTGATGTCATCTTTCCACATTAGTAATATTACTTTTGGACAGGACATCTATAAAATGCACTGCTTAAATGTCCATTATGAGGGTGGCTGTGTTGTTCTCCATGGTGTCACTTTATGTGGGAATGTAGCCACCCTACTCCTCCCAAGATGGACTGCGGTAATATGTAACGGTGCAGCCAGCACTGGCACCTGAAAACACAGGAAAACTCCCAGTTATAAAATTGCCATTCAGGCACCACTGCCCATGGGTTTCTTGAGTGAATGAATGGAAATTGAGGATACATGCATAATTGCATAATGATGCCTGAAATTTGTAGCGGGAGCACAAGGTTTGTGCACTGCTAGCCACTAAAAACTGCAAGTTAATGGTAAACTTTGTTCGTGGATAGTGCAGGGGATAGCACAATAATAAGGGGGGGGGAACTTTTTACGGATTCAAATAAAGTGGAGATGTTTAGGACATTATGCTAGATCCAAATGTTGTTTTTAGTTTAAAGGGAGTGTTCAGGACACGTAAAGTACTTAGATGTCCCTGTCTGTGGCAGGCAGGATTACTCTCATTAAGATGATCCTTCTGCCTAAGTGTCTGTACGTGACTTCTCACATGCCTACATCAGTACCTAAATCATTTTTTTTAAAACCTTGGACACGCTACTTATCAGCATTATTTGGGCCACCCATAGGCGGAAACTTAAATTCTCCACTCTGCAGGCTGATGCTGGCACATTGCCTAACTTATATTTGGCTGGGCAGCTACGCCATCTGAAAGACTGGTTGGGACCAGCTACACTAGCGGCAGTTGAGTCATAGCTCGCCTATGTCCTTAATCGCTTCGCGCCTGTAGGGCGTCCATGGACATCCTTCCGGGGCTATATCTGAATGATGCCTGCAGCTACAGACATCATTCATATATCAGCTTTTTCAGCCAGCAATTCCCTGCACCATAAGAATGATCATAGCGGCTGTTCCACCGCTTAATTGTTCTTGCAGGCGCCACCCTACGGTGCTTCTACCGACTCGCCGTTTCCATCGGTGAGTCAGAGAATGGATCCGCCAGCCCTGGATGGTGATCATAGAGATTCCTGGCAGACCAGATGGTCGCCGGAGTCTCTATGATTGTTCGTAGGCCGGGCGTGACGTCACGCCCAGCCTCTGCATTAAAAAAAAACATCGCTGCCTCGGCGTGATTCCCCCCTTTATTTTTTATTTTTACATGTCAAACTAAAAAAAAAAAAAAAAGAGTGCTTCGATCCCAGGACCCTAGGGGACTTATCTCAACTATATATCTACATTTACTTTCTGCCACGACTAGTGAGGCTCCACTGGAGGTGCGCATCAAGTGGCAACAACTTGTCCCCGATTTGTCTGATGAGGATTGGGAGGAGGCATGCTACACCCATCTATCTGCATCTTCCGCAGTCAACAAAAAATTAATCCACCTTTTATGCGACATCAAACATACCTGACCCCGGTCAGACTGCACGCAATTCACCGTATACCTACCTCTGCCTGCACTAGGTGCACCTGTCCACATTTGGATTTTGCACATGTTATGTGGCTCTGTCCAGTTAGTGAAATACTGGCAACAGGTATTCCTGTTCCATGTACCCCACTGGTGTCTACTGGGTGTCCTTGACGAGGAGCAATGGTCAAGACATATTGGGACCATGCTACTGCAGACGTTATTTATGGCCCGTAAAGCTGTAGCACTTAAGTGGATCCAGCTCACACCTCCATCCATACATACATGGCCTTGGTTAGTGAATCGGGTATTACCCTATGAAAAACTCATATTTGAACAGAGGTTGCCCAACTAAGTATAACAAAGTGTGGGATGCTTGGTGGTGTTCTGCCTTTACTGTAACCAACACGCAACTGTATCACTAAAAGATATAAGAAATAGCCATTGTACTTTTGTGTTTCTATGGTGTCTTCTATAACGTATATTCGGATCAATATGCTGAGAAATGCAATGTACTTGTAAAGACATTGAAATGTTTGCACTGTAAAGCCTTGTACACACGGTCGGAGATTCCGTCGGAATGCGTCTTATCGGACCGTGTCGTCGGATAATCCGACTGTGTGTGGTATGCATCGGACTGATTCCGTCCGAATCTCCGTCTGACCCAATTTTTCCAACATGTTGGAAATATTTTCCGACCAACTGGTTTGATCGGACATACTCTGTAGAGAATTTTGATCGGACCAAGTGCCACGCATGCTCAGATCAAATTCCTACATCAAAGCTATTGGCTACTAGTCCCATCGTAACGAAATTACGTCATCACGTTCTGAATGATTGGATTTTTCGACAACTTAGTCCGACCGTGTGTATGCAACAGTTTCGGACAAAATCTGACGGATTTGGTTGGCAGAATGTCTGACTGTGTGTACAGGGGCTAAGATGTACCACACTGTTTTGTTCACTCATGTTGAGCGCATTTGGTAACTGTCATTGTCATGTACTTCTTTTTTTTTTTTTTTTTTTAAGTTATAATAACGATTTAGCTGTAGCTAGGCTGTTAAAAGTAGCCTACATTACCATAGGAGAGGGATGCTCGACATCTTCATAGGTCATAGGAGTGATACTTATTATTTTCTCAACATTGTCTTGCAGCTCCCTTCTATCTTGCAATTGCAGTTACCTGTCTTGAGGCTTCTTGGTGTAGTAACCCTAGGATCTGCTAATGGAGGGTACCCCAGTTTGTCCCATTATTTCAATTTTATTCTCCTCCCACCCTTGGGATATCCTTCTCTTCCTTGTTTAGCTGCTAGCTGACATAGCTAAGGTACCCATCAAGTGCTGGGGGAAGTATTAGTATCAGTATGTGTGATGCTGAATAGGTGTGCTTTGTCCCAGGGCAACCACTGTTTGAGCCATCTCACAGGTTCCCATAATGTTCCTGACATGGAACAAGTAACAGTGCCTTCAGGAGGAGAGGCTGGATCTTGCTCTTAATTGTGTTCGCTGCTCTGAGCCCCATCTTCTCCAGTGTACTCCTTGAGTCAGCTTATCCGAACCATACCTTCCTAAACTTCATGGGAGCTCCGGTATAAAAGTACGTCTGCATTAGCTAAATTTTACCCACTTTCCCACTGTCTATTGTTCTCCATAAATCCATCGCCAAGCTATACGTAAAGTAGGACACCTTTACCCATATTTGTTCTAGCTCAGTGGCTCAAAATTCTGAAACCAGAGTCTCAGCATGACAGCCTAGCAACTAGCATTTTGGGTGTCAGAGTGGCATCTGTCAAGTTTTTTTCATATGTTGCACTGTTTTCTGATCTTGATTACACTTCTGTCATTCTTTCTGTAATTTTTTTTTTTTTTTTTTTTTGTTTCTTTTTTTTCTGTATCTTCTTGCTGTTTTACATCACAGGAACTTTACAGTGGAGATGTACTTCAGAAATGACAGCACCAGACCACCTTACCCGTTAACACTCCCAGGCTGTGTACACAGCTGCCCCCTAGACAAGTTTCATGATTTGTTGCAGCAGGTGATCGCTAAGGACTGGGAGAAAGAATGTCAGCTCTCTAGTTCAACCAAAGATGCAGGTGAGCGACTCCACAAACTAAGAGTACAAGGCCTGACAGCTAAATAAAAGGCAAAAAAGCTAAATTTACAAAGCTTTAATACAAAAATAAGGACATTTATCCTGGTGTGTTTAGCTTTGTGAACTGAGCTTAAATACTTTTCTCTTTGTTTCTATAGCATGTTAGTGTTCACAAATTGAAGGTACAGAGGGGTGGCTAACTATTTATTAATATTAACCACTTAAGGACCAGGCCTCTCTTTCAGACTTGGTGTTTACATGTTTAAAACATTTTTTTTTTTGCTAGAAAATTACTTAGAACCCCCAAACATTTTATATTGTTTTTTTTTTTTTTTTCTAACACCCTAGAGAATAAAATGGCGGTCATTGAAATACTTTTTTTCACACGGTATTTGCTCAGCGGTCTTACAAGCACACTTTTTTTTTTTTTTTTTGTGGAAAAAATTCACTTTTTTGAATAAAAAAATAAGACAACAGTAAAATTAGCCCAATTTTTTTTTTTTTTATATATATTTTGAAAGATGATGGTACACCGAGTAAATTGATACCCAACATGTCACGCTTTAAAATTGCGCCCGCTCGTGGAATGGCGTCAAACTTTTAGCCTCAAAAATCTCCATAAGCGGCATTTAAAAAATTCTACAGGTTGCTTTTTTTGCGTTAGAGGAGATCTAGGGCTAGAATTATTGCTCTCGCCCTACCGATCGCGGCGATACCTCACATGTGTGGTTTGACCACCGTTTTCGTCCTGACGGGGTGTTTTTAAAAAAACTTTTTTTTTTTTTTTCCTTATTTATTTTAATTGATTTTTTTTTTTTTTTTTTTTTACACTGTTTTTCCCTTGTAATAGAAAAAAGCATGACAGGTCCTCTTAAATATGAGATCTGGGGTCAAAAAGTCCTCAGATCTCCTATTTGGGCTAAAATGCAACAAGAAAAAAAAAAATGAAATTTAAAAAAAATATACCTTTTTTTTTTTTTTTTTTTTTTTTTTTTTTTTTTTTTGAGGTATGGGCGGAAGTGATGTTTTGACGTCGCTTCCGCCCTCCTATGGTATAGAGACGAGTGGGGGCCATCTTAGCCTCACTCGTCTCCATACCCAGCTAACGAAAGGACCCGATCGCCTCCGCCGCTACCGACGGCTCCGGTAAGCGGCGGGAGGGGGGGTGGCACTTATCACTGATAAGGTCGGTAATGTGGGGGAGAGGGCCACCAGACCCCCGATCTGCACAAAGAAGGGGAAATCGACCATTTTTTCACCCGACTAGGGCCGAATCATCACGCCTCCCCCCCCCCCCCCTCATCCAAAATGGTGCCATCTCGTTCATCAGGCTCCCATGCAGCCTCACAGGGAGCTGCCTCACAGCACTCCACACCATACATGAGAACCAGGCAGCATGCCAGGTCCCCCGCAGACCCGGGAAACCAGCTCCACCCGCTTTGCTTGCCATTCCCCAGAATCGCACCGCTCCTTCAGCAGTTGGGACATGGAGGCTTACATTTAAGCCCTGCCAACCAGACATGATTTTGAGGCCTGTGTGCAGAGACTTGAACACTCCATATCAGGAAGAGATGTCAGAACTGCGCAGAGATGTTACAAACAGGCTGGAGGAAGTGAACACAGTGTTGAGGAGTCTGTTCACACAATACAGTCACATGAAGCCATCATAACTGAGCATACTCTGCAGATTCAACAAATGGTATACCACCAAGACAACCTGGAAAATACGGCCAGATGCAACAACGTACACATCTACGTAAATGTGTTCTCAGGGGCAAATTTATACAACATGGTTCCCGACTTAAACGTGCACGCACGGCGGACATATCGTGCCTTCTTGCCACTATTGCCTCCCTGGAATAGTCAAACGAACCCCTGATCCTAATGTACAACTAGAACCGATCAACGCCAGAAGAGACCTCCTGCAAATTTTTGCAGAACACTCTTATGTTGGCGAGAGATAAGGGGTGATTTGCCCACTACTCTCAAGCCAATAAATGTGGCAGACGCCTCACTAACACACTCCAGCCTCAACAAGCATGGAAACCAATCCACTTTATCAATTCCTCCACAAAACGGAAAATATTGACCAACACAGCTATAGCATGAATTCCGTCAATACTATTCCACTTTATACAACCTCAACCCCCAGGCAGCACCAACCATACCCCACACAGTCAAACCATGGCAAGACCTACTCGCGCACATATACAGGAAACCACCCTGCCAACCATCCCAGCTTCTGACATGGAGGAATTCGATTCACCGCTGTCTGAAGCTGAATTTCAACTTGCCATAAAAACCCTGAAAAATGGTAAGAGCCCTCGCCCAGACGGGTTCTCCCCACGTTTTTACAAGATGTTTCCACTTCTTCTGCTGGCTCCCCTCCTAGTGAAAGCATTTAATGCCATAGACAGGACCATCACCCCCTCCCCTACCCTTCTCCAAGCCCAATATGATTAATGATTATCCCGAAGCCTGGTAAGGGCCCCTCATTATGCGCCAACTACAGACCGATATCCCTCCTAAACATAGATTTTCAATTATTTGCCAAAATGTTTGCAAATCGTCTTTCACCATTATTACCCGTGCTAATACATAGAGACCAGGTGGGCTTTGTCCCTGGTTGCAAAGCCAGGGACAACACCACCAAGACCATACACCTCACAGCTTATGCTCAAAGTAACCACATACCGACCTGCTTTCTCTCCTGTGATGCAGAGAAGGCCTTTGACAGGGTCAGCTGGCCCTTTCTCCAAACCACCCTGTCCCAGATGGGACTTGGCCCAAACATGCTCTCACGCATTCTGTCCCTGTACGCCAAACCCTCCGCCACAATTCTAGTAAACGGAACCCAATCAGAAAAGCTCACAATCTCCAATGGCACCAGGCAGAGCTGTCCCCTTTTCCCTCTTCTGTTCGCCCTGGTAATTGAGCATCGAGCCCAAGCCATCAGAGCAAACCCAAACGTACATGGTATACAAACCCCCCTCCTCTCAGTATATACTCTCCCTATATGCGGATGACCTCCCCTTTTTATGTGACTCAACCCCATATCAGCATTCCATCCATACTCGCAGAGATCCACCGGTTTGGCCACTTTAGCAATTATAAGCTGAACATCTCCAAAACAGAAGCCCTGAACCTCTCTTTACAACAATCTACCCTCTCCTCCCTTAAAACCAATTTCTCCTTTTCAATGGCAAACAATCCATATCGTACTTAGGAACAGCTATCCCAACACACTACGGGTATATATGCACTAAACTTTAGCCCATTACTCACAAAACTTAGGCGCCTCACGGAAAGCAGAATGGACCTACCGATGTCATGGTTTTCCACACTCTTCGCTCCCTGGCCATCAGATTTGTTTGGAAAGGTAACTACCGGTACCCAAGACTGAAACACTGCTTCTATCCTCCCCTATTTCTAAAGGCGGGACAGGCTTTCCAGATTTTGAACTCTATCACACGTCAGCACTGGTCTCCCGAGTTCTGGAATGTTTCCAGTTTCCAATTTGGTACCGAAGAATGTAGGGCTCCTCATTATCCATTGAACCGAGCCCGCTCACTCCGCTATTTGATAATCCAGCCCTCCCAGAAGGCATGTCAACCCAAGCTTTAGACAATTACAATAGAACCTCCTGGCCCTCAGCACAACAATTTGTCCACAGTACCCTGGGCACCTACGTGATGGACCAAACCAATACAACCTCCAATATAACATGGCTTACTCTTCTACATTTGTCCTCCTACTGTAATGCCCTGTACACATGGTTGGACTTTCTGACGCAAAATGTGCGATCGGATTATGTTGTCATAAATTCCGATCTTGTGTGGGCTCCATCTGACTTTTTCCTTCAGAATTTCTGACACACACAAATTCTGAGAGCCGGATCAAAATCAGTCGGAAAAAAAATTCGACTGATTTTGTCGTTGGAATGTCTGACCATGTGTACAGGTCATAAGAAACTCCAACGCCAAACAGATTCATAGACCCCTGACAAGCTTTGAACAATTATGCAAACTCTCAGAAACCCCCAGACACACCCTTTCACTGATCTACAAAATTATACTAGATCATATTCATGGCACCCTACCCAAATACACGAAAACTTGCTCGGAGGAGCTGGGGAGAGACATATCAGAGGTAGAATGGAGTAAAGCCTATCTCGAGCTACACTCAGCAAAAAAAATTACAAGCTGGTGTCTAGATGGTATTGTGTGCCAACCAACCTCAGGATCATGTTCCCCTCGGTCACCGACATCTGCTGGAGAGTAATTCTGCAAAAGGTACATACAAGCACATCTGGTGGGTTTGCGATAGGCTCCGACCATTTTGGGTTCAGATCTTCAAAATGTATACCGAAATATACGACAAACCTCCCATTCCCTTCTCATCCAATGCCCTCCTCTCCATACTACCTAGTACTGTTAAATCTCAAAAGCACAAGCTCCTGAAATATTTCCTCAGTGCGGGTATGCAGCTAATTCCCAGACACTGAAAAACTACCCCCCCCCCATCTCTTATACAATGGGTGTGCGAGATAAACGACATCATGTTTATGGAGGAGATGCAAGACAAATCCTTAGATAAGTATGCAAGGTTTTCCTTTTATCTTGAGTATCTGGAGGAATTACTCTACTAAAGCACAGGCTCTCAACGGCAAGCACCCCTTGAGACTCCAACTCTCCTCCAACGGTGTGCCCTGGACCGGTGTCTTGTCTAATAACGTCCTCCATCGGATAGTGTCCGCTGTATACTGCGCATGTGCAGTACACAGCAACACAGATTCCGAAAATTGCAGAGGATGAACGGCGCCTGTGCCGTGAGTCCAGGTTCTATCCCCACTATCCAAGTGGACATAGAGTTGGAATAAAAAAGAGCCGAGCGCAGCCAGGCCGAACCCGAAGCGTGGCGAGCGAAGCTCACCCGCGGGGGGGGCCTTTTAATACTCGCAACCCTATGTCCGCTTGGATGGTGGGGCTACCACCTCCACTCACGGCGCAGGCGCCGTTCAGCTTCAGAGATTTTCCGAAGCTTCGTCTGCTCCATACTGCGCATGTGCAGTACGGGGCGGACACTCTTTTATGGCCGGACACTATACGGCAGAACACCGGCAACACCTCAGTAGACGGAGGCTCGCTGTCTTCTCACCCCCCCCCCATCTCTATCGCTCCTATCTCTCCCTACAGCACTTTTGTACAGACAAATCCCCCAAGTCTTGTTCAGCTATATCGACTTCTCCGGCTTCTAGGTTCCCAATGGGCACCTAGGCCGTTGGAAATTGCAATTACATTGATGTTAGTACAATGTTTGAAACCCTACCTCAGTGATTCTTTCTCAGGAAATGTGTATATATTATATTATCTCATAGAATGCACTACTTTCTGTATAATTTGTAACTGTAACTGTTATACCAGAAGGCCTTTTGTTAGGCACCTGGTCTTTTTCCTTGTTTTTCTTTTCTGTTTAAACATGTGTTGAAAACAATAAAAACTTATCGAACCTAAAAGATATACAATGTGGGTAGAGTGACAGGACACCTCTTTTCAATAGATCCTTTTGTCTACTGGTAGATTGCAATAGATGGGGTTTTAGCTGAGGATTTACCTGATAAACCTGCAGTGCTTTTTAGGAAGGAGGTATCGGGCAAGCAGCAAAGTTATTTCCACTCACTGCATGGCGTCACTGGAACAAGAAATTCTCATCACACTGTCACAATTGTAGTTGTCAATAAGGGCGGGTTGGTGGCCATTCCTATGTTTGCCAGTCCTTTCATTCTGTCTTTGCTCATTGTCAGTCATGTTAGGCAGTGAATTGTGGGACAGCTCAGGAGTCTAAAACCCCATACACACTATCAGATTGTCTGCTGATTTTTTATTTTTTTTTTTTTTTTTTTTCCCTTCAGGTTTACCAAAACCATGTAATACAAGGGCCTGCCTGATTGCATACACATTGAAACCCCTAAGGTTTGACCTCATATTATATGGTTTTGGTAAATCTGATGGAAAAAATCAGCAGACAATCTGATAGTGTGTATGGGGCTTAAGACACTGTTGGAGTCGAACTGCTATGGTAAAGTTACATGACTGGTGGCCCAGGGAAGTAGTAGACATAATGTTCACTGGTCTTGCCTACAAGATGTTGGCTACACTGAGCCCTGGAAATGCTGAATTTCATTTATAGATTGAGCAATGGCTGATTCTTTATATTGCAAAATGAAGATCACATATTTGTTAAAGGTAGCAAGGACTACTATTTCTGCCCAGTGTTTCGCTTTAAACGGTAACTAAACCCAAGAACAAGATTGTAATATTATTCAGCCCACCAGTCATTAAATGTAATGCCAGCATTAGTATTTTTACTTTCAAGCTAAAAACACAGCTCAGATTAGCCTGGATCCTCATCTTCTTGGGTCTCCTGCTGTGGCTTCTGGCTCCTGCTCTCAGCCAAGCCGATAGAGGGGAGAAGAGCTTCTGCAGATGTGCACAGCGATGGCCAGAGATCGGAAACGGGTGAAAATTTAGGTGGGGCTGGGGAGGGAGCCCCTTTTTAAAAGGTTTTTACCTCCATTGCAGAGACTGCATTAAAGAACAAGTTATAGCCACCTCCTCTGTTCTTTTAATCTCTCCTACGCTGTGTAATTGCTTTTTTAAAATGCCTGTAAGTATCTTTGCTCTTTTATGGCTGGTCATGTGACCCCTGGCTGCTGTATTCCTCCTATCTACGCACTATAGAGGGAGGGGCCGAGTTCCCCCCTCTGACGTCAGCCAGGACAGGTCACGTGACTGCTGTATTTACAGTGTAGGAGAGATTAGTATGGGGATACACGTGAGCTGACAGGCAGGCAGGGAGGGAGAGAGGAAAGCTGTGGATGATGGTGGCACGTAAACTGACCATGGTAATCAGGGCTCAACAGCCTTGAATACTGTGGTCAGCACACAGGGGGGGTCACAGAAACAGGCAGGACCAGACAGTTTTTTTTTTTTTTTTTTTACAGCTTAGAAGGGGGCATACTGGCACAATGATGTTTAATCTGCTATAAGGGAATAAGGGACCTTTTTTTCTTTTTTCTTTTTCATTTTCTTCTTTTTTCTTTTTCCTTTTTTTTTTTTTTGTGTTACAGCCACTTTAAGGTAAAAAAAGACCCTTTTTAAAACCACTTTAAGAGTGTGTGTAAATACTTGAACGTTCATAGCCTGACCAAAGGTTTAATTTAATTGCAGAAAAAAAAAATTGGATGCGACGAAACATTGGTAAGAACGGTCTACCAAAAAAAAAAATGCGTTATGAAGGACTTTACTGGTATTAGAGAGATGGTCACACAAAACTTGAGATCGTACATTTTTATTACAAAATTCCAGTAAAATAAAATATTTTTGAAATATTCTTATATGTGGAATATGTATCAATAAACAGATTCTTTGCTGTAAGATGCAAAATAACTGCTAAATCATGTAAAAGCGGGTGAGTTTGAATGTAATTGTTTTAGTATCAGAGCTACCAATAGGAGGTTTGTATGAGAAGGGGACTGCATGTGTCTTCCCAAAATCAGGCGTCTTTTTCCATTGGTATGTTACTTTATTAGAAATTGCACAGTCTGTCAAATCCAGAATCTGATTTATCTATGCTCCTTCCTTTTTTTTTTTTTTATTTATTTATTTTTTTTTTTTCAGAAGTCATTATCGCATTGGTAGCCTGTGGATGTATCCTCTTTCTGCTCATTGTCCTCCTGCTCACAGTTCTTCTCCGACAGAAATCACAACCAATTGGCTACCAGCATGTTTCAGATATGGGGGAGGAACACAGCTGATAGACAGGCAGTGCTCTGCTGTAGTACCTGTGGCCTTGCCGCCTCTCCATCCCGATGATCCAGTGACCATGAGAGGCTAACTGAGGGATTCCTTTTAAGCAGGATTTTAATATTTTATATGATTTTAAGTTCTGGATCAACAAAATACATTGACTTTCACGTTTTAAAGATTGGTAATGGGAACAAAACAATGCAATGAATAACATGGACATAAGATGTCTGCAAATAATTGTATTATAAGTGAAATGTTCAGGATGATTTGAACGGCTTGCTTGTCTCTGTTTTAAAGTACACTGTGGGTTGATTGTAGTCCCCGGGCTGCTATTTTAAGGAGATTTTGTCTGTTTTCTTGTACTTCTCTGTGCTGGCTGCAGAAGAGGAAGGTACAGGTACGGTGCATCCACAAGCAACACAATAATAATAATATATCACTAGATCATGAACGCCTTTTTGATTTAGTGTCTGTGATATATTTGCACTCAAGGGAATATGGTGATGCTGCAATGGGTAACAGCTATGTGGTAGGTTTCATAACTTGGCTTTTTTTTTTTGCTAATAGAGTTGGAATCTGAGCTGCTTAAGATCACAGCTGCAATTTTTGGGTCATCTTCCCCTCATGGCACCCTTGGCCTTAGATGATCCAGCCCGCCTAATGGGGGAGGGGGGGATGCTTTGAGGGTTTCCAAAAGCCCGGTACATGCTTCTTCATGTTTTCATGAATGACTTTAAGATCACCTCCCACTGAATATTTACCTGTTTTGCTGCCCATGCTGACTTAGCTGTTTTGAATAGATAATTTTGCTGCAGAGTCTTCATCATCCGATACACTTCAGATGTGTCGGATGCTTAGTCCTCTTCTGTGCTCCATGGTTCCTTTTGTCTGCGATTTTATGTCATTACTGCATCCCATACTAATTTTAAAGGCTGGCAGATGAAACCACAGCAGATTTGTGTCTAAGGCCCCTTTTTAATATGTGCCGACTGTTCAGATCCGCCTGTCGGTTTGTTTGTTTGTTTTTTTTATTTTTTTTTTGCGGATCTAATGGTTTCTCCATACAGCTCTATGGAGCGACGAATGTCAGCGGTGACATGTCCGCTGACATCTGATCCTCAAAATCCAGACGGAAGGAAACCCTATTTTCCATCCGTCTGGCGGATCTGATGAAAACGGACAGTCCGTAATCATCTGATCTCCCCCTAGGGGAAAGCGGACTCTGACAGGTCCATCCCTGCACGGTGCAGAGAAGGACTTGTCATCCACCAGTTCAGCGGGGATCAACGAAGAGATCCCCACCGAGCAGGCTGATTGCTAAATATGGACAGCCCCGTGTGAAAGGGGCCTTAGAGCAGAGTTCAGCGGTGCTTGCAGCAGGATAGGCAAGGGGTGTGTTTTTTTTTTTTTTTTTTTTTTTTTTTTTTTTTTGTTTGTTTTTTTTTCTTCTCTTCAGGGAGTACTTTTATTTATCTTATTTTAAATGGCAACAGTCGTGTGAATGGTGTATCAAGGAATGTAAGCTGTTAATGATTTTCTAAGAATCTTCCATAACAGCACACTGGTTAAATCCCCATTATATAGTTTTGAGGCATTTTGTCGTAAACCTGTCTTGAGGGTTAGGAAAAAGTAAGTAAGGGTGTAGTAGCATGTTGGGCTTAGGTGTTGATCCCTCTTAAGTGAAAGGTGCCATGGAAGAGTTCTAGAAAGGTAATGAGTGGTAGGTCTAAAGCTGGATACACACTATACAACGTTTTGTTTTGATTTTCTTTTAGATTTACCAAAACCATGTAGTGCAAGGGGGCCTGCCTAACTGCATACAAATTGAAACACTTAGGCCGGGTTCACACCGCTGCGATGCGGGAACGCCGCGAATCCGCTGCGTTTTCCCGCATCGCATTACTCCCGCCGGCAGTTCACACTGCCCTATGCGGACGGCTGGGAGTGTCAATGTTATGTTAATGACACCCCCAGATCCGTCCGCATATCGCAGTGCGATCTGCTGACTCGCACAGGAATCGGATCGCATGGTGTGAACCCCCATGCGATCCGATTCTGTTGCGGACCAAAAAAAGGGTCCCGTGCGAGTTTGCTGCGGGAGCGATGCGAATTCAGCCATACTATCTGTATGGCTGAACTCGCATCGCTACGGAGATCGGATGTGATTTGCGGTGCGAATCACATCCGGATCTCCCCCCGCAGCAGTGTGAACCCAGCCTTAAGGTTTGACCTCCATATTATCTAAAGGAAAAACTGATGGTGTATATGGGGCTTTAAGGTTTGACCTCATATTATTTGGTTTTGGTAAATCTAAAGAAAATTGTATAATGTGCAACCAGCTTTACTTGATATTTCTCTTTCACCAATGTAATTATTTCTGATATGTAGCAAACCATGCAGTGGACTTCTCTAGTGGTAAAGAATATTGTGTGTTTCTTCCATATTAGTTGTCTATACACCAGCTGTATATCTGTTCTGCCCACTCGCTTATTGTATTTGTTTTAATGTCTCTAAATATGTGGTTTTAGCTATTTTAGACTTGCACCCCTTTTTTGTTTTTTGTTATCACATTGTCAGATTCTTGAACTTCATTTAAGTACTGTTGGCATTATATTCATGTGTTGTGTTCCTTTGTATGCTCTTTCTAGTTGAAAATTGTTCATCACTTTTAACATGTTCCTGTCACCCGGAGTGATGGAAGGCAGTTAATATGTGAACAGACCGTGTTTTTAGTTTATTTTTCAATTGCAGTAATAGTACATTGCGTTGAGGCAGTTTATGATGGTAGCCTGTGCCTTAGTTCACCTGTGAATGTCTTTGTTGTACATTGGTGACTGGTACAAGTAAAAGGGTTAAGCTGGCCATAGATGGTTTGAATCTTGACCAGTTCAGCAAGAACTGGTCAAGATTCAATCCATGGATTGGCAGGCTGATTGTACCCAAGTTGATCCATCGATGGACTTGGGTGCAACTAGCATGTCATCTTTTTTATCATGCGATTATTGCCAGCGGCTATAACCGCTGGCAATAATCACTGTTCTCCCAGCATGGATGGCCCTCAGTGGAAGGGAACAGCCAGTGGTGATGGGGAAATAGACCATTTTTATCTATGGCCTGCCTTAGTCTGCCCAAAACTGATTATTTTGGTTGTGATGAGCTGAATCATCCTCTGTTGTCTTGATTATTTTAGCAGCTAGATCCTGTTTTTTGTCATTACTGGAATTGGATCTTTACCACCACTATAAGGGTATGTGCACACAGCTGTATCTGGCCATAAAGTGTAAATCCTGGCATTTTCCCAACCAGGGAGCCCACAAGTGCTGCATGAAGTCGCTCTATAGAAGTCAGTGGCTTTAGGCCATTACACAATTACACAAGTACCTGTATAAACACATGCCTGTGTATGGGCGTACAACTGAAACGTGAGTACACATGCAAGTAGCAGCGTATGGCTGCACACAGCCATTGACTGCTATGGCTGGCTGTACCTGGCGAGTATGGACTCTCTACCGAGAAAATGCACTATATAGTCAGATATGGCCAAGTACCCTATTCTGTTTAGTTACTCAGGGTAACACATACATTTTCCTGTTTTCAGAGGGTACCAGTACCCTTCCATATGTCTACCAAGTGGGACGCAATCTGCAGTAACCATGACTTCTGTTTTAAAGCTGTTGGCTTATTTTGCACACAATCCTTTTTAACAATGCTTTTGTTGCATTTTTAATCCTTGTGAAATGACCAAAATTTAATGTGACATTTTTAAGAAATAAAGTGGAAGGTGATAATTGAATATGCTTGCTTGTTTGTTTGTTTTTTGTAATATCTTATTTGCAAGTCCCTTTTCACATGGGCGGACCAATAGAAGGCAATGGATGGGCCAATCAGGCCTGTCTAAAAAAAGAATAGCAGACCCAATTATTTATACTATTTTATTTCCCTCTATGGAGTGGTGGGTGTCAAGACGTGTGTCTGTTGCCACCCGCCTACATCTGATCCAATACTGTCCACTAAAAACAGACTGATGGGGATCCGTTCCCCATCCGTCTATTGGATCGGATGGCCGCCAGGTGTTAATGGATAGGTGGACCATTTACATCCTGTTGCCCGTAGAGGACAGTGGGCTGTATCTGTATCTGCTGTGTAAACAGAGAGGACACGAACAAGCCATCTGCCTGCTCAGTGGGGATCAGTGAACAAGTTTCCCCCCCCCCCGATCTGGTGGACTCTGCCCCATGTAAATGGGGCCTAAACTGGTAGAATTGGAGAAGTATACCAATTGTTGTTTCCTTTCAAAATTCAATTTACAAAGACCACTTATACAAGGTGTGACAATTTAAATTACCGGAATGCCTGTGGTGTAGCACTATGTTGGTAAGTCAGTCATTCGCACTCAAGTGTGTTCTAACTTGCACTCACCCAGGTCGCTGACCAGTTGACTCAGCCTTTACAGAGTAGTAGAAGAAATAACACGTGTGTGTTGCACTGTTGGCGGAAAATGACCGGAATCCGTAGCAGCGGACTAACATCAAATTTTGTTTGAAAATGGGCAAAAGTGTGAGGAATATTTGAGGCCTGTTGCAACTATGGTGAACATGAAGAAATCAAGTGTTTTTTAAAAGGCATATGTGGTGTAAGTGGGCAGCCAAAAAACGCAAGATTGTTACTTGGAAATTCTGAAAAGATTTCAGAAACTTGGAAAGTGGATTCTCCACCACGGCATATGATGCGTTAAGGCTGCATTCACACCTGAGCGTATCGTTTTCAGGCAGAAAGTCGTGGGGTGATTTTTTGCAGAGATTTTGTACAGGTCAAAAGGTCACCTGTAATCTGCCAAAAAAGAAGCCTCCGTGACCATGCCTGCAGACTCTATGTCCACCAGATTTCCCGCAATCGCGTCGTAGAGTAGCATAACGGGGACGTTCCTATGTAAATAAGGCATTTCCCTTTTCTGCCTAGTGACAAGGCAGAGATCTACTGATCCCTGCCATCGGGAGCAGTGATTGATGCATTGTCCTCGGTAAACCCCCCCCCCCCCACAGTTAGAATCACTCCCTAGGACGCACTTAACCCCTTGATCGCCCCCCAGTGTTTAACCCCTTCACTGCCAGTGTCATTTATACAGTAATCTGTGCATTTTTATACGATAAATATAAATGACCATGATCACAAAATAGTGTCAGTGTCCAATGTGTCCGCCATAATGTCACGATAAAAATCTCAGATCGCCGCCATTACTAATAAAATAAATAATAAAAAAGCCATAAATCTATCCCCTATTTTGTAGCGCTATAACTTTTGTGCAAAACAATCAATAAACGCTTATTGTGATTTTTTTTTTTTTTTTTTTTTTTTTTTGACAAAAATATGTAGAATACATATCGGCCTAAACTGAGGAAAAAAGTAGGTTTTTCCTCTGTCACACTTTTTCAGATCGGAACGGGTCAGATGGCAGCGGACATCCGATGCTTCATAGAGGTCTATGGAGCATCCGTACAGGTCCTTCTAAAAAGCTGACAGGTGGACCTGAATGGATTGTTCATGTGAAAGAGGCCTAAGGCGTTTTGCTTCAGGTGACAAAGCGCTAAGATGTGAACAGGTGCCATTGAAATGACTGGGATTTTGCTTGTTGGGTGTTTTTTTGCATGTGTTTACCAGCTGAAAACACTCCGGTGTGAATGCAGCCTTAAAAAAGCAAGTATGATTTTGACAAAATGACCCGTGTGGCATTCAGTGTCTAGCTCTGATCCCAGCACATTTCCTAGCTGACGAATGGCTGCGGCACATCAAGCCACTAGCATTCGCCTTTAGGGCATCAATAACAAACCCTCTCCACCTATCACTGCTAATCGGGGGTTCCTAAAGAAGCAGCACACAAAGCCCAGTGCTGAGATTCAGAGAGCCCTATCAGGCAGCACAGTCAGCACGGCGACCAGACTCCTTCCCATCCTAGTCTTTGACTGGACAGTAAGACTTCATTTAGACGCTCGGTTGGGGGGGGTAGCAAAAATGTACAGATTTTGTTTTGGGAATGGGATGGGAAAATAGAAACCCATAACTACTCCAATTTTTCAAAAAAATTCAATTGTAAACTTTATTGCAAAGTCAAATACAAATGCTAAACATACCAGCAACACCTAAGCTGCTGGTATGTGCTACCAAGAGTTTCTACAAGCCTATACAAGACTTTACTTTACAAGGAGCAATTTAAACATCTTACTATAGCTTTTTCCCCACATACAGTACTTTCATTTTCCTAAGCAAATTTAGATCACTCTTTAATCCCATTCATGATTGGGTGACATTGAGGCCTAGATACCCAGACCACAAATTTAGTAGCATCAGTGTGCATTGGTTAACATGACAATGACTAAATAATACCTACCTAAAATAATGTTTGCATTTTTCAAAGACACAAAAGGGTTTTATTTAACCACTTCCCGACCAGCGCATGACGATGTACGTCGACAGAATGGCAAGGGCAGGCATATTGGCGTACAGGTACGTCCAATATTCAATGCCGCCCTGCCATCGGGAGCGCGCTGCCGGCGGCGCGCTCCCGCGCTGGTCGGGACCCCCGTGAGTCCGATCGTCTCACGGAGCGGCCGAATGGAGGAAATGCAGTGTAAACAGCATTTCTCCATTCTGCCTAGCAACTAGTGACGCTGATCTCTGCTCCATGTGATTGGAGCAGAGATCAGTGTTCACTAAATGAAAGCCCAACCCCCCCCCCCACAGTTAGTAACACACCCCTAGGAACACTTAACCCCTACACTGCCACCCACTGGTTAACCCCTTCACTGCCAGTGTCATTTACACAGGAATCACTGCATTTATATAGCAGTGATTACTGTATAAATGACAATGGTCCCAAAAATGTGTCAAAAATGTCTGATGGGTCCCCCACAATGTCGCAGTCACAATAAAAATCGCTGATCGCCGCCATTACTAGTGAAAAAAATAATAATAAAAAATTATTAATAAAAATGCTATAAAACTATCCCCATTTTGTAAACGCTATAACTTTTGCGCAAACCAATCAATAATCGCTTATTGTGATATTTTTGCTTAAAAAAATAAAAAAAAATGTAGAAGAATACGTATCGGCCTAAACTGAGGGAAAAATTTTTTTTAATATATTTTTGGGGGATATTTATTATAACAAAGTAAAAAATAATGCGTTTTTTTTCAAAATTGTCGCTCTATTTTTGTTTATAGCGCAAAAAATAAAAAACGCAGGGGTGATCAAATACCACCAAAAGAAAGCTCTATTTGTGGGGAAAAAAAGGACATCAATTTTGTTTGGGAGCCACGTCGCACGACCGCGCAATTGTCAGTTAAAGCGACGCAGTGCCGAATCGCAAAAAGTGGTCTGGTCTTTGACCAGCAAAATGGTCCTGTCTGCAAGTGGTTAATATAGTGTTTTAAAGCAGAAATAATATTAGCCATAAACTCATAGATTTCTCTTGTTTAGCCTGTGGTCATTCAGCCACGGTGAGTGAAATATTTGTGGTCCTGCACGTTCCAGGAATTGATAATATAATAATTATAAATGTATAAAATCTTGGAACACTACTTCCAATGGAAATGAGCTCATGAATTCAATGGGACCCACTAAATCGATAAGTGGGTCATAAAACCCTGACATGCCAATACCAAGCAGAGGCTTGATGCTGAAGCATTTCAGAAAATCTTTCCTTCAAAGGGTAAGTTCACTTTTTAAAAAGAAATTATAAATGCACAGGGGAAAAATATATATATTTTTTGTATTTATTTTGTTTGGAGTCTGTAAAGCATTGCACCAGTGATCAGCTGATTGCTCATGCCATGCAGGTCTCCTGCAGACCCGTCAGTGTATCTGCGTGTCCGTACAGGCAAGCAGCTACACTGACAGGAAGAATCTAACTACCACGGCGATCCACAGAACCCTGGTAGTTCATTGAGAACTGCAAACTGACATCTGCAAAGTTTGTTGGAACTTGTAGTTCATTCATTCACAGAACTCGATGAATGAATGGTATGACCGCGTGGGCAGAGCCGTGCATGGGCATGCTAAGGCTTCAGCATTGGGAACATGTTACATGTTCCATCCTAAAAGCAGGTTCCCAAAGGTGAACTTATCCTTTAAGCCCTTATCAACACAGTTGGATGTTCTGACAACCGAATCCGTTGGATTTTGTCCGAAACTGTTGCATACACACGGTCGGACAAAGTTGTCGGAAAATCCGTTTGTACATAACGTGATGACGTTATTTCGTTACAACGGGACTACGTTCAGGCTAGTAGCCAATAGCTTTGGTCTAGGAATTTGATCTGAGCATGCGTGGCACTTTGTCCGTCGGAGTAGGCTACACATGATCGGAGTATGTCCGATAGGAGCATTTTGTCAGAAAATTTTACGGACAAGTTGGAAAACTTGGTCCGACGGAAACAGTCCGATGGAGACCACACACAGTCAGATTATCCGACAAAACTGTCCGATAGGACACATTCCATCGGAATCTCCGACCGTGTGTGCAAGGGTTAACATTTACAGCAGTTAAAATAACCTTAACATAGAATTTCAGGCCAAGCCTATGTAGTCTTAAAAATGCCCCCTACCCCCTCCTAATATCTTTGCTGACTAAACTGTGTAAGAAGTTGGTACTGTATATACTTGGGGGATTCCCTCCTCCCCTTCAGCTGCTGCTGACTGACACAAGGGAGCTGGATTATGTCACCAGACCGATGCATATACATCTTTCTTACAAAGCTTAGTCTGCATACATTTTTATGTTCGGCGTAGCCTGGAATTCTACTTTAGTTTCAGCTTCTATTGCATGTGAAAAGACACACACTTGAAGGCCGTGTAACGGCATATTCGGCGACCCATTGCAATTTGCTTCGAAAGTGACGTTCCGTCGCTGCTATTTTGCTACACCCCACACTCGTCCACAGTAAGGATAAACTAAAAGGGAAAGCAGACATGTTGTTACACCCACCGGAGTTTTGCATTTTACACATTTATAACAGTAAACTGCGTTTATATAGTGAAATACTGTACTTAGAACTCCGTCTGACTGCTTAGATGTTGATTTTTAAAAGCAGCGAACTTCTGTGAGATTAATAAATCTGTGAGATGAGCAGGGATGCCTCTGCTTTTAAAATTTCAACATCTAACTAGTCACACAGAGTTCTAAGTACTGTATTTCACTATATAAACTAACTTTACTGTTAGACCCCTTTCACACCGAGGGCGTTTTTGTAGGCGCTATAGCGTTAGAAATAGCACCTATAATCCGCCCTCAAACTGCTGCACCATTGTCTCCAGTGTGAAAGCCCGAGGTCTTTCACACCGGAGCGGAATGTCTGCTTTCTCCATTCTTGGTGTATCCTTACTGTGGAGGAGTGTGGGGTGTAGCAAGATGGGGGCGACGGAACGTCACAACTTTGAGAAAAGTGAAGCCTTAGGAAGGTGTGTTTTGAGCTCAGAAAATGCCAGTTGGCAGAAGTTTTTAACCTCATGGAATACCTTGAGCCCCTGTTCACACTGAATCCAACTTTGAAATTGTGCGACTTCCCTTAAAGTTGCACGTTTTCAAAGCTGCAGGTCAGTGCGACTTGGTTGACATTTGTGCAACTTCATGCACAGATGTCTATGCAAATCGCACCTGAAAACCGCAAAGTGAAGGAACCTTTTTTTTTCAAATCAGTGTACTTTGAACAGTTACATTGCTGACAATGGGGTGCGACTTGTCATGCAATTTTGGGCCTATCAAATTGCATGACAAGTCGCAGCGGTGTGAACGGGGGCTGAATCTTCCACAACATCTTCCATGAGTAAACATGCTGCAGCAGCCACAGTGAGTGACATAGTTGTAGTCCTACAAATTAGAGAAATGTATTCATACATTCACTGTGTGTGAAAGAATTCAGACATTATGTAACTGCAGTCAATATTGTGTTCATATTTTCTGAGGCTGTTATTGCCAGAAATGTGATAGCACAGGGTGCACAATAACCAGCATGCATATAGGCACACATGCACGCTCAGCAATGGTAATGGCACCAAGCAGCCTGTTTAACCACTTAACCACTGGGCACTTAAACCCCCTTAATAACCAGACCAATTTTCAGCTTTCAGTGCTCTCACATTTTGAATGACAATTACTCAGTTATGCAACACTGTACCTCTATGACATTTTTGTCCTTTTTTTTATTTTATTTTTTTCACACAAATAAAGCTTTCTTTTGGTGGTATTTAATCACCACTGAGTTTTTTTTTTTTTTTGTTTGTTTTTTTACGCTATAAAAGAAAAAAATACAGAAAATTCTGTTAAAAAAAACAAAACAAAAATTCTTCGTTTCTGTTATAAAATTTAGCAAACTGGTAATTTTTCTTCATAAATTTTGGCCAAAATGTATACTACTACTACTACATATCTTTGGAAGAAATAAGTACAAATCTGTGAATATTTTTTGGTCTGTGTGAAAGTTAGTCTACAAGCTATGGTGCCAATATCTGAAAATTTATCACACCTGATGTACCGACGGCCTATCTCATTTCTTGAGACCCTAACATGCCATAAAAGTACAAATACCCCCCAAATGACCCCTTTTTGGAAAGAAGACATTCCAAGGTATTTAGTAAGAGGCATGGTGAGGTTTTTGAAGCCGTAATTTTTTTTCCCCACAATTCTTTGCAAAATCAAGATTTTTTTTTCCCCCCCCCCCTCACAAAATTGTCATATTATCAGGTTATTTCTCACACACAGCATATGCATACCACAAATTATACCCCAAAACACATTCTGCTATTCCTCTCGAGTATGGCGATACCACGTGTGAGACTTTTATACAGCTTGGCCACATACAAAGGCCCAACATGCAAGGAGCACCTTTAGGCATTCTGGAGCACCCAGGCCAATTCGGACATTTCTCTCCTACATGTAAAAATCATCATTTATTTGCTAAAAAATTACATAGAACCCCAAAACATTATATATGTTTTTTTTAGCAAAGACACTAGAGAATACAATGGCCGTCATTGAAACTTTTTATCCCACATGGTATTTGCGCGGTATTTTTCAAACTAGTTCTTTTTGGGGGAAAAAAAAACCTGTTTTGTGCTTAAAAAAAAAAAAAAAAAAAACAGTAAAGTTAGCCCAATATTTTTGCATAATGTGAAAGATGAAGTTATGCCGAGTAAATAGATACCCAACATGTCACCCTTCAAAAGTGCACACACTCGTGGAATGGCACCAAATTTCGCTACTTAAAAATCCCCATAGGCGACACTTTAAAGTTTTTTTTTTTTTTTTTTTTTTTTTTACTGGTCACGTTTTGAGTTACAGAGGAGGTCTAGGGCCAAAATTATTGCACTCGCTCTAACGTTCCCAGCGATACCTCACGTGTGTGCTTTGAACACTGTTTTCATATGTGGGGCTTGCTTATGCGTTCGCTTCTGCATGTGATCACTCGGGGACAGGGGCTCTTTAAAATATATATATTTTTTTTTTTTTATTGTTCATTTTACTTTAATTAAGTTTGACACTTTTTCCCCAAAAATACATTTTTTGATTACTTTTATTCCTATTACAAGGAATGTAAACAATAGGAATATGGCATGACAGGTCCTCTTTACAGTGAGATATAGGGTCAATAAGACCCCACATGTCACCACTAGGCTGGGAAGCCTGAAATAAAACAAATAAAAAAAACGATTCTGGCTTCGATTGTAGCGTTGAGTCAGTAGAAGCACCGGAGGGCGGCGGAGGGGATGTCCCCTCTCGCCTCCCATAAGAATGATCAGGCAGTGGAACAGCCGCTATGATTGTTCTTATGGTGTAGGGAATCGCCAGCTGAAAAACCTGATATCTGAATGATGCCTGTAGCTGTAGGCTTTTTTTTTTTTTTTTTTTTTTTTTTTCCTCCTCACGCTGTCAGCGCGAGAAGAAAAAAAAAATCTGATTACCAGCTCTGTTGACATCACATGATCAGCTGTCATTGGCTGACAGCTGATCACGTGGTAAGGGGTTGGGATCGACCCCTTACACCGATCTGTGATTCAGCGAGTCTCATAGACTCGCTGATCACAAGGGGCTCGCAGGCTGCTCGGACATGGGAAGACATCAATAGACGTAGTCTCGGCAAAGCAGGTCTGCGCTGTAGCCATCATTCGGCTATAGCATGGGTCTGAAGTGGTTAAAGGGGTTGTAAAGGTTCGTGTTTTTTCACCTTAATGCATCCTATGCATTAAGGTGAAAAAGCCCCGGAAGATTTTCCCCCTTAATGACCAGGCCATTTTTTGCTTTGACAATTGTGCGGTCGTGCGACTTTGTACCCAAACAAAATTGATGTCCTTTTTTTCCCCACAAATAGAGCTTTCTTTTGATGGTATTTGATCACCTCTGTGGTTTTTATTTTTTGTGCTATAAACAAAAAAAGTGACGATTTAAAAAAACAAAAACACTATTTTTTACTTTTTGCTACAATAAATATCCCCAAAATAAAAAAATAAAAATAAATATATTCCTCAGTTTAGGCCGATATGTATTCTTCTACAGAATTTTGATAACATATTATTTTTTATTTATTTATTTTTTTTATGCCACTTTTATTATTCACTAGTAATGGTGGTGATCTCCCATCTTTATTGGGACTGCAGCACTGGACACTTTTTTGGGACCATTGCCATTTACACAGCGATCAGAGCAAAAAATTGCTTAAAAGCCAGCAGCTACACATACCGCAGCTGCTAGCTTTTAACAATAGGACACTTGGCTGTCCTGGAGTCCAGCGATGTCGGCGCTGCTGATGTTTCCATCAGCTGTTGGGGGCTGCCGCCACAATTGCGGGTAAGGGTACTTGGCAGCGTAGCCTTATGGCTGCACGCCGGGAACCCTACTGTGCATTCGCGAGGCGCCGCTCCTCTCTCCTACTGGCCTGGCGACAGGGAGAGGAGGAGGGAGCCCCATGGCTGATTCCTGGAAGTGGGAAGAGGACACCTGTTAAAGACAGGTATCTTGCCCCCCCCCCCCTCCCCCCGAAAGGTGCTAATTGTGACACCGGAGAGGGAGATGAGACAAATGAGCAGAAGTTCCACTTTTGGGTGGAACTCCGCTTTAATGTATAAATGTCATTGGTAGGGAAGGGGATAACACTAGGGGGCAATCAAGGGGGTAAGTGTGTGTCCTAGGGAGTGTTCATAACTGTGGAGGGATGGGCCTGCCTGGGGGAGGGGACCGACCATTGTTCCTAAGCAGTAGGAACAACAGATCAGTTTCCTCACCTCTGACAGAAAGAAGATCTGTCTGTTTACAATGACAGACCTCCGTTCTCTCTCTCTCTCTCTCTCAGGAGCTACCACTGGGCACGAGCATCGGCTCCGTCATCGTGCCACAGGCGCACCCTAGTGCTCTTACATTGGCCGACATACAGCTACGACGGCTCACCCAGGGGAGTCAACCAGCTGCACTATAACTGCGGTGGCTGGTCCTTAAGCGGTTAATGTACATTGCATTAAGGCAGCCCACCAAAATCATTGTGCTTCCGACACACTAAAATGTCCCAAAATCAGATGTGTTACAAAATGATTGCTGCAACCCTCTATTGTTCATTGAAGCATGGGCACTGAGGCGCTAACATTAATAGCATTGCAATGCGTCAACGACCCCCAGCTCATTCATCTGAATATCCTCCTATTGTCATGCTGATTGTCCTCAATTAAAGAAGAGCTTCACTTAAAAGTGAAAGTTCTGCTCATCCGCCTCCTCCTCTATTATCAATATTTTCTTTTTTTTCTTTCTTGGAGTGGGTACCATTTTCTGACAGGTTCCTACTCCCACATTCCTCTCCTAGATGAGAAATGCAGAAGTTGAGATCCCCCCCAACCCTCAACCCGTCACATGTCCCAGGAGGCTGCAGGACCAGTCTTAAAGTGCAGCTTGTCCAGTGCATGCGCAGTAGAGAGGTTGCTGTGAAACGGCAAGAAAGTCATAACCGGTTTTGTACAGCCAAGTTGGTGGTGCCGGAGGCCCAAAAACTGGTGGAGTACCGGCCCAGGTGAAAACAGCACACAGACACCTGGCCTGGTAAGTGCATGTATATTAAAGTGGCTGCAAACCACCCAGTTACACCACTTGTACAGGTGAGCTTATAATAAGTTTTACCTGTAGGTACTTTAAATATCTCCTAAACCTGAAAGGTTTAGGAGATATTTACCACATACGCCGCCAACGTCATCGGCGCTTGTGTCGTTTCTTCAGCAGCCGTGCCCGCGTGGAAGTGACATCATCACGGCTCCGGCTAATCACAGCGCCTGAGTCCGTGAACCCTGAAATAACTCCTGGAGACTAAGGATGAGCTCCGGCGTGTTCGCACACTCCACGTGCAGAGCCTGCCAGGAAGTCGGTGCAGCGCTGCGCTAATCACAGGCAGTGAAACATTTCCTAATGCACGGCTGCTGAGATTGGGAAATGTCTCACTGCCTGTGATTAGCGCAGCACCGACTTCCTGGCGGGCTCGGCACATGGAATACGAGAACACGCTGGAGCTCATCCCTACTGGAGACATGTCGCCGGTCACAGAGGTGCAAGAGGACCGCTGCAACAGCTTTGATCTAAGGTAAGTAATTTCATAATGAGCTAGTATGCAATTCATACTAGCTCATTATGCCTTTTGTCTTACAGGGTTATTTTTTTCGGTGAGGGTCAGCCGCTACTGTATTTGTAGTTGCCATCTTTTTTTTTTTTTTTAAAGATAGAAGTTCCTCTATAACATACCCATCCAGCATTGTCTGTACACCACCATGCCACCCTCTTCCCCTCTGACATCAGACAGCCGGCTGTTTCTTCGTGGTTCTTGCAACTGCCTCTTGCTCCTCTATGAATGCCGATGCCTCCCGGGATATCTAAGGCTGGATTCACACCTATGTCTTTTTAGTGATTTTTGCATTCTTCAGATTTGCTGTACAGAACATGTTCCATAGGAAACCATGATAAATGGACTGTAGTGCAAACCTGCAAAATGCACAAAAAATGCATAGATGTGAATCCAGCCTTATGCAGACACCCAAAGAGGCTGGAGCAAAAAAACATGTTAATCTGGCCTAGGCAAGAATGAGGGTAGGGGCCGGTGCAGTAAAATTTTCTGCGACTCATGCAGAAAGCAAACCCCATAACTTCCGGTGCAGCTCCGTCACTGAAACAGCTGACGGTGGGGCTTTACTGCGCATGCACCACTTCACTGCTACTAACAGCGCATGCGCGGGAGCTAATCGCGCTACACAAGCTGACGGCGGGGGTTTCCTGCGCATGCGCGATTTCATAGCCCTTGATCGCGCATGCGCGGTAGCTGGCTGAGAAATATGCTCTCACTCTGCGAATTGCGGAATCTTATGCATGCCCAGGGTCCAGAAAAATTATGGACGCGAGGGGGCGGGTTGAGGCGGAGAGTTGGAGGGAGGGGGAGATAGAGAGGAGTTTGGAGAGGGGGACGGGCCCCCATGCATAGCACTGAGTACACGTACAGTACATTGTTCTGCCAATAAATACGCTGCCACTGTGCCTAGCAGAAAACACAGACGAACTGCGCCCAGAAAACGGCTTATTGGGCCTCAAAAAATGCCGCCTCACTGTGCCCAAACACCTCACTGCGCCCAGAAAATGCACCATAACTGTGCCCATCAAGCTCACTGCACCCAGAAAATGCCTCACTGTGCCCAGCAAACGCCGCCTCACTGCGCACAGAAAACACACCACCTCACTGCGCCCAGAAAATACCACCTCACTGCGCCCAGAAAATACCACCTCACTGCGCTCAGAAAATACCACCTCACTGCGCCCAGAAAACGCTGCCTCACTGCGCCCAAACGCAACCACTGTGCCCATAAATTGCTGCCACTGTGCCATCAAACGCAGCCACTGTACCCATCAATTGCTGCCAGATTGTCAAGCCATAGCTGTGCTCCCTGGGGATATGCTGATCACCCATCCGTGCTGCTGGAGGGAGCCCAGACGGCCATAAATGAGGGACCTGCATGTCATGGTAAGTGAGACCATCCCATATCCTACTCCATCTTCCCCGAGGACAGGGACCCCCTTTCACCCCTCTGAGGACAGGGACCCCCTTTCACCCCTCTGAGGACAGGGACCCCCTTTCACCCCTCTGAGGACAGGGACCCCCTTTCACCCCTCTGAGGACAGGGACCCCCTTTCACCCCTCTGAGGACAGGGACCCCCTTCTCCCACTTACATCAGGGTCTGCAGCATTGCCCTGTACATCAGGGTTCGCAGAGTTCCCCCTATAAGATTAGAAGGGATAGAGGCCCAGAGACATGTCCAGAGTACACAGAGGATACATGGGATAGATTAGAAGGGATGGAGGCCCAGAGACATGTCCAGAGTACACAGAGGATACATGAGATAGATTAGTAGCGATGGAGGCCTCCTCTGTTTTCCCTGGACATCCATCCCATCTAATCTATCCCATGTAACCTCGGTGTACCCTGGACATGTCTCTGGGCCTCCATCCCTTCTAATCTAACTCATGGATCGGTGCGCTGGCAGAACGGTAAAAAAAAAAAAAAAAAGAAGTCCTGCTACCCGCATCTTTGAGGCACTGTAGGAGCAGTGTACACACCGCTCCTACAGCGCCCCTGCCCATTGGAAATCAATGGGTAGCATCTCCGAACCGCCGACAAAGTGCTTTTTCGGCTGCTGGCGGAGGTTAAAAGCGCCCAGCTAGTGGCCAAATAGCGCCGCAAAAACAACGGTAAAGTGGCCCTTTACCGTCGACGCCCCCAGTGTGAAAGTAGCACAGTGCTGGATAGCAAACAATATTATGGACATAAAGGGGGTAAAACCTTCTGGGAGGTCAAAAACAAACAACAAACTGAAAGACAAAAAGTTAAGGAAATAAGCAACAAGACAAGAGTATGAGCAAAAAAGGCACTGACCATTTTATTAATGTTAAAAGCATATTATTTTGAAACTTTTAAAAACAGTGAATTTTATTCAAAAAATGTGGCATGAAAACAAAAGCAAATAAATACCCGACACAAGCTCACACAGCAAGACTCAAACTATACAATAGTCCATTTAAGTATTTAACCACGTTTACCCAAAAAAAAAAAAAAAAGTGGGCCCCAATACCCCTAACAAAGAATAGCTAGGATTAGGAAAGGAAGGGTGGACCAGGTCAGCTTGATTGTAGAAACCATTTATGCTGACAGACGATACAAGATTGGAAAAATGTAAAGGTGAGCTGCATAAAGAACTGGTATATATGTTTCCACTCCAAAAGTACACGGCCAATCACAGGTGGGTGAGAAAATTGCAGATCTGCATGGTGACAGCCAAAACAGATGGGGGAAGCTGAAAAAGAAAAACATTGAAGAGTCAGAAACTGACAAATTTAGGAATACATGGTAACATACCTCTAATGTTGGTTAACTAAAAAATGGATGGGCCAGGAATTTAAATTTCCATTTAGAACTGGCTGGGCTCACATGGGGAATGCAGCGGCTCACAGCAGGAGTCCGGTGCGTCTCCATTCAATGTTTCAGGTCCAATTTTGGCTGAATTCAGATCTGAAACGAATCAAAAGATGCGCAATTCACACTGGAGACTGCAGAGATGTGTGAAGCGGCTCCATAGAGAGTCCGTCACAATCTCCTGCTATGCGCGTCGGATGTGGTAGAAACCCTCATCCAATTCGCAATAGTGTGAACCCGGTCACAACGTTTGTAAAAAATAGTTTCATTGAAATATAATAAGTACGCTGAGGAGTGAGGAAACCTACCTACTCCAAACCACTAAAAATTAGCAATTACCCCACCCCCTAGACTGACACCCCCCATAACAAACTACTGACACCTCAGACTGACCCCCGTCCAACTGAAACACCAGACTGAGCCCCTGTCACTAATACACGTCACCCCCAACTAATGACAATAATAACTGCTACCAGTTTCCTTTTTCCCCTCTATGACAGTTGGGGGGTTAAGTTTGTTTCCTCCCACAATAGTACTAATGCAGGTCGTGAAATTCTGTATCCCCTCTTATAAGATCACAGGCCATGAAAATAGGTAAGGATGCACCAAATGTTTTTTTTGGTGCCGAAACTGATACCGAAAATAAATCTTCCTTTATCCCGAAAACTGAATAACACCGATACCGAAAAGTGACTGTTTTTAAAAATATTTTTATACAGGAGATGGCCAGAGACTGAGGACATGGTACAGGAGATCAATACAGCCGCACCAATGCCCGTCAGATGCAGCCAGCCAGAGTCCGCGGTAGTGCAGCCGGCGTCCCAGCCAGTGTCCCCGGTAGTGCAGCCAGACTTGCCTCCCCCCGGTGACATCCAGACTGGCCCCCTGTGACAGACATGCCCTGGGTGACATCCAGACTTGCCACCCCCCCCGTGAGCCATCCAGACTTGCCACCCCCCCCCCGTGAGACATCCAGACTTGCCAACCCCCCCCCCGTGAGACATCCAGACTTGCCACCCCCCCGTGAGACATCCAGACTGCCCCCCTGAGACATCCAGACTGCCCCCCCTGTGACAGACATGCCCTGGGTGACATACAAACTTGCCACCCCCCCGGTGACATACAGACTTGCCACCCCCCCCCCCCCGTGACAGACATGCCCTGGGTGACATCCAGACTTGCCACCCCCCCATATGTGACATCCAGACTTGCCTCCCCCCCATATGTGACATCCAGACTTGCCTCCCCCCCATATGTGACATCCAGACTTGCCACCCCCACCCCACATATGTGACATCCAGACTTGCCCCCCCCCCATATCTGACATCCAGACTTGCCCCCCCCCATATGTGACATCCAGACTTGCCCCCCATATGTGACATCCAGACTTGCCCCCCCGTGATAGACATGCCCTGGGTGACATCCAGACTTGGCCCCCCCAGGTGACATACAGACTTGCCCCCCCCATATGTGACATACAGACTTGCCATCCCCCATATGTGACATCCAGACTTGCCACCCCCCATATGTGACATCCAGACTTGCCACCCCCCATATGTGACATCCAGACTTGCCACCCCCCATATGTGACATCCAGACTTGCCACCCCCCATATGTGACATCCAGACTTGCCCCCCCTGTGACAGACATGCCCTGGGTGACATCCAGACTTGCCACCCCCCTGGGTGACATCCAGACTTGGCCCGCCCAGGTGACATCCAGACTTGCCACCGCCCCATATGTGACATCCAGACTTGCCACAGCCCCATATGTGACATGCAGACTTGCCACCCCCCACCGTGACATCCAGACATGCCACCCCCCCAGGTGACATACAGACTTGCCACCCCCCCAGGTGACATACAAACTTGCCACCCCCCCGGTGACATACAGACTTGCCACCCCCCAGTGACATACATGCCCTGGGTGACATCCAGACTTGCCACCCCCCTGTGACATCCAGACTTGCCACCCCCCCTATGTGACATCCAGACTTGCCACCCCCCCATATGTGACATCCAGACTTGCCACCCCCCCATATGTGACATACAAACTTGCCACCCCCCCATATGTGACATACAAACTTGCCACCCCCCCATATGTGACATACAAACTTGCCACCCCCCCCCCACCAGTGACATACATGCCCTGGGTGACATCCAGACTTGCCACACCCGGGTGACATCCAGACTTGCCACCCCCCTGTGACATCCAGACTTGCCACCCCCCCATATGTGACATCCAGACTTGCCACCCCCCCATATGTGACATCCAGACTTGGCACCCCCACCCCCCATATGTGACATCCAGACTTGCCCCCCCCCATATCTGACATCCAGACTTGCCCCCCCCATATCTGACATCCAGACTTGCCCCCCCATATGTGACATCCAGACTTGCCCCCCACCCATATGTGACATCCAGACTTGCCCCCCCATATGTGACATCCAGACTTGCCCCCCCCCCCAATATGTGACATACAGACTTCCCCCCCCCATATGTGACATACAGACTTGCCCCCCCCCATATGTGACATACAGACTTCCCCCCCCATATGTGACATACAGACTTGCCCCCCCATATGTGACATACAGACTTGCCCCCCCCAATATGTGACATACAGACTTGCCCCCCCAATATGTGACATACAGACTCCCCCCCCCCATATGTGACATACAGACTTGCCCCCCCCATATGTGACATACAGACTTCCCCCCCATATGTGACATACAGACTTCCCCCCCATATGTGACATACAGACTTGCCCCCCCCCCATATGTGACATACAGACTTGCCCCCCCCCATATGTGACATACAGACTTGCCCCCCCATATGTGACATACAGACTTGCCCCCCCCCATATGTGACATACAGACTTGCCCCCCCATATGTGACATACAGACTTGCCCCCCCCATATGTGACATACAGACTTGCCCCCCCCATATGTGACATACAGACTTGCCCCCCCTATATGTGACATACAGACTTGCCCCCCCCGTGAGACATCCACACTGCCCCCCCTGTGACAGACATGCCCTGGGTGACATCCAGATTTGGCCCCCCCATATGTGACATACAGACTTGCCCTCCCCCATATGTGACATACAGACTTGCCCTCCCCCATATGTGACATACAGACTTGCTCCCCCCCCATATGTGACATACAGACTTGCCCCCCCCATATGTGACATACAGACTTGCCCCCCCCCCATATGTGACATCCAGACTTGCCCCCCCCATATGTGACATCCACACTGCCCCCCCCGTGATAGACATGCCCTGGATGACATCCAGACTTGGCCCCCCCCAGGTGACATACAGACTTGCCACCCCCCATATGTGACATCCAGACTTGCCACCCCCCATATGTGACATCCAGACTTGCCCCCCCATATGCGACATCCAGACTTGCCCCCCCATATGCGACATCCAGACTTGCCCCCCCATATGTGACATCCAGACTTGCCCCCCCTGTGACAGACATGCCCTGGGTGACATCCAGACTTGCCACCCTCCATATGTGACATCCAGACTTGCCACCCCCCATATGTGACATCCAGACTTGCCACCCCCCATATGTGACATCCAGACTTGCCACCCCTCATATGTGACATCCAGACTTGCCACCCCCCATATGTGACATCCAGACTTGCCCCCCCCATATGTGACATCCAGACTTGCCCCCCTGTGACAGACATGCCCTGGGTGACATCCATACTTGCCACCGCCCCATATGTGACATCCAGACTTGCCACCGCCCCATATGTGACATCCAGACTTGCCACCGCCCCATATGTGACATACAGACTTGCCACCCCCCCGGTGACATACAGACTTGCCACCCCCCCGGTGACATACATGCCCCGGGTGACATCCAGACTTGCCACCCCCCCCATATGTGACATCCAGACTTGCCACCCCCCCATATGTGACATCCAGACTTGCCACCCCCCCATATGTGACATCCAGACTTGCCACCCCCCCATATGTGACATCCAGACTTGCCACCCCCCCATATGTGACATCCAGACTTGCCACCCCCCATATGTGACATCCAGACGTGCCCCCCCCATATGTGACATCCAGACTTTCCCCCCCCCATATGTGACATCCAGACTTGCCCCCCCCCATATGTGACATCCAGACTTGCCCCCCCCCATATGTGACATCCAGACTTGCCCCCCCCATATGTGACATCCAGACTTGCCCCCCATATGTGACATCCAGACTTGCCCCCCCATATGTGACATCCAGACTTGCCCCCCCCATATGTGACATCCAGACTTGCCCCCCCCCATATGTGACATCCAGACTTGCCCCCCCCATATGTGACATCCAGACTTGCCCCCCCCCATATCTGACATCCAGACTTGCCCCCCATATCTGACATCCAGACTTGCCCCCCCATATCTGACATCCAGACTTGCCCCCCCCCCATATCTGACATCCAGACTTGCCCCCCCATATCTGGCATCCAGACTTGCCCCCTCCATATCTGACATCCAGACTTGCCCCCCCCATATGTGACATACAGACTTGCCCCCCCCCATATGTGACATACAGACTTGCCCCCCCCATATGTGACATACAGACTTGCCCCCCCCATATGTGACATACAGACTTGCCCCTCCCCCCCAGGTGACATCCAGACTTGCCCTCCCCCGTGACATCCAGGCTTGCCCCCCCCTGAGACATCCAGACTTGCCCCCCCCATATGTGACATCCAGACTTGCCCCCCCATATCTGACATCCAGACTTGCCCTCCCCCGTGACATCCAGGCTTGCCCCCCCCCTGAGACATCCAGACTTGCCCCCCCATATGTGACATCCAGACTTGCCCCCCCCATATCTGACATCCAGACTTGCCCCCCCATATCTGACATCCAGACTTGCCCCCCCCATATCTGACATCCAGACTTGCCCCCCCCCATATCTGACATCCAGACTTGCCCCCCCCCATATCTGGCATCCAGACTTGCCCCCTCCATATCTGACATCCAGACTTGCCCCCCCCCATATCTGACATCCAGACTTGCCCCCCCATATCTGGCATCCAGACTTGCCCCCTCCATATCTGACATCCAGACTTGCCCCCCCCATATGTGACATACAGACTTGCCCCCCCCCCATATGTGACATACAGACTTGCCCCCCCCATATGTGACATACAGACTTGCCCCCCCCATATGTGACATACAGACTTGCCCCTCCCCCCCCAGGTGACATCCAGACTTGCCCTCCCCCGTGACATCCAGGCTTGCCCCCCCCCTGAGACATCCAGACTCGCCCCCCCATATCTGACATCCAGACTTGCCCTCCCCCGTGACATCCAGGCTTGCCCCCCCCCTGAGACATCCAGACTTGCCCCCCCATATCTGACATCCAGACTTGCCCCCCCATATCTGACATCCAGACTTGCCCCCCCATATCTGACATCCAGACTTGCCCCCCCATATCTGACATCCAGACTTGCCCCCCCCCATATCTGACATCCAGACTTGCCCCCCCCCATATCTGGCATCCAGACTTGCCCCCTCCATATCTGACATCCAGACTTGCCCCCCCCATATGTGACATACAGACTTGCCCCCCCCATATGTGACATACAGACTTGCCCCTCCCCCCCAGGTGACATCCAGACTTGCCCTCCCCCGTGACATCCAGGCTTGCCCCCCCCCCCTGAGACATCCAGACTGCCCTCCCTATGACAGACTTGCCCTTAGTGACATCCAGACTTGCCCCCCTAACATCCAGACTTGCACCCCGTGTGACATCTAGACTGCGCCCCCCCCCCCACAGACTTGCCCCCGTGTGACATCCAGACTTGCCTACCGCAGTGACTTGCCTACCGCAGTGACAGACTTGGCCCCCGTGTAACATGGAGCCAGCCTGTGTCGCCTCGTCGTGTCCACCGCTGTCATGGAGATAATGCGCCGCTCACCTCCGCCAATCAGATGAAGCGCGAGTCCTCCAATCAGGTGAAGAGCGTGTCCTCCAATCAGATGAAGCGTGGAACGGTTTATCAGTCACAAACAGGCCAAGCGGCGTCACTTTGCTGCTGCTGTGCCAGGAAGAGGTTGTGTGCTCTTCGGAGGCTGTTTTTGACAGGACACAGCGCCCTACAGAGGACAAATCGGAGACTACACCCCCCCATTCTTCATAGCACAGCATATTGGAGAGAAAGTAAGTGTCATATGACCGATGTCACCTGATGGGGGGGGCGGGTCCAGTGTCGAGATGTGGGCGGGCTTGTGTAATGTTCCGTCAGTGTTTTCTCCCCTCCTTTCTGGTCTGAGGGAAGAGAAATTACAGGCAGTGACCCACCATACCCTCCGTGACAGGGGCCCCCGACACCCTCCGTGACAGGGGCCCCCGACACCCTCCGTGACAGGGGCCCCCGACACCCTCCGTGACAGGGGCCCCCGACACCCTCCGTGACAGGGGCCCCCGACACCCTCCGTGACAGGGGCCCCCGACACCCTCCGTGACAGGGGCCCCGACACCCTCCGTGATGTGGCCCCCCGACACCCTCCGTGATGTGGCCCCCCCCGACACCCTCCGTGATGTGGCCCCCCCCGACACCCTCCGTGATGTGGCCCCCCGACACCCTCTGTGACAGGGGCCCCCCCACACCCTCCGTGATGTGGCCCCCCGACACCCTCCGTGACAGGGGCCCCCCCCCCACACCCTCCGTGACAGGGGCCCCCCCCCACACCCTCCTTGACAGGGGCCCCCCCGACACCCTCTGTGACATGTGGCCCCCCGACACCCTCTGTGACATGTGGCCCCCCGACGCCCTCTGTGACATGTGGCCCCCCGACGCCCTCTGTGACATGTGGCCCCCCGACGCCCTCTGTGACATGTGGCCCCCCGACGCCCTCCGTGACAGGGGCCCCGACGCCCTCCGTGACAGGGGCCCCCCCGACACCCTCTGTGACATGTGGCCCCCCGACACCCTCTGTGACATGTGGCCCCCCGACACCCTCTGTGACATGTGGCCCCCCGACACCCTCTGTGACATGTGGCCCCCCGACGCCCTCTGTGACATGTGGCCCCCCGACGCCCTCCGTGACAGGGGCCCCGACGCCCTCCGTGACAGGGGCCCCGACGCCCTCCGTGACAGGGGCCCCGACGCCCTCCCTGACGGGGCCCCCTGACACCCTCCGTTGTGTGGCCCCCCGACGCCCTCCCTGACGGGGCCCCCTGACACCCTCCGTTGTGTGGCCCCCCGACGCCCTCTCTGACGGGCCCTCCGACACCCTCTCTGACGGGCCCTCCGACACCCTCTCTGACGGGCCCTCCGACACCCTCCCTGACGGGCCCTCCGACACCCTCCCTGACGGGCCCTCCGACACCCTCCCTGACGGGCCCTCCGACACCCTCCCTGACAGGGGCCCCCGACACCCTCCCTCACGGGGGCCCCCGACACCCTCCCCCACGGGGGCCCCTCGACACCCTCCGTGACAGGGGCCCCTCGACACCCTCCGTGACAGGGGCCCCTCGACACCCTCCGTGACAGGGGCCCCTCGACACCCTCCGTGACAGGGGCCCCCCGACACCCTCCGTTGTGTGGCCCCCCGACGCCCTCCCTGACGGGCCCTCCGACACCCTCCCTGACGGGCCCTCCGACACCCTCCCTGACAGGGGCCCCTCAAACACCCTCCCCCACGGGGGCCCCCGACACCCTCCGTCATGTGGCCCCCGACACCCTCCGTGACAGGGGCCCCTCGACACCCTCCGTGACAGGGGCCCCTCGACACCCTCCGTGACAGGGGCCCCTCGACACCCTCCGTGACAGGGGCCCCTCGACACCCTCCGTGACAGGGGCCCCTCGACACCCTCCGTGACAGGGGCCCCCCGACACCCTCCGTTGTGTGGCCCCCCGACGCCCTCCCTGACGGGCCCTCCGACACCCTCCCTGACGGGCCCTCCGACACCCTCCCTGACGGGCCCTCCGACACCCTCCCTGACAGGGGCCCCTCAAACACCCTCCCCCACGGGGGCCCCCGACACCCTCCGTCATGTGGCCCCCGACACCCTCCGTGACAGGGGCCCCTCGACACCCTCCGTGACAGGGGCCCCTTGACACCCTCCGTGACAGGGGCCCCTTGACACCCTCCGTGACAGGGGCCCCTCGACACCCTCCGTGACAGGGGCCCCTCGACACCCTCCGTGACGGGGCCCCGAATTCCTCCATGACGGGGCCCCGAATTCCTCCATGACGGGGCCCCGAATTCCTCCATGACGGGGCCCCGAATTCCTCCATGACAGGGGCCCCGAATTCCTCCATGACAGGGGCCCCGAATTCCTCCATGACAGGGGCCCCGAATTCCTCCATGACAAGGGCCCCCTGACTTCCTCCATGATAGGAGCCCCTGACACCCTGAATGACAGGGGCCCCAAACTTCCTCCACGATAAGGGCCCCCCGACACCCTCCATGGCAGGGCCCCCTGACTTCCTACCTGACAGGGGCCCCCGAATTCCTCCATGACAGGGGCCCCTGAATTCCTCCATGACGGGCCCCCAATTTCCTCCATGACAAGGGCCCCCCGACTTCCTCCATGACAGGAGCCCCTGACACCCTGAATGACGGGCCCCAAACTTCCTCCACGACAGGGGCCCCCCGACTTCCTCCATGACAGGGGCCCCCCGACTTCCTCCATGACAGGGGCCCCCCGACTTCCTCCATGACAGGGGCCCCCCGACTTCCTCCATGACAGGGGCCCCCCGACTTCCTCCATGACAGGGGCCCCCGAATTCCTCCATGGCAGGGGCCCCCGAATTCCTCCATGGCAGGGGCCCCCGAATTCCTCCATGACGGGCCCCCAATTTCCTCCATGACAAGGGCCCCCCGACTTCCTCCATGACAGGAGCCCCTGACACCCTGAATGACGGGCCCCAAACTTCCTCCACGATAAGGGCCCCCCCCGACACCCTCCATGGCAGGGCCCCCCGACTTCCTACCTGACAGGGGCCCCCCGACTTCCTACCTGACAGGGGCCCCCGACTTCCTACCTGACAGGGGCCCCCCGACTTCCTCCATGACAGGGACCCCCGACTTCCTCCATGACAGGGACCCCCGACTTCCTCCATGACAGGGACCCCCGACTTCCTCCATGACAGGGGCCCCCGAATTCCTCCATGGCAGGGGCCCCCGAATTCCTCCATGACGGGCCCCCAATTTCCTCCATGACAAGGGCCCCCCGACTTCCTCCATGACAGGAGCCCCTGACACCCTGAATGACGGGCCCCAAACTTCCTCCACGATAAGGGCCCCCCCCGACACCCTCCATGGCAGGGCCCCCCGACTTCCTACCTGACAGGGGCCCCCCGACTTCCTACCTGACAGGGGCCCCCGACTTCCTACCTGACAGGGGCCCCCCGACTTCCTCCATGACAGGGACCCCCGACTTCCTCCATGACAGGGACCCCCGACTTCCTCCATGACAGGGGCCCCCGACACCCTCCATGAAGGGGCCCCTGACTTCTTACCTGACAGGAGCCCCCGACACCCTCCGTGATAGGGGCCCCCTGACTTCCTCTGTGACAGGGGCCCCCGACACCCTCCGTCATGTGGCCCCCCGACGCCCTCCGTGACAGGGCCCCCCGACATCCTCCCTGACGGGCCCTCCGACACCCTCCGTGACGGGGGCCCCTCGACACCCTCCGTGACGGGGGCCCCTCGACACCCTCCGTGACGGGGGCCCCTCGACACCCTCCGTGACGGGGGCCCCTCGACACCCTCCGTGATGTGGGCCCCCCGACACCCTCCATGACGGGGGCCCCCGACACCCTCCATGACGGGGGCCCCCGACACCCTCCGTCGTGTGGCCCCCCCGATGCCCTCCCTGACGGGCCCTCTGACGCCCTCCCTGACGGGCCCTCTGACGCCCTCCCTGACGGGGGCCCCTCTGACACCCTCCCTGACGGGGGCCCCTCTGACACCCTCCCTGACGGGGGCCCCTCTGACACCCTCCCTGACGGGGGCCCCTCTGACACCCTCCCTGACGGGGGCCCCTCTGACACCCTCCGTGACGGGGGCCCCTCTGACACCCTCCGTGACGGGGGCCCCTCTGACACCCTCCGTGACGGGGGCCCCTCTGACACCCTCCATGACAGGGGTCCCCTGACACCCTCCATGACAGGGGTCCCCTGACACCCTCCATGACAGGGGTCCCCTGACACCCTCCATGACAGGGGTCCCCTGACACCCTCCATGACAGGGGTCCCCTGACACCCTCCATGACAGGGGTCCCCTGACACCCTCCATGACAGGGGTCCCCTGACACCCTCCATGACAAGGGCCCCACAACACCCTCCATGACAGGGGCCCCCCGACACCCTCCGTGACAGGGCCCCCCCGACACCCTCCGTGACAGGGGCCCCCCGACACCCTCCGTGACAGGGGCCCCCCGACTTCCTCCGTGACAGGGGCCCCCCGACTTCCTCCGTGACAGGGGCCCCCCGACTTCCTCCGTGACAGGGGCCCCCCGACTTCCTCCATGACAGGAGCCCCTGACACCCTCCATGGCAGGGTCCCCGACTTCCTACCTGACACCCTCTGTGACAGGGGCCCCCTGACACCCTCTGTGACAGGGGCCCCCTGACACCCTCTGTGACAGGGGCCCCCTGACACTCCCCGTGACAGGGGCCCCCTGACACTCCCCGTGACAGGGGCCCCCTGACACTCCCCGTGACAGGGGCCCCCCGACACTCCCCGTGACAGGGGCCCCCGACTTCCTCCATGACAGGGGCCCCCCTCCTCCCAGCGCAAATCCCTCCAATCCCTCCTACAACACTGGAAAGGGACACCCCATTACATTAAAGGATTACAAGAGAGAACAATTTAGGGCTCTTTCACACTGGGGGGGATCGGCGGTAAATTGCCGCTATTTTTCAGTGTAAAAGTCGCCTCAGATTTCTCATCTCCCCCTTTACTTCGGAGTCGTCTGTTTATAAATCACTATTAATATTCTGCTGTCTTCATAGCAATCGCTGCACATTGACAGATGAATCCTCCGTATTTTATACATTCATCTCCACCTTCTTTTCATATATTTATTACTGTTATCAGCACCTAAAGTGCTCTGGATTGTATTATATGAATTCTCACGTGTTGGATATTTATTTGCTCATTATTGTCACATTATTGGAATCGCCATTAATTACATCCTTGTACACCGATGTCATGTCAGCTTTGATGCATCAATTCATTTGCCAATCACTACAGCAGCCCCTCCATTCCATATATATACCAATCACATTACATACCCATAAGATATCGGGTGCCTGCGGCAGCGGGTCACTTTTCATCATTATATCTAATTCAAAGTGGGAGTATCCACTACACAGTTAATATGCCCCCCCACCGTGGTGCATCTGAGCGGGCCCCCCATTGACTCCAATGGGGAGACGGATGTCAGCAGAGATGTGTCCCCGGACACCCACCTGCCATCCGAGCCGCTAAAAACAGACGTATGGCGACACGTTCAGCCAGCCACCTGATTGGATGTCATCTATTGCAGCTTAACGATCAGTAGATGTGGTGGCTGTATTCGTTTTCTTTTTTAAGGGCTCTTTCACATAGACGTGTCCGTGTACGGACTCCGCTTTGCTCAGTAGGGATCGCTCCGTTGATCCCCGCTCAGCAGGTGGATGACAGCTCCATCTCTGTACACTGTGCAGGACGGACCTATCAGAGCTCCGCTCTCCCCTATGGGGAATGGGATGAAGATAGACTGTAGAGTTCGTCTTCATCTGATCCGCCAGATGGATGGAAAATAGGGTTTCCATCCGTCTGACTTCAACGGGTCGGATGTCGGTGGACATGTCACCGCTGACATCCGACCCTCCATAGACCTGTATGGATCCTCTGTTCAGGTCCCCCTAAAAAACTGACAGGAGGACCTGAGTGGTCCGCCCGTGTGAAAGGGACCGAAGGCTTTTCCCCTTGGTAATCTGGCCAGTAACACACCTCCTGTACTAGACTGCCCCCACTCTGGATGAAGGAGCACAGGGGGCACATCTTAGGACAGAAGCATTGTTGGTCTGGGGGGAGGGGGGATTAGATGTACTAGCAGATTTACATACACTACCAAATTAGAGCCAATCTCCAGGTCACACTTTAGACTCACAAGCAGTTAGAACGACAGATTTTTTGGGATAAAGGTTTTACACAAATATCAGTGGCACATGGTTTGGCTCAACCCTCTAACTGCTACATCTGCATGACAGCTTGTTTTGCTGATAAAAAAACAGACTTCTTCCAGGAGGATGACATGGAGGGGATAGAAATGTCCAGCTGAACGCATAAACTTTCACACCAACAATTCAAATATCAGCAAAAGTAATACAGGAAGTACTTATTGGGAATTGGTCATCCGATTCAGGTGGTGCTAAACACGGGGGGGGGGGGGATAGTGAGCACTGAGGTGGGTGATGGGGGGCAGATGAGTGAATACAGGGGTGTTGATTGGGGAAGGGGGGGTGATGAGTAAACAGATGGGGGCAGATGAGTGAATGGGGGGTTAGTGAGCACGGAGGGAGGTAATTGGGGGAGGGGGGTGATACATGAATGAACATGGGGAGCAGATGAGTGAACATGGAGGGGGGGTGATGGAGGGGTAGATGAGTGAACACGGGGGGGGGGGGGGTGATGGGGGGCAGATGAGCGAACAAGGAGGGGGGGTGATGGAGGGGTAGATAAGTGAACACGGTTGGGTGATCCGGGGTAGATGAGTGAACACGGAGGGGGGAGTTATGAAGGGTAGATGAGGGGTAGATGAGTGAACACGGAGGGGGGAGTTATGAGGGGTAGATGAGTGAACACAGAAGGGGGGTGATGGGGTAGATGAGTGAACACAGAGGGGGAGTTATGAGGGGTAGATGAGTGAACACAGAGGGGGAGTTATGAGGGGTAGTTAAATGAACACAGAAGGGGGAGTTATGAGGGGTAGATGAGTGAACACAGAAGGGGGTTGATGGGGGGTAGATGTTGTTACACCCAACAGAGTTTTGCATTTTAGACGTATTTATAACAGTAAAGTTAGTTTCTATAGTGAAATACAGAACTTAGAACGTCTGACTGCTTAGATGTTGAATTTTAAAAGCAGCGAAGTTCTGTCAGATTAGCAAACCTATGAGCTCCCGTATTTCACTGCGATTTTCAGCGACTGATGGCAAATAACCACAATTTTTATCATTTTTATTGATATTTATCGCTATTACTAACCCTTATTAGAATATTATCATTAATTTTGTAGTTTTTTGCAGGTATACAGACTTTCAACAAGATGCCTCGGCCTTCACGTCCCAGATCCCGGCGAAGGCGCTCACGCCAGGACAGCGATGAGTCACCAATCGCCCACAGGACGCGATCCAGAGCCCCACATCAGCGGAGACAGGAGGCAGACCCACCCAGGAACAGGAGCCGTTCGCCGAGAGACCGCGACAGGGTGGCTGAACATCTTCCAGCACCGCCGCCGGCCATGGAGCTGCGTGGCGAGGAGCAGGTGAGATGTACAATTTGTCTTCTAGGGTATGAACCTGGAGAAGACACAGCCATTCTGACCTGCGGTCACGAGTTCCACATGGGCTGCATCCAACATTGGATCGAGCAAAGCACAACCTGTCCACTGTGCCGTGCTCCTATTCCCATCCCCCAGCAGGACCAGCAGGACCAGCAGGACCACGGAATCCGCTTTAACATTGTCATCGATGAGGGGCTCAACGACAGGTTTGAGATTGAGCTTGATGAAAATAAGTATGCGTTGTACTTTAACATGCAACACCTGATGCTTCACTTTCAGAATTTTGAAGAGGACGATGAGGACGATGAGGACGATGAGTATGCGTATGGGTGGTAATGTGGTAATGATCCCTATAGAGCAGGGCTCAACAAATCCCAGGCGCCAGGTCACCATTGCGACTAGAAATTGTGCCCCGGGGCCTGGGCTTTTGTCAGTGACAGGTGCCCCTGCTACAGGGCGGGCTGTGGGGTCTTGACCGGGAAAGTGGAGGTGCCTTGCAGGCCTCGTAGGCCCTCCACACACAGAGCACTGTCTGGTAAAGTGATTAGCGGCAGGAGTGGGGATGGAGCAGGAAGGGAGCAACGCAACAGCCGCTGACATGGCGAGAGCTTCCTCCTCCCTTCTTCACACTCTGTTGGCAGAGCAGCGCCATGGTGTGAAATTGTATGGAGAGAGAGAGGAGCTGTCAAAATTGAGGTTGAATGTCGGGGTGGGCGGGACCCGGGATGGGCGAGACCCAGCTATCCAACACCTGCCCCTTTCTTAAACAGCCCAATCATTGGCTGGATAGCTGCCGTGTCCCGCCCACCCCGTGTCCCGCCCACCCCGTGTCCCGCCCACCCCGTGTCCCGACCACCTCCGACATCACTCTGAATTTGTCAGCTCCTCTTTCTTCATACAGTTTCACACACCGCAGTGCTGCAGAGAGCATTCAGTTACACTATCTGCTGTGAAACCCACCATTGCCATCCAGTGCCATCTGCCAATACCAACCAGTGACACATGCCAATTAGTGCCACCTGCCAGTGCCAACCAGTTCCACCTCAGTGCTGCCCAGTGCCACCTTTCAGTGCTGCCCATCAGTGTCACCTGTTAGTGCTGCCCATCAGTGCCCATCAGTGCCACCTCAGTGTTGCCTATAAGTGCCACCTATCAGTTCCCATCAGTGGCACATCAGTGCTGCCTATTGGTGCCCATCAGTGCTTCCTGTCAGTGCCCATCAGTTCCAACCTCAAAGCCACCTCATCAGTGCAGCCCATCAGTGCTCATCAGTGCCATCTCATCAGTGCCCAAGGAGTAGTTTCATCCTGATACAGCTTCAAGCTTTCCAGGAGAGTGCGCCAGACAATTACTACCGAAAAGGGGTCGCCTCATCCTGATGCAGCGTCAACCTTTCCAGGTTGGCGCTCCAGACAATTACTACCGAAAAGGGGTCGCCTCATCCTGATGTAGCGTCAAGCTTTCCAGGTTGGCGCTCCAGACAATTACTACCGAAAAGGGGTCGCCATATCCTGATGCAGTGTCAAGCTTTCCAGGAGAGCGCTCCAGACAATTATCACCAAAAAGGAGTCCCTTCATTCTGATGAAGTTGAGGATTCCAGACCAGACTACAAAATGTAGTTACAAACTCAACATATAAACAGCAAAACACATTTTTTTTTTAAATCTTACAAAGATGGAGAGGGATTGTTGGGTATAAGGGGTGGAGGAGGCCGTATTTTTTTTTCCACTAAACAATATCCTTATTTTTCATTAAAAATTCATACACATCCATTAGTTAATGGTCCTCCTACACCCCTTCTTTTTCCCCTCACGTCTGTTTCGAATGAGCAGTGCACGTTAGTTGCAGTCATGTACACTGCTCTATGAACACTACAAAGCCCAGAGCCCAAAGATTATAGGCCAAATCTTATAGCCCAAAGCCCAGAGCATAAAGTCTAAAGCCCATTGCCCTTTTCAGGAAGTTGGATGATAAAATAAATGAAGGGACCGGAGTTTAGTGTCAATTCTTTACCAAAGTACACAAAAGAAGTGTGATTGGGCGGCTAATTGGGGAGAAGAAAGCCCACAGTCCAAAAGCCCATAGCTACGTTTTTGGGTTAAGAACACATACTTAAATTGAATATATACTTTTAAACCAGAGTTTACTATATGAGTAGTGTGTGACAGGTCCTCTTTATGGACCCCACATCTCTCCTCCAGGCTGGAAAGGCTGAGATCGTTAAAAATAAAAAAATAAAATGAACGCTCTCGGCTTTGTTTACATCCGCCAGCCCGGACGTGACATAACGTCATAAATCTCTACGGTAAACTTCCGTTGGTGACGATTCTTTCTCTGGGTCGCCAATTGTACAGGCAAGCCCATGAAGAGCACCAGAGAGTGGCGGGGGGGGGCATCCCCTCCCGCCGCTTGTAAGAATGGTCAAGCGGCTGAGCTGTTGGGATTGTTCTTACGGTGCGCAGTGTTGCTGGTCGAAAAAATACAATACATCATTCAGATATCCCCCTCAAAGTCTATGACGTCATATCACATACTTTGGACATGAAGTGGTTAAACTACCGGACCTCTCCCTTTCCCCTCACCTCTGTTTGAAAAAAAAAATGTAAAAATGCAAAAAAATTTTTTTTAGTAAACATAGATAAGATAGTGATATTTTAAGACAGTATGTATGATTTTTGTTCTTGTATAGATTTTTATAGATAAGATGGATATTATTAAGTCAATGTACTTGTAAATTATTTGTCATGAAATTGTTTCTTATGTGCGTTTCCGATTCCTCGTCACATCCTCTGTTAACTCCCAAACCCCTCCCTTTCCCCTCACCTCTGTTTGAAAAAAAAAAAAAAAAAAAAAAATTATATATATATATATATATATATATATATATTTTGTAAATAGAGATAGGATAGTGATATGATAAAATAGTATGTATGTTTTTGGTCTTGTTTTAAAAAAAAAAAATCTAATATAAAGATAGACATTTTAGTTAACGTCCTTGTAAACTATTTGTCATGGAATTGTCTCTGTATGTTTGTGCCTCCCTCTGTCATTCTCCATTAATTCCCAAACCTCTCCTTTAGCTCACAGTCCAAAGCCCACAGCCCATATCCCATATCCCAAAACCTGCAGCCCAAAGCCCAGTGGAGGTCCATCCATAGGGGTGCCCAGGCGCTGCCCACCCCCCTCCCATGTAGTCAAAAAAAAATACAAAAAAAAAGATTTTTTTAAACATGTCCCTTTAAGAAATTTTTTTTTTTTAAATTTCCCTCCCAATGTGCACTGGCGCCGGGCGCAGTGCAATATAGGAAGCACCACGTCTATGCAATCACAAGACTGCAGACGAGGTGCTTCATTTGGCCAAAAAAAGAGCGCTCTGCGGCGCAGCCGATCGCGCCACAGCTTCCGGCACGATCGACTGACCGAGCAAGTGCATAGACTTGCACATGAGAGAGCGGTGGGCGGTGCTTCCGACGTCACTCAAGGAAGTGACGTTGGCACGGCACTTCTCTGTTCTGCCCGCCTAAGAGGTAAGGGGCTGCCGCATGGCAGCTCAGAAATTCTTGATTATTCATTCATTGTTAACCATCATTTGCTTAGCAGGTATTCAGTTGCAGAGCGGATTTATTTATCTTGACAGCAACAGCGTTTGCTCCCACGATACATAAAGCCGTGACTCCAGCGATGTAGGAGGTGATTTCACCACCACAGTTAAACAACGAAAAAAAAGAGCATATATGCCAAAGCATGGGGGCAGCAGGGGCGGAGGAGCGATTTGCTCCTAAATTTTGGGGCGGATGCCCCCATGCTTCGGCATATATAAATGGTGCACGTATGCCCATCATTAGAAGTGGGTGGATGAGGGAGGTATCTAATGGTGGGCATACCCACCGATCAATCTCTTTTTTTCGTTCAGCCCACAGGCTGCATGAGAAAAAAAAGAGATTACAATATATGCCCAACAAGGACCAGCAATGTACTGGTATGTTGCTGGACTGAGTGGTTATACCAGAATGATGCCTGCAGGTTTAGGTATCATCCTTTTCAGGCAGCGGTCGGCTTTCATGTAAAAGCAATCCTAAGGGCTAATTAGGCTCTAGACTGCTTTTACAAGCAGTGGGAGGGAATGCCCCCCCCACCATCTTCCATGTTCTTCTCTGGCTCTCCTATCCCAACAGGGAGCCTGAGAATGCAGCTGGTGATTCGGCCAGCTGTCTATAGAGCTCATCAGAGATCAGAATGGCTCCAATCATCTCTATGGTCTAAGAAAGCGGAAGCTACGAGCATTTCATGACTTAGATTTTGCCGAATGTAAACAGCGCCATTAGGAAATTGGGAAAGCATTTCATCACACCGATCTTGGTGTTGTCAGATGCTTTGAGGGCAGAGGAGAGATCTAGGGTCTAATAAAACCCATTTAAAAAAAAAAAAAAAAAGCACCTCTGTCCCCCCCCGCTCTCGCGCAAATGCAAGCATCAGTCTGGCGTCAAATGTAAACAGCAATTGCACCATGTGAGGCATCGCCGCGAAGGTCAGATCGAGGGCAGTAAATTTAGAAGTAGACCTCCCCTGTAAATTTAAAGTGGTACCCTGTAAAGGCTTTTAAAGGCTTTTAAAAATGTATGTAGTTTGACGCCATTGCATGTTTGTGCTCAATTTTAAAGCAGGTCGTGTTTCGTATCCATGTACTCAGCCAAAGATCATCTTTTTTATTTCATCAAACATTTGGTCAATTTAGTGTGTTTTAGCGCATTCAAATTTAAAAAAGTGTGTTTATTCCCCAAAAAATGCGTTTGAAAAATCGCTTCGCAAACGCTGTGTGCAAAAAATAAATAAATGAAACAACCACCATTTTAATCTGCAGGGCCTTTGCTTTAAAATATATATAATGTTTGGGGGTTCAAAGTCATTTTCTTGCAAAAAATGTTTTTTTCATGTAAACAAAAAGTGTCAGAAAGGGCTTTGTCTTCAAGTGGTTAGAAGAGTGGGTGATGTGCGACATAAGCTTCTAAATGTTGTGCATAAAATGCCAGGATAGTTCAAAACCCCCTCAAATGACCCCATTTTGGAAAGTAGACACCCCAATGACCCATTTGCTGAGAGGTATGGTGAGCATTTTGCAGACCATTTTTTTGTGCCATCTTGGCATTTTATGGCCTTCGAAACTGAGATAGGTAGTGAGGAGTGAAATCAAAAATTTACACCCTTGGAAAGCCTGCAGGCGGTGATTGGTTTTTGCTTGCCCCGTACGCGGCTAGGCTAGATATGTGCAATTTACAGTTTGTAGATATGTGCAATTTACAGAATGGAGATATGTGCTATTTACGGGTTTGTAGATATATGCGATTTGCATGTTAACCATCATTTGCTTAGCAGGTACGCCATTCAGTTGCAGCGCGGATTTATTTATCTTGACAGCAACAGTGTTTGCTCCCACGATACATAAATCCGTGACTCCATCTCTGTAGGAGGTGATTTCACCACCACAGTTAAACAAAAAAAAAGAGTATATATGCCGAAGCATGGGGCAGCAGGGGCGGAGAGCGATTTGCTCCTAACGTTTGGGGCGGATGCCCCCATGCTTCGGCATATATAAATGGTGCACGTATGCCCATCATTAGAAGTGGGTGGATGAAGGGAGGTATCTAATGGTGGGCATACCCACCGATCAATCTCTTTTTTTTCGTTCAGCCCACAGGCTGCATGAAAAAAAAAAAGATTACAATATATGCCCAACAAGGACCAGCAACGTACTGGTATGTTGCTGGACTGAGTGGTTATACCAGAATGATGCCTGCAGGTTTAGGTATCATCCTTTTCAGGCAGTGGTCGGCTTTCATGTAAAAGCAATCCTATTGGCTAATTAGCCTCTAGACTGCATTTACAAGCAGGGGGAGAGAATGCCCCCCACCACCATCTTCCATGTTTTTCTCTCGCTCTCCTGTCCCAACAGGGAGCCTGAGAATGCAGCCGGTGATTCGGCCAGCTGACTATAGAGCTCATCAGAGACCAGAATGGCTCCAATCATCTCTATGGTCTAAGAAACTGGAAGCTACGAGCATTTCATGACTTAGATTTCGCCGGATGTAAACATCGCCATTAGGAAATTGGGAAAGCATTTTATCACACCGATCTTGGTGTTGTCAGATGCTTTGAGGGCAGAGGAGAGATCTAGGGTCTAATAGAACCCATTTAAAAAAAAAAAAAATGGAAAAAAAAAAAAAAAAAAGCACCCCTGTCCCCCCCTGCTCTCGCGCAAATGCAAGCATCGGTCTGGCGTCAACTGTAAACAGCAATTGCACCATGCGAGGCATCGCCGTGAAGGTCAGATCGAGGGCAGTAATTTTAGCAGTAGAACTCCCCTGTAAATTAAAAGTGGTACTCTGTAAAGGCTTTTAAAGGCTTTTAAAAATGTATGTAGTTTGACGCCATTGCATGTTTGTGCTCAATTTTAAAGCAGGTCGTGTTTCGTATCCATGTACTCAGCCAAAGATCATCTTTTTTTATTTCATCAAACATTTGGGCAATTTAGTGTGGTGTAGCGCATTCAAATTTTAAAAAGTGTGTTTATTCCCCAAAAAATGCATTTGAAAAAACGCTTCGCAAATACTGTGTGAAAAAAAATAATTAAACGCCCACCATTTTAATCTGCAGGGCCTTTGCTTTAAAAAATATATAATGTTTGGGGGTTCAAAGTCATTTTCTTGCAAAAATATTTTTTTCATGTAAACAAAAAGTGTCAGAAAGGGCTTTGTCTTCAAGTGGTTAGAAGAGTGGGTGATGTGCGACATAAGCTTCTAAATGTTGTGCATAAAATGCCAGGATAGTTCAAAACCCCCTCAAATGACCCCATTTTGGAAAGTAGACACCCCAATGACCCATTTGCTGAGAGGTATGGTGAGCATTTTGCAGACCATTTTTTTGTGCCATCTTGGCATTTTATGGCCTTCGAAACTGAGATAGGTAGTGAGGAGTGAAATCAAAAATGTACACCCTTAGAAAGCCTGCAGGCGGTGATTGGTTTTTGCTTGCCCCGTACGCGGCTAGGCTAGATATGTGCAATTTACAGTTTGTAGATATGTGCAATTTACAGAATGGAGATATGTGCTATTTACGGGTTTGTAGATATATGCGATTTGCATGTTGTAGATATGTGCGATTTGCATGTTAACCATCATTTGCTTAGCAGGTACGCCATTCAGTTGCAGCACAGATTTATTTATCTTGACAGCAACAGCGTTTGCTCCCACGATACATAAAGCCGTGACTCCCTCACTGTAGGAGGTGATTTCACCACCACAGTTAAACAACGAAAAAAAAGAGCATATATGCCAAAGCATGGCGGCAGCAGGGGCGGAGGAGCGATTTGCTCCTAAATTTTGGGGCGGATGCCCCCATGCTTCGGCATATATAAATGGTGCACGTATGCCCATCATTAGAAGTGGGTGGATGAGGGAGGTATCTAATGGTGGGCATACCCACCGATCAATCTCTTTTTTTCGTTCAGCCCACGGGCTGCAAGAGATTACAATATATGCCCAACAAGGACCAGCAACGTACTGGTATGTTGCTGGACTGAGTGGTTATACCAGAATGATGCCTGCAGGTTTAGGTATCATCCTTTTCAGGCAGCGGTCGGCTTTCATGTAAAAGCAATCCTAAGGGCTAATTAGCCTCTAGACTGCTTTTACAAGCAGTGGGAGGGAATGCCCCCATGCCCCCCCACCATCTTCCATGTTCTTCTCTGGCTCTCCTATCCCAACAGGGAGCCTGAGAATGCAGCTGGTGATTCGGCCAGCTGACTATAGTGCTCATCAGAGATCAGAATGGCTCCAATCATCTCTATGGTCTAAGAAACCGGAAGCTACGAGCATTTCATGACTTAGATTTCGCCGAATGTAAACAGCGCCATTAGGAAATTGGGAAAGCATTTCATCACACCGATCTTGGTGTTGTCAGATGCTTTGAGGGCAGAGGAGAGATCTAGGGTCTAATAAAACCCATTTAAAAAAAAAAAAAAAAGCACCTCTGTCCCCCCCCCGCTCTCGCGCAAATGCAAGCATCGGTCTGGCGTCAAATATAAACAGCAATTGCACCATGCGAGGCATCGCCGCGAAGGTCAGATCGAGGGCAGTAAATTTAGAAGTAGACCTCCCCTGTAAATTTAAAGTGGTACCCTGTAAAGGCTTTTAAAGGCTTTTAAAAATGTATGTAGTTTGACGCCATTGCATGTTTGTGCTCAATTTTAAAGCAGGTCGTGTTTCGTATCCATGTACTCAGCCAAAGATCATCTTTTTTATTTCATCAAACATTTGGTCAATTTAGTGTGTTTTAGCGCATTCAAATTTAAAAAAGTGTGTTTATTCCCCAAAAAATGCGTTTGAAAAATCGCTTCGCAAACGCTGTGTGCAAAAAATAAATAAATGAAACAACCACCATTTTAATCTGCAGGGCCTTTGCTTTAAAATATATATAATGTTTGGGGGTTCAAAGTCATTTTCTTGCAAAAAATGTTTTTTTCATGTAAACAAAAAGTGTCAGAAAGGGCTTTGTCTTCAAGTGGTTAGAAGAGTGGGTGATGTGCGACATAAGCTTCTAAATGTTGTGCATAAAATGCCAGGATAGTTCAAAACCCCCTCAAATGACCCCATTTTGGAAAGTAGACACCCCAATGACCCATTTGCTGAGAGGTATGGTGAGCATTTTGCAGACCATTTTTTTGTGCCATCTTGGCATTTATATGGCTTTCGAAACTGAGATAGGTAGTGAGGAGTGAAATCAAAAATTTACACCCTTAGAAAGCCTGCAGGCAGTGATTGATTTTTGCGTGTCCCGTACGCGGCTAGGCTAGATATGTGCAATTTACAGTTTGTAGATATGTGCAATTTACAGAATGGAGATATGTGCTATTTACGGGTTTGTAGATATATGCGATTTGCATGTTGTAGATATGTGCGATTTGCATGTTAACCATCATTTGCTTAGCAGGTACGCCATTCAGTTGCAGCGCGGATTTATTTATCTTGACAGCAACAGTGTTTGCTCCCACGATACATAAATCCGTGACTCCATCTCTGTAGGAGGTGATTTCACCACCACAGTTAAACAAAAAAAAAGAGTATATATGCCGAAGCATGGGGGCAGCAGGGGCGGAGAGCGGTTTGCTCCTAACGTTTGGGGCGGATGCCCCCATGCTTCGGCATATATAAATGGTGCACGTATGCCCATCATTAGAAGTGGGTGGATGAAGGGAGGTATCTAATGGTGGGCATACCCACCGATCAATCTCTTTTTTTCGTTCAGCCCACAGGCTGCATGAAAAAAAAAAAGATTACAATATATGCCCAACAAGGACCAGCAACGTACTGGTATGTTGCTGGACTGAGTGGTTATACCAGAATGATGCCTGCAGGTTTAGGTATCATCCTTTTCAGGCAGTGGTTGGCTTTCATGTAAAAGCAGTCCTATCGGCTAATTAGCCTCTAGACTGCATTTACAAGCAGGGGGAGAGAATGCCCCCCACCACCATCTTCCATGTTTTTCTCTCGCTCTCCTGTCCCAACAGGGAGCCTGAGAATGCAGCCGGTGATTCGGCCAGCTGACTATAGAGCTCATCAGAGACCAGAATGGCTCCAATCATCTCTATGGTCTAAGAAACTGGAAGCTACGAGCATTTCATGACTTCGATTTCGCCGGATGTAAACATCGCCATTAGGAAATTGGGAAAGCATTTTATCACACCGATCTTGGTGTTGTCAGATGCTTTGAGGGTAGAGGAGAGATCTAGGGTCTAATAGAACCCATTTAAAAAAAAAAAAAATTGAAAAAAAAAAAAAAAAGCACCCCTGTCCCCCCCTGATCTCGCGCAAATGCAAGCATCGGTCTGGCGTCAACTGTAAACAGCAATTGCACCATGCGAGGCATCGCCGTGAAGGTCAGATCGAGGGCAGTAATTTTAGCAGTAGAACTCCCCTGTAAATTAAAAGTGGTACTCTGTAAAGGCTTTTAAAGGCTTTTAAAAATGTATGTAGTTTGACGCCATTGCATGTTTGTGCTCAATTTTAAAGCAGGTCGTGTTTCGTATCCATGTACTCAGCCAAAGATCATCTTTTTTTATTTCATCAAACATTTGGGCAATTTAGTGTGTTGTAGCGCATTCAAATTTTAAAAAGTGTGTTTATTCCCCAAAAAATGCGTTTGAAAAATCGCTTCACAAATACTGTGTGAAAAAAAAAAATTAAACACCCACCATTTTAATCTGCAGGGCCTTTGCTTTAAAATATATATAATGTTTGGGGGTTCAAAGTCATTTTCTTGCAAAAAATGTTTTTTTCATGTAAACAAAAAGTGTCAGAAAGGGCTTTGTCTTCAAGTGATTAGAAGAGTGGGTGATGTGCGACATAAGCTTCTAAATGTTGTGCATAAAATGCCAGGATAGTTCAAAACCCCCTCAAATGACCCCATTTTGGAAAGTAGACACCCCAGTGACCCATTTGCTGAGAGGTATGGTGAGCATTTTGCAGACCATTATTTTGTGCCATCGTGGCATTTTATGGCCTTCGAAGCTGAGATAGGTAGTGAGGAGTGAAATCAAAAATTTACACCCTTAGAAAGCCTGCAGGCAGTGATTGATTTTTGCGTGTCCCGTACGCGGCTAGGCTAGATATGTGCAATTTACAGTTTGTAGATATGTGCAATTTACAGAATGGAGATATGTGCTATTTACAGCTTGTAGATATGTGCGATTTGCAGGTTGTAGATGTGTGTGATTTACAGGTTGCAATTTACAAATTGCTTTGGCATATATATATTTAAGGCACAGATTGCGTTAAAAATGTTTTTTTAATTCTTTTTTTATTGTATTTGCTTTGCAGGTATATGTCATGTCTTACTGTTATACTGTAATGTTACTTTGTTTTATTTTTTAACCATCATTTGCTTAGCAGGTACGCCATTCAGTTGCAGCACGGATTTATTTATCTTGACAGCAACAGCGTTTGCTCCCACAATACAAAAAGCCCTGACTCCAGCGCTGTAGGAGGTGATTTCACCACCACAGTTAAACAACAAAAAAGAGTATAAATGCCAAAGCATGGGGGCAGCAGGGGCGGAGGAGTGATTTGCTCCTAACTTTTGGGGCGGATGCCCCAATGCTTTGGCATATATAAATGGTGCACGTATGCCCATCATTATGTGCGATTTGCATGTTGTAGATATGTGCGATTTACAGGTTGTAGATATGTGCGATTTGCATGTTGTAGATATGTGCGATTTACAGAATGCAGATGTGCAATTTCCAGAATGCAGATATGTCCTATTTACAGGTTGTAGATATGTGCAATTTACAGGTTGTAGATATGTGTGGTTTACGGGTTGTAGACATGTGTGGTTTATGGGTTGTAGATATGTGCGATTTACAGGTTGTAGATATGTGCGATTTGCATGTTGTAGATATGTGCAATTTACAGTTTGTAGAAATGTGCGATTTACAGAATGTGATTTACAGAATGCAGATATGTGCTTTTTACAGGTTGTAGATATGTGCGATTTGCATGTTGTAGATATGTGCGATTTACAGGTTGTAGATATGTGCAATTTACAGAATGTGATTTACAGAATGGAGATATGTGCTATTTACATTGTGTATATATCTGCGATTTGCATGTTGTAGATATGTGCAATTTACAGAATGCAGATGTGTGATTTACAGAATGCAGATATGTGTGATTTACAGAATGCGATTTACAGAATGCAGATATGTGCTATTTACAGGTTGTAGATATGTGCGATTTACAGAATGCAGATGTGTGATATGCAGATATGTTCGATTTACTGACTGCAGATATGTCCTATTTAGAGGTCGTAGATATGTGCGATTTAGAGGTTGTAGATATGTGCGATTTAGAGGTTGTAGATATGTGCGATTTGCATGTTGTAGATATGTGCAATTTACAGGTTGTAGATATGTGCGATTTACAGAATGCCATTTACAGAAATCAGATATGTACTATTTACAGGTTGTAGATATGTGCAATTTACAGGTTGTAGATATGTGCGATTTGCATGTTAACCATCATTTGCTTAGCAGACACGCCATTCAGTTGCAGCGCGGATTTATTTATCTTGACAGCAACAGTGTTTGCTCCCACGATACATAAAGCTGTGACTCCAGCGCTTTAGGAGGTGATTTCACCACCACAGTTAAAAAAAATAAAATAAAAAGAGTATATATGCCGAAGCATGGGGGCAGCAGGGGCGGAGGAACAATTTGCTCCTAACTTTTGCTCCAGCATATATAAATGGTGCACGTATGCCCATCATTAGAAGTGGGTGGATGAAGGGAGGTATCTAATGGTGGGCATACCCACCGATCAATCTCTTTTTTTCGTTCAGCCCACAGGCTGCATGAAAAAAAAAAAGATTACAATATATGCCCAACAAGGACCAGCAACGTACTGGTATGTTGCCGGACTGAGTGGTTATACCAGAATGATGCCTGCAGGTTTAGGTATCATCCTTTTCAGGCAGCGGTCGGCTTTCATGTAAAAGCAATCCTAAGGGCTAATTAGGCTCTAGACTGCTTTTACAAGCAGTGGGAGGGAATGCCCCCATGCCCCCCCACCATCTTCCATGTTCTTCTCTGGCTCTCCTATCCCAACAGGGAGCCTGAGAATGCAGCTGGTGATTCGGCCAGCTGACTATAGAGCTCATTAGAGATCAGAATGGCTCCAATCATCTCTATGGTCTAAGAAACCGGAAGCTACGAGCATTTCATGACTTAGATTTTGCCGAATGTAAACAGCGCCATTAGGAAATTGGGAAAGCATTTCATCACACCGATCTTGGCGTTGTCAGATGCTTTGAGGGCAGAGGAGAGATCTAGGGTCTAATAGAACCCATTTAAAAAAAAAAAAAAAAGCACCCGTCGCCCCCTGCTCTCGTGCAAATGCAAGCATCGGTCTGGCGTCAAATGTAAACAGCAATTGCACCATGCGAGGCATCGCCGCGAAGGTCAGATTGAGGGCAGTAATTTTAGCAGTAGACCTCCCCTGTAAATTTAAAGTGGTACCATGCAAAGGCTTTTAAAAATGTATGTAGTTTGACGCCATTGCACGTTTGTGCTCAATTTTAAAGCAGGTCGTGTTTCGTATCCATGTACTCAGCCAAAGATCATCTTTTTTATTTCATCAAACATTTGGACAGTTTAGTGCGTTTTAGCGCATTCATATTTTAAAAAGTGTGTTTATTCCCCAAAAAAGCGTTTGAAAAAATCGCTTTGCAATTACTGTGTGAAAAAAAAATGAAACACCCACCATTTTAACCTCCTCCCGCCCGCCCTACAGCCGAATGACGGCCTTAGAGCGGGCGGGTTCCTTCGCCTGGCCGTACCTGGACGGCCTGGTGTTTACTTCCGCAATGCGCGCCGCCGGGGGGCGCGCATCGCGGAAGTTTTGTATTCGCCGTGTTTCCCGGAGACAGGCAAATACAGATCGCCGTGAACGGCCAATCAAAGCGGCCGTTCACAGCGCGATCGCAGCTGCCAATGTAAACATATGAAATCATCTCCCATTGCAGTGTCTCTCCCTCCTCACACAGAGACAGCGTGTGAGGAGGGAGAGCGATCTTTGTGTCATCCCCAGTGCCATCTGTCAGCCCCAGTGCCAGTGCCATCTGTCAGCCCAGTGCCATCTGTCAACCCAGTGCCAGTGCCGCCAGTGCCACCTGCCAGCCCCAGTGCCGCCCGCCAGCCCCAGTGCCGCCCGCCAGCCCCAGTGCCGCCCGTCAGCCCCAGTGCCGCCCGTCAGCCCCAGTGCCGTCAGTGCCGTCAGCCCCAGTGCCGTCAGTGCCGTCAGCCCTAGTGCCGCCAGTGCCGTCAGCCCCAGTGCCACCTGCCAGTGCCACCTGCCAGCACCAGTGCCATCCGTCAGCCCCAGTGCCGTCAGCCCCAGTGCCCTCAGTGCCACCTGCCAGTGCCACCTGCCAGCGCCAGTGCCATCCGTCAGCCCCAGTGCCGCCAGTGCCAGTGCTGCCAGTGCCACTTGCTAGTGCCACCTGCCACCTGCCAGCCCCAGTGCCGCCAGCCCCAGTGCCGCCAGCCCCAGTGCCGCTAGCCCCAGTGCCGCCAGTGCCACCTGCCAGTGCCACCTGCCAGTGCCATCCGTCAGCCCCAGTGCCGTCAGCCCCAGTGCCATCAGCCCCAGTGCCGCCAATGCCAGTGCCACCTGCCAGCGCCACCTGCCAGCCGCAGTGCCATCTGCCAGCCCTATTTGCCAGAGCAAATAGCCAGCACCATCTGCCAGTGCCATCTGCCAGTGCCAGCCCCAGCCCCATCTGCCAGCCCCATCTGCCAGCCCCATCTACCTCCAGTGCCATCTACCTCCAGTGCCATCTGTCTCCAGTGCCATCTGTCAGTGCCACGTGTCGTCAGTGCCACGTGGGGTCACTTTGTGGGCATTTCCATTGTCCTGGTGCTCCAGGGCCTTCAAAACTGTAATAGGTGGTTGAGAAATAAGATGTGTAATTTATGCTCCTAGAAGGCCTGATGGTGCTATTTCAATATTGGGCCTCTGTATGTGGCCAGGCTGTGTAAAAGTCTCACACATTTGGTATCGTTATACTCAGGAGGAGTAGTAGAACGTATTTTGGGGTGTCATTTTTGCTATGTACATGCTATGTGTTGGAAATATCTTATAAATGGACAACTTTGCGTAAAAAAAAATGCGTTTTCATTTTTTTTCCACATTTTCCCAAAACTTCTGGAAAAAAAATGAACCATTCAAACGACTCAATATGCCTCATAGATTATACGTTGGGGTGTTAGCTTTCCAAAATGGGGTCACTTTGTGGGCATTTCCATTGTCCTGGTGCTCCAGGGCCTTCAAAAATGTAATAGGTGGTTGAGAAATGAAATGTGTAATTTATGCTCCTAGAACGCCTGATGGTGCTATTTCAATATTGGGCCTCTGTATGTGGCCAGGCTGTGTAAAAGTCTCACACATTTGGTATCGTAATACTCAGAAGGAGTAGCAGAACGTATTTTGGGGTGTCATTTGTGGTATACACATGCCATGTGAGAGAAATAACCTATTACATTTAAAATTTTGTGAGAAAAAAAAAAAATCTTCATTTTGCAAAGAATTGTGGGAAAAAGATGACAACATCAAAAACCTCACCATGCATCTTAGTAAATACCTTGGAATGTCTACTTTCAAAAAAGGGGTAATTTGGGGGGTATTTGTACTTTCCTGACTTGTTCGGGTCGCAAGAAATGAGATAGGCCACCAGTACATCAGATGTGATCAAATTTGTGCGATTCGCACCACAGCTTGTAGACTCTCTAACTTTCACAAAGACCAAATAATATCCACTAATTTGGGTTATTTTTACCAAAGATATGTAGCAGTATAAATTGTGGCCAAAATTTATGAAAAAAAATTATAATTTGCAAAATTTTATCACAGAAACAAAGAAATATGCGTTTGTTTTCAAAATTTTTGGTCTTTTTTCATTTATAGCGCAAAAAATAAAAACCCCAGAGGTGATCAAATACCACCAAAAGAAAGCTCTATTTGTGGGAAAAAAAGGACACAAAATTCATTTGGGTACAGTGTTGCATGACTGAGTAATTGTCATTCAAAGTGTGAGAGCACCAAAAGCTGAAAATTGGTCTGGTCAGGAAGGGTGTTTAAGTGCCCAGTAAGCAAGTGGTTAATCTGCAGGGCCTTTGCTTTAAAAAATACATAATGTGTGGGGGTTCAAAGTCATTTTCTTGCAAAAATTTTTTTTTCATGTAAACAAAAAGTGTCAGAAAGGGCTTTGTCTTCAAGTGGTTAGGAGAGTAGGTGATGTGCGACATAAGCTTCTAAATGTTGTGCATAAAATGCCAGGATAGTTCAAAACCCCCTCAAATGACCCCATTTTGAAAGGTAGACACCCCAATGACCCATTTGCTGATAGGTATGGTGAGCATTTTGCAGACCATTTTTTTGTGCCATCTTGGCATTTTATGGCTTTCGAAACTGAGATAGGTAGTGAGGAGTGAAATCAAAAATGTACACCCTTAGAAAGCCTGCAGGCGGTCATTGGTTTTTGCGTGCCCCGTATGTGGCTAGACTAGATATGTGCTATTTACAGGTTGTAGATATATGCGATTTGCATGTTGTAAATATGTGCGATTTGCATGTTGTAGATATGTGCTATTTACAGGTTGTAGATATGTGCGATTTGCATGATGTAGATATGTGCAATTTATGGGTTGTAGATATGTGCGATTTACAGGTTGTAGATATGTGCGATTTGCATGTTGTAGATATGTGCAATTTACAGAATGCAGATGTCTGATTTACAGAATGCAGATATGTGCGATTTACAGAATGCAGATATGTGCTATTTACAGGTTGTAGATATGTGCAATTTACAGGTTGTAGATATGTGCGATTTGCATGTTAACCATCATTTGCTTAGCAGGCACGCCATTCAGTTGCAGCGCAGATTTATTTATCTTGACAGCAACAGCGTTTGCTCCCACGATACATAAAGCCGTGACTCCAGCGCTGTAGGAGGTGATTTCACCACCACAGTTAAACAAAAAAAAAAAAGAGTATATATGCCGATTTGCTCCTAACTTTTGGGGCTGATGCCCCCATGCTTCGGCATATATAAATGGTGCACGTATGCCCATCATTAGAAGTGGGTGGATGAAGGGAGGTATCTAATGGTGGGCATACCCACCGATCAATCTCTTTTTTTTCGTTCAGCCCACAGGCTGCATGAAAAAAAAAAAGATTACAATATATACCCAACAAGGACCAGCAACGTACTGGTATGTTGCTGGACTGAGTGGTTATACCAGAATAATGCCTGCAGGTTTAGGTATCATCCTTTTCAGGCAGCGGTCGGCTTTCATGTAAATGCAATCCTAGCGGCTAATTAGCCTCTAGACTGCTTTTAGAAGCCGTGGGAGGGAATGCCCCCCCTCCATCTTCCATGTTTTTCTCTGGCTCTCCTGTCCCAACAGGGAGCCTGAGAATGCAGCCGGTGATTCGGCCAGCTGACTATAGAGCTCATCAGAGACCAGAATGGCTCCAATCATCTCTATGGTCTAAGAAACCGGAAGCTACGAGCATTTGATGACTTGGTGTTGTCAGATGCTTTGAGGGCAGAGGAGAGATCTAGGGTCTAATAGAACCCATTTAAAAATAAATAAATAAAAAAAAGCACCCCTGTCCTCCCCTGCTCTCGCGCAAATGCAAGCATCGGTCTGGCGTCAAATATAAACAGCAATTGCACCATGCGAGGCATCGCCGCGAAGGTCAGATCGAGGGCAGTAATTTTAGCAGTAGACCTCCCCTGTAAATTTAAAGTGGTACCCTGTAAAGGCTATTAAAGGCTTTTAAAAATGTATGTAGTTTGACGCCATTGCACGTTTGTGCTCAATTTTAAAGCAGGTCGTGTTTCGTATCCATGTACTCAGCCAAAGATCGTCTTTTTTATTTCGTCAAACATTTGGGCAATTTAGTGTGTTTTAGCGCATTCAAATTTTAAAAAGTGTGTTTATTCCCCAAATAAGCGTTTGAAAAATCGCTTCGCAAATACTGTGTGAAAAAAAAATTGAACACCCACTATTTTAATCTGCAGGGCCTTTGCTTTAAAAAATATATAATGTTTGGGGGTTCAAAGTCATTTTCTTGCAAAAAATTTTTTTTCATGTAAACATAAAGTGTCAGAAAGGGCTTTGTCTTCAACTGGTTAGAAGAGTGGGTGATGTGTGACATAAGCTTCTAAATGTTGTGCATAAAATGCCAGGATAGTTCAGAACCCCCTCAAATAACCCCATTTTGGAAAGTAGACACCCCAATGACCCATTTGCTGAGAGGTATGGTGAGCATTTTGCAGACCATTTTTTTGTGCCATCTTGGCATTTTATGGCCTTCGAAACTGAGATAGGTAGTGAGGAGTGAAATCAAAAATTTACACCCTTCGAAAGCCTGCAGGCGGTGATTGGTTTTTGCGTGTCCTGTATGCGGCTAGGCAAGATATGTGCAAATTACATTTTGTAGATATGTGCAATTTACAGGTTGTAGATATGTGCTATTTGCATGTTGTAGATATGTGCAATTTGCATGTTGTAGATATGTGCAATTTACAGAATGTGATTAACAGAATGGAGATATGTGCTTTTTACAAGTTGTAGTTATATGCAATTTGCATGTTGTAGATATGTGCAATTTACAGGTTGTAGATATGTGCGATTTACAGGTTGTAGATATGTGCGATTTGCATGTTGTAGATATGTGTGATTTACAGGTTGCAGGTTACAAATTGCTTTGGCATATATATATTTAAGGCACAGATTGAGTTAACAATGTTTTTTTTAAATTTTTTTATTGTATTTGCTTTGCAGGTATATGTCTTACTGTTATAATGTAATATTACTTTGTTTTATTGTTAACCATCATTTGCTTAGCAGGTACGCCATTCAGTTGCAGCGAGGATTTCTCTATCTTGACAGCAACAGCGTTTGCTCCCACAAAACATAAAGCCGTGACTCCAGCGCTGTAGGAGGTGATTTCACCACCACAGTTAAACAACAACAAAAAAGAGCATATATGCCAAAGCATGGGGGCAGCAGATGCGGAGTAGCGATTTGCTCCTAACTTTTGGGGCGGATGCCCCCATGCTTCGTCATATATAAATGGTGCACGTATGCCCATCATTATGTGCGATTTGCATGCTGTAGATATGTGCGATTTGCATGTTGTTGATATTTGCGATTTGCATGTTGTAGATATGTGCGATTTGCATGTTGTAGAAATCTACGATTTTAAGGTTGTAGATATGTGCAATTTGCATGTTGTAGATATGTGCGATTTACAGAATGCAGATGTGTGATTTACAGAATGCACATCTCTTTTAAAGGTTGTAGATATGTGCAATATACAGGTTGTAGATATGTGCGATTTTCATGTTGTAGATATGTGCAATTTACGGGTTGTAGATATGTGCAATTTGCGGGTTGTAGATATGTGCAATTTGCATGTTGTAGATATGTGCAATTTACAGGTTGTAGATATGTACAATTTACAGGTTGTAGATATGTGCAATTTCCAGATTTTAGATATATGCGATTTGTATGTTGTAGATATGTGCGATTTACAGAATGCAGATGTGTGATTTACAGAATGCAGATATGTGCGATTTACAGAATGTGATTTACAGAATGCAGATATGTGCGATTTGCATGTTGTAGATATGTGCAATTTACAGGTTGTAGATATGTGCGATTTGCATGTTAACCATCATTTGCTTAGCAGGCACGCCATTCAGTTGCAGCTCGGATTTATTTATCTTGACAGCAAAAGTGTTTGCTCCCACGATACATAAAGCCGTGACTCCAGCGCTGTAGGAGGTGATTTCACCACCACAGTTAAACAAAAAAAAAAAAAGAGTATATATGCTGAAGCATGGGGGCAGCAGGGGCGGAGGAGCGATTTGCTCCTAACTTTTGGGGCGGATGCCTCCATGCTTCGGCATATATAAATGGTGCACGTATGCCCATCATTAGAAGTGGGTGGATGAAGGGAGGTATTCTAATGGTGGGCATACCCACCGATCAATCTCTTTTTTTTCGTTCAGCCCACAGGCTGCATGAAAAAAAAAGAGATTACAATATATGCCCAACAAGGACCAGCAACGTACTGGTATGTTGCTGGACTGAGTGGTTATACCAGAATGATGCCTGCAGGTTTAGGTATCATCCTTTTCAGGCAGCGGTCGGCTTTCATGTAAAAGCAATCCTAGCGACTAATTAGCCTCTAGACTGCTTTTACAAGTAGTGGGAGGGAATGCCCCCCCCCCCATCTTCCATGTTTTTTCTCTGGCTCTCCTGTCCCAACAGGGAGCCTGAGAATGCAGCTGGTGATTCGGCCAGCTGACTATAGAGCTCATCAGAGACCAGAATGGCTCCAATCATCTCTATGGTCTAAGAAACAGGAAGCTAGATTTAGACTTAGATTTCGCCGGATGTAAACAGCGCCATTAGGAAATTGGGAAAGCATTTTATCACACCGATCTTGGTGTTGTCAGATGTTTTGAGAGCAGAGGAGAGATCTAGGGTCTAATTGAACCCATTTAAAAAAAAAAAAAAAGCACCCCTGTCCCCCCCTGCTCTTGCGCAAATGCATGCATCGGTCTGGCGTCAAATGTAAACAGCAATTGCACCATGCGAGGCATCGCCGCAAAGGTCAGATCGAGGGCAGTAATTTTAGCAGTAGATCTCCCCTGTAAATTTAAAGTGGTACCCTGTAAAGGCTATTAAAGGCTTTTAAAAATTTATATAGTTTGACGCCATTGCACGTTTGTGCTCAATTTTAAAGCAGGTTGTGTTTCGTATCCATGTACTCAGCCAAAGATCATCTTTTTTATTTCATCAAACATTTGGGCAATTTAGTGTGTTTTAGCACATTCAAATTTTAAAAAGTGTGTTTATTCCCCAAAAAAAGAGTTTGAAAAATCGCTTCGCAAATACTGTGTGAAAAAAAAAAAATGAAACACCCACCATTTTAATCTGCAGGGCCTTTGCTTTAAAAAATATATAATGTTTGGGGGTTCAAAGTCATTTTCTTGCAAAAAATTTTTTTTCATGTAAACAAAAAGTGTCAGAAAGGGCTTTGTCTTCAAGTGGTTAGAAGAGTGGGTGATATGCGACATAAGCTTCTAAATGTTGTGCATAAAATGCCAGGATAGTTCAAAACCCCCTCAAATGACCCCATTTTGGAAAGTAGACACTCCAATGAGAGGTATGGTGAGCATTTTGCAGACCATTTTTTGTGTGCCATCTTGGCATTTTATGGCCTTCGAAACTGAGATAGGTAGTGAGGAGTGAAATCAAAAATTTACACCCTTAGAAAGCCTGCAGGCGGTGATTGGTTTTTGCGTGCCCCGTATGCAACTAGGCTCCCAAAAGTCACACACATGTGACAAGCAGCAAAATGTATTTTGGGGTGCAATTCCACATATGACCATGGCATGTGTGAGCAATATATAATTTAGTGATACATTTTTGTAAAATTTGTTTTGTCATTATTCAGTCACTTGGGACAAAAAAAAATTAAATATTCAATGGGCTCAACAATTTCCTTGGGGTGTCTACTTTCCAAAATGGGGTCATTTGGGGGGGGGGGGGGGGGTTGTACTGCCCTGCCATGTGGCTGAATAAATTTTGGCCTAAATGTATGACTAAAATTGAGTTTGTTTTTTTTTTATAACAAAATGTAGAAAAGATTTTTTTTTTTTCCAAATTTTTGGTCTTTTTCCATTTATATCGCAAAAAATAAAAAATAAAATCACAGAAGCAATCAAATACCATCAAAAGAAAGCTCTATTTGTGGGAAAAAAAGGATGCAAATTTTGTTTAGAGCATTGCATGACCGCGCAATTAGCAGTTAAAGTGACACAGTGCCAAATTGTAAAATTGTGCTCTGGTCAGGAAGGGGGTAAAACCTTCCGGGGCTGAAGTGGTTCATCGGTCTAGTGGCTGAAACAGAGACTGTTTTTTCTCTGGATCTTTGGGAATGCTTGACCTCAGGAAGCGAGATGGTGCAAAGTCTCGGAATTCCAGCTTGTCTTGATATATTTATCCAAGTCTTCTCCAAATAGTCGCAAACCCAGCTAGGAAGTTTTTACATGGGGTTTCAGCTGACCAATTTTTCAACCACAAGATTCTGCACATAGGTACAAGCATAAGGGTGAAGTGAGATGCCTGGTGAATAGAGTCTTTGATGGCATCTATGGCAAAACATAATGCCTTAGGTAGTTCAGCCAAATCTTGAGCTAGTTGAGTAGGATGCTTTCTAAGAACCTGTTTGAATTGGTCCTGTAGGGATTGGCAGACGCCTATCGTGGTGACTGCAGGCTGGGTGATGGCACCTGCTATGGAAAAAGCAGACTTTAGCAAGGATTCCAACTTCTTATCTGTTGGATCTTTAAGCATCTCTGCATTGTCTACAGGACAAGTCTGCAGTAACCTGGGTAAAAAATACAGCCACAGTAACAAACTTCCAGTGGTATAATAGCGGCATCATCCATCTCCCCCACGCCGGGGGGGGGGGGGGGTAATGAAAGGGGGATACAGCTCTGCTGTCCCCCTAACCCTCTGGACCCATCAGGGGAAGGAAAAAAAATACATTTTTTTGAAGCTTTTCCAATCTTGCAAAAATCTGCTTCCACACGCTATACAGCCAGGCACGGAACTGAGCAAACTGTGAAAGACAACTGAGTAAGGTATGTGACCATCTAATGGAGATTTTAAGGCATGACAACATTTTTCCTTCAATGAAAGAAATGTGTAGATGTTTTTAAAATCTAAGTCTCTATTACTTTACCTTGTTCTCGCTGTAAGATTGTGCTGATTTAACAGAAAATCCAGCTTTCACCCATCACGGCGGGTTACATTTAACAAACCTTCAAGGACTGGGTCAGTTAAAACGGGGTCCAACTGCCTTGGGCCTTGCATAGCACCCCAGATCAGGAAGCTTGAGGTAATGTAACAAGACCTAAGCCCTGGGTTCCTGGGGTCCAGCCCTACTAAGAGAGGCATTACAGGCAAAACCTCAGGCTTTGGATACGAGGTCCCAGGTATCATCCATGTTAGGCCTCAGTGGCACTTCTGGATGGATCTGGTTTCTTTTTATGAAGGAATTTAAATCCAGCATGGATCTATGGTTGCCACCTTTTCTTTAAGTCAAACCCGAACACTTTAGTGGTGCACGGCAATTTCTTTCCTATAGTATAAACTATACATATACTTTGCTATTAAATAACATTTCTAATCATATGAAGTTTATAACAAGAGTCCCCCTTTACATCAGAGTCCACAAAGTTTCCCTTTTACATCTGAACTCGCTGAGTTCCCTTTCACTGTAAGGGGGGACTCTGCAGACTCTGATGTAAGGGAGAACTCTGGGGACTCTGACATAAGGGATGGTCTGGGAACTCTGATTTAAAGGAGAACACTGAGAACTCTGATGTATGGAGAGGACTCTGATGTAAGGGGAAACACTGTGGCCTCTGGTGTAAAGGCGAACACTGATGTAAGGGGTGCTCTGAGAACCCTTATTTGCCTTAGTGTACTCAGAGGCAGGAGAGAGAAGGGGGGGGAGAATTCAGTCACACACAGGGATGGATGGTGAGCTCACTCACCCCTTGGCAGTCAGCAGCTGTCATCCAGATGTATCTGAGGCTGCTGGACTTAAAATTTCCAGCCCTAACTTTCCTTTTCTGAGACACAGCGCCAGGGATTGGAGTGTGGGCAGACACAGAGGGGTAGGGGTGGGGGGAAGAGGTGCAGATTGTGCCCTCTCTACTCTCCCGTCTGTATGTGTTTGGGGCAGGGGGGTGTTAGTGTTGGCTTTGGGCAGTGTGAAAAAGAGTGTAACAGACACTCTCAGCTTAGACTACTGCAGCCAGAAACCCTGCCGCAAGCCATAGTCCAGTCTAAATAATGTGTCCGGGTTTCAGGCAGTCTAAAACCCGGACGCATGATTCCAAACCCGAACTGTCCGGGTGAATCCTGGACAGGTGGCAACCCTACATGGATCCCTCTTAGAGCTCCTCAGAGCACTTCTTAACTCGTGAGCAACACCTTAGGATCTGGCAAAAAAACTGATGTACTCCTGGAAGGAGGAGGGGATATATAGGGAGTAAACTTCCTTAATTAGGGTTTACCAGTGTCAATGCCTGATGGTAGGCTATAACCCATTAAGTAATTACTTAAGGCCCTGTGTCCCATGATGTACAATAAAGAAATTGTATACAAGCAAGAGGGTTGATTATAGTTTCATAGTTTCATAGTTATTAAGGTTGAATGAAGACACCAGTCCATCTAGTTCAACCTGAGTGAGTGTCTACAATTGCCCCCATCCCTGTACATTGCACACTCACATCAGTCCCTACCCTCAAGGAGCCCACAATCCAAGGTCCCCATTCTTATACTAGGGCCAATTTTGGACAGAAGCCAATTAACCTCCCTGCCTGTCTTTGGAGTGTGGGAGGAAACCGGAGTACCCGGAGGAAACCCACGCAGACACAGGGAGAACATGCAAACTCCAGGCAGGTAGTGTCATGGTTGGGATTTGAACCAGCGACCTCTTACTGCTATGTGAGAGTGCTAACCACTACACCACTGTGCCGCCCCATTATGCCTGCCTTTTAGTTACACAAAGCCAAAAGGTTTTCATTGTGCATTACAACCTCCCAGATGCCAGTGACCTAACAACCAATGAGGTCATTGGTTGATAAGGAGGACGTTGGGCCCCTGCACATTTTGTCCCTCCCCTGCTCTTCTCCATCAGCACTGGGGGCACATTAGCTGAGTGAGTAAGAGAAACTGAGGGAAAAGAATACTAGTCAGTACCAGTGTACAAAGGTATATTTGCTTTGGAAGAATAAATCACCTCCAATGTTGGGATCCTAAGTGTGTGTGGATGTTGCTGCAATATGCAAAACTATTAGGGCACTTTCACACTGAGGCGCTGCGGTGGTAATACGCCGCTATTGTTAGCAGTGATTTTCGGCTGTTAGCAGGGCCCTTTTAACTCCCGCTAGTGCCCCGAAAAGGGTTAAAAGCTCCGCTTTGCCGGCGCTGCCCATTGATTTCAATGGGCAAGGGCCATTAAGAGCGGTGTATACACTGCTCCTAAAGCGCCTCAAAGATTCTACTTGCAGGACTTTAAGCGTCCTGCCAGCACACCGCTCCGGTGTGAAAGCACTTGGGCTTTTGCACTGGAGTGACAGGAGAGGCGTTTTACAAGCGATTTGCGTGCGCTATTTTTAGCGCTATAGCAGCTCAGTGTGAAGTAGCCTTAGAATATTTTTTTTATATTTCAGAGTGGGGTGCCTCAAGACTGCCGATTATTTTAAAGGGCGTCTTGCCAGAAATTTTTTTGAGGGCATTTACCAGTGGCACAATAAAATAAAATGTCTTACCGAGTTCCTCCAGAGACGGCACACCATAGGTGTCATCGTGTGTGCTTTTAATCTCAGCTCAGCACTTTTCCATCTGCTGACGTGTGATGCTGGGTACAGGTTGGCGAAGAAGCTCTATTCGGCTGATGATAGCCTGAAATCTCTTGTAGGTGAGTGAGGGGCTGTTACCATTCAGCTCAATGATTCTATATAGAAAAGAAAAAGGGGATAAGAGTCAAGATACAGTAATTTGAGATATACAGGTATTTACTGAAAACTGGGAGCAAAGAAGGGGTAAGGCTGGTCACAGCAGCAGGTAGGGAAGTCTATGGTCCCCTTCACATGGGCATTTACCCGCATATAATGGTTTCCAGTGGCAAGAGTCAATGCCTCAAATGACAGGTGACCTTGTGAATAGCAATGACCGCTGTTATCAGGTAGCCGCACACCAGTTACCTGCGAATAGGTCTGGGTGTCTGAGCCCGGACGCAGTCAGATGAATACAGGAGGGTGAGGGTGAAGTAAACATAAAATTGGAAGTTTGGATGTGACTATTATAGTGCTGGTTGTCCTCACAGGTGGAGGAATATGCCAACTACTAGAGTTTGTACAAATGTAATGTTGGTCAGTGTGTAAAAGGTAAAATAACCCACTGGGTGCACCTTACAACAATGCCCCTTCCAAAAGGGTCTTTACTACATCCACAAAAAGTAACTATATAACATCAGTATAGTTTTTTCCCATAGGGACACTGTAGGGTCCTCACTATGATCTTCAAACTAGTATACAGTAAAACCTTGGTTTGAAAGCATTTTGCAAGACAAGCAATATTTTTAAATACATTTTGACTTGATAAACGAGCGTGGTCTTGATATACAAGTAGCGGCATGTCACAACCAAGTATAAAAGAGAAGAGACGCGCCTCTAAGTGTAGCAATGTGGTTACATTTAATGAAGGTACAACATTTAGAAACTAAGTATGCAGACATCTGGGGTAAAGCTGTCCACATAGACCGTAGACAGCAAAGCATCAACCTATGGAGCTGCACTTCCTTTCCCATGTCAGTGCGTGTTGGAGTGAGCTGTGGTAAGAAAAAAAAAAAAGAAGAAAAATAGGGAGTGATTTTTCCTGAGTCCCATTTAAAACAAACAGACTGCGGACACGCAGAATGCCACGATTTATGATAAAGCATTTTGCAGCACATGCGTTACTACAACACATAAGCGAAAACATAAATAATCAAATAAATTAATTAATTTAGGCAAATGCAGCTGAACCTAAAGTGTATACTTTGCCGGGCTGCCTGGGGGTCTTAATAGTCCTCTGGGCTGTGCTTGCACTTGGGGTGAGAGATCATTCATCAGCTGATCTACACACACAATTTATTTATATATATATATATATATATATATATATATATATATATACATACATACACACACATTTTTTTAATTGTATTTGTGTAACGTATTAAATGTAGATTTGTAGACCCATAGGGTCTCTATATGTATTGTGTTCTCATTCGATTGTTTACTTAAAAATGAATTTAGTTTATTTATAATGATACTGTACATAAGGTCTTGCAAAAGCTCCTGAGGAAGCCATGACTATAGTATAACTGATGTTTGCACTGCTGCTACACCGACCACCCAACTCCGAGCCTTATCCCATTACCATTAAATGAGACCACACCTTTTTGGAGTAATTAGTGGCCGTAGCAGCCCCTTTATTGATCAAAACAAATAATTAACATATCAAAAACCAAACATCAATAGAATTATCATTTAACTGATCAAACTGAAATCGTTGGTCTTCTGCAGGGCATTCCCCCTCCCCACCCCATTAACATAACGAGCAACATGCACTGCGGTCGTATTAACTGTAACTAGGCCTCAAGCTGACGTGCTAGCTCAGAGACAACCAACTCTTGACCGCAGTGCACCCATTCACCATCTTCCATATAAACCATCGTTCTATGGCATCTCAGCAACGAGCCCATATCTCCAATTGGTCCCGCATCAACTTCTCAGTGGGGAGGGGTTATCTTCCTTTACCTGCACCGACCAACACCCGCCAACCGCTACGACATCCAGCCCCCCTGCGAAAGCAAAAGAAGTTAGCACCTTCCAAACTACATCACCTCCGGTCCAACCAGCGCCCAACAAACCTTCCTGTATTGTCTTCTTTGATAAGGGAGGGAGGGTGGGAATCTTTCCTTGCGCCGACTGACGCTGGGGCGGGGTGCGCTCTCTCCTCCTCGCACTAGCCCCGCCCCCTAACTTTCCTACCCAATCCCCTACTTCCACAGTTAACTCTACTCATGCCAGCCCTCCGCCTACCCCGTGGTCCGTCTCCAGGCTGTTCTTGACTATAGTATAACTGATGTTTGCACTGCTGCTACACCGACCACCCAACTCCGAGCCTTATCCCATTACCATTAAATGAGACCACACCTTTTTGGAGTAATTAGTGGCCGTAGCAGCCCCTTTATTGATCAAAACAAATAATTAACATATCAAAAACCAAACATCAATAGAATTATCATTTAACTGATCAAACTGAAATCGTTGGTCTTCTGCAGGGCATTCCCCCTCCCCACCCCATTAACATAACGAGCAACATGCACTGCGGTCGTATTAACTGTAACTAGGCCTCAAGCTGACGTGCTAGCTCAGAGACAACCAACTCTTGACCGCAGTGCACCCATTCACCATCTTCCATATAAACCATCGTTATATGGCATCTCAGCAACGAGCCCATATCTCCAATGGGTCCCGCATCAACTTCTCAGTGGGGAGGGGTTATCTTCCTTTACCTGCACCGACCAACACCCGCCACAGCAAGCAAGGATAACACCTTATCCTTGGGCACACCTCCACACCCTCAAGGCTCGCTCAATCCCATCCTGTAGACCTAAGGCCCATAGATAGATCCCCACGGCATTAAGATGCACTCCGTCATCTCGCAGATAACGCCATGTGTCAATCTCTGACTCCAAATGCCGAACCGCCAACCCCCCATTCCTTACTACCCACCGACTAATCTCTTGGTTCACCTTCCTCTTGGCCTTGTTAATCCGGTCCACCGACCTCTCGAACCTCCATGTGGTGCTGGCAACCCTGTCCGACCACACCATGATCATCCCAGGAAAAGCTGCCCTAAGGCGCGAGAAATCATACTTGATGTCCCGCGGTATGTCCAACATCGTGCGAAGGCCAAGATCATAGCCCCCCACATGCACAACCAACACCTCCGGGGGCCTGTCCAAACCCGCAAAACGGTGCACCTCGTGCACCATCCTGCTCCCGAGCAGGCCCGGGAAACCAAACCACTTCAAGCATGCCTCCCGCCTTGAAATGCCCAGCTGCCTACCTTCCGGCCTAGCATACCCCTCCTAGCCCCCCAGCAGACGCAAGAGAGTGACCCATGATCCAGACCAAACCTGCTGGAGTACCTGAAAGAAAAGAAAACACAAACCAACTAACAGTAAATGTACAGCTGTAACACAAACCCATGCTCCCAAACCCAAAGCCATCAAACATTTCCGAAAAACCCCTATAAACTGGAATCGCAACAAAAATTCCCCATTCGCGTGCAGCAACAACGGGCCCGGCAAGGCCGGCCGACGATCCAGGAACTCACGCACCACGAAAACAGGACAAAGCTTACAGTCCGGAATTGCGAACACCCCAACTTCCGTGTCCTTGCCCCCTTGGTCTGTTTGCGATCTGCGCACCAGCATGCGCAACCTGTCACCCGCACAAATCACGTCCTCAAAAACAACCCCTCCGCACCTTCTCAGCCGGGCTGACCAATTCCCCCATCCGGAAAGCGCCAAAAAATGCCAAAACAAACGCAGCTTTTACAAAATTATTTCCTAAGTCGACATACACGCCACCGCCAGATGATCACAAAGCCTGCCCAACAGATCAAAATACACCGGTCTCCCGTCATCCTTAACCTGTCGACCCTTCCGATACCCCTTCACCGCTTGCCTCACCCAAAAAATCCCTTGTGCAATCGTGTTCCCTCCGCAGCTTGAACCAGAACGCCAAGCCGGCTAACTGTCGCCCCAGGCCAGAAATCGATATGCCATCCTCCAATCGTCGGGACACAAAGTAAAGGACCATTAACCTACGATCCCGAACCCCCGCCCTTACTTGTGTCCCCAAAGCTTCCCACTCCGCCCGAATATTCTCATAGGCCGCCCAAGTACCCGCACTCACCGACCGCCTGATCCAGTCGGCGACTCTTCCAACGCAATCTTCCACAGTCCCTCTGGGCACGGAACCCCGAAAACATCCGCCGTCGGTGCCAGCTCCTGAAACCTGTCCCACTGAAAACGAGACAGCGCGTCACCTAGAACGTTTTCAACCCCCCGGCAGATGCACCGCATGTATGAAGATGTGCAGTTGCAGACATCGCCGAACCAAAGGCCGCAGCATCCTTACCACCGGCGGAGAAGCTGCCGATATCCGGGTTCAGTACCTGCACCACTCCTAAATTGTCAACATGAAAACGTACCTCCAAGTCCCTGAAGGAGTCCCCCCAAAGTTCCCCAGCCAGCACCACTGGAAAGAGCTCCAGGAGCACCATGTTTTTTTTTTTTTTGCAAACCACCCACACTCCAGGAATCGGGCCATGGGCCCGCACTCCATTTTCCTTGGCAAAAAAAGGGGCCCCAAACCCTGTCGACCCCACCGCATCCGTATAGAGTTCCAGATCGAAGTAACTCACCGGCCCCGACACCCACAAAGCTCTCCCGTTGAAACGTTCCACGAACACGTGCCAAATCCGAAGATCCTGCGACAATCGTACAAAGTGCTTCGGTGAAACCACCCCCCCCGTGCTAGCCGCCAGCCGCCTACTGAAAAACCCACCCCATGGGTATTATCCTGCAGGCAAAGTTGAGCCTCCCCAGCACAGACTGAAGAGTCCCCAGCTGTACCTTACGCATGCCCACCAACCCGCGTATCCCCGTCTTTAACGCATCCAGCTTGTCTGCCGGGAGCCGACACTCCATGGCCTCCGAATCCAAAACAATACCCAAGAAACTAATCGCCGTAGTCGGTCTTTTCGTCTTAACCGGGGCCAAAGGGATGCCGAAACACTCCGCCACACGCTCCAGCGTTGTCAACAGCACCGCACCCCCCGCCGACGAAGCCGGTCCCACGCACAAGAAATCATCCAGGTAGTGTATCATGGAATGCACTCCCGTGACGTCTCTCACCACCCATTCCACAAAGGAACTGAAACGCTCAAACAACGCACACGAGATGGCGCATCCCAATGGCAGACAACTATCCACCTAGTACCCGTCCTGCCAACAACAACCCAGCAGATGAAAACTGTCCGGGTGCACCGGAAGCAGCCGAAACGCAGCCTCGATGTCCGTTTCTTTTTTTTTTTTTTTTTTTTTTTTTATCAGGGCCCCCCGGCCATAGCGCCTAATCCAGAAAACCGCTGCAACGTGTACGACACCGCGCTCAACCGGGGGTCAATGGCATCATTGACCGATCCCCCAACTGGGTGCGACAGGTGATGTATTACCCGGCTCTTTTATTGGGTACCACCCCCAACGAAGAAACCACCCGATCGGGAAGGGGCGCACCGGAAAACAGGCCCGCTATCCGATCCAACGCCACCTCCTACCGCAGTTTCTCTGAAACCACCTCCGGACGTAACAACGCGGACCAAAATTTTTTATATACGCCGGCGTTACCACCCCTGTCCCAAAGGCTGAGCAGCCTCCCCATCCAGATATCGATCTAGAAAAGGTCGCAGCTTTTCCAGTCTCACCGGCGTCTGTCCCTCTTGCTCGCAGGCTTTCCAACCCAACCCTTACCATGCTTCCCTCAGTATATTGCCAACCGACTCCCCGCCGTCGTGTGGCCGAGTGACCGGAAGCCCCTGATCCACCGGCCCCCCCTGAAAAACGGATTCTGCATCCTTGCCGACGACATCAAGCGCATCCACAGACAGATGTCCTCATGATCCCAGCGAAGAGCAGGTCTGATCGCCCTCCAGTGACGAAATTGCTCGTCATAGCGTAGCCACGCCAGTCCCCCGTAGACCCTGTGCGCCTCACAATCGCGTCCAGGTAGCAAAACAGCGCCGAACAATGCTCCGGGTTCCTCTTCCCTATCACACCTGCAAGAATTGCAAAAGCCAGCAACCAGTTCTGGAACGTCCGAGGGATAAGCCTGTAGCGCCTCTTCTCCACATTCTCCGTCCTGTTGTCCTCCGGCTTGGCCCTATCCAAATCGAACTTCCCCAAAGGCAACAGTGAGAAGATCTCCACAAACTCCCCTTCCCATATCTTCTCCCCAACCTCCAGCTTGCAATGCACGCCCAGCGGCCCCTCAAAACACACGCACCCCTCGCAACGGGCCGCATCAGCTAGTCTGATCACGTCCTGTTTTGTGCTCGTGTCCCCCGACGTTCCGGCTTTTTCCCCGGGGGGCCCTGGCGGCACCGCGAACACAGCAGCCACCCCCGCATCGCCCGCCCCAATTCCCCTGGCCTCAGCGGGTGCCGCTGGCGGAGGCGCCCCCGCCGCATTTCCCCCCGCCCCCCGACTGGTCCGGAAACCCCACCCGCCCCCCTACTCGGTCCCCCGGAACGATCCACGCAGCCTCCGGTGAAACTGTCCCCCGGAACCGCCCCGCTCAATATATACATGTGTGTGTATATATATATATATATATATATATATATATATATATATATATATACATACACACACATACACACACATACACACATATACATTTTATTATTTTATTTTTTTTTTTTCAGCTCCCTCAGGCCCACCCAAAATCCCCCCCATCCGCCGGGGCATGGTCAAGGACCCGCTGGGCCAGAGGGAGGGGAGGCAGGGGAGGAACCCCCCCGCCCAGAGAAACATCTGCGGCCCGCTCCCCACCCCCACTCACATACCCCTCCAAACCCCTCCCCCCCAAACACCCCAAATCAACAGCAGACTTACCGGGCCACCTGGAAGAACTCCCACCAGCCGCCGATTGACCCTCGACCGATGACGGAACGCCTCTCGGTATCTCTGCTGCAGATGACGTCAGCTCACCCTCGGACCGTTCTGGACTCTGATCCTCCTCTCCTCGCGGCAGCCGTCCCGATGGTCCCGCCCGGACTGGCGGAGAGCTGCGCCTGGGCCGTCCCCGTCTCCGCCCAGTGATCGATTCTTCAGCCGCCTTTCTGGGCAGTGCGCCCCCAACCGGCTCCACCCGCTCTGCTGGGCCTGTTCCCGCTTGCTGCTTCCCGCAGTCCTCTCCAGTGGAAGCACATGAGTCAGCAACATCCTCCGCACGTCTCCCTCGGCGGAGCCCCGCCCCCGCAACGACTGCGCCAGGGGCCAGGCCCAAGTCTTCCCCACTCTGCACGTCAGGCCTCCTTATGCCCACCGCCGGAGCGGCCGGCGGCCGTGCGATGCTGCGCCCGCCCTCCCGCCGCTGTCCCGCGGCCGCCACAGCCCCATACGGCCGGCCGTTCTGCTGGAGGTTCGTGGTGGGCGGCGCCAGCGTTCCCCGCCCGGCGTTGCCCAGGTGCCCTGGGGGAGTAAGGGAAGAAACGAGCCGGCCGGCGGGCGGGAGCGCCTCGCCCGGGCCGAATCCTCCCCCGCTGGCCGAATACTGTCCTGGGCATCCCCCAACACTGCCCCCACCTGATCTCGAAGCCTCCTCACACCGATGGCCGCCGCGGCGGACAACAACCGCTGCATGAGATCTCCAAGGCTGATGCCATGCTGTCCCGAATCTTTCCTTGCGCCGACTGACGCTGGGGCGGGGTGCGCTCTCTCCTCCTCGCACTAGCCCCGCCCCCTAACTTTCCTACCCAATCCCCTACTTCCACAGTTAACTCTACTCATGCCAGCCCTCCGCCTACCCCGTGGTCCGTCTCCAGGCTGTTCTTGATTATGGCAAAACATGTAGAGGCGAAAAACTTTTGTACAACGACCACATGAATTTCATGTGTTGGTTTTAACATAATACGTTTTTAACAATTAAACAAAACGTATGACATTGATATTGTTCTCAATTTGAATAATTTGCACCTTAAAACTCCCATTTTCACTTTTCAATACTGTATATTGTACATTCACAACAGTCCCTGTCATCAAGGAGCTTACAATCTAAGGTCCCTAACTCACATTCATACTAGAGCCAATTTAGAGAGGAACCTACCAGCATGTTTTTGGAGCATGGGAAGAAACCGCAGTACCCAGAAGAAACCCACGCAGGCACAGGGAGAACATGCAAGCTCCAGGCAGGTAGTGCTGTGGTGGGGATCCAAACCGACAACCCTAGTGCTGCCAGGAAGTGGACCTCTATGCGTCTGCCCTCTCTGATTACCACACCAAGCTAACAGAACTGAGCAGATCAAAGAAAACCTCAGATGCACAAGAGATTTTCCCCCCCATCTGTCCTACTACACTACAGTAAGCCAAGATGCAAAAGTGGCCTAAAACTTTGTTTTAAAGCAGCCCAATAAATTCAATGGGCTTTTCATTCATAGAAATGCCCAAGTTTTAGGACATGTCACAAAATCTTTGCTGCAACACACTAGGGTGAATTGCCAAGTGCTGCAATGCATTTGCATTGCCTTAGTGCATCAGGGTGATATTCAAAATGAATGGCAAGCAATGTGCTGACACCAATGCATAGGTGTGCTGTAAATTAGCCCTAAAGCACATGTCAAACACAAAGCCCACTGGCCGAATTAGGCCAACCAGGCCATTTAACGTGGCCATTTAACGTGGCGCTTGACCCCCCTTGTCTATGCCCCCACCTTGTCTCAGCAGTGGGCAGCAGAGAGGATGATGGAACTTTTGTACAGCCACAGCCCTTTGGCCTTCAGCATTCAGCAGACTCCAGCCCTCTTCTGGTCCTCCTCCAGACCTTGCACTTTATACTTCCCAGTCCGCCCTCAGCTTCTTCCCGGCAGCAGCACAAGGTAAGGAGGGGGGGGGAGGCACTGTGATGAAAAGGAGTGTAGAAGACTCACTTCTGATGATGGATGGGGGGGGGAGGGGTGAACTGGACATCTAGTCTTACAGATACAACTGGCCCTTTAAGGGCGATCATAATTCTGATGCAGCATGTGATGAAATAGAGCTCGACACCACTGCTTTTACCCTAAAGGTTCATTAATTGGACGGATACAGTATGGAAGGAGACACACACTATTATCATGACTTACCGTATATACTCGAGTATAAGCCGAGATTTTCAGCCTCTTTTTTGAGGCTGAAAGTGCCCCCCTCGGCTTATACTCGAGTCATCGCTGTCTGCCCGCTCGATCAGCGTGTCGAGCAGACAGACAGCGGCCATTCTATAATTCAAAAGCCGCGCCTCCGGCTCCGCCTTCGCCTGTGATAGGCGGAACACTGAATTTCCCAGCAGCCTGTGTTCCGCCTATCACGGACATCGTATCATCCTCGTACTACGGACGAGGATGATACGATGTCCGTGATAGGCGGAACACAGGCTGCTGGGAAATTCAGTGTTCCGCCTATCACAGGCGAAGGCGGCGGCGCAGCTTTTGAATTTTACAATGGCCGCCGAGGCGCCGACGAAGAGGGCACGGGACGGAGGCAAGGCAAGGCACGGCACGGGACGGGACGGGACGGGACGGAGGCAAGGCACGGCGGCAAGGCACGGCACGGGACGGAGGCAAGGAGGCAAGGCACGGGACGGAGGCTCGGGACAAAGGCTCGGGACACAGGTAGGCTGGACACACACACACACACACACACACACACACACACACACACACACACACACACACACACACACACACACACACACACACACACACACACACACACACACACACACACACGGATGGATGGATGGAGACACACACACACAGGGATGGATGGATGGATGGAGACACACACACACAGGGATGGATGGATGGATGGACACACACACACACAGGGATGGATGGACGGACACACAGGGATGGACGGACACACAGGGATGGACGGACACACAGGGATGGACGGACACACACACAGGGATGGACAGGCATGTCTCACCCTCGGCTTATACACGAGTCAATAAGTTTGCCAGTTTTTTTGGGGGTAAATTGGGGGCCTCGGCTTATATTCGGGTCGGCCTATACTCGAGTATATACGGTACTTGTCCAAGTCATACAGGGTATGAGAGCTCTCCACAATGACTTCTACACCAGCTTCCTTGGCCAGTTTCATGATGGCTGCATCTCGCTCTTTCCCAAACGGTTCAGAATCGTACCGAAACATTAGCCGGGTCACACCCCATTCCTGCAAAATATCAAGATGAGAGCCTATAAGAATGACTCTGTGACTGGTAAGTGTCCGATTAATAACAGTCAACATCTACACTTTTTGTATGGGTGGAACTCCACTTTAAATATCTTTTTTTAAATAACAGGAGAGGTTTATACTTACCTGCTTGGTGCAGTGGAATTGCAGAGAGGCCCCAATCCTCCTCTTCTAGGGGTTCCCCCCACCACCACTCCTGGCTCCTCCTCTTCTTGGTGTTCCACCATAGGAAGCTACTTTCTATGGTGGTGCACCTGTGGGCTCAATCTCGGGTTACGCTGCCTGTGTCCAATGACACAGACAGTGAGGCGAGGACCTGCCCCCCCCCCCCCGAATTTGTCGTCACATGATTTGACTGACTGCAGCAGGAACCAATGGTTCCCTCTGCTCTCAGCAAAGCCTGTAAGTGCGGGAGAGGAGTGGAGAGGAGAAACGCTGCTCTCGTGCACAGCGCTGGACTGAGATGCGGCTCAGGTAAGTACATGGGGGTGGGGATACTTTAACCTAAACATTTTTTACCTTCCAGCCACCTTTTTGGGTTTTTTAAAAGTCAGCAGCTACAAACGCTGTAGCTGCTGACTTTTAATAAGGACACTTACCTGTCTAGCACCCGAGGCTGATCCGTCCATCGGCTCGACTGCCAGCACCTTCATCTTAACGAAGGGAAACAGGCAGTGGAGCCTTGCGGCTTCACTGCCCATTTCCTACTGCGCATGCGTAAGTCACGTGGCGCTTTGTGAATGGCCCCATTGTTTCTGGGACACACACATGGCAACGGGGCCACTCGCCGAAGAGAAGGAAGCACTGCGGAATAGGAAGACTGCCTAGCAACAGCGGTTTCAGGTAAGTTAAAAAAAAATATATCCAATTTATATCCAATTTACTGCAAAGGATACATTAAAGTGGAGTTCTGCCATTTTATTTTTTTAAGTCAGCAGCTACAAATACTACAGCTGTTGACTTATAAAATATGGACACTTACCCATCCAGCATGCCCGCGATGTCAGCACCCGAAGCTGATCTGTAGCTCGGCTCTCGGGTGCAGCCGCTGCGCATTCCTGAGTTGCGCTGCGCAATAAGGACAGTCCCTGCTGTCTCTGGGATCCGTATGTTTACCAGCAGACAAGAGGGGGGGGGGAGCAGTACAGACAGGAAGTGGCATAAATAACCGCAAATTCTGCAGATATCTATGCCTGCAAGTGGGTGCATTTATGTATGTGGAAGGGGAGAGTGGGCATTTATGTATGTGGAGGGGGAGAGCGGGCATTTAAGCATTTGGAAGGGGAGAGCAGGTATTTATGTATGTGGAGGGGGAGAGTGGGTATTTATGTATGTGGAGGGGGAGAGCGGGTATTTATGTATGTAGAGGGGGAGAGCGGGTATTTATGTATGTAGAGGGGGAGAGCGGGTATTTATGTACATGGAGGGGGAGAGCGGGTATTTAGGGTTCCTGGAACTGTTGAATACCATTGGTGGCCAAGTACTTGTGATACAGCAAAGTTTTAGGACATTGCATGCCAGAAACGTAAGTATATAAGTAGACATTTTTTTTTATAGGTGGGCTATACCTTCATTTGGTACAGAGAGAACCCTTGCAAATGTGGGTCGTCTAGGTGAAATGCGTCCCTCCTGGTCGTTTAGTGCAACATTTAAGGCTCTAAATGTGGGTATCACAGCGTTCAGCTGAAGCTTGCCATGGGCCTGGGAGCTGCACCTGCCCCTCTCGGGCATATGAACACACTGCAACTAGACAGCTCCATGTGCAAGGGACCTTATGACAGGGTTGGAAAAATACACAGAGCCATAGTGCTGCTCTAGACTGGCCTCGATGGACATCCTAGGTGCTCACCATTGTAGTCACTCTTCATCAAAGATATGAGAGAATGTCCGTCACACTCCACTTAAGTCCTTTTGCAGTATTTTTTTTATTTATTTTTTTAATAATCAATACACTGACTGCATACAGTAATGTCTCCACGCTAAAAAACAACACTTTCACCACTCCTGGCTTGCTCACAAGGATAGAGGAACAAGCCAGGAGTGGTGAAACACATCACAGAAGGTTGTTTTTTTTGGGTGGAAACATTACTGTATGCAGTCAGTTCATTGATTATTTAAAGAAATACTGCAAGAGGAGCCAAGTGAGGTGTGACTGACATTCTTATGACAGGGTTGCTTTAAATAAGCAGATGTAACTTTATTCATACTGTAAATGGTAGATCAGCCTAAGGCAGTGATGCAAACCTTGGCACCCCAGATGTTTTGGAACTACATTTCCCATGATGCTCCACTACACTGCAGAGTACATGAGCATCCTGGGAAATGTAGTTCTCAAACAACCGGGGTGCCAAGGTTCACCATCACTAGCCATAGGGATCATTCACATGACCATTCATGGCTATACACCTCCGGAAGTATTTATGTGGCAGGCATAGCCTGGTGGTTCCATTTAGCTATAGATGGAAGCCGTCTGTACCTCTACGGCTCTTTGAGGAGCAATGACATGCAGCTAGGGAGAGACAAGCGATTCTTTACACAGACAATTTATGTACAGGGCTGCTTATCTGTCCCGTACCGCAGGTAATTGCACCATGTGTCATTACATGTAAACATTGATGTGTACAGGCTGAGTGGTCACAGCTGAATGTAAACACTTGGTCATATCTGCTGCAGAAAAATGCTGATCTGGGTGGCGTACGGCCATGTTTTTAGGCAAGCTATTCACAGTTTGAATCTGTGCCAGTTTAGCAGGAACCAGCTGAAATTTAAACAGTGTATTGGCAGGCTGAATGTAAGTGTGAGTCAGCATACTCATCGAAACTGAACACTGCCTGTGTGGCTGAGGGAGGCTGGGTGATTGCGAACTGTTTGCTCCCTCCTTAAGGAAGACAAAGGACGGCCATACATGTTTGGAATCTAGGCTGGTTCTGCAAAAACCGGTCGAGATTCAAACCATTAGTGGGCAGGCTGAATGTACTAAGTTAATTGATCCTTCACCCCAAACTCGCTCATCCATGTCTTCATGGACCTTGCTTTGTGCACTGGTGAGCAGTCATGTTGGAACAGAAAGGTGCCATCCCCAAACTGTTCCCACAAAGTTGGGAGCATGAAATGGTCTAAAATGTCTTGGTATGCTGACACCTTAAGTGTTCCCTTCACTGCAACTGAGGGGACAAGCCCAACCCCTGAAAAACAACCCCACACCACAATTCCCCCTCCACTAAATGATTTGGACCAGTGCACAAAGCGAGGTCCATAAAGACATGAATGAGCCAGTTTGGGGTGGAGGAACTTGACTGGTCTGCACCTCAACCCGATAAAACACCCTTGGGATGAATTAAAATGGAGACTGTAAGCCAGGCCTTTTTTTCCAACATCAGTGGCTGACCTTACAAATGCGCTTCTGGAAGAATAATCAAACATTCCCATAGACACACTCCTAAACCTTGTGGACAACCTCCCCAGAAGAGTTGAAGCTGCAAAGAGTGGGCCAACTCAATATTGAATCCTACGGACTAAGACTGGGATGCTAATAAAGTTCATTTAAAGGCAGGCGCCCCAATACTTTTGGTAATATAAAGTGTGTGTGTGTGTAATTTTTTTTTTCAGTTTTGATTTCTTGTTCAGCCCTCCATGCCAACTGCTGCAGTGGCATCAAGTAAACTGTAGCTCAACAAGAGATTTTAGTGCCAGAGGTGGTTCATCGCAGCTTGAAAGCATCCCCACATTACCTGCATTTTTAGATCCAGCACCACCAATACACAGTTGTAATTGGCCTCCAGCTTTCTTTGTGTACATGACCTAGATGCTTTGCCACAAAGCCTGTGCTCTTAAAACAGGTTTACAATCCTATTGAGCACGCCCGGTGAGGTCGCAGTCACATTGGCAGGACAAAGATTCCTAGGGGAAGTTGTGTAGAAAGCTCAAATAATAGGACAAAGCTAGTAGAGCACTCGAGCAGAGGCTCCCTGAGAGATGGGCTTTTCCGCTAGGCTCATGACTGCAAACCATCGTGTTTCTCACAGCGATCACCCCCCGCCACTTCCTAGCACAGACAGAACCAATACAAGGAGCGCACTCTGCTGAGATCACTGTACAGGGAACGCTTCATTATACCTATTAAGTATGCATGTACAAGAACACACAGTTGTGCATAAAAGTTTGCACCCCCTTGGAGAGGTGGTAGTATGCCATATCTACCATTTTTAAAGAAAACATGAGTGAGCAGGCAAAACATATTTCTTTTATTTCCTATGGGAATCATATTCTGTAACTATAGGTAATAAAAAGAATGGCACAATTGAAATGTCCCCTGTTCAAAAGTCTGCACCCCGTTAGTTCTTAATATTGTGTATTGCCCCCTTTAGCATAAACGACAGCGTGCAGTCTTTTCTAATAGTTGTCTATGAGGCCCTGAATTCTTGCAGGTGGTATAACTGCCCATTTGTCTTGGCATAATGCCTCCAGGTCATGCAAAGTCTTTGGTCATCTTGCATGAACCTCACGTTTGAGATCTTCCCAGAGTGGCTCGATGATATTAAGTTCAGGAGACTGATGGCCATTCTAGAACCTTCACCTTTTTCTGCAGTAACCACTGGAAGGTCAGCTTGGCCATGTGCCTCAGGTCATTGTCATGCTAGGCCTTGTTGACCCCTCTCCAAACATGGCACTTATGGTTGTGACCATAAAGTTCTATTTTGGTCTCATCACTCCAGAGTATTGCGTGTCAGAAGAGGTGAGCTGGGTCAAGGTGTTGGGCATATTATAACCAGGCTTTTTTGTGGCATTGGCGCAGTAAAAGTTTTTTTTCTGGAAACTTGACCATGCAACTCATTTTTTTATCATCGTATTGTGCTCCTTGAAACAACCACAGCGTCTTTTTCCAGAGCAGCCTCTATTTCTCCAGATCTTACCTGTGGGGTTTTCTTTCTATCCTGAACAATTCTTCTGGCAGTTGTGGCTGCAATCTTTCTTGGTCTACCTGACCTTGGCATCAAGAGATCCTCAAATTTTCCACTTCTTAAGATAAAAACCCTGAGGGTTTATACCTTTTTTTTGTGTGTATGTAATGCCCAGTGCTCCCCAGCAGCGCCGCGGCCTCATGCATGACTCAGGGCCTCTTCGCTTGTATGAACACTACTGACTAGCATATTCAAGGAATTGCTTATCTTTTTATATCCGTTTCCCGTCTTTATAAAGTTCCATTACCTTGTTACGCAGGTCTTTTAACAGTTATTTTTTGCTCCTCATGGCTCAGTATCTAGCTTGCTCAGTGCAAGTGAGAGCTAACAAACTTATTGACTATTTATACACAGACACTGACTGCAATTTAAAAAGCCACAGATGTGGGAAATTAACCTTTAATTGCAATTTTAACCTGTGTGTGTTCACCTTGTGTGTCTGTACCAAACATTCAAGGGGATGGAGACTTTTGATGAGGGCCATTTGGGTGATTTCTGGTATCATTACGATTTAAAAAGGTGTTAAACAGCTATGTGATAATAAATGGCTTCATATGATCACTATCCTTCATTTTTTTTGGTAAGAACAGTCATATTTTTAATATCGAAGTCACAATTTGTGCAAGGGTATGCAAAATTTAAGCACAACAGCACATCATACAACAATCACTGAACCCGTCACCCAAACCCAATAGTAAGCTCCTTGAGGGCAGGGACTGATGTGAATGTACAAAATATATGTAAAGTGCTGCGTAAATTGATGGCGCTATACAAGTACATGCAATAAAGTCCAGTTCGACTTTAAAGTGGACAGTAGCTTTTATATTTATAATCATACGGATCTTAAACATAATATGGACTCTCATTCATATAATTGGATTTTTGGTTTCAATTGGTGAGAGACTGGTGGACATTGGGAAAAATCTTTGACCCTGTTTTTGCGCATTTACTTGTGTTTTATGTGTACATTGACACACAAGCTTTTATGGAGTTGAGCTTAGAAGTTTTGGCAAAAAAAAAATGTGAATCTGTGCTTTGCCCATGCAGGAGACACATCCATGCACTGCTTTCTTTTAACTCCCCCAGTACTTTATATAACCATCCAGAACTAAGGAAAGCCTTGTATAGGCAATCAACCATTGAGATTGTACTGTAGTATATGAATGTCTATGGATTGCTAGGATGACCGTGCTGATCAGCCCAGTGCTATAACATGGAGTGGGCCACATGCTCCTCCATACCTGGGAGTACCCAGTACTTCCTTTGGTGCCAAAAGGTAGGTACTTTAAATGCTGCAAGCGATGGAAATATTAAAAGAACCATGGTTTTACTGTATATGTACAGTCAGTGTGGTTGGTTAATTATTACTGTAGATTGTTTCTGCCTTTGAGTATTGCTTTAATGATAAGTTTAGTATGATTAAAATACAACTATGCTATTGCACAAAAATGTATTCTACCCGCTTCTTTCATCCTACTGTACTCCTAAAGATAGCCCATAGAATATAAGAACTCAGATGCAGGCATCCTGCATTTCTCTCATCTGCAGAGCCTGCCCATAGGTGTGAGCTCAGACAGCTTGTGGAAATGATGGGTAAGAAAGGAGAAGGACTGTGTTTAGTCAGAATAAACTGGGAAATACCTTGACATGTACTTTTCTGTTGGAGCTTTCTTCCTACTATACACTGTGTGCTGAAGTTACGCTTATTGTTTTACCTCTTTGCTAAAATATAAAGCAATTTGTGTTTGTTTTCCAGAGAAATAAAAGGAACTTTTGTTTTCACAAGACTAAATATCTGATGCCTTACTCTCCCCCAATTTCCACATACCCCGGGCCTGCGAGGCTCAGCTACATACCCCGGGCCTGCGAGGATCAGCTACTGTCAGGGCTGGCATAGCCCTTCCTTCTCGGGGCTGGCTGAGCCGTCGGCTAATTGCCAGCTCTCATCTCTCTCCACAGTTACCCAGCTGTTCCCGGTCATGCTCGTCTGACCTGCCTACTTAAAGCTGTCCAGCTCACTTCACCTCTGCCTTCGCCTTGGTCACATCACAAGAAACCATCTCCTGCGGTTCTGTTTAAAGACTGGCTTGCTGACATCCCTTTTGGCTCCTTATCCTGCTTGCTGTTGCTCTACTTGGATCCCTGACTCTGGCCTGGCTGATTACCGGATCTGGTTATTGAACTCTGTCCTGGCTGACTACTCTATCCGGTTACTGGACTCTAGCTATGCTTTGACTAAACTTTTTCTATTTACCTTTTTATTTAATAAAAAAAAGTGTGATTTAATTGTACTTCTGTCTCAGTCTGATTCATGGTTTCTGACAGCTACATACCCTGGCCTGCGAGGCTGAGCTGTATACCCCAACCTGTGAGGCTGAGCTACATACCCCAGCCTGCGAGCATCAATAATGTGTTAAAAACTCATGTACAAACTACAAAGGCTGTAAAAATAAAGAAGAAGCTGTCTCTGATGTGTGAATGTAGGCTAAACCTTAGGTAAGAACATTGATCAAGAGCAGCCAGATTAGGAGAGCTGCCTGCCGGTTTACACAGAGCGAGCGTGGGGTTCTCCCACCTGGCGCGGCCGCAGTGTCATTCCCTGGACCCAGTGTTCTGACAGAACACCGGCTCCTATGATGGACATCACACATGCTGGCATTGTACCAGTGTGAGCTTGGTGCAGTAGGTGGGACTTTGTAGGTCACTCTGCCACGCCGGGTAAGCGGGAGATTGATCACCGCACTCTGTGTAAACCCTCTGGGCTAATTAGAATGAATGCTGAGACCCAGGGCTTTTTGGGGGCCCACTCAGGGCTATAGCCTTGGTCAGACCCCCCCACCCGACACTACTGCCTACAATGCATTGCTCATCAATGTATTCTGACGGTGGGGAAGTGGAGAAGATTTCCTCAGCCACCTTAAATACATGGATGGGGAAATCAGGCCCAGTTTTTCCATTCAACCCACTGGTTGGAAAAAAAAAAAAAAAAAAAGGTACTCATCTATGGACTGGTGTTTACTACGACTAATAGTTCCTACTTCACCCACTACAATCAAGAACTACAAGCAAGGTCCCCTCGCAACTGATGTGACCAATACACAGAACTCAAGCACAGATGCAAGAAGACAATTGCAAGCAAATCTGGTAGGCTGGTTGTGCCCAAGTTGAGCGATCAACTTGGGTACATTCAGCCTGCCCACTATTGGGTTGAACCTCAGCTGGTTCCTGCTGAACCGGTGGAGATTCAAACTGCGTATGGCCGGCCTTAAGCCTATTACAGACTCCAGTAGCAGTCCTCAAATGGAGGGGAGGTAGGAGACAAATGCCACCAGAGAATATAAAAAATTCACAATACTGCTGCGCACAAACCTTGCCAAATATGACCTGATCTTATAATTCTAGAAAGCCACTCACATATATAAAAAAGTGTTCTCTACACTCTTGGAAGGATATGGATAGGGGGGGGGGGTTTAAGTGGCGCTACCTAAATATAAGTGAATCCTAAATGGATCTCAATCAATTGTGATCTCTCAGGAAAAATATTATATAAAGTGAATCAATCTAATCCATAAGCATTTACATAATATTAAATAATTAATTATAAAAAAATAAAGTGCAATAACTTTCCAAAGCCTATGTGCAAATGTGCAATAGTGTAAATAATATAAAAAGCATAAGAATAAGTTCCATAAATAAATAAATAAATAAATACGTGCAAATGTGCAATGGTGCAAATCGCATACACAAAATCAAATGGATTCCATAAATAAATAAAGACCATTAAATAGTGTTGCTCCCAATCAAAATGCAAAGTGCAAAAAATTATAACAGCAAGTCCACTCAAATCTTCACAAGGTGTACAATGAGTCTAAAAAACAGGATGGTAACCATGCGAGGTGAACAATGAGTGCAAATCCACCGTTCCTCCACACTTGAGAGGCTGGGGGAAACAAGGGGTGCACCTTAAGCACTGAAGTGTGGAGGAGTGGTGGATTAATACTAGACAGTAGGGATGAGCTGAACATCCCCTGGTTCGGTTCGCACCAGAACTTTCGAACGGACCCCAAATTCGTACGAACTTTAGAACCCCATTGAAGTCTATGGGACTCCAACGTTCGAAATTAAAAGTGCTAATTTTAACAGCTAATATGCAAGATACTGTCCTAAAAAGGGTTGGGGACCTGGCTCCTGCCCCAGGGGAAATGGGTCAATGCCTAAAATGTTTTTAAAAAGGGCCGTTTTGGTGGGAGCACTGATTTTAATGACAAAGTGAAAAAAAAAAGTGAAATATTCCTTTAAATATGGTGCCTGGGGGTGTCTGTAGTATGCCTGTGAAGTGCCACGTGTTTCCCATGTTTAGAACAGTCCCTGCACAAAATGACATTAAATGGAAATAACGTAATTTAAAACTGCTTGCGGTTTTAATGTTATATCTGGTTCCTGCAATATGGTTGAAAATCATTGAGAAAAAATGGCATGGGTAGCCCTCCCTGCCCATTACCAGCCCCTTTGGGTCTTGTACGCATATTAAGGGGAACCCAGTACCCATATTAAAAAAAGGAAATGCGTGTGGCCTCCAGGCCCTATATACTCAGAACAGCAGTATACAGGCGGTGCAAACAAGACAGGGACTGTGTAGGTTTGTTGTGCTAAGTTGAATCTGTTTGTAATTTTCAACTGGTACATTTTTAAAGTGTAGCTCCAGTCAAAAAAACTATTTTTAAGCTTTTTGGAAAACATAGGGAAGGGTTATCACCCCTGTATAATTTGTTTTGTCGTCCATCTTTTTTCATCTCACTTGCTGTTGTCTCCTTCCGTTTGCAAGTAGGAGATGTTTGTAAGTTGGATGTTTGAAAGTAGGGGCCTGCCCTATATGCTCTGCAGAAATGGCAGAACAAGGTGTTGGTTTTGCCACAACATTGTAAGCCCTGAAAGTGACTCTTGGTGGGCGCTGGAGCGCCCTGCTGTGAACGATTATATCAAGAATTGTAATTACATGCCATTGTTGAACAGTGGTAGAAAAATTGACCTTTGGTGGTTGTGGTGCTGGTGCCACAACACTATAGGTCCTCACAGTTACTCTGGGTGGGCACAGGAACGGACCCTCCTGTGAAATTTTATGTCAAGAATTGTAATTACATGTCCCTGTTAAACAGGGGCAGAAAAATTGGGCCTTAGGCACTGGTGCCACCACACTGCAACCTCTCCCATATACTCTAGTTTTATTGCAGGAATTAGCCCTGCTGCAAAACATTGCATCAAAAATTGTAATTAAACGCCCCTGTTAAACAGGTACAGTGTCACCGATGCATGCACTGTCACTGCTCACCATCCTTGTGGCCTCCTCAAACAGTGACAGGACAGTGCATGCATCCCTGATCATGCCCCACTGGCGTGGTGAGAAAAAACCGAGCTCCCCTGACCCTGTCCTGGTGCCGCAGTCGCACAGGTACTCATTGATGGCCCTCTGCTGCGTGTGCAGCTGCTGCAGCATGGCCAATGTTGAGTTCCACCTGGTGGGCATGTCACATATAAGGCGGTTCTTGGGCAGATTCAACTCCTTTTGGAGCTCAGCCAGCCGAGCACAGGCATTAAATGATCGGCAGAAATGCACACAGACTTTCCTGACCTGCTTCAGGACATCCTGTAAGCCCGGGTACCTGCCCAAGAACCACTGCACCAACAGGTTAAGGACGTGAGCTACACAGGGCACATGGGTCAGTTGTCCCTGTCGGAGGGTGGAGAGAAGGTTGGTGCCATTGTCGCAAACCACCATTCCTGGCTTAAGCTGGCGTGGCTTCAACCACCTCTCGGCCTGCCCTTGCAGAGCTGACAAAACATCCGCCCCAGTGTGGCTCCTGTCCCCCAAACAAACCAGCGCAAGCACGGCCTGGCATCCTTTTGCCTGCGTACTTGCGTAGCCCCTGGAACGCCTACGGAGCACCGCTGGTTCTGAGGACAGAGCACTGGAAGAGGCCATGGAGGAAGAAGTGGAGGGGGTGGAGGAGAGAGGTGTGTCACAACCAATAGTAGCATTTTGGAGGCATGGTGGCGGAACCTCCAACACTACTGCACCCTGTCCTGCATCCTTCCCAGCTGCCAGAAGAGTGACCCAATAGGCCGTGAAAGACAGGTAACGTCCCTGCCCATGCCTGCTGGACCATGAGTCAGCGGTAATATGCACCTTACCGCTGACTGCCCTGTCCAGCGAGGCAAGGACATTGCCTTCCACATGCCGGTAGAGAGCCGGAATAGCCTTCCGTGAGAAAAAGTGGGAAAAAGTGGAGTTTGGGGACCTGTCACTGAGGAACCGCACATTGTACAAACTCACGGAAGGGGGCAAAGTCTACCAACTGAAAAGGCAGCAGTTGAAGTGCTAGCAATTTAGCCAAGCTAGCATTCAACCGCTGGGCATGTGGATGGCTGGGAGTGAACACTTCTTTCGCCGGTCCAGCAGCTGGGGCAGGGACATTTGCTTTCTATAATCGAACGTGGGTGTACTGCTAGCAGAGTGCCCGGAAGCACTTGGCTGTGACACACCTAATTCTACACCTTCATTCCTCTCAGAGCAGGTTTCAGGGAGGACTGAAGGTCTAGTGTGGTTGGAGATGCCAGCTGATGAGGAGCAAGGAGAGGTCCGCTTTGTTCTTTGGTGTGGGTCTTTGAGGTACGCTTGCCAACGAGCTGCATGGCAGGTCAACATATGTCTGGTCAAGCATGTTGTGCCCAAGTGGCTGATGTTTTGGCCACGCGAGATAAGCTTGAGACATATGTTGCAAATAGCAGCGGTGCGATCTGATGCACTCGTCTCAAAAAATGCCCACACCAAAGAACTTTTAGAATAACGCGCAGAGGCAGCGCCCTGCACAGGCAGAGCTCTGCGGTGTGCTGCCCCTAAGCTGGCCCCCAGAGGGCATCCTGCCTCCTCCTCCTCCTCCTCCTCTCTCCTACCAGGCACCCACGTGGAGTCAGTGCCCTCAGCATCCCCTCCCTCTTCATCGCTGTAGCAAACCTGGCAATATGCTGCAGCTTGTGGAACATGACTGCCAGATTGCTGTCCTTCTTGAGCATCCCCTCTCTCTGCATTCACGCTACTGCCTTCCTCTAGCTGAGTGTCATCATCAGAGCCTACAAAACACTGGGCATCCTCCTGGAGCATGTACCCAACACTGTGCTCAAGGGTCACTGATGATGACATTGAGACGAGGGAAGACGATGCGTTGGCAGCTGCTTTGCTAGTACCCTGAGACTGGGTGAGAGAGGATGAGGAGGATGAAGAGGGCTTGGTCATCCACTCTACCAAGTCATTGGCATGTTGCGGTTCAACATGTCCAGCTGCCGAAAAGAAGGACAAGCGTGTCTCATGGCCACGTGCTGATGACAATGCACCGCGTCCACGACCAGCACTGTTGTCTCTAGACACAGAGCCTGCTTGCCCTCTTTTATCGGCTCGCGCCTGTCTGCCTCTCCTTGCTGGCCTTCCAGACATGGTAATGGCCTGAAGGGAGTTGGGTAAAACAGCAGTTGGGTAGTGCATATTGTGCTGGAGGCACACAACACCCACTAACTCCTGCAGATGCCTGTATTATAGAACACCAGAGATAAAGGGGTATTATTTATGATTGCATTCATAAAAAAGTCACTGTCCAGCTCTCTGGAGCCCAGTCTGCAGCCCACTGGCACTGGTTTGCACCCCCTAGGACCCCAGCAGTATTAGGGTCCAGTCTCTGACCATATCCCGTAGCATGCCCCTAATCTCTGTCCATATCCCGTAGCATGCCCCCAGTCTCTGTCCATATCCCGTAGCATGGCCCCAGTCTCTGTCCATATCCCGTAGCATGGCCCCAGTCTCTGACCATATCCCGTAGCATGCCCCCAGTCTCTGACCATATCCCTTAGCATGCCCCCAGTCTGACCATCTCCCGTAGCATGCCCCCAGTCTCTGACCATCTCCCGTAGCATGCCCCCAGTCTCTGACCATATCCCGTAGCATGCCCATAGTGTCTGAGCAGTAACCAACATATCACATGCATATTTCAAATGCTCCATGGTGAGTGAACATATTCTGCCAGTTGCAGACAATTCGATCCCCTCAGCTTGATGTAATATCAATCTGACCATCTGTACATCTTCCAAACACTATGCATGGTGAAGGGCCACCTGCCGATATAAAAACTTGATCAATTTTTAGGTAGGCCACAATACTAAGTAAAGGTTGGCATGAGGCTCACGCAAAGCATTTGTTACCCCAACACTTCATATTCCTGATATGTGCCTGCTGTACGATATACTTGTATGAGAAAGCATCCTGTTCTCTCAGTATTGCTTCCTTTGTGTGAAATCCCTGGTGTTCCTGCCGTCCCTCTGCTTTCCCGTTAAAAACTGACCACAGGTAGGTAGGCCACAACACTTTTATTCCTATTACAAGGAATGTAAACATCCCTTGTAATAGAAAAAAGAATGGCAGGTCCTCTTTAATGAGAGGTCTGGGGTCAAAAAGACCCCAAATCTCTCCTTTACCTTTAAAAGCAAAAGAATCAATTCTGCATAATAACCAATCCGCTTCCAGGTTTTATGGTCGAAGATTAATTGAACAAGCCGTTAGAAGCCGATTGGCTCCCATGCACAGCTGCACCTGATTTTGTGTGTTCCAGTTTTAGTAAATTAACCCCTATGTGTGTTATGCTTCCTGCCCCCCCCTCCCCCCCCCGCCATATTGATCAGAACTTAGTGGTGACCGTGTCTGCACATAATGCTTCCCATCTATGACTAGGTGGATCACAGGTCCCCAACCCAGAAGTTATGGCACCCCCAAAATTCTGCTCCCCACCTGAATTCTTGTTCATCTCTCCTCACTTTCTCCCCACCCCCCATTCATACCACTGCAGTGTCTTCCATTAATCTGTACAGATCACAGGCTCACCACTGTAATATATAAAACAATACCCTGCCTCATGTCACCATCGATCACGTAGGAATAAATGAAATGTCATTTGAATAAAAAAAGAAAAAAAAAAAAGTAAACCACGTTTTGTGAGGTAACAAGGCGAGGCACCGCCTCCACAATGGTCACCAGCCCCCATGAAAATATGGCTTGTTTTAGCGTGCTGCTGGTGTGATTGAGCCCTAAATGTAGTTCAGCCGTCCCCTTCCTCACCCTCAGCCCCTTTTTATAGTAGATTGAAGGTGACAACCCTGGTTGGATGTGATAAAAACACATACAGGATCTTCTGGGGTAGAAATCTGAACTCCAGGTAGGTAAAGACACAGTTTATTGCCCCTCTTTATTTTTGTTTCCTCCTTTTATTTTAACTTATTTTTCAATGAACTACCACGGCGCTGCAACCGCCATGGTAGTTAATTTCTTTCTGCGGTCAACATTTATCAGCTTCCTCATACAAAGGTACAAGCAAGTCAATACACTGACAGGTCTGCAGGAGACCTGCATGGCACCAGCGACTTCCTGTTCTCTGGTGCATAGCTTTACAGGTTCCTGCAACAAAATATAAAATGCAAATTGTTTGATCTGCAAATAAATGTGCATTTATAATTTTTTTGTGAAAAGGTGAACTCATCCTTTAAGAGTAGAGCTAAAGGCAAAGATGCCTTAGTTCCAACCTTCTGGCACCTGCAAAGTTCTCTATGGCACCAGTATCTTCTCACAGACTTTTTTTGCAGGGCCAGTCTTTAGCCGTCTTGATTGGCCAGTGAAGGCAGACGTCACTCCCATGAATGCGCAGGAGCGCAGTCATCCCGGAACACAGACAGCTGTGCCAAAATGTAGACTGAGCTGAGCATGTGCAGCTCGGTGTACATTCTACAGAGGATTGAGAACAGGCAGGTAAGCATTTTATTCCAGAAAACATTGCAGGGATGTATGACGAGGAAGAGGCATTTCGACTTACCTGTAAACACCATATCTTGGAACATAGAACAGGACAGACACAAAACAGAATCCTTTACGCAAAAGAATGTGCCTTATGCAAGTGCTGTCGCTCCACAGTTTTGTGAATGAGATGATGCTTCACTTTGTAAAGAATACCAAAACACATGCATGCGATGCATACTAGCATATCATGACATTGCCTCGCAGGGAATATTTTTTTTTCTCCAACTGCGGTTTACTACCACTTTAAAGCCCAACTTCCAGCTTTCTGTCACTTTTTAAGTTAATTTGGATCAAGCTGGTCCAAACAAATTAATATCATCACTAACAACTGCGCCTGCTGTGAGCACTGTATAAACTGTATGTAGCATCAGCTCCCACTCCCGGAACAAAATCAAGAATTGTATTTTTATGAGCGAGTACAAGGGTCAAGGGTTTCTCTGATTGGCCGAGGTGGAGTTTAGGATTTATCTACCCAGCACTCCAACCAATCAGAGGAAGCCTACTCGTGCAGATAATACAAAGCTTCCTGTTAATTGCCAAGGAGCGCTTGTCCCAACCCTATATATCTCTAAGAGCAGGATATGAAGTCCCTGTCCAGCTGCACAGTGCTGTATATATAATATAGGTGAGGCTACATACAGTCAATACAGCGCTGACAGCCGGCACACCTATTCATGTAGGTAATTGTTGATTTGGACCAGCTTGGTCCAAACTATTTTAAAGTGACAGTATGATTGAGTTCGGCTTTAATTTTTTTGCAGCGTCAGACTTGCATTATAGGTAAATAACGCAAATATGTACGTAAAAGCAGAGACCGCATTCATTCCAGTTCTCTAATCTCAAAGAAAAACGAGAGCAAATACGAAAATCTATTTTTATATTAAGTTATCACAACAAGTCTAAAATACATTGGTTAAATAAAATAGAAAAAAAATAAAAAATATCCAGAAATCCTTGTTAAAAAAAAAAAAAGAAGACAAAATAAACAACTCGCTGCGGACAGTTTTTTTGCTCCGGCTTAGTATAACAATTAGAATTTTTTTAAAACGCCTTAGGAATCAGTGCTGAACCCATCCAGGGCCTGCAGGGCTATGGACATCGATAGGGTAACATGAGGAGTGTGAGCTTTGAGTTAGTTATTATTCTTTGATGTCTTGGCACAGATACTGAAGGCTGGCATACATCAGTCATTATGTATCCACTCCAAATGAACATCCACATTGGTAACACAAGGCAGTTCCATTGGGGCTTGTAAGTTATTCGGCATCAATGCTTGTGTGCTGAACACTGAATGTTCTTAGCCCGTACCTAGGAAATGTAAGTAGCTGGAGAGTATAGTATACCACCGATACGTGAACAAGGTCAGCTTATGGGGTTTTTCCAAAAGGGGGACACTTCTCTCTGCTTCATGAGATGACAACAGCAGCTAAATGGTGACACACAGCAGAACGTGTACCAAAAAACCCACCAGAGAACCCAACTGAGCGTAAATGATTAGCATCCTTTGAAACGTCCACTTTTGTCCAAGGGTATGGAAGCCAGATTCTCAAGGAAGATATAGAGACTCCTTATTAGTAATACTGGGCAGGAGGTACACCATGCCGCACCTCTTATATGTCCTCTTGTCCCTCACACCTCACTCTCGGTTGCAGGCATGTGCTTCCCTCTCCAGCCAGTATCTGGTAAGGAGACCCGACGTTCGGGGCTTGGTGGCAGTGTGACGCTGCCAGTCTCTGACTGCTCTTCCTGTAGCAGCTGTTGTGTTTCAGTCAGGTCGAGGGAGGCAGTGCTGGCTTGTAAAGACACAGTGTCCGTCTTGATGCACACGTGGTCCCGAAGGATGCTGGCTCGGGATGGCTTCACCTGCTTGAGGTCATCCCATTCGCTTTCATCCCCAGACAGTAAGCCGAAACCCTCCAAGATTCTGATCTTCTCCTTGGTGAAGCCATTGTCGGGAACAGCCTAGAATGGGAAGAAGATATTAAGCAATTGGTAATACTCGATTTATTGAAGAGTGAAAGCTGAACTCTGGGAATGAGATAATCTACCCTTGCAGTGCCCCCCCCTCCCGCAAGTTAAATGTTTGTTTAGTCTAGAGTGGGAGTCTCCTAACTTTCGAAACAAAGGGCCATTTTACTACTATTAACATTTTAGGGGGGCCAGACTCTGGCCAGTGGGAGTAGAAAATGCTCCGGCATTGGTAGGAGCAAACAATGCCATAGGCTTGGGGGTCAGTAGGAAGAAAATAAAAATGACATCATTGGCGTCAGTGGGAGAATTAGTTGTCCATTATTGGGGTCAGTGGGAGGAATAGTGCCCCATCAGTGTTATCAGTGTGTGGAATAGTACCCCATCATTGGCGTCAGTGGAAGGAAGAACGCCTTTTATCAGTGAAGGAAAAGTGCCCCAAGAACCGGATAAAGGCAAACAAAGGCCCAAATCTGGCCTGCAGTCCGCAGTTTACGGACCCCTGGCCTAGAGTGCAGGGATAAGGTGTAATACTTACCCTATTGCTGGGTCTGGCAGGCTTCCTCCATCCATAGTCAAGCACGGTCGCCTCTCTAAGGAATTTTGGGCAACAGTCACATACTTGCCTCCGCCATGTACACTATAGGGTTAATAGCTTTGAACTGTATGAGATGATGCCAAGGAACTGCCCATAGCCTGGAGCTTCAGGCAGAATAAAACAGTGCTAGAGATTGCCAGACCGAGGGATAAGGTAAAGCTGACTATACACTGATAATTTTAATAAATATTTGTATGAATATTCTTGTGAAAATTCTTAGGACTTGACGACTGTACTTCAATCAAAAGTACATCAAAATGTTATTTGCTTTTAGGATTGCATTTTGGAATGAATGGACTTTACCGAATGAAAAGCCCCATACGCTGTTCGAAATCCACTTCTTCGAGAAAAATCTTCCATCCAGCGCCTTCTAATTTTTCCCATCACCAAGGTCAAAAATCGAATGCCGATTTGACCCCACCAAGGGTTAGGAGATCAAACGAGTGAAACATTTTTGTGAAATTTAATTGGTGTATGGCCAGCTTTAGTACTACACTTTATAAATGCACCCCATTTAAAGCGGAGCTCCAGAGCCACCCCCCCTCCCCCCACCAAAAAAATTAAAGGTCAGCAGCTACAAAATACTGTAGCTGCTGACTTTTACTATTAGGGCACTTATCTGCCCAGGGATCCCATGGTGTCCTCACCCAAGGCAATTCTTGAATCGGCTCTCAAGTGCTGGAGCCGCCATCTTGGGTAAGGGAAACCATCCGTGAAGCCTTGCAGTTTCACAGCAGGTTTCCTACTACGCATGTGTGAATGGTCCTGCTCCTTTCTAATGTGCCGGCTGCAGTGATGGATGAACTTCCAGCTCCGTTTGCCATGGCAAACAGAGCAGGAAGTGGGAGCTGATACCCATCAAAGCCGGGTACCCCACCCCCCACACAGGTGGCAGACAAGTGGAGCTTCACTTTTTGGGTGGAACTCCGCTTTAAGCCTTGTAGTACTGGGTGGAATTGGGGCAATGCAAGGGTAGATTTTGTCTAATTCCCAGAGTTCAACTTTAAAGAGTATAGCAATTCTGAAGCTGAAGATAAAAGAAGACAATTTCTTTCTTGGTTAGCAGTAAAGAAAAGAAAAATCACAACCAAACTGCAGAGAAAAAAAAAGACACAAAGGGTGATGTGCTGGGAGCTCAACAGGAGAAAGCCACAGATGTGAAGCTACCCATACAAAGGTTTCAAATGATCATCCACATCTGACAGCTGCGTATGTGTGTGTAATGATCACAGTGAAGCATGAAAACTTGCAGATCAGTCATTTATAATAAAGCTGGCCATACATTACTCAATTATCATATTCAATTCCTTTAGATTTACCTTCAACTATATAGTGCAAGGGCCTGCTTCATTGCATACACATCGAATGGGTTTCGATTTGACCTCATATTATATGGGTTTTGGTAAAAATCGGAAGGAATATTGTATAATGTGTGCAGACTAGGAAACAGATTTCTACCGACACCTGATCCCTTACTGAGATGAGGGATCATCATTGTGGGAGGCTTGCCAATTATAAAAGCCATTATTGCTTACCTTAAATATTGCAGTGAGGTGGTGAGCATTTTTCAGATTAAAATCAAACTCCAAAAATGTAATACAAAATTATACCCTTACAGTGGGCCCCCCGACACAGTGCAAGAGGCAACTGCTCGTTAAGTCAAGGGGTGCAGGAATAAGGAGCAATACTCACCTTACTCCTCGCTCCTGTAGGCTCCCTTCGTCCATGTGACTTACTGTGAAGCCTTCTCTCTAAGGTGCTCCTGTCCACAGTTGCATGCCTGCCTCCTCCATGTCCAACGCAAGGCCAAAAGTCCTGCTTTGCACATGGCAATGAAGGACTGCCCAGAGAAAGAAGAGGACAGCACTGATTGGAAGGCAAGTCATGCAGTCTCTTCAGTGCCCCCTAGACCTAAAGAGCAGTACGGGGGAGCCCTACTGTAAGGGAAGACAACGTCAAATTTCTAGAGTTGGACTTTAAACATCTAATTATATCATTGGAGTCTGTTTAAGTGAAGCCCAGTCAAGCCATTAATTACAGGGTTGAAATACATCATACATATATTTTACATTCCAAAAGATAGGAATATGTTTAGCCATGGTCATGATTCACAAAACCAGCTGAACAGAATGAAAGCCTTTGTCAAGTAAAACAGATCAGATGTATGCATTTCACATTTTCTACTCCAATCATTATTTTTAGACTTAACAACATTCTTCTACATGTACTTAAAGTGTATATTAGTGAATGCAAAGTCTCCTTTTTTTTTTCTATAAAAATAACAAATATGTTATACTTACCTGCTCTGTGCAGTGGATTTGCACAGAGCAGCCCAGATCCTCCTCTTCTCGGGTCCCTCTTCTGTGCTCCTGGCCCCTCCCTCCCATTAAGTGCCCCCCCCCCACAGCAAGCAGCTTGCTATGGGGGCGCCTGAGCCGAGACACAGCTCCCATGTGTCCTCCTAGATGCCTGTCCACCTGGCAGTAGCGTTTTGGCAGAAAAACTGCTTGACATTTGTAAACTTGTGCAATGCGTTGAGGCACTTCAAGCACTTGGGCATTAATTCATTTCATTAGCTAGAATAAGAATTTATTCTGCTCATTGAAATTAACGTTCAAGGCACTAAATGCGCCTAAGCACATTTATACGTGTTTACATGCGTTTAGGCATGTCAAGCATTTTATCTGCCAAAACACTGCTGCCCCTAGCTTTTTTTTTCTGCCTCTAAACAACCATGTGTGAATGGACACATAGGCTAACATGCAGGGGCATTGAGAGGCAGGTAAAGAAAAAAAAAAAATACATCAGACATCCCTGGGAGAAGCTGAAAAAATGTCCAGTGCGCATGAGGTACAAGTTTCTTACTTGCAGAATCATAAAGGTGAAAAAACAAAACAACAACAAAAAAAACTCTCAAATGTGTACCTCTAGGCAGCTTTTATTTCACTTTAGACCAAAGTTGGCCCAAACTATTTTCATTGCATATCTATGTGTTTGATATGAGATATAAAACACTGTCGTACCATTAGCTACATATAGTAAGCAGTGCTGTGTTCCTACAGCAGTATGGAATGAAATAGTCGGGCTGAAGGCTTCTCCACCATTCATGGGAAGCCTTATATTTAGAACAATGAATACAAGGCTTTTTCTGATTGTAGTAGATATTGTACCTTCATCTGCCCACTTCTCCACCTCCACCAATCACAGGAAGTCTTGTGTTCTCTGATAAAAATACAATTCTTCCCCTAAATAATGGAAAAGCATTCAGACCGACAATTTAGTTCCAGCAGCAGAGGGAAGGTTGTCACTTACTGTACGTAGTTAATGCTACTACAGTATACTGCAGAACGCACAGCGGCCACATCGTTCTGTAATGGAAATAGTTGGTTTGGACCAGATATTTAAAGTGAAATGAAAGCTGGAAATCTACTTTCAAATCTTTAGATTGGGGAAGGGCTGTGAAACATTTATCGCCGTCTGTGCCCTCCATTGCCCTGGTGACCACTGGCACCGAGAAAGAAAGAAAGCATTCAAAAAGAAAATAATTCAAAATTTGAGAGCTGTCCCCAGAACATGAGACCAGCAGAAATCTTGCAATGTGGATACCTGTTCTGGAGAATTCTCAGAGTGAGGAATTGCCCTCATTTTGGGAGATTTCCTCTGACATTCAGTTGCATCTCTAGGACAGGAAGTGAGGGGAAATTTCTCTAATGGTACACAGACAGCAAAAAATGAATTGGCGAGGATTTACACTTCCCTACCCTATCCAGGACTGAAAAAAAAAAAAAAAAAGGGGGGAAGTTTTGCCAATACATACACTTTAAATGTTTGTTTTTTGACTTTAGATACTTCGGTTTAGATACAGATCTCAAAACGAAGGGGTGTTATTAAAATGGTTCTAAACACAGAAGGTTTTTTTACCTTAAAGTGGTTGTAACCCCACTTGGTTATTTTCAGGCACTCACCTGTCTTCCTTAGTGCAATGTCTCCAGTGTATCCTTTTTATTAAAAAAAATGACGTTTTATACTGTATTTCCAAACAACGCTCAGCGCTCACATGACCGGCCGCTGCTCCCTCGCTCGATCTGACGGCTGCATCGGGAGGGGCCGAGAATACCCCAATGACGCCACTCGGGAGAGAAGAGAAGCGCTTGGAAATACAGTATAGAATGGCATTTTGTTTATAAAACAGATACACTGGAGACATTACATTAAGGAAGACTGGCGAGTGCCTGAAAAATAACAGTTATTTCTGTAGGAGAGGAGGTAAGGGGCAGTCACTGACACAGCTGACAGGCAGGGAGGAGGGTGGAGAGGAGGACAGAGGAGAGCTGTGAATGATGGAGGAACGTAAACTGACCACTGTCAGGGCTCAGTAGCCATGATATACTGTGCCAAGTTCACAGAGGTGAGGGCAGAACTAGGCAGGATCAGCCAGGTATTTTAGAACTTACAGGGGGCCAAATGAGACAGCACAAGCACTGTGCTATTATTCATACTTTAAGGGAACAGGATCCATTTTTAAATGCTTTAATGTACTCTATGCATTAAGATAAACAACATCTGCATGCAGCTTTCCTCCCCCAAATACTTACCTGAGCCCAATCTCCATCCAGCGATGTGCACATAAGCAAAGGCCTTCTTGTTGCATTGTACATAAAGGCAGTAGCAGGAGTCATTGGTTCCTGCTGCTGTCAATCACAACCAGTAAGGACATAGCAGGGAGATGGGGCTGAGCGCTATGTGTCAATGGACACACAGAACCAGCTTGGGAGCAGGCGCACACACACACACACACACACACACACACACACACACAAACCCACATTGCTAGCAGCATAAATATAAATGTTGCTTTCAGAATTACCAAGTCCATTAAGATGCAAAAGGTGTTAACACCACCATATTGAATTTTAGTGAGGCAAGCAGTTTTATTAAAGTAGAGAAAAGGGTGCTGGTAATGTGCAAAATGTGAAAACAAAAAATTTTGTTTTCAATTTAGACAAAATGTGGTTGCTATTTCCAATTAGTGCATACTACGCTAACAAAAAAAGCAACCCGTGTGCATTCCATTTCAGGCAAACTGATTATTACTGGTTGCTATATGTTGCACATCACCGCTGCCCTTTATACCACCTGGTTACATAAGCCTGATGGTCTTTCCACAATGGGAGACATATGTGAATATTAAGAACCTCAATTACTGGTCTCCAGTTATTTTTACACTAAATGGTCAAGAAGGGATATAATAGCACAGAGACAAGTGATACACAAGACGATCGAGTCTACAGAAAATCAATAGCAAATCCAACTTACGTTTGGTAAGTACACCACATGCTCACACAGTTAGAAAAGATGACCCAGACTCCAAAAGGGATATGCTTGGCAGCTCATCAGGATATGTTTTCCAGATGCCTGACAGACCCTCATATGAGATGAAACATTTTAATGCCCCAAATCGGTTTGTGTCTTTAGTCTTTGTAAAAAGTCAATGAATTGATTCATGTAGAACTAGATTTTTTTTTTTTATACACTGCAGAGTATATTCCTTGCATTCACTAACCTTGTACTCTTTCCCCATTTACATTTGGTAATTTTTCATACAAGCTTGGTGTGCCATATGAAGGAGACTATGGGGCTGATTAACTAAAACTGGAGCTTGCAAAATCTGGTGCATCTCTGCAAAGAAACCAATCAGCTTCCAGATATTGTTGTAAAAGCTTAATTGAACAAGCTGAAGTTAGAAGCTGATTGTCGTATTTTCATGCTTAAAAAAATATTAAGATATTTACCTATTTAGTATGCAATTTAAACATTTTTGTATTCTCTTTTGTGAAAACTTTAATAAAAACATCGAAACAGAAGCCGATTTTCTACCATAAGGAGCTGCTCCAGAATTTTGCACTTTCTAGTTTTAGTAAATCAACTCTATAGAAGTTCTACCCCTATGGGTGTGGGTCCCCCCTAGAGCAATCAATCCTTATAGGTATATGTCTATCTTATGCTTGAACCATGAAAAGGCCAATGGAAGAATAAACAGATAACTGAACACTCACAAGGACTTCAGACACTTGTGCATAAACTTATTTCATAGGGCAGTAGATTCAATGGCCTATCGTACATAATTTTTTTACGAAAAATTTAACTGGTGTGGTACCTTTTAATGGCAATAAATTTACCACACCTGGCACATCCAAAAAACATTTATCACACTTACCTGATCCAAGCTTACCCTTTTACCTAACCCAATACTTGAACCTGTTATTGAGCCTAAATCTGACCATACACAGATAAAAATCTATTGATCCCCCCCCCCCCATCCATGCTAAATAGCCTTGATGGATGAATCTCCTACGATTGTACACCCAATACAGTTGGTTGGCTGTAGTCGCTGATCATCTGACTTTGAGATTTGTCAAACTGGGTGGTGTCAGCAGGGTGACTGGTTTCTTGAATTTCGGCCAATTCCCAGGAATTGGGCAAAATTTGAGCCAAAATATGACCAGATTAACCCCTAAATTTAAAGCGGCCCAATCAGTTTTGTAACAAAAGCCAACAGGAGGTCCTACGCGACAGAAGAGGTATTATTCTCACCATTTCGGTGGGATGTGTCTTCTACCACTCTCCTATTCTAGTGCCATAGCCACCCTAAGACCTTTCATAATTATTATACTGGATTTATATAGCACCAACAGTTTGTGCAGCTCTTTTATCATCCAACACCTCCAAAAGAGTGAGATGCCCAAGTTTCCATCCACAAGCTGGTGCCTTCCTCCAACCCTTACAACACTGCCGAGTCCTGTACTGATGTAGGGGGTTGGAGGATGGAACCACAGCAGCCAGCAGGGAATATGCTATATGGCACACCCAGAAGTGTTGGATGGCTGCAGCACCCAGAGAGTGGCGTTTCTTTGGAGAGTATACTAGAAAGCTTCTATTATTAAAGAAAATTGCTGCTTGTTTTTCATCCCTGATGAAAATCAACAAAATAAAGTGCCAGATTAATTGGATTAAGAATGAAAATCATTTACTGCTAATAAAATTAAAACATCAAGAATATGATGGGCAGCCAATGCGTTTCAGGGGCTGATACAAGATAAAATAAACTCATGGACTGCCAAGAGGACTGGCACTCTTTGTAGATTTCATTTGATTTCTCAGTGAAGGTCACAGTGCTTTTTGGGGGACCCAACTTTTTGGCAGAGTTGCCGAAGTTCAGGAAACAAACCTAACCAATGCTCCATGACGGAAAAATATAAGATCCACATCCACCTTTATGTGTTTTGAAGCCCTTTAAAGAGTAACTTTAAGCTATGCTATTTGTTGCCTACAAAGAGCCAGAAACCTGTGTGTTACAAGTGTTGTGCAGCCTTTTGCGCCACGCATCAGCTATGAGAGGCTGGCCACTGGTGTCACTGGCAGGGATAAGCATGCAGATCTGAAGCAGCAGAATGAGGACGGGGCACCTAATTCTATACTTATTCTATATCAGTGGCTCAGAAATACTGCCATGGAATCAGATCAGCAGCAGTGACCAGTATATTATATCAGTATGGTCTCATGCACACAGGACATTTTTTTCCTCTCTTGGACGCTTTTGCTCTAGGGAAGGAAAATGCAGCTTAAAGACGCTCCTAAAGTCACATTGTTCCATAAATGTATGCGCATTTGCACTTTTGGCATTAATGCATTCTATTGGGTAGAATATTAATCTATTCTGGTAGTTAAAATGCATTCATGGGGGCGTGGCCTGGCGCACGAGAGCGATGGCAGCTTGAGACAGAGCTCCGGTGTAGAGCAGCGGTTTTATTAGCTTTCCGGGACGAACGAAGCACCATGGGCAGACTTACCAAAGGGGGAAACCACCACAACCTCCCCAGAACACCGGGAATGCCCAAAACTAAAGCGATACCGGACATATTTATGTCCCAAGGACAGGGAAGGAGAGAGCCGGCGGGATCCAATATGGCGCAGGCGAGCACGAGGGAGGAGGAAGAAGAAGACTTTGATTCAGAGTCCTTATCGAACTCCGAGGATCTGGTAAGACATTCCTTACCTACTGACCACCCTTTAACACATGCAGCAATGATGGAGATCGCTGCGGACATTAAATCCTCCTTCTCCACAGCCATCACTGACCTCAAAGCTGACATTATCATGCTGACAGAGCAAATGGCGGCGGAGGAAAGAGCAGGCAGACAGAGGGATAGAGACATTCAAAGACTTGAAGAGATCTCACACCAACACTCCCTACATTTAATTCACGTGAACAGGCATTTAGAAGACCTGGACAACAGGGGACGAAGGTCAAACATCAGAATCAGAGGAATACCTGAAACGATCGCCCCTGATCAAATTAAACCTGCCCTATGCTCAATATTTAACAGGCTCCTAGAAAGGCCCCAAGAATCGCCTATTGAATTCGATAGAGCACACAGAGCTCTCAGGCCTAGAGCACCCGAGCCTGCACCTCCCCGGGACATTATCTGCTGTCTCACAAGCTTTACTCTTAAAGAAGAAATACTTCAAAAAGCGAGACAAAATGACCAGATTCTGTTCAACGACGCTATAATACAACTATTCCAGGACCTCTCTCCTATCACTCTCAGAAATAGGAAAGCTCTCAAACCACTTCTCGATGTACTCAGGGAAAAAGGAATACAATACAGATGGAAATTCCCCTTTGCCATACAGGTTACATACAATGGGAAAGTTCATCTGCTACGCACTCCAGATGAGCTCCCCACTTTTTGTACCTCTCTACAAATTGAGCACATTGAACTTCCAGAATGGTATCAAGAATTTAAGCTTCCCCCTTCGGCCGCTGCTACAGCTTCCCCCTCCCGCACTACGCCCAGCAAATCACCATTTGTCAAGGGGCCAGGTGGAAAGAAACAGAAATTATATGACAATTTCAACCTTTCCACACCTCCACATAAAGCCAGCAAACTTAGAGATGGCCGCTAAAATACCTTTCATCCCACTGGACTGAGGACCGTTGCGCATCACCCTTTCACCATTGACCTATTTTTCTTTTTTTTTTTTTTTTTCTTCTTCTAATTTCTATTTTCTAATTTTTTCATTATGGAAGAGGCAACCTTGAAAACCTGCCATATCCACCTATTTACAACATGCCTTTTTATGTTTTAACCACTAGATGGCAGCATTGGATCACAGAAACATAATTGAATTCACATTCCCATTACATCCTTTCACTCCTGTTTTGGAGACTCTAACTTTTTCTTTTCCCCTTACAAGATATATTTGAACAACACCTCGAGGAGCATCTTTGAATCAGCGGGAGAACTTCTTCTCACCACAGGAAAATCGACGACTGACCAAAGGTCTCCAGTACCTTTCTCACCTATGATCTGACTAACTACAAAAGATCCACTGAGGATCCACACTGCCCGGATAGTATTTTCAGCTGAGACTTTAAGGTAACAACCCCTATGTTTATCCTATACACTACTTTCTCATCTTTCTACCGAGATGCAACATAACCCCCACCTAAGATTAACGTCTCTCAATTGATAAAGATGGAGGCCCGGACCACCCAAGTGTCCTTCTCTCTTAAACCCACAGCCCACATAACTCACAACACACAAGCCACCCCTAACTTGTCCTTTCAATATACTGCAAGCACAAGGCCCATTCTAAGGGGGCTGTATTCACACTTCCTTATATCAAATCTAAACCTCCTGTATACAGATGAGAGGCGCAACAAACTGAACGTATAAGAAAACTATTAATTACACCTTGGAAGACACACGGCTCTGCAACTCCTCACGGATGGTGGCCGCAAGTGTAATTGACTACCCGGAACGTTTGGGGAAACTTCTGCTATTCAGCTTTTTTGTTTTCCATTTTTCCATTTTTTCTTTTTCTACCTCCCACAGCCTCCCATAGACGCTAGGCTTAACACACAGGCCTTACTCATGTCCTCAGGACCAGTGGACATGCCCACTGCCGTAAACATCTTGTCCACCCGGACTATACTATTAGGGTTTCTCGTTATTCCCTTTGTTTTCAGAGAGCCGTTGCTCTGCCGGTTTTTCATGACGTTCAATTGTTAAATTTTTTGTATACTGTTGTTATTTACTTATTAATATTGTAAAAGTAATTGTTCTCAGTGGGTCCACGCCACGTTCCCCACAGTGAACAATCTTCTCATTACATACGTGCCTTTGGATTTTATCCTCTCATAAACATTTTCACAGTTTTACTGACGTTAAGTTGATTGTTACTACACTTACGTCACATACGTTACTACCCCTTTCTCTCCTCCTAGTTTTCATCCCACTCCCACTTTTCCCGTTCTTAACCTTCTTTACTCCCACTCAACCCTCTTCCCCCTAATAACCCTAACCTTCCATCCCTCCCCTCTCTCTTCCCTTCCTTCCTATCTCTCTCTTCCCTTCCTTCCTATCCTAAACTCTAATTATGGCATACATAGATCTAGGCAAGACGCCTACTTTAATATCACACAATGTGAATGGCTTAAACATACCTGCAAAAAGACACAAGTTGTTACGCGAAATTCAAAAGAGCAACCCTCAAATTATATTTTTACAAGAAACACATTTTATTAGCACACAAGTTCCCAAATTAACAAACAATCTCTTCACACAAGCATATCATGCCACAAACTCCCAAGCCAAGACAAAAGGAGTCTCCATACTCATAAACAAGAACTCTAAATTAGATATCCAACATCAACTCATAGATCCAGATGGCAGGTACCTATTTCTAAAGGGGACTATAGGTAATAAACCGATCACGCTAGCAAACGTTTATTTTCCTAATTCCTCACATGTAACCTTTTGTAAACTGATAGTAGATGAGCTTAAGGGGTTCGCAGAAGGTTGCATCATACTAGGGGGCGACTTTAACATCCCCTTGGAACCGCACCTAGACACCTCTACAGGCAAATCAAGCATAGCCTACTCCACCCTAAAAAAAATCAAAACTCTCTTAAAATCCCTCACCCTCATTGACACATGGAGATCACTGAACCCAACTGAGAAAGATTACACGTTCTTCTCCCCGGTCCATAATAGATACTCTAGAATAGACCACCTTTTTATAACACAAAGAGACATCCAAAACCTATCCAAGGCCAAAATCGGCTCGATTGGCCTTTCCGATCACGCCCCGATAGCGATAAAACTCAATTTATACAATAATCGCCCCTCCTCCTTTAGTTGGCGATTAAATCCTTCACTTCTGGCAGACTCAGATGTTCAGGCTCAAATTCTCCAAACATTGAAAGATTATTTCTCTGAGAACGATAACCATGAAACCTCTCCAATGACAGTGTGGGAAGCACACAAATCTGTCATAAGAGGAGAACTGATCAGATGGGGGGCCAGAAAGAAGAAGGAGAAAGAAAAAAAATTCCTTGACCTAGCCCAAAAAATCAACAAACTGGAATTAGTACATAAAAGATCCCTGGCCCTTTTAAGCCTTACAGAACTCACGTCAGCCAGGAAGGAACTTCAGGACCTTCTTGACAATAAAACTAAACGAAACTTATATTTCCAAAAATCCCTTTATTACGAACATGGAGACAAGGGAGGGAAACTCCTAGCTAGAGCACTTAAAGACACCTTGAACGCAAACAACATTTACAGGATCCGCACTAGAAATGGCTCCATCACCCATGACACGCGAAAAATAGCAGAAACATTCCACAACTACTACTCAAATCTATATAATATCCCAACACAAACAAGAAAACAATCAGGCTTTCCCACGAGAGATCAAGCTATCTCCTCTTACCTAACTAACTGCGCAATGCCCTCTATACAAGACACGGACACTGAATCTCTAGAATCATTGATCACCACAGCAGAAGTGTCTAAAACTATCCACGATCTTACAAATGGGAAGAGCCCAGGTCCAGACGGGCTGACAGCCCAATATTACAAAACCTTTGCACACATCCTGACAAAACACTTGACCACTGCACTCAACTCCATCGTTTCAGGCAGTAGACCCTCCAGTGAATTTCTAGCAGCACATATAACTATTATCCCTAAACCCAACAAAGACCCCTCAGAATGCACAAACTATAGACCCATCTCACTTCTTAATCTAATTTTAACTAAAATTATCGCCAACAGACTCAGACCTCTCCTAAGCAATTTAATAGGCCCTGAACAAGTGGGTTTTATGCCCAATAGAGAGGCTAAAGATAATACCACCAAATCCATTAACCTAATTCACAGGATGGAGAGGGGGGGGAATCGGAGGCCTTCTCTTGTCCACGGACGCGGAGAAGGCCTTCGATCGCGTCGCCTGGGACTTCATGTTCAGGGTGTGCGAGCACGTAGGATTTGGACAAAATCTAATGAAGTGGATTCATGCCATTTACGCAAATCCTAGTGCTAATATTAAAGTAAATGGTTCCCTCTCTAACAAAGTCCTAATCAATAACGGCACGAGACAGGGGTGTCCACTCTCACCCTTGCTCTTCATCCTGTCGATAGAACCACTAATAAGAACAATAAACAAACAAGAAGCGATCCACGGAGTCAAGTTGAATAACACAGAATACAAAGTCGCAGCCTACGCGGATGATCTCCTTTTTTACATCACTCAACCACACATTTCTGTCCCCAATCTCCTAAAAACACTCCAAGACTTCTCCCATATCTCCAACTTTAAAATAAACCAAAAAAAATGCGAGGCTTTGGGCCTAAATCTAGATCCGAAAAAACAGAGAAATTGACCAAATCCAACTGCCCATTTAAATGGGAACCAAACTCCCTGACATACCTTGGGATTCACCTCTCCCGGAACGTGGGTTCCCTATATTCAATCAATTTTCAACCTCTCCTGACAAAAATAGAAGCAGATTTAAATAAATGGACAAAAGGGCGGTTTTCCTGGTTCGGCAGAGCTGCAATCCTGAAAATGGCAATATTGCCTAGACTCCTATACTTGTTCCACACCCTACCGATAGAGCTACCAGAATCTTTCTTCACAAGACTCTCCCGAATACAAAGAAAATTCCTGTGGGCAAACAAAAAACCACGCATTAAACTCACATATTCGGGAGGGAGGGATTGGATTGCCAGATTTCAGGAAATATTACCAGGCCGCACAATTATCCAGAATTATTGACTGGCATTGCCATGCTGCACATAAGGACTGGGTTAACTTGGAAAAATCCTACTCTACCCTAAACATACCACATCTCCCCTGGTCAGGCTATCCAAACCTCCCGCTTTTAATAAAGCAACATCCCACTATCAACAACACACTCAAGATATTCCACAAGGTGGCAGTCCCTCTGGGATTATCCTCCAGCCCAGGTCCTCTCTCGACATTAGCTAATAACCCAGATTTTATCCCTGGCCTTAATAACCCCAAGATGTACATTACATTCCCTTCTGACCCACTATTAATTACAAACTGCACTCAAAATAATAAACTGAGATCCAGACAAGATATAAATGGGACTTTCACCTCCCTTTCCTTATCTAAATGGTCATATATACAAGTACATGATTTTATTTCCAATAATAAACACAAGGACGCAATTTTCAGACCCATGACCCCGTTTGAACTAATATGTCAAAAAAAAACCCCAACCAGAAAAACAACCTCTATTCTTTACAAGTGGTTGCTTACCCAAAACAGAAATGGTAGAGATATATACAAAGCCAAGTGGGAGAGAGATCTTGGCATCCAGATCTCCACCAGTCAATGGGAAAAAGCAAACGTCTTCACCCACAAATGTGCACTCAGCACACGTATGCAAGAAACTTCATATAAAATTCGTACACAGTGGTATATCACACCACTTACCAAACACTACTGGTCACACCAGTTTTCCAGGGCCTGTTGGAGATGTGGATCTGAGATTGGCACCTTCCTTCACGTCTGGTGGAGCTGTGAGAGTCTGAAACCTTTCTGGAATCAAGTCCGACATTGGACCAATTCTATTTCGGGCTCTCAGGCAACTCTTGACGCAGCTTGGTGTTTGCTACACTTAACTGATCTTTCCTACAAAACATATAAAAAATCCTTGATCAGACACTTTCTCAATGCAGCTAAACACCTGATCCCACTTCATTGGAATACACAATCCATTCCTTCCATTGGAGACTGGCTTCGTAAAATCCAACACATTTGCGATATGGAAGAAATCATTGCCATAAATCAAGGATCTACTACTCAATTTACACAAATCTGGGAACCTTGGCGGAATTTCGCCAAAACAAAGACTTTCCACACTCTCACGATGTGAGATTTGATCCCGGGGATCCCAATTTCTTACTTGGAGACTGAACTTGAGAACTTGCTCTTGATTCCATAGTCACTTATCTACTAAAACTATTTACACCTTATAACATGAGTCTAGTTAATTTAATTTCACTATAACATTAACATGAGAACCACTCTGATATGACATGACTAATCTCATTTTTACACTTCTCTTGTTTCAAGCCTAATTAATGTATCAACCTTATTCATGTGTTTACAGATTTCAGACATTATCCTTATAACTATAAGTCTTAAAGTTATGCCCATAATTCTCATACTATTTTTTCTTGTATTTTCTATTTTGATATAACCTATTCTCTGTATTGATTTTGTTCTTCTTAATAAACTTTATTGTGATAAAAAAAAAAAAATGCATTCATTTGCAAACGCGCCTAAATGCATTTAACCTTAACATGATACTAAAGGATCGTTTATTTTTTTAAATAACAAACATGTCATACTTACCTCCACTGTGCAGCTCATTTTGCACAGAGTGGCCCTGAACATCCATTTCTGGGGTCCCCTGGCGGCTCTTGCAGCTCCTCCCTACATTAGATAACCCCCTAGGAGAAGCTCTCTCCCCAGGTGGTTACCTTGCGGGCGCGCTACCGAATCCATCATTTGGCGTCCATAGAGGCCAAATGCAGGAGTCAGCCCCGCCCCCCGGCGCCCGCGTCATTGGATTTGATTGACAGCAGCAGGAGCCAATGGCTGCGCTGCTATTAACATATCCAATCAAAAGCCGAGAAACCTGTGGAGAAAAGGACTGCGGGGACTCGCCGACGGAAATTCGGGGCTCAGGTAAGTAAAACGGAGGGGGGGGGGGGCTAGGGGGCCAGTGAGTGCAAAGTTTTTTCTTAAAGCATAGGATGCATTAAGGTGAAAAAACACAAGCCTTTACAACCCCTTTAATGTGCGTGTATGAACGTTTGCCTTTTTTTCCATACAAAAATTACCAACTTCTGAGCATGCAAGTAATGGGGTGGGGGGTTTCTGCCTCTAAATGCTCCTGTTGAGCAGGAGCGGCCATAGATGAATCCAAAATCAGCCCATCCCTACTGAACTGGCCAAAATTCAATCCAACTTTGGGCAGCTGGGACAAATATAGAGAAATCTTTTCCGCAGGAACATAGACAGTAAAAAAATCTGACACGCATTGTGACCCTTTACTGGTCAGCTCTTTGGCTGAAGGCTGCACGTCCTTATATCCATTTCTGTAATCTATTGACATACAGTAAGTGTATGCTATAATGTCAATCGAGGTCTGTCTATTTTAATTTTTTTTTAGATGTATTTATTGCGTTTTTCCACAAAACAGACATAAAAAACACAATTCGAAAGAAAGAGAAAAAAGTAAGGGAATTTACATTCCAATTAGTGACCACGCAGGGTTTCACAAATAAAGGATTGTTAGTATGTGACAATGGGACAACAGAGAATGACACATGTAACAGGGTTACACACTCCAATTCAAAATTTCATGGTAAATATAGACAAAAATGAACAAGTCTTGTAAAGCTTTAATTATTATTTTTTCATTAAAATAATAACCATGTTATACCGTATTTATCGGGGTATAGCACGCACCTTAATTTTAAGGGGAGGTTTCAGGAACAAAATCTTATTTTTTAAATAAAGAACTTTGAGGCAAAATAAGGGTCAGTGCCCATCATTGCAGCCTGATCAGTGCCCAGCTGCAGCCTCGCCATTGTCCATCATTACAGCCTGACCAGTGCCCACCTGCAGCCTCGTATTGCCCATAATGGCAGCCTCACCAGTGCCCACCTACAGGCTCACCAGTGCTGGATTAGACAGAGCCAGATCTCCTGTCTACTTGGTTCGCAGTTACGCCCTGTCCCGCCTCCTATGATGGATATCTGTCCAATGCGGTCATTTTTTGGAATGTCTGAAATGTTTTTACCAAGGCTGCTGTATATTTCAGTGGGGTCTGACTGCAAAAATATCTTTCATTTGTTTCTATCTTATCTCTTATTTGTTAAATAGTTTTAGTTTGATTGGATTGCATTTCAGTAATTTTACTTTCCTTATTTTAGTGACCTGTGGCTCAGTGCTGAGCAACCCAACAGGCACATTCTCTACTCCCAACTACCCCTCTGCCTATCCTGCCTATATGGACTGTACCTGGGTAGTGACGGCCCGATTGGTTATCAAGTGAGTACACAAAATGACAGGTTATTTTTTTTTTCTCAAAAGATTTTATTCAGTTTTTCATAATACAATAAGTAGGTGACAGTGGATATACATTCATGTTTAACCAAACGGTAGCACATGTGATAAGTCACAACATCATAAGCGATATATCCATAGAATCTGGTAACCATATAGTCCAAACGAAGTTATACAATGAGTAATATGGTTCGTTTGTTCTTAAGACATAGAACTGTTAAACATAGAGAAACGAGAGATAACATAAGAGAGGAAAAAATAAAAAACAAGAACATAGAACATCTTCATTGTTGAGAAAACGCTAGTGAGACATAACAGGAGTTTTCTAGTCCGTTAACTAGGATAGTAATAATAACCTGGGACACACACAGTGGGGTGAGTTTACCCCTGAGATACAAAGAAGTGTTGATGAGCTAGTTGGTATCTAGGACAGTGGTAGACTGGGTCAGGAAAGCGGTGAAAATTGGCCATTACCTGAGAGAAGGAGGATGTTCGCCCGGGCACCCCCTAAGGGATCTATGCTGTGCCCGAGCGAGGTCCCCCGCCTCTCTGCTTATGTTTGCTTTCGAAAGTCATTTCAAAGATTTAGGATTTAAAGAGAGAAGTTAGGTCAGAGGAGCTGACCCAGTCTTTCCACTGTTGCCATCTGGAAAAAAGTTTATTTTTAGGACCTTGTTTAATTGCTAGTATAGTTTCATGTGAGTAATGCGACTGGGTAGTTTGAACTACCTCCAGTAGCGTGGGAGGATCCACGTTCTTCCATTTACGAGCTATAGTTAACCTCGCCGCTAACAGTATATGAATTATGATATTTCTTGTCGGATTAGGGAATTGATCAATAGTTAAGGATAAGAGGGCTAAATGGGGAGATTCTGGTACAGATTGTTTGGTAACTACATAGATGAGGTTGAATACTGAGTGCCAGAAGCCCTGGAGTTTGGGGCAGCTCCAAAAGGTATGTATTAAGTTCCCATAGTGACCACATTTTCGCCAACATGTTCCATCATTGTTCGAGTCGAATTTAGAGAGTTTGTCAGGAGTCAAATACCAACCGTATGTCAGTTTGTATGCTAATTCCCATAGGGAGGCACAACATGTGGCTCCATAGGTGGATTGGCAAGCTATCTCCCATTGTTCCAACGTAAATGTGCGGTCCAGAATTCTTTCCCAGCGTAGTAGTGCCGCTGTTTTAATAAAGGTAGTTTTATGTTGGAGTAATTTGTAAAAGAGGGAGATACCTTTGGTACGTACCGTGGCGGATTTGTAGAAAAGCCATACTGCACGAGGCAGCGTACATTCCCATGATTTAAGTGACGCGAGGCAGTGTTTGGTGCGCAGATACAAGAAGATATCGGAGTTTGGGAGGCGGAATTCTGTTTGTAACGTCGGAAATGATTTTATGGTTTCGCCGTCGATAAGATCTGTTAGAGAAGTTATACCTTTGGACTTCCAGCACTCGTAGGATGTCGATTGCATCAGTAGGGTTTCTATAGGGATATGAACTGTTACCCCTGTGGAGTGAGATTTTACTGATTGGGTGAATCTTATCCAGGTTTTAATTGTTGCTATCATGGGCAGAGAGATTTTGTTAGGGGTTTTGGCCCCTAAGCATGTGGCGAATAGCCACAAGGATAAGTTGCCTCCTGGAATCAGAGAAGCTTCCATTTTCCCCCATAGGGAAGAGCTAGGAGATAGTGGGGACCATGCTTTGGATTGTGTCAGGATAGAGGCCATGTAGTAGTCCTGGAAGTCAATGTAGCCTGTGCCTCCAGCTAGGCGGTGTTTGATTAGTTGGGAATGTCTGCATCTGGCACGCTTACCTTGCCAGACCCATTTGGATAGTAGTGATTGGAGAGATCTAAAATAGCTAAGGGGAAGCGGGATGGGTAAGGTGCGGAATAAATAAAGAATTTGAGGAAGGTGTAGCATTTTGAACGCCGCTAGGCGCCCTGTCCAAGAGAATTCAAGGGTCGCTAATTTGGTGAGGTCTGATTGTAGTTTGGTTCGGAGTGGTAGATAATTGGCAGCAAATAGAGATTTTGTAGTTTGGGTCAACTGGATACCTAAGTATGTTATGCTCTTTTCTGCCCAGGTGAAAGGGAAGGATGATTTGATACGGGTGCTAACGGAAGGGTCTAGACCTAAATCCAAGATATATGATTTGGACTCGTTTACCTTATAATACGACACAGCGCTAAACCAGGCGAGTGTCTTTTGGATGACCGGGAGGGATCGTTCAGGGTTAGTTACCATAAGGATCACGTCGTCCGCAAATAGGTTAATTTTGTGGACCATTCCAGCGAGGGGAATGCCAGTGATTTCAGTATTCGTTCGAATTCTTTCGGCAAGAGGTTCCATAATTAGATTAAAAATGATGGGTGAGAGTGGGCAGCCCTGTCTTGTGCCATTAGAGATTTGAAAGGGTGCTGAAAGGACATCCGCAGAGAATACTCTGGCCGAGGGAGAAGAATATAGAGCCAGTATAGCATCTTGTATTGGGCCAATAATTCCAAATTTGGTTAGTACCGCTGCTAAGTAACCCCAATGGACCCTGTCAAAGGCCTTTTCGGCGTCAAGGGATAGGAGAATGGTGGGGAGTTTAGAGGATTCTGCGTGGTGTATGATATTAAGTAATCGTCTTGTGGCGTCTGACGTTTGGCGGCCCTTGGTGAATCCAGATTGATCTAAGGAGATTAAGGAGGGTAGGATGTCTTCAAGTCTATTGGCTATCATTTTTGCGTAGATTTTTAAGTCTATATTTAGTAATGAGATGGGACGGAAGTTCTTAGGAGATGTAGGTTCTTTCCCTGGTTTGGGCAAGGTCACTATCATGGCAGTAAGCATTTCTTTTGGAAAGGATGCGGACTTGGCTGCTAGATTGAGTGTTTGGGATAGAGCAGGCGCTAGTATGTCTTTGAATTGTTTGTAGTATTCCCCCGTGAAGCCGTCCGGGCCTGGGGATTTGGCACAAGGAAGTTTGTTTATCACTGCTATGATCTCAGTGATCGAAAAGGGCAAATTTAATTCTGAGAGTTGTTCTGGAGACACAGTCGGGAGGGACAAGTTTTTAAGAAATGATTGAATTAATTCAGGGGTAGGTTGGGTGCAGCTTGAGTCTTCGCTAAGGTTATAAAGGTCTTGGTAGTAAATGCTAAATGCATCAGCTATGGATTTAGGTTTAAGTAGTTTTTCGTTTGAGTGTGGATGGTAAAGATACGGGATTTTCGTTTTATCTCTATGTCCTTTGATTTTTAGTGACATTATTTTACCCGCTTTATTACTGGTACTGTAGGATGTGGCCTTAAGTAATTTGTACGTTTTTACCTGTCTTTCCAGTAACAGTGATCGAAGCTCGTTACGTAATGTAAATATTTTAGCTTGGATTGTTTGGGAGGGGTTGGTTTTGTTTAGGGATTCAGCGGAGGCAATGTCACGCGTGAGTGTATCTAACCTCTGGGTTCTTTGTTTTTTGGCTTTCGCCCCCAATTGGAGGAACACACCTCTCATGACCGCTTTGTGAGCATTCCACACCACCCCCGGGTCGGAAACTGAGGATTGATTAAGCAGAAAGTATTCTTCTAAACTTTTCTTGAGTTGACCGGAGAATTGTGGTGAAGTAAGGAGGTAATTGTTTACTCTCCATATAAAAGAATCTGAATGGTAGGAGTCATCCGAGATGGTAATGCTAACGGGGGCATGGTCCGACCAGGTGGCGGTGTGGATGCTGGAACCCAAAGTTCTCTGGAGAACTCGTTTATCCGCTAAAAACAAATCAATACGTGAGTAGGTGTTGTGACGCGGCGAGAGGAACGTAAAATCTCTCTCGCTCGCATGACAACACCTCCAAACATCATACAAGTCATTAGAAACAATAAAAGACTCCAAGGGGGAGTCATACCGTTTGGAACCCGCTGTGGAGTCTATTGAGTTATTTGGGACTAGATTAAAGTCTCCGCATATTAGTAAAAGACCTTTTTGCACTTTTCTTACTTTTTTCAATGTTTTCCTAAGAAAGGTCATTTGACCCTGGTTAGGAGCGTAAATTGTAACAAGAGTATAGGATACATTGTTAATGGTACAGTTCAGTATAATATATCTCCCATCCGTGTCCGCAATGTAGTCGTGCATCGTGAATACTACCGTGTTCTTTATAGCTATCAATACTCCCCGCTTCTTCTCTGAGGAAGAGGAGTGGAAGACATGTGGGAACAGTCTGTGTTGATATTTAGGTGTGGCGTCTGCAGCAAAGTGGGTTTCCTGGACACATAAAACATCACAGTTGTGTGCCAGAGCTGATTTCCAAAGAGAGTTACGTTTTACAGGGTGGTTGAGTCCGTTAGCGTTAAGAGAAAGGATGGTGATGCCCATGGTATGCTGGAGGGATGTGTGTTGTTAGCTTGAGTACTTACAGTAGCCGGGTGTAGCAGCTCCCAGTCTAGGATAGTAGCTGGCAGTAGCGGGTCCGATAGGAGCAGATTCAAAAAGACCTAGTGAAACAAAATGGAAGAGAACGGCAGTGCAGTTGGAATAAAAATGAAGATACCAGGCGAGGTGTCAGGATAGTAGCAGGCCGTAGGTGTGGAGTGTGTGTGTCAAACACTCAAGGAGGACCTTCGATATCGGCAAAAGAAAAAATGAAAAAAAAGAAAAAATGTACCAACGGAGAAGAAAACACTGGACTATGAACAAGTGGTGAAAAATAAAACACAATAAAAACAAAAGAAAATGCAAGGATGTCAGTATCTAACCGCTTTCGCGAGCAACTGACTATTTTGTGGGGAAAAGTTCAATAAACAGGTGTATAGCCGCAGCTCCAGACCGGACTATAATAGTTGTGGAACATAGTAGGGCGGACATGTCATTCACCGCCGTGCAGGTTTGTTTTTCTCCCGAGAGGGGCCAAAGACGAATGGATTGTGTTGGCCATCAGGACCCTGTTGAGGGCGAGGGGGGTCTATTAGGATACCCCATGCGTGGAGGAGCTTCAGTCCACCTTCTAGTGTAGAGATGGTGTGTGGAATACCATTATGGCTGGGCAGGATGGTCGCTGGGTGACGCCATTTGTAGGCTATCTTATGATTGTTCAGGGCTTTAGTTATGGTACGTAACTGCCTCCTCAATTGCAGTGTATGTTGAGACAGGTCTGCATACAGTTGGATAGTGGAGTATGGCGCAGGTAATGGAGACAGCTCTCTAGCCTTTTGAAGTAATTGTTCCTTCGCCTGAAAGAAGTGGACCCTGAGGAGCACGTCTCGGGGTATATCCGCCTCAAGATGGCGTGGTTTTGGCAGTCTGTGAATTCTATCAATGGTGAGTTCAACAGGCGTGAGCTCAGGTATCATGCTGGAAAACATTGTGGATGCAAAGTTATGCAGTTCAGCGGGTTGGATAGATTCCGGAATACCGCGTATTTTTATATTATTTCTTCGTGAGCGGTCCTCGAGGTCCGCGAGTTTAGCTTTGATGCAAAGAGCGTCATCTCTTTGTTCAGAGTATGCATCAATCAGTTCATTGACCGTGTCAGTACATTCCCCCATCTTAGTCTCTAAGCACTGCATTCTATTGTCCACATGTTTCAGCTCTAGGGAGAAAGTATTGATCAGAGATGAGAGATTGGACATTAGGGACGATTGTAAAGATAAAAGCATATCTTTCATAGTCGTGTCAAGAACCGGTTGACCAGTAGTGGGGAATTGAGCAATGGATGATTGTAAATCTGATATAGCAGCTGCATTATGTAGGCCGGTACTCACTGTGCCTGAGGCCTGGTTGTGAGGATCCATCCGCATCTTCGATTTCACTGGGCTCTGCGATGCCGGGGTTGAAGGAGATGAGTCAGGAGGATAAGTCGTTTGCAGATCAGATGAAATGTCCTGAGGATGGTCATCAGGGAGGTCCGTGTAACTCAGGGCTGCCCGTGCTGTGCTGGCGGCGCCATCTTGGGCCTTGTTGCGCGGCTGAAAGGAGAAGGATTCCAGGCGTTTCGGGCCTTTTACCTGGTACCGCTTGCGAGACATCGCTGTGGCGGAGGTCCAGGGGAGATACGTAGATGTTTTTGGAGCTGATGGCGGCGAAGCGATCGTCCGGTAGTCGCTATTTGTCCGGTCTGGGTAGCGGAGCTCTCAGTCTAAGCGTCCATCGCCGCGCGCGCTCAAGCCACGCCCCCCAAAATGACAGGTTATTGAAACCCTAACAATGTACTTGTTCAATTTGGTCTTATTTGGTGGGGATCTGGTAATGAGCTTTCTGTAGCATGAGAGCACCTTGCATTAAAACGGAGTTCCACCCATTTTTTCATGATCAATGCCCACCCGCAGAACAGTACGTAATGTAGAGCAGCACGATTCTGGCTAAAATTAGAATCTTGATATTTTTTTTGCTCTGAATAAAGATCACGATTCTCGCAGCGTAACATTATCTTTCACATTATACTGAAAAAATTGGGCTAACTTTACTGTTTCGTATTTTTTATTTAATCAAAGTGTTTTTTTCCCCCCAAAAAAATTGCATTTAAAAGAGCGCTGCCCAAAAAATAAAACAAAAAAACCCCACACATTTTCATGTCAGAAAAAGGTTGAGTCTTTAATTGGTTAAACAGACCTCATTTACAGACCAAAGTTTATTCCTTTGATCTAAAAGAACGAAGTGTTACAATGTTTCTCTTTTATCTCCGCCTAAACTATGTTGTCAAACTTGGCAGACTGTCAGTTTTTGTTTTGTTTTTTGCTTTTTTGACAGCTGTCAGTTGTGAGCAGAGAAGGCTCTCCACTGAATCGAGGAAATGCTGTTTTAAGATCGCGAGGGGGTTGAATCACGATCTTGATTCTTTAACGATTAATCATGCAGCTCTAATGTAATGGCAATCATTTTTCATTTTATTTTATTGCTAAATATCTTCTTTTTCTCTGTGCAGTCTGCACCTCCTGCGGCCGCCTAGGTGATTTTTGTCATTAGGCACTTCCCTAGGACTCCCGGGATATCGCCATCATCTATCCCAGAAGTCCTAAGAATGGCTAACAATGAAATCTTGCGGTATTTCTAGACAGAACGTTCTGGGTTTATGGACAGGTTGCCATAACAATGGGGCGGGAAATGATGCCGATGCCGACATTGTTACGGCAGCCTGTAAACATCATTCTGCGCCACGCAGTGTCCTTACTGCGCAGGCATGAGTGAGCTGCTCAGAATCCCGAAGCAAATAGGAACTGGCTTCAGATGCCCACATCATAACTGGTCACTGCCTGCCTTCTGGGATGCTGTGGATAATGACAAATTGGTAAGTAAGAGGAAGGTTTACACTTACTGTACAGCAGTAATTATATAGTGCAACTAACAAGAATCATGGTGTACTTATTTTTTTTTTTATTGTCAAGGAGGCTGGAACTCCGCTTTAAATGTGTATTTTAATGTAGGGTTTTTGCAAAAATAATGAAAACATGCAAAAGAACTGTGAAACTTGCAAACCTAAATATTAAGTTTGCAAATATAACCCACATTAAATTCGAATGACATGTAAATGGGACTGGCTCACAATGGAGCTGGTTCACACACGTCCAGGATGGCCTCTGTGCAGTTTCAAAAAGAGTCCTGTGCGTTTTTGGGTCCAGTTAAGGTGCGAATTCAGGGAAAAATTTGCACATGTACCGGTAAACCGAAACATACGGGGCACCGGACTGCAAATCGCAGCCACATATATGTGAATCCAGCCTAAGGATGGATATAGATGTGCGTCTAAACCTCCCTTTCCTCTGGAGCCCAATCTGTGTGTAGACTGCTCTTCAGAGGCTACTGGCATGCAACGAGAAAATGATGCAACGCCTCCTCTGTGTCTGTTTTAACCCCATTATTTCTGACAAATGCACCTCAACCACATGCATTGCGGGGCGCTGGTGGTGCTTCCCCCATTTCCTTGAGTATGTTGCATTTGGTGAGCTTGTCACCCGCTAATTGCTGCATGTCCAGTAAACTTTGCTGTGGGTGCAAAGCATTGTGATGGCAGCATGTAAACACCCCCACCTGCTGCCTATTGAAGCTTAAGGGGGGTGGGTGCTTGTCGTGTGGCAATAACGTGGCTCAACCACACATTTTTGCTGTCCCCAACTGCCTGTCTAAATGAGGCCTAATGAATATAAACTATACTTAAAAACACGAAACTTTTCCAATAATACAATTTTTCCGTTAATGTAGATCTATCTAGTCTTAAATCTTTAAAGGATGACAGTTGCTGCGGGATTCTGGGTTTTATCCAGAAATTGGATATCTGCTGGGCAGTGAGGACACATAACCTCAGCCAAGATGAAACCTACAGCAGGCCAATGATCAGTTTATACATACATAATACATGGCACGGCATCCTACTCAACATAGGAGGGCATCTGGGGAAGAAATGAGCAGGTCCATCACAAGGCTACAGCGTATTGTATAGTAATAAACAGGCTCCTGGTTTATAATTTAACTTTTACATGAGAGCTTTATTTAGGTAACAATTATGCTCTATTCATTACAATTGTTGTATTAAAACAATATGATATAATCTGGAATTACATTTCACTAGATTTGTAGAAGCAGACAAAAATTGGTTCCTAAACAACTTACAGAGAACCTTCTTTCAGTAGTTCAAGTGACGGTGGGTGAAAAGTGAGCCTTGTGTCATCATAAGTTATCCTGTTCCATCATGTCCTTCAAAGGACGGAGTGTAGAGCAGCCATTCTCAACTAGGTTTCCATTGAACCTTAAGGTTCCTCCAGAGGTTGCTAGGGGTTCATTGAACAATAAACAGCTTAGATGAGTAACTATTGACACCAACGATCTTTTTAGCTATTTGATAGGGGTAGCTTTTTCCCCAATGACCACCAATGTAAGGAGCATTTTTCTCATTGACCACCAATGTAAGGAGCATTCTTCCTTCTGGCCACCAATGCAAGGAGCATTCTTCCTACTGGCCACCAATGCAAGGAGCATCCTTCCCATTGACCACCAATTTAAGGAGAATTCTTCCTACTGGCAAACAATGTAAGGAGCAGTAGTGTCTGGTGCTCAATTGTTTTTCTGGAGGGAAACTACTTACCCCATCCTGGTTGCAGGTGGCTTCCCCACTGCTTCTCCTCCTTGACGGCTTCCCGGGCGGCTTACTAGCTGCTTCTCCTCCTCGGCAGCTTCAGTGGCTTCCCAGCTGCTTCTCCTTCTCAGGCGGCTTCCCCACTGATTCTCCTACCAGCTAATCCGATTGCTTCTCCTCCCAGCTAATAGGGGTCCTGATTGGTCAGGAGAAGAATCAGAAAGACATTAGCGAATACTAATTTAAGTGAGTGGCTTGGAGCACAGAGCCCACCCATTTCAAAGCCAATTAGAGCATCAGGCTCTGATCATGTGCTTCTAAAAAAAAAAAAAAAAAAAAAAAACCCACAGTAATCCATTGGTCCGGCGCCCTGCATGGAGATTAGGAGCCGGGTGCAAAGAAATTGACCACTAATGTAAGGAGAATTCTTTCTACTGGCCAACAACATACGAATTCTTCCCACTGGACACCAATGTAAGGAGTATTCTTCCTACTGACCACCAATGTAAGGAGAATTCTTCCAATTGACCACCAATGTAAGGAGAATTCTTACCGGCTAACAGTGTAAGGACAATTCATCCTACTGACCCCCAATGTAAGGAGAATTCTTCCCACTGGTCACCAATGTAAGAAACATTTTTCCTATTGACCACCAATGTAGGGAGCATTCTTCCAATTGACCAGCAATGTCAGGCGCACTCTTCTCGGTGACCACCAGACTAATGTACCATGAGCTGTAGATATAGTAATTATTAGTAGGGGTTCCCTGGGACCAGAAAGATATTCCTCCGTGCTAAAAAGGCTAAGAAAGAGTGTTGTATAGGAAAGTATGCTAAAGAGAAACACGGATGGGTCAAATGGGATGGTGGATGTGGATAAATGTATTTCTGTGATATATATTTGGAACTGAAAGGATTGTTAGCAAAATAGATGGTGAACTACGTATTACTTTATGGACTAGATAGGGACTCTCTGGGCCTATCCATTATTGTCCAAACATGCCCATAGATGTGACAGCTGACGCAATGATTGTTCAGCCAAGCATACATGCCTATGCAAATCTTAAAAGAATGGCATAGACTGGTCAGAAAAAAACAACTTAGTTGATCCATTTATCACTTGAAATTATTCAGGGAAGTTCACCCAGTTTGCTGAGTGCAATTGTCCAATAATCTTATGTTTTAATTCCTTTACAGGTCTCTGTAAATGTGACAGACTTCAACGTGGAGTACAGTAACACATGCGGCTTTGACTATATGCTCATTTTCAATGGACCAAAGACCACCTCCCCATTGATAGGAAAATTTTGTGGCAAAATCACCATACCTACCTTAACCTCCACAGGAAATACCCTTGTTTTTCAGTTCCACAGTGATGAGTCCGTTCAGCTCAATGGGTTCTTTGCCAAATATGCCTTTGGTAAGTATTTTGGAAAGGTTTTTTGAGACAGGAGACACATCTAATGCTGGGTATTTTATCCTTTGGTAGTAAAACAAAGAGATTATAATTAAAGGCTAAGGCCAGCTAACACCTTTTATATTATTTTGGAGAGAGTGGTCGTGTAGTTGCTCTCAGTGTCCCCATTGGGGAGATTTTCCCTCTTCATATCAGGACAAGAATTGATGATTCAACAAAAGAACAAGCAGTACTAGGGGCCCTGTATGCAGATAGCATACTAGTAGAACATAAAGGGGTTGATTTACAAAAGCCATTTAGGCTGTTCACTTTGCAAGGGAAGTTTCAGTTTGCCTATTTGCCTTTAGTAACTCAGCCTCAAAGCGTGACCGATTGAAGTGTGTGTAAATCCTAACAAGCAGCGACTCTGATTTTCTCCCTTTTGGTCTGTTAAATATTCCATTCCAACCATTCTTTTTGAAAAAGTTCCTGATGATTCTGCCAGAAATCTTGGCAGCTGATAACTCCCTTGGGTTCCACCAGATGTTTCTAGAGGTTCCTTGAGCTGTGGCTGGTTGACCTCCTATTTGATGATGCCTCCATAGTTCTGGGGTCAGTGCTACTTGGCAGTACCAGCTGCAGGATACGAATGATCTTTTTAACTTTCTGTAAGCAGGAATTCTAACCAATTCTGTAAGGAACATTCTTTCCATTGATCACCAATTTAAGAGACATTTTTACCACTGACCCTCAAAGAATTGGTTTTAGCAAGGGTTCCCCAAGACCTAAAAATTAATTCAAACGTTCCTCAAAAGGTTGAACTCTAGACTCTGCCTGTGTGCAGTCTCCTGAGTTACATTGTTCCCATTTATCTCTATAGACTTCAAAACCCCATTTGGCAGCCATTCACAACTCTATAGGTTGGTCGGGGTTCATTGAGCTGTAAGTGATTGGCCTCCCTTTTGATGGTCCTTGCATCATTCTGAAGCCAATGTCATTTTGGCATGATATCAGTGATGTTTTACTCTGTAAAAGTGTCTGCAAATTTATTTCAAGGGCTATTCTTGATTAAAAAGGTTGAGACAGGCTGCTCTACGCTATGGAGAAGAAGGGTTTCTAAAGTGCCGTCATAAGGTGACACCGCTACTCCTCCATAATTACAATATGGTAAGCGAATGTTGCCGTGCAAGGACAGGAAGAATGTTCCAGGCAGACTCACTAGGTCAGGGCTGTCCAAACATTTTTCAAAGAGGGCCAGATTTCATGAAGGGAACATGCGTGAGGGCCGACTATTTTGCCTTGCATTTTTGAACAATTAAAATTAAATGCAAATTAAATATTTTATGCAAAGTTTATTGTAAACAGCATACTATTCATATCATAACAATATATGATGAGAGAGAATATATACATACATACATACACTTTGCTCAGGGTAACGAGCTCAGGCATGTTGTGTTTTTAATAACTCTCTCAAGGAAAGGAACCATGTTCCGGTTTGATGTGGCCCCCCAAGTATATACATCGGTGGCTCCCAAAGCTCAAGCATGTTAGGTATATTAACAGCATAATAAACCCTATCTTCTTTAGCCTGACAAATCCAGAGCACCGTGCACATTCTTAGTATGACCCGGGGCGTGTGGCTGGGTGTGTTCACAAGTCTATGCGCCCGAGCCCGCAAGGAAGCTGACAGTGCCACCGCCAATCACAGGCACAGTGACATATCCCCGATCTCTGCATCTGCAGAGATCAGGAATATTCACAGTGCCTGTGATTGGTTCTTCGCTCTCTCAGCTTCATAGCTGTTCAGGCACATAGGCTTGTGAACAAGCCCAGCCACACGCCCCGGCTCATACTAAGAATGAGCGTAGCGCTCAGGATTTTTCAGGCTAAAGAAGATAGGTATATTAACAGCATAAAAAAAAAACATAACACGCTCAAGCTTTGGGGGCCACAGGTGTGTATATATATATATATATATATATATATATAAATATATATACGTATATATGCAAATTCCAAATGGGGGGCACATCAAACCGGAAAGCGGGCCGCAAATGGCCAACGGGCCGGACTTTGGACATGCCTGCACTAGGTGAAAATAAAGGGGGAAAAAATCCTAAAAAAGAAAACCAATGCAGCCATCACATCTAAGGACTAGGAAGCTACAATATATAATTGTGTTCCTGGATTTGGATAGGCTTTAATTTATTCATTGCGTAGGCATTTTTTGTGCCTGACAGCTGTGGTACAATTCTAGATGTCAGCAGAGGAAGCTATAGGTGAAATTAGAGGTTACAGCTCCTAGTCTAGGTAAACCCTGTGGGATCCGCTATTGAGCAATAAACACCTGTTCATATCTGGAACCCTTTCTTGCTTTTATTTAAAATTTGATCAATACTCTAAATCCTTTTTTTATGTTTTCTTTCTAATGAAACAACAATAATAAGAGGAAGAAGCCAAATCTATAAGAGAAGATATACTGCAATTCGAGTTTTGGTTTTATTGGTTATTTACACATGCCTACTCTTGGTTGTGTCCGCATGTTGATAATTAAATAAATTGTAATATTATTTATAAGTGATTTAATAAAGATTAATAATTAAATACCATACATTTGTGTTGGTGCACCATTGTCTTTGCTTAAAGTTCTGTTACTTTGTCATGTAATGTAGCAGGAGTGAGGACCAACTCCCACTATGTGCAGTGACCACCACAGGGTAAAACATCTGTCACCGCAGGAACACACTGCGACACAGCCTAGCGCTGCATTTTATCGCAGTGCACCGGCCTGTATCACACTGTGGTGCCAGGCAGTGCAGCACCTTGCCCAACATAGCAGTGAATGAAGTTTCCTCACAAAGTCACCATTCCTCACACAGTGCTCAGCGGTGGGGGCAAACAGGTGAAATTACACAGCTGGCCACATTAGCAACAGTGTCTGGTCTGGTTCAGTTGAGAGGAGGGTGAGAGAATGTTCCTACAGTAAATGGGAACTGGGCATGAATTATAATATTTCATGTTAAAGCGGGAGTCCGCCGGGACTCCGCGTTTTTTTTTTTTTAAAAGCCAGCAGCTACAAATACTGCAGCTGCTGACTTTTAAAATAGTGACACTTACCTGTCCAGCGCGCCTGTGATGTCGGCACCCGAAGTCGATCTCTCGATCGTCTCTCGGGTGCTGCCGCCGCCATCTTGGGTATGAGAATCAGGAAGTGGAGCCTTTCGGCTTCATTTCCCGGTTCCCTACCGCGAATGCGCGAGTCGCGCTGCGCAATAAGGATTGACCCGCTGCCTCTGGGATCCGTGTGTTTCCCACCAGGCAGCGGGGGGACTTTCGGAAAGGGGCGTAATCTACGCCCCTTTCCGCAGAGAGCTATCCCGGAAGTGGGTGCAGATACCTGTACTGTACAGGTACCTGCACCCCCCCTCCCCCCTGAAAGGTGGCAATTGTGGCGCCGGAGGGGGGGAGGGTTCCGATGAGCGGAAGGTCCACTTTAGGGTGGACCTCCGCTTTAACCATTTGAGTAAGGTAGAGTGAGAAAAAAGGGAAGGAGGGGCAGCCAGCTTGGGTGGTGGTGGCAAGTGACAGAGGTTCTGTCGGAGGGGTGAACTGGTGTCTGTATGGCTGCCCTTCGAAGTGGCAAGGTCCTTATATTAGTGCCTGCTGCCTAATTGAACCCTGTTAGCCCCTGTACACACGGTCGGAGATTTCGACAACCAAATCCGTCGGATCTTGTCCGTCAGATTTTGCCCTTCGAAGTGGCAAGGTCCTTATATTAGTGCCTGCTGCCTAATTGAACCCTGTTAGCCCCTGTACACACGGTCGGAGATTTCGACAACCAAATCCGTCGGATCTTGTCCGTCAGATTTTGCCCGTCGGATCTTGTCCGAAACTGTTGCATACACACGGTCGGACTAAGTTGTCGAAAAATCCAATCATTCAGAACGTGATGACGTAATTTCGTTACGATGAGACTACGTTCAGGCTAGTAGCCAATAGCTTTGATGTAGAAATTTGATCTGAGCATGCGTGGCACTTGGTCCGATCAAAATTCTCTACACATGATCGGAGTATGTCCGATCGAACCAGTTGGTCGGAAAATATTTCCAACAAGTTGGAAAATTGGGTCCGACGGATATTCCAACGGAATCAGTTCGATGCATACCACACACAGTTAGATTATCCGACAACATGGTCCGATAGGACACATTCCGACGGATTCTCCGACCGTGTATACAAGGGCTTAGAGGCTGGGCCATGGTATGTGAGGCCTTGTGACGTATACAGCAGCTTCCCTCTTTGCCTTTGGGCTGATAAAGTAGAGTGTATTGTTTAGCTCGTGATAGAGCTGGTAGAGAGACTCCACACTCGTTGTCTCCCAAAAAGTCTCTGTAGTCTGTGTCAGGACAGGTGTCACTGGCAAGTGAAAAGAAGTTATCCTTCCAGCGTAGGGCTCAGTGAAGTAATTTGGCTTCAAGTTCTGCCCACGAGGGGTGCTAACTCACATAAGAAAGTAATCATATAAATTATCAGCATGCAGTTCCCACATGCCTATATATAGAGCATTTTTTACTCAGAGCATTGGTGTAGGAACTCCCCCTTTCTGAGTCACCCTTTTTTTGCCACCCCTACTCCTCTCTCATTACCATTCCTTGGTTCCACCCCTACCCATCTCCCATTACTGCCCTTTTAAAGAATACAGAACCAAGTATCATTTTGTGATGATAAATAATTTGTATGGAATTTGTTAACAAGAAATGCAGTAAAATATATCCCCTGTAGCCAGTAACAACAGAGCCTCCCCCAGCAACAATAGATCCACCCAACAGCAATGGGCCACCTAAACAACCCTCTCTCTCCCATCAGCAACAATAGCCCCCCCCCCCCCCCCCCAGCAGCAACAACAGATCTCTCCACAGCCATCATCAATAGACACTCCAGCAGCCAGCAACAATAGACCCTTCCCGCAACAGACCTTTCATAACAATAACTGACCCCCCAGCAATATAAGACCCACCCCCAGCAACAATAGGCCTCCCACCAGCAAAAATAGGCCCCCTGCAATGCAAAAATAGATCCCCTCCAACTAGACTAGATCCCTCAGCATCAATAGACCCTGAAGCACACTCAAGCACCTCTTACCATTACATACAGATGTAAAATGTAAAACGTAGCGGCCATCTTACTGGTTGGGGACTCTGCTTTTTTTTGCACACAGACTTTCCTGGCCTGCTTCAGGACATCCTGTAAGCCCGGGTACCTGCCCAAGAACCGCTGCACCACCAGGTTAAGGACGTGAGCCACACAGGGCACATGGGTCAGTTGTCCTTGTCGGAGGGCGGAGAGGAGGTTGGTGCCATTGTCACAAACCACCATTCCTGCCTTAAGCTGGCGTGGCGTCAACCACCTCTCGGCCTGCCCCTGCAGAGCTGACAAAACATCTGCCCCAGTGTGGCTCCTGTCCCCCAAACAAACCAGCGCAAGCACGGCATGGCATAATTTTGCATGCGTACATGTGTAGCCCCTGGAACGCCTACGGAGCACCGCTGGTTCTGAGGACAGAGCACTGGAAGAGGCCATGGAGGAAGAAGAAGAGGAGGTGGGTGGAAGAGAGAGGTGTGTCACAACCAATAGTAGCATTTTGGAGGCGTGGTGGCGGAACAACCTCCAACACTACCACACCTTGTCCTGCAGCCTTCCCAGCTGCCAGAAGAGTGACCCAATGGGCCGTGAAAGACAGGTAACGTCCCTGTCCATGCCTGCTGGACCATAAGTCAGTGGTAATATGCACCTTACTGCTGACCGCCCTGTCCAGCGAGGCAAGGACATTGCCTTCCACATGTCGGTAGAGAGCCAGAATCGCCTTCCGTGGGGACCTGCCACTGAGGAACCGCACATTGTACAAACTCACGGAAGGGGGCCGAGTCTACCAACTGAAAAGGCAGCAGTTAAAGTGCTAGCAATTTAGCCAAGCTAGCATTCAACCGCTGGGCATGTGGATGGCTGGGAGTCAACTTCTTTCGACGGTCCAGCAGCTGGGGCAGGGACATTTGTCTATTATAATCGGACGTGGGTGTACTGCTAGCAGAGTGCCCGGAATCACTTGGCTGTGACACACCTAATTCTACACCTTCATTCCTCTCAGAGCAGGTTTCAGAGAGGACTGAAGGTCTAGTGGGGTTGGAGATCCCAGCTGATGAGGAGCAAGGAGAGGTCAGCTTTGTTCTTTGGTGTGAGTCTTTGAGGTACGCTTGCCAACGAGCTGCATGGCAGGTCAACATATGTCTGGTCAAGCATGTGGTGCCCAAGCCGCTGATGTTTTGGCCACGCGAGATACGCTTGAGAAATATGTTGCAAATAGCAGCGGTGCGATCTGATGCACTTGTCTCAAAAAAGGCCCACACCAAAGAACTTTTAGAATAACGCGCAGAGGCAGCGCCCTGCACAGGTGGAGCTCTGTGGTGTGATTCAGTCGGTGTTCTGCCCCTAAGCTGGCTCCTGGAGGGCATCCTGCCTCGTTAGACATGTGCCTCCTCCTCCTCCTCTCTCCTACCAGGCACCCACGTGGAGTCAGTGCTCTCATCATCCCCTCCCTCTTCATCGCTGGAGCAAACCTGGCAGTATGCTGCAGCTTGTGGAACATGAGTGCCAGATTGCTGTCCTTCTTGAGCATCCCCTCTCTCTGCGCTCACGCTACTGCTTTCCTCTAGCTGAGTATCATCATCAGAGCCTACAAAACACCGGGCATCCTCCTGGAGCATGTACCCAACACTGTGCTCAAAGAGTTCAGGAGACTCCTCAGGATGACATGGTGGGTCTAGGGAAGGAGTCACTGATGATGACATTGAGAGGAGGGAAGACGATGCGTTTGCAGCTGCTTTGCTAGTACCCTGAGCCTGGGTGAGAGAGGATGAGGAGGATGAAGAGGGCTTGGTCATCCACTCTACCAAGTCTTCAGCATGTTGCGGCTCAACATGTCCAGCTGCTGAAAAGAAGCACAAGCGTGTCCCATGGCCACGTGCTGATGATGACGATGCACCGCGTCCATGACCAGCACTGTTGTCTCTAGACACATAGCCTGCTTGCCCTCTTTTATCGGCTCGTGCCTGTCTGCCTCTCCTTGTTGGCCTTCCAGACATGGTAATGGCCTGAAGGGAGATGGGAAAACCAGCAATTGGGTAGTGTATATTGTGCTGGAGGCACACACAACAACCACTAACTCCTGCAGATGGCAATATAGCTAGCTATATAGGTGGGTATAATGGTGTATTCTGCGGTCAGGGCACCCAGACAGCACGCACAATCTCCTACAACTGACTGCAAGCTCTATTTAAAAAGAGCAATATAGCTAGCTATATAGGTGGCTATAACGGTGTATACTGCGGTCAGGGCACGCAGACAACAACCACTACAGAAGAGCAAGAACGCAAAATCGGCTGATAACGAACGGTATATACTGTGTTGAAGGTACACACCGTTATACATATATAACACCCACTAACTCCTACAGACGCCAACACACTATACAAGGCCACCGCGCTGGCGGCCTTATATAGTGTGGGGTTTGTACTACACAGCCTGAGCTATGATTGGCCACAGGCATCCTGCTTGTGGCCAATCATGGCTCCCCTCGCTGCCGGCGCTGTGATTGGCCAAGCATGTGGGGTCTCAGTGCATGCTTGGCCAATCATGAGCCAGCAATGCACTCCGATGGTGCAGTGCATTGTGGGCCGTGAGTGCCACACGAATTTGGCGCAAACGGCCCATAACGTTCGGTATTCGCCGAACGGACGAACAGCCGATGTTCGAGTCGAACGTACGTTCGACTCAAACACGAAGCTCATCCCTAGTCAATAGGTATCAAGCAGGAGAACAGCAGGATTCAGGTATCAGGACAAGCTGAAGATCAGTCAGCAACCGTCTGGGGTCAGAGCACTTCTTTAAATATGCTGTCTGGCGCCAATTGATGCACACAGACATCTACGGGCGCCCAGAGGCGTTCACATGTGCACACCAGACAGGAACTAATAGTTCTTTTACACCATCTCTTTCTTACATTTGGCTTTATTCGGACCACTCCTGGTCAGTTTAGGCAGTGGTACTCGCATGATCATCTTCTTATTAATCTTTTCCTTTTGAAAGTACTACCATTTTATATCAACAATGCCTTCACAAGCGCAGGAGAAATTCTTTCTTTGTTTATATTGTCACTAACATTTATAGGTAATATTTTACCCCCACTGGAGCATATTAGATCATGCCTTATCAACTGTGGGTATTAGATTGTGTATATGGAGGTTTTCTATTTGCGTGTGTTATTTATTTTTTCTCCTCTGTGGGTTGAACTGGATGGACTTATCGAAATAAGCAGTTAGAACATTAGGATTGATCAATTTACAAATACTATAGGTATATTTTATTTGTTAACAAAGAAATGTAGCAGACTGCATTTTGGCTTAAATTTATGAAGAAGGATTATTTATTTGCAATTTTTTATAACAGAAACATTTTTTATTAAACATTTGTTGGTCAATTTTCCTTTATGTAACAAAAAATACAAAACACACTGATAATTAAATACCACCAAAAAAACCTCTATCTGTCTCAAAAAATGATATAGAATTAATTTGTGTACACTGTTGCATCATTGAGTTATTGCCATTCAAAGCGTGACAGCAATGAAATCTGAAAACCGGTCTGCAGAAAGAAAGGGGATGAAACAGTCTGTTCTTGAAGTGGTTAAAGGGTCAGCTCATCCAAAACATACTTTTGTTTAAATGTGCAGCAATGCATAGTAGTGCATTGACATACCATATGTTACAGAAAAGGGTCATATGCAATCTTAGGACGTATTAGGGTGCATTGGCTGCAATTCATTTTAAATGGGCTGCTCTAACACAACGCACATTAACTCGCAGGATCTGCAGCTGCCTTACCAGATTGGTTGACACATACCTGCTAAATAAGGTTTTCTTATTTAGGCTTTCTATGCTGCCGCCATGTGTATTACTCCACAGGCGTTGTAAATTTCCACATAGTAGGTTCAAAAACATTGCTCCAGCGAAACCGGAAGGGACGTCACTCGTTGTGGCCAGTTAGGAGTGACGTCAGTGGAAACTAGTCACCTATGTGACCTGAGACCTCCAAAAAGATGGCACTGTCCAGAAATGAGTAAGCAGAACTGACGTGCCTGCTGCAAAAGATGCGGGCGGCGTCCCGAGGCCCATTCGCCACCATCTTGCAAGCCGGAGAAGGAATCCACCGGTGCCGGAAGTTGACCATAGAGATTTCCGAGGAACAGATGATCCCCAGTCATCTCTATGACTCTCGGAGACCTGGGCACAACGTAATGACATCACGTCTGGCCTGGCAGTTATAAATACTGCCATGTACTCAAAAGCCAAGATTGTCCTGTTTTATTTATTTTTTTGATCTCAGCCTTTCCTGCCTAGAGGAGAGATGTGGGGTCTCATTGACCCCACATCTCTCCATAAAGATGACCTGTCATGCACTATTCCTATTGCAAGGGATGTAACATTCCTTGTGTAGGAATAAAAGGGATAAAAAATTTTTTTTTTAAGGGAAAGTGTAAACAAAATAAAGATAAAATAAACAAAAAATTAAGGCTCCTGTTCCCCATGAGCTGGCATGCAAAATTTTTAATGCATGATATGTTAGGTATCTATTTACTCGGCGTAATGTCATCTTATGTCGCGTACACACGTTCTGACTTTCCGGCAGACTTGGTCCGGTGGACCAGAGTCTATCGGACAATTCCATCACGTGTGAGCTCCAGCTGACTTTTTCTGCCAAAAGTCCGGCGGACCTAAAAATAAGAGTGGCTTCAAATTTGTCCACCTGACTTGGCTTTTAGCGGACAATCCATTTGACTGTGTGTTAGTCCGACGGACTAAAACCGATGCTAGGGCAGCTATTGGCTACTGTCTATGAACTTCCTTATTCTTTCTCATCACGTTCGAATCCGTCAGACTTTTGGATTGATCGTGTATGGCCAAGTCCGTTCATTTGAAAGTCCGGCAGACCTCAGCTGCAAAGTCCGTCGGATTGTCCGCCGGACCAAGTCCGTCCAAAAGTCCAGTCTTGTGTACGCGACATTTCACATTATACAAAATGTTTTTTGTTTTTTTTTAATCATGAAAAATTGCTGTGCAAATACCATGGGACATAAAAAGTTGCCACAACCGCCATTTTATTTTTATTATAAAAAAAATATGTTTGGGGGTTCTGAGTAGTTTTCTAGCCAAAAATGTTTTACATGTAGGGGCGAAAGTACCAGAATTTGCCTGGATGGGAAGTGGTTAAAGTATATCCAAAGCCAAAACCTTTTTTTTTATAGGGCAGAGAATAGGTTAAACCCCATCAAGTTTTTCTGCCATCTATGTTGCATTGGGGAGATTTCCCTTCTCCCACAGCCACAACAGGAAGTGAGAGAAGATCTCTTCAAAGTGAAAATGACCTCTCGGCCAATTGTCACTGCAATATGGGTCCATGTTGGAATATTTTCATTCTATTCCTGATCTAGTGGCAATAAAAAAAAATTGGTAGTAAAAACGATCACCAGCACAAATAGAGAGGGTGAATCCCCTAAATGGGGACCAAGACAGCTATAAGAACCTGACATGGGGTTTTAATCGTAGCCTATTTATTTCAAAGCTAATAAAAAAGTTTTGGGTTTAGAAATATTATGAGGGACTGGCAGTGAAATGGAGTTATCAGTGATGGGACATTCTACATTTTGTGTAGACCAAGAAACAGGAATCTTCACCAACTGCTACGGCCGTGCCATTCCCTTAGTTCAGTCGGACTCTTCAACTCGATGGCACTGAAATAAGAATTGTAAAATACATTTTTAGATGTGCTGGAAAAACAGGAAATTGTAGAAGAAAATGGAGGTGACATTACATAAAGATAAGACTGAATACAGAAAAAATATATATTTTAGATGAAGACTTTATATCTGATGAGAACTTTATACACGCTTGTAATCTATTCCAACTGTATGTAAACCCAACTCACTAAAATCTCTTAAACTCAACATGTTATTGTAATTTCATAAATGATTTTCAAAAGTTTCCAATGTGCAGCTTTCATTAGAATAAATATCTGGTGATCCTGCCATGAAAGTCCCCGTTCAGACACTTCTTTATATAGGGTGACAACACGCTGCCTCCCAACTCTGCTCTTTCTTTGTCATGCAGGCTTCCAATGGAGACTACAAGTGATAATTTCAACACACATTATGAAGACGTGGGGGTTAATTTACTAAAGGTGGAGTGTACAAAATATGGTGCAGCTCTGTATAACAACCAATCAGCTTCCAGATATTTTTGTCAAAGCTTAACTGCACAAGCTGAAGATAGAAGCTGATTGGTTACCATGGACAGCTGCACCAAGTTTTACACCCTCCAGTTATAGTAAATCAACCCCTTGGTCTACTGTTGTCACCATTTATAAAGCCGTGTAGACAGGGCGATGACTTCTCAGCAGGACATTGATACTTTAAAGAAGACCTCAATAAAATAATGAGGTGGGCAACTACATGGCAAAAGCGGTTTAATCTTGAAAAATGTAAAGTAATGCTCTTGGGGGGCTAAGAATATGAATGCAAGTTACTCACTAGAGGGAGACCCTCTAGGGAAATCCAGGATGGAAAAAGATCTGGGGGTCCTAATAGATGACAGGCTCAGCAATGGCATGCAATGCCAAGCTGCAGCAAGCAAAGCCAGCAGAATATTAGCATGCATTAAAAAAAGGGTATTTACTCAAGAGATAAAACTATAATCATGCCACTTTATAAAACTCTAGTTTTGCCACATCTGGAGTATGCCATCCAGTTCTGGTCTCCAATCTTCAGGAAGAATGTGCTAGAACTGAAGAGAGTTCAGAGAAGGGCAATAAAGTTAATAAGGGGACAGGAGGACCGCAGTAACGTGGAATGACTACAAACATTAAACTTATTCTCCCTGGAGAGGAGATGCTTGAGAGGAGATATGATAACAATATACAAATATCTCAATGGTGATTCTAGCATAGGGAATAAACTATTCAGTCTTAGGAGTATAAGAAGACACGGGGCCACGCAAAAAAACTGGAGGAAAAGTGGTGTAACTTTACATTGCGCAGGGAGTTTTTCACTGTCAGGGTGGTAAGGATGTGTAACTCTCTTCCACAATCAGTGGTGTCAGCAGGAAGTATTGATCGTTTTAAAAAAAACTCTTAGATGGGCATGTTAGTGAGCACAATATGCAGGGATATGGGATATGATTTATTTTTATTTTTTTACATGAACACACAGTAAAGGGGGCACACGCTGCTCCCACTGTGATTGGACACAGCAGCAGCCAATCAGTGGGCCCGGCTGCCGCAATGGCCACCACGACCCGCCGATCGCTCTGAGGAGAGACAAAGCGGAAGTGTGCTTGTGTAAACAAGGCAAACTGCTGATCTGTCAGGGAGCAAAAGAGAGATCTTGTGTTTCAGCTAAGCTGAAACACAATCTCTCTTTTCCTTCAGTGTATCTGTCCAGAAAACACCTCCCGGGCACACACTTAACCCATTGATCGTCCCTCATGTTAACCCCTTCCCTGCCAGTGTCATTAATACTGTGATTTATTTTAGCATTGATCACAGTATTGGTATCACTGGTTCCCAAAAAGTGTCAATTAGTGTCCAATTTGTCCCCTTCAATGTTGCAGTGCTGCTAAAAAGCGCTGATTGCCGCCATTACTAGTAAAAAAAAAACACAATGCTATAATTTTTTGCGCAAACCAATCAATATACAGTAATACCTCGTATTGCGAGTAACGCGGTTAACGAGTGTTTCACAATATGAGCTATTGTTTTTTTTAAATCCTGACTTGGTTTGCGAGCGTTGTCCCACAAAACAAGCAGTATTCAAGCCTCTGCGGTGTGCAGTACCGCATTTGGCCAGAGGTGCGGGGGTGTCAGTGACACTCGGAGCCACTCAGATGCACCCAGAGCCAAGTGCATCCGAGCCGCTCTGAGCGCTTTCCGAGTGTCTCCGGCACCCCCCACCTCTGGCCACACGCGGTACTGCATACAATAGAAGTTACTGTGGAACAAATTACCTGAGTTTCCATTGACTTCTATGGGGAAACTCGCTTTGATATACTTACACATAAGTGCTTTGGATTACAATCATTCTTCTGGAACTAATTATACTCATAATCCAATACCACTGTACGCTTATTGGATTTTTTTTTTTTTTATTTGATTTGTTACATATTTTATAGCAGAAAGTATATATATACATGATCGGAATTCCGGCCAGAAAAAGACAGATGAGAGCTTTTCATCGGAAAATGCGACCTTGTGTATGCTCCATCGGAATTTAGCTGTCCGAATTCCCGCCAGCCAAAAATTGATAGCAATTGATAGCATGTTTTCAATTTTTCCGACGGAAAAACTTTCTTTTGGAAATTCCGATCGTGTGTATGCAATTCCGACACGCCAAAATTCACACATGCTCAGATTCAACTACGAGACGGAAGCTATTGGCTACTGGCTATTGAACTTCCTTTTTCTAGTCCCATTGTACGTGTTGTAAGTCACCGCGTTCTAAACGATCAGAATTTTGTGTGACCGTGTGTGTAGGCAAGACAGCTTGAGCGGAATTCCGTCGGAATTCCATTGGGAAAACCATCAGAGCTTTTTCCGACGAGAATTCCGATCGTGTGTACGAGCCATCAGAATTTCTATACGAACAAAAATCTAAACAGCTTGCCAGCTTTAAAGAGGAGGTCCAGCCCCCTCCCACCCCACCAAAAAAATTAAAAGTCAGCAGCTCCTGACTTTTAATATGAGGACACTTACCTGTCCTGGAGTCCAGCAATTTTTCCAATTAGCTCTCAGGTGCTGCCGCCTCCATTTGTGGTAAGGAAAACCGACAGTGAAGCCTTTTCAGATTCACAGCCAACTGCCTACTGCGCATGCGTGAGGCGCACTGCACTCTCTACCTGACCCAAGAGCAGAGGAAGGAGGAGGGGGCCGAAATTCCGGGGGACCTCTTTGCATCTCGCCGCAGCCAGGTCTCCCGAAAGTGGGCATGGATACCTGGGTAATTGGAGCTTCCACTTTTGAGTGGAACTCCACTTTAAGACTTATTTTTGCAAAGTACAGTATTTAAAAAGATCTCTGTGAGTCAATAATAAATGTGTATATTTTGGCATTTTTGTTGGCCACCAACAAACCAATTTTTTTTCCAGACTATGTACAGTTGTTTCAGACAATTTGGCCTTCATCTTTGCCTTGTGTATAGCTATCTTTGGAATAAATGGCTCTGTGATTTTAGGAGATATTTGCACTATACACCAGAGGTCCTGGGTATGCATTTGGCCAATGGGCTGTTGAGGAACAGCTCTGTCCGCTCTACTGAAATGAGGTTTAATTCTTTTATTTTTGGGATTGAGAATGCGAATATCTTCTGTTCTAGGAAGGCTTTACTGGGCTACGCACTAATTTGGTTGGAGGGTTTTTGGATTCCCTTAGTCCTTTCTCTCTTTCTATGGTGATGCTGTCTGTGCCATTATTTCATGGTGAAATGCACCACACACCACACAAAGAATAGGAAAACTGCTCTCATGCCGAGCTTTGGACAAGCTGGATGGATAAAGTGCTACCATTAAGGAAATGTATAGCCGTTTTCTTTGTAATTTCTTTCTCTGCTCTCCTATTGAATGAATGAATGAATGAAATACTTATATAGCGCACAATGCGAACTGAATCGCCTCTAGGCGCTGTGGCGAGCTTTGATCATCTGCTAAAAGAGGAAGGTCTTGAGTTTTTTCCTAAAAGCCAGGTGATTTTCTTCCAGGCGGATGTTGATTGGTAGAGCATTCCATAGCAGAGGCCCTTGGACCTATTGGCCCTATTAGGAAGATTTACCCAGCATTCATGATTTTTAGTGTAGCTCATTTTATATATATATAAAAGTATGTCAGTACTTACCAAAGTAATAATTTGCACTGAACCCTTGTCCAGTGACTTTGTTATTGTCGCTGGAGAACTGGAGAAATACCATTGGCCCTTTGGATTTTATCTCCATTTGGCTTAATAGTCCGCAGTAAACACCAATGAGTGACGCATTACGGTTCCCACCATCTCTAATCTCTAGGTAGTCATTGGAGCATTGCGGAGTTGACTCTATCTTCAATTCACTGAATGTCAGAATTACCTGGAAAATATTCATTATTGTAAGACTGAGTAATTTAAATAGCAGTATATGTAACATTCACCAATAATTCACTACCAATGTATCTTCCTGGTGTGTGTGTTGTACATTACAGCGATTGATTGAACTGCTATCAATGTTTTAGTGAATTTCACATTCTTGGCTTAATAAATACGCCCCAATCATCAAGTCACATTTCATACAGAATATTTACAAAGAAGCATAAAAAACAAGATTAAGCCCATGTCATACTTGAGATTGATAAAATGTGTAAGGAGAATAGAAAAAGGACTTCAATGGATTCAAAAGGAAACTGTAATCATCAAATGTAATCATCAAATGTAATCATCAAATGGATCCATATTTGTAACTGCTGATTACATTGTCAGAATTGCAATCCAAAAAAGGTTCTACAAATATCAAATATAGATCCATTTAGTTATGTTTTCATTTAAAGGGGGACATTTGTTGACCCCAAATGTTTGTATATGATGGCTAGTGTGAAAGTGCTGGGAACCCTTATATATATATATATATATATATATATATGCATATACATATACATATTTACACACAGTATCTCACAAAATTGAGTACACCCCTCACGTTTTGTAAATATTTTATTCTATCTTTTCATGTGACAACACTGAAGAAATTACACTTTGCTACAATGTAAAGTAGTGAGTGTACAGCTTGTATAACAGTGTAAATTTGCCGTCCCCTCAAAATAACTCAACACACAGCCATTAATGTTTAAACCGCTGGCAACAAAAGTGAGTACACCCCTAAAATGTAAAATGTCCAAATGGGGCCCAAAGTGTCAATATTTTTTGTGGCCACCATTATTTTCCAGCACTGCCTTAACCCTCTTGGGCATGGAGTTCACCGGAGCTTCACAGGTTGCCACTGGAGTCTCTTCCCCTCCTTCATGTTGACATTACGGAGCTGGTGGATGTTAGAGACCTTGTGCTCCTCCAACTTCTGTTTGAGGATGCCCCACAGATGCTCAATAGGGTTTAGGTCTGGAGACATGCTTGGCCAGTCCATTACCTTTACCCTCAGCTTCTTTAGCAAGGCAGTGGTCATCTTGGAGGTGTGTTTGGGGTTGTTATCATGTTGGAATACTGCCCTGCGGCCCAGTCTCCAAAGAGAGGGGATCATGCTCTGCTTCAGTATGTCACAGTACATGTTGGCATTCATGGTTCCCTCAATGAACTGTAGCTCCCCAGAGCATTAATGTAGCCTCAGACCATGACACTCCTACCACCATGCTTGACTGTAGGCAAGACACATCTATGTCCTTAGTCTACTTGTCTTTAGCAAACTACAGGCTTTCTTGTGCATCATCTTTAGAAGAGGCTTCCTTCTGGGACGACAGCCATGCAGACCAATTTGATGCAGTGTGTGGCGTATGGTCTGAGCACTGACAGGCTGACCCCCCCACCCCTTCAACCTCTGCAGCAATGCTGGCAGCACTCATACATCTATTTCCCAAAGACAACCTCTGGATATGACGCTGAGCATGTGCGCTCAACTTCTTTGGTCAACCATGGTGAGGCCTGTTCTGAGTGGAACCTGTGCTGTTAAACTGCTGTATGGTCTTGGCCACCATGCTGCATCTCAGTTTCAGGGTCTTGGCAATTTTCTTATAGCCTAGGCCATCTTTAAGTAGAGCAACAATTCTTTTTTCAGATCCTCAGAGAGTTCTTTGCCATGAAGTACCATGTTGAACTTCCAGTGACCAGTATGAGCGAGTGAGAGCGATAACACAAAATTTACCACACCTGCTCCCCATTCACACCTGAGACATTGTAACACTAACAAGTCACATGACTCCGTGGAGAAAAAATGTCTAATTGGGCCCAATTTGGACATTTTCATTCAGGGGTGTACTTACTTTTGTTGCCAGCGGTTTAGACATTAATGGCTGTGTGTTGAGTTATTTTAAGGGGATAGTAAATTTACACTGTTATACAAGCTGTACACTCACTACTTTACATTGTAGTAAAGTGTCATTTCTTCGGTGTCGTCACATGAAAAGATATAATAAAATATTTACAAAAATGTGAGAGGTGTATTCACTTTTGTGAGATACTGTGTGTGTGTGTGTAAATATAATATATACACACACACACCCACAGCATACAACTTTTTGTTTAAAAAATGCATAGTTACACAGTTACTTAGGCTGAAAAAAGACACAAGTCCATCTTGTTTATACAATCCCAAATACACAATCCTTCACCCAGAGTTGATCCAGAGGAAAGCGAAAAACCCGAGCAAAGCATTATACGATTTGCTACAGCAGGGGAAAAAATTCCTTCCTGATCCCCCCCCCCCCCCCCTCCCCCGAGAGGCAATCGGATATTCCCTGGATCAACTTTACCTATTAATGTCAGTATCCATTTACATTATTTCAATTTAAGGAAAGAATCCAGGCCTTTCTTAAAGCAATCTACAGGGCTGGACAGAACCACCTCTGGAGAGAATCTATTCCACATTTTTACAGTTCTTACTGTGAAGAAACCTTTCCGTATTTGGAGATGAAATCTCTTTTCCTCTAATACACGACAAAGGATTCCCAGAGCAAATTTTACAGATATGAACTCTTTAATTTGAGTTCCACCCACTTTCCTGCCTTAACATTGGTTCATAAAAATAATGAGCAGACTTACTGACCAACAGTAAGGCTCCAAATCAGAAGTAATAGTTGGTATTTGCATAAAAAGCTACAGAATATAACACTGATTCAACAAATCTTAGTTATCCGCCAAACAGGATTCTTTTTTTTTCCCTTTTCCTTTGAAGGCTCTTCCACGGCTACACTTAAAGCGGAGGTCCACCCTAAAGTGGAGCTTCTGCTCATTGGAACCCTCCCCCCCTCCGGCGCCACAATTGGCACCTTTCAGGGGGGAGGGTATCTGCACCCACTTCCGGCGTAGATTCTGCAGAAGGTATGCCCCTTTCCGCAGAATCTACGCCCCTTTCCGAAGGTCCCCCGCTGTCTGCTGGGAAACACATGAATCCCAGAGACAGCGGGGACCATCCTTATTGCGCAGCGCGACTCGCGTATGCGCAGTAGGGAACCGGGAAATGAAGCCGCAAGGCTCCACTTCCTGATTCCCATACCCAAGATGGCGGCAGCAGCACCTGAGAGATGATCGAGAGATCGGCTTCGGGTGCCGACATTGCGGGCGTGCTGGGCGGGTAAGTGTCATTATTTTAAAAGTCAGCAGCTGCAGTATTTGTAGCTGCTGGCTTTTTTTTTTTTTTAAACGGCGGAACTCCCGATTTAAAAGCAAACTTTGTTCTATGAAATTTTGGATAGAGCCAAGATGGGGTTAGAATCTCTGCCAGATTTTTATTTCCATCTGTGTCACTTGAATATTCTTTCATTTCTTATTTAAAGTGGAGGGCCACCCCGAAAAAAAATAAAACGCATTAATAATCTTAAAAAAATTCAAAGAATGAATAAAATAAAAAAATGTTCACTTAACTGAAACTGCTGTTGCTAGGCAGTCTTTCTAATCTGCCTCTTCCTATTCCGCGGCACTTCCTCCTCTTCGGTCAGCGGCCCCGTTGCCTTCTGAGACATGTGTGTGTCCCAGAAAACAATGGGGCCATTCACAAAGCGTCGCGCGACCCGCGCATGTACAGTAGGAAGCGTGCAGTGAAGCCGCAAGGCTCCACTGACTGTTTCCCTTCGTTAAGATGGAGGTGCCGGCACCCGATCTGATGGACGGAATGGCCTCGGGGCGACCGACATCGCGGGATCGCTGGACAGTTAAGTGTCCTTATTAAAAGTCAGCACCTACAGTGTTTGTAGCTGCTGACCTTTTAAAAAAAATGTATTGGCCGGAACGCCCCTTTAAGACAGAAAAGGGAGATTTACTAAAACTGGTGCACTCAGAATCTAGAATGGTAGCCAATCAGCTTCTAACTTCAGCTTGTTCAATTAAGCTTTGGCAATAAATCCTGGAAGCTGATTGGTTTCTATGAAGAGATGCACCAGATTTTGCACTCTCCCGTTTTAGTAAATTACCCCCAAATTGACTGCAAGTCACTCCAAAGTAACACAGACAAACCGAAAAACACCTTGTTAGTAGAGTAAGGATGGGTTTGACATTGCAGTCAGTGCCATCTGGTCCATGGAAAAGTTCTGTCTTTTCTAGTACAGGCCTCACAAGGACAGGAAGTGAGGAAATATTTCCCCAAAGTGGTCACAGAAAGGAATAAAAATTTGATAGATTCAAAACGTTCATGCTGCATCCGAAAAAACTAAAAGCAGGTCGGATGCTCCTTTAGGCTCGGTTCGCACTCGTGTGATGTGGGAACCATTGCGATTCCAGTGCAAAGTTAATGACACCCCCAGATCAGTTCGCAGATTGCAGTTCCAACTGTGAATTGGTGTAAAAAAGGGATCTCACAGATGTGAACACCCATGCGATGCGATTCCAGTGCGGACCAAAAAAAAGGATCCTGCATTTTTCCATTTTGATCCAAATGCAATGCAAACTGTATGGTTGAATTCGCACACATATCGCATGTGATCTGCACAGCAAAGCGGTTTGAATCACATGCGATTTCTGGCATCGGAAAAGTGTGATCTCGGCCTTAATATTAATAGGATTTTGCTCATCTGTATTGAGCTGTGTTCCAAAAGCATTTCCAACTCATGGAAGAAAGGCCTATGGATTGGAGCCCTTACAGAGCATGGAAAAGCCACACAATAGTGTGTTGTGACCCATTGCTTGATTGTATTAATATATTGGAAAGTCAAAAATATAGCAACAAAAGGTCATTTGACATGTTGGAAGAAGTCGATAATGTCTCTGATATACTTACTTGATTTTCTGGAGGAGCAATGATGATATAGGTGCCATTTACATTTTTTGGGTAGGGGGAGGGGTAATTTGGGGACACCACAGTACTGCCATTTGTGGTAAAAGTACCGCCATATGCCACTGTAAATGAAACAAAAAAGTGTGCATTAGATACAAAGCCCCGCATCATAGTTTTAAGAATCACATTTATTGGCCTGTTGCCTCTCCCAGAAGTATTTGGCAAATCTTATAATTAGCTCCATGTTTTAGGCACTTTCTTCATTTCCAAAAAATTAGATCACCTTGGGCTGTCTACTTTCCAAAAAGGGTCTTCTGTACTGTTCTGGCAATTTTATCTAATGTTTTTTTATAATATCAAGTAAAGAAAACTTTTTTTTTTAACTGCTTGTTTTTTCCTTTATAAATTAAAAAATGAAATAAAAACCAAATGGTATTAAATACCATCAAAAAAAATGTGTTTCCAAGAAATGATATACATTTTATTTGGCTACGCTATTGCATAACAAAGTAATTGTCAGTTAAACAACTAAAAATTGATACATGGTCTGGCAATGATGGGGTATATACTGTACAGACGAGTGGTTAGGGCCCTGTACACACGGTCAGACATTCCGAAGACAAAATCCGTCTGATTTTTTTCCGACGGATTTTGGCCCAAACTTGTCTTGCATACACACGGTTGCACAAAGATGTCGGAAAATCCGATCGGTCAGAACGAGGTGACATACAACACATATGATGGGACTATAAAGAGGCCAGTAGCCAATAGTTTTCGTCTCATAATTTATTCTGAGCATGCGTGGCACTTTGTGCGTCAGAGTTGTCTACATAGATCAGAATTTAAACGATCGGATTTTGTTGTCGGAAAATTTTATATCCAGATCTTAAACTTTGTGTGTCGGAAATTCTGATGGAAAAAGTCCGATGGAGCCCACACATGATCGGAATTTCCAACAACAAGATCCGATCGCACATTTCCTGACAGAAAGTCTGACCGTGTGTACAGGGCATAAGTCTTTCAAAGGCTTCAACCAATACAAATCTGCCCTCCAAAGATACTATTCTTTCCTCCACAATGCCAAGCAGACCTATTTTACAACTCTTATTAACACCTTCTCATCCAGTCCCCGTAAACTTTTCTCTACCTTCAACTCTCTACTTCGTCCTCCACCGCCTCCACCCACTGACACTGACTCACTCACTGCCCGGGTGATTGCTAAACACTTCAAAAACAAGATTGATACCATGCATGATGAAATCTCCACTCTACAGGTATCTACCCCAGTTAAGACCTCATATCAACAGGTACAATTGACACTCCCCTTATTCAAATCTGCTACTACAGACAAAGTTTCTAAACTCCTTTCTATTGCCCACCTGACCACCTGCCCCCTGGACGCTATTTCCTCTCAAACACTACGGTCACCCTCTGACTCTATCCTACACTCTCTAACCCACATCTTCAATCTCTCCCTCACCTCTGGCATTTTCCCCAATGCTCTAAAGCATGCACTGGTCACCCTCATACTTCAAAAAAATGTCCTTGGACCCTACCAATCTTAATAACTTACGCCCTGTCTCCTTGCACCCCTTTTCCTCTAAACTCCTTGAACGCCTGGTTTACAACGAACTGAGTGACCACCTCATTAAGAATAACCTTATTGATCACCTTTAATCTGGATTTCGCCCTCAACACTCACAGAAGCTGCTCTTTTAAAACTCACAAATGACCTATTAACTGCAAAAACCAACGGACACTATTCTGTACTCCTACTTCTGGACCTTTCAGCTGCCTTTGACATGGTTGACCACCCCCTCCTCCTCAAGAAACTTTACTCCCTGGGTCTCTGTTGCTGTGCTCTTCAGTAGCTTTCATCCTACCTACCCCAACGCACCTTCAGTGTCACTTACAATTCTACTTCCTCCACTCCTCTTTCCTTCTCCTTCGGGGTCCCCCAAGGTTCTGTTCTTGGACCTCTTTTATTTTCAATCTACCTCTTCCCTGGGTCAGCTGATAGCCTCTCATGGCTTTCAATATCATTTCTACTCTAACGACATTCAAATCTATCTTTCCACCCCTCAATTCACTTCATCAGTCTCCTCATGCATCACTAACTTACTAACAGACATATCTGTATGGATGTCACAACACTTCCTCAAACTCAACTTGTCCAAAACCGAACTTATAATATTTCCTCCTCCACGTGCCTCTTACCCTGACTTCTCTGTCAAGAACAATGGCACAACCATCCACCCATCCCCACATGTCAGAGTGTTAGGTGTTATCCTGGACTCTGAATTCTCCTTTCGGCCCCACATCCAATCACTTTCCAAAGCTTGCCGCCTCAACCTCCGCAACATCTCTTAACTACGTCCCTTTCTCACCAATAAAACCAAAAAGCTCCTGATTCACTCCCTGGTTTTCTCTCACCTTGACTACTGCAACCAGTGCTGGGACAAGGTCATCTAGAGCCCAGGGCGAACATGCCAAACTGTGTCACCCCTTCAAGATGTATGAGCAATATGTGTCAGAAAAAATCCCTCCCCACAAAGACTCTGAGCATTAATCTGCATGCTTACCCCCTAAGCATAAATTCACCCTCCTCCCAGTACAAATCTGCCCCCCTGCTGAAATCCCCCTCTCAGCACCAATATTTGCCCCCCCACCTCCCAATTCCCCCCGGCTCAAATGCCCCCCCTAAAAAAGTTAACCTCTCCTAGCGCACATGCTCTACCCCTAAAATTTCCCTTGCTAGCACACATCTTCTCCCCCCCACTTCAAATCCCCCCTCTCAGCGCAAATCTTTGCCCTGCCCATCTCCCACATGCCCTCCCCCCCAAAAAAATCTAGCACAAGTACTCTACCCTTAAAATTTCCCCTCCTAGCACAAAGTCTCCCCTAATCCCCAAAATCATACCTCTTAGCACCCCCTCTCCAAAATACTCCCTCCTAGGACAATACTTACCCCCTGTCACCCCCAAATTGCCTCTTTCAACACAAATCCAATCCCCACCAATCTCCTTGCGACACACTTTCTCACCTCACATGATACCACAGTGCCCAAGGCAATCACCCTTCTGCCCACCCCTTGTCCCGGCCCTGACTGCAACTCCCACCTCATTGGCTTACCTTTAAATAGACTATGCCCCCTTCAGTCCATCATGAATGCTGCTGCCAGACTCATATACCTTACAAACCACACAGTGTCTACTACCCCTCTCTGCCAATCCCTCCATTGGCTGCCACTTGCCCAACAAATTAAATTCAAAATACTAACAATAAGTTACAAAGCCATCCACAACTCTTCCCCCAGCTACATCACTAGCCTAGTTTCAAAATACCAACCTAATCGCCCTCTGCATTCCTCCCAAGACCTCCTGATCTCTAGCTCCCTCATCACCTCCTCCCATATCCGCCTCCAGGACTTCTCCCGAGCCTCGCCCATCCTCTGGAATTCGCTACCCCAATCTGTCAGACTGTCTCCAAATGTATTCACTTTTAGGCGATCCCTGAAAACTTTCCTCTTCAGAGAAGCCTATCCTGCCTCCATCTAACAACTGCACTATTTTCTCCATTAGCTCATCCCTCACAGCTATTACCCTTTTGTACAACTTGACCCTCCCTCCTAGATTGTTAGCTCTAACGAGCAGGGCTCTCTGATTCCTCCTGTATTGAATTGTATTGTAATTGTACTGTCTGCCCTAATGTTGTAAAGCGTTGGGTAAACTGTCGGTGCTATATAAATCCTGTATAATAATAATAATAAAAATATAATACATACCGAATTTGGATACATACCTGAGCTATAAGATCCATTGAAACTGCTCGGAGTTGATGGGTCGGTGATGTATTCCAGCAACAAGAATCTGCCGGATGAGATCAGCACCGGTATAGGCTGGCCCGCCCTGATTGTGGTTAGCAAAGAGCTGTTCTTGCTCACCCCATTGTACACGTTGATATTAGCACTACAATTGGTGGACGAACAAACAAACGTGGCAAACTGAAGCAAGATCTGTAAAAACGATACATGTTCAGTAACTTAAAGGGAATCTCCACTTGCATAAAGAGATTTAAAAACAAAAATACTCAAGTGAGATGAGCCTGTTTCCAGGAATCCAGTAAAATCTGATTTGCAGATACAGCTTTATTCAGCACACTTGCTGAAATATTTCAAGATGAGTGTGTATGTGTGGCTACAGAAAATTCTTCCGTGTGTGCATTTTACCATATGGATTCATTAAAGTGTAATTCTAGCGAAAGTCTATCTTAGGCAACTTCCATTGAAATCTATGGGTACGGGTCAGATAGAAGTTGCCTTGAAGTAGTACAGGAACCTTTTCTGAAGTCGGAGCGACGGCTCTCATTCACTTCAATGAAATTTCTTATGTCCAGCACTTGGGGCAACTTGAGGTCTGACAAGTCGGATCCCAAGTGGCTGTAATGTGAATCAGCACAGCAAGTGTATACTGTATGTCCTTACTTACAGTTTTGTTGACTATTGAAACCATACAAAGATTGATAGAATGTTCAACATTTAATGCATGGGCTAAGCTCATGCAGTATGAAAACAGTAGTAAAGTCACCTTTGTGATTTTTCCTACAGGTGCCGTTCCTTCAGAGCTCTGTGCCATGGCTGTGACTCCCGCGATCATGGGTGGGGGTGACGTCATCGCGGCTCAGCCATTCATGCAGCCGGAGCCCGTGAACCCAGGAGGAAGACTGGGTGAAGATGGAAGCCCTTCCAGTAGTGACAGCGCACCGCTGGAGAGATTCGTTCTTAGGTAAGTATTTCATAATGTGCTATTATGCAATGTGTACTAGCACATTATGCCATTGCCTTGAAGGGGATTTTTTTTTTAAATGCTGCGGTTTACTACCACCTTAAAGGTATCTTTAGCCAAAACTAAAAACTATAGTACTAATGTAGTGTACTAAGTACACTGGAAGTAAGAGGAAAACTGCAATGGAGACAGAAACAACACCTAAAACAGTGATTCTCAACCAGGGTTCCTCCAGAGGTTGCTAGGGGTTCGTTCAGCATTGGGCAATTTCTGCCTCTTAGCCCTTGTACACATGGTCGGAAAATCCGTTGGAATGTGTCCTATCGGACCGTGTTGTCGGATAATCCGACTGTGTGTGGTATGCATCGGACTGTTTCCGTCAAAATATCCGTCGGACCAAATTTTCCAACTTGCTGGAACTATTTTCCGACAAACTGGTCCGATAGGACATACTTCGATTATGTGTAGAGAATTCCGATCGGACAAAGTGCCACGCATGCTCAGATCAAATTCCTACATCAAAGCTATTGGCTACTAGCCTGAACGTAGTCCCATCGTAACGAAATTACGTCATCGCGTTGTGAAAGATCGGATTTTTCGACAACTTTGTCCGACCGTGTGTATGCAATAGTTTCGGACAAGATCCGACGGACAAAATCCGACGCACAAAATCCGACGGATTTGGTTGTCGGAATCTCCGACCGTGTGTACAAGGGCTTAGATAAGTTCCCACTGATACCATTGATCTTTTTAACTATCTGTAAGGAGGTAATTCTTCCCAATGACCGCAAGTGTAAGGACCATTCTTCCCACTAATGTATCACGAGTTGTAGATTTCAAATTTTTTGCAGGGGTTCCCTGAGACCGGAGAACTATTCCAAGGGTTCCTCTGTGTTGAAAAGGTTGAGAAAGGCTGACCTAAAATCTGACAGATGTTCTAAACATTCAAGACTACATCCAAAACATGACTTGAGTTGGGCATAAAAGTGTATCTAAGTGTCTATTCACACCATTGCAGTGTGCCACCACAATATAATAGCTTACTCTACATGCATTAGTGTGGTCAACACAACTTCCCAGGCCAACTGTGCAGCAGGCCAAGCTTTTGTGAATGGGCCCTGAAGACAATTTTTTTGTAGTAGTTTTGGATAGTGTGATGAAGGTTTAAAACATTTCTCATTCTTTATTGCAGTCTCTGCCCCCCACTAAGTAGGTTCACCCAGTGGCGGAATTATCAGGGTCGCAACAGTCGCAGTTGCGACTGGGCCCTGGAATTCCATCACTGTGGGGGGGCCCCGGCGTGGTTGCTATCCACAGGGCTGTGAGTGGAGAGCGTGTCTCGTGTAAACAGCAGCACAGAGACACCGGGACTTGGGAGTGAAGTTTCGTCCGCTCTCGTAAAGCACACAGCTGATCCTGCTCCCCCTTCGGCCCCCCCCCTCCCCTCCCCTCCTCTCCCCTCCTCTCCCCTCCTCTCTCGTGTGTTCTCTGCTCTCTGCGGGCATTCAGGTGTGAAGCGAACAAGCTCACATTTCCCGCAGAGAACACAGGAGAGAGGAGAGGAGAGGAGGGGAGGGGGGGGGCCGAAGGGGGAGCAGGATCAGCTGTGTGCTTTGCGAGAGCGGACGAAACTTCACTCCCAAGTCCCGGTGTCTCTGTGCTGCTGTTTACATGAGACACGCTCTCCACTCACAGCCATGCTGACCCCTCTCCAGTGTGTGTGTGTAGACTCAGGAAGATCCCGCCGTCCATCAACATCATAGAGCTGCTGATCGCTGCCTCCCCCCAGGTGGGGGGGGGGGGGGGTACAGAGATCTGCTGGGGGCCAAGGTGCACAGCAGAGTCCAGCAAGGTACAGAGAAACCTCTTTAAGGGGGGTGACTGTCTAGGGACCCTAAAGTAAGGGGGGGTATCTGGGGATCCTGATGTCCAGTACCACCGCCACCCCTCCTCCAGTACCACCACCCCCGTGCCACCCACCTCCAGGACCACCACCCCCGTGCCACCCACCTCCAGTACCACCGCCACCCCCTCTCCAGTACCACCACCATGCCACCCACCTCCAGTACCACCGCCACCCCTCTCCAGGACCACCATGCCTCTCTAGTACCTCCACCCACCTCCAGAACCACCATGCCGCTCCAGTACCATTGCCACCCACCTCCAGTACCACCGCCACCCCTCTCCAGTACCGCCACCCCTCTCCAGGACCACCATGCCGCTCCAGTACCATCGCCACCCACCTCCAGTACCACCGCCACCCCTCTCCAGGACCACCATGCCTCTCTAGTACCACCACCCACCTCCAGAACCACCATGCCGCTCCAGTACCATTGCCACCCACCTCCAGTACCACCGCCACCCCTCTCCAGTACCGCCACCCCTCTCCAGGACCACCATGCCTCTCCAGTACCACCACCCACCTCCAGAACCACCATGCCGCTCCAGTACCATCGCCACCCACCTCCAGTACCACCGCCACCCCTCTCCAGTACCGCCACCCCTCTCCAGGACCGCCACCCCTCTCCAGTACCACCACCCCCCCTTCAGTACCACCACTGCCACCCACCTCCAGTCCCACCGCCACCCACCTCCAGTACCACCGCCACCCCTCTCCAGGACCACCATCCCCCTCCAGTACCACCACCACCCCTCTCCGGGACCACTATTCCCTCCAGTACCACTACCACCCACCTCCAGTACCACCACCACCCCTCTCCAGGACCACCATCCCCCTCCAGTACCACCACCGCCACCCACCTCCAGTACCACCACCCCTCTCCACGGCCACCACTGCACTGGTGACACAAGTTCCACTCGGGACACAGGCTGCACAGAAATGTTTTACTTTGTTGTACAGTGGAAAAAAAATATAGTATCAAAATCATGCTTTTCGGGGGGGGGGCCCTTCCTGATTTCTTGCACCGGGGCCCTGAGGTTTCTAGTTACGCCTCTGGGTTCACCCTCTCTATTTGTTCTGGTGATCACTGTTATTGAAACTGAATCAAAATCTAACATTTTGAGTTGACGCCAAATGGGAATAGAAAAGTTTTCTTCCAATAGTGACACCTGTTCTGGTCACAATTGTCTTGGAGTTGATTTTCCTCACTTTAGAGCGAGCCAATCTCAACTACTGTTCTTTGGGATCGTAGGGGTTTCTACTAAGGTTGCTAGGGCTTACTTGAACAATGGCAGCTTGACCACATATTTGAATGTGACAGCATAATTCCAGTGCCAATTTGTCTTGACAGTGTCTGTGGCTTAACCCCAATGATCTCTTCAAGAGGACTTCCCACCAACCACAAATGTAATGGGCATATTCCCTCTCACTGACAATTATGATTCCCAAAAATGTTGCATTCATTTTGCTGGCATTCAATAAATGGTCTGCTCTTTCCACTGACTCCCACCAATGATGCATTCTTTCCATTAAACCCCAATGTAAGGAGAATGCTTTCTTTCTCACTACATAAATGTAAGGGATGCCTTTCCCGCTAAACAACAGTATAGGAGAGCCATTCACCCATGGAAGGAGGCACTTCTCCACTGACTACAAATATAAGGAAGTCTGTTTGTGTTTCTTTTTTAGATATTATTATTCATTTTAATTTTAATGTTAAAGTTATTTTAACATATAGAGCAGAAGGTGGTGAAAAATGACCCACCTTCAAATTAAATCCCATCAAATACCACAGTTTAGCCAAATTATTATTTTTTCTTTATTATTATTTCTATAAACGTATTGATCTTGCTACTGTACTGTGAGCAATACATATAAGGGGCGATTTACTAAAACTGGAGCGCTCAGAATCTGGTGCATCTGTGTATTCTCAGCTTGTTCAATTAAATGTTGACAATAAAACACGAAAGCTGGTTTCTATGCAGAGCTGCACCAGATTTTGCACCACGTGGTTTTAGTAAATAACCTCCATAATGTCTACTAAGGGTTCCATGAGACATGCAAATGTTTTCAAGGGTTTCTCAAGGGGTAAAAAGGTTGTGAATAAGAATTGCTGCTTTAGAGGGATTTCTTATTGTTACCATTTAAGAGGACATTTGCACCCTTCCTGTCTTGTCTCCAACTACCCCCCACCCTAAGGTCCTGCATCACTTCATGAGCTGTACTTTGGCCATTTATCTTAATACAGAATGAATGACATGCTGAATAATTACCAGTTTTGATGGAACATGTAGGAGCCATAGACAATTGTCTTGCATGTCGATGGGAGTAGCATCACTGGAAGAGAAGTCACCTGAGGCACCCAGCAACTTTGTTCTGCATAGATCTGCATGAAAAAAAAAAAATAACTTCAGAACCAGCCTTATCAATTTCCACAAATTTCAGGTTCAGGGAAAAATAACATTTGCATCCTCAGGGGTGGAACTAAGACTGTAAAATATTTTTGCACATATACCTCCTTCATGCACAAATGTGCCGTACCCAAGCAGGCTAAAGTAACAGGTTTGCTTTAATTTTTACATACTCACCATTTTATTCCCTCCCTTGCTACTTTGTTCAGCCTCCAAAAGCAAAGAGAATACTTGATTATTTCTAAAATGGGACTAACTCACATCACCGTCACATGAGGGTGTAGAGACATTCAGCCAGTGGCAGCTGGTGCTAAAATGGTGCCATCAAATGCAGCCACTGCACCATCAAACACAGCCACTGTGCCCATCAAACACAGCCACTGTGCCCATCAAACGCAGCCACCGTGCCCATAAAATGAAGCCACTGTGCCATAAACATAGCTCCTGTGCCCATCAAACACAGCCAGTGTGCTCATAAAACGCCGCCACTGTACCATCAAACGCAGCCACTGTGCCATGAAATGCTATCACTGTGCCATCAACGCAGTCACTGTGCCCATTAATTGCTGACACTATGCCCATCAATTTTTGCTAGTGTGCCGATCAATTTCCGCTACTGTGCCCCTTTAGATGCTGTTAGTGTGCCCCATCATATGCCACCAGTGTGTCCCATAAGATGCCGCCAGTGTGTCCCACGAGATGCTGCCAGTGTTCCCCATCAGATGCTGCCAGTGTGCCACATTAGATGCTGCCAGTGTGCCCCATCAGATACCACGAGTGTGCCCCATCCGATGCCGCCAGTGTGGCCCTTCAGATGCCGCCAGTGTGCGCCATCAGATGCCGCCAGTGTGCACATCAGATACTGCCAATGTGCCCCATCAGATGCCGCCAGTGTGTACCATCAGATACCGCCAGTGTTCCCCATCAGATGCTGTCAGTGTACCCCATCAGATTCTGCCTGGAACTTACCTGTCTCGGAGCGGGGCAGTGTCGGTCTCCCGCACGTCCTCCATGTCTTCTTCCGTCCTCTCTCAGGCATCCAATCGCAGCACCTGACGTTTCAGCCAATCAGGTGACTGGTAACAGACCCAGCAACCTGATTGGCTGAGAGGCGGATTCAGTGTTAGCAAAGCAAATTCCTTTGCTTTGCTAACATACAGCTGAGTGAACAGCGAATGCACAGCATTGCGCCCGCTGTTCACCTTTTTGGGCGCCTATTAGAGCCTACGGCTCTAATCAGGTGCTTCCAAAAAATACCCCCGTGGCTGTAATTCATATGCCCAACACCCGAAAATGGGCTGCCAGTGTGCCCCATTAGATGCTGCCAGTGTGCCCCATCAGATACCACGAGTGTGCCCAATCAGATGCCGCCAGTGTGCCCCATCAGATGCCGCCAGTGTGTGCCATCAGATGCCGCCAGTGTGCACATCAGATACTGCCAATGTGCCCCATCAGATGCCGCCAGTGTGTACCATCAGATACCGCCAGTGTTCCCCATCAGATGCTGTCAGTGTACCCCATCAGATGCTGCCTGGCACTTACCTGTCCTGGAGCGGGGCAGTGTCGGTCTCCCGCACGTCCTCCATGTCTTCTTCCGTCCTCTCTCAGGCATCCAATCGCAGCACCTGACGTTTCAGCCAATCAGGTGACTGGTAACAGACCCAGCAACCTGATTGGCTGAGAGGCAGATTCAGTGTTAGCAAAGCAAATTCCTTTGCTTTGCTAACACATAGCTGAGTGAACAGCGAACGCACAGCATTGCGCCCGCTGTTCACTTTTTTGGGCGCCTATTAGAGCCTACGGCTCTAATCAGGTGCTTCCAAAAAAAAACCTGCAGCTGTAATTCATATGCCCAACACGCGAAAATGGGCCGGGCACCTGAATAGGGAGTGTCAGCAGCGACCATAGATAGATTCATGCAATGCATTAATTTATCTATGGTGATTAGAGCGGTTCAGGAGAGAGGGGTGACACTCCTGCACCCTTTATGGACGCATCACCACTGCTTCAGCTCTGTTTAAACTTCAGTTTAAGGTACTTTAGGGCTTTCTCTCCCTACTCCTTACAGCTGAATAGACAGCAGGGGAACAAAGGAAGGTGAGTATGTGTAGCTGAGGAAGGCATGCATTAATGTAAAACCTACTGCTTTCCCAATGCCAAGTTTTGCTTTTAGGTAACAAGAAAAGCCAGAGATGTGAAACGTTGTATGCTAAAGATCTGTACATGCCTCCAAGGATAATTTTGCCCCGAGCCCACTAAAGGCAGGCTGATCACTATTAGATCAGTTTTCACTATTAAATCACAGCACAGCTGGGCAGATGGGCACACGTCCCTTCCCGAAACTGCAGAATAATGTCCATATCCATGATTCTGCACAGAGCGGCCGCCCTGTAGCAGTAAAGTTGTAATGGCCAACTGAAGACTAGTTACTCAGATATACTAGTTCCTATAGAGTGTTGTTATTTTATAGGGTTGGTGTCAAGTAACGTCTCTTAATTCTGGTAGTGAACACAATGGGAAATTGGCCTTGTTTAGAAGGTTTGAGGACCCCGGAGTTAGATAAATTGTTTCCAAAAACGTACTGCATTTATATAGCACATTTATCCTCTTCACATCCAGGCTGCTCAGCCCAGTTCTCTGACCAATGGTAACATTAGGGTTTGGTATCGGCACGATTGACATCTTCCCAGATGTATTCGAATATGTGTTCCTGGAAATATAAAAAACATTTAGATTCAGATTTAGGGCATAAAACCACTGAAATTATATTGCGTAATTATTTTAGTTCAAACTAATGTTAGCTTGTGTTTTCCGAGTCAGCATGCTGTCTGTTTTATGTTCACAACTATTCTTTACCTGTACAGAGCAACAAAACAAGCAAAAGTACTATACTACACTTATGCCGCATACACACGACAAGACTTTTCGAGGGACTAGGTCCGACGGTCTTCCCGACGGACTTTCGGTGGAGTTCCAACAGACTTTCCGAATTAACAGACTTGGCTACACACAATCACACCAAAGTCCGACGGATTCGAACGTGATGACGTAGGACCAGACTGCAATAAGGAAGTTCATAGCCAGTAGCCAATAGCTGCCCTAGCGTTGGTTTTTGTCCGTCGGACTAGCACACACACGAGCGGATTTCTCGATAGGAACTGGGTCCGGCGGAGTTCGGGCAAAAAAAAAATTGAAACATGTTCTATTTATAAAGTCCATCAGATTTTTGGACAGCAAAAGTCCGATGGAGTCCATACACAATCGAATTGTTTGATGGATTCGTTCCATCGGACCTTTGCTGTCCAAAAGTCCGGTCGTGTTTAACAGTCTTCTGCCTCCTTTCTGCATCCCCTTCCCTCTACAGTTCTGTTGTATATTATAGTCACAGAGGTGGCCAGAATTGGGGAACAAAAAAATATATCACAATTTGGCAGTTTTCAAGGTTGTGCTGCCCATCCTGCCCTGCTGTCCTTGGCCATGGCTCATGAGTGCTATTAAGGCTGAGTGTTGCGTTTTCAGGCAGAAAGTTGTGCATTTTTACCGCGTTTTCCCCGCGATTTTGCACAGGTCAACAGGTCACCCATGTAAAAAGCAGAAAAACGCATGTGATCTGCTAAAAAAGAAGCTCATGTCCTATTTTGAGTGTCAGCCATTTTTCTTCAGGCTACAAAACGCTCAGATGTAAACAGGGGCCATTTAAATGAATGGGATTTTACTTGTATTCTCTTACCTGCCATAATGCAGCACAGAAGTATAGTCATAAGGAATATTGGTAGTGTTCCCACGATCCACCACAAAAAGCCCTTTATTTTCTGTAAAACAAATCACCTGTACATGAGCTACATTTGGCCTATTAAAAACAGCTTAAATGTTCCATACTCCTACACCCCTCCTCCCCTCCACCCTACCCAAAATTGTTTTGGTCTCTTGTATACGAATTAGGACAGCAAACTGATTTTTAATCAAAGAGTGCCACATATGAATTATCATTACTTTGATCTCAGGAAGTCAACCTGAACTATTGCATACATATTGACTCTAGGCAAGTTCACCTACCTTTTTTCCACCTTAAATTCATGTAGATTGGCGTTTCTCAACAAAGGTTCCTTAGAGCCCTTGGGTACCTCTTGAGGTTACAAGGGGTTCCTTTAAGCAGTATGTAGTGGTGAATTGTTCAAACACCTATACTGAGCATCCACACAAGTGGGCAAGCTTCCCATGACTGCCAATGTAATGGGACATATCCACAAAGACTACAAATGTTAGGTGACATGTAAAAAAGTTTAGAAAGTCATTGCTTCAGCTGCAGTTAGGTTGTATGATTTAAACCCTTGTATCTGCCCTATGTTCAGTCCCTTCTGTGTCTTTTCAGCAAAGCAAGCATTCCAACTGATTAATCTGAAACTTTGAGTGGAGCACAGGGAAAATGGGCTTTAAAGCAGAACTCTGGGCACATTTTTTCATGTTCTCGTTGCTGATCTCCTCCCTTAACCAACGATGTCAGCCATATTCTTCTGAGCTCTGTAGTTTCTCTGCAACAACCGGCTGAACTTTCTGAAAAAGCGTTATTGCCTGGTGACTTCCTGTTTGTAAGACCGTTGGCTGCTATCCCTCCAGTAACCTCAGCTAGCGATCTGACATGCCCCCTTGTAGTCCTTTGAGACTGAGCAGGGAGTTCTATTTCCACCTGGCTCGCTGTAGTGGGCTGAGGGGTCTCATAGCCCCTGGTCTGTGCCTCTCATAGAGGCGGTGTCCTCCCCCTTTGCTCCCTCCTCCTCCTCCCTGCTAGCACCACCTCGTCCACCCGCCGCCACCGCCTGCCCGCCATCCCACCATCTGTCTCGGTGTTTTCACATACAGACCTATCAGCCTGAGATGCGCTCTGCCATCCAGAGTATCTGTAACTATCCCTGCTTTGCAAGGATGGGCACTGATAAGGCACTGTTGACTCCACACCTATGGGCACTGGTTTCACCACACTGATGGGCAATGATAAAGCACTGGTGACTCCACACTGATGGGCACTGATAAGGCACTGGTGACTCTGCACTGATGGGCACTGGTTTCACCACACTGATGGGCAATGATAAAGCACTGGTGACTCCACACTGATGGGCACTGATAAGGCACTGGTGACTCTGCACCGATGGGCACTGGTTTCACCACACTGATGGGCAATGATAAAGCACTGGTGACTCCACACTGATGGACACTAATAAGGCACTAGTGACACCGCAATGATGGGCTGAGATAACCTGCACTGGTGACACTGCACTGATCGGCACTGATAATCTGCACTGGTGACACTGCACTGATAATCTGCACTGATGGTCCCTGACATGCGGCACTGGTGGTCCCTGACATTCGGCACTGGTGGTCCCTGATATTCGGCACTGGAGGTGGTCCCTGATATTCGGCACTGGAGGTGGTCCCTGATATTCGGCACTGGTGGTGGTCCTTGACATTCGGCACTGGTGGTCCCTGACATTTGGCTCTGGTGGTCCCTGACACTCTGCACTGGTTGTCCCTGACATTTGGCTCTGGTGGTCCCTGACATTTGGCTCTGGTGGTCCCTGACATTTGGCTCTGGTGGTCCCTGACATTCTGCAATGGTGATCCCTGACATTTGGCTCTGGCGGTCCCTGATATTCGGCACTGGTTGTGGTCCCTGAAATTTGGCTCTGGTGGTCCCTGACATGCGGCAATGGTGGTCCCTGACTGGTGGTCCCTGACATTTGGCACTGGTGGTCCCTGACATTTGGCTCTGGTGGTCCCTGACATTTGGCACTGGTGGACACTGACACGTTGCACTGGTTTGCATTTATATTAAAATGCTTTGCATTTATAAGGCTGTAACCTATCATACAGTGTGTTATGTATGGCTTGCTGGCTACAGAATGATTTATGTTGAAGTGGGTGAGTTCACATTTACATGTACAAGCCTCGTGTCCCTCCCACATTCACTCCCATCCCAAGGATTCATGGGAAATGTAGGCTGATTACTGTTAGAGAGAGAGAAGAGGATATGATGCAATCACTGTTCTAAGAGATCCTCCCTGCCAGAAAAGATGATCCCCTTTTTGAATCACAGAGCTGACTTCCCGAAAATTCACACATATCTCTTAAGTGGTATGTTTGGGGGGTGTACTAATTGGGGATTTTTTGAAAATCTCTGAGTTCTGCTTTAAATCTGAAAGAATGATCAAACATTCCCATAGACACACTTCTAAACTTTGTGGACAGCCTTCCTAGAAGAGTTGAAGCTGTTATAGCTGTAAAGGGTGGGCCAACTCAACATTGAACTCTATGTACTATGACTGAGGTGCCATTAAAGTTCATGTGCATGTAAAGGGAGGCGTCACAATACTTTTGGTAATATAGTGTATATTTCATGTCTTCTGTCACAAGAGGTTTGACACATGGACACCATATCATATTTATATCTGACCAATTCACTTACCTTTTGAGATATACTGCCAGTTGATGGCCACATAATTGTCTCTGTCGAATCTGTTGTGTTCGTGACGGAAACCCAGTGAGTGCATCGTTTCATGTTGGATTATACCATAGCTCATACAGGAGTCTTTATCGATGCTCACTATCTGTCTGCCATTCACCTTCCCAATATAGGACCAGCAACTGCACATAAACAAATACAAATACAATTCTTAAAACATGCATACTTGGTAAAGGACCCTCTTTCTATTTACCCGTGGCTCTTGGCCAAGGACATTTTCTTAGATAGGCACCAGCCCTCTATTTGCAAGTCAGAGGCAAACATACTCCCTGTCCAAACTATGCTTGTACAATTGGCCCCAAAGAACGAGCCACATGATACAGGATAGAGGAGACTACACCCATTTTATTGATGATCGACTGGACCCCTTGTAATGGAGACACTATGAAAAGGAAAGCTACTAACAATCTTGACACTTACCCTCCTTGATTATCTTCAAAACTGAGGTAGTTGGGCTCTGTGGTCCTGTTTTGGAAGCGCAGGCAGGTCATTGTTGCAAACTCTAGTGTGGCAGATATGATCAAATCTCTACTTGAATTAGCTGTTGAAAAGAAAGCAGTTTAGGGGCCCATTCACAACTATTTATTTTATCATACGCATTGTAATGCAAAGTAAGGCACATGCAGGATATGGACATTCTTTTTAATGGTGCCAGGTTACACCCGTGCAATGCATTGACATACAGTATGTTGGTGCAAAAAAGTCAATTTTTTAAATCCATATAAAAGCTTTTAGGAACAACATAACAACGTCATTTTCCAAAGCAGTCTAAAAATGTAGTAAACACAGATGCAAAGGTGAAAAACCTGTACGGGCCTGTCAGAAAGCATAAAGTAAAAATAAAACTTTAGGGAACACATAAGACCTTGCGTTTATCCCCGGTACATGAGAATTCCGTGTTTTGGTACAGGTGGAAGGCACATGTACACATTCAGCCTCACTGTTGGTGGCCTGTAAAACTGCTGGGATCAATGGGGCCCCTCTGCAACCACAAGCCAAGCTCTTGGCACGTAGTTTACGGTGTGGTCGGGTAATATAAAATTGGTGTTTGGCAATTAAAATGTAGCACCCTGGAGTTTAGGCAGGGTTGCTCCTCACAAATTTACTTGTCAGGAATAATTATCCTGGTTGATTGATAAAGATCTACTGATTTCTCCCTAAGTTTGGCCTTGCTGCACTTTTCTTTTACCACTAGGTGGCCGGTTGCATTCAAGAAGTGTCTGGCGCCCAATGACTTTAATCATCTTGCACCCACCATGCCTCACAACCCACTATACACAGAAGGATGTCGGCTATCTCTGGCCCTGGAGGTTCTCATTAGACCGAAGGAGGTCCGGGGCCTTGCTACAAAAAGCAACCTGGAGTTTAGGCAGGGTTGCTCCTCACAAATTTACTTGCTAGGAATTAATTATCCCGGTTGATTGTTAGAGATCTATTGATTTCTCCCTAAGTTTGGCCTTGCTGCACTTTTCTCTTTTACCACTAGGTGGCCGGGTACTTGGTGGTACCAGATATGAGAAGGACAACGCAAGGTCAGGTTATGGGTATATGGAGTATCTCAGCCAATGGGTAGGGGTTTTCTTGAATACCTTGGCCTGCTAGGAGAGCCTATATATTCAGGTGGAGTCAGGGGATCTAGGTTGTCTGGGTGGATGTGTGTTGTATTGCCCAGGTTGCTAGGCCGGAGATGGGGCCTATCCCGGGCACATTTGGCTGATAGGCTGTCCAGCAGAGAAGCAGGGGTAACGCTTGAGGAAGATACTGAGAGTGAAGATTGGAGGAGCTCAAGGGATTCAGTGACAATGAATCAGCAGGTCTAGTGGGAGACCGGGAGCTCAGTGGGCTGAAGAACTACAAGGATATTGTAGTAGAATAGAAAGGAACTGTTAGGATTTGTGTTAGGAACTGTTAAAGACTGTTGCCATAGGAGACAGTATTCCTGCACATGCAGATGTGGCGTCTTGCTGGATACCTTCCCCTGCATGGCTGTCCTCCTATTGAAGTCTCAGAGTCTGCCAATTGAACATGCAACTACCTAAGGGTGTCCTAACCCTAACCCTCTTTCCCACAAAAGTTTGTTAACCTCCCTGGTGATATTCCAGAGTCTGGCTCGTGGGTGGAATCTCAGAACCCCTCATAATGGGCACAGCGGGTGTACACTCAGACCCGGGAACTCAGCACAGGGATGATGGGAACTCCTCATAATGGACACACAGCAGGTCTACAGACCTGGGAGCTCAGCACAGGGATGGTGGGAACCCTATGGGAATTTCTATGCTTACGAATTTCATACAAAATATGAAATTTCGTTAATGAATTTCAGATCCAAATTAACAGAAACATGACTGGTGTTTTGTTCACCAAGTCAGCACAGCACATGGATGGTGGGAGCCCCTCATAATAATAAATTCATCATATTGAACTTTCGTTATTTTTATGAAAAGTTAACGAAACTAAAGGTTAAAAACCGAGGAAGTCAGCACAGCATAGGGATGGTGGGAACCCCTCATAATGATAAATTCATCATAACGAACTTTCGTTATTTTAACTAAAAGTTTACGAATCGAACGAAAAATGTGTATTTTGTACGAATCCGAATTGAATTCCATACACGAATTACGAAATACGTGTTTTTTTTTCCGTATGAAACGAAACCAAACAAATTTTTTGACAGCGCCCATGTCTAGTCGGCTATCTCTGGCCCTGGAGGTTCTCATTAGACCGAAGGAGGTTCGGGACCATGCTACAAAAAATAAAAAAGCAAACAAAAACACAACAGGCATCAGGAGACGGCAGTAGTACCTCCTGAGTGCCTGCCAGCTGCTGCTATACCATTACCGCCTGTCTGAAAGAGCGCTTACTGTCTGGATGACAACTGTTACACGGGACAGGAAGGGAGTATGGAGACCTCCAAAAGTAACACAGACAAGAAATAATTATTAATCATTTTTTTTTGTGTAGAGTAAGACCGGCCATAGATGGTTCAAATCCTGAGATTTGAACAGTGTGTGGGCAGGCTGATTGTACCAAGTTGATCGATCGATCTGAGTACAACCAACCTGCTCATACAGCCGCTAGCAATATACATTGTCTTCTCCCAGCGAGGACGGCTTTCCTCACCCACCTCCGGAAGCAGACAATTGCTCAGCAGGAGGGATTCCTATGTCAGCACTGTTTGTGTTGATGAGGGAACTGTGCGACTTTTTTTCCTGCACCTTGTGGTTCTCTGCGCTATGTACACTCTGTGTTGTGTTCTGTATATGGACCGACCACCTTCACTTCATGGGTGTGTAGTCACTCCATAGACACTGGACCCCAGTGGGGGCACAGGAAGTGACATCACCTTTCCCTCACATAATACCTATGGATAAGGACTAATGTTCTATAAGGTGACAAAAGACCTATAAGTTCAATCTATAGTGAAGCCAACTTACTATAACTAGGAGCGATGACATAGGGGACTCTAACGATTCCGTCTTTTGATTTTCCCCATTGGCAGGAGTTACATATCAATGCGCTGCGTTGGTTGTTCAATTTGATGTCACCATCGATAAGAAAAACAGGGGAATCTGCAAGGATAAACAAGAATTAATGTCTCACTTTTATCGTTTAGATGATAACTACAATGTTGTTGTTTTTCATATTCTGTGTTTCTGTTGCTCGGTATAAATCTGGAGCAGCTGTGCATATAAACCAATCAGCTTCCAGGTTCTTTTTTGTCAAAGCTTAATTGAACAAGCTGAAATTAGAAGCTGATTGGTTTCATAGTTAGTTAGGTTGAATAAAGACACCAGTCCATCCAGTTCAACCTGAGTGAATGTCTACAATTGTCCCTATCGCTGTACACTCACATCAGTCCCTACCCTGTTTCTGTGAACAGATTTTGCACTCTCCAATTTTAGTAAAACCCCATTAAATTATTTGCATTATAAACAGGTTAATATAAAATAATGAATGTGAATAGTTCATGTTTAACATTTGCAGCCAGTAGGTTGAGTTGTTTGCAAGCTTAATGCTTGGTGAAGGCTTTTTATGGTGCTATATGTTGCAATAGGTATATATTTATGAGATACATACACACAAACACACACATGTCTAGAAGCTGCCAAGGTAAGAGGAAGCAATTGGGAAAGGAGGTTTAGTTTAGGTTAATTTAGGGGTCAAGAGAGGGGGTGGGAAAATTTAGGGCAAATTCAGGAATAAGGCAGGGCTCAAAATTTCAAGTCCTGAACTACTAGCCAGGCCTTAAATCGGAGTTCCAGTCTGTATTAAAAATAAAATTAAACGTCAGCAGCTACAAATACATTAATATAAGGACACTTACCTGTCCAGGTATTTAGTGTCCAGGTGTTGACACCCCTAGCCGATCCGTTCATCAGCTTCGGGTGCAAGCACTGGTATTCTATAAAATGACTGCTACCCATCAGATAATGCAATGGAAGTGATGTTCCGACCAAAAAATACTTACTTACATTCGCAATGCGTTCCACGGCACACTATGCGTTCCACATACTTTATGATCTGACGGGTAGCAGTATTCTGAGAGAACACCCATGTGAACATCTTAGTACCCCAGCTACGTCTTGAATTGCAGAGTAATTTTAGCAGTTAAATGAGCGTATATACATCAATATCACATATATCAATATACTATTTATTTAAATATGCTTACATTATTGCTAAAGTTACTCTAAAATCCAAGTGGTAGCTGGGTGTAGTACGATGTCCGTATTGTGTCTATTCCAGTGCAGAGCTAGAACCACCACTAGGGGGCGAGACTGTCCCCTATGAGAGGAGAATGTTCAGGCAATCTTCTGGGACCTGTGATGTGTCCCAGAAGACTGCAGAAAGGGAGGGGGGAGAGGTGATCTTCCTTCTGCCGATGTGGAGCCTCGGGAGAAGGTGGGAGCTGGGTGCCTGTAAAAACAGGGTACCCGCTCCCCCCCAAAAAAATGAAATGCCAAATGTGGCATGTTAGGGGGTCACCAATACTTAAAACGGAAGTTCCATTTTTGGGTGGAACTCCGATTTAACTTGTCCTATTGACAAGCTGGTGATTGGTTGCTAGGCTGTCCGAGCAACCAATCACCAGCTTGTTAATAGGAAAAGTAAACTTTGGCAGCTCCCGTCGCCCTCAGCTTATGTCCACTCACCTAATGCCAGAAGGTGAGTGGAAATTTAGAGGGCTGCTTTAAGGTCAACTTCTTCCTAAGACATAGACATTATCCAACTGGTGATTATTTGTATGGAAAAGAGATTAGAGAGTAATCTTGACATTACCTTTATTTGCTTGTGCTATTTGATCAGAAATGGTCCATTCATCATCATTAAAGGAAGTTGTGTCAGCATCTTCTAAAAAAATTATTAAAAAAAATATTTGATATATGAGGGCAAGTTTGTCATTCATCCTTATAACACACCAAACATAAAACGGACTAACAAGATTTAACTGAAAGTGAGCCAAAGACAAACTTATATAGCCAATAAAATTTGGGGCTGTTAAAGTGAACCTGTGCCCAGAACATGCACACTAAAATATTCACATATTTACCTGAGCCCCTTCATCTCCACCGAGTCCTGGCTCTTGATTGGATAGTATGATAGCAGCAGCACAGCCATTGGGGGCAGGGCCGTGTCCGGCATTCGTATCTGTGAACGCAAACGCTGGACTCGGGATCGCGCCCCATAAGATAACCCCCTCGGGAGAGCACTTCTCCTGGGGGGGTACCTGATGTGAGGAGGAGCCGCGAGAGCCACCGGGGGACCCCAGAAGACAAGGATAGGGGCCACTCTGTGCAAAACAAGCTGCACAGTGAAGGTAAGTATGATATGTTTGTAATTTAAAAAAAAATAAAAAACGATCCTTTACAATCACTTTAACCCCTACCAGTGTCATTTGTACAGTGACAGTGCATATTTTCTTAGCACTGGTCCCTGTAGCAGTGTCACTGGTCCCCAATAAGTATCAAATGTGTCAAAGTGTCGCTATAAGTTGCTGATCACTGCAATTACTAGTGAAAAAAAAAATATATTCCATAGTTTGTAGATGCTATAACTTTTGCACAAACCAAACGATATGCAATTATTTGGATTTTTTTTACCAAAAATATGTAGCAGAATACATATTGGCCTAAATTGATGAAGAAATTTGATTTTTTGTTTACATTTGTTTATTGGCTGTGTTTTATAGCAGAAAGTAAAAAATAGAGTTTTTTTTTCTCAAAATTGTTTGTTGTTCTTTGTTTATAGCGCAAAAAATGAGGTGATGAAATACAGGCATACCTCACTTTTAGGTACACAATGGGGTTTATTTACTAAAGCTGAAAAGTGCAAAATCAGGCTCACTTCTGCATAGAAACCAATGAGCTTCCAGGTGTTATTACCAAAGTTATTACCAAAGCTTAATTGAACAAGCTGGGGTTAGAAGCTCATTGGGTTCTATGCAGAAGTGAGCCTGATTTTGCACTTTTCAGCTTTAGTAAATAAACCCCATTGTGTACATAAAAGTGGGGTATGTCTGTACCACCAAAAGAAAGCTCTATTTTTTTGGGGGGGGGGGGGGAAATACATAATTTGTTTAGTTACAGCGTTGCATGACCGCGCAATTATAAATGAACCACTTGCCAACCACTGTACACGATATATGTTGGTACAATGGCAACAGTGGGCAAATGGGCGTACCTGTATGTCCCCTTTAATTGGCGGGGATATTTATTATAGCAAAAAGTAAAAAATGTTGATTTTTTTTTCAAAATTGTCGCTCTTTTTTTGTTTATATCGCAAAAAATAAAAACCGCAGGGGTGATCAAATACCACCAAAAGAAAGCTCTGTTTGGTAGAAAATAAATGACATCGATTTTTTTTTTGGGTGCAACGTCGGCTAAAGCGACGCAGTGCTGAATTGCAGAAAGTACTCTGGTCAGGAAGGGGGTAACATCTTCCAGGGCTGAAGCGATTAAAATAACGCAGTGCCGTATTGCAAAAAATGGCCTGGTCAGGAAGGGGGGTATAACTTCTGGAGTTGAAGTGGTTAAGTATGATGCCAATGCCTTACTTGCTTTCTTTTTTTGGGGGGGGGCAGGACTAATAGGAGAAAAACATACATTCTTAAACCCAGGACCATAGCTCTGTAAGTGCAAACCCAACACTGCTCTACTTAAGTAAAGCTTTTTAATATATTTTCTAAATTAATATAATTATTATTATTTTTGTTTCCAGAACAAAGTTTTTAAAAGAAATGCCTAAATTCAGTAAGTATTATAATAGGATATATTCTTGTACTTACCAAAGCTGTCATCCCGCTGGAAAGTCTGTAAGAAAATCATATGCGTTAGTGTGGACAATGCACCGAAACCATGCAGATGGAAACAATACCTAATGGTGTCTGCACACGCAACAAAATGAATATTAAAACAATCATGCAAACAAGAGACCCTCTATTCAATCTAGTGAGGTCTTGATCAATTTTGACTTTTGCCAAGTTAAATCACCAAATTTTGTTTAACATTTTTGATTGACTAAACAAATATCCACATGAGAACCAATTATAAAGCTTGCCGTACACACTGTATTCTGATTGCACCACCTCGGTATAACGCCATTTAGATATTCTAAAATGATGGAATACGACGATCTATGTAAACTTGCACATTTGTTTATATACACCCAAGCAGACCCTTAAGCCCCATACACACTATCAGATTTTGTACAGATTTTTTCCTTCAAAACCATATAATATGAGGTCAAACCTTAGGACTTTCAATGTGTATGCAATCAGGCAGGCCTTTGCACTACATGGTTTTGGTAAATGCGAAGACAAAAATCAGCAGAAAATCTGATAGTGTGTATGGGGCTTTACAGTTCCCAGTGGTTAGTATAGTAGATATTAAGGAGCTTGTACATTTAGAATGAAGGGCAAACCATTGTGTGGCACTTACCGCAATGGGCAACATCTCTCCCAGAGACAAGAATGATGCAGAGATAAGGATTAAAATAGTGGTTGCCATGTCTTAGCCTCAGTGTTACTGGAGGTAAGGTAATTGACCATGGGGTGAGACTGGCTTATAAACATCTAGAAGGGCTGAGGTTATCCAATAAGAATACAGTATCTGGATTTCTTTTGTAAATTCCACTCATTGTTCCACCCCAAAACCAGGACAAGGGGAGAGCCAGATGCAAAGATCACTATTGTGGAATTGAGATGCTTCATTTGCATGGGCTAAGTAAATAGAGTAAATAGAAAGAAAATGCTGCTGACAACCAACAAAGCAAAATCATTAAGACATACATGGCTTATACAAAATGAAAAAAATAATAATAATAGCAATGAATTTTTATATATTATATTATATATTTTCATCCTTATTTCAAAATACAGTAACAATTAACAACTGTCATATTTCAAAGCTCTCAATGATTATGTTAGTTTTAAATGAATTCCCCTCATTTATCCCTATGTATTATTAAAATGTTTAATATTTGTAGATGGGTATTATACTTTTTTGGCATTCCTCAATTTGTGGAAAAATATAGAATATTGGTGCTGTGCTGCTGGAGCAATTATGTAATACTCTATAAATGTTACGTTAAATATAATGGAATAGTGCCTAATGCCCCGTACACACGGTCGGACATTCCGACGACAAAATCCATTCAATTTTTTCCGACGGATTTTGGCCCAAACTTGTCTTGCATACACACAGTCGCACAAAGTTGTCGGAAAATCCGATCGTTTAGAACGTGGTGACGTAGAAATCGTACGACGGGACTATAAAGAGGGCATCAGCTTCCTTGTATGGGGAAGAGGAAGCAGATACACTGACAGTCTGCATGAGACCTGCATGGCATCAGTGATCTGCTGATCCCTGGCGCAATGCTTTACAGGCTCCTGCAACAAAAAATAATAAATGCATATTTTTTTACCAGCAAAAAAAAGTGCATTTATTTATTTTATTTTTTTAAAGTGAACTTATCCTTTAAGTTTTTTTTGTTTTATTTTTTTACATTATCACTATATAATTGTAACACAACATTTTTTGTATCTGTTTGATTGAGCGCTACCAGCTATTATTTTGTCACCATTTATAATTTATTTATCAGAGGTAAGCTGCTAACACCAGGGTCATTTATTGTTCTTGGAGGTTTGTCAGGCTAACAAGCCCTACAGGTAGGGTTGAAGGAGCGCCCAAAGATTAGTAATGCAAAACTAAAATACAAAAACCCTAATGCCATATTTAACCACTTCCGGACCGCCGCACGCCGATATACGTCCTTATTTTGAAGGAGGATATCATTGTTATGGCAGCAGCTAGCTGCCACAACCCCGGTATCCTCTTTATATATCCTCAGGATAAAAGTGGTCTCTGCGGCAGATTCGCCACAAGATCATTTACTTTTATTGGCGGCGGGAGAGGGGGCCATTTTTTTAAATTCTTTTTTTAAATAACAATATTTTATTTTTTTTATTGCATTTTAGTGTAAATATGAGATGTGAGGTCTTTTGGACCCCAGATCTCATATTTAAGAGGACCTGTCATGCTTTTTTTCTATTACAAGAGATGTTTACATTCCTTGTAATAGGAATAAAAGTGACACTTTAAAAAAAAAAAGAAAGCAGCGTAAGAATAAAAAATATTGTTTTTTTAATCGCGCCCCCTCCCGCCGAAACTCGCGCGCATAAGCGAACTCATACGTGAGTAGCGTCCGCATATGAAAATGGTGTTCAAACCACACATGTGAGGTATTGCCACGATCGGTAGAGTGAGAGCAATAATTCTAGCCCTAGACCTCCTCTGTAACTCAAAATATGCAACCTGTAGAATTTTTTAAACGTCGCCTATGGAGGTTTTAAGGATAAAAGTTTGTCGCCATTCTTTGAGCAGTCACAATTTTAAAACGTGACATGTTGACTATCAATTTACTCAACGTAACATTATCTTTCACAAAATTGAAAAAAAATAATAATAATAATGAAAAAAAAAAAAAATATATATATATATATATATAATAAAAATTGGGCAAAAAAAGTGTCAGCAGGGGGGCGTGGCCGGATGGGTGGAGCGGAGTGAGTGAGTGTGTGAGGAAGCCGCCGTGTGTGTCTCCCTCCCAAGCCCCCATGGCGAAAGCGTGGAGCGCTTAAAATTACGGCCGGGTGCAGTGCAGTGCAAGGAGGGCTGGAGTTGAGTTGAGCAGCATAGCTGGACACTGGACGGGAGGAGGAGCGACGGCGTGACACTACCTTATCGTGCCAAGCTCTCGGGGATCCCCGCTGACTTCCGGGTTCCGTGTCCCGACGGCCGAAGTGAAGTACGAGCTCACGAGTACCTCCGACCAACGCCGAACCATCTACGGAGAAGACACCGCTCACATCAAACCACCGAAGGTTCCCCCGCTCCCCGGCAAGCCGCAACAGGAGGAAGGAGGTAAGCGGCGGGATTGAGGGGAGGAAGAAACCGGCAGTCTGAGGGGCATTGTAGTGGTGATCTGGTGGAGAAAGCTGGGACACAGTGATGCCTGTGATGCCTGTGGACTGGTAGTACTTAATCAGGAGGGCACCGAAGGGGGTAAGAAACATTTACGTTCCCCTGTCAGTTTGTCTCCTCTGGATGTCTGGATGCCCGGATCCCTTCGCCTTGTGTATGTGTCTGCTAATCTAATCTATTAGCCTGGGTAACACACGTAAAGGAATACCTCCTGGAAAAGGAAAAAAAAAAACCCGAACATTTTTGTAAGCAGTTTCCAGGAATATCTGAACCTGTGGCCTGTGGACTGATTATAAGGCTAGCTCAGTGCATCATTAATTTATCAACTGAGGGAAGGTGTTTGTGCTAATTATTAACAGGCTAAACGGTACCTGAGTTAATGTGATAGGAAGTGTCTGTGATACTTGAAATGAACATTGGCACACGGCTACTACTGCATTCAGTGATTATTGTGTGGTGTGTGGTCGGGTCAAAACCCTCTTAAAAACACGCTATAACCGGGACTGTTCTGTTTTGATTGTTCTGAAGTAAGAGGTGAGAAAGGGAAAGTAAGATGCAACATCTGCGCTCTGCAAAAGAAAGGGGGGAAAAAAGCTCGCAACAGTCCGCCACAGCAGCTAAGTTAGAACAGTATGCTCATAACCCGGTACAGTCATCTCAGACCCCTCCAAAAAAAGGACAGTTAAAGGGGCAGCAAGGTGTAATGACCGAAAGGAAAAGTATGGGACAGTCAAACATTAATATTAACACACAGGTTGGAGCAGTGGCAAAATCCTCAGTAAATAAAAATGCGGACGCAGGGGAACAGTATATAGAAACGACAGCAGGCGACTCCCCCCCGTTAGAAAAAGAGCCAACTATAAAGGACGTGCTACTGGCCGTAAATGCATGCAACATCTCACTGAAAGAACTTTGTAACCAAATGAAGGGAGTGAAGGAGGATTTACTGGTGGTAAGGCAGGACCTACAGAAAGTGGTGGAAAGGACGACAGAACTTGAGATAAGGACTAGTAGATTAGAAGATGATTCAACCTTCCTAATTAAAGAAGTAGAAAGCCTGAAGGAGCAGTTCAGCGGATATAGAACAAGAATGGACGAAATGGAAAATAGGCTCCGGAGGGACAATGTGCGAGTAGTGGGGCTTCCGGAAAAAAGTGAGGGTGTAAACCCTGCTGAGTTTATGGAGCATCTTCTGGTTGAACTGTTTGGGAGGGATGCTTTTTCAACAGCGTTCTCAATAGAGAGGGCGCATAGGGTACCCTTTAGAGCACCATTGGAGGGGGGCCGTCCCAGGCCATTATTAATGAAATTACTTAATTATAAAGATAAAGTGGTGTTATTACGGAAGGCAAGGGAAATGGGGAATGTACTGTATAAAGGTGTTAGAATTTCATTATATTCTGATTTTTCCCCAGAACTTCAGAGAAAAAGGGTAGAGTTCCTCCAGGTGAAACGCAGGTTACAGAAGCTCAGGGTGCCGTATGCTCTTCTTTATCCTGCAAAGCTACGGATTAATGCATTAGGGCATACTCAGGTTTTCTGTTCCCCAATGGAAGTGGAAAAATGGATAGAAGAAAATAAAGAAAAGTTGTAGTTGTTGGGGTTTCTAGTACTGAGTGGGATAGGAAGATAGAAAGAGAAGGGGGGATGAAGTATGTGTGGGTTTTTTTTTTTTTTTTTTTTTGTATGTTTGTTTGTGTTGTTTGTGTTAGTATGGGAGGGGGGTTGGGAGGGAGGTAACACACGGCGAGTGTACTAGGTGTGGGTGGCAAAGTGGTTGTGAAGAGAGTGGTATAAGGTCACTAATAGCCCCTAGGGTAACACCTAGGAAGGTGGGTGAGGGGGGGGAGGGAGGTAGAAAGGGGAGAGAGGGGATGGGTGTAGTAGGGAAAATAGGGGGGAGGCTGAAGGGGAAAAAAAATATGTATGCACTAATAAATGGAGTACAGGAAATAACTCAAAACACAAAAGCACACAAAATGGGGGGTGGTAAAACTTGGGGTGGTAAAAAACGAGGAAAATATATGGGTCACAAGGGGGAAAATGGTAATAAACAATTATATAGTATAATTTATATCCAAAGACACATAATATATGAGTTAATGGTGACGCCTAATAGATTTGTTATTACACAAGGGAGTAATATTTGGGGAGTGCGGTATAAGGTAATAAAAGAAGTTAGGGGGGAGTTGGTGGGTACTGGGAGAAAAACGGTTCTTAACAGTGTCCTCAGTAGACTGGTTATTTCGCTCTCTCTCTCTCCTGCCCTAGGTTTTTCTTTTTTTTCCTCTCTCCTCTCTATTTGTTTATGGCTATGCAGGACGGTAAAATTAAGATAGGCTCCTGGAATGTGAGGGGACTGGGGACGCAGCTGAAACAAAAAGCAGTGCTATCCTTGTTGGAGGGATGTGGAGTAGAGCTGCTCTGCCTGCAGGAGACCCATTTAAATAGAGATACAATATACCGGTTGCAGAGTAGAAAATATCAATTTCAATATCATTCTGTTTATTCGACATATAGTAGAGGGGTGAGTGTCTTGGTAAAAACGGGGGTGAATTTTGTATGTAAACGGGTCAGCTTGGATGAAAAGGGCAGATACATTTTCTTACATTGCCTAATTGAAAATAGAGAATGTATGCTGGCAAATATCTACATCCCTCCACCATTTAAAATGGAAGTGCTTTTTAAATTACAGGAATTTTTAGTAGGGATAGATGGTGTTCCTACAATAATAGTAGGGGATTTCAACACGGTATTGGATATTAAAGTCGATAGATTCCCAGAAAAAACACTGGCGGAACCAGCTTGGCAGGGGAGGTTGGGACAGTATCTGGAAGAAGTAGGGCTACGGGATTTATGGAGAACTGGGAACCCGGGAGTCCGGCAGTATAGTTGTTACTCGGCCACGCATACTACGTTATCCAGGATTGATATGATACTGGGGAATGACCTGGCCTTACAAATGGTGGAAAAGATTGAATATCAGCCTAGGGGGATTTCAGATCATTCCCCAGTAACAGCAGTATTAAAAATGAGAGAACGTAAGGTACAGAGGTTGTGGAAAGTGAACCCGCTATGGTTAGAACTGATAAAAAAAGAGACAGAAGAACGCCCTGAGAGAATTCAGTGGGAATTAAAAGAATTTCTAAAAACTAATCGGGGTACAGTAACATCAGGGATCCTGTGGGACACTCTGAAAGCTTTCCTGAGGGGTCTCCTGATCCAATCAATAGCAAAAATAAATAGAAAGTCTAGGGAACAGGAGGTACAAATAGGGAGAGAAGTGATAGAGGCTGAAAGAGATTTTATTAGCGATCCCACTCAGGGCAAAGAAAAAATCTGGCTAGATAAACAAGAAGAACTTAGGCTATTAACTCTGAAGAAAGCAGAGATTCAACATATGTTCCAACGCCAAGCCTCCTTTGTTGAAGGGGAAAGCGTGGGAAAAATGTTGGCACAACTGGTGAAGAATAACTCGGGTCCTTCCTCAATCTCGGCGATTAGGATAGGTGAGGGAAAGGTCACAACAGAAACTGGGAGTATATGCCAAGCATTTGAAGGATATTATAAAAACATATATACTGCACAGAAAGTGGGGATGGATGAGCAAATGGAAACATTTTTAGGTCAATTAGAGGTACCATGTTTGAAACAAGAAGAAAGAGAGGAACTGGAAGCCCCAATAACTTTGAAAGAACTTCAGGAAGCAGTTGCGAGTATGCCAAACCAGAAATCGCCTGGTCCGGATGGACTACCGATTGAAGTCTATAAAAATTTTGGCGAGATACTGATTCCTGAACTCCTGGAGATGTTAAGAGGAGCATATGGGGAGGGTAAATTGCCTCCATCAATGATGGAGGCGGTTATAACCCTGTTGTACAAAGAAGGGAAGGACGCCTTAGATGTTGCAGCGTATAGGCCAATTTCTCTCCTGTGTACCGATACAAAGATACTGGCCAAGGTATTAGCGACTAGGCTTAATCGAGTTATAGCAAGATTAGTCCATATGGACCAAACAGGGTTTATAGCCAACAGATCAACGAGTATAAATATTAGAAGAGCCTTTTTGAATTTGCAGGTCCCAATGGATAACGATACTCCGGGTGCAGTAGTGGCATTGGATGTAAGGAAAGCATTTGATAGCGTAGAATGGGGATATATATGGAAAGTTCTGGAGAAATTTGGCCTGGGTCCTTCCTTCATAGGATGGATTAGGATGCTATATGACAAACCTAGTGCAAGACTAAAAATTAATAATGAGTTATCCGGGAAAATAGAACTGGGGAGAGGGACGAGGCAGGGGTGTCCATTATCACCCCTGCTCTTTGCATTGGCCATAGAGCCCTTGGCATGTGCAATTAGAGCAAACCGGGAGATAGTCGGTTTCGTAAGGAAAACTGGAGAGGAAAAAATCTCACTTTATGCAGACGATATCCTATTGTTTTTGGGGGATATGAGGTACTCATTACCAAGGGCAGTGGGACTGGTGCAAGGGTTTGGAGGCTTCACAGGGCTGGAGATAAATTGGGAAAAATCGGAATGTCTTCCTTTGGACCCAATGGGTCAGCAAACGGCCCTGGGAGCCCCCCAAATGCCAATAGTGGATAAGTTGAAATATCTGGGAGTTACCTTATCAAGGGATCCTAAGCAATATATAAGTCATAACTTAGTCCCATTATTGACTAGGTTTAAACAAAAAATTGCTATATGGAAACGAATGCCTCTCTCGGTGGCTGGCAGATGCAATCTGATAAAAATGATATGGATGCCCCAACTTTTATATATATTACATAATGCCCCAATATGGATTAACAGAAGCTGGTTTAATAAAATCGAGATGTTGTTTAGGGAGTTAATATGGAGGGGAGGACAGGCCAGATTGAGATTGCGGATGCTTCAGCTACCGGGAGAGGAAGGAGGATTTGCGGTCCCTTATCCGGAGTGCTATTTTTGGGCGTCCCAATTACAACAGCTAGGGGGGATTGATGAGATGAACGGAGGAACCCCAAATGGGAGATTAGTATTAACAGGCTCCCCACATAGCACGCTGATTGAGACCTTGGAAGCGGACTCATTCCAGTGTAGATGCCCTACAGTAAAAATGATGTTAAAACTATGGGATATAGTTAAAAAAAAAATGGGATATAGTGAAATAACAAAGTATACGCCTCTCTGGAACAATAAGAAGCTACAGGAAATATGGCGGGTTGGAAAAATTGTAGAATGGGAAAAATGTGGCATTGTAAGGATCAGCCATTTATATGGCGGCAGGGGTATTAAATCTTTTGATCAACTGCAAAAAGAATTTAAGATATCACAAAACTCATTTTATGCCTATATACAAGTGAGGCATGCTTTAAAGACCCAGTTTGGAAACTTGTTATTAACATGGGAAGAACTGCCCTTGCTATACCCAGTAGCACAAGCAGGACCAACAAAAGGATTAATATCTAAATTCTATGCCCAGTTGGGTGAACAGATCTATAGTGAGAGGAAAGGAAGGGTCGAGAAGGAGAAATGGGAGCAAGACTTAGGTAATATAACTCGAGTACAGTGGAAAAATATCCTAGCGGCATGCCCAAAGGTCTCGGTCTCTCCTCCCCAGAGGATTTCCCACTTGATGCTAATTAATAGAGCATACTATACTCCCCAGAAATTATTTAAATTTGGTAAGAGAACAGATGACTGTTGCCCCAGGTGTGGGGGGTCAGGGAATTTAATGCACATGTTCTGGAAATGTCCCAAATTATTTAGATACTGGGAAGGAGTGGTAAAGATAATAAGTAGGGCCTTTGGGACGGCAATAGAATTAAATCCCATAGTGTGTATCTTAGGTTATAGAAAGGAGGAAGTAGAGAGAAAAGGAGAAACAACAGTAATCCTAAGATGTTTATTTCAAGCCAGAAGGATGATAGCTAGGAGATGGCAATCAAAGCTAGCCCCCACAGTTGAGGATTGGATAAGTGCGGTAAATGAATATCTATGTAAGGAGAGAGCAGTATATGCAAAACGAAATAACCTAAAAGAGTTTAATAGGAACTGGCGAGAGTGGATAGAAGAGATGCATACCCCAGTTTAAACCATGACAGGAAAGGGAAGAGGGGAGGGGGAGGGGGGAGTGTATATTAAAGGTATGGGAATCATCATAACACATTTATGATACACCGTGAAATAAAAGCACAAATATATATATAGGAGGGGAGGGGAGGGGGGGGTGGTGTTGATAGAAAGGGAGGGAGGGAGGGGAGGGGTTATATTAGTAGGAAAAAAGTAGGAAGTGCAAAAATAGTTGAGGAAGGATAAGGGGGGTTATGGTATGGTCTAGATACTGTTTTTTTTTTCTTGTCTGTTAATTATATGTGATGTATGGATGTATTTTCATATCCCCCGTCCCTTCCTAGAACTTTAAAACTCAGACTCCGGAATGGAAGGAAGATGTATTTGAATCCTGGCAATGTAATTTTAAAATGTGGTCTGTATAATGTGAAAATTTAATAAAGATTAATAATAAAAAAAAAAAAAATTGGGCTAACTTTACGGTTGTCTTATTTTTTAATTTAAAAAAGTGTATTTTTTCCACAAAAAGTGCTCCTGTAAGACCTCTGCGCAAATACGGTGTGACAGAATGTATTGCAACAACCGCCATTTTATTCTCTATGGTGTTAGAATTTTTTTTTTTTTTAATGTTTAGGGTTCTAAGTAATTTTCTAGCAAAAAAAAACTGTTTTTAACTTGTAAACAACAAATCTAAGAAAGAGTCTCGCTCCTTAAGTGGTCATTGTGCTGATGCTAATTTTGTATGGTCAGGTTTTTGTTTTTCTGGTTTTTCTGCATCCATGAATAGGCAGAAACTCTGCAGCATAAAAATGAAAGGCGCCCATTCTCTCAATAAAGAAAATGCTAAATAAATAATGACACGTGCGCAGTTCACAGAATAGACACATTGATGGTGAACGCGCTCTACACAATTAGTGAATTAACCTCAGTTTTTACTTTGCATAGGGATGTTTCTTAGCTTAGTGAATGTGGTGAAAAATTGCTTTGCACAGAATACCCAATCAAGACTGGATGATACAAGTCAATAGAGTTTCACCTCATTCACTAAGCAAAGGCAAAATTCCCTTATAAAGTAAAAATTCATGAGCAGCCTATTTGTAAATCAACCTCATTGTCCTCGAGAATCTAGTAAACAAAAGCGAAAACAAAAAAATTTGCAACAAAATTAGGTAGAAAAAATGAGTAGGCTGCCTCTCTGTTCACAAAGTCAGGTTTATTTTTAATTGGCACCAATGGAATGGCACATTTTGTTGTATGTACTGTATGCAATGACAAATAAAGCCTATTTCTTTATTGTATCTTTATTAAATAAACTAGACTTAAAGGGGTGTTGCACATAAAAAATAAAAAATAAAATCTTCAAAATTCCTAAAAATAAAACAATTTAAATTTGGATTTATTTTTTTAACTTACCTCTAAATGCCTGTTGCTAGGGGGTCCCTCATAGTCTGCCTCCTTCAGTGCCTGGGCTGGTGACATCACTTCCCCTCGGCACAGGAAGGGCTCAGCTCTGCCCCCTCCCTCCTGTCAGTCATCAGGGACACGTGACAGGTCCCAGATGACTGCGCGGCCAATCGCGGCACCGTCACGCATGCGCAGTGGGTGCTCGCCTGTGGCTTCACAGTTGCAATGCTGGTGCCGCCGAGCAGAGGGGGGGTGAGCGGAGCTTCGACCCCCCCCCCCTCCGCATCGCTGGACCCTGGGACAGGTAAGTGTTTGATTATTAAAAGTCAGCAGCTGCAGTATTTATAGCTGCTGACTTTTAATTTACTTTTTCAAATGGAAACTCCTCTTTAAGCTGAGTGAAATTAAAAGATAATAGAGAGATTACACAGATATAACTCTACCTCTGGATATGCAATGATAGCACCTATTGGGACACCTGCCTTTACACACACATAAGCTTTAATGGCATCCCAGTCTTAGTCTGTAGGGTACAATATTAAGTTGGCCCACCCTTTGCAGCTATAACAGCTTCCACTATTCTGGGAAGGCTGTCCACAAGGTTTAGGTTTGTGTCTAGGGGAATGTTTGACCATTCTTCCAGAAGCGCATTTGTGAGGTCAGGCACTGATGTTGGTTGAGAAGGCCTGGCTTGCAGTCTCTGCTCTAATTCATCCCAAAGGTGTTCTATCGGGTTGAGGTCAGGGCTCTGGGCAGGCCAGTCAAGTTCCTCAAACTCGCTCATCCATGTCTTTATGGAACTGGCTTAGTGCACTGGTCCAAACCATTTGGTCATTTGGTGGAGAGGGGATTATGGTGTGAAGTTGGGTTTCAGAGGTTGGGCTTGGATCCTTAGTTCCAGTGAAGGGAACTCTTAAGGCTTCAGCATACCAGGACATTTTGGACAATTTCATGCTCTCAACTTTGTAAGAATAGTTTGGGGATGGCCCCTTCCTGTTCCAACATGACTGCTCACCAGTGCACAAAGCAAGGTCCATAAAGACATGGATGAGTGAGTTTGGGGTGGAGGAACTTGACTGACCTGCACAGAGTCCTGACCTCAACCCGATAGAACAACTTTGGGATGAATTAGAGTGGAGGCCTTCTCATCCAACATTAGTGCCTGAGGGTGGTGTTTGTACTGAGGGTTCTGTACCTGGGTGGGGCAAAAGTGGGCATGAGGGTCTGTCTGTACTGAAGGGTCTGTGCTGGGGTGGGTCTTTCTGGGCGCAGTTTGTACTGAGGGATTTGTGCTGGGAGGGGTCTGTCCTGAGGAGTCTGTGCTGGAGAGGGGTCTGTACTATAGGGTCTGTGCTATGGTGAGTTTCTACGGAGGAGATTTTTTTCGGGGGTCCATCTGTACTGAGGGGTCTGTGCTGGGGGATTAGTTTGTGCTGGAAGAGGAGTCTGTACTGAGGGGTTTGTGCTGTAAGGGTCTGGGCTGGAAGCAAAGCAAAGCAAAACTGCAGATTGCAAAATAGATTTAAAAATTTGCAAAATAGATAAAAAAAAGTCCCCACAAATAGAACTTTATTTTGATGGTATTTGATCACCACTGGTGTTTTTTTTATTTTTTGCTAAACCAATAAGAAAAGACCGAAAATGTTGAAAAAAAAAAAGTTTTTTCTTTGTTTCTGTTATGAAATTGTGTAAATAAGTAAGTTTTCACCTTCACTGATGAGGACTAATGAGGCTGCACTGATGGGCACTGATGATGAAGCACTAATATGCAGCACTGATGAGCACGGATAGGCAGCACTAATATGCAGCACTGGTAGGTGGCACTGATATACCTCAATGATGGATGGGCACTGATAGGCACTTATAGGCGGCACTGATAGGTGGCACTGACGCGTGATAGACATGTGCGATTAATTTCGCATGAAACTAAAATTTATACGAATCCGAAATACGAGTTTTTATGCATACGAATTCCGGATCCAAATGCATAACGAAAATTCGTAATTGTTACGAAAAGTTAACAAACCTAAAAGTTAAAAACCCAGGAAGTCAGCACAGCACAGGGATGGTGGGAATCCCTCATAATACTAAATTAATCATAACGAAAATGGTTTCGTTAATCATAACGAAAATGGTGGGAACCCTATGGGAATTTCTATGCTTGCGAATTTCATTAACAAATTTCGGAATTTCGGATCCAAATTAACAGAATCGTGATTGGTTTTGTTCACCAATCAGAGGAAGTCAGCACAGCCCAGGGATTGTGGGAACCCCTCATAATGGGCACACAGCAGGTGTATAGACCTGGGAACTCAGCACAGGGATGGTGGGAACCCCTCATAATGATAAATTCATCATAACGAACATTAGTAATTGTTACAAAATTTAACAAACCTAAAAGTTATTTCATCATAACTTTTCGTAAAAATAACGAAAGTTTGTTAACAAAACTAAAGGTTAAAACCCCAGGAAGTCAGCACAGCACAGGGATGGTGAGAACCCCTCATAATGATAAATTCATCATAACAAACTTTCGTTATTTGAACAAAAAGTTTACGAAAAATTTGTATTTCGTACGAATCCGAATTGAATTTCGTACACAAATTCCGAAATATGTTTTGTTTTTTTGTACAGAATGACACAAAACAAAACTAAACAAATTTTTTGACGGCACCCATGTCTAATGGGTGACACTGATGGCTATTACTGATGGGTACTGATTGGCATCTCTAATGAGCACTGATAAGCATTCTTGATTGGACACAGCTGATCACATGGTAAACAGCCTACGTCATAGGCTCTTTACCAAGATCAGAGATACGGTTTGTCAAAATGACACACCGCACCACCGCACGCAGCGCTGTGCACCCCTCGCAGGCAACTTATCCTGCTGGACATCATATGACGCCCAGTCAGGATAACGTAAACCAATTTGTGGCCGTCTTTCTGCTATATGGAGGGCAGGAAGTGGTTAAATATCTTCTTCAGCTCTGTGTATACAAAGGAGCATGGGGGAGCTTATGTCTGTAATGAAGATGATATTGATAAAGCCCCAAATGAACCACTATGGCTGAAAATTGATATGGCCCAGAAATCTTTAGACAGAATAATGGTGGACCAGATGGCATCCAACCACAGATCCTAAAAGAATTGTGCTCTGTCAAAGCCATTGTTTCTCATTTGTAGGGACTTTTTAATGACTGGCATAGTACCACTGGAATGGCGTAAGGCCAATGTGGTGCCTATATCTAAAAAGGAGGTCAAATTCTTTATCAAGTAATTAAAGACCTGTTAGTTTAACTTCTCTAGTTGGGAAGATACTGGAGAGTTTAATAAAAGTCCACAAAGATGAGTTCTTGCTGAAAAAAATATTTTAAGTAACAGACAGCATGGATTCATGAAAGACAGAAGTTGTCAAACAAACCTGATTTCTTTTTATGAGGAGGTAAGTAAAAACTTGGACAGAGGAGTGGCGGTGGACGTGGTATACTTGGATTTTGCAAAAGCGTTTGACACAGTTCCCCACACGCGGCTCATGTATAAGGTAAAGTCTAGACATGTGCATTCGTTTTCGTCCGAATGCATTTTCGTCCGAATTTCAGCTATTTTCGTTTTCGTTTTGACAAACGATAACGAAAGCACAAAATCCGAAAAACGAAAGATCCGACATAAATAAATGCTTTATTTTCATTTTCATTGTTACAACAGTTCGATATAGAATAGGAGATTCGACATGACTCTGACGATAACAATCTGTCTATAGAATCTGTGGTCGAATGTGCCTAACCTTACCTCTATTAGTCCAAGATTATATAGAGAAAATATTCGACAGAGAAAAGATTTGACGGAGAGAAAATATTCTGCAAGTTACTGTCCTAAAAAGTGTTTGGGGACCCAGGTCCTGCCCCAGGGGACATGTATCAATGCAAAAAAAGTTTTAAAAAACGGCCGTTTTTTCAGGAGCAGTGATTTTAATAATGATTAAAGTGAAACAATAAAAGTGTAATATTCCTTTAAATTTCGTAGGGGGGGTTGTCTATAGTATGCCTGTGAAGGGGCGCATGTTTCCCGTGCTTAGAACTTATCCCTGCACAAAGTGTCATTTATGCAGGAAAAAAAGTCCTTTAAAATCACTCGCAGCTATTATGAATTGTCGGCTCCGTAATACAGAGAACACTCATTGAAAGTCATTGATAAAAAAAAAAAAAAATAAATAAAAAAAAAGCTTGGGGGTCCCCCAAATTCAATTACCAGGCCCTTCAGGTCTGGTATGGATATTAAGGGGAACCCTGCCTCAAATTTAAAAAAAAATTGATGTGGGGTTCCCCCTAAAAATCCATACCAGACCCTTTATCCGAGCACGCAACCTGGCAGGCCGCAGGAAAAGAGGGGGGGACGAGAGAGCGGCCCCCCCTCCCTCCTGAACCGTACCAGGCCACATGCCCTCAACATTGGGAGGATGCTTTGGGGGTCTGTGACCCCTCAAAGCACCTTGTCCCCATGTTGATGAGGACAAGGGCCTCATCCCCACAACCCTGGCCGGTGGTTGTGGAGATCTGCGGGCGGGGGGCTTATCAGAATCTGGAAGCCCCCTTTAACAAGGGGACCCCCAGATCCCGCCCCCCCCCTGTTTGAAATGGTAAGGGGGTACAAAAGTACCCCTACCATTTCACAAAGAAAGTGTAAAAAATGGTTAAATAAAACAAACACACTTTTGAAAAATTCCTTTCTTTTTTTTCTTAAATTTGAGGCAGGGTTCCCCTTAATATCCATACCAGACCTGAAGGGCCTGGTAATTGAATTTGGGGGACCCCCGCGCTTTTTTTTTTTATTTATTTTTTTTATTTATTTATTTATTGTTCTCTCTATTACGGAGCCGACAATTCATAATAGCTGCGAGTGATTTTAAAGGACTTTTTTTCCTGCATAAATGACACTTTGTGCAGGGACAGTTCTAAGCACCAGAAACATGCGCCCCTTCACAGGCATACTATAGACAACCCCCCCCCTACGAAATTTAAAGGAATATTACACTTTTATTGTTTCACTTTAATCATTATTAAAATAACTGCTCCCGAAAAAACGGCCGTTTTTAAAACTTTTTTTTGCATTGATACATGTCCCCTGGGGCAGGACCCGGGTCCCCAAACACTTTTTAGGACAGTAACTTGCAAATTAGCCTTTAAAATTAGCACTTTAGATTTTGAACGTTGGAGTCCCATAGACTTTAATAGGGTTCTAAAGTATGCTATATACTAGCTCCGTCGAATCTTCTTTATACATTCGACAGACACCATAAGCCTTCAAAGACAGATTCGACCGTAATTCATGAGGATTTTCGGAGGAATGCAATTTTTGAACGAAAAACGAAATAAATAAAAACGAATTTCGGGAGTAACTAAATAAATTAAGTTTTCGGACGAAAACGAAATTCCGAAACGAAATATTTTACTCTGCACATGTCTAATTATTCATACTTTAAGGGAACAGGATCCATTTTTTTTTAAATGCTTTAATGTACTCTATGCATTAAGATAAACAACATCTGCATGCAGCTTTCCTCCCCCAAATACTTACCTGAGCCCAATCTCCATCCAGCGATGTGCACATAAGCAAAGGCCTTCTTGTTGCATTGTACCTAAAGGCAGTAGCAGGAGTCATTGGTTCCTGCTGCTGTCAATCACAACCAGTAAGGACATAGCAGGGAGATGGGGCTGAGCGCTATGTGTCAATGGACACACAGAACCAGCTTGGGAGCAGGCACACACACGCACACACACACACACAAACCCACATTGCTAGCAGCATAAATATAAATGTTGCTTTCAGAATTACCAAGTCCATTAAGATGCAAAAGGTGTTAACACCACCATATTGAATTTTAGTGAGGCAAGCAGTTTTATTAAAGTAGAGAAAAGGGTGCTGGTAATGTGCAAAATGTGAAAACAAAAAATTTTGTTTTCAATTTAGACAAAATGTGGTCGCTATTTCCAATTAGTGCATACTACGCTAACAAAAAAAGCAACCCGTGTGCATTCCATTTCAGGCAAACTGATTATTGGTTGCTATATGTTGCACATCACCGCTGCCCTTTATACCACCTGGTTACATAAGCCTGATGGTCTTTCCACAATGGGAGACATATGTGAATATTAAGAACCTCAATTACTGGTCTCCAGTTATTTTTACACTAAATGGTCAAGAAGGGATATAATAGCACAGAGACAAGTGATACACAAGACAATCGAGTCTACAGAAAATCAATAGCAAATCCAACTTACGTTTGGTAAGTACACCACATGCTCACACAGTTAGAAAAGATGACCCAGACTCCAAAAGGGATATGCTTGGCAGCTCATCAGGATATGTTTTCCAGATGCCTGACAGACCCTCATATGAGATGAAACATTTTAATGCCCCAAATCGGTTTGTGTCTTTAGTCTTTGTAAAAAGTCAATGAATTGATTCATGTAGAACTAGATTTTTTTTTTATACACTGCAGAGTATATTCCTTGCATTCACTAAACTTGTACTCTTTCCCCATTTACATTTGGTAATTTTTCATACAAGCTTGGTGTGCCATATGAAGGAGACTATGGGGCAGATTAACTAAAACTGGAGCTTGCAAAATCTGGTGCATCTCTGCAAAGAAACCAATCAGCTTCCAGATATTGTTGTAAAAGCTTAATTGAACAAGCTGAAGTTAGAAGCTGATTGTCGTATTTTCATGCTTAAAAAAATATTAAGATATTTACCTATTTAGTATGCAATTTAAACATTTCTTGTAAACATTTTTGTATTCTCTTTTGTGAAAACTTTAATAAAAACATTGAAACAGAAGCCGATTTTCTACCATAAGGAGCTGCTCCAGAATTTTGCACTCTCTAGTAAATCAACTCTATAGAAGTTCTACCCCTATGGGTGTGGGTCCCCCCTAGAGCAATCAATCCTTATAGGTATATGTCTATCTTATGCTTGAACCATGAAAAGGCCAATAGAAGAATAAACAGATAACTGAGGCCGCGTACACACGCGGGGACTGTTCGCTGAAACTGTCCGCTGAAACCAAGTTTCAGCGGACAGTCCGCTCGTGTGTGGGCTTTCAGCGGACAGTTTCAGCGAACAGTCCGCTGAACAAGGTTTTTCGTAAATTCCGAAAAACTGTCCGCTGAAACCTTGTTTCAGCGGACAGTCCCCGCGTGTGTAGGCTTGTTCGTCAAACAAAGTTGCGCGCATGCTCAGAAAGGATTTTCACGCCGAAAGTTATAATGCAGTGTATAGGACGTCGTATTTTTCGTCCCGTCGTACGTGCCGTTCACGTCATCGCGCACGGTTTCAGCAAACTGTTCGTCCGTCGTGTGTGGCCATGTCCGTCCATGCTAATTTTGAGCGGACTGTTTGCCGAAACTGTTTGACGGACAAAGTTGGGCGAACAGTCCCCGCGTGTGTACGCGGCCTGAACACTCACAAGGACTTCAGACACTTGTGCATAAACTTATTTCATAGGGCAGTAGATTCAATGGCCTATCGTACATACATTTTTTTACAAAAAATTTAACTGGTGCGGTACCTTTTAATGGCAATAAATTTACCACACCTGGCACATCCAAAAAACATTTATCACACTTACCTGATCCAAGCTTACCCGTTTACCTAACCCAATACTTGAACCTGTTATTGAGCCTAAATCTGACCATACACAGATAAAAATCTATTGATCCCCCCCCCCCCCATCCATGCTAAATAGCCTTGATGGATGAATCTCCTATGATTGTATACCCAATACAGTTGGTTGGCTGTAGTCGCTGATCATCTGACTTTGAGATTTGTCAAACTGGGTGGTGTCAGCAGGGTGACTGGTTTCTTGAATTTCGGCCAATTCCCAGGAATTGGGCAAAATTTGAGCCAAAATATGACCAGATTAACCCCTAAATTTAAAGCGGCCCAATCAGTTTTGTAACAAAAGCCAACAGGAGGTCCTACGCGACAGAAGAGGTATTATTCTCACCATTTCGGTGGGATGTGTCTTCTACCACGCTCCTATTCTAGTGCCATAGCCACCCTAAGACCTTTCATTATTATTATACTGGATTTATATAGCACCAACAGTTTGTGCAGCTCTTTTATCATCCAACACCTCCAAAAGAGTGAGATGCCCAAGTTTCCATCCACAAGCTGGTGCCTTCCTCCAACCCTTACAACACTGCCACGTCCTGTACTGATGTAGGGGGTTGGAGGATGGAACCACAGCAGCCAGCAGGGAATATGCTATATGGCACACCCAGAAGTGTTGGATGGCTGCAGCACCCAGAGAGTGGCGTTTCTTTGGAGAGTATACTAGAAAGCTTCTATTATTAAAGAAAATTGCTGCTTGTTTTTCATCCCTGATGAAAATCAACAAAATAAAGTGCCAGATTAATTGGATTAAGAATGAAAATCATTTACTGCTAATAAAATTAAAACATCAAGAATATGATGGGAAGCCAATGCGTTTCAGGGGCTGATACAAGATAAAATAAACTCATGGACTGCCAAGAGGACTGGCACTCTTCGTAGATTTCATTTGATTTCTCAGTGAAGGTCACGGTGCTTTTTGGGGACCCAACTTTTTGGCAGAGTTGCCGAAGTTCAGGAAACAAACCTAACCAATGCTCCATGACGGAAGAATATAAGATCCACATCCACCTTTATGTGTTTTGAAGCCCTTTAAAGAGTAACTTTAAGCTATGCTATTTGTTGCCTACAAAGAGTCAGAAACCTGTGTGTTACAAGTGTTGTGCAGCCTTTTGCGCCACGCATCAGCTATGAGAGGCTATGAGAGGCTGACTGCAGCAAATGGTAAGTCAGCCATGTTATCTGCATAGAAACTTCATACACAAGGGCTTGTTGCATCTGGAAAACATACCCAAAAAGGGAGAAATGGGGGACACACATTTCAAAAGCAATGGGAGTGGAACTTAAAGGGCAGTCACTCACATGCAGCAACAACCAATACCTGCAGGTGGGGAGAGGACTCAGAACAGGAAAGGAGAGAGACTGTCAGAAGGGACAGAGTGCTGCAGTGGATGAGAAAGTGTGACAAGAATCGGTCAGGTGACAAAACTCGAAAGATGCCAGAAAAGTCAGTGAGTCAGTGGTTTCAAACAAAGCAATACACATAACATGGTGCAAAGAACAACAGTGCGCAGTAATCCACAGCAACACATTCTCTCATTACTTCACACATGCTGAACGGCTGACATCAGGACAAAGGAAAATATACACATCTACTTCATCTTTGCACCTGCCTAGCCTTTAATGGCATATTTACCTTTACCAGTAAACTGACTATGCAAGTAAGGGGCTCTTATAGATAAAAACTGCAGCTCTGATTGAAGTTGGAGAATGGCCTTGCTATAGGTGTAGGCCATTTACGTACATCCAGAGGCTGCACAACTCCCAGAGACAGAATAATGCAGTCATGCCTCATTGCTAGGTCATTGCTAAGACATTCCCAGCCATTTTCCACACCAACACAGGAGGAAGCTCTCAAACCCCTGCACATGTATAGTCCAATATCCCCTCCTTTGCAGAGTACAGAACTACTATGACAGGGGAGAGGGGGTGCATGTGAGGGGTTTGAATCAGCTAGGAGTGTCTTAGCAAGGTCATAGCAACAAGGCGGGGGGGGGACGCCACATCTGAGTGTTTTTCGCTCAGGATTCAGGTCTATACCAATAGAGAGGCATTATTTAACATTGTGTTGGTCAAGGCTGCAGTTTGTTTTTATCTAGAGATGCAAATAACCAAAGGGGGGTCACAATGCAGCCTTCCTCAGACAGGGAAATCTCTAAAGTAACTCGAAAAACACACAGGAGGGCGCAAGTGCCTAGTGCATTACCACCACCACTTTTTATTGAGTATCTTTTGTGCATATGGTGGAAATGCACTTGGTGTTTGCGCCCTCCTTAGTGTTTTTTGTGTTATCTACAGATGCTTCTTACCTGCATAGGCAGTTTTGAAGTGGAAAAAAAAAACGAACCCTTTAATATGCATTTCTTGTGCTGGATTAAAAAGGAACTCCAGATAAACAAAGCTCCTCTCCCTCCACTAATACATGGTTTAAAACCCTATTAAAGCAGAACTTAGCCCTGATTTGGAAAAACTTGAAGGCTGGAAGGATTTTTATTGCTTTAGAGATATACTACTGCCTTCTCTGCAGCAAAGGCTTCTTATATTTCTTCTTGCAAGACGCTTTAGAATGTATGTTGTGCATGCGCAGCTCAGTGTACATTCTTGACATGCCTTGATGCCAGGATGAACTCCCTACATGAATGTGAGTTGTGTCCTTCCAGCCAGCCAATCAAGATGGCTGAAGACCCCGAACTTCATAGAAACCAGAGGAAAGGTCTGGGCTGTTCAGCAACTGTAACATTATTACTCCATGAGGAGACATTATTATTGGTTTTAACAGATCTGTGATGTCGCCATTTCGCAGAGTTCATTCGAGTTTTATCAGAGTGTTCAGCCCTGACAAAAGATGGAGGTGTGGCTCCCAAAACATGTTTTTATGTGACTTCATTCCTAACTATTAAAATTATTTTGGACTCTTCCATCTGTTTTCTATTATTTTACTAGCATAATTGCTTAAATCTGTCTTTATATCATCTTCCTACAAAACCCTGCACAGCACAAATTAAAGTTAGGTTGGGCACTCTGAGCCAATGCAGCTTTATTACATGTTACAATGCTGTCAAGCTTACTTGTTTTCAGGCACTGGAAGCTAGGGGCAAGAGGGGGTGTGAATACAATTTACAATCAGAAAGAATTTAAAGCGGAGCTCCACCCTAAAGTGGAGCTTCCGCTCATTGGAACCCTCCCCCCCTCCGGCGCCACAATTGGCACCTTTCAGAGGGGAGGGGGGGTGCAGGTACCTGTACAGTACAGGTATCTGCACCCACTTCTGGCATAGATATCTGCAGAATCTACGCCCCTTTCTGAAGGTCCCCCGCTGTCTGCTGGGAAACACACAGATCCCAGAGACAGCGGGGACCATCCTTATTGCGCAGAGCGACTCGCGCATGCGCAGTAGGGAACCGGGAAATGAAGCCGCAAGGCTCCACTTCCCGATTCCCATACCCAAGATGGCGGCGGCAGCACCCGAGAGACGATCGAGAGATCGTCTTCGGGTGCAGACATCGCGGGCGCGCTGGGCGGGTAAGTGTCATTATTTTAAAAGTCAGCAGCTGCAGTATTTGTAGCTGCTGGCTTTTAAAAAAAAACAAAAAACGGCAGACTCCCTCTTTAAATGCTTAGTTCACCTTTAATGAAAAACTGTAAAAGGTGAACTAACACTGTACACCCTGCCAACCCCGACCCCAAGCTATTCCTGAGCTGTCAGCATTCCTGTAGCCGGTCCATCAGTTCAGGGATTTAAACTTCCTGCTCTTTTCCCTCTTTGTGCAGCACTTCTGGGATGGACTTGAACTATTCACTGTGACTGTGGTGAGCAATTGGAATCAAATCTGGTCTGTCCCAGAAACGCTGCACAGAGTAGAGGGAGAAGAACAGGATTTCAAATCCTGGGACTACTGGAGCGGCTGAGGAAGCTCTGACCACTCAGTACTGTCAAAGGTAAGTGCAGGGGGGATCGGAGAGGTGGGGAGCATGTATGGCTCGGGAAGGCAACCTTGGCCCTCCAGCCGCGGAGCAACTACAAATCCCTTCATGCCTCTGCCCTTAAGAGTCATGCCTGTGATTATTAGGGTTTTGCAATGTCTCATGGGACTTGTAGTTTCATCACAGCTGAAGGGCCAAGGTTGCCTACCCCGTGATGTATGGCGTTGGTGAAATAACAACACTTTAAGGAAGCATAATGATGCTCACTCCTTGTCCTATGTGTATGCTACTGACACCAGGAATCTTCAAATACAGCAAACATCAACTGGGGATCGCCTATATAGTTTAAATGCAGAAAATAATTGGGGCTGGTTAGGAAAACCAATCAGAATCGGTTCTTTTAAACCAGAGAATTAGGATACTGGATTATTTGCTCTGTGCAGTAATAACACTTGTATTCTGTCCTTTAATATTTTCAACTAGGAAACGCAAATGTATCAAAATTAAAGAGGAACTCCAGCGCCCCCCCCCCCTACAAATACTCTAGCTGCTGACTTGTAATATAAGGACCAGGATCCAGCAATGTCAGCATTTGAGCAATCCACTTCAGGTCCAGGTTCTGGCATCTTATATAAGAAAAGCCAGCAGTGAGGCCTTGCGACATCACAGCCAGTTTCCTACTGCACCTACGCAAAGTGTGCTGCCCATTGTTAATGTCTCTTTTATGCCTTTCTATCTTTGTTGCCTGGAGTTCAGCTTTAACAGCCAATGCAGATTTTCCTATAAAAACAGCCATAAAGATGCCTTATATGGTGAACATACATAGTGCTAAATCCTTTCATACTCAAAGTTCATTAATTCAGACTTGCAGCTTGACAAATCTTTCATTCGGTAGCAAACCTAACATCCATCCACTACTGCAAACCCAACACCCAGTCCTCACCTCTTTACGATGTCGCTGTAAATGACAAATGGAAGGTCTGTGTACTGCTTCAATTTTCACCTCTTGGGCGGACGTGCGGTAGGACGGGTTGCTGTAAGTAAGGGTCCCCAGTGCTGGATCTGACAGCTTTGCACGGCGATGTCTGTGAATATACGAAGGTACATTAACTGGATATATTGAACTCTGAACATTTACCTTGGGTTGTTGGTTCTACTATAGTTTTACACTAATGTTGATGTGAAATTTGGTAACTGGTTGACTGTAGTTGGTTTTATCCACCATAATTCAGCATGGGTATTCCTACACAAACAATCAAAGACACCCAGTGAACCAAATAAAATGTATAGGTTATGATGAGGTTTCCCAGCCTTTAGTAAACGATACACCACCATCACAGTTTATGTCACTAGATCAGGGTCTCTACCGAGTATATCACCAGCCTCCAAAGAGGCAGCCTTTGACTTTCTACATCTGCAACTGCCCAAAACTCTCCTTTAAAGGTCACCCCTCTCTAAGCCCAAGTCTCTGGAAACATACCATGGACCTCCATCATTTGGGAGGTCTAATATGCCACCACAACAAGCTTCTCTCTACAGTAATAGGCACTCCTATCATCTACAAAAGCTACCAGGGGTCTTTAAATGTTCTTTATAGAATTTTAGAAGTGCGGTATGATGAAAGCTGTGCTGATCACCATTTCCTTTTTAACAAACTTTTTGAAATGTTATACAGTGACATTTCATTAAGTTCTATTGGCCACAGCATGGTGCATGGGGGAGGATTGCATTGCACTGTGCTGGACTGAAAAAAAGTGGTGCATGCTGTACTTAAAGTGGAGCACCAATCCAAAAGGGGGAGCTCCGCTAGTTCGCACCCTCCGTTGCCACATTTTGCACTTTTTTTTGGAGAGGGGTGGTTTGAGCGGTAACTGGTTTGACAGGTACCACCTCCCACTTTCGGGTAAGATTGCTGCTCTACGTGCATTTCTGGCCCCTCCTCCTTTCCCTGCTGCCTTCTGGGACGCACACAGGTCCCACAAGACGGCGGGACCATTTAGAAAGTGTGCCTTGCGCATACACAGTAAGAAACCGGCTGTGAAGCCTGAAGTTTCCCTTACTGACAATGCCAGCCCCTGCACCCGAAGCCGATTGATGAATCCGCTTGGGGTACCAACAATCGCTGGATCCCTGGACAGATAAGTGTCCTTATATTAAAAGTAAGCAGCTACAGTATCTGTAGCTACTGACTTGTATTTTTTTTTCCCCTATTTAATTTTACCACACACCCCTGCAACGCAGTAGTGTCCCCTGGCTAGATATGAGGTGAGGCATTTTGCCCTGCCTTACAGTGAAACTGTCCTACTGCACCTGGTGCAAATGGGTCCTTAGGCTACAGTCTGACCATACTATCTCTGTACAATTTTACATCTACCAAAACTATGTAGAATGAGGACCTACTTGAATTACCCAATCAGTTTGTATCCACTCAGACAAGCCCTGGCACTACATACTTATAGGTAGATTTAAAGGAGATTGTACAATCAGATTGTAACATGTGGAGAGCTTAACAGAAGAGCCTGTCACACAGAGATCCCCCAACAAGAAAAGTCTGTGTGTATTAACAGAGAATTCTAGCGATTGTAGGCTCTCGATATAACCCCACTTCGGGTTAAGCCATCAATCAGGAGTGGGATTTGGCCAATGATGGACACCCTCACAGTTCCCACGAGGTTTAATGTTCCACCAATCACACTTCTGCCATCGCCCGATAACTTCCTTCTACTCACCGGTAGATTAACAGAGCACAGATGAGAAGCAGCAAGCAGAGAAGAGACAGAGATCCAGCAATAATGTGTGCCACACGTAGTCTGTCCCCTAAGCAAAAAGATTATGGAAAAAAAAAAAAAAAGACCTTTATTAAAGAAACTCCTTTAAAGCGACTCAACTATGAAACAAAAATTAAGAAAAATATAAAAAAAAAAAAAACACACCAAAAGAAGAGTAATAGGGAATAACTGAAGGCAAACTGCTAAATACATCTGTGAAATAAATAAAAGGGAGCCATTTTATCCCACAGGGGTTTTGAAGTATGCCCATTCAGTCCTGAGATTTACACAGCTCTGCCACATCACAGTCCTGTCAAGCAGAATAGGAGATCTGATTTTTCTCTGCTGCAGTTAAACACTTACATATCTTGTCCCACTCCCAGCCTGTGACAAGACAGTGAAAGGAGAAGCAGCGGACTGATGAGCTCACTTCTCTACCTGTCCCTGTCAGCATGTTCCTTGCTAGCAAAGGATCAGTGCAGCACAACTGATTGGCTCATCGGGCTGCTCCTACTTCTCCCAGTCTGAGCTCTGCTCTACAGGGTTTGTAAGAGGCTCACAACATGTCAAATTGAGATACCTGCTTTTAAAGAATACACGTCATGAGGTGTTGACGAATACAGAACAATTTTTGTCTTTTACCTGCCTGGAGTTCAGCTTTAATACAGGCTTGTCACACCACCTATGTTTCAGATCTTCGCTTTCTTGAAAAGATAGGTCAGCTGATAATCCGCTATGTCACAACATAGTGACCAGCAGGTGGAACCCCAACACACATTGGGGGACCAGGCGGCCACACCTCTGCTAAAGATACTTTAGCACCTCTTCAATTGATCGAAGATCCGGAGCATGGGTGGCAGGACAGGTAAATACATAAAAATTCTTCTTTTCACTTTGTTTCTAGGTTCAGAAAAACAAAACAAAAATAAAAATAAAAAAATGTTCCATTGTAAAAAAAATAAAAAAAATAAGAATAAAAAAAACACTTCAGTGTTTGCATTACAGTATCTGCATGCCCATCAGTGCCAAATATACACTCACCGACCCCTTTATTAGGTAGACCTTGTTAGTTCCAGGTTAGACCCCCCTTTTGCCTTCATTCTTTGTGGCAACAATTCAGCAAGGTGTTGGAAACATTCCTCAGAGATTTTGGTCCATAGTGGTGGCATCACACAGTTTGTCAGATGCACATTCATGATGCGAATCTCCCCATCCACCACATCCCAAAGGTGCTCTATTGGATTGAGATCTGGTGAGTGTGGAGACCATTGCAGTACAGTGACCACATTGTCCAGTGGTGAGATGATTGGAGCTTTGCGACATTGTTCATTATCCTGCTGGAAGGAGCCATCACAAGATGGGTACACTGTAGTCATAAAGGGATGGACATGGTCAGAAACAATACTCAGGTAGGCCATAGCGTTTAAATGACGCATAATTGGTACTGAGGGGTCCAAAGTGTGCCAAGAAACATATTCCCAACACCATTACACCACCATCACAAGCCTGAACCGTTTATAGGCAGGAGGATCCATGCTTTCATGTTGTTTATGCCAATTTCTGACCCGACCTGCTGAATGTTGCAGCTGAAATCGAGACTCATCAGACCAGGCAACATTTTTCCAATCTTCTATTGTCTAGTTTTGGTGAGCCTGTGTGAATTGTAGCCTCAGATTCCTTAGCTAACAGGAGTGGCACCTGGTGTAGTATTCTGCTGTTGTAGACCATCTTCTATAAGATTCCATGTGTTGTGCATTCGGAGATGGTATTCTGCATATCTTGGGTGTAACGAGTGGTTATTTGAGTTACTGCCGCCGATCATCTCAAACCAGTCTGCCCATTCTGCCCTTGTTGACCTCAACAAGGCATTTTCATCCATACAACTGCCATTCACTGGATATTTTCTCTTTTTCGGACTATTCTCTGTAAACCCTAGAGATGGTTGTGTGAAAATCCGACTAGATTAGCAGTTTTTGAAATACTCAGACCAGCCTGTCTGGCACCAACGACCATGCCACGTTCAAAGTCACTTAAATCCCCTTTCTTCCCCATTCTGAGGCTTGGCTTGAACTTCAGAAAGTTGTCCTCACCACGTCTAGATGCCTAAATGCATTTAGATTCTGCCATGTGATTGGCTGATTAGCAATTGGTCACCAAGCAATTGAACAGGGGTACCTAACAAAGTGGCCGTTGAGTGGATATCTGCATAAGCTTTCATGGTCTATGTGTGACCACTCCACCCTCCCAGAATATATGATATGACCCCATGGTATGACTTCGTATTCGGATCGTGTCAGAGGTGTGCTGTCAGCATGATGAAGGCAAAGTGCAAAAACAAACAAGGCTGGGAAAACATGTCAGGTACTGAATTTGCACTCTGGGTGATCTTATAGGTCTGATAAGGCCTGCTTCACACGGTGTACCTAATCGTACGGCTATGCCTGTATAGGCAGACAAGGCCCTCGCATGGACATACATTTAAATTATGCCGGCGTGAATGAGGCCTTTAACTGGAAGTTGATGGAAGCATCTAGGACTATCTTTAGAACTACTGGACAAAATATGCAATTCTTGTTTGGCCACTCTCGTGATCTGAGAAGTTTGTCAGATAGCACATCTACCTTGAGCTTTTAACCCCTGCTAGTGGCCAAATAAAGGGTTAAAACGCGCCCACCAAGCGCCGATGCCAAAAGCGCTTTTCAGGCATTTTGCAGGCGCTTCCCATTGATTTCAATGGGAAGGGGCGCTTTAGGAGCGGTGTATTCACTGCTCCAAAAGCACTGCAAAGAAGCTGCTTGCAGGACTTTTTTTGATGCCCTGCCAACGCAGCGCCTCAGTGTGAAAGCACTCAGGCTTTCACATTGGGATTGCAGTTGCGGCTTCTTTCACGTGCTTTACAGGCGTTTTCTTTTAAGCTAAAGCGCCTGAAAAACACCCCAGTGTGAAAGGGGTCTCAGTGAGAAATCACTCAGCTTTCACATTGGGATTGCAGGTGAGGCTTCTTTCAAGCGCTTTACATGCGCTTTTTTTGATGCTAAAGCGCCTGAAAAACTCCCCAGTGTGAAAGGGTTCTAAGGAAAGAAGGGGAAGAAGACTGCAGCTTCCAAATCTCCAGACTGCTGCATCGGCTGTCTGGGCAGTGCCAGCTAATCATCCTCAGCGGTAAATGCAGCGAGGACCGTGGGAGCGTGGGAGCGTGGGTGGTTTAGTGTATTCGATTGCCTTTTCATTTTCTTTTGTCAAATGGTGAACTTACACCGTTTTTTTTTTTTTTTTGAGGTCATAATGTAGAGTATAAGGTTTCCTATCATTTGAGCCCTGTCTTGGCACAAAGTTAATCCAGCTCTGAGCAATCCTCTTTTATTGTTCAGTGAGATAAATCTTGACAGAGAAAAACGTTGTCAAATCCTCCCCCTTGCTGTGAGTGAAGGGTGATTTACATATCTCATGCACTAGCCTAAGACATGCATTACTTTTTAATTCCCTCCCACTCCTTTCTTCTGCTGCTCTGCAAGGATTGGCTGTTCCCCACCTCAGCATGATTTGGCATGCTGAAGTCATGTGGGGACTTTTCTGGGTTTTGACTGGATGTTAGTGATCATAGCAGAAGTTCAGTGTAAGAAATACACAGGAGAAAATGCATGTTGATAAGGGGAGTGTAGAAGTTGGCGGGGAATCAACTGACATCACGACTCCACCCACTGAGCCCTGGAAAAAAGACCCACCCACAGAATCTGCAGTTTTTTGGGTCTCATAGCAGACAGAGGGGAGACATTTGACAGATAATTATACATGCAGGAGGCTTGTATATCCTTCTAGATAACCAATATTGCAGTAGTTTAGAAAGGATGAGAGTGGGTTTACATCCACTTTAAGCAATATTGCTTGGTCACCCGTCAACTGAACAGACAGGAGCAGCAGGACAATGGTGAGGTGATCCCTCTGCTCTCCCCTTCATGTTCTGGAAGGAAAAGTGACAACACTGTACAATGCAGCAGAGTGCTGACCTACTGAACGCAGCAGGTTGATCTATAAAGACATATTTTGGTACTTCCAATAGTTAGATGTAAAAGTAAAATATATTTTTTAATGAATAAACGTATTGAAACTGATTATTTTTTTAGATCTTTAATGGTTTTTAAAAATCCTATATCCTGCTCTTCATTTTGAATCATCCTTGGATATATAGAAAGGATGTAAAAATATGAAAGTATATTCATAAATATAGCTACAGTGTGCTCCTTTACCTGCACTGGCTGGCACGGCCCCGAAAGGGGTACAGAGTCCCCTTGATGCCTCTTCATCTGAGCAGCTACAAAGGAAATGATAAAAGTTAGGATACATCAATACACATTTCCTTGAGAAGCAGCAAATCCCAGCCGGCCACGGCTTACACCTACCTTCCTGCGGTCACTCCGGGAGTGCTTTCCCCTCGCTCAATCTCGTTGTCGGGATTGAAGGTGCCAGGAATCTTTTCACTATTGTTTGTTGGAATAGGAGCTGAAGGTAAAAATCCAGGAACTGAATTGGTAGGAAGTGAAGGGAGGATTGTTAGGGAAAAAACAAGATTTCTTAAAGGTGGGAATTGCAAAAGCAGCCACACTGTCTTCACCATTGCACAGAGGACTTACAGCGGTTTTAAAGCCTAAACCTTTCTTACCTAAATGCATTCCTTGTATTAAGGCAAGAAACGTTTACGTAGTAGTATTGCCCCCTCACCTCCACTTATACTTACCTAAGCTCTCATTCAGTCCAGCTCTGTGCCGTCTATAGCAGCTCTCTCCTCTTCTCTCACAAGCTTTGCTGAAGCAGTCAAATCCTGTAAGGAGGGAGCAGGGGGCAGGGCTGCTCTGCAAGGTGTGTGTATGGACACAGACAGTGCAACGCAGGGTCGAGCCTGCACAAGCACCCCAATTGCAAGCAGCTTGCTACAGGGGCACACAGAAAGGAGGAGCCAGGAGCGCCTGTGGGCACCCCAGGAGAGGTGGTTTGGGGTTGCTCTGTGGAATAGCATTGCACCAAGATAGGCCCCTTTTATTCTATAGTTTTGGTAGATATATGGAGTTTGTATAAACTTTGTACAATCATGGCTGTAATGTATATAAAGATGAGAACAGAAAATTATTGGATGAGGTTCATAAAGGGAAGACAAGATTTTTATAGAGCCAGATTCTCCTTTTTTATTTCCTAATACTGCAAGGAGAGAATGCATGGGGGGGAAATTCATTGGCTGCTATAGACAACAAAAACATCAATTTTCAATCTTTTGACATATATGCAAAATATCTTCTAAAATAGTGGCTGAAGTAGGGAATTGTTAGAAACTCGGTTGGGTTTTTATTGCTACCTGTATCCCCCACTAGGGAGACTCGCCCCTCTCTATGTAACCTGCTTGCTACGTCAGAAGGTTCACTAAAAGTGAAATTGTAGCTCCGCTGCTCTTTCCAAAATATGGAAGTATACTTGGCAAACGCTCACATTATGAAGACTCCTCTGCCCGTTTGTCCCCCATCTAGTGCTAATACAGTATCTCACAAAAGTGAGTACACCCCTCACATTTTTATAAATATATTATATTTGTACATGTGACCACACTGAAGAAATGACACGTTGCTACAATGTAAAGTAGTGAGTGTACAGCTTGTATAACAGTGCATGTTTGCTGTCCCCTCAAAATAACTCAACACAGCCACAAATGTCTAAACCGCTGGCAACATAAAACAAAGTATACCCTGAAAATGCCCAAATTGGGCCCAAGTAGCCATTTTCCCTTCCCGATGTCATGTAACTTGTTAGTGTTACAAGGTCTCAAGTGTGAATGGGGAGCAGGTGTGTTAAATTTGGCATTATCACTCTCACGCTCTCATACTGGTCACTGGAAGTTCAACATGGCACCTCATGGCAAAGAACTCGGAGGATCTGAAAAAAAAAGAATTGTTGCTCTACATAAAGATGGCCTAGGCTATCAGAAGATTGCCAAGACCCTAAAACAGAGCTGAAGCACAGTGGCCAAGACCATACAGCGGTTTAACAGGACAGGTTCCACTCAGAACAGGCCTCGCAATGGTTGACCAAAGAAGTTGAATGCACGTGCTCAGCGTCATATCCAGAGGCGGTCTTTGGGAAATAGACGTACGAGTGCTGCCAGCATTGCTACAGAGGTTGAAGGGGGGGGTCAGCCTGTCAGTGCTCAGACCATATGGCGCACACTGCGTCAAATTGGTCATGGCTGTTCCAGAAGGAAGCCTCTTCTAAAGATGATGCACAAGAAAGCCCACAATCCATTTGCTGAAGACAAGCAGACTAAGGACATGGATTACTGGAACATGCCCTGTGGTCTAATGAGACCAAGAAAAACTTATTTGGTTCAGATGGTGTCAAGTGCTTGTGGTGGTAACCAGGTGAGGACTACAAAGACAAGTGTGTCTTGCCTGCAATCAAGCATGGTGGTGGGAGTGTCATGGTCTGGGGCTGCATGAGTGCTGCCGGCAATGGAGAGTTACAGTTCATTGAAGGAACCATCAATGCCAACATGTACTGTGACATACTGAAGCAGAGCATGATCCCCTCCCTTCAGAGACTGGGACGCAGGGTAGTCCCAGCATCCGGCTCCATTCTCATGGATCTTACAGACACCAGGAATGGGCAGGGAGTGAACACTGCACTGCGTATGTGTGTACATGTTTAAAGGAATTGCTAGTAGCAAGTGAAGGGTTTTTTAGCAGATGAAAAACGCAAAAAATTTGAATTTTTCCTTTTTCTTTATAAAAGCACCCATTCTGAATAAAAAGGCACAAGGAGCATTGCAAGTGTGATCGCTGCATGGTCAATGCAATGCACAAGATGTCTCTGCCTATTACGGTAGGTTTTGATGGCCATAAAGACTTTTCAATTGGAGATCTGAAGGCAACCAGCTTCTTCTGTGCTCTCCTAAGAAACTTCATAATCCCCTAGCACACCAATATCAGTGGTCTTACAATGTTTATTTGTGAAATCAACATTTTATATAAAATATCAGTTTAAAATTTCTAAACTTAAACCCAAAATGTAAGAGGAGCAGAGAATGGGCACTCACTTGTAGAGCAGAGTTCTGTTTCCAGGTCATCCGGACAGGCACACACAAAATCATAACTTCGGGCAAAACACAGGTGGGAACAGCCGCCATTATTAACCCCGCAAGGATTGCTACCTGCAAAGTAGGCAGAGAGTTCCAGATAAAGCAAGGGATGTTCTCTAAATTGTTATCATGAAAATCTCAGGAAATATCCCAATATACCAGATAGAAAAGAGGCAAAAAAGGGAATATTCTTTATTATGATTACTATTTATACCTGACTGCCGCATAGGAGATACAACAATGATGTCCATCAGCCCCTCCATATTGCCCAATATGGTTTCCTGGCTCCTCCCAGAGTATTTGTCCACCCTCTGAATAGACTTGGTTTGCCAGTCAGTCCAATATATCCAGCGGCCTTCCTGTTAAAAAATAAAAATAAAATAATCATTGGCTCAACAAAATTCAATTGGCAAATTAATATTTCTCATACACTGTGCTGCCATAAATATGATCACAATGACACTTCAATAAGCTTAACTTAATCGGTGCAGGAATGTAAATGAACCAGGATTTGGTTCAACAATCTATTTATTGACCATTATCAAATCACAACTCCTTAAAGCTGAACTCCAGTTAGTCATTAAAAAATACAAATGAATACATGTGCATTTATGTACAACTTAATAGTGGTGACCCCCCCCCCCCCCCCACCACAGAAAAATTTAAAAAGTCAGCAGCTACACATACTGTAGCTGGTGACTTTTAATATTGGGACACTTGCATGTCCTGGAATCCAGCGAGGTTGGCACCCCAGTTGATGTTTCCATTGGCTCTCGGGTGCTGCTGCCACCATTTATAGTAAGGGAACCCAGCAGTAAAGCCTTTCAGCTTCACAGCTGATTCCCTACTGTGCATGCGCGGGAGGAGGGGTGCTGAAATTTTTTCCTGAAGTTCAGCCGTAGAAAAAAAAAAAAAAACCTGTTCCTCTTTCATATATATGTATTAATAAAAAAATTACCCAGAATTCTCACCTGTGTGAGAGCGAAGGGGTGGGAGACTTGACTAACGAGTATTTGACGGGTCCTTCCATTCAGATCTGCATTCTCTATACGATCCAGGTGAGCATCTACCCAGTAGATCCTAGGGGAGCAGAAGACAACACTGGTGAGCTGTAGACATAAAAATGAAAGTGGCTCAGAACACACAAACCGTTCTAACGTATTCTCACTGACCTGCGGGTGTCATAGTCCAACGTCAATCCGTTGGGCCACCCAAGATCTGTATTAATGATGATCTTGCGATCAGAGCCATCCAAGTGAGCCCTCTCAATTTTGGCAACGTGGCCCCAGTCTGTCCAGAACATGTAACTAAGGAGAATACAATTAGGGTTAGTGGCTACTAGGCCTGCATTTTATTTCAGTTTGTGATGCTTCTGAGAAGATTTACTGACAGGTACACCTGATCTGCATGTGACCTCCTGCTGACCTGTCATTCCCCACCTAAGCTGCTCCTGCATTCTCATTGGATTTTATGGGGAGAGAAGCAGTTGGGATACAAACAAAAGTCTATTGACACAGGCCCTTCGACTACCCAGGTCAGTTCGGTGGAAGCTGGCAAAATAGGGAGAGAACATTTCTGGTCTTGAAAGTTTACCGCTTTGTAGAAGCCAGTGTTTAATCAAGGCCCCCCAATAGGGTTTTTTCGCGGCAGAGATCAAAACATTGAATCGTTTAAAGGAATTTTATTAGAAATTGTAACAAGAAGTCATGAACACACAAACAAGCTCCGGTCAAAGATGTGTGTGAATATTCAATTTTACACTATTACAATCATGCAACAATATTTCTCAGCATTTAAATGCAAATTCCCAATGCATTTCAACATGCTACAGTCAACAGGATAGGGATTTGTATTATCAAAGTCTATATTGCTGATATATGAATAATGATTGCATATATGTCTTGACAGCAAACGAATCCCCTGAGGAAGACTTTTGACCATGCATGCTGAAACGCGTTGGGTTTGCATTTTAACTACTGATAAATATTGTTGCATGATCGTAATAGGGTAAAATTTAATATTCACGCACATCTTTGACTGGAGCTCATATTTTAAGTGTTTATGTGTGTTCATGACTTATTGTTACAATTTCTAATAAAATTATTTTAAACAATTCAATGTTTTGATCCCTCATGCAAAAAAAAAAAAAAAAAAACACATTGGGGGAGACTTTCCCATGCTATGTTATTCTAGTTTTCGGTTTTGAATTCCAGAGTGTTAACATAAATTTCTGGAAAGCCCCACTCCAGAGCCAAAATACTGCTTTGTTTTGGGCAGGGTGGGGAACACCTGGAACCCCTTGACAAATTTTAATTGCAGTCTGTGTCTTCATTGGGGAGATTTCCCCTTACCTGTAGTCAGGATGGGATATGTTAGGAATTTTTTTTCAGCTGGAACAGAGATTCCAAAAAAAAAAAAAAAAAACACCACACACACAATGGGGGAAATGAAAGGATGGTGCAGGCTTTTTCTGAACTGAGAAAACAGAGCAGATGCTGCTCCAAATTGGCAAAGGCGATGAAAGCCTTTTTTGTTAATTAGGGGCAATCTGCTTCATTTTCTATACCCAGTCTGTGCAATAAAGGGAGCTCCCTCTGACACTCCTCTGAAATAGAAACATGTGAGAGTGGTGCAGATGTGCCTGAAACAGGTCTATCTGCTTTGTTGTGCGATGCGCCCTACTCTCATCAGTTCCCTGCACCCTTATAATGCCGCAGGAAGCTGGTGATGGTGGCATGTGCCACATTAAGCTTTGTTTATTCCCTCTGAGTATATTGGGGAAGGGATAGAACCCCTGTCAGGTTATTTTCACTGCCTGTAACTTTCTGACTTTGTGATAAACATTTCCTTTCTTGCCCTGCTGTCACAGCCGGTCAGGGGGACACTAACAAGGTAATAGACAGCAATAAAAGTTGAAAAGGTAATTTCTACCACGTCTATCTACAACTAAAAAGAAAAAAGTTGATTTGAGTTAGAAGAACCAAGGTATCAACACAATACAAATATCACTGGTTGAGAAACAACAAAACATCCAAACCAGACAAGTGTCATAAATGGCACAAGCATCAGGAAATTCAAGACCAGAAATTGTCAATTCAGGATTTCTGCTCTTACCCCTTCCTTGGAAACACCGCAATGGCCCGAGGCTCGTCCAGACTGTTATTAATAAGCACCTTCCGATATCTCCCATCCAATCGGGACACCTCAATCGTGTTTGCCCCGGTGTCTGTCCAGTACAGATTCCTGGCTATCCAGTCCACAGACAGACCATCTGTGGTCTTCAGTCCTTCACCAATGATAGTCTCCATACCAGTGCCGTCAAGGTTTACCCTCCTAAAAGACAGCATAGATTTTCAGTAAACAGAAAACCTGTTTTCTGATACAATGTAGAGAAAAAAATGGTAAACATACAAAAAGTGTTATTAAAAGGACCTGCTGAAACATTCACAAATATCTATATAAAAAGTACAGAAATGAGATTTTAGCCTAAAAGAGGCTCACCAGTGCCAGCTGATACTTTCCCTGGAATGATTTGATGGAAGGGCGGCCGGCTGTGTGCAGGGCCATCCCTCCCATGCCTATTTTTTTAGAAAACTGAACTCCAGGCAGATATAAAAAAAATAAAAATGCACATTTTTTAACCTGCAAAAAAAAGTGAACTTATCCTTTAAGAGGAACAAGCTGTGCTTCTTAATTACTAGGTAATGAATACGCGCACCTGTTAGTGTGTGAAACGCGACTGCCATTTGTACTGTCTAACACTTGGGATGTTCGTTATTAAATAAGAATTTTGATGGATCTTGGAGTGCAGCCATTTCTTCAGTGTTGATTGTATGCGGAGGCGAGCCGAGGCGGGCACCTGTCATAGCATTAGGCTTCCTGTCTCACCTGGAGCAGCGAGTTCTTTTGTTTGGATACTATGGTAGACTAGACCTCATGTACAAAACTCCAAAAACCGGAGGATTTCAAAAAATTTAGAAAGCTTCTAGCAAGCTGTAAGCAGGTAAACAAAGTACCGCTGGTTCTAATGGGTAGGGGAAAAAAAACAAAAAAAACACACACACTCATAATGAATTGTCAGTGTATTATACAAATGGACGTGATGACATCATGTGATGCTCGTCTGTGTAAAGACACCCATTCAATATAAATAGCCCATGTTTGTGTTTGGGTGCTGTGTACAGCACCAGGGACATATCCATTCATCTCAGCATTACTGTAAGTACTCCATATGCTCTCTTATTTATGCTACCTTTGTTAACACCAAGTGGCAAGGTTTATAATGCCGCTGTTCTCTTTTCATAGATCCTCTATGGGTACTTTTTGCTAGTTAGGCTGTATTACGTGCCGCTAGCTTGCTGAAGCTCTATTGGTGTTTTTTCCTCATTGGATCCGTGTTTTCTCAGCAGTATTCCCCTGGCGTTTATGATCACCGATTGCTATCGAGACGTACACCTGCCCCTGCTGTAGCAATTGTTTAAGCTTACTTGCTAGTAGGTATCCATATGGATTTACATTTATTTGTAATGTCTCACCATTTGCATAATACACTGACAATTCATTCTGTGTGCTTTTTTGTTTTGTTTTTCTACCCATTGGAACCAGCCGTGCGCTGTTTACCTGCTTACAGCTTGCTAGAAGCAGTCTACATTTTTTGAAATCCTCCGATCTTTAGAGTTTTGTACTACCATAAGGTATCTTATGATTTTTGGTGTCGGTTTTCTTTTGGTTTCTCTATGACTGTAGAGCATACGCTTTTGAATACAACATAATGTAAAACATATGTGATTTGTCGGTTTTTAATTTGAATATATCTCATTGCAGACAGTGAGATTCGTTCTTCCTCCTTTTTTTGTTACATCTTCGAACCTTGATCACGTCCTGAAGAAGTCTAACGGCGAAACGCATTGATGCACAAGGGCTCACTGTATCAATTGTATCATGTTATATGCTTTTTAACTTTGTACTGTCTGTAACACTTGGGATGTTCGTTATTAAATAAGAATTTTGATGGATCTTGGAGTGCAGCCATCTCTTTAGTGTTAGTCTACCATAAGGTATCTTTTACGATTTTTGGTGTCTGTTTTCTTTTGGTTTCTCTATAACAGTAGAGCATATGCTTTTTAATGCAACATAATGTAAAACATATATGTGATTTGTCGGATATTAATTTGAATATATCTCATTCCAGACAATGAGATTCGTTCTCCCTCCTCTTTTATGTTACATCTTTGATCGTGTCCTGAAGAAGCCTAACGGCGAAACGCATAGACGCATAAGGGCTCACTGTATCAACTGTATCATTTTATATGCTTTTTACATTTTTGAACACTGATTATACAACATACTTTTTTTAATAAATATTATTCTTTTTATGTCTCTATTGTCTCCATGCCTTTAAAGTCTGACCTTTGGATACTTTTGTAGTATCCTTTTTTGTGTTTCCCCTTCAATTTACAGATGTGGCATTGTGAGTACTTTCTTTTCTTATTTTCCAGGAATACAGGAATCTAATATAAGACATATTCAGGTACCTGAATTTGTTTTTTAACCCTTTCCTTGCTACCCACCTGATCACATCCAGGAAAACATCAGTGTAGTAGATTTGGTTTTCTATGCTTTCAAAGTCCAAAGAGATGACATTGTTGAGCTCCTTAATGGGCACGTGGACATCTGTGTGGTCATCCGTGTCCAGTGATATCATGCGGATGGAGTCACGACTGGAGAACAGCAGATAGGTGTCGGGAGATGGGTCACAAGTCCTGCCATCTTCTTTCAGGAGAATGCCGGTAGGGCAGGCGCAGGAGTAACTGACGGGGTTTGGCAGACACAGATGGGAGCAGCCGCCATTGTTGTTACCACACTTGTTGAATCCTAATAGGCAGAAGAAAGGAAGCACAATGCATTTTCACATGACTCCATTCATACATAATAGGTATAGCTTTTAAAAGAAACCTATAATACAAAGATTATAGCCTCCCTCTAAAGAAAGAAGACTGGTAATTACCAAGGTTTCCTTCCTTTTCTCATGTTGCTCCTTTTATTGCTTATTTTATATGCAACCTAACAAAGCTACTATAGATCAGTGTTTCTCAACCTTTTTTCTGTCAAGGCACCCTTTAAAATATTTTCCGTCAAACTGCTCCGATCGGACATACTCCGATCATGTGTAGAGAATTCCGATCAGACAAAGTGCCACGCATGCTCAGATCAAATTCCTACATCAAAGCTATTGGCTACTAGCCTGAACGTAGTCCCATTGTAAGGAAATTACGTCATCACATTCTGAAAGATCGGATTTTCCGACAACTTTGTCCGACCATGTGTATGCAACAGTTTCGGACAAGATCCGACGGATTTGGTTGTCGGAATCTCCGACTGTGTGTACAAGGGCTTATAGTTTTACATAATGCAGCAACAATGCAGTAACCCCATATAAACCCTTCAGTAAATGGATAACGGAGCCAAAAAATGCACCTGTAATTAAAATTATAAAAATTACAGTGGAACCTAACAAAAAATGCAGCCAGTATATGTATACCTATCCTTTGGAGGCAGGGATCTTCCTCATCAGCCTAGGTCTTTCTAAATTAACAAAATTAGACGTATGAAAGCTCTGACAGCCTCTCAAACACCAGGAGTTAAAAATCGATACAAATACGATTTTACTGGCTAGAGTTCACAGGTTCTCAGGAATGTCGACAGTTCTTTCTAGGGGTTGATTTCATCAAGCTTAAAAAAAATTAAAAAAAAATAAAAATAAAATGAAGAGGGTCCCCAACTGAGATCGCATATCCTCCCAACCCGAAACATTCAAGGTCTCTGAAATTCCCTACTTAGTCTTTCCTTCCCTTCTGTATTTCTTATCCTATTCCCTCCCTCGCACCTATTCTATAATTCATCATTCCAATTTCTCTCTTTTGTAGTTCACTACTGACTACCTGATTGGTTAGATAAGAGAAAACTCAAGAAAAAACTCAAAAAGGTGGTACCTTTGATCGTGCGTACTAGTATGAATATGAATATAAATATATATATATATATATATATATATTAAATAAAAGTAGTATGTTCTTTGACTAGTGGTGCTGCACATATCTATTTGCTGTGAATAGGGAATTTTCTACTTGCTCACACATTTGAAATGTATATGGGTACATTCAGATAGAGGAATCCAGTGATTTTTCTATCATTCCACCCATGGTGGAATGAAAGAAAATGAGCCTATCAAAAAACGCAGTCAGCGTTGATGACTCCCACTGTACTATTGAGTTTTGCCGATGGGGAGCCTTCCTGGTCTGGCAGAACACAATGATTACTGCTAGCGGCTATATCTGCAGAAAGTAATCGCATGTAAAAACAATCCAACCAGCCTGCCCATAGATGGCTATAATCTCAAGATGTGATCCATCTCTGGACAGCTTTAGTATTACAAAAGGTCTACCTGATCAGATAAAATGTTAACACACTTGTTGGTAAATTTTTGATATGTCAGATCATAAAGCGATAATGTGACCACCTTTAAATGGACATGTAAAAATGAATGTTTAGAATTGATTCTAGGCTGCACAAGTAGTACCTACCAGGAGCATGAGTCCTATCAACAGCCTGAATGTCCATCAGACCAGGCAGGTTGTCTCTGATCACTATGATATTTGCACCAGTGTCTTTGTCAGCCCTCTGGATTTTGCGTGTTTGCCAGTCAGTCCAATATATATGAGCACCGAGAAGGGTCAGACCATATGGATGCTGCACAGGCGACACCAAGATCCGCCGGTTTCTTCCCATAAGGTCAGAAGCCTCTATTCTCTAAGGAGGAAAGGACAAATACATCAAAAAGACAGAAAGAGAGACAAGAACATATAGAAGCACATCAGATATGGCGATGTTATGTATTAGGTGCCTCCATGTGCAAGGCAGAAAAAGGAAATAAAATGCACTAAGACATAGGAAAATCATACACAAAAAGGACATTAACCCCTTCATGCCTAAGCCTTTTTCTGACATTTTTTGCTTAAAATCTGTATTTTATACTGGTAAAATGACTTAGAGCTGCCAAACATATATAGCAAAGACCCTAGAGAATAAAATGGTGATTGTTGCAACATTTTATGTCACACCGTATTCGCGCAGCAGTCTTTCAAATGCAATTCTATTTGGAAGAAAGACACTTTTTATGAACAACAAAACAAAAACAGTAAAGGTTAGCTCAATTTTTTTGTATAATGGGAAAGATGATGTTAAGCCGAGTAAACAGATACCCAACATGTCATGCTTTAAAACCACGAACACTCGTGGAATGGCGACAAACTACGGCACTTAATTTCCATATGCGATGTTTAAACATTTCTAAAGGTTACCAGTTTAGAGGTACAGAAGAGATCTTGGGCTAAAATTATTGCTCTCACTCTAACGATCGTGGCAATACTTCACATGTGTGGTTTGAACGCGGTTTACATTTGCGGGTGTGACTTACATATACGTTCGCCTATGCGCGCAAGCATGGAGGGATGGGGCGCTTTAATTTTTTCTGTGGGACAGCAGAGGCCCGCGAAAGGCGCGGGGGGGGGGGGCTACACAGGTCCCCTTCTGCTGCTTGGAGTAACAGCTGAGTGACGTTGTTAGCCTCATCAGTTACCACAAGAAAGCCGACCGTAGGCTCTAAAAAACGGTTCTGGGGGTAATGCCTGCATATTATTCCAGTACAACCCCTTCAAGCCAAGGCCCCATATTTGCATTATGTTGGCATGAAGGGGTTAAATATGACCAGACAGGAAAAAAAACAGGTAATAAGCCTGACACGGAGGCAGAATGGTACCTACTCATCTGAAGAGCGCCCACAAAAGGTAAAAGGGTAATTCCTAGTCATCAGCCAAAAACCCCCTCCCGTAAACTGAAGGCATAAAATGTTCATTTAATGCCAACATTACCTCTGTATGCCCATCTGCCCACAAGAGCTGAGAACCTGCTTTATCCACAGCCAATCCGTTCGGCCATCCAAGATTCATGTTTATCAGAACTTTGCGGTCAGAGCCATCCATTCCTGCCCTTTCCAGCTTGGCATTTTCTCCCCAGTCTGACCAGTACATGTACCTAAAGAGAGAGGAATAGTTATGTGCGACTGTTTCCTCATTATACCTGGTGGGAGCAAGCACCAGTCATTCAATAGGGAAAAAGGCAGCTAAACAAAAGTACTTGGTTATCTCTGTAACTAAAGTTTTGTAGGTTGCGTTTAAGATCCATCCATGTTCTACAGAAGTCCCACTTGGCCATCATATTACCATAGCAGCATATCTAATTTGAGTTGTGGGAGCCTTAGAAGAGACCCGAAGGCCACCTTTAATCTTGGAAAGAGAGAAAACTAAAAGAAAGTTGTGTCAGTTGTGTCTCCCAACACTAGATTTTCTAATAGTTTTCTCTCTGAATCTTTCCCAGCTGCCATGATCCTTACAGACACAACCCAATAGCACCTCTAAGAGCCATCATAGTAAGGGTGGAGATGAAAACTACAGAAGACTTAAAAAGTACCAATCCACTGAGCTTATCACACTTTCCAAATATACATATATTCATAACGTATAACAATTAAAACAACGGTTTTCGATCGCTCGCTTCTCAGTGTAGAGGCCCCGGGGGACGGATGTAGCATTCACCTAGATAAGTATGATGGGGAAAAACTCTCAAAACCATACTTCTCTTTTAAGGTCAATACCTTCCTTCCATATCCTCTTCTGTTGCAGTATATGGTCAGTACTAACATGACAGGTGTCCTTCGAAGATTAAAGGATAAGTTCACTTTGGTAACAGGTTACACGTTCCCCCTGTTTTTGTGTGGAACATGTAACATGTTCTAATATCTGCAGCTCTGTTCCCAATGCCCCCCCTCCCTGTGACAGCGGGTCACGGATCTTCTCCCTGCACCTGCTTTCACCATTCAAAAACAGCAACCGTTTCCTGTGAATAAATGCCTACAAAATTTCAATGAGCTGCGTGGGTGCTGTGGACCATCCTCATTGTCCATTGATCTTCCTGCTCTCAGGCAACTTTCTGCACATATAAGGTATGCACAGAGTGCTATGCTGAGAGTATGCAGGAGCAGCAGATTGCCCCAACAATCTGCTTATCATGGGTGCAATGCTCTGCAGGCTCCTTAGAAAAAAATAATCAATGCACATTTTGTTACATGCAAAAAGATGCACATTTATACATTTTTTTGTAAAAAGGTAAACCTATCCTCTAAAGCAGTAGTAAAACTGCAGCTGCTGGAAAAATAAAAATAAAACTCCTTGCAAGGCAAGGTCATAAATGTGCTAGTATGCATCGCGTACTAGCACATTATGAGAAACTTACCTTAGAACGAAGACCTCCAGTGCCGCAATGACACCGCTGAGAGGGCTGACATCTTCCCCTGCCTTCAATATAGGTTTGTGGCCTCAGGCTACATAAGTGGCCAGGGGCGCAAGGACATCACTCCCATGGGAGCCGCCGCTTATGGCACAGGCTCTGAAGGTCCGGCACTGTAAGCCGGACCGTCAGAGCATATGTGCCGGTAATGTCACCGGCTGCATGCACTATGAAGATCTCCTAAACTGTGCAAGTTTAGGAGCTTTTCACTGTACTTAAAGGCAAGCCTCATTATAGGCTTATCTGTAGGTACAAGTAGTGTAACACAGTTTACTACCACTTTAAATGGGAAAGGATACCCTTTCATCTACATCAGCAATTCTTGCTTACCCCATCTCATGATAAAGAGCGATAGCTCGTGGACTTCCCAAGTTCTGCCACACCAGAACCTTCCTCATGGAGCCATCCAGATTCCCTGCTTCAATGCGATTAGACCCAGTGTCTGTCCAATATACCTTGCGGCCAATTGCATCCACTGCCAGACCATCGGTGGTCACCAAGCCTGTGATAACACAACATGAGCATGAAATTGTTCTGATAGTCCTAGGACATAAGAAAGCTGCATAGCAGTGTAGATACAGTATTTTTAAGTGGTTGATTAATCACCTGTGGTTAGTACATCCTGATAATTAGAGCCATCCAGACCTGCTCTGCTAATTTTGCGAAGGGTACTGTCAGCCCAATACACCAGACCTAAAAGGAAAAAAAAAAAACATGAAGGTGGAAATTATTCCCAATATATCCATCAAGTGTTGAAGTCCTTGGACAATTAAGACTTTTAGGTTGAACTGCAGTTATGCAGTTTTAGGAAATAAACCTTCACCCCACACCCCCCATACCTACTTTAAGCCTCGCTCTAGCAGACTCCGTCGGCGATGTATCCTCTAAAACATTTTATTTGCCGCTCAACAAGCCAAAGCTCTCCAAAGTCATCACATACAATGCATTATATGTGAGGACACCGAGAGCCTGTCCATATCCTAAGAGCATCAGAGAGCAAACAAGAGCGACAGCTGCCAGGGGAGCGAGGCATACATAAGTATTTAACTAAATGAGCAATTGGCCATTGCTTAGGGAATGCTGGATCTTGCAGATAATTAACTATTGAAGGACTGACAGGCAACCATGGCACCATTAACTTTATAGATCCTTTAATTGAAGTAATAACGATGTATACTCACAAACAGCAAAGACTTTCAAGCTCCTCAATATCCAATGATCCATATCTCCCCTGGTCCACTACACCAATTTCAGTCTAGGGAAGACACTTCCTACACTTAAAATGTGTGATGCGTCTCGAGGGACCAGAGGAAGGGGAGATCCCCCCTGAAATATGTCAGCTGTTTTAAGTCTTTGAAGGGTCTTCTTGCCTAGACTGAAACCTGTGCAGTGGACCAGGGGATATGAATCACTGAATATCGGGGAGATGGAAATTCTTTGCAGTTTGTGAGTAGAATTATTACTTCAATAAAAGCTCTACAAAAAGCAATGCGCAAGGCTGGTGCATCCTCTTCTCTTGTTTTTTTCAGTATTCCATTTGGGCTTCCCTAATCCCAAGAGGGTTGCAAGGTCTTGCAAAAATATATTATTTTAGACTGTGGAAGAGTAAAGGTCCATCACTGCTGAAACATTCATCTTGATCGCAGGAGATTGTTTTTTATTATGCCTATTTAAACATGTAGCCAGTTACATTCAGCCTCTCTCACCCTCTAAGGGATCCACACTGACTGCTATGGTGTTCTTCATGGTCATATTGATGGGGACAACAACATCTGCAAAGTATGGGATATCCAAAGACACCGAGCGGATATCAGTCCTTCGGGCAAAAATGAGGAAGCGGTCCATTCCTGGGTGTGGAGGACAAGACAGAGAAGAAGGGTCATAGTCCTGAAGAGGTGATAAAATACATATATCATATGATCAATGGACTGAACATACCTGAAGAACAGGTCCTGCCATCGCCAAGCAGATTGACCCCAGTAGGGCAAGCACAGCTATGGCCTTTTGGATGTGGAGAAAGAAGGCAAACATGGCTACAGCCCCCATTATTGACTGAACAGGCCGAGCGAACTGTGGAAAGAAGAAAATAATTACCTTCTGATGCTGCACAAAAGTGGATATGTACTGTAATTACATAGCTGTGCACCCTTAACTAGACACACCAAACTTACACATGAGCATCACCCCGCAATAAGCTGAACTGAACTCACACTTATCAACAAGCAATATACCAATAGTAGTATATGCAAGAAATTCTAGATAGCACTAAAGGGAACCATCATTCCAGAGGAAATATCAGCATGAGCTTTATTCAACTACTGGCTGAATGAAGCCCATGCATAACTAACGAGGCGTGCTAGAAAATAAAGGTCTGTTCAACCTAGAAGTGATCATATGATGGAGAAGTGCTTAACTACATTATTTGTTGAGAAACAAACTTTCATTTTCATTTTGGATTCAACCCAGGCTGCACATGTAGAGTTTGCAGATGATCCATACCTTGCATTCGTTGTCTATGAAAGACATGAAGGTCCATCAGGTTTTCCAAGTTCTCCCGCACAGGCTTGCGGTCAAGTCCTGTCTTTCGATCTGCACTCTCAATGCTTTTTGACTGCCAGTCTGTCCAGTAAATACGATCTTCATACAAGGTCAGACCAAAGGGGTGGGGTAGATCTGTACCTATTAGCACCTAGGAGAGCCCAATAACTAGTGATTATTGTTTGGTCTTGCCCTTGATTTGTACATAGAACTGAAGAACAATGTTGTGCAGTAGCATCTTACCATTCGGTCAGCGCCATCAAGCTTGGCAGTTTCTATGGTTTTCATGCCAGCATCAGCCCAGTACAGCCTCTCCAATTCATAATCAATAGCTAAGCCGTTTGGCCAAGTGAGATTGGAGGAGATGATGACCATCCTTCCAGAGGCATCCATACCAGCACGTTCTATCTTTGGATTGGCACCCCAGTCTGTCCAGTACATAAATCTGGAAGAGAGCTTGTATATTAAAATTCACAAAGAAGGAAAAACACAACTCTTTGGTTTGACTGAGGCAACTGAGATGGGAGCAGAAAACCCAAACTGTCCTCACCCTCCTACGGGATCCACCACAATGTCCCTAGGCCGGTCCAGGTTCTCCCAAATCAGCACACTGCGCATGGAACCATCAGTGTTGGACACTTCAATCCGATCCGTCCCTAAAAGAAAATACAGAGCAACAAATTATAAAACCTAGAAGATATGGGCATATCAGCATTCCAAATATTTTACATAACTACACAAAACTACTATTTTCTACTGGCAGAACCTGTTCAGTCTTAATACATTTTCTGCAAGTAAAGAAAACTAGTTGACCTTGATAAGAAATCCCCCCCCCCCTTATGTTATGCAGATGAGGAGGGGGAGGTGTTTGTAATCCACATCAGGACAGCAGGTATCCCAAAGTGGGTCTTTAATAACCAGAGAGCACCAATGAAGGGCAATGTGCTCTTTAGAACACTGATCCTTGTTCTCGGACTTGCTATACCTGTATACAGCTGAAAGTACCGTATAGAACTGTAGAAGTATCGTTTGTAGTAATCCAGCCATTATATTCCAATGGCCTCTTGAATAGTATTTTGAAAATGGACATATAGAATCTTTCTAGTCTCTCTCAGTAGTACCTTTGCTGAATGGTCATAAATCAACTTTCAAGAGATTATTGACCGTTAGTTCAATGATAAGCTTATATGGGCATTTAACAAATGTTATGCATTTTCTTTACTTGTAAATGCCTCCTTTGGCAGATATCCTAAAACCCTGATACTGCTGTTGGGTGCCGCCACCTTAGATGCAATGTTAGCAGCCCCGGCAAACTAACAGATGTCACAGAAGCGACTGTCTATAGCAGGGGTCTCAGAACCTTCTAAAGGAAGGGCCAGTTCTTCATACTTAAGGGGGGGCTGGGCTGTGTCCAGTAGACGTAAACAATACCCAATCCTTGGTATTAGGGGGAGAAATAGTTGGTATCAGTGGAAGGAATTACCCCCCATTGTTGGTGTCAGTGGCAGGAATAGTGCCTAAAGGACTGGATAAACTCCCATAAGAGGAAACCGGAATGATATGCTGGGAGGGAAGGGGACTGAGCTAGGGACTTGAATCTTCTGAACCAAAATTTGCTAGCAGGTTCAGAGGTATGTTGCATGGTAATAAAGATGGTTTATGAAAAAAAAACAAAAAAAAAACGCTGCAAGCATTTAACTGCATGAGGTTTCCGGGCTTTTACTATCATATATGTAGTTTTCAAAACTATTGAGCTCAAAGTACATTACCTGCATCTGTCCAGTATAGTTTCTTTGTAACCCAGTCTATAGCCAGTCCTGCAGGGCTCTCCAAGCTGGTTTCAATGATGACCTGGTGACAATTAAGGAAACAAAAAAAATATGTTATTTAAATTACTTATAGCTATTTATAGATTTACTACTTTTTTACATGTCTCAAAAGTTAAAAATAACTTCTGAAAGCTTTCATACAATCAGTTTGATTGACCCCTTACAATGAAGTCTGTTACCCAACCAGATTTAAGTGATATTAAAAGGCTTTCTTAAAAAAAAAAAGAAAAAAGAAAAAAAGAAATAATAATCATCATGTCATACGTATCTGCTCTGTGCAGTGGTTTTGCAGAGAGCAGCCCAGATCCTCCTTTTCTCCAGTCCCTGCAGGCACGCCTGGCCCCTCCCTCCTGCCGCGTGCCCTTGCAGTTTGGGGCACCCAGGCAGGCCGATTTCCGAAATCGTGGCTCTGTGTGTCCAATTTATACACAGACATAGCTTGGCCCTGCTCCTCTCATTGGCTTACTGGATGTGATTGACAACAGCAAGAGCCAATGGCTCTTGCCTCTTTCTTAGCCAATGAGAAAGTAGAGTTCTCAGAGAGCTGAGGCTCTTGTACACATTACTGGATTGAGATGGGGTTAAGGTAAGTATTGGGGGGGTGGGACTGCTACACAGCAGAATGTGTGAAGATAATAAACCTTGAGCCCTTAGAACCACTAAGCCCAGCCTGTTATTGCAGCTCTTATCAATTAAAAGTGCAAAAACCACATCCAGCTTTTGGTTATTGGTCTAGGAGTTCTCACAGATAGTATATACAGATATAGTATAGTACAGTAATCTTTAGAACATCTAACCTTGTTGGAGAGATGTATGACGTGGGGAAAAAAAAAACTGAAAAGAAAATTAGCGGCTCCATGAGATTCAGAACACTGGCAACTATTACTCTAGACAGACAGACAAGGAGTGCCTGCTCCTGATGCATTTCGTCCACACGTCTGGGTATATATTCGATTAATCCCAGTCTTGTAGATGAAATGCGTTAGTAGGAGGACCTAGGTGGAGACTCCTTCTCCATTTGTCTGGCATAACAAAATTGTCAGCAGTGAATCATACCGGAGTGCCACCAGCTTTTTTTTTATTGAATATTGTTGGCATCAGAGGATGAGCCTCGGTCTGGCATCCGGCACCCAGAGTATTCGGATGGTGATCCAGTTATAGGCCTAAGAGCAGTGTGCCTCCCTTTTTATCAAAAGGTTGTCAAAAATTTGGAGTAGAAATCTGATCCAAAATAGATCAGTGGTGTGTAAGCCATCTTATCTTTTCTTAGAGCTGGTTAATAACAGACAAAACCTGGCATAATCTAAAACTGCCCTTGTAAAAGTAGAAATTAGAGTAATGATTCTAAAGAAAGGTCAGGTTAAAATAGCATTAGGCTCTGAAATGGTTTATATGCAGGGGTCTCAAACTGGTGGCCCTCCAGCTGTTGCAAAACTACAAATCCCATCATGCCTCTGCCTGTGGGGGTCAGGCTTGTAACTGTCAGCCTTGCAAGGCCTCATGGGACTTGTAGTTTTGCAACAGCTGGAGGGCCGCCAGTTTGAGACCCTTGATGTAGAGAGACTATTTAATTTTTCAGCCAGTCTCTTACCTCCTGTCCACTGCCATCTGATTTTGCGCGGTTGATGGAGTCTGCGGTGGTGTCGCTCCAATACATATAGTCATCAGAAGAATCCCAATCCAGTGCAACAGCACTGCGCACATTGGACAATGGGATGACAAAATCGGAGAGGTCACTGGTGTCAAAGCTAATCCTTCGGATGTCCGTCCTTCGAGCAAAAAGCAGGAACTTGTCAAGACCTGATCGAAGGTCAAAGGTCATCATCTTAATTCTTTCAGGTTCAAAATGGCACAAAGAGTAATTGCAGGAGTTCTTTTTTTTTTTTTTATTTAAGGGGAAGGGGGTCATTACAATGATTGCTGGGTGCTTGCCATCTTAATCTTTAGATTATGGAGCTAAAACAGTAAGTATCATTCAGAAAACAGTTTGTTTTTGCCCTCTATAAAATTACATTCAGTGTTTCATTCTACAACTATCATCCTCCACACTGAAAGTGAATCCGATTGGTTGCTTTTAGTTAGCACAAGTCATTATTTTGTCCAATACTGTAATTATTTATGCATCCCACATAGAAGATAAAAAAAAATCTTCCTTTTCAAACTTACACTTGACAAGTAGAATCCCAACTGGCTGCTAAGGGCAAGCAAAGAGTTATTTCACCTTTACCAAAAAACTGCCTATGCAGAGGAGGGGTGTCTGTAGATAAACAACTAAAGTTGAAGAACACCCTTGCTACAGGTGTATGCCATTTAAGTACCTAATGAAGCACGACTGGAGAACTTCTAGGACAGTAATGGCGAACCTTGGCACCCCAGATGTTTTGGAACTACATTTCCTATGATGCTCCTGCACTCTGCAGTGTAGATGAGCATCATGGGAAATGTAGTTCCAAAACATCTGGGGTGCCAAGGTTCGCCATCACTGTTCTAGGATGTTGCTAAGCGAGGTCCAGCCATTACCGTTCACCTTCACCATTAACCACCACAATACTGGCCACTTTTACCCCCTTCTTGCCCAGGCCAATTTTCAGCTTTTAGCTTCGTCGTACTTTGAATGACTATTGCACGGTCATGCGGCACTGTACCCATATGACATTTTTATCTTTTCTTTAGTGGTATTTGATCACCACTGTGTTTTTTGATTTTTTTCTACTACAAATAAAGTAAGACCGAAAATTTGGAAAGAAAATTAAAATGAATTTCTTTGTTTCGTTTATAGAATTTTGTAAATAAGTAAATTTTCTCTTTCCCTGATGGGGAGGCACTAATACGCAGCACGGCTAGGTATTACTGATGGGCACTGACTGGCATCACATGTGGGTACAGGTGGGCACTGATTGGCACTGGTGGGGCATTGATGGGAAATCTCTGGTGGGCATCACTGATGGCACTGCACTGATAATAAATGCAGTTCTTCTCTACCCTCGCCTTGTCAGCGCGAACTGATTACCATGTGATCAGCTGCGATTGGACACAGCCTACATCAGAGGCTCTTTACCTAGATCGGAGATGAGGTGTGTCAGAACGACACATTGCAAAACCAATCACCACGCGATCCTGGGGGCACGCAAAGTTTATCCTGCTGGACGTCATCTGAAGTTCAGGTCAGGATAACTGATCTCAGCTGCAGTCGTCAATCTGCTATAGGCCGGACCGAATGTAGTTAACCACTTCCCGACCAGCGCACGACGATGTACGTCGACAGAATGGCACGGGCAGGCATATTGGCGTACAGGTACATCCAATATTCGATGCCGCCCTGCCATAATTGCGTATACAGCGTATGCCCTGGGTGACATCCAGACTTGCCCCCCCAAAAGACATTCAGACTTGCCCCCCCATATGTGACATCCAGACTTGCCCCCCCCATATGTGACATCCACCGGGGGGGCCAGTCTGGATGTCACACGGGGCAGTCTGGATGTCCCCCCAGGTGACATCCAGACTTGCCCCCCCAGGTGACATCCAGACTTGCCCCCCCAATATGACATCCAGACTTGCCCCCCCAAGGTGACATCCAGACTTGCCCCCCCAAGGTGACATCCAGACTTGCCCCCTCATATGTGACATCCAGACTTGCCCCCCCATATGTGACATCCAGACTTGCCCACCCCATATGTGACATCCAGACTTACCCCCCCCCCGGTGACATCCAGACTTGCCCCCCCAGGTGACATTCACCAGGGGGGGGCAGTCTGGATGTCACACGGGGCAGTCTGGATGTCCCCCCAGGTGACATCCAGACTTGCCCCATGTGACATCCTGACTGCCCCCCTGTGACAGACTTGCCCTGGGTGACATCCAGACTTGCCCCCCCAAGGTAACATCCAGACTTGCCGCCCCCCAGGTGACATCCACCAGGGGGGCCAGTCTGGATGTCACACGGGGCAGTCTGGATGTCCCCCCAGGTGACATCCAGACTTGCCCCCCCATATGTGACATCCAGACTTGCCCCCTAACATCCAGACTTGCCCCATGTGACATCCTGACTGCTCCCCGTGACAGACTTGCCCTGGGTGACATCCAGACTTGCCCCATGTGACATCCTGACTGCCCCCCCCCTTGACAGACTTGCACTGGGTGACATCCAGACTTGCCCCCCCAAATGACATCCAGACTTGCCCCCCCATATGTGACATCCAGACTTGCCTCCCCAGGTGACATCCACCGGGGGGGGCAAGTCAGAATGTCACACGGGGCAGTCTGGATGTCCCCCCAGGTGACATCCAGACTTGCCCCCCCCAGGTGACATCCAGACTTGCCCCCCCAAGGTGACATCCAGACTTGCCCCCTCATATGTGACATCCAGACTTGCCCCCCCATATGTGACATCCAGACTTGCTCCCCCCATATGTGACATCAAGACTTGCTCCCCCCATATGTGACATCCAGACTTGCTCCCCCCATATGTGACATCCAGACTTGCCCCCCCATATGTGACATCCAGACTTGCCCCCCCCCCATATGTGACATCCAGACTTGTCCCCCCATATGTGACATCCAGACTTGCCCACCCCATATGTGACATCCAGACTTGCCCCCACCAGGCGACAGACTTGCCCCGTGTGAAATACAGACTTGCCCGGTGTGACATACAGACTTGCCCCCCTGTGACAGACTTGCCCCGTGAGACATCCAGACCTGCCCCCCCCTTTGTAACATCCAGACTTGCCCCCCTCTGTGACATCCAGACTTGCCCCCCCTCTATGACATCCAGACTTGCCTCCTCCCCTCTGTGACATCCAGACTTGCCGCCCCCCCTCTGTGACATCCAGACTTGCCGACCCCCCTGTGACATCCAGACTTGCCGCCCCCCCATATGTGACATGCAGACTTGCCGCCCCCCCATATGTGACATGCAGACTTGCCGCCCCCACCAGGTGACATCCTTGCCCCGTGTGACATCCAGACTGGCCCCCACCAGGTGACATCCAGACTTGTCCCCCCTGTGACAGACTTGCCCCGTGTGACATCCAGACTTGCCCCCCCATGTGACATCCAGACTGCACCCCCATGTGACAGACTTGCCTCGTGTGACATCCAGACTGGCCCCGCCGGTGACATCTAGACTGGACCCCCCAGTGACATCCAGACTTCCCCTCCCCCCGGTGACATCCAGACTTGCCCTTCCCCGGTGACATCCAGACTTGCCCTTCCCTCCGGTGACATCCAGACTTGCCCCTGGGTGACACCAGACTTGCCCCCCTGCTGTGACATCAAGACTTGCCCCCCGGTGAGATATCCAGAATGCCCCCCTGTGCTGTGACAGACTTGCCCTGGAAGACATTCAGACTTGTCCCCCCAGGTGACATCCAGACTTGCCCCCCCAGGTGACATCCAGACTTGCCCCCCCAGGTGACATCCAGACTTTCCACCCCCCATATGTGACATCCAGATTGCCCCGTGTGACATCCAGACTGCCCCCCAGTGATAGACTTGCCCTGGGTGACATTCAGACTTGCCCCCCCTGCTGTGACATCCAGACTTGCCCCCCTGTAATATCCAGACTTGCCCTCCCCCCGGTGACATCCAGACTTGCGCCCCCCCGTGAAAGACTTGCCCTGGGCGACATCCAGACTTGTCCCCCCATATGTGACATTAAGATTTCACCCCCATGTGACATCCAGACTTGCCCCCTCCCAGGTGACATCCAGACTTGCCCTCCCCTGGTAACAGACTTGCCCCGTGTGACATCCAGACTGCCCCCCGTGACAGACTTGCCCTGGGTGACATCCAGACTTGCCCCCCGTGACAGACTTGCCCCCCCTCCGGTGACATCCAGACTTGCCCCCCCTCCGATGACATCCAGACTTGCCCCCCAGTGACATCCTGACTGCCCCCCAGTGACAGACTTGCCCTGGGTGACATCCAGACTTGCCTCCCCAAAAGACATCCGGACTTGCCCCCCCCGGTGACTTCCAGACTTGGCCCCCATATGTGACATCCAGACTTGCCCCCCCATATGTGAAATCCACCGGGGGGAGGGCAGTCTGGATGTCACACGGGGCAGTCTGGATGTCCCCCCAGGTGACATCCAGACTTGCCCCATGTGACATCCTGACTGCCCCCCCGTGACAGACTTGCCCTGGGTGACATCCAGACTTGCCCCCCCAAGGTGACATCCAGACTTGCTGCCCCCCAGGTGACATCCACCAGGGGGGCCAGTCTGGATGTCACACCGAGCAGTCTGGATGTCCCCCCAATTGACATCCAGACTTGCCCCCCCATATGTGACATCCAGACTTGCCCCCTGACATCCAGACTTGGCCCATGTGACATCCTAACTGCCCCCCGTGACAGACTTGCCCTGGGTGACATCCAGACTTGACCACCAAAAGACATCCAGACTTGCCCCCCCCACATATGTGACATCCAGACTTGCCCCCCAGGTGACATCCACCGGGGGGGCCAGTCTGGATGTCACACGGAGCAGTCTGGATGTCCCCCCAGGTGACATCCTGACTGCCCCCCCAGGTGACATCCTGACTGCCCCCCCCAAGGTGACATCCAGACTTGCCCCCCCCAAGGTGACATCCAGACTTGCCCCCTCATATGTGACATCCAGACTTGCCCCCTCATATGTGACATCCAGACTTGCCCCCTCATATGTGACATCCAGACTTGCCGCCCTCCAGGTGACATCCACCGGGGGGCAGTCTGGATGTCCCCTCAAGTGACATCCAGACTTGCCCCCCCCAGGTGACATCCAGACTTGCACCCTGACATCCAGACTTGCCCCATGTGACATCCTGACTGAACCCCGTGACAGACTTGCCCTGGGTGACATCCAGACTTGCCCCCCCATATGTGACATCCAGACTTGCCCCCCCAAGGTGACATCCAGACTTGCTGCCCCCCCAGGTGACATCCACCAGGGGGGCCAGTCTGGATGTCACACCGAGCAGTCTGGATGTCCCCCCAGGTGACATCCAGACTTGCCCCCCCATATGTGACATCCAGACTTGCCCCCTGACATCCAGACTTGGCCCATGTGACATCCTAACTGCCCCCCGTGACAGACTTGCCCTGGGTGACATCCAGACTTGCCCACCAAAAGACATCCAGACTTGCCCCCCCCACATATGTGACATCCAGACTTGCCCCCCCAGGTGACATCCACCGGGGGGGCCAGTCTGGATGTCACACGGAGCAGTCTGGATGTCCCCCCAGGTGACATCCAGACTTGCCCCCCCAGGTGACATCCTGACTGCCCCCCCAGGTGACATCCTGACTGCCCCCCCAAGGTGACATCCAGACTTGCCCCCCCAAGGTGACATCCAGACTTGCCCCCTCATATGTGACATCCAGACTTGCCCCCTCATATGTGACATCCAGACTTGCCGCCCTCCAGGTGACATCCACCGGGGGGCAGTCTGGATGTCCCCTCAAGTGACATCCAGACTTGCCCCCCCAGGTGACATCCAGACTTGCACCCTGACATCCAGACTTGCCCCATGTGACATCCTGACTGAACCCCGTGACAGACTTGCCCTGGGTGACATCCAGACTTGCCCCCCCAGGTGACATCCAGACTTGCCCCCCCAAGGTGACATCCAGACTTGCCCCCCCAAGGTGACATCCAGACTTGCCCCCCCAAGGTGACATCCAGACTTGCCCCCCCATATGTGACATCCAGACTTGCCCCCCATATGTGACATCCAGACTTGCTCCCCCCATATGTGACATCCAGACTTGCCTCCCCCATATGTGACATCCAGACTTGCCTCCCCCATATGTGACATCCAGACTTGCCCCCCCTATGTGACATTCAGACTTGCCCCCCCATATGTGACATGCAGACTTGCCGCCCCCCCATATGTGACATGCAGATTTGCCGCCCCCCATATGTGACATGCAGACTTGCCCCCACCAGGTGACATCCTTGTCCCGTGTGACATCCAGACTGGCCCCCCGGTGACATCCTGACTGCCCTCGTGACAGACTTGCCCTGGGTGACATCCAGACTTGCCTCCCCCAAAAGACATCCAGACTTGCCCCCCCCGGTGACTTCAAGACTTGCCCCTCCATATGTGACATCCAGACTTGCCCCCCATATGTGACATCTACCAGGGGGGGCAGTCTGGATGTCACACGGGGCAGTCTGGATGTCCCCCAGGTGACATCCAGACTTGCCCCATGTGACATCCTGACTGCCCCCCGTGACAGACTTGCCCTGGGTGACATCCAGACTTGCCCCCCCCAAGGTAACATCCAGACTTGCCCCCCCAAGGTGACATCCAGACTTGCCCCCCCATATGTGATATCCAGACTTGCTCCCCCCATATGTGACATCCAGACTTGCTCCCCCCATATGTGACATCCAGACTTGCTCCCCCATATGTGACATCCAGACTTGCCCCCCCATATGTGACATCCAGACTTGCCCCCCCATATGTAACATCCAGACTTGCCCCCACCAGGCAACAGACTTGCCCCGTGTGAAATACAGACTTGCCTGGTGTGACATACAGACTTGCCCCCCTGTGACATCCAGACTTGCCCCCCCATGTGACATCCAGACTGCCCCTCATGTGACAGACTTGCCTCGTGTGACATCCAGACTGTCCCCGCCGGTGACATCCAGACTGGCCCCCCCAGTGACATCCAGACTTCCCCTCCCCCGGTGACATCCAGACTTGCCCCCCCGGTGACATCCAGACTTGCCCTTCCCCCGGTGACATCCAGACTTGCTCTCCCTCGGTGACATCCAGACTTGCCCTTCCCTCCGGTGACATCCAGACTTGCCCCGTGTGACATCCAGACTGCCCCTCTGTGACAGACTTGCCCTGGGTGACACCAGACTTGCCCCCCTGCTGTGACATCAAGACTTGCCCCCCGGTGAGACATCCAGAATGCCCCCCTGCGCTGTGACAGACTTGCCCTGGATGACATTCAGACTTGCCCCCCCAGGTGACATCCAGACTTGCTACCCCCCATATGTGACATCCAGACTTGCCACCCCCCATATGTGACATCCAGACTTGCCACCCCCATATGTGACATCCAGATTGCCCCGTGTGACAACCAGACTGCCCCCCCAGTGATAGACTTGCCCTGGGTGACATTCAGACTTGCCCCCCCTGCTGTGACATCCAGACTTGCCCCCCTGTAACATCCAGACTTGCCCTCCCCCGGTGACATCCAGACTTGTGCCCCCCCGTGACAGACTTGCCCTGGGCGACATCCAGACTTGCCCCACCATATGTGACATTAAGATTTCACCCCCATGTGACATCCAGACTTGCCCCCTCCCATGTGACATCCAGACTTGCCCCCCCCATATGTGACATCCAGACTTGCCCCCACCAGGCGACAGAATTGCCCTATGTGAAATACAGACTTGCCCGGTGTGACATACAGACTTGCCCCCCTGTGACAGACTTGCCCCGTGAGACATCCAGACCTGCCCCCCCTTTGTAACATCCAGACTTGCCCCCCTCTGTGACATCCAGACTTGCCCCCCCTCTGTGACATCCAGACTTGCCCCCCCTCTATGACATCCAGACTTGCCTCCCCCCCTCTGTGACATCCAGACTTGCCTCCCCCTCTGTGACATCCAGACTTGCCGCCCCCCCCCTGTGACATCCAGACTTGCCCCCACCAGGTGACATCCTTGCCCCGTGTGACATCCAGACTGGCCCCCACCAGGTGACATCCAGACTTGTCCCCCCTGTGACAGACTTGCCCGTGTGACATCCAGACTTGCCCCCCCATGTGACATCCAGACTGCCCCCCCATGTGACAGACTTGCCTCATGTGACATCCAGACTGGCCCCGCCGGTGACATCCAGACTTCCCCTCCCCCGGTGACATCCAGACTTGCCCCCCGGTGACATCCAGACTTGCCCTTCCCCCGGTGACATCCAGACTTGCTCTCCCCCCGGTGACATCCAGACTTGCCCTTCCCTCCGGTGACATCCAGACTTGCCCCGTGTGACATCCAGACTGCCCCTCTGTGACAGACTTGCCCTGGGTGACGCCAGACTTGCCCCCCTGCTGTGACATCAAGACTTGCCCCCCGGTGAGACATCCAGAATGCCCCCCTGTGCTGTGACAGACTTGCCCTGGATGACATTCAGACTTGTCCCCCCAGGTGACATCCAGACTTGCCCCCCCATGTGACATCCAGACTTGCCCCCCCAGTGATAGACTTGCCCTGGGTGACATTCAGACTTGCCCCCCCTGCTGTGGCATCCAGACATGCCCCCCTGTAACATCCAGACTTGCCCTCCCCCCGGTGACATCCAGACTTGCGCCCCCCCGTGACAGGTGACAGACTTGCCCTGGGCGACATCCAGACTTGCCCCCCCATATGTGACATTAAGATTTCACCCCCATGTGACATCCAGACTTGCCCCCTCCCAGGTGACATCCAGACTTGCCCTCCCCTGGTAACAGACTTGCCCCGTGTGACATCCAGACTGCCCCCCGTGACAGACTTGCCCTGGGTGACATCATGACTTGGCCCCCGTGACATCCAGACTTGGCCCCCGTGACATCCAGACTTGCCCCCCCCTCCGGTGACATCCAGACTTGCCCCCCCTCCGGTGACATCCAGACTTGCCCCCCGTGACAGACTTGCCCTGGGTGACATCCAGACTTGCCTCCCCCAAAAGACATCCAGACTTGCCCCCCCATATGTGACTTCCAGACTTGCCCCCCCATATGTGACATCCAGACTTGCCCCCCCAGGTGACATCCACCAGGGGAGGGCAGTCTGGATGTCACACGGGGCAGTCTGGATGTCCCCCCAGGTGACATTCAGACTTGCCCCATGTGACATCCTGACTGCCCCCCGTGACAGACTTGCCCTGGGTGACATCCAGACTTGCCCCCCCAAGGTGACATCCAGACTTGCCCCCCCAAGGTGACATTCAGACTTGCCGCCCCCAGGTGACATCTCCAGGGGGGCCAGTCTGGACGTCACACGGGGCAGTCTGGATGTCCCCCCAGGTGACATCCAGACTTGCCCCCCCATATGTGACATCCAGACTTGCCCCCTGACATCCAGACTTGCCCCTTGTGACATCCTGACTGCCCCCCGTGACAGACTTGCCCTGGGTGACATCCAGACTTGCCCCCCCAAAAGACATCCAGACTTGCCCCCCCAGGTGACATCCACCTGGGGGGCCAGTCTGGATGTCACACGGGGTAGTCTGGATGTCCCCCCAGGTGACATCCAGACTTGCCCCCCCAGGGTGACATCCAGACTTGCCCCCCCAGGGTGACATCCAGACTTGCCCCCCCAGGGTGACATCCAGACTTGCCCCCTCATATGTGACATCCAGACTTGCCGCCCCCAGGTGACATCCACCGGGGGGGCAGTCTGGATGTCCCCCCAAGTGACATCCAGACTTGCCCCCCCCAGGTTACATCCAAACTTGCACCCTGACATCCAGACTTGCCCCATGTGACATCCTGACTGCCCCCCGTGACAGACTTGCCCTGGGTGACATCCAGACTTGCCCCCCCAAGGTGACATCCAGACTTGCCCCCTCATATGTGACATCCAGACTTGCCGCCCCCCAGGTGACATCCACCGGGGGGGCAGTCTGGATGTCCCCCCAAGTGACATCCAGACTTGCCCCATGTGACATCCTGACTGCCCCCCGTGACAGACTTGCCCTGGGTGACATCCAGACTTGCCCCCCCAGGGTGACATCCAGACTTGCCCCCCCCCAAGGTGACATCCAGACTTGCCCCCTCATATGTGACATCCAGACTTGCTGCCCCCCAGGTGACATCCACCGGGGGGGCAGTCTGGATGTCCCCCCAAGTGACATCCAGACTTCCCCCCCCCCCAGGTTACATCCAAACTTGCACCCTGACATCCAGACTTGCCCCATGTGACATCCTGACTGCCCCCGTGACAGACTTGCCCTGGGTGACATCCAGACTTGCCCCCCCAAAAGACATCCAGACTTGCCCCATGTGACATCCTGACTGCCCCCCGTGACAGACTTGCCCTGGGTGACATCCAGACTTGCCCCCCCAAAAGACATCCAGACTTGCCCCATGTGACATCCTGACTGCCCCCTGTGACAGACTTGCCCTGGGTGACATCCAGACTTGCCCCCCCAAAAGACATCCAGACTTGCCCCATGTGACATCCTGACTGCCCCCTGTGACAGACTTGCCCTGGGTGACATCCAGACTTGCCCCCCCAAAAGACATCCAGACTTGTCCCATGTGACATCCTGACTGCCCCCTGTGACAGACTTGCCCTGGGTGACATCCAGACTTGCCCCCCCAAAAGACATCCAGACTTGCACCCCCAAGGTGACATCCAAACTTGCCCCCCCCCAGGGGTGGCCAGTCTGGATGTCCCCCCAGGTGACATCCAGACTTGCCTCCTCCCAGGTGACTTCCAGACTTGCCCCCCCCACAGACTTTTCCCCCCTTGTGACATCTAGACTCACCCCGTGACATGGAACCAGCCTGTGTCCCCGTTGTCATGGAGATTATGCGCTGATTATAAGACACAGGCAGGCAGAGCGGCGTCACTTTGTTGCTGCTGTTGCAGAGAGAGGTCGTGTGCTCTTCGCAGGCTGTTTTGACAGGACACAGCGCCCTACAGAGGACAAATCGGAGACTACACCCCCCCCATTCTTCATAGCCGATCTATTGGAGTTAAAGTAAGTGTCATATGACCGATGTCACCTGATGGGGGCGGGTCCAGTGTCGGGATGTGGGCGGGCTTGTATAATGATCCGTCAGTGTTTTCTCCCCTCCTTTCTGGTCTGAGGGAAGAGAAATCCCAGGCAGTGACCCACCATACCGTTCGTGACAGGGGCCCCGACACCCTCCGTGACAGGGGCCCCCCACACCCTCCGTGACAAGGGCCCCGACACCCTCCCTGACAGGGGCCCTGACACCCTCCCTGACAGGGTCCCTCGACACTCCCCGTGACAGGGGTCCCTGACACCTACAGTGACAGGGGCCCCCGACACCTTCCGTGACAGCCCCCCCACATCCTTTATGACAGGGCCCCCGACTCCCTTCATGACAGGGGCCCCGACAACCTCCATGACAGGGGCCCACCAACTTCTTTTATGACGGGGCCCCCGACACCCTCCATGACAGGGGACCCCCGACACCCTCCCTGACAAGGGCCCCCGACACTCCCCGTGACAAGGGCCCCTGAACCCTCTGTGACAGGGACCCCCGACACCCCAATTACAGGGGCCCCCCACACCCTCTGTGACAGCCCCCTCGAACCCTCTGACAGCCCCCCGACTCCCTCCATGACAGGGCCCCCCGACTTCCTCCATGTCAGGCCCCCCGACTTCCTCCATGACAGGCCCCCGACTTCCTCCATGACAGGGCCCCCCGACTTCTTCCATGACAGGGGCCCCCGACACCCTCTAGACTTCCTCCATGACAGGGACCCCCGACTTCCTCCATGACAGGGGCCCCTTACTTCCTCCATGACAGGGGCCCCTGACACCCTCCATGAAGGGGCCCCTGACTTACTTCCTGACAGGGGCCCCCGACACCCTCTGTGACAGGGGCCCCCCGACACCCTCCCTGACAGGGGCCCCCGACACCCTCCCTGACAGGGGCCCCCGACACCCTCCCTGACAGGGGCCCCCGACACTCCCCGTGACAGGGGCCCCCGACACTCCCCGTGACAGGGGCCCCCGACACTCCCCGTGACAGGGGCCTCCGACACCCCCCGTGACAGGGGCCCCCGACACCCCCCGTGACTTGGGCCCCCAACTTCCTTTATGACAGGCCCCCCCCCGACTCCCTCCATGACAGGGGCCCCCGACTCCCTCCATGACAGGGCCCCCGACTTCCTCCATGACAGGGCCCCCGACTTCCTCCATGACAGGGCCCCCGACTTCCTCCCTGACAGGGGCCCCCCGACACCCTCCCTGACAGGGGCCCCCCGACACCCTCCCTGACAGGGGCCCCCGACACTCCCCGTGACAGGGGCCCCCGATACCCTCCGTGACAGGGGCCCCCGACACCCCCCGTGACTTGGGCCCCCAACTTCTTTAATGACAGGCCCCCCCTGACTCCCTCCACGACAGGCCACCCTGACTCCCTCCACGACAGGGGCCCCCGACACCCTCCATGACAGGGGCCCACCAACTTCCTTTATGACAGAATCCCCCGACTTCCTCCATGACAGGGGCCCCCCGACTTCCTCCATGACAGGGGCCCCCGACTTCCTCCATGACAGGGGCCCCCGACTTCCTCCATGACATGGGCCCCCGACTTCCTCCATGACAGGGGCCCCTTTCTTCCTCCATGACAGGGGCCCCCGACACCCTCCATGAAGGGGCCCCTGACTTACTTCCTGATATGGGCCCCCCGACACCCTCCGTGACAGGGGCCCCCCCGACTCCCTCCCTGACAGGGGCCCCCCCGACTCCCTCCCTGACAGGGGCCCCCCCGACTCCCTCCCTGACAGGGGCCCCCCCGACTCCTTCCCTGACAGGGGCCCCCCGACACCCTCCCTGACAGGGCCCCCGACACTCCCCGTGACAGGGGCCCCGACACTCCCCGTGACAGGGGCCCCCGACACTCCCCGTGACAGGGGCCCCCGACACTCCCCGTGACAGGGGCCCCCGACACCCCCCGTGACTTGGGCCCCCAACTTCCTTTATGACAGGCCCCCCCCCGACTCCCTCCATGACAGGGGCCCCCGACTCCCTCCATGACAGGGCCCCCGACTTCCTCCTTGACAGGGCCCCCGACTTCCTCCATGACAGGGCCCCCGACTTCCTCCATGACAGGGGCCCCCCGACACCCTCCCTGACAGGGGCCCCCCGACACCCTCCCTGACAAGGGCCCCCCGACACCCTCCCTGACAGGGGCCCCCGACACTCCCCGTGACAGGGGCCCCCGATACCCTCCGTGACAGGGGCCCCCGACACCCCCCGTGACTTGGGCCCCCAACTTCCTTTATGACAGGCCCCCCCTGACTCCCTCCACGACAGGCCACCCTGACTCCCTCCACGACAGGGGCCCCCGACACCCTCCATGACAGGGGCCCACCAACTTCCTTTATGACAGAATCCCCCGACTTCCTCCATGACAGGGGCCCCCCGACTTCCTCCATGACAGGGGCCCCCGACTTCCTCCATGACAGGGGCCCCCGACTTCCTCCATGACATGGGCCCCCGACTTCCTCCATGACAGGGGCCCCTTTCTTCCTCCATGACAGGGGCCCCCGACACCCTCCATGAAGGGGCCCCTGACTTACTTCCTGATATGGGCCCCCCGACACCCTCCGTGACAGGGGCCCCCCCGACTCCCTCCCTGACAGGGGCCCCCCCGACTCCCTCCCTGACAGGGGCCCCCCCGACTCCTTCCCTGACAGGGGCCCCCCGACACCCTCCCTGACAGGGCCCCCGACACTCCCCGTGACAGGGGCCCCGACACTCCCCGTGACAGGGCCCCCCGACACCCTCCATGACAGGAGCCCCCCGACACCCTCCGTGACAGGCCCCCCGACTTCCTTTATGACAGCCCCCCCCCCCGACTCCCTCCACGACAGGGGCCCACCAACTTCCTTTATGACAGAATCCCCTGACTTCCTCCATGACAGGGGCCCCCAATTTCCTCCAAGACAGGGGCCCCGATACCCTCCATGACAGGGGCCCCCGACTTCCTCCATGACAGGGGACCCCCGACACCCTCCCTGACAGGGGCCCCTGACACCCTCTCTGACAGGGGCCCCCCACACCCTCTGTGACAGCCCCCCCGACACCCCCTGTGACAGGGCCCCCCCGACTTCCTCCATGACAGGGCCCCCCGACTTCCTCCATGACAGGGCCCCCGACTTCCTCCATGACAGGGGCCCCCGACACCCTCCAGACTTCCTCCATGACAGGGGCCCCTTACTTCCTCCATGACAGGGGCCCCCGACACCCTCCATGAAGGGGCCCCCGACTTACTTCCTGACAGGGGCCCCCTGACTTCCTCTATGACAGGGGCCCCCCGACACCCTCCCAGACAGGGGCCCCCAACACCCTCCCTGACAGGGGCCCCCTAAATTCCTCTGTGACAGGGGCCCTCCGACACCCTCCCTGACAGGGGCCCCCAACACCCCCCGTGACAGGGGCCTCCGACACCCCCCGTGACAGGGGCCCCCGACACCCCCCGTGACAGGGGCCCCCCGACACCCCCCGTGACAGGGGCCCCCGACACCCTCCACGACAGGGGCCCCCGACTCCCTCCACGACAGGGGTCCCCGACTCCCTCCACAACAGGGGCCCACCAACATCCTTTATGACAGAATCCCCCTGACACCCTCCATGACAGGGACCCCAAACTTCCTCCATGATAAGGGCAACCCACACCCTCCATGATAGGGCCCCCCGACTTCCTCCATGACAGGGGCCTCCCGACTTCTATCTGACAGGGGCCCTCAGACTTCCTCCCTGACAGGGGCCCTCGGACTTCCTCCCTGACAGTGGCCCCGACTTCCTACCTGACAAGGGCCCCCCGGCTCACTCCATGACAGGGGCCCCCCGGCTTCCTCCATGACAGGGGCCCCCCGACTTCCTCCATGACAGGGGCCCCCCGACTTCCTCCATGACAGGGGCCCCCCCGACTTCCTACCTGATTGGGGCTCCGACTTCCTCCATGACAGGGGCCCCCGACACCCTCCAGACTTCCTCCATGACAGGGGCCCCTTACTTCCTCCATGACAGGGGCCCCCGACACCCTCCATGAAGGGGCCCCCGACACCCTCCATGAAGGGGCCCCCGACTTACTTCCTGACAGGGGCCCCCTGACTTCCTCTATGATAGGGGCCCCCGACACCCTCCCTGACAGGGGCCCCCCGACTTCCTTTATGACAGCCCCCCCCGACTCCCTCCACGACAGGGGCCCACCAACTTCCTTTATGACAGAATCCCCCGACTTCCTCCATGACAGGGGCCCCCAATTTCCTCCAAGACAGGGGCCCCGATACCCTCCATGACAGGGGCCCCCGACTTCCTCCATGACAGGGGACCCCCGACACCCTCCCTGACAGGGGCCCCCCACACCCTCTGTGACAGCCCCCCCGACACCCCCTGTGACAGGGCCCCCCCGACTTCCTCCATGACAGGGCCCCCCGACTTCCTCCATGACAGGGCCCCCGACTTCCTCCATGACAGGGGCCCCCGACACCCTCCAGACTTCCTCCATGACAGGGGCCCCTTACTTCCTCCATGACAGGGGCCCCCGACACCCTCCATGAAGGGGCCCCCGACTTACTTCCTGACAGGGGCCCCCTGACTTCCTCTATGACAGGGGCCCCCCGACACCCTCCCAGACAGGGGCCCCCGACACCCTTCCTGACAGGGGCCCCCGACACCCTCCCTGACAGGGGCCCCCGACACCCTCCCTGACAGGGGCCCCCTGACTTCCTCTGTGACAGGGGCCCTCCGACACCCTCCCTGACAGGGGCCCCCAACACCCCCCGTGACAGGGGCCCCCGACACCCCCCGTGACAGGGGCCCCCGACACCCCCCGTGACAGGGGCCCCCGACACCCTCCACGACAGGGGCCCCCCGACACCCTCCACGACAGGGGCCCCCGACTCCCTCCACGACAGGGGTCCCCGACTCCCTCCACGACAGGGGCCCACCAACATCCTTTATGACAGAATCCCCCTGACACCCTCCATGACAGGGACCCCAAACTTCCTCCATGATAAGGGCAACCCACACCCTCCATGATAGGGCCCCCCCGACTTCCTCCATGACAGGGGCCTCCCGACTTCTATCTGACAGGGGCCCTCAGACTTCCTCCCTGACAGGGGCCCTCAGACTTCCTCCCTGACAGTGGCCCCGACTTCCTACCTGACAAGGGCCCCCCGGCTCACTCCATGACAGGGGCCCCCCGGCTTCCTCCATGACAGGGGCCCCCCGACTTCCTCCATGACAGGGGCCCCCCCGACTTCCTACCTGATTGGGGCTCCGACTTCCTCCATGACAGGGGCCCCCGACACCCTCCAGACTTCCTCCATGACAGGGGCCCCTTACTTCCTCTATGACAGGGGCCCCCGACACCCTCTATGACAGGGGCCCCCGACACCCTCCCTGACAGGGGCCCCCGACACCCTCCCTGACAGGGGCCCCCTGACTTCCTCTGTGACAGGGGCCCTCCGACACCCTCCCTGACAGGGGCCCCCGACACCCCCCATGACAGGGGCCCCCGACACCCCCCGTGACAGGGGCCCCCGTCACCCTCCACGACAGGGGCCCCCGACTCCCTCCACGACAGGGGTCCCCGACTCCCTCCACGACAGGGGCCCACCAACTTCCTTTATGACAGAATCCCCCTGACACCCTCCATGACAGGGACCCCAAACTTCCTCTATGATAAGGGCAACCCACACCCTCCATGATAGGGCCCCCCGACTTCCTCCATGACAGGGGCCTCCCGACTTCTATCTGACAGGGGCCCTCGGACTTCCTCCCTGACAGGGCCCCCCCCCCGACTTCCTCCATGACAGGGGCCCCCCGACTTCCTACCTGATTGGGGCTCCGACTTCTTCCATGACAGGGCTCCCCGACTTCCTGACAGGGGCCCCCTGACTTCCTTCATGACAGGGGCCCCCCTCCTCCTAGCACAAATTCCCCCAATCCCTCCTACAACACTGGAAAGGGACACCCCATTACATTAAAGGATTACAAGAGAGAACAATTTAGGGCTCTTTCACACTGGGGGGGGATGGGGGGATCGGCGGTAAATTGCCGCTATTTTTCAGTGTGAAAGTCGCCTCAGATTTCTCATCTCCCCCTTTACTTCGGAGTCGTCTGTTTATAAATCACTATTAATATTCTGCTGTCTTCATAGCAATCGCTGCACATTGACAGATGAATCCTCCGTATTTTATACATTCATCTCCACCTTCTTTTCATATATTTATTACTGTTATCAGCACCTAAAGTGCTCTGGATTGTATTATATGAATTCTCACGTGTTGGATATTTATTTGCTCATTATTGTCACATTATTGGAATCGCCATTAATTACATCCTTGTACACCGATGTCATGTCAGCTTTGATGCATCAATTCATTTGCCAATCACTACAGCAGCCCCTCCATTCCATATATATACCAATCACATTACATACCCATAAGATATCGGGTGCCTGCGGCAGCGGGTCACTTTTCATCATTATATCTAATTCAAAGTGGGAGTATCCACTACACAGTTATTATGCCCCCCCACCAACTCACATCCCACCCCTATCCCCCCTCCTAGCAGAAATCTACCCCCCAATCCCTCCTCCTTGCAAAAATCCTCCCAATCCCTCCTTCTAGCAACAACCCCCCCAATCCATTCTCCCAGGACAAATCCCCCCAACCCCCCTCCTAACACAAATCCCCCCAACCCCCCTCCTAACACAAATCCTCCTCAATCCCCCGTTCTAGCAACAACCCCCCCAATCCATTCTCCCAGGACAAATCCCCCCAACCCCCCTCCTAACACAAATCCTCCTCAATCCCCCCCTTCTAGCAATAACCCCCCCCAATCCATTCTCCCAGCACAAATCCCCCCAACCCCCACTCCCAGCACAAATCCCCCCCCAACCCCCACTCCCAGCACAAATCCCCCCCCAACCCCCACTCCCAGCACAAATCCCCCCCCCAACCCCACTCCCAGCACAAATCCCCCAGCCCTCACTCCTAACACAAATCCTTCCCCTAGCAAAAAAAATCCCTAAATCCCTTCTTCAAGAGTAAATCCCCCCACAAATCCACAACCCCCTCCAAATTACCCTTTTCCTAGCACACATTCTTCCTCCCTACCCAAATCTCCCCCCAGAAGAAATTTCCCCCTCTTAGCAGAAATTCCCACACCCTTAGGGCAAACATTCCCCGTCCGGCTCAAACCCCCCAAAACTGTCCTTGCACATATCCCCCCCATTTCTCCTTCTATCAAATACATCCCCCATCCTGATTACACCTCACAGAACAGATAAATGCCCATCCCCCTTCTGCACAAACATCCAAAGCACAAACTTTTACCCCCCCCTCCCCTCCTCCATTGTGTACAATTTCCCTGTAACCTTCCCCTCCTCATCCTCTCCTGTCACTACAGCGCTCCTCCAGCACATGCGACAGGATTGCTCTTAGATGACATTGGGCTGTACACACACAGTGTGATTACCACCCCCCATCCACATTTCCTGCTGCCGGTGTTCTGTCTAGAAGTGCCCCCCCATGGAATAGTGCCCGCGCATGTGCAGGACGGAGCCGCACTTCAGCTGATTTGCCGATCACCTGGAGTGAAGTGACCAGGGTGTCGTAGGTGGCATCTCTCAATGGGAGATACAATTTCAGGGCCACAATTGAAACCTATACAAACAGCGGGGGGAGACTGTAGTTCTCACATTGTGCCTCGCTGTTGCGGGCGGCTTTACAGCGTGCTGATGGTGCGGTTTTGTCTGTGTTGCAGGCGGGTTTGCTGTGTTGAACGGCCGGTTTTGCCTGTGGGAAAGGTCGGGTTGCAACACAGACAAAACCAGCTCTTCAACACACACTAGCCGCCCTCCAGCAGCAGCGATGCACAATCTGAGAACTACGGTCTCCCCCGCTGTTTGTATAGATTTAAATTGTACCTGTGAAATGGTATCTCCCATCGAGAGATACCTCCTACGGTGTGCGCATGCGCTCTGATTACGTCAGCCCATCTGATCAGCAAATCAGCTGCTGTGCTGTTCCTTACAGGGCATGCGCATTACATACCGGGCACTATTCGATGGGGGGGCACTTCTCAACAGAACACCAGGAGATGAGCAGCCCTTGGAGGAGATAGGGGGGCGGTAATCAAAGTGTGTGTGTACAGTCCGATGCCATCTCTCCACTCTGCCACTTCTCCTCTCACTGCTGCAGGATGCCATTGCCTTTTCCCAGCTCTGAGTGCGGGCGATGGTGGGGGGAGATCAGTGGCCAATCAGGCATCACATCAAAGGGAGGGCACAACTGAAATCTGGGTGTAAATCAGCACCCCCCTGGATCCTGCCATGTCTGTGCCTCTCCCACACCTAGGCAACCCTAGGTGTGGGTGTGAGGAGTGGGGGGGGGGGTGTGTGTGTGAGGAGTAGACGAGGGGGGGTGTGTGAGGGGTAGAGAGGGGGGTGTGAGGAGCGGAGCGGAGGGGGGGGGTGAGGGGTAAAGAGGGCTTGGCATTTTAACACAGTTTTCACATGCGGGCACAACTAACGTATGCGTTCTCTTCTGCGTGCGAGCTCGGCGGGTTACCTAAAAAAATAATTTTCTTCTTTATTTTACTTGTACTCTGTCCTTTTAAAAAAAAATATCATAGAAAAAAAAGCATGACAGGACCTCCTACATGTGAGTTCTGGGGGTCAAGCAGACCTCAGATATCACATTTACACTTAAATGTCTTTTTTTATTTACAAAAAAAAATCCCCTTGTAAGACCATTAGGGGGAAGTGACCTTTGAAGTCTCTTCCGCCATCCAATGGTATGGAGCAGAGTGGGGGCATCTTTCCCTCACGTGGCATCCAGCCTCACAGGGAAGAGGTCGCGATCGTCTCTGCCACTACAGATGGCTCTGGTAAGCGGTGGAGATGACGCAGCACGGCGGGGGGGGGGGCCCTTCTCCCTCCGATGATAAAAGTGATCTTGCGAGAAATCCACCGCAGAGACCACTTTTATCTGAAAGCTGACCGCCCGCTGTTGAAGAGGATACCAGGGTTGTGGCATTCCCAATGGTATGCCCACAGGGTGAGCCTGGGCACATCCTAATCACCACGTGCGGCACATATTCCCCTGTCTTACTGACACTGGCCACTGCCCTATTGACACCATCCATGATTTCATGTTTTAATATGTTTGTTTACATTTATTTCTAAACGTCTGTGTATACAAACACTATATTATCAAACGTATTGGGACATCTGCCTTTACATGAAATTTAATGGCATCCCAGTCTTATTCCGTAGGGTTCAATATTGAGTTGGCCCACCCTTTGCAGCTATAACAGCTTCAACTCTTCTGGGGAGGTTGTCCACAAGGTTTTGGAGTGTGTCTATGGGAATGTTTGACCATTCTTGCAGAAGAACATTGGTGAGGTCAGGCACTGATGTGGACGAGAAGTCCTGGCTCGCAGTCTCTGCTCTAATTCATCCTCAAGGTGTTCTATCAGGTTGGGGTCGGGACTTTTATATATTTAAAAAAAACAAAGTTGTCATGAAATACCACCAAAATAAGATGTATTAAACCTGGCAGATGTCAGGGGATCAAGGGCACCACACCCAAAGAGATATATACAAATGTAGCACTAACCCCCGAAGGAGCTGCTGGTTAGATTGGGCCACGGGGTGTCCCGTGGTAGATGGCCCAGTAACTTGAGAGACTGACGACAGATCCACTTAAATGGATTTTATTTGCAAAAACCGTAGACAATGAACAGTCTCTTAACATGGGATCAGAGGGTTGGAAAGGAAGTTCAGGTACTCTTATGCCGCGTACACACGATCAAACAATCCCCCCGTGTGTAGCCTCAGGCGGACTTTTTTTTACCCAAAAGTACGGAAGACTTGGAAAGTAGTTTTGCAGTCCAATCTTTCCGTCGGACTCGCATTTCAGCGGACAATCCGGCCGTGCGTGTGCCAGTCCGCCGTACTTTTGAAATGAACGGACTTTTCCCGCCCGGAGAAAAGTCCGCTCATTTTGAGCATGTCTGCAGGTAGCCGGGGCCAGCGAAGGAGGCGTCGCTGACTACAACCCCCCCCACTGACTACAACCCCCCACTCTGTCCTCTGTCCATGAGATACTGTTATAGCGCCATCAATTTACACAGCACTTTACATATACAGTAAAACCTTGGTTTGAGAGTGTTTTGCAAGACAAGCAAAATGTTTTAAATAAACTGTTTCCACGCCTATATCCATTGAGGTTCTTCGATCCTTGGTGTGTAATCACCGACAAGCCTGAAAAAGCTGCCACTGTGCCGCCCATCTCCCCAGCACTTGCCTTGTCTCGGGTGGGCATCGGGTGACGGTGATGTCCGGTGTCCCCCATTTCTTCCCTGACCCTGATGTCTTCTCCAGCCTGCTCCTCCTCTGCTATGATTGGACACCTATCACATGTCCAATCACAGAGCCTGTCGTTTCAACAAATCAGGTGACAGGTAACACAAACCCTGCGCACCTGATTGGCTGATAGGGGGTTCAATGTGAGCAAAATGAATCCCTTTGTTTTGTTAACATACAGCTGAGATTTTAGGCGCCTATTAGAGCCGACGGTGGGGATTAGAGTGGTGCCAGGAGACGGGGGAGGGTTGGCGGCGCTCCTGTGCCCTTTATGAACACAACGCTGCTGGTGCCATGCAATTATGCTCTCCAACTGCTAGGAGAGCAGCTAGACTCAAAATCAGCTTACTACAGCAGATCAGGCAGCAATTGAGATTGGTTGCCAGAGAATACAGCACATCATTACCACTCAATAACTGGTTGCTAGAGGAAACAGCACACATTACGGCTGCTTTGTTGCTAAAAGTTACTGCACATTACAGCTCACTGATTGGTTGCTATAGGTCAGGGATCCTCAAACTACGGCCCTCCAGCTGTTGGAGCTACGCATCCCATGAGGCATTGTAAAACTCTGACATTCACAGACATGACTAGGCATGATGGGAATTGTAGTTTCTGACCAACTGGAGGGCCGTAGTTGGACGACCCCCTGCTATTGGTTACTGTGCATCATTACCACTTAATGGTTGCTAGAGATAACAGCACATCATTAAAGCTCACTGCTTCGTTGCCTGTGACATCTCCAGTAGGCACTGCAGCAAGGTCTATATCCTGGCAGTGGCTCAGCAACACATCTTCTCACTCTTCCAGTCTCCCCCACATAGTATTCGCTTGGTGGTTTTTCAGCAGCTCAGTCTCTCACAGGGGGAACTGTACTGCTGTACCGCTCACCAACTCTCCCATAACACTGCACCATCCTGGTGAATTTTTGCCTGGGCAAATCTTGCTCCCTTTACAAAAAGCAGGGTTGAGTTCAGGCCCCATGGACTTTGGTGAATAGGCCATTCCTTGAGACTACATGTCCCATTCATGCCCCTCAAGTCTCTTCTGATTGGCAGCTCATTCTTCTTAGCTGGAGAGAGGGGGAAGAGGGAGCGAGCAGTGATTAGACAGGGCTGGTGCTGACAGGAGGGGGGGGGGGGGCAGGAGGTTGCGAGCGCACAGACAACCTGCAGCTGCGCCTTTTCCCTGTGATAGCACAGCAGACCCGAGACCTGTAATGCCTGTGCAGCGGTGTGAGGGGAGAGCGCTCAGCTGCACTGATATGATAGGGAGGCAGCATGGGCCCCTGTAGCTATGAGCAACCCCTGGGCTCAAGGGGCAGCTGCTTTGGTCCCCACAAAAATAACTGGGCCCGGGGCAGCTTCTCCTTTTGCCCGCCTGACTGGATCTCTTCGCACACACCTTAGCCTGCTCAGGCCACATACCTCTGGTCCACTTTTCCCCGCTCATACCACACCCTGGCTTGGAGTTAGCGGAACACACTTTCACCCTGAATCTGATGGAGCCAATGCACCTCGTTAATATGTGGTCTGCAGTATACCCTTTTAATGCTGCAGAGGATGCATGAAAAAGCCCATTTAAACAGCCTTGCAAATACCACACACAATGTCTGCTGGACTGAATAGAAAATAAATAAAAAAAGACACATTAACAAAACCATAATTGTGTTTTAATGTTTTTTTTTTATTTTTTTAAACAAATATATTATAATGGAGTCAATATCAGCAAATTGAGATATATACTGTAAATAAATGGGAAAAAAATGTCATTTTTCACACACAAGCAGTGGGGGGGAAAAAAATGAAGAGAGCAAGAAAATAAAGATTAATAAAAGTTGAAAATACTACTGGGGTAATGGGGGGGGGGGGGGGGTTGTTTGAACCAAGAGTTGCACTATAAACGTTAGTCCTTTAAAAAAAACGAATAAAAAAAGCAGGGGGGGGGGGGGGGCTAGAAATACATCTGGACGTCCATTTGTTTTCATTGAAAAAAAATCAAAAATGAATCTCCTGATGTAATAAAGAATATACAAAATCTAGAAATAATATGGCTTTAGTGCCTGCCCCAGATATTTAACCTGAATAGATCCCCAAGCAAAATACAGAATTAAAGTGCTTTGTAATATTAACCCCTTCAGATCCGCATTATAGCCAAATGATGGCTACAGTGTGGACCTACATTGCCAGGAGGCCATCAATAGACGCCCCCCCCGCACTGTGATCACCGAGTCAATGAGAGGAGCGCGAGGAGAAAAAATAGCCAATCACTGGCTTCTGTGCAAAGGACATCAGTCCCGAAGAGGAAGATGCACAGCCATCTCATCTGTGCCCACCAGTGCCGCCTGCCAGTGCCCACAGTGGCACGAATCACAAATCAGTGCCATCTATCAATGCTCACTAGTGATGCCAATCAGTGCCACCTTGCAGTGCTGCCTATCAGTGTCACCTACCAGTGCCACCTATTAGTACCCCTTCTCAGTGCCCACCAGTGTCACCTATCAATGCCCTTCAGTGCCACCTCAAAGCAGTTTTATCATTTGTACATCAATGAAGGAGAAAAATTTCCAGTTTTCAACATTTTATAACAAAATATATATGTATATAAGGTATATATATTACCATTATCATTGAAAGTAAAGAAAATCCCACATTTTGGGGTGTCCCCAGAAAAGTAATTGAGACGAAATCTTCCAATGGGGACACCAGATCTGGTCACTTGGGGTTCCCCAAGGGATTCCCTTAAAGCGGTAGTAAACTGCAGTAAAACAAAACAAAAAAAAACTTCCCCCGTAAGGCAATGTCATAATGTGCTAGTATGTATCGTATACTAGCACATTAATAGAGACTTACCTTAAAACAAAGCCATGCAATGGCGCACTTTCACTGCTGACAGGACTTCCATCTTCATCCGGCCTCCCGGGTTCTTGGCCTCCGGGTACATGAGTGGCCAGGGGCGCTATGACGTCACTCCCGCACATGCGCATAGGAGCCACCATTTATGGCATGGGCTCTGACGGTCTGGCACTGTATGCTTCCTCTCACATCCTGTTTGGCTATGAGACAGGAAGTGAGGGAAAATCTCCAAAATGGGACACAGATGGTGAAAACAAATCATAATAATAATAATAATAATAATAATAATAATAATAATAATAAAAAAAATCTGGCAGGGGTTATAACCCTCTCTTGCTCTATCCAAAAATAAAACGTTTTACCTATACTTCCATTTTTAATTAGGGTTGCCCCAATACCACTTTAAGACGGAGTACAAGTACTGATCATTTTATTTATAAAATTCTTGCTGATACCGATTGCTGATACTTTTTTTTTATGTCATGTGACAGTGACACTAATATGCAGTACTGATGGGCACTGATAGGTGGCACTGATGAGGTGTGGACTTTGTAGGGCAGCTACAGCACTGGAAACAAGTTACATATTTCACCCTAAAATAAGGCGACCAGATTTTTAAAATGAAATACGGGAACATATTTTAATTTTTTACTAGTAATGGCAGCAATCAGTGACTCATAGCGGGACTGCGATATTGCGGTAGACAAATCGTACACTAATGCCACTTACACACGACTGGTTTTCCCGTCGGAATAAACTTCGAAGGTTTTTCTGACGGAAAATCACGTGTCTTGCCTACACACAATCACACCAAAGTCCGACCGCCTAGAACGCGGTGACGTGCAACACGTACGACGGGACTAGAAAAGGGAAGTTCAATAGCCAGTAGCCAATAGCTGTCGTCTCGTACTTGCTTCAGAGCATGCGTCGTTTGTGGAACAGCATACAGACGAGGGTTTTCCCCATAGGAATTGGTTCCGCCCAAAATATTTAAAATTATTTTCTATTTCTAGGTCCGTCAGAATTTTTGAAAAAAAATAAGTCAGATGAGGCCCACACACGATGGGAATATCCAATGAAAAGATTCCGTCTGACTTTTTCTGTTGGACATTCCACTCGTGTGTACGCGGCATTAGTGACACTTTTGACACTTTGTGGGAACCAGTGACACTAATACAGCGATCAGTGCTAACAATATGTACTGAGAGAGAGCCCCATGTAATCTCTTCTGACAGCAGCAATGTGCGGTTTGTTTTTCCCTGCAAAGCAGGAAGTAGAAAACAGCACAGAGCGCACACAGTACCACACGTTGGTCACACATTTAACCCTTTGATCGCCCAAGTTGGTAAACCCTTCCCTGCCAGTGTCATTAGTACAGTGACAGTGCATATTTTTAGCACTGATCACTGTATTGGTGTCACTGGTTCACAAAAATGTGATGTAAGGTGTCCAGTTTTAAAGCTGCAATCTCCCAGTCCCGCTATGAGTCCCTGATCACCACCATTACTAGTAAAAAAAATAAAAAATAAAAAAAATTCCATAAATATATCCCATAGTCTGTAAACACAATAACTTTTGTGCAAACCAATCAATATTCCCTTATTGGGATTTTGTACCAAAAATATGTAGCAGAATTCATATTGGCCTCAACTGATAATGAAATGTGATTTTTTTTTTTTTACATTTTTTATCGGATGTGTTTAAGGCTGGGTTCACACCAGTGCGATGCGGAAACCCTGCGAGTTCCCGCATCGCACCCGACTCGCACAGCACTTCACATTGCCATATGCGAACCACTCTGAGTGTCAATATAATGTTAATGACGCCCCCATTTCAGCTCGCATACCGCACTGCGAACTGTCAGTTCGGCCATGAATCGGATCGCATAGGTGTGAACACCCCTGCGATTCAATTCTTGTGCAGACCAGCAGACCAAAAATAGTTTCCTGTGAGAGTGGTCCGAATGCGACTATCTGTATGGCTGAAATCGCATTGCATGGACATTGCATCTGAATTGCACTGCAGTGCGGTGAAAATCACATGCGATCTCACACAGCGAACCAGTGTGAATCGGCCCTTATAGCACAAAGCAAAAAATATTTATTTGTTCCAAAATTGTCTTTTTTTTTTTCTATCTATATTGTTTCTAGAGCAAAAAAACAAAAAGCAAAGGTGATCAAATACCACCAAAAGAAAGCTGTATTTGTGGGGGGGGTGGGAGGACATTTTATTTGGGTACAGAGTCGCATGACCGTGCAATTGTTAGTTAAAATAACGCAGTGCCATATCGCAAGAAATGGCTTGGTCATTGAGGGGGGAGGGGGGTAAATCTTCCGGACCTGAAGTGGTTAATGTCCGAAATATATATATAAAAAAAAAAACATAATTCACACCACATTCAGTCCAGTGCATTTTTCCCCCAAACGCATTGGAAAGTAGGTTATATGATTTCCAATGACATAGGTCCCCCCAGTGCAGTGCCCCGGGGCTTTCCAGTTCCATAGAAAACTGCACTGGAATGCATCAAAAATGCACCAGACCCCAGTACAGTGAAACTGAAAAAAAGAGAAAAAAGCATCTGGAAGTGCATCAAACACACACCGGAACGCACCAAAAACGCATTAAACACATTCATGCAAAACACATGCGGAAGGCGTTTTTGCAGAGTGAAGCAGCCCTAAGTGTTCCTGACATCTCCTTACATATGTCACCGTTATTTCCCACTTCAATCGTCTTCTCCATTGGAATATAACATGAAATGTACCTGAAGAGTAAATAAAGGAACTCGGGATGCACACAAACGTTTTGGCCCCTCCCACACGATCGGCGCGCTCTGATCTGTGCATTTTTCAGGTGCATCTGAGCGGGCCCCCCATTGACTCCTATGGGGAGACGGATGTCAGCAGAGATGTGCCCCCTGACACCCACCTGCCATCCGAACCGCTAAAAACAGACATATGGCGACACGTTCAGCCAGCCACCTGATTGGATGTCATCTATTGCAGCTTAACGATCAGTAGATGTGGTGGCTGTATTCGTTTTCTTTTTTAAGGACTCCTTCACATAGACGTGTCCGTGTACGGACTCTGCTTTGCTCAGTAGGGATCGCTCCGTTGATCCCCGCTCAGCAGGTGGATGACAGCTCCATCTCTGTACACTGTGCAGGACGGACCTATCAGAGCTCCGCTCTCCCCTATGGGGGATGGGATGAAGATAGACTGTAGAGTTTGTCTTCATCTGATCCGCCAGACAGATGGAAAATAGGGTTTCCATCCGTCTGACTTTAGCGGGTCGGATGTCGGTGGACATGTCACCGCTGACATCCGACCCTCCATAGACCTGTATGGAGCCTCTGTTCAGGTCGCCCCTTAAAAACTGACAGGAGGACCTGAGCGGTCCGCCCGTGTGAAAGGGACCGAAGGCTTTTCCCCTTGGTAATCTGGCCAGTAACACACCTCCTGTACTAGATTGCCCCCACTCTGGATGAAGGAGCACAGGGGGCACATCTTAGGACAGAAGCATTGTTGGTCTGGGGGGAGGGGGTATTAGATGTACTAGCAGATTTACATATACTACCAAATTGGAGCCAATCTCCAGGTCACACTTTAGACTCACAAGCAGTTAGAACAGATTTAAATAATATAAAAGAGCTGATCACTGCAATCACCTATCAGTGGCACATGGTTTGGCTCAACCCTCTAACTGCTACATCTGCACGACAGCTTGTTTTGCTGATAAAAAAACAGACTTCTTCCAGGAGGATGACATGGAGGGGATAGAAATGTCCAGCTGAACGCATAAAATTTCACACCAACAATTCAAATATCAGCAAAAGTAATACAGGAAGTACTTATTGGGAATTGGTCATCTGATTCAGGTGGTGCTAAACACGGGGGGGGGGGGGATAGTGAGCACTGAGGTGGGTGATGGGGGGCAGATGAGTGAATACAGGGGTGTTGATTGGGGAAGGGGGGGTGATGAGTAAACAGGTGGGGGCAGATGAGTGAATGGGGGGTTAGTGAGCACGGAGGGAGGTAATTGGGGGAGGGGGGTGATACATGAATGAACATGGGGAGCAGATGAGTGAACATGGAGGGGGGGTGATGGAGGGGTAGATGAGTGAACACGGGGGGGGGGGGGGGTGATGGGGGGCAGATGAGCGAACAAGGAGGGGGGGTGATGGAGGGGTAGATAAGTGAACACGGTTGGGTGATCCGGGGGGGAGTTATGAAGGGTAGATGAGTGCACACGAAGGGGGGAGTTATGAGGGGTAGATGAGTGAACACGGAGGGGCGAGTTATGAGGGGTAGATGAGTGAACACAGAGGGGCGAGTTATGAGGGGTAGATGAGTGAACACGGAGGGGCGAGTTATGAGGGGTAGATGAGTGAACACAGAAGGGGGGTGATGGGGGTAGATGAGTGAACACAGAAGGGGGGTGATGGGGGTAGATGAGTGAACACAGAGGGGGAGTTATGAGGGGTAGTTAAATGAACACAGAAGGGGGAGTTATGAGGGGTAGATGAGTGAACACAGAAGGGGGTTGATGGGGGGTAGATGTTGTTACACCCAACAGAGTTTTGCATTTTAGACGTATTTATAACAGTAAAGTTAGTTTCTATAGTGAAATACAGAACTTAGAACGTCTGACTGCTTAGATGTTGAATTTTAAAAGCAGCGAAGTTCTGTCAGATTAGCAAACCTATGAGCTCCCGTATTTCACTGCGATTTTCAGCGACTGATGGCAAATAACCACAATTTTTATCATTTTTATTGATATTTATCGCTATTACTAACCCTTATTAGAATATTATCATTAATTTTGTAGTTTTTTGCAGGTATACAGACTTTCAACAAGATGCCTCGGCCTTCACGTCCCAGATCCCGGCGAAGGCGCTCACGCCAGGACAGCGACGAGTCACCAATCGCCCACAGGACGCGATCCAGAGCCCCACATCAGCGGAGACAGGAGGCAGACCCACCCAGGAACAGGAGCCGTTCGCCGAGAGACCGCGACAGGGTGGCTGAACATCTTCCAGCACCGCCGCCGGCCATGGAGCTGCGTGGCGAGGAGCAGGTGAGATGTACAATTTGTCTTCTAGGGTATGAACCTGGAGAAGACACGGCCATTCTGACCTGCGGTCACGAGTTCCACATGGGCTGCATCGAACATTGGATCGAGCAAAGCGCAACCTGTCCACTGTGCCGTGCTCTTATTCACATCCCCCAGCAGGACCAGCAGGACCAGCAGGACCACGGAATCCGCTTTTTTAACATTGTCATCGATGAGGGGCTCAACGACAGGTTTGAGATTCAGCTTGATGAAAATGAGTATGCGTTGTACTTTAACATGCAACACCTGATGCTTCACTTTCAGAATTTTGAAGAGGACGATGAGGACGATGAGGACGATGAGTATGCGTATGGGTGGTAATGTGGTAATGATCCCTATAGAGCAGGGCTCAACAAATCCCAGGCGCCAGGTCACCATTGCGACTAGAAATTGTGCCCCGGGGCCTGGGCTTTTGTCAGTGACAGGTGCCCCTGCTACAGGGCGGGCTGTGGGGTCTTGACCGGGAAAGTGGAGGTGCCTTGCAGGCCTCGTAGGCCCTCCACACACAGAGCACTGTCTGGTAAAGTGATTAGCGGCAGGAGTGGGGATGGAGCAGGAAGGGAGCAACGCAACAGCCGCTGACATGGCGAGAGCTTCCTCCTCCCTTCTTCACACTCTGTTGGCAGAGCAGCGCCACGGTGTGAAATTGTATGGAGAGAGAGAGGAGCTGTCAAAATTGAGGTTGAATGTCGGGGTGGGCGGGACCCGGGATGGGCGAGACCCAGCTATCCAACACCTGCCCCTTTCTTAAACAGCCCAATCATTGGCTGGATAGCTGCCGGGTCCCGCCCACCCCATGTCCCGCCCACCCCGTGTCCCGACCACCTCCGACATCACTCTGAATTTGTCAGCTCCTATTTCTCCATACAGTTTCACACACCGCAGTGCTGCAGAGAGCATTCAGTTACACTATCTGCTGTGAAACCCACCATTGCCATCCAGTGCCATCTGCCAATAGCAACCAGTGACACATGCCAATTAGTGCCACCTGCCAGTGCCAACCATTGCCACCTGCCAGTGCCAACCATTGCCACCTGCCAGTGCCAACCAGTTCCACCTCAGTGCTGCCCAGTGCCACCTTTCAGTGCTGCCCATCAGTGTCACCTGTCAGTGCCACATGTTAGTGCTGCCTATCAGTGCCCATCAGTGCCACCTCAGTGTTGCCTATAAGTGCCACCTATCAGTTCCCATCAGTGGCACATCAGTGCTGCCTATTGGTGCCCATCAGTGCTTCCTGTCAGTGCCCATCAGTTCCAACCTCAAAGCCACCTCATCAGTGCAGCCCATCAGTGCTCATCAGTGCCATCTCATCAGTGCCCAAGGAGTTTCTGATGCAGCGTCAAGCTTTCCAGGTTGGCGCTCCAGACAATTACTACCGAAAAGGGGTCGCCTCATCCTGATGCAGCGTCACGCTTTCCAGGTTGGCGCTCCAGACAATTACTACCGAAAAGGGGTCGCCTCATCCTGATGTAGCGTCAAGCTTTCCAGGTTGGCGCTCCAGACAATTACTACCGAAAAGGAGTCCCTTCATTCTGATGAAGTTGAGGATTCCAGACCAGACTACAAAATGTAGTTACAAACTCAACATATAAACAGCAAAACACTTTTTTTTTTTAATCTTACAAAGATGGAGAGGGATTGTTGGGTATAAGGGGTGGAGGAGGCCGGATTTTTTTTTCCACTAAACAATATCCTTATTTTTCATTAAAAATTCATACACATCCATTAGTTAATGGTCCTCCTACACCCCTTCTTTTTCCCCTCACGTCTGTTTCGAATGAGCAGTGCACGTTAGTTGCAGTCATGTACACTGCTCTATGAACACTACAAAGCCCAGAGCCCAAAGATTATAGGCCAAATCTTATAGCCCAAAGCCCAGAGCATAAAGTCTAAAGCCCATTGCCCTTTTCAGGAAGTTGGATGATAAAATAAATGAAGGGACCGGAGTTTAGTGTCACTTCTTTACCAAAGTACACAAAAGAAGTGTGATTGGGCGGCTAATTGGGGAGAAAGCCCACAGTCCAAAAGCCCATAGCTACTTTTTTGGGTTAAGAACACATACTTAAATTGAATATATACTTTTAAAACAGAGTTTACTATATGAGTAGTGTGTGACAGGTCCTCTTTATGGACCCCACATCTCTCCTCCAGGCTGGAAAGGCTGAGATCGTTAAAAATAAAAAAATAAAATGAACACTCTCGGCTTTGTTTACATCCGCCAGCCCGGACGTGACATAACGTCATAAATCTCTACAGTAAACTTCCCTTGGTGACGATTCTTTCTCTGGGTCGCCAATTGTACAGGCAAGCCCACGAAGAGCACCAGAGAGTGGCGGGGGGGGGGGCATCCCCTCCCGCCGCCTGTAAGAACGGTCAAGCGGCTGAGCTGTTGGGATTGTTCTTACGGTGCGCAGTGTCGCTGGCCGAAAAAATACAATACATCATTCAGATATCCCCCTCAAAGTCTATGACATCATATCACATACTTTGGACATGAAGTGGTTAAACTACCGGACCTCTCCCTTTCCCCTCACCTCTGTTTGAAAAAAAAAAAAACATTTTTTTTAGTAAACATAGATAAGATAGTGATATTTTAAGACAGTATGTATGATTTTTGTTCTTGTATAGATTTTTATAGATAAGATGGATATTATTAAGTCAATGTACTTGTAAATTATTTGTCATGAAATTGTTTCTTATGTGCGTTTCCGATTCCTCGTCACATCCTCTGTTAACTCCCAAACCCCTCCCTTTCCCCTCACCTCTGTTTGAAAAATAAAAAAAATAAAAAAATTATATATATATTTTGTAAATAGAGATAGGATAGTGATATGATAAAATAGTATGTATGTTTTTGGTCTTGTTTTAAAAAAAAAAAATCTAATATAAAGATAGACATTTTAGTTAACGTCCTTGTAAGCTATTTGTCATGGAATTGTCTCTGTATGTTTGTGCCTCCCTCTGTCATTCTCCATTAATTCCCAAACCTCTCCTTTAGCTCACAGTCCAAAGCCCACAGCCCATATCCCATATCCCAAAACCTGCAGCCCAAAGCCAAGTGGAGGTCCGTCCATAGGGGGCGCCCAGGAGCTGCCCACCCCCCTCCCATGTAGTAAAAAAAAAAAAGATTTTTTTTAAACATGTCCCTTTAAGAATTTTGTTTTTTTAAATTACCCTCCCTATGTGCACTGGCGCCGGGCGCAGTGCAATTAACCACTTCCCGACCGCCGCACGACGATGTACGTCGACAGAATGGCACGGGCAGGCATATGGGCGTACATGTACGTCCCTGCCTTCCCGCGGGTGGGGGGCCCGATCGGGCCCCCGCCCGGTGCCTGCGGCGGTCGGTATTCGTTCGGGAGCGATCCGGGATGAGGGGGCGGCCATTCATTCATGGCCACCCCCTCGCGATCGCTCCCGACGAATAGAAATGCTCGGTGACATCACTTCCTCTCCTGTAATATAAACACAGGCAGAGGAAGTGAAGTAATCTCTCCTCGTGTCGGTCTTTTTCGTTCCGGCATGGAGGAGAGAGGATCGGTGAGTTGCACCCAACACTACACTTACAGTAGAACACGCCAGGCACACTTTTCACCCCCCCGATCACCACCCAATCACCCCTGCCCCCCCCAGTCACAGTGACACCAATTGCATTTTTTTTTTTTTTTTGCATTGGTGTCATTTGTGACTGTAATAACTGTTAGGGCAGTTAGGGTTAGCCCCCTTTAGCTCTAGGGTGCCCCCCTAACCCCCCCAATAAAGGTTTAACCCCGTGATCACCCCCCGTCGCCAGTGTCACTAATAAGCGATCGTTTTTCTGATCGCTGTATTAGTGTCACAGGTGACGCTAGTTAGGCAGGTAAGTATTTGGGTTCGCCGCAGCTTTTTATAGCGTCAGGGACCCCCATATACTACCGCATAGCCCCCTGATTGCCCCCCAGTTAACCCTTTCACCAGTGATCACCATATAACTGTTACAGGTGACGCTGGTTGGTTAGTTATTTTTCTTTTGTTTCAGGGCACCCGCCATTTATTACCTAATAAAGGTTTAACCCCCTGATCACCCGGCGGGTGATATAAGTTTGAGGGTCAGATAAGGTCTGCGTCGCCCCAGCGTCAGGTTAGTGTCAGTACCGCTAACACCCACGCGCAAAGCATACACCTCCCTTAGTAATATAGTATCTGATCAGATCTATATTAGCGTTGCCAGCATTTTAGGTTTCCCAAAACGCATTGTTAGCGGGATCAGCCCAGATACCTGCTAGCACCTGCGTTTAGCCCCTCCGCCAAGCCCAGCCCACCCAAGTGCAGTATCGATCGATCGATCACTGTCACTTACAAAACACAACACACATAACTGCAGCGTTCAGAGTCAGGCTTGATCCCTGCGATCGCTAACAGTTTTTTTTTGTAGCGTTTTGAAACAGTCGCTGACAGGCTAGGTGCTTTTTTACCTGTGAGTCTCACTAGTGTACCCCTAAATTTAGAGCCCAAAATGGCAAAGCGAAGGTACACTAGTGAAGAGGCCTACACGTTTCTGAGCATGACAGATAGTGAAGAGGACGTCACTCATCTGTCAGATTCAGGCTCAGAATACGATCCTGTAGAGGACAGCGGCTCCATGACAGATAGCTCTGACGACGGAGATGAGGCCTCTGTTAAGGACAGGTGTGCCCAATCCCGAATGTATTCTGTTGTTCAGGTGCAGGAACTGCAGGTCACTCGTATGGAGCAGAGACGTACTAGAGCCGCTCATCCTTCTGGTGAACTGGCAAGCACCAGCGGCCTAGTACACCCTGGACCTACATCCAGCACTGCAGTAACACGTGGTGACGTGGCGAGTCCCATAAGTGCAGTTCAAGCTGGCGAGGTGGCAAGCACAAGTAGTGTCCCGCTGCCACCAAGAAGAAGACAAAGACAGGCCCGTCGTACCCATAATGCCCTTCCTGCAGAATTCGCCAATCCTATTTGGGTGCCCACCACTTCTGCAGAACCCGTACTTCCCCCATTCACTGGCCAACCTGGCATTAACGTGGAAACAGTTGATTTTACGACACTTGACTTTTACTCACTGTTTTTCACCAAAGATCTCTATAGATCTATTGTGGACCAAACCAATTTGTACACTGGTCAACACATCGCCACTATTCCCCAGTCCGCCCTTGCCAGACAATGGAAACCAGTTACGGTTTCCGAATTTAAAATCTTTCTGGGCCTCTCCCTCAACATGGGCATAACCAAAAAGAGTGAGTTGCGGTCATATTGGTCCACTGACCCAATTCACCATATGCGCGTGTTCTCTGCTTCCATGTCCAGGGCACGATACGAGATGATTTTGCGGTTCATGCACTTCAGCAACAATGAACTCTGTCGTCCTCGTGGAGACCCTGAATACGATCGGCTCTACAAAATTCGGCCCCTCATAAACCACTTCAACCAACGTTTTGCAGACTTGTTTACTCCCGATCAAGTTGTCTGCGTTGATGAGTCCCTGATTAAGTTTTCTGGTCGCTTGTCATTCAAACAATACGTCCCCAACAAGCGTTCCAGATACGGGGTCAAGATGTATAAGCTCTGTGACAGGGCCACAGGCTATACACGTAGTTTCATGGTTTATGAGGGTAAAGATAGTCACGTAGAGCCGGAGAACTGCCCTGACTACATAGGAAGCGCTGGCAAGATAGTGTGGGACATGGTGTCACCCTTATTCGGAAAGGGGTACCACTTGTACGTGGACAATTATTACACAAGCGTGCCACTGTTTAGTCACTTGTTTGATCAGCAGATTGGAGCATGTGGCACCGTGCGACCTAATCGCCGGGGCTTTCCCCAGCGGCTTGTAGAGTCCCGTCTTAGGCTGGGGGAGAGAGCCTGCTTGCGCAGTAATAATTTGCTCGCTATGAAGTGGAGGGATAATAAGAATGTTTTCGTTCTTACCTCCCTTCATGCAGACACGACGGTCCAAATTCCTACGGCGACTGGTATTGTGGAGAAACCCCTCTGTGTCCACAAATATAACCTTAACATGGGAGGGGTGGACCTCAATGACCAGTTGTTGGCGCCGTATCTAGTTGCCCGTAAGGCCAGACGCTGGTACAAAAAAGTGTCTGTTTATTTATTCCAATTGGCTATACTGAATGCTTATGTACTACACAAAGCTTCAGGACAGACTGGATCCTTCCTTAAATTCTAGGAGGATATCGTCAGAGCCCTTCTGTATCCAGGCGGTGCTCCACCTCACCTTCCCCTACCAGATGCAGTAAGCCGGCTGCATGAGAGGCATTATTCTTATGTCATCCCGAGTACCCCTACCCAACGAGCCCCCCAAAGAAAATGTGGTGTCTGCAGAAAGCGCGGATATAGGCGTGACACCCGTTCTTATTGTCCACGCTGTCCTGGCAATCCTGGTCTTTGTCAGGGTGATTGTTTTGAACGCTACCATTCACTAGTTGAGTATTAGCGTAGGGTACAGCATTGCACAGGCTAGGCACACGTTCACAGGGTCTCCCAAGATGCCATCGCATTTTGAGAGACCCAAACCGCTGGAACCGTTACAACAGAAGTGTTAAAGTTACATAAAAAAGTGTTTAAAAAAAAAAAAAAAGTAAAAAAACCAAAAAAATATAAAATAAAAAAAACAAAAATAGTTGTCGTTTTATTGTTCTCTCTCTCTCTATTCTCTCTCTATTGTTCTGCTCCTTTGTACTGTATTCTATTCTGCAATGTTTTATTGTTAACCATTTTTTGTTTTCAGGTACGCCATTCAGCTGTAGCGTGGATTTATTTATCTTGACAGCAACAGCGTTTGCTCCCACGATACGTAAAGCCACGACTCCAGCGCTGTCGGAGGTGATTTCACCACCACAGTTAAAAAAGAGCATATATGCCGAAGCATGGGGGCATAAGGGGTGGAGGAGCGATTTTGCTCCTAATGCCGCGTACATACAGTCAAAATTCCGACGGAGGGCTTGCCCGTGGAAAAGTTTGAATGTATGTACGCGGCATAACTTTTTTGCGGGAGGATGCCCCCATGCTTCGGCATATATATATTTTAGACACAGATTGTGTTAAATGTGTTATTTTTTGCTATTTTTTTTGTATTTGCTTTGCAGGTATGGTAAGTCCTACTGTTATACTGTAATGTTACTTTGTTTTATTGTTAACCATCATTTGCTTAGCAGGTACGCCATTCTGCTGCAGAGCGGATTTATTTATCTTGACAGCAACAGCGTTTGCTCCCACGATACGTAAAGCCGCGACTCCAGCACTGTCGGAGGTGATTTCACCACCACAGTTAAAAAAGAGCATATATGCCGAAGCATGGGGGCATACGGGGTGGAGGAGCGATCTGCTCCTACCTTTTGCGGGAGGATGCCCCCATGCTTCGGCATATATATATTTTAGGCACAGATTGTGTTAAATGTGTTATTTTTTGCTATTTTTTTTTTGTATTTGCTTTGCAGGTATGGTACGTCTTACTGTTATACTGTAATGTTACTTTGTTTTATTGTTAACCATCATTTGCTTAGCAGGTACGCCATTCAGTTGCAGCGCGGATTTATTTATCTTGACAGCAACAGCGTTTGCTCCCATGATACATAAAGCCGCGACTCCAGCACTGTCGGGGGTGATTTCACCACCACAGTTAAAAAAGAGCATATATGCCGAAGCATGGGGGCATACGGGGTGGAGGAGCGATCTGCTCCTACCTTTTGCGGGAGGATGCCCCCATGCTTCGGCATATATAAATGGTGCATGTATGCCCACCATTAAAAGTGGGTGGATGAAGGGTGGTATCTAATGGTGGGCATACCCACCGATCAATATTTTTTTTTCGTTCAGCCCACAGGCTGCATGAAAAAAAAATTACAATATATGCCCAACCAGTTCCAGCAACATACTGGTATGTTGCGGCAAAAAAAATAAAATATTCAATGGGCTCAACATGCCTCTTATCAATTTCCTTAGGGTGTCTACTTTCCAAAATGGGGTAATTTGGGGGAGTTTTGTACTGCCCTGCCATTTTAGCACCTCAAGAAATGAGATAGGCAGTCATAAACTAAAAGCTGCGTAAATTCCAGAAAATGTACCTTAGTTTGTAGATGTGACAACTTTTGCGCAAACCAATAAATATACAGTTATTGACTTTTTTTTTTACCAAAGACATGTGGCTGAATACATTTTGGCCTAAATGTATGACTAAAATTGAGTTTATTGGATTTTTCTAATAACAAAAAGTAGAAAATATCATTTTTTTTCAAAATTTGCGGTCTTTTTACGTTTATATCGCAAAAAATAAAAATCGCAGAGTCAGTCAAATACCTTTAAAAGAAAGCTCTATTTGTGGGAAGAAAAGGACGCAAATTTTGTTTGGGTACAACATTGCATGACCGCGCAATTACCAGTTAAAGCAGCGCAGTGCCAAAGTGTAAAAAGACCTCTGGTCATTTACCAGCAAAATGGTCCGGTCTGAAAGTGGTTAAGGAAGCGCCACATCTAAACAATCACAAGATTGCAGACGAGGCGCTTCCTTTGGCCAAAAAAGAGCGCTCTGCGGCGCAGTCGATCGCGCCACAGCTTCTGGCGCGATCGACTGACCGTGCAAGTGCATAGACTTGCACATGAGTGAGCAGTGGGCAGTGCTTCCGACGTCACTCAAGGAAGTGACGTTGGCACGGCACTTCTCTGTTCTGCCCGCCTGAGAGGTAAGGGGCTGCCGCATGGCAGCTTAGAAATTCTTGATTATTCATTCATTGTTAACCATCAATTGCTTAGCAGGTACGCCATTCAGTTGCAGCGCGGATTTATTTATCTTGGCAGCAACAGCATTTGCTCCCACGATACATAAAGCCGTGACTCCAGCGCTGTAGGAGGTGATTTCACCACCACAGTTAAACAAAAACAAAAAAGAGCATATATGCCAAAGCATGGGGGCAGCAGGGGTGGAGGATCAATTTGCTCCTAACTTTTGGGGCGGATGTCCCCATGCTTCGGCATATATAAATGGTGCGCGTATGCCCATCATTATGTGCGATTTGCATGTTGTAGATGTGTGCGATTTACAGGTTGTAGATATGTGCGATTTTCATGCTGTAGATATGTGCGATTTTAAGGTTGTAGATATGTGCGATTTACAGAATGCAGATATGTCCTATTTACAGGTTGTAGATGTGTGCGATTTACAGAATGCGATTTACAGGTTGTAGATATGTGCTTTTTACAGGTTGTAGATATGTGCGATTTACAGGTTGTAGATATGTGCAATTTACAGAATGCAGATGTGTGATTTACAGAATGCAGATATGTCCTATTTACAGGTTGTAGATATGTGCGATTAGCATGTTGTAGATATGTGCGATTTGCATGTTGTAGATATGTGCGATTTACATGTTGTAGATATGTGCAATTTGCATGTTGTAGATATGTGCAATTTACAGGTTGTAGATATGTGCGATTTACAGAATGCGATTTACAGAATGCAGATATGTGCTTTTTACAGGTTGTAGATATGTGCGATTTACAGGTTGTAGATATGTGCGATTTACAGGTTGTAGATATGTGCGATTTACAGAATGCAGATATGTGCGATTTACAGAATGCGATTTACAGGATGCAGATATGTGCTACTTACAGGTTGTAGCTATGTGTAATTTACAGGTTGTAGATATGTGCGATCTGCATTTTAACCATCATTTGCTTAGCAGGCACGCCATTCAGTTGCAGCGCGGATTTATTTATCTTGACAGCAACAGTGTTTGTTCCCACGATACATAAAGCCGTGACTCCAGCGCTGTAGGAGGTGATTTCACCACCACAGTTAAACCAAAAAAAGAGTATATATGCCGAAGCATGGGGGCAGCAGGGGCGGAGGAGCGATTTGCTCCTAACTTTTGGGGCGGATGCCCCCATGCTTCGGCATATATAAATGGTGCACGTATGCCCATCATTAGAAGTGGGTGGATGAGGGAGGTATCTAATGGTGGGCATACCCACCAATCAATCTTTTTTTCATTCAGCCCACAGGCTGCATGAAAAAAAAAAAGATTACAATATATGCCCAACAAGGACCAGCAACGTACTGGTATGTTGCTGGACTGAGTGGTTATACCAGAATGATGCCTGCAGGTTTAGGTATCATCCTTTTCAGGCAGCAGTCAGCTTTCATGTAAAAGCAATCCAACGGCTAATTAGCCTCTAGACTGCTTTTCGAAGCAGTGGGAGGGAATGCCCCCCCCCCCTCCATCTTCCATGTTTTTCTCTGGCTCTCCTGTCCCAACAGGGAGCCTGAGAATGCAGCCGGTGATTCGGTCAGCTGACTATAGAGTTCATCGGAGACCAGAATGGCTCCAATCATCTCTATGGTCTAAGAAATCGGAAGCTACAAGTTTTTCATGACTTAGATTTTGCCGGATGTAAACAGCGCCATTAGGAAATTGGGAAAGCATTTTATCACACCGATCTTGGTGTTGTCAGATGCTTTGAGGGCAGAGGAGAGATCTAGGGTCTAATAAAACCCATTTAAAAAAAAAAAAAAAAAAAAGCACCCCTGTCCCCCCCTGCTCTCGCACAAATGCAAGCATCGGTCTGGCGTCAAATGTAAACAGCAATTGCACCATGCGAGGCATCGCCGCGAAGGTCAGATCAAGGGCAGTAATTTTAGCAGTAGACCTCCCCTGTAAATTTAAAGTGGTACCCTGTAAAGGCTTTTCAAGGCTTTTAAAAATGTATGTAGTTTGACGCCATTGCACGTTTGTGCTCAATTTTAAAGCAGGTCGTGTTTCGTATCCATGTACTCAGCCAAAGATCATCTTTTTTATTTCATCAAACATTTGGGCAATTTAGTGTGTTTTAGCGCATTCAAATTTTAAAAAGTGTGTTTATTCCCCAAAAAATGCGTTTGAAAAATCGCTTCGCAAATACTGTGTGAAAAAAAAAAAATAAAACACCCACCATTTTAATCTGCATGGGCCTTTGCTTTAAAAAATATATAATGTTTGGGGGTTCAAAGTCATTTTCTTGCAAAAAATTTTTTTCATGTAAACAAAAAGTGTCAGAAAGGGCTTTGTCTTCAAGTGGTTAGAAGAGTGGGTGATGTGCGACATAAGCTTCTAAATGTTGTGCATAAAATGCCAGGATAGTTCAAAACCCCCTCAAATGACCCCATTTTGGAAAGTAGACACCCCACTGACCCATTTGAGAGGTATGGTGAGCATTTTGCAGACCATTTTTTTTGTGCCATCTTGGCATTTTATGGCCTTCGAAACGGAGATAGGTAGTGAGGAGTGAAATCAAAAATTTACACCCTTAGAAAGCCTGCAGGCGGTGATTGGTTTTTGCATGTCCAGTATGCGGCTAGGCTAGATATGTGCAATTTACAGAATGGAGATATGTGCTATTTACAGGTTTGTAGATATATGCGATTTGCATGTTCACCATCACTTGTTTAGCAGGTACGCCATTCAGTTGCAGCGCGGATTTATTTATCTTGACAGCAACAGCGTTTGCTCCCACGATACATAAAGCCGTGACTCCAGCACTGTAGGAGGTGATTTCACCACCACAGTTAAACAAAAAAAAAAAAAAAGAGTATATATGCCGAAGCATGGGGGCAGCAGGGGCGGAGGAGCGATTTGCTCCTAACTTTTGGGGCGGATGCCCCCATGCTTCGGCATATAAAAATGGTGCACGTAAGTCCATCATTAGAAGTGGGTGGATGAAGGGAGGTATCTAATGGTGGGCATACCCACCGATCAATCTTTTTTTCGTTCAGCCCACAGGCTGCATGAAAAAAAAGATTACAATATATGCCCAAGGACCAGCAACGTACTGGTATGTTGCTGGACTGAGTGGTGGTTATACCAGATTGATGGCTGCAGGTTTAGGTATCATCCTTTTCAGGCAGCAGTCGGCTTTCATGTAAAAGCAATCCTAGCGGCTAATTAGCCTCTAGACTGCTTTTACAAGCAGTGGGAGGGAATGACCCCCACCACCATCTTCCATGTTCTTCTCTGGCTCTCCTGTCCCAACAGGGAGCCTGAGAATGCAGCCGGTGATTCGGCCAGCTGACTATAGAGCTCATCAGAGACCAGAATGGCTCCAATCATCTCTATGGTCTAAGAAATCGGAAGCTACAAGCATTTCATGACTTAGGCCGCGTACACACGGGCGGACTGTCCGCCCAACTTAGTCCGCTGAAACGTGTTTCAGCGGACAGTCCGCTCGTGTGTGGGCTTCAGCGGACTTTTTCAGCGGACAGTCTGGCGGACTAAGTCTTTCGGAATTTCCGTAATATTGTCCGTCCAACTTTGGTTTCAGCGGACAGTCCGCTCATGAGTAGGCCAGTTGGACGGACTAAGTATGGGGCATGCTCAGAAAGGATTTACACGGCCGAAGGTTGCATTGCAGTGTATTGGACGTCGTATTTCTAGTCCCGTCGTACGTGCTGTACACGTCATCGCGCAAGCTTTCAGCGGACTGTCTGTTCATCGTGTGTGGTCAAGTCCGTTCATTCAAAAGTAGGACGGACTGTCTGTCGGATTGTCTGACGGACTTAGTTGGCCAGACAGTCCGCCCGTGTGTACGCGGCTTTAGATTTCGCCGGATGTAAACAGCGCCATTAGGAAATTGGTAAAAACACATTTTATCACACCGATCTTGGTGTTGTCAGATGCTTTGAGGGCAGAGGAGAGATCTAGGGTCTAATAGAACCCATTTAAAAAAAAATTTAAAATAAAAAAAAGCACCCCTGCCCCCCCCCTCCGTTCCCGCACAAATGCAAGCATCGGTCTGGCGTCAAATGTAAACAGCAATTGCACCATGTGAGGCATCGCCGCAAAGGTCAGATCGAGGGCATTCATTTTAGCAGTAGACCTCCCCTGTAAATTTAAAGTGATACCCTGTAAAGGCTTTTCAAGGCTTTTAAAAATGTATGTAGTTTGACGCCATTGCACGTTTGTGCTCAATTTTAAAGCAGGTCGTGTTTCGTATCCATGTACTCAGCCAAAGATCATCTTTTTTATTTCATCAAACATTTGGCCAATTTAGTGTGTTTTAGCGCATTCAAATTTTAAAAAGTGTGTTTATTCCCCAAAAAAAGCGTTTGAAAAATCGCTTCGCAAATATTGTGTGAAAAAAATAAATAAATGAAACACCCACCATTTTAATCTGCAGGGCCTTTTCTTTAAAAAATATATGTTTGGGGGTTCAAAGTCATTTTCTTGCAAAAAAGTTTTTTCATGTAAACAAAGTGTCAGAAAGGGCTTTGTCTTCAAGTGGTTAGAAGAGTGGGTGATGTGCGACATAAGCTTCTAAATGTTGTGCATAAAATTCCAGGATAGTTCAGAACCCCCTCAAATAACCCCATTTTGGAAAGTAGACACCCCAATGACCCATTTGCTGAGAGGTATGGTGAGCATTTTGCAGACCATTTTTTTGTGCCATCTTGGCATTTTATGGCCTTCGAAACTGAGATAGGTAGTGAGGAGTGAAATCAAAAATGTACACCCTTAGAAAGCCTGCAGGCGGTGATTGGTTTTTGCGTGTCCCATACGCGGCTAGGCTAGATATGTGCAATTTACAGTTTGTAGATATGTGCAATTTACAGTTTGTAGATATGTGCAATTTACAGAATGGAGATATGTACTATTTACAGGTTGCAATTTACAAATTGCTTTGGCATATATTTAAGGCACAGATTGCGTTAAAAATGTTTTTTTTTTAATTCTTTTTTTATTGTATTTGCTTTGCAGGTATGATATGTCTTACTGTTATACTGTAATGTTACTTTGTTTTATTGTTAACCATCATTTGCTTAGCAGGTACGCCATTCAGTTGCAGCATGGATTTATTTATCTTGACAGCAACAGCGTTTGCTCCCACGATACATAAAGCCATGACTCCAGCTCTGTAGGAGGTGATTTCACCACTACAGTTAAACAACAACAAAAAAGAGCATATATGCCAAAGCATGGGGGCAGCAGGGGCGGAGGAGCGATTTGCTCCTAACTTTTGGGGCGGATGCCCCCATGCTTCGGCATATATAAATGGTGCACGTATGCCCATCATTATGTGCGATTTGCATGTTGTAGATATGTGCGATTTTAAGGTTGTAGATATGTGCGATTTACAGAATGCAGATGTGTGATTTACAGAATGCAGACATGTCCTATTTACAGGTTGTAGATATGTGCAATTTGCATGTTGTAGATATGTGCAATTTACAGGTTGTAGATATGTGCGATTTACAGAATGCGATTTACAGAATGCAGATATGTGCTATTTACAGGTTGTAGATATGTGCAATTTGCATGTTGTAGATATGTGCAATTTACGGGTTGTAGATATGTGCAATTTACGGGTTGTAGATTTGTGCGATTTGCATGTTGTAGATTTGTGCGATTTGCATGTTGTAGATTTGTGCGATTTACATGTTGTAGATATGTGCAATTTACAGGTTGTAGATATATGCAACTTGCATGTTGTAGATATGTGTGATTTACAGGTTGTAGATATGTGCAATTTGTATGCTGTAGATATATGTGATTTACAGAATGCAGATATGTGTGATTTACAGAATGCAGATATGTGTGATTTACAGAATGCAGATATGTGTGATTTACAGAATGCAGATATGTCCTATTTACAGGTTGTAGATATGTCCTATTTACAGGTTGTAGATATGTCCTATTTACAGGTTGTAGATATGTCCTATTTACAGGTTGTAGATATGTGCGATTTACAGGTTGTAGATATGTGCAATTTACAGGTTGTAGATATGTCCTATTTACAGGTTGTAGATATGTGCGATTTGAATGTTAACCATCATTTGCTTAGCAGGCACGCCATTCAGTTGCAGCTCGGATTTATTTATCTTGACAGCAACAGTGTTTGCTCCCACGATACATAAAACCGTGACTCCAGCCCTGTAGGAGGTGATTTCACCACCACAGTTAAAAAAATAAAATGAAAAGAGTATATATGCCGAAGCATGGGGGCAGCAGGGGCGGAGGAACAATTTGCTCCTAACTTTTGGGGCGGATGCCCCCATGCTTCGGCATATATATATGGTGCACGTATGCCCATCATTAGAAGTGGGTGGATGAAGGGAGGTATCTAATGGTGGGCATACCCACCGATCAATCTCTTTTTTTCATTCAGCCCACAGGCTGCATGGAAAAAAAAAAAAAAAGATTACAATATATGCCCAACAAGGACCAGCAACGTACTGGTATGTTGCTGGACTGAGTGGTTATACCAGAATGATGCCTGCAGGTTTAGGTATCATCCTTTTCAGGCAGCGGTCGGCTTTCATGTAAAAGAAATCCTAGCGGCTAATTAGCCTCTAGACTGCTTTTAGAAGCAGTGGGAGGGAATGCCCCCCACCATCTTCCATGTTTTTCTCTGGCTCTCCTGTCCAACAGGGAGCCTGAGAAAGCTGGCTGAATCACCGGCTGCAGACTATAGAGCTCATCAGAGACCAGAATGGCTCCAATCATCTCTATGGTCTAAGAAACCGGAAGCTACGAGCATTTCATGACTTAGATTTCGCCGGATGTAAACAGCGCCATTAGGAAATTGGTAAAAAAGCATTTTATCACACCGATCTTGGTGTTGTCAGATGCTTTGAGGGCAGAGGAGAGATCTAGGGTCTAATAGAACCCATTTAAAAAAAAATGAAGAAAAAAAAAAAAGCACCCCTGTCCCCCCCTGCTCTCGCGCAAATGCAAGCATCGGTCTGGCATCAACTGTAAACAGCAATTGCACCATGCGAGGCATCGCTGCGAAGGTCAGATCGAGGGCAGTAATTTTAGCAGTAGACCTCCCCTGTAAATTTAAAGTGGTACCCTGTAAAGGCTTTTAAAAATGTATGTAGTTTGACGCCATTGCACGTTTGTGCTCAATTTTAAAGCAGGTCGTGTTTCGTATCCATGTACTCAGCCAAAGATCATCTTTTTTATTTCATCAAACATTTGGGCAATTTAGTGTGTTTTAGCGCATTCAAATTTTAAAAAGTGTGTTTATTCCCCAAAAAATGCGTTTGAAAAATCGCTTTGCAAATACTGTGTGAAAAAAATAAATAAATGAAACACCCACCACTTTAATCTGCAGGGCCTTTGCTTTAAATAATATATAATGTTTGGGGGTTCAAAGTCATTTTCTTGCAAAAAAATTTTTTCATGTAAACAAAAAGTGTCAGAAAGGGCTTTGTCTTCAAGTGGTTAGAAGAGTGGGTGATGTGCGACATAAGCTTCTAAATGTTGTGCATAAAATGCCAGGATAGTTCAAAACCCCCTCAAATGACCCCATTTTGGAAAGTAGACACCCCAATGACCCATTTGCTGAGAGGTATGGTGAGCATTTTGCAGACCATTTTTTTGTGCCATCTTGGCATTTTATGGCCTTTGAAACTGAGATAGGTAGTGAGGAGTGAAATCAAAAATTTACACCCCTAGAAAGCCTGCAGGCGGTGATTGATTTTTGCGTGCCCCGTACGCGGCTAGGCTAGATATGTGCAATTTACAGTTTGTAGATATGTGCAATTTGCATGTTAACCATCATTTGCTTAGCAGGTACGCCATTCAGTTGAAGCGCGGATTTATTTATCTTGACAGCAACAGTGTTTGTTCCCACGATACATAAAGCCGTGACTCCAGCGCTGTAGGAGGTGATTTCACCACCAGTTAAACAACGAAAAAAAAGAGCATATATGCCGAAGCATGGGGGCAGCAGGGGCGGAGGAGCGATTTGCTCCTAACTTTTGGGGCGGATGCCCCCATGCTTCGGCATATATAAATGGTGCACGTATGCCCATCATTAGAAGTGGGTGGATGAAGGGAGGTATCTAATGGTGGGCATACCCACCGATCAATCTCTTTTTTTCGTTCAGCCCACAGGCTGCATGAAAAAAAAAAAGATTACAATATATGCCCAACAAGGACCAGCAACGTACTGGTATGTTGCTGGACTGAGTGGTTATACCAGAATGATGCCTGCAGGTTTAGGTATCATCCTTTTCAGGCAGCGGTCGGCTTTCATGTAAAGGCAATCCTAAGGGCTAAATAGCCTCTAGACTGCATTTACAAGCAGTGGGAGGGAATGCCCCCATGCCCCCCCACCATCTTCCATGTTCTTCTCTGGGTCTCCTGTCCCAACAGGGAGCCTGAGAATGCAGCTGGTGATTCGGCCAGCTGACTATAGAGCTCATCAGAGACCAGAATGGCTCCAATCATCTCTATGGTCTAAGAAACCGGATGCTACGAGCATTTCATGACTTAGATTTCACCGAATGTAAACAGCGCCATTAGGAAATTGGGAAAGCATTTTATCACACCGATCTTGGTGTTGTCAGATGCTTTGAGGGCAGAGGAGAGATCTAGGGTCTAATAAAACCCATTTAAAAAAAAAAAAGCACCTCTGTCCCCCCTGCTCTCGTGCAAATGCAAGCATCGGTCTGGCGTCAAATGTAAACAGCAATTGCACCATGCGAGGCATCGCCGCGAAGGTCAGATCAAGGGCAGTAATTTTAGCAGTAGACCTCCCCTGTAAATTTAAAGTGGTACCCTGTAAAGGCTTTTAAAGGCTTTTAAAAATGTATGTAGTTTGACGCCATTGCACGTTTGTGCTCAATTTTAAAGCAGGTTGTGTTTGGTATCCATGTACTCAGCCAAAGATCATCTTTTTTATTACATCAAACATTTGGGCAATTTAGTGTGTTTTAGCGCATTCAAATTTTAAAAAGTGTGTTTATTCCCCAAAAAAATGCGTTTGAAAAATCGCTTCGCAAATACTGTGTGAAAAAAATAAATAAAATATGAAACACCCACCATTTTAATCTGCAGGGCCTTTGTTTTAAAAAATATATAATGTTTGGGGATTCAAAGTCATTTTCTTGCGAAAAATTTTTTTCATGTAGATAAAAGTGTCAGAAAGGGCTTTGTCTTCAAGTGGTTAGAAGAGTGGGTGATGTGCGACATAAGCTTCTAAATGTTGTGCATAAAATGCCAGGATAGTTCAAAACCCCCTCAAATGACCCCATTTTGGAAAGTAGACACCCCAATGACCCATTTGCTGAGAGGTATGGTGAGCATTTTGCAGACCATTCTTTTGTGCCATCTTGGCAGTTTATGGCCTTCGAAACTGAGATAGGTAGTGAGGAGTGAAATCAAAAATTTACACCCTTAGAAAGCCTGCAGGTGGTAATTGGTTGTGGCGTGACCCGTACGCGGCTAGGCTAGATATGTGCAATTTACAGTTTGTAGATATGTAAAATTTACAGAATGTGATTTACAGAATGGAGATATGTGCTATTTACAGGTTGTAGATATATGCGATTTGCATGTTGTAGCTATGTGTGATTTACATTTTGTAGATATGTGCGATTTGCAGAATGCAGATATGTGCTATTTACAGGTTGTAAATATGTGCAATTTACAGGTTGTAGATACGTGCAATTTACAGAATGCAGATGTGTGATTTACAGAATGCAGATATGTGCGATTTACAGAATGCGATTTACAGAATGCAGATATGTGCAATTTACATGTTTCAGAATGCAGATATGGGCAATTTACAGGTTGCAGAATGCAGATATGTGCGATTTAGAGGTTGCAGATATGTGCAATTTACAATATGCAGATGTGTGATTTACTGAATGCAGGTATGTGCGATTTACAGAATGCGATTTGCAGAATGCAGATATGTGTGATTTAAATGTTACATGTTGCAGAATGCAGATGTGCGATTTACATGTTGCAGAATGCAGATAACTGCATTCTGCAACCTGTAAAATGCACATACAGTGGTGTGAAAAAGTGTTTGCCCCCTTCCTCATTTCCTGTTCCTTTGCATGTTTGTCACACTTAAGTGTTTCGGAACATCAAACCAATTTAAACAATAGTCAAGGACAACACAAGTAAACACAAAATGCAATTTGTAAATGAAGGTGTTTATTATTAAAGGTGAAAAAAAATCCAAACCATCATGGCCCTGTGTGAAAAAGTGATTGCCCCCCTTGTTAAAACATACTATAACTGTGGTTGTCCACACCTGAGTTCAATTTCTATAGCCACACCCAGGCCTGATTATTGCCACACCTGTTCACAATCAAGGCATCACTTAAATAGGAGCTGCTTGACACAGTAAGGTCCACCAGAAGATCCTTAAAAGCTACACATCATGCCGAGACCCAAAGAAATTCAGGAACAATTGAGAAAGAAAGTAATTGAGATCTATCAGTCTGGAAAGGGTTATAAAGCCATTTCCAAAGCTTTGGGAATCCAGCGAACCACAGTGAGAGCCATTATCCACAAATGGCGAAGACATGGAACAGTGGTGAACCTTCCCAGGAGTGGCCGGCCACCCAAAATTACCCCAAGAGCGCAGCGACGACTCATCCAAGAGGTCACAAAAGACCCCACAACAACATCCAAGGAACTGCAGGCCTCACTTGCCTCAGTTAAGGTCAGTGTTCATGCCTCCACCATCAGGAAAAGACTGGGCAAAAATGGCCTGCATGGCAGAGTTCCAAGGAGAAAACCACTGCTGAGCAAAAAGAACATCAAAGCTCGTCTCAATTTCTCCACAACACATCTTGATGATCCCCAAGACTTTTGGGACAACATTCTGTGGACCGATGAGACAAAAGTGGAACTCTTTGGAAGGTGTGTGTCCAAGTATATCTGGCGTAGAAGGAACACTGCATTTCATAAAAAGAACATTATACCAACAGTAAAATATGGTGGTGGTAGTGTGATGGTCTGGGGCTGTTTTGCTGCTTCAGGACCTGGAAGACTTGCCGTAATAAAAGGAACTATGAATTCTGCTGTCTACCAAGAGATCCTGAAGGAGAATGTCCGACCATCTGTTCGTGTACTCAAGCTGAAACGAACTTGGGTTCTGCAGCAGGACAATGATCCTAAACACACCAGCAAGTCCACCACCGAATGGCTGAAGAAAAACAAGATGAAGACTTTGGAGTGGCCTAGCCAAAGTCCTGACCTGAATCCTATTGAGATGTTGTGGTATGACCTTAAAAAGGCCGTTCATGCTCGAAAACCCTCTAATGTAACTGAATTAGGACAATTCTGCAAAGATGAGTGGGCCAAAATTCCTCCAGGACGCTGTAAAAGCCTCATTGCACGTTATCGCAAACGCTTGGTTGCAGTTGTTGCTGCTAAGGGTGGCCCAACCAGTTATTAGGTTTAGGGGGCAATCACTTTTTCACACAGGGCCATGATGGTTTGGATTTTTTTTCACCTTCAATAATAAACACCTTCATTTACAAATTGCATTTTGTGTTTACTTGTGTTGTCCTTGGCTATTGTTTAAATTGGTTTGATGTTCCGAAACACTTAAGTGTGACAAACATGCAAAGGAACAGGAAATGAGGAAGGGGGCAAACACTTTTTCACACCACTGTATGTGCGATTTACAGAATGCAGATATGTGTGATTTACAGGTTGCAGAATGCAGATATGTGTGATTTACAGCTTGCAGAAGGCAAATATGTGCGATTTACAGGTTGCAGAAAAGGTGTCTGATGTGGTTATACACAAGATAGGCACGATTCATCTGCTTTAGTAGAGCCCTGTGTATAATGTGCAGCCTGGTATATGTTGATTTGATTTTGATATGGGGTGTGGCTTGTGAGAAGTGGGAGGGGCCAGATCTGAAGGGGTGGGGTGCCCCCTCATCCTAAAACTTCACCAGCCGCCACTGCCAAAGCCCACAGCCCAAAACCCATTTCAGGAAGTTAGGAAGGTTCAAGAAGGTGTTTTATTGTTATTATATTTCATCCTGTTTGCTTTTCAGGTATGCAATTTTTTTTATACTTTACTGTTTTATGGTTAACCATTTTTTTGTTTTCAGGTGCTCCATTCAGTTGCAGCGCGGATTTATTTATCTTGACAGCAACAGCGTTTGCTCCCACGATACATAAAGCCGTGACTCCAGCGCTGTAGGAGGTGATTTCACCACCACAGTTAAAAAAAAAAAAAGTATATATGCCGAAGCATGGGGGCAGCAGAGGTGGAGGAGCGATTTGCTCCTACTTTTTGGGGCGGATGCCAAATTGCTTCGGCATATATATATTTAAGGCACAGATTGCGTTAAAAATGTTTTTTTTTTTTTTTTGTATTTGCTTTGCAGGTATGATATGTCTTACTGTTATACTGTAATGTTACTTTGTTTTATTGTTAACCATCATTTGCTTAGCAGGTACGCTATTCAGTTGCAGCGCGGATTTATTTATCTTGACAGCAACAGCGTTTGCTCCCAAGATACATAAAGCCGTGACTCCAACGCTGTAGGAGGTGATTTCACCACCACAGTTAAACAACAAAAAAAAGAGCATATATGCCGAAGCATGGGGGCAGCAGGGGCGGAGGAGCGATTTGCTCCTAACTTTTGGGGCGGATGCCCCCATGCTTCGGCATATATAAATGGTGCATGTATGCCCATCATTAGAAGTGGGTGGATGAAGGGAGGTATTCTAATGGTGGGCATACCCACCGATCAATCTCTTTTTTTTTGTTCAGCCAACAGGCTGCATGAAAAAAAAAAAAAAAAAAAAAAAAGATTACAATATATGTCCAACAAGGACCAGCAACGTACTGGTATGTTGCTGGACTTTGGTTATACCAGAACGATGCCTGCAGGTTTAGGTATCATCTTGGTATCATTCTTTTCAGCCAGTGAATGGCTTTCATGTAAAAGCAATCCTAGCGGCTAATTAGCCTCTAGACTGCTTTTACAAGCAGTGGGAGGGAATGTCTCCCCTCCCGGATATAAACATTGCCATTGGGAAAGCATTTTCACACTGAACTTGGTGTGGTCAGATGCTTTGAGGGCATTTTTTAAAAAAAAAAAGAGTACCTGTCACTACCTATTGCTATCATATGGGATATTTACATTCCCTAAGATAACAATAAAAATGATTAAAAAAAACAAAACTGGAAGGAACAGTTGAAAAATAAATTAAAAAAGCAAAATAAAAGCACCCCTGCCCCCCCCTGCTCTTGCGCAAAGGTGAACGCAAGCATCGGTCTGGCGTCATATGTAAACAGCAATTGCACCATGCATGTGAGGTATCACCACAAAGGTCAGATCGAGGGCAGTAATTTTAGCAGTAGACCTCCTCTGTAAAGGCTTTTAAAAATGTATGTAGTTTGTCGCCACTACGCTACCGCCGCCATTCTCGGTCAGGGAATCAGAAAGTGAAGCGTTGCGGCTTCACTTCCTAGTTCCCTACTGCACATGCACAATTCACGCAGCGTAATAGGAATGGTCTGCGCTGTCTCTGGGACCCGTGTGTGTCCCAGCAGACAGCAGCCGGGACAGGAAGAAGCATAAACTCCTGTGGGAGTCTATGCCCAGAAGTGGGTGCAAATACCTGTCTTAGACAGGTATCTGTACCCCCCCCCCCCCCGAAAGGTGCCAAATGTGACACTGGAGGGGGGAGGGTTCCGATGAGCGGAAGTTCCACTTTAGGGTGGAACCCCGCTTTAAGGACCAGGCCTCTTTTTCATACTTGGTGTTTACACGTTTAAAACGTTTTTTTTTTCTAGAAAATTACTTAGAACCCCCAAACATTACTGTTTTTTTCTAACACCCCAGAGAATAAAATGGCGGTCATTGCAATACTTTTTATCACACCGTATTTGCGCAGCGGTCTTACAAGCGCAATTTAAAAAAAATCACTTTTTTGAATAAGAAAATAAGACAACAGTAAAATTAGCCCAATTTTTTTTTTATATTGTGAAAGATAATGTTATGCCGAGTAAATTGATACCCAACATGTCACGCTTCAAAATTGCGCCCGCTCGTGGAATGGCGTCAAACTTTTACCCTTAAAAATCTGCATAAGCGACATTTAAAAAATTCTACAGGTTGCATGTTTTGCGTTACAAAGAAGGTCTATGGCTAGAATTATTCTCCCTCTACCGATCGCGGCGATACCTCACATGTGTGGTTTGACTACTGTTTTCATATGCGGGCACTACTCACGTATGCATTCACTTCTGCGCGCGAGCTCGTCGGGACTGGGTGTTTTAAAAATTATTATTTTTTCTTATTTATTTTACTTGAGTTTTTTTATTTTTACAGTGGTTTAAAAAAAAAAAATAGATCACTTTTATTTCTATTACAAGGAATATAAACATCCCTTGTAATAGAAAAAAGAATGACAGGTGCTCTTAAATATGAGATCTGGGGTCAAAAAGTCCTCATAGCTCATATCTGGACTTAAAAAAAAAAAATGTCATTTGAAAAAATGATATTGAACAAAATGTACCTTTAAGAGGTATGGGCGGAAGTGACGTTTTGACGTCGCTTCCGCCCTCCTATGGTATAGAGACGAGAGGGGGCCATCTTAGCCTCACTCGTCTCCATACCCAGCAGCAAGAAGGATCCGATCGCCTCCGCCCCTACCGACGGCTCCAGTAAGCGACGGAGGGTGCGGGGGAGTGGGGGTGGCACCTCTCCCACCGCAGATAACAGTGATTTCTCGGTGAATCCGACGCAGAGACCACCACTATCGCACACAGGACCGCCTCCTGTAAAGAGGGATATCTCGGTTGTGGCAGCAGCTGCTGTCGTTACCGAGTTATCCCTCTTCAAAGTAACGACGTATATGTACATGAAGCGGTCCTTAAGCGGTTAAAAAAAAAAAAGATTTGGGGGGAATCTGAGAGCAGTGAATAAAGGTACTTTCTGGGGGTCAAGAATACATACAAGAATAGAAAGTTTTTTTAAACCAGAGTTTAGAATCACTTTAACATCTTGCAAAAAAGGAGCGGATTGGCTGGTTATAAGGGGAAAGAGGAGGCCGGATTTAAAGAAAATTTTTTTTTTTAAACAATATCCTTATTTTTAATAGTATTTAATTTGGTCATTCGGACTGCTCTATACACTTTCATCTCAGGAGTGAGAAGCCACGCTCTATGCTCTTGCTTACAGTGGGACATGGAGAACTAATGTAGCTACCCTGCAACAACAAATCAGATAATCATTTTTTTTTTTTAAATGTAGATTTGGAGTCGGAGCAGTAAAAGGTACTTTTTGGGTTAAGAATACATATTTGAATACATATATTTTTTTCAAACAAGAATTTAGTGGCATTTTAGGCTGGGTTCACACTGCCGCATGGAGCGGGTCACAGCAGGGTCTGGTGGGTTCCTGTTCCCTATTTCAAGTCCGATTTCAGTCTGAATTTTTGGCTAAATTCAGACCTGAAACAGACCAGAAGACACACAGGACTAGTGATGGCCGAACGGTTCGCCCGGCGGTCGTTTCACAGCGAATTTCGGACGTTCGCGGTCCGCTCGTTCGGCGGACTATTGGCGTCGTTCGCCCGGCGGACTTTCGTGTTTAATGTGTAAAAGAACTTTGACCTATGATGACACATCCATCATGGGGTACAGGACAGCCAATTGAGACATTACAGCACATGGACACTTGGACATTCCCCCTAACCTATAAATACACCCAATCCAGTGGCCATTTTACATTCTTTCTTCTGTCACTATAGGGAAAGGTTGCTGTGTGGAGTAGGGACAGATAAAACGCTAGCTATTTGGTACACAAAAGTTCTTTTCAGGACTGGTATAGGTGTTAGGTGTATATAGGTTTGCTGTGCTACTGATTGTTGCAGCAGCCTGAGTGTCTTTTGTCAGTTTAGATAAAGGGACAGAGCGCTGTGTGATGCTATTTTAGGGACAGCCAGATTAGTCATCATCATCATCATCATTAGCTGTTACTATCAGGTCCACAAAAGTGCTATTCGAGTAACCAGTTATCGTTCCAGTCTCCTCTGTTTTGCCAGTTTGTATAGGGACAGAAAGGAAGCAGTGCATCAGGCAGTGAGGGTCAGTTTAAACAGTAGCTGTTACTATTAGTTCCACAAAGGTTCTTTTCAGGACTGGTATCAGTGGTATGGTAATAGGCTTGTACACGTATAATATTCTTTCTTCCAAATATAGAAAGAATATTATACTTGACTGCTGCAGTCTGCTAATCATTCACAACTCACTTGTTCCACAAAGCTCTTTATCAGGACTGGTAACTTGGTCTGTGTAGGGTGCTACAGTACATAGGGTTGAGTGAGGTACAGTCTGCCGTTCTGTAAGGACTGGTATCGGTCCACAATAGATAGGGTTGAGGTGCACCACTGCTGACCGATGCCCTATACTGCAGCAGTCCTTCAGCAGTATAAGGACTGACGTACAGTCTGCTAATCAATCACACACAACCCACTTGGTCCACAAAGGTCCTTATAAGGACTGGTAACTTGGTGAAGGGTTCTACAGTACATAGGGTTGACTGAGGTACAGTCTGCTGTTCTGTAAGGACCGGTATTGGTCCACAATAGATAGGGTTGAGGTGCACCACTGCTGACCGCTGCCCTATACTGCAGCAGTCCTTCATCGGTATAGGGACTAAGAGTTTTGTCACAGGGTCATTTAAAAAATGACAGGCAGAGGAAGAGGCAGGCCCTTCCGCAGGGGTGGTAGGGGTAGGGCAGGAGCAACAGCCTTGAGCCAAAGTGGGAAGTTGCAGAAGGTGCGTTCAATTACTTTAAAGGACGCACCAGACTTGGTTGAGTGGCTCACTCAGCCTTACTCTTCTGCATCCTCCTCATCCTCTCGATCTGCACCCTCTTCTTCACTCTCTGCTATGTGCACCCCCAAAGACACTACCACCAACAACACCACCACCACATACCTTCCGCTTGAGTCACAGGAATTATTTTCCGATCCATATCAAGAGGACATTTCTGATGCGCAGCCACTCATGGTATTGGATCAGGAAGATGAGGTAGCAACAACCGCTACTCAGCAGTCTGACGACAGTACCCAGATCAGCCCAAGGAGGAGGTTGGTCCCCGGTGTTGCTGCCTACTCCGAGATCTCTACTTATAGCGGTGGGGAAGGTGACGTTGATGATGACGTGTCTAGTGATGTCACGTGGGTGCCCACAAGAGAGGAAGAGGAGGGGAGTTCAGAGGGAGATATGGACCAGCAGATAGGGAGGAGAAGCAGGAATAACTTACATTGCACAGGAGGGACAAAGCAGACTGCAAATGTATCAGGAGCGAGTCATCGACCATGTAAGGTCACATCTGGCGCTCCCAGGACACCGGCACATGGCTCCGCAGTGTGGGCTTTTTTTAACGTGTCCGCTGCTGACAATAGCGTTGCCATCTGCAATCTTTGCAGTCAACGCATTAGTCGCGGTAAGCCCAACACTCACCTAGGGACGACCGCCTTAAGAAGGCACATGGGCAGCCATCACCGAGCCGAGTGGGAGCAACGGAACACACAAAGCCACACTGCAGGCTCTCACCGTCCAGCCTCATCTTCTACTTCTCCTTCTCCTCTCTCCTCACAATTGTCCTCCACCTTCCATCACGCCAAGCTCACATTTTTCTGCAAAAAGGCAGGCTTCCGTGGGCCTAATGTTCGAGCGTAAAAAATGATGACGCCGGATAACCCTCTTGCCCAACGATTGACGGCTGGCTTGTCAGAACTCATAGCCCGCCAACTACTGCCATATAAACTGGTGGACTCGGAGGCCTTTCGCAAATTTGTGGCCATTGGAACACCACAATGGAAGGTCCCAGGAAGGAAGTATATTTCTCAGAGAAGGGCATCCCAGAGCTATATGGCCATGTTCAGCGGCAAGTTAATGTATCTCTGGCACATAGTGTCAGTGCCAAGATACATCTGACCACAGACACGTGGTCTAGCAAACACGGGCAGGGGAGGTATATCACTTTTACTGCCCACTGGGTGAACCTTCTGACGGCCGCCAAGCACCCGTGGCACCCGTGTAGATTTGGTTTTACCTCCACGGATTGCATGCAGGCCTGACTCTTCTTCTCCTCCTCCTCCTACTCCATCCTCCTCCCTCTCCTCCTCAGCTGCCTCCTCCTTTTCTGCTGCTAGCGTCTCTTCCGCTGCACCGCCCAAGCTCCCCTGAACCTATTCCACATGCCAGGTGAGACGTTGCCATGCCGTGCTGTGTCTGTTGTGCCTGGAAGCCAAGAGCCACACTGGCCCGGCACTCCTTTCAGCTTTGCGTTCACAGGCAGATCAGTGGCTAACACTGCTCAATTTGACAGTTGGTAAAGTGGTGTGTGACAACGGTGCCAATCTGCTTAGCGCATTGAAACAGGGCAAAATCACGCACGTGCCATGCATGGCACACGTCTTAAACTTGGTCGTGCAGCGATTCGTTGTCAAATACCCTGGGGTCCAGGACATCTTGCGGCAGGCAAGGAAAATCTCGGCCCATTTCAGAAGATCTTACACGGCCATGGCTCGCCTTGCTGACATTCAGCGGCGACACAATCTGCCGGTCAGACGTCTTATTTGCGATTGCCCGACGCGATGGAACGCAACCTTCTATATGCTTGATAGGCTGCTCCAGCAGAAACGTGCAGTTAACGTCTACCTGTATGAACTCTGCGGAAGAACCGGTTCTGGGGAGCTGGTTTTTTTTTCACCGCGCCAGTGGCTGCTCATGCGCGACGCATGCAGACTTCTGTGCCCATTTGAGATCACCAAACTGGTCAGTCGCAGCCATGGCACCATCAGTGACATGGTACCTTATGCCTTCTTTATGGAGCGTGCATTGCGTCGTGTCATTGATCAAGCTGTGGAGGAGCAGGAGCGGGAAGATGAGGAAGTCGCAATGCTGGATGAATTCCCAGGGGGGGCTACTCTATCTGAGACAAGTCAACAACAGGAGTCTGAAGAGGAGTCAGAGGAGGATGGTGCCGGGGCGGATGAGGTGGAGCAAGAAGAGCATGCTTTAAACCTTTCTGGGATCCCTGTTGTGCGTGGATGGGGAGAGGAGAATGAAGAGGACGACATTATCCTGGATGATGAGCAGGAGCCAGGCCACCACACCGCTCCCACTTTAGTGCAAATGGGGGCCTTCATGCTCCAGTGTTTTAATAGGTGGCAACGTACTTAGACCCCCGGTACAAACACAAAATGGCAGAAATGTTACCGCCGTCACAGAGGGCTGTCAGAATGCAGCACTTCCAGGCCTTGCTTCGAGAAATGCTGCATTCTGCTTTTGCGTGCGCTGGCAGGGGAGCAATTCCCACTCCCAGAAAAGGAGTTGCGGGTACCAATCCAACAGCGCCTGCAAGAAGAGGCCGGTTTGAAGATGTGCTGGTGACTTCGGATATGAGGTCATTCTTTCAGCCGGCCCATCGACAGGTGTCATCCAGATCCAGCATCAGGGAACGCCTAGACCGTCAGGTGTCCGACTACATCGGGTTAACGGCCGATGTGGACGCTCTGAGTGATGAACCCCTGGACTACTGGGTGGGCAGGCTTGACCTTTGGCCAGAGCTTGCCCGATTTGCAATGGAACTGTTGGCTTGCCCCTCATCCAGTGTCCTGTCCGAAAGGACGTTCAGCGCAGCAGGGGGGATTGTGACCGATAAGCGTACTCGCCTAGCTCACGACAGTGTTAACTACCTCACATTTCTAAAAATGAATGAGGCATGGATCTCGGAGGAATTCAACACATGTGACCAGTAGACCATGTATATGTCTATAAACTATTTTTTTAATCGAGCACAGAGACCTTCTTTCTTTATTTGGCTCACTTCCTTGTCCAAAAAAAGCACACCGTACTATATGCCCGCACCCTCCTCTTTGAAGAGGTTGAGCGGTGTCATATTTCTACTGGGGCTGCTTATTATGAGGGGCTCCCACCATCCCTGTGCTGTGCTGACATCCTCCTGGGGCTGTACCTCTGTTGTGCAAATTATGAGGGGCTCCCACCATCCCTGTGCTGTGCTGACTTCCTCCTGGGACTGTATCTCTGCTGTGCATATTTTGAGGTTCTCCCACCATCCCTGTGCTATGCTCATTATGAGGGGCTCCCACCATCCCTGTGCTATGCTGACTTCCTCCTGGGGCTGCTTAAGGTGCTGCTGTCAGTGCTGTATATCACGGTGCAGGTGTCATTGCTGTATGTCACGCTGCTGATGTCAGTGCTCTCTATCACGGTGCTGCTGTCAGATCACTATCACGGTGCAGATGTTATTGCTGTATGTCACGCTGCTAGTGATCATCTCCTGCACCCTCTTCTTTGCCTACCCTGCTCCCAGACCTTCCCTCTCCTCCATTGCCTTCATGCGCTCCACATTCCTGAATTGTCACAACATTTTCCCATATAAAAAAAGAATGCTTGTAGTTGTCGATCCCAGATTCACCTCATACATGTGTTATGTCATTAGCCATGTGGTGGGACTATGTTTGCACAGCTATTAATTCTTTTGTGGCTGCAAATTTGACCTGTAGGTTTGCGAAGTTCGCCTCCCATTGAAGTCAATGGGGCCCGCCGCGAACGATCGGCCGCGTTCGCGGTCCGCGTTCGCGAAACGTCCGGTCGGAAGTACATCCATCACTACACAGGACTTCTGTGCAATTCGCTCCGGAGATGTGTGAACCGGCTCCATAAAGAGTCGATCACAATCTTCTGACATGCAAATTGGATGTGGAGAAAACCCACATCCAATTTTCACTAGTGTGAACCCAGCCATAACATCTTACAAAAAAGGAGCGCAATTGGCCGGCTATAAGGGGGAGGAGGAGGCCAGATATAATTTTTTATTACACTAAACAAATTCCATGCATGCAGGCTCCCTCTGTTATTGCACCTGCATTTGCTCTGGGCCATCTGCAGGCGGCCTATAGAGGTGGATGAGGACACAGCATCTGCACGGACACCACCACATGTCAAAAATAACATGCAGGCAAGAGTGGGTGCACAGATCTGAACACACACTGAGGTTGATTTACTAAAACCAGAGAGTGCAAAATCTGGTGCAGCTGTGCATGGTAGCCAATCAGCTTGTTCAAACCAAGCTTTGACAAAAATTCATGGAAGCTGATTGGTTTCCATGCACAGCTGCACCAAAGTTTGCACCCTCCAGCTTTAGTAAATCAACCCCACTGTGTAAAGTTGAATTCCGGGTGCAAAGTAGGTCTATAGGTAGAAGGTTTTTTTATTTGAACGCATTATATGCATTAAGATAAAAAAAAACCTTCTGTGTGTGGCAGCCCGTCCCCAATACTTATCCAAGCCCTATCTCAATCCAGCGATGTTGCACAAGAGCCTTAGCTGTCCGAGACTCTCACTCCTTTATGGCTGAGATAGCAGCGGGTGCCATTGGCTCCTACTGCTGTCAAAGTCGGTGAGCCAATGAGGAGAGAGTGGGCGTGGTGTTCCGTGTCTGAATGGATGCACAGAGCAGCAGCTCGGCTGTCCCCATAGCAAGCTGCTTGCTGTGGGGGAACTTGGCAGGAGGGAGGAGTCAGAAGCCCTGGCAAGGGAACCCGAGAAGAGGAGGATCTGGGCTGCTCTGTATAAAACCACTGCACAGAGCAGGTGAGTATGACATGTTTGTTATTTTTAAATACTTTAACCACTTCCCACCCTGCCTATAGCAGAATGATGGCCGGGTGGTGGTTCCGTTATCCTGACTGTACATCATATGATGTCAGGCAGGATAAGCCACGGGGGCGCACTGTGCGGCGAATAGTGGTGTGGTGTGTCACTCCGACACAGTGCAACTCCAATCAGGGTGAAGAGCCTCTCACTTAGGCTCTTTACCACATGATCAGCTGTGACCAATCACAGCTGATCATAGCGTGTAACCAGGAAAGTACCTGTAAATGACTTTCCTCGGTCCACGCTGACAGGAGAGCCGATCAGCGGCTCTCCTGTTAGAGGGGGGGTCTGAGCTGATACTGCATTGATTATCAGCTCAGCCCCTATCAGAGCTGCCGCCACAGCTGCCAGTCAGTGCCCACCAAAGTGCCAGTCAGTGCCCATGTTAGATGCCAATCAGTGCCTCATCATCAGTGCCCCCTATCAATGCCAAAAAACAGTGCCCATCAGTGCCCTTCAATTATACATATTAGTGCCCTATCAGTGCGTGTCAGTGCAGCCTCATCAGTGTGTCAGTGAAGGAGAAAATAACATTTTATAACAAACAAGGAAAAACTTTTTTTCCCCAAAAATGTCAGTCTTTTTTAGTGTGTTTAGCAAAAAATAAAAAACCCAGACTTGATCAAATACCACCAAAATAAATCTCTATTTGTGGGAAGAAAATTAAATTATACAAATTTAGTTTGGGTACAGTGTTGCATGACCGCACAATTGTCATTCAAATTGTGACAGCACTGACAGCTGAAAATTGGTCTGGGCAGGAAGGGGGGGGGCGGTATTGAATTGGTTAAGGAACCCTTAATATTGGCGCAAGTTCTGAACCTGCTGAGAAAGAGAAAAAAAAAAAAAGAAGTACAGCTCTCACCTAATTGACAATGGAGACCAAACGGGAGAGATTTGTTCACTTTGGTTTTCTCACAGTTTTCATTTAATTTTATCTTTTATTGCTTGCGAATTGTGTGCCACTCGCGAATCCCTCGCTCTTCATGATCTGAAATGCAGTAAAATCATTCATTACTTGGATCGTGCAAAATAATTCATCTGTAGAAGAGCTCCAATTTCTATGTGGAGGAGGGATAAAAACTAAGTAAACTCAATTAAAACCTGGTTTTTCTTTTTATTTATTTATGATTGCATTCATAAAAAAAGTCATTGCCCAGCTCTCTGGAGCCCAGTCTGCAGCCCACTGGCACTGGTTTGCACCCCCTAGGACCCCAGCAGTATTAGGGTCCAGTCTCTGACCATCTCCTGTAGAATGCCCCCAGTCTATGACCATATCCCGTAGCATGCCCCCAGTCTCTGACCATCTCCCGTAAGCATGCCCCCAGTCTCTGACCATCTCCCGTAAGCATGCCCCCAGTCTCTGACCATCTCCCGTAAGCATGCCCCCAGTCTCTGACCATCTCCCGTAAGCATGCCCCCAGTCTCTGACCATCTCCCGTAAGCATGCCCCCAGTCTCTGACCATCTCCCGTAAGCATGCCCCCAGTCTCTGACCATCTCCCGTAAGCATGCCCCCAGTCTCTGACCATCTCCCGTAAGCATACCCCCAGTCTCTGACCATCTCCCGTAAGCATGCCCCCAGTCTCTGACCATCTCCCGTAAGCATGCCCCCAGTCTCTGACCATCTCCCGTAAGCATGCCCCCAGTCTCTGACCATCTCCCGTAAGCATGCCCCCAGTCTCTGACCATCTCCCGTAAGCATGCTCCCAGTCTCTGACCATCTCCCGTAAGCATGCCCCCAGTCTCTGACCATCTCCCGTAAGCATGCCCCCAGTCTCTGACCATCTCCCGTAAGCATGCCCCCAGTCTCTGACCATCTCCCGTAAGCATGCCCCCAGTCTCTGACCATCTCCCGTAAGCATGCCCCCAGTCTCTGACCATCTCCCGTAAGCATGCCCCCAGTCTCTGACCATCTCCCGTAAGCATGCCCCCAGTCCCTGACCATCTCCCGTAAGCATGCCCCCAGTCTCTGACCATCTCCCGTAAGCATGCCCCCAGTCTCTGACCATCTCCCGTAAGCATGCCCCCAGTCTCTGACCATCTCCCGTAAGCATGCCCCCAGTCTCTGACCATCTCCCGTAAGCATGCCCCCAGTCTCTGACCATATCCCATAAGCATGCCCCCAGTCTCTGACCATCTCCCGTAAGCATGCCCCCAGTCTCTGACCATCTCCCGTAAGCATGCCCCCAGTCTCTGTCCATATCCCGTAGCATGCCCCCAGTCTCTGGCCATATCCCGTAGCATGCCCCCAGTCTCTGACCATCTCCCGTAGCATGCCCCCAGTCTCTGACCATCTCCCGTAGCATGCCCCCAGTCTCTGACCATCTCCCGTAGCATGCCCCCAGTCTCTGACCATCTCCCGTAGCATGCCCCCAGTCTCTGACCATCAAATGCTCCATGGTAAGTGAACATATTCTGCCAGTTGCAGACAATTCGATCCCCTCAGCTTGATGTGATATCAATCTGACCATCTGCCTATATAAAAACTTGATCTATTTTTAGGTAGGCCACAACACTAAGTAAAGGTTGGCATGAGGCTCACGCAAAGCATTTGTTACCCAAACACTTCATATTCCTGATATGTGCCTGCTGTACGATATACTTGTATGAGAAAGGATCCTGTTCTCTCTGTGTTGCTTCCTTTGTGTGAAATCCCTGGTGTTCCTGCCGTCCCTCTGCTTTCCATTAAAAACTGACCACAGGTAGGTAGGCCACAACACTTTTATTCCTATTACAAGGAATGTAAACATCCCTTGTAATAGAAAAAAGAATGGCAGATTCGCTTTAAGGAGAGATCTGGGGTCAAAAAGATGCCAAATCTCTCCTTTACCTTTAAAAGATCAAAAGAATTCTGACCATTTGCTTTATATAATAAAAAAAAACCCTGGACTAGAAGTGACTTCATTGTGTTGCTCTGGTCCTCCAGGGCCATAGAGGCAGAGGACAGGGTGCCACTGCCTGGAGGGAGATCAGGACCTGGTGGCTGAGTACCATTGGCAATGCTCTGTAGTGTTCCCCTTTACCCCCAATATATAAAAGGTTATCAGGAGCCTAAAGTAGGGGTTAAAGAGCTGTGCTACCACAGAGAATAACATTAGACCCCAGGAGAGGCAAGGGATATGGCGTGTAAGGGGGCCGTGTTAGGGAATTGATTCTTCCTGGAGTAGTATGTGCAGCATAGCGGCTCAGTGGTTAGCACATATGCCTTGCAGCACTGGGGTCCGTAGTTCACAACCCGGTCCCCCCCACACTCTACAGACAGGCTTGTTGGTTAATTGTCCATGTTTTGAGATTTTACAGAGAGTGTACAAGATGGCGGCCTCCCCTCCAACCTGACGATCGCTCTGAGCCGCAAGCAGAGAAGATCTGTAGAGAGATCCATTCACAAAAAGAAGAGTCACATCTCCCAGCAAGTTCAACATCACATCACAAGAGAAGAGAAATGGATTTATGGAAAGAAATTTTTTTGTAATAAAACCTGTTATATCCTGGAAGTGTCTGAGCTTTTCTCTGCCATGTGATCAGGTGGATCTCTTTGTGTTCTGTATACAGTGGGGGGAAGGGTTAGAAGGGGTATGGGGGAGGTAATGCTGTGTGGGGCCCCATTGAGATTTCCCCTCACTTCTGTCCTTGGAGTTTTCCCTAATGTCAGAACATGAGCGGGGGTCACTAGCACAGGAAGCGAGTGCAAACCTCCCCAATGGGGACAGGATTACCTGTTTTCATCATATATGCTCCCCTATATCCAGCTCCTATACTGACAACATCTCCAGTGTCTATCCATCTGCATATGTGAATGTCTTTGGACAACACACTGCTGCTCTCTCCACATTGCTGACTCAATTAGTGGCTATTTCTTCAGACTGGTATCTCCGGCTCTAAATCGGGGACACCATCCTTGCATTACTGGATTCAAGGGTTTCTTGAACTTTATGCCACTCTGTATTTGCTGTCACTGGATGACCCCTTTTAGGTTTTGACCATCTAGCAACCCCTGTGTGTGTGAGGAATTAATTGTGTGTGTGTAAGTGAGCCCGGGCTGTTTTATCTCATTGCGACAACATTGCCATAACAGGGTTGATTTACTAAAGGCAAATCCACCCTGCACTACAAGTGCATTGCAAGTTCACTTGGAAGTTCACTTGGAAGTGCAGTTGGAAGTGCAGTTGCTGTAGATCTGAGGGGAAGCTCTGAAAGGAGTGGAAGCTCTGCTGATTTTATCATCCAATCATGTGCAAACTAAAATGCTCCCCCTCGGATCTACAGCAACTGCACTTTCAAGTGCACTTTCAGTGCCTTTAGTAAATAACCCCCAGTGTTTTAGTATGTTTGGTGAAGGTTTTGATTATTTCCTGGCTAATTAGCCATGCTGTTATTTTTTCATGCAGCTTTTTCATATGATAAACTTTTGTTCTTTATTCCGCCGAGTGTGTTTTCCCATTGAAGCCCTGTCTTTTTTCTTCCCGTTTTAATCCATGCTCTTCCCGCCTGCAGAATACAATAGCGCTGCTGGAAGGTTTCTCCCATCAACACTGACTGTGTTGATCGGGGGAATTGAGCAATTTTCATTCCTTACACTTCTGGTAGAAGGAAAGAAAATTGCATAATGTATGGCCTGCTTTAGAATTTGAGCTCCCTAGTCGCAGCATATTGCCGCGTACACACGGCCGGAATTTCCAAAGGAAACAGTCCGATGGGAGCTTTTCATCAGATTTTCTGACCGCGTGTATGCCCATCGGTCTTTTTCTGTCGGCATCTCCAACGAACTTTAGATTGAAAGCCTGTTCGGAAAACCTTTCTATCAGATGTATGCAATTCTGACACGCAAAATTTCCGACGCATGCTCGGAAACAATTCGATGCATGCTCGGAAGCATTAAACTTCCCTTTTATAGTGCCGTTGAACGTGTTGTATGTCGCGGTGTTATTGACCGTCGGAATTTGGTGTGACCGTGTGTAGGCGAAACAGTTTGAGCGAAATTCCGTTGGAATTCCAATGGGAAAACCATCAGAACTTTTTCCGATGAGAATTCTGATCGTGTGTACGCGGCATATCTCTAAACTAAGGGTGCAGACTGGTAGCTACAGATATCAGTAAAGAAGCCCATCAGTTACCTCTTCACCTGCACTGTTATTACTCAGTTGCCATCTGATGTTTAGCAGAGTTGCTGAATTTGTCACGATCTACTTTATCATGAAACAATTTTTATATGTGATCCCCATGTAGACCTAACACAGTGGGGTTGATCTACTAAAGGGAAAAAGACTGTGCACTTTGTAAAGTGCAGTTGCCCTCTGCAAAAGCAGTTGCTTCAGAGCTTAGTAAATAAGCAGAAGCTCTGCTGACTTCCATCATCCAATCATGTGCAAGCAATAATGTTTTTTTTTTTTTTTTTTCCTTGCACAGGATTTGGGTACTCATTGCAAAGTCAAGCCTTACCTCATTTACTGAGCTCTGGAGCAATTGCACCTGCAAACTGCACAGTCTATTTGCCTTTAGTAAATCAACCCCATTGTCTCTGCTAGATAATTTTCCAAGCAATCAGATAAAAATGCAGTTTAACCACTTCAGCCCCGGACCAATTTTCAGCCAGAGGTCTTTTTACAATTTCGCACTGCACTGCTTTAACTGGTAATTACGCGGTCATGCAATGTTGTACCCAAACGAAATTTGTGTCCTTTTCTTCCCACAAATAGAGCTTTCTTTTGATGGTATTTGAATGCCTCTGCGATTTTTATTTTTTGCAATATAAATGGAAAAAGAATTTTGAGAGAAAAATATATTTTCTACTTTTTGTTATAAAAAAAATCAAATAAACTCAATTTTAGTCATACATTTAGGGCAAAATTTATTCAGCCACATGTCTTTAGTAAAAAAAATGTCAAGCGTATATTTATTGGTTTGCGCAAAAGTTATAGCATCTACAAACTAGAGTACATTTTCTGGAATTTACACAGCTTTTAATTTACGACTGCCTATCTCATTTCTTGAGGTGCTAAAATGGCAGGGCAGTACAAACCCCCCCAAATGACCCTATTTTGGAAAGTAGACACCAGGAAATTGCTGAGGGGCATGTTGAGCCCATTGAATATTTTTTTTTTTTGTCCCAAGTAATTGAATAATGACACAAAAAAAGAAGTTTACAAAAAGTTGTCACTAAATGATATATTGCTCACACATGCCATAGTTATATGTGGAATTGCACCCCAAAATATATTCTGCTGCTTCTCCTGAGTACGGGGATACCACATATGTGGGACTTTTTGGGAGCCTAGCCGCGTACGGCACCCCGAAAACCGATCACTGCCTTCAGGATTTCTAAGGGTGCTAATTTTTGTTTTCACTCCTCACAACCTATCACAGTTTTGAAGGCCATAAAATGCCAAAATAACACAATCCCCCCCCCCCCCCCAAATTACCCCATTTTGGAAATTAGACACCCCAAGCTATTTACTGAGAAGCATGTTGAGTCCATGAAATATTTTATATTTTGCCACAAGTTGCAGGAATATTACAATTTTTTTTTTTTTTTGCACAAAGTTGTCACTAAATGATATATTGCTCACACATGCTATGGGCATAAGTCAAATTACACTCCAAAATAAATTCTGCTGCTTCTCCCGAGTACGGGGATACCACATGTGGGGGACTTTTTGGGAGCCTAGCCATGTGCGGGACCCCGAAAACCAAGCACTGCCTTTCGGATTTAAATATAAAACGCTACCAAAAAAAACTGTTAGCGATCGCAGGGATCTGGCCTGACTCTGCGATCCCTGCAGTTATGTGTTTAGTGTTTTGTAAGTGACAGTGATCGATCGATACTGCACTTGGGTGGTCTGGGCGGAGGGGCAAAATGCAGGTGCTAGCAGGTATCTGGGCTGATCCCGCTAACAATGCGTTTTTTTGGAACCCTAAACTGCTGGGGACGCTAGTATAGATCTGATCAGATCAGATATTGATCTGTTCAGATTCTATACCACTACAGGAGGTGTATGCTTTGTGCGTGGGTGTTAGCGGTACTGGCACTAACCTAGCGCTGCCTCGCGCGACCCTGACCCTAAAACCTAATTGATATAACCCGCCGGGTGATCAGGGGGTTAAACCTTTATTGGGTAATAAATGGTGGGTGCCCTGACGCTATAAAAAGCAAACTAACCAGAGTCACCCGTAACACTAATACAGTGATCATTGGTGAAAGGGTTAACTAGGGGCAATCAGGGGGTTCAAATTTTTATTAGGTAGTATATGGGGATCCCTGGCACTATATAAAAACCTGATGGGGAACTTAAATAACTAACTGGCTAACCAGAGTCACCAGTGACACTTATACGGTGATCGCTGGTGAAAGGGTTAACTAGGGGCAATCAGGGGGTTAAACCATTATTGGGTAGTATATCGGGGTACCTAGCACTATAAAAACTTTGCGGTGAACCTAAAAAAATAACTAGCTACCTAGCGACACTAATGCAGCAATCAGAAAAACAATCGCTTAGTGACACTGGCAAAAGGGGTGAAAGGGTCAACTCTAGGGGCAATCAGGGGGTTAAACCTTTATTGGGGGCTACCCTGGACCTAACACTAACTGCCCTGACAGTTTTTACTGTCACAACTGACACTGAATGCAGTGATCAGTAAATAAATGATCACTGCAATCAGTGACACTGTGACTGGGGGGGGGGGGGGTTTGTGTGCCTGTGTGTGCCTACGTGTTAGTGTAGTGATGGTGCACACTTACTTTCACTTCTCCTCGTAGTCCAGTCAAAAAGACCACCCCGAGGAGAATGACATCACTTCCTCCCTGCCTGTGTTTACTATACACAGGCGGGGAAGCTTCTCATTCGCCAGGAGCGATCGAGAGGGGATGGCCAGAAAACAACGGCCATCCCCTCATCCCCAGCGAAATGGACCGCCGCATCCAGCAGGGGGGGGGTCCGATCAGACCCCCCACCCGCTGGAAGGCAATGGCATGTACGTGCTTGTGCCTGTACATGCCATTGTGATGACGTACATTGGCATGCGGCGGTCCTTAAGTGGTTAAATATGTATGTGGGAACTGTGTAAGCCACCAAAGTGCTTGTAAGTTTTTTTTAAGCCACTTCTGTGATCCAGGCACCCCTGCCAGATAAATGTAACTATGCCGAAGACCTCAATTTTCACAGTGCAGTTAAAGAGGAATTTCACTTGTTTTTACAAAAGTAGAAGATACTGTAGCTGCTGATTTCTAAGAAAGACGAATCTACCAGTCTGCAAGGTCCACCATTATCTTCCTAGTGTTACACGGCTCCTGAAGAGCACACACTATGTGTTTTTCAAACTTAAGGTCACACCTGAACTGCAGTTTGGTTTGGGTACAATTGTCTAAATTTAGACCTCCGCATAAGTCTGACTGGACTATGAGATATTCAGCCTGACCATAGGGGGCACTGTCTCTTCTGGAAGGCATGGAATTATGGTCTGGTTGGGTGCTTAAGTTACTCTTTCTTGGAACCCGCCCAGTGGGAGTGGCGCTCTTGCTGTGCTTTCTGGGAGAGGGTATTTAAAATGCGGATGTCATGTGGTTTGGGGTTACCGGTCCAGAAGGATGTACTGACTTCATGGTCCTGGTCTTCCTGACCAGCCCCCAGGAAGGCTATGTCCCTGGGGTGTGGATCCACCCGATCTTGTCTCGGGACTGGCTAGCCCGAGGCAAGGTAACTAAAGGAGGATTCTGAGGTGTTTGGGTGCCGTCTCTGGTTTGGGAGAGACCCAGTGACTTCACGCTATGCAGGGGAGGACTCTTCAGAAGAAGGCCACATACAGGTTGGTTTCTTAGCCAGAGCCTGGAGGAGCTGAAGTCCCCAAGAGAATCCGGTCTCATGGATATCGCCAAGCTGGCTGAAAGATCCAGGTATCACACGAGTGTTCTACAAGTTTAGTTTTCCTACGTGTTCTACAACAACGTCTGTGGCAGAGACTTGTTCCTGAGTAAGCACCTTGTTGGCTGCTAAGCCTTGTGAGAGAGGGACTGTCCAACTTGAGTGAACATCCAGTTGTGAATGGCTATTCTTTGGATGCAGTCAAAGTAAGCAAGTTCTTCAATATTGACTTTGACACTAAGAGTACCTGAACTTCCTTTCCCATTTTAAGAGACTGTTCATTGTCTACGTTTTTGCAAATAAAATCCATTTAAGTGGATCTGTCGTCAGTCTCTCAAGTTACTGGGTCATCTACCACGGGACATCTCTAGACGTGAAGTGAGGAAAAAGAAGGTAACGGTAAGCCCAATCTAGCCAGCAGCTCCTTCGGGGGTTAGTGCTACACTAGCACCCTAAAGCCCTATACACACTTGCAGATTTTCTGCTGAATTTTATCTTCAGATTTACCAAAACCATGTAGTAGACATGTGCGAATCGCAAATTCGTACGAATTTCCCAAAATTCGTACGTTCGGGAGGATCCGAACTATGAATTGCCGTGCGTCCGAATTCTGTACGGAATACGAACTTTTGTTTACGAATTTCGAATTTATTATGACTTGCAAAAGACTTCTATAATAGAA